>NC_044006.1:73804703-75076703 GCF_900496995.4 Aquila chrysaetos chrysaetos | reverse complement strand
TGAGCCTTCAGATGTTGAGTGCCGTTCCAATAGCAGTTATGGCAATCAAGCCACGATGCTTTAGGTACTGGCTTTGAAAGACATTTAGGTCTGAAATACCCAGATACATGCTACTAACATTTCAATGGGAATTCATAAGACACTATTTAGCCTTTTTTTATGCCTAAACCTCCTTGGAAACAGGACTGTTAGGGCTAATCCAACCCTTGAAAGAACTGCTGAGAGGGCATCAAGATTTACATTATTGTTTCTTCTTAAAAAATGGAAGGGACATTTCTATAAAGAGAACCACACTGTTGAATATAACACGGCATTGTTCTCTCCTTCCCTAACCTGCACACCTCCTTGATCTTTCTAGAGAAGGACCATCTATTACTGGCTTCTTTTTTAATGTAAACATGCTCTTTTCCAGTTTGTGGCTTGCTCTTGTAACAGATGGGGAAAAAAGTCTGTGCTCCCCTCATTTAGGACACAATCTGTGGACAAAGAACTTCATTCTCTAAGGCTGCCACCGAGCATGGAGAATTGTTAAGCACAAACTCAGGCAGATTTTAAAAAAGTCAGCTAGTTCATCAACCACATAAATCAGTGTTGTATCCTTTCCTCTGCCCGTATATCCACTGAAACCATAAAATTGCCCATAAAAATACCTTACAGCAACATGCACAAATAGTGTTTAAAGTCAAAGTCATCCTATTTTTCATTGCTACTTCAAAATTGAAAATAACAGGAGTCAGCCTCCATCATACAGACATCACTTGAGCAGGCCAAGGCACAAAGGACTTGCACTCTAACCACCTTCTAAGGATTTCAAAATAACAAAAGCAGATCACTTTTTAACATTACATTCACCACAGATGATCTTGTAACTGCAAGAAATAAGTTCTGTAATCAGTGATTTCAAAATCAGATCCTGTCAAAGCTCCAGTAAAGCACCTGTATGTCATTGGAAATGGATGGGATTTCCTTTAAAAATATTGATTTGCTCTTCTGGAATATCCCTTTGGGAAATCGCCCATGAAATAACAAAACCACTTTCAAGGTGGACATAATTTTAGGTCTGATGCCATCATCACTGTAAGAATTTAAAAGATGCATACCGGATGAAAGGACAGTGCTTATGTTAGGAAGCTAGATTTGACAACCAAAGATGTATGTTCATGTTCCTCTATTTGCCACGGGCACAAAGGGGGATTTTGAGTAGCCCCCTTTGTGTGTCATACCCTCAGCTGTTCAATGAGAATAACAGCTCGCAGGAACATTATAAACACACTAAATATTCTGCGCTATTTGGTTTTACAGTAGTTGAGACGACAGCAAATCTATGGATAGATAATCAAAGCAGAATAGGTTTTTCAATTACTTTATCTGAAAATAAATAAATCCCTGTGTAATTATGTTCTTGCTAATTATGGTACATAGCCTACATGATCTTACATTCCTAATGGGTACACCCAATTTTTTTCCCAATCCCTACTTGAGAAGATTTGGCACAAATTAATACCCTCCTCCCCGCTAAAAAATCCAAAACAGAAACCAAAAAACCTTTAAAGCAACACCCCAAATAATAATTTGCCTTGGGAAATGTAAATGAGAAGTATAGTAGTTGTGAATGAGAACATTTTCTCTAGAGCATTAAATAAGTCCATCAAGAATTAGTGTCGATCAAAGTAGCAAACATCTACTCTCCTAGCATTTCTTAGAAACGAGAACTAGGTCCTTGCTGATCATGCACTGACATGAAATGATCATCGTCTATTTTTTCCATGGTATTTTCTTGTGGTAGAAAAGGATTAGCCCAGGGACACAAGCTCCTTTTGTTGCTGGGTTAGTGGGCATTCCAGCACTCAACTGATAGTACCTGGGGCTAAGAAATTAAAGTGCCATACTAAAGAATATACTGTTCATCAAACATCTGCCATTTTCATGTCAAAATGAGACTTTGGCATAAAGACCCTGTCAATAATTATTAATACTGGCAGTCTAAGCACTTGCAGCAAGACAAAGCGGTAGCAGAATGAATCATTGAGTGTCCAGTGACTTTGTAGGTGAACTGTAGAGGAGTGTTGTTTACCAAAACATTTGTGTTACAACATTGCTTTTCCTGCCCTAACCCTCTAGGTTGCACCATATGTAAAATCATACCTACCTATGATATATGCCATGTTTCTCCTTTCTTTCCAGCAAGATGCTGATTGGAGGAATGACGTAGACCTGAATTAGCTAGATATATGTGGGGTTTATTTTCTTTTCAATGAGTTTTCAACATGTGATACAAAATTTATGAAGAATCTGTTAAAGCAAAAGCAGAAACAAGCTTCCCCCTCCCAAATTATACTATTCATGATAAACTGGAAATAATAATAATAAAAAAAAAAGAATATTTTTCAGTTAAATGTGTTTGATCCTTGAAAACGAATGAGTAAGCAAAGACTTGATGGAAATGTGTGGGCCTTTTTAACCTTAAGGGTTATTCCAGCATGCATCTACATCATGCATACCTACTTAAATACTGTAGTGGTTTATGGTGGAGATACTGTTAGATGACCTTTTGTCTATAATGAATCTTTCAGCAATGCAAAAACGCTCATGAAAATAATAGCGTGGATTTAAGTTTTGTGTAGGTATTTCTATAAGAATATGGCTTTTTGGGGGGGTGATTGTACTCTCTCTCTACAACAACTGGACCAAAACCAGGATGCCTGAAAGCAGATTCTGGCATGTGATGTTACACATTATTGGCTGGATTTCTCACAGGAAAAACAGTGAAGCCTTACCGTATGAATTTATTATCTGTTTCCTAAAATTCCAGCCAAGGAACTGATATATGAAAATCCATGTAAATAATGTGGGCCTGATGTGGCACACTGTGTGATGAACCAGCCATGGTAGGGTTGTGAATATGTGTTTCCAGTCCCCAAAACGGTGAGTGCACATTAGATTCGTGAACTTCTGCTGTGGTGCTACTTGGCTTTCAGCATACGCTGTAACAGTGTCCCTAAATAATCTACTACTTCAAAATATTTACAAACTGTACAACTGGAGATTGCTAAAAATCAGGCTGTTTTCTGTTTAGAAGCACGTTAAGTAAAATCTAACTGGATGGAATATACAGGTACAAATACAAGAAACTGTTATTTGTACTATAGGATTAAGCATGTCACGTCCATGACCACGGCACATTACAATTTTTTATGCAATAAATTATTTATGCAATTCATTCACCAGATGGGGCAAGAAACCTGTCTGAACTATGCAGATAGTTGTCTCAATTACACTAGGAATATAATCAATATCACTTTATGCTTCCCCAGCACCAGAGCTTCTCATTCAGATAAAAATCTATTGCCTTTGCGTTACTGGTCTTGCTTTGGTTTGATGCTTAATTTGGTGGAAATATTCAGGGCTGACATGAGATTAACTGAAACCAGAACATGGTTCAAGAAACAGCGTTATGTCTTTTTTATGCCTTTGGCAGTTCACTCCTAACACTAAAAATTACATAATGATTATGATGACTATTGGGAGGAAGTATGAAAGGTGCTTAAGGTTCTCAGAAAAAAAAACCAGAAAGAATCATAAAATTAAAATGAACATTAAAAAATGTGGCTTCTATTTCCTTTTTAATTCCTACCTCAGCTGATTAGATATTTTTTATTAATCTAGCCCCCAGTCATTTCAGCCATAAGGAGAAGTTTCTATCTAAAACATCAGTAAAAAGAAGATGGAGTTATTATTGTTCTCTCAGAATCTGACATATTTTGAGCAGTTCAGTCTGAAATGGGATCAGCAGCGTGCAGGCAGCTTTGAGGGGGAACTAAATACGTGAAGAAAGACCGATTAGACATGAGACTGGTAATGAATGACTGAACAAACAAGTTGATAAAATGCGAGTTTATAATCACTAAAGCATTTGACTGCTGCAGAAAATTGTTAGGAATTTGCTATGTGTTTCCAAGTTTTTGTCAGCCTAAAGGCAAAGGCTATTGCATATAATGATCATCAGGTTATTTAGAGAGAAAGTCTGACTTTTTATGGGAGTAAAGCACTCGTTATTGTGCTGCAAATTATGCAAATTATACAAATTATTGTTTGATTTTTTTAAAGCAAGTCTTACATTCTCTAGTGGCTACACTACATTAATTAAGCATTAGTTCCCCCGTAGTGCATTCTTCTGTTGTGCTCCTGTCATAGCTCGCAGCTAGCTTCAGTAGTGGGAATTTTTAATAATGAACGCAAAGTGGTAACAATATATAATTAATCTTTGAATTTAAGCACATCCCCAAGGCTTTTAAAGTCAGATACAGGCTTAACTGATTTGCAGAGCCATGACCATAGTGTCTATAAAATAGAACTGGAGGTGGATTTTCCTAACAAAAATAATCATTAAAAGGGCCTGAATGTAAACATATACCTTTTATATAAGAAGAAAATAAATCCTACTCAAAGTCAATAACTGAGTTTTTGTGGGGTCTTTTATTTTCTTTTTTGATGATGGAAGTCCTGGCTAAAGGGTTATTCCAAAAACTGGAAGACTGACACTAGAATAAATCTCAGTCTCTGCTGCAGATGCCACGTGATATTACCTTCAGAAACAGGCTGAACATCCTTCTTCAACCACAACTCATCTGTCTCATGTACTAAAGACAAAGTACTCAAATATGTTGTGGAATAAAGATCTAGATGGAGAATTTGGTCTAATGGAATGATGTGTAATAGTTTGAAACAGCAAAATAGGACATGGAAAATGCTTAATATGGACCACAGTCTAAATGCCACAGAGATTTCAATATGGTGACATAACCATACTATGATCTATCCTTTTCCTTTGTTACAACAGCTCTTTTTTTACAGGATATGTGTGCTCAAATCTTGAGTAGGTCTGGTGTATATCTGCATAGACTTATTAATTTCATTTCTTTATATGATTTCTGTGTGACTTTTCTGTTGTCGAATCTGTTTGGATAAACAACACTCCACTTCATAACACATACATAAATGCAAGATCAATTTGTACACACCCATTTATAAAGTTGCAAAAAAATATGAAAAATAATGGCAGCGAATGAAACAGAAAATATGATGTTTTCTCTTGGTTTTGGTGGCTAACTATACACATAGGAAAAATATCAGTAAAACCCAGTCACCATATTGATCAAAAATGACAAAGATGTTTTATAATCTAGTTAAATCTCTGGATTCTATGGCATGCTTTGCTTCATATGGGAGAGATGTGCAGCGGACAACAAACATGCACTTAGCAGGTCGTAATCAGAACTAGCTCTGCACATCTTGGGTGCTAATTACAATCTAAGATTCCGTGAACGACTTCCCAGCAGCACATACATGGGAAGTCTTCATGCAACCTTAGGCAAACCATGCAGACAGTTAATCTGTTCACTACACTTTCTCCTGAGTTTTAATTCTGAGAAACATCCACCTGCAGAATGAATTTAAAGCATTGTTTTTGTCTGTGGAAACACAGTTTAGAGCAAAGTTCCGGGGCAGTACTTTCAGTAAGCGGATGTTTCACTACAGAGATGAAAAAGTGATGCATAAAATATTATCATTTCATGTAAATGTGAACAAGACAATAGGAGAGAAGGGAAGAAAAATAAGCAGCTGGAGGACATATTTTTCCCTGAAAATTGTTGTTTAGGTGGATGACATCATTATACTATGAGTGTGGTTACTTAGGGTGAAACTGATCCCTGGATAATTTTTTTTAAAAGTACTACAAAATAAGGAACTCCTACTTTACCCTGACACCTTTTATTTTTATTTAAGGTTTGCATGACTTGCCTTTTTTCACCAGGAATCCAGTGCTAAATCAAAAAGTCCTAGCTAAGTTTATGAGTGCTAGAAATCACTAGAGGTCAGAAAAAATTGCAAAGCAAATGTGCATGGTGTTTAGGCTGAAAAGCCAAGAAAACACCACATATCCTAGTTATTCAAAATGATTATACAAGTTTTATATGGAGAATGACTGCATGCACTCAAAATGGGGATGAGGACCTCTGCAATGGCTAATCGCTGTCCTCTAATGAGGTGGAAACTAACAAAAAGTATGTCATCTTTAAAAAAATATAAATCACAAATAAAGTTTTAAAACTTCTAAAGGAAAACTTTAGGATTTTTTGTGCATTTTTAAGCAATTCTACCTGTGTGGGGGAATTGTTTGGCTCAAGTGGAATGCATTCAAGGTTACAAGAAACATGAACATAAGCAACTTTAGGAAATCTTCCTAAATTAGAATTCGGTCCAAAGTTAATGAAATCTTTTCACAAAATCTCACTGCTTTCAGTGAGCTTTGGACCATGTCCCTGGAACATATGAAGCACAGCAGACTGTCTGATGAGTATAATAATATTTATGCCTGGTCAATATGTTAATTTCCAAATAACTGACCTGTAAAGAAGTTTTATTTAGTTTTTTTGTTTGTTTTTTTTGTTTGTTTTTTTTTTTTTAATCTTGTATTTGTGCTTTTTTTTCTAGGTCTTTAAAGAAAGACCTAGATCTAGGTCTTTAAAATGCACTTTAGTGGCTTTTGGATTAAAAAAAAAAAAACAACAGTCAGAATCAACTGAAGCAATTTAATAGATCCTGTGACTCTTTTTGAAAATCAGATTAATTCAGCTGAGGTATCTTTTTGACTCTGTCTTTTTTCCTATGTGTATATTAGAAATCTAAATTGATTACTGCTTTATTTATACTTACAAGTAAATGCTGGATTCATTGCCCCCGATATCAGGTGACTGGAGTTTCTGCACAAGTATTACAATTATGCCAATAAAAAGCACAAAGTTTATCTAGGGAAAAAAGAAAAAAATTATGACAATTATATATTTTTTTCAAGTATGAGAATGACACATTTCCAGTGACTTGCTGGCTCCATTGTCTTATTGTTCACCAAACTGCATTCTGGAAGTTTTATAGGGTGAGGAGTAATGGAATATGTTTAGAAGGGTCTTATTGCCCCTTTTCCAGGCAAAAATATCCCCCTTGCAGCAGCTAAAATAAAGCTGAATTTCTTCACTCCCAAGCACCAGATCAGACAAACATAAGCTAAAAAGTTTCAACATTTGTCATTATCAACCAGTGCAAAGAAAAAAAAGACCTGTGTACATCAAAACCCTATAGCAAAGATCTCACCAGTAAAAGTATCTTTAACTACTATTCTCTAAACTAAGGCACTTCTCAGTTTAACAGCATCCATCAGCATTTCCTGCACTCACAATTGAGTGTCTCGCCTTTCCTGAAAATCCCAAGTTGTGTCACTTTCCCTCTGCTTGGCTGAATCTGTCCCAAGATGAGGTGGTTTGGGGAGGGGAGGGGTGTGTGTGTGGCGGCGGGGGGATGTTAATGTTCATCTTCATTCTTTTAGTTTTATGTCATCCTGGGCATCTTGTCTTCCATAGAGTCATGTAATTACAGATATAGTTTTAAAAATTTGGAGATTAATAAAATCAGTTTATTTCAATGCTTTGGCTTCAGATTTGGCTGTCACCAGCTCCATAGCTTCTTAATGCCAGGACAAAACAGTGGGAAATTTAAGCTGGTCTCTTATGCAACCTTGTACTCCTGTAAGGAGACCAAGAACTTAAACTGGATGTAAGCATCTCTTTCAGAAGAATTTTCTATCTGATATGAAGACTACAAATAAGTGGAGTCATCCCTTGCTAGGTTGCTTGAATGTTTAATGCCGTCAACAGAAGCCAGGTAAAATTGATTCCCCAAAGCCAAAATGTGATCCTTCATAGAATATGTCTGCAAAGCATAGAAATTCACATACACTAACATCACAAAATACCCAGATCATTGGACCCTCTTCATCTCAGTATCCTTCAGTGTTATTAGCTGCGTTATCTTTAATGTGTCTGAAGGTTACTGTACTCTAGATAGGTGTCCAAATATTTAAAAAGACAAACACCAAACCTGATTGTAGACAGCTACCTGTGAACTGGATGTCTAAATTCCCACAACAGTCAGTGAAGACCTGGCCAATGCTGTCATTGGAGTATGGAGAGCAACTTAGCATGCCCAGAATTAGACACCTACATGTGGTAAGCCAAACAGCTTTTTAGGTGCCACTAACCATATTGTCTAGAGGCTCGATTTAATTTCCTAAATGGAGGAGCCCAATACCATTTTAAAATTCCCATATTCTTTTGGGCCAGCAGCTGGAGGCCAAACAGCATACTTTAGAACCTCTCAGTTGTCCGTACATAGGTGTCTAGCATCATTTGAGTCAAACCCAAGACCTCTACCAACTAAAGAAAGGATAGATACCTCATTGAAAATTAAGCATATTGCACTATGTCCACAATACTATTATAAAGCTAATATTAGCTAAAATAAAGATAGCTGTGAAATTAATTCCATCCGACAGACACAATTCAGTTTCCCAGTCACTTGTATCTAGTATCATTTTAGATGCCCTGGGGTTTCCCACTTGGCCTTCAACTGCCATCCCAGATGGCACCATTCCCATACATCCCGTGTCATATCTGCCAGCCCCAAGCAAATGCTCCATATGCTCTAGGGTCTTACTTATGGCCTTTGGTATCTATGTTTAAGCAACTGAATAACTCCTTGTCTATATAGTCTTTGCAGGCAGTGCAATATCACTTAACATGTACTAAACCTTCTTTATAACAATAGAATTAACATGGTGGATGGGAAATGGTGGACTGCCAGTCAAGCTGTCCAGTAGCCCATAGTTTGTAAAGCCATTTGAAGCTATTTGCATCAGTTACTTGCCCTCAGAAGTGTTGAGGAAACACCTCTGAGTGCTACTTACCATGATTGATCCAACCACAGGACCCTTGATCACCCACCACAAGGCAGTGTTGTCATTCATGTCCCAGCAGCTGCAGTCGTTAATGAAAGAATGGGGTGGGGAAAGAGGAGGAAAGCGAAAGATAAAGATGTAACAAGGAAGTTAATAAACTTACAACAATTTTTAAGTGGGCAGAGAGTCGGAGATTGGTCTTGAGCTAAATTATCTGAGTTCAAAGGTACTACCTCTTTAGTCTGTCCCTGTTGTAGCTTTCTTTTAGAGCCTTTACCCAACTTACCTGAAAGTAAAATAAGTATTTTTGTGGCAATTTGAATGGTACCTCTTACTAGGCAGTTTAGACATTTTGGAAAATGTCTTTATGTGCTTCTGTGCCTGCAGTACAACTGTAAAATTGTCCCTATAAGCTAACATCTGTGTAGATGGGAAAAAAAGACAAGGATACCTCACAGGATAAGAGACGGTTATTCCAAAGTTTGATGGCTCAGTTGCTTTTCCAGGGTTAACAGATATGAGTGTTGGTTCTTGACCCTGATATGAGGATTCTTACACATATCTAGTACACCAGGATATACTAGGGACTGGTTGTATTCACATATAGGAATGGTTTTCCACTCATTGGGTGGCAAGTCCTACCAGCGAGCAAGGATTCATCTGAAAAGGTTCAAGTACTGGACAACAGTTGGGGCCAGCTCCTTTTTTAAGCTGTTGGGAGTGAGTGATCATAAATAAAATGGCGTTTCTACCTCAGCATTTAAAATCTTCCAAGGATTCTGCAGAAGTTTATTCCATATGGGTGCATTTGGACATTCATTTGTAGAAAAAGCTAATTACAGGATCCATATACATATGGGGTTTTAATGTTAAATGTTTTAATATTTTTAAAGCTAGAAAAACAAAAATAATGAAAAAAATCTTATTTCCCCTGTCACACCACCCCACCCCGCTACACTATTTTAAGTCACTAAGAATTTGATTGTCAGTTAAAAACTTTCTTTTATTTGTCTCCGCTTTCTTCCCCACATGCTTCCCTCTAGAAAACATAAAATCACAGAAAAATGTCTACTTTGTACCTGCAGTTCTGAGAAGGCGGGTTTCCCTCCCACTGGGACAACAGCCAAAAGTCCCAGCAGTGGTTGTCATGGTGCATTTGTCAGATGCCAAGAAACAATTTGGAAGAACATGCAGGAATAAAACACTGCTGATCTTATGAGAGCTTAATGCAACTTCTGTGTCATTTAAATAGTAGTCTGGTAGCATCTGGGGGGAAAGTGAAAATCTTTAAACAAAACTATATAAATGTGTAAGTGTGAGGAGGCAGACTTAAAATTCCCTCATCAAACAGCCGGTGAGAGAAATCCCAAGCAGCTGAGTGATGTTTGGTTTAGAAATTTCAGTTGAACTTATATTTTCAGTTGAACAATATTTAGTGTATTTCAGTTGAACAATATTTTACTGGATTCCCATAAAACCAACAATAATGCTGTGTGTGGTAAAGCTGGTGAGAAGACAGAATATTTAAAGATGGGATGTCAAATTTGCATAGAATTACTTATTTTTGCTTCAGTCTATGAAGTCTAAAAACTTAAAATCTCCCAAAATCTATGGACTGATAGCTAAGATTTTCAAATGCAAAGTAACATTTCTGAATTACCTCACTTTGGATGCCCAACTTAAAATATTTGAAAGAGGACAAATGTTCAGAGGGAAGTCCTTCTCACCCACAGCTTGGAAATCAGGTTCTTTTCAGTTATCGATGTATGCCACAAAACAAAAGCACCTCAAATCACCAATTATCTTTTTAATTCTTTGTATGCATTTATCAGTTAGGTGCCCTCTTCTGAAATTTACCCACTATTTGCAGAGGTCGACCTCTCTAAGATGCACATTAAATCTACCCTGAAAGTCTTCAGTGAGTTGACAAATGTTGGAAGAATCTGGGAAAATTCTAATATTAATCCAGCTGTACAAACAAGCATTGATGTATGGCAATTTGTCTGTTTAGAAATGAGAAATTACAGGGGATGGAATCTACCTGCTCTAGTTCCAGTCATCTATATTGAAGACATCTACAGCCCAGCTAATTATCCCAGACTCTGGTTGGGACAAATAGACACTTGGAGGGTGTTGTAGGGGTTTTTCAGCACTGATGTATTTTAAATGTGTATTCTGGGGCGATACATCATCCCCTACAAATGCCTATTCTTCTTAGACCTGTTCCTCTCTTTTTGCAGGATGTGTCCCCAGCAAGCTCCCAGTTGCCAATGTCTACCTTGTAGATGTCAACAATGAATTAGATCGAGCTCACACAAAGGTTTTTTCAAGGTCTTTTTTGGTCCAGTCCCTGTGACACCTATAGGATGGATGTAGTGGAATAAACACCATCTTTTCCTCAGATGAACATGACCAGAAGGAAAAAAAGCAATGCACAACAGAACAGTCCGTAGTATCAGCCAACAAGCTGTTCTACGTAAACAGGCTCCCTAATTTCTTTCAAATGCATTGCTCCAGTGGGGATCAGACACACAGGACTCTTTCTCAGGGTGGTTGAAGGGAAGGGAGCCAGTGGGATGGGGGAGGGATGCGATTTCCATTTGAAAAGGCCAGAGTCTGAGCTCTGTTACATCTCTGGTGTACATCTGGAATAACTCCATTTAATTCAGTAGCAGAGCTCTGGATAAACAGACAGTTGCATTTATCGCCACAAACCTGTCACTTACAGTGATGTGAATCGGGAGCTGAAGTCAAGGGAGCTCTGCCAGTTTTATAAGGAGCAAGCAGGAGGAGATTCAGACTTGGAGTCTGTATTTTAGTCTATGCCTTTGCGACCGTAGTTTCCCAGTTCAGTAATTTCTGCAATGTTTTCAGGCTCATGCTGGCTTCTCCCCCACCCCCAGAACAATGCTTGCTGATTTTTAAAAAGTAACCAATGAGACGCTCAGCTAGAATCCGTCTAAATGTGTTGCATGCTAAACAGCTTCTCTAACTAAAAGAAAAGAAAGGTGGTTTTTTTCTTCTTTTTCCTTCTGTGAGACTTTCCCCTTACCAGCAAAATGCAAGGACTGTTTGGACTCCTAAGAAAAATTAATGCATTTAGGACCAGTGTTGTAATTATAATAATGACACAACAGGGGTTTCTGGCTTGTTTTGCATGGAAATAAATGATTTAATTTGTTTTAATGTCAAAATAGAACATTGGGTCAAAGCACTGGCATCCCCAGTGGAGGAAGGGTTTTATGTCCTTTCCAAAAAGAGCATGAAAGAGCGAGGACGAAGAAAACCTGACAGAACAGTGAGTCTTGTGCAAATTTTGGATCCAGGTTATCTCTAGTATAAGGCAAAATTAAAACCTAAGCCTAAATCTCTTGGAAATGGGACTTGGGTACATGATGCCTTTCACTCAGATCAAGGTTTTCAAAGAACCAAATATTTTCCAAATTTTATTCAGTCTCCCTCATTCCCAGGATTTTTCTAACATTTCACCAATTTCAAACATAGCTGTCATGAAAAAACCTTGGTAAGTTTGTATTTTCAGCGTGTACATATATGTCCGTTCCTACCAGCTATGTCTGCTGCTCTATCAGACCAGTCAATCTATTGACTACTGAGATGGGCAGGACCATCTCTGTGAGCAGCCTCTCCTTCTGGTCCCTTAGAAAAAGATAGAGGATATTTGCAGGATTTTTCCCTACTGAAAGAGTCCACTTGGGTGGAATTTACCCTCTTGAATTCTTTCTGAAATTACTCCACGTCCTCATTTTTTTCATACAGAAGACGGGATGCGGATTTCTGTCTCACCCCTACTCATCTCCCCCACTAGATTTATGGAAAAAACTCTTCAAGGGGAAGCTAAACTCCTAATTGCCTTTGTAAATCAAAGCTCAGCAACGGCTCGTGCAGATTTCACTCCTTGCATCAGAGACATCTGCAATAATTTCTACGGCTGAGCTCTTCACCTTCATCTTCCTTCATAATCAGTTGGAAAAGAGCCGACAATCACAGGTGTGATTCAACGGACAGCTCTTTTAAGATGAGATAAACCATATTCTGGGCTCCTACTAGTTTAACTGGGCAGGGAATAGAGGGCCACCGGGTCAGCTGCATGTTTACGGGGTAGATGCCTACATCTTCTTTTATGAATTCACCAGCGCAATTAGGGACATAAACATCGAACTATGGCTATTTATGCAGATGAACAGGAAAGTATTCCAGGTTGAACACTGGACCTAAACTACTTGCATACCCAAGTCAATGTCAGAAATGGAAGGAGAAATTAGTCATGTCCTCTGATCACTCTATTTCTGTTTCATCCTTGCCATCGTGCTGAATGCACGTGAAATGATTTCCCCATATGTACGTACCCTGTATATACGTAAATACGTACCCTGTATCATCAAAGTGAAGTCTCAGCACTGCCCAGACAGTGACACAAATTGTTGGGGTACCTGCAGAAGATAAGATGGTGATATCATTAGCAGTCTAGACACATTTACTACCCAGCAATGAGCACTTTTTGCAACCTCTCCACTGAAGTTTTATTTCCTAATACCACTTAGCACTCCTGCACGAAACAGTGCAATTCATTACATTAATTCAGAGCTCTAGAAACATCTGTCTCAGTCAGAAGATGGGTTAATCTTGGTGGGATTGCAGAAGCAGAAGTGATAACAGGAAAGAATGATGTTGTTTCAGGTTGTTATTGCGCAAAGCTCTTGTACTGCATCTTGTTGCATGAACAGTAAACCAGAGTCTGTACAAAATAAAAGCAGTGACATCAGCTTCCATGTCTAGAGCTACTGTAATTATGTAATAATTGCAGAGTGGCAGATGTTGAGCTGTAATGGCAGTATTGTACTCTTTGTATTCTTATGTGGTTTTGTTGTAAATTATTTGCATATATTGCATTTTCTCTGTTATTGTGTAAATAACTGATTTTGCTTTACTTATTCAACCAAAACAAATCAGTAGAGGATAGTTTTCCTTTACTCACAGGAATATTTCATTCTTTTTCATGAAAAAAAGAAAACCCAAACCCACAAAAGAGAATACTGGGAGCAAGAATTTCATTTATGTTTCAGACATTTCTTTACTCTTTAAAAAATGCATGGAAAATACAAATTAAATCAAAACAGTAAGAATCCACTGAGAAGCCTGGATTTATTTTCCTTGCTGAAAACAATAGAAGTGTGTTTTTTCAGTGGAAATATTTTTATAAAATAATGCAGTCTTGTGAGACAATGCTGGGTAAGTTGGGTCTACATTTTATAGCAAATAAAATCTTTGACTAGGAAACTGCCTGCATCTATTCAGGCACCACTGGAAAGATAAAGTGCTAAAAAGCAAACAGAACAAGGACCTTGATAACCCCAGCTTGCACCAGTGAAGGAGATTGTCATAAGTTGACAGGAACAATTATGTTTCATGCATTTTGCAAGGCTGTGTTGATATTACATTCATTAGTCATTCGACTAAATCCACTTAGGTGAATCTCTGTCAAGTCTCATATTCCTGCTATCAGAAATAAAAATATCCCTGTTAGACCTAGATGACTGATGAAGCCCTCCTCCTTTAAAAAAAGCACACACAGAAACATTTGAAAGGAAAATGATAAAAAGAAATAAAATGACAGGCTTTGGGGAGAAGAAATCATGCATACTTAATTTAAATTGAAGTCTGCTTTTCTCACGTGAGAATACCTAGAAAACATTGAGATCTTTGTGCACTTAACAGATGCACAATAATAAAAATAATCTTTAAATGTCAAACATGGGTCTCACGTGCTATCTAGTTTGCACTGATTTGCACTACATAAATTTTGACGGTGTGAATAGTGTTCCAAGTCTGAAATATGGGCAGGAAGGCAGAATTAGACTAAATGTGTCATAAAAATATAGTTCAAAAAGCACGTTTCAGATCAGCTTGGAGTTTTGAACCATCTGCTATATAAATATACATACACTCACATTACTTTTCTTTACATCAAAAGAGAGATATGTATCTTCATCACCTTCTTATCAGCTTCTGAGTACCATTAGAAAACAGACAAGCCCCAGAGGCTGAGAAGAGAGCTATTCTTGCTGACTATGTCTCTGCCCTGAGTAAGGAGTAGGCATTAGGAGATATCTCAGGAAGACAGCAGTCTATCTGGAGAACTTAGCAGCATATTGCATATTTGAGAGGAAAAAAATTGTCTCTTTCGACACAGCCATATGTAGTTCTCATTAATCAAATGAGAATGCTGATGCGCTCAGCACATTTTAAGAAACAGATTAACATCCAGATGCTGCGAAATGCTGAGCTCTTGCTTATTGCTGCTTCAGTGCAACTCCCTCCCCATCAGCTCTGAGCTGAGGGGCTGCTTTTGCCCTACATGACTTCCATCCGGAGTTTGGAAGTGCTTCTGTTTTTGCAAAGTGCCGATTTAAGTTGAAATATGCAGGAGCTGAGAAAATATTGTATTTAAAAAAACAAAACAAAACATCCACCTTTGCAGAGTCTCTTAATGTTATTAATGTATATTATTGACACTGAACAGCTAGATCTTATTTATAGTATTTAACTCAAGAACAAATATTCTGAGGTTGCATTACAGAAACAATCCATCTGGGTAGTTTCTTACATTACAGAAACTGATTTAAAAAAAAAAAAATCAGTTAATATGGTGTGTTGCAATATTCTCACATTCAGATGAACCTACAGATATGAAATTTGTGCAAACTTAATTAAAGGAACCCAACCTCTGATTTATGTTCAGATTGCAAAAATTTACACATTGTTTTCTTTTATAATGGTCACATTTGCATGTACATAACCTCCATGTTCTCTCTGAAAACAGTCTTACATCTCAGCTAAAATGTGCTTCTACATCTCTAGATAATACAAGGGGAACTTTGAACATCTTTTTCCAATAGCCGTCCTTTTGCAATAGCCTTTCTATGCCATAGGTTATTTCTAATCACTTGTTCTCTTCTTTCTTCTCTATACCTTTGCTCCTTTGCCAGGAGATGAGAAATTTTGTGTGTATGTACAGCTGCCTCAAGAGAAAAAACAAAACCAGCTGTGGATTGTTTGAAGGTTCAGGTTACATGAGGATTTTTTTTTTCAAAGGAGAATAGTTTAGGGCATATGGTTTGTATGTAGACTTTACACATAAATATACAGGATTATTTCCAGATTATTTCAGAAATATGTTTGTTTAAGTACAAAAATTGAGCTTAACCTTCTTAGGGTACATTTAAAATTAATGTATTCTTCCCCGTTCACCAGCTCATTTCTGCACAAAAACATCAGCAAAGAACTGTTTGAATTAACATGTTGCAGGAATCAATTTATCTCCTGAAGGCCAGCATGAAAAATAATTACACTGGTTATCATCAGACAAATGGCCTTTCTTAAACAAATCCTGTTGCTTCCCATTGCAAGTTTCCATTTCCCACCCAGGTATGAAGAGCATATGTGGATACCATGCAGATTTGTTTTCAATTTTGCTATTATCTGGAAGAAAGGCACAAATGAAGTCTTAGAAAATGGACTAGACTTAGCACTGCATGTTTGATTAAGCTGAAGAACTTGGCATTAAGATCTTATCTTGTAGAAGGCAATTCTCAGTTGTGGACTACATCTCTGCAAGAGATGCGGTGTCCTCCAGGTTTCAGTTCAACTTTATTCAGACCAAAAAGCACAACACGGTTTGGTCTGCAGTGGTACTTCTGTACAAAGACGAAAATGATACTTTGAGACTCTATGTGGAAATATTTGATGGTTCGTGGAGTTGTCTTGCACACTGAGACACATTTGAGACAAGAAATGTCACATACCCCAGCCAATAATAGTGTACCAGTAGAAATATCTCCTCTCTGGGAAAAAGGTTTCTACCAATAAAGTGAAAAGGTACAATCCCTCAATGAAAAGCCAGAAGTAGTTGGACATGACACAGTAGTGAAAAAACACCATCACTGCTTTGCATTCCACCTGCAGGGAATCAAGAAAAGCAAAGTTATTTCTATGTTGTTTCCACCTAACAGATAGAGAAAATGCTTTCAACCTCTCCAAATCTCTTAGTGGAAAGGAACACAGCTGGGACTAGTATTATACACTTTTAATATTAAAGTTTTAAAAGCATGAGAAGAATGTGAGGTGCCACTTAGAAAGCGAAGCCTGAAAGGGCAGGTAGCCAATTTTACCAGTGGGAGGTGGTCGATGAGCGTCTGCAGACAGCTTGAGAACGTCTTGCGTTAGTGGGAGTTCACATCGTCAATGAACGTTAATTGCTAGCTTTAAGCCCCCTTCCAAAGATTAAGTGCAGAGAAGAAAAGAATCCAGTTGTGTATTGAGAAACCTAAGGAAGGATGTGAAATGGCAGGATGATTGCAGAAAGTCCTGAGAGTGGGATCAGAAGGGATGCACCCTCCTGTGTGCAGTTGAGAATTGTACTTCCTTGCCATTTGCGGGTGTTGTCACTCAGGGACACAAAATGAAAGTAAGCGTAAGTGTAAAGAAAGCAGAGTGATTTACTGTAAAAAATGATAGAAGCTTTCATTCATTTACTGGAGGGAAAAGCAGCGGACAAAAGAAAAAAGAAAAAAAAAAAATACTCCAAAAGCCTTAGGTGGAAACCGAGGTCTATCGTGACTGTGAGAGTAGGACACACTTGTCTTTGCAGAGTTGTATCCCAGTGAGACATCATTAGGCCCATAAACGTAGGACTTTTCAACACATCAGAGCAGAATCAGTGTTTAAACTGGAAGCTCCCGCCTGGGGCAGTGGGATGTTGACAGTTTTGACTGGTTCCCAATTGCACTCCATCCTCTGGGACAAATCTACAACCTATATGGTTTGTTTAAACCATCAGAACTTGAGTTTCTTCATGTTTTATGCTTCAAGTGTTTCAAAACAAAGAGGCAGATGCCACCATTAGAAGAGTGGTATGAACAAACTACAGACCTAACACAGCTTCAGCTTTATCATGGAGAAGAATTAAAAGCAAAAACTAGTTTCAATGACAAAGAAAAGGCTGACTAAGAAACTACACAGCTGCACTTTCCTTGTGGAAGTGACTCACAGGGAATTTAGCTCATAACTGGATGGATAAAGGAGATGTCAGTTTGGGAACTCACTGTAATTCCATCATAATTACACCCAGTGAGCTGATTTATCAAACCAAATACTAGCCTTAAATGTGAAAAGAATTGGGATTTACATGTAATACATAGCTAACTGCATCTGTGAAAGAGACTGCTTTCCATGAAACCATACACTTCAGAGACAAACACGTGGCTAATACTAATGATTTTTTGAGAGTGTGACCATCAGTGGTACTTTCTATGTCTGAATGGTCACCCTGTTTACACATGACTGCCCGACATCCAGAACAAATAATGGTCTGGAAAAAAACCAGACCTTCAGATGAAGGAAATTGCTTGTGTCTGCTCTCATCCCTCCTATCGCTACGCAGATCTGTGAAAGGGAGAAACAACCTGAGCAGAGTCAGAAACCAAAACCTGTAGGTTTATCCTGAAGGACAGACCGCTGGACACTGATGTCATCATGAGACCGTAACATCCACAGTTTTGCTGTGAATTGGGAGAGAAGGTTACCAGCAATTATCTTCTCTCCCAACAGCTTCTCAGCCTGTGATACCCAACAGACTGCTGCCTGCCTCACGATTTTTTGTTATCTCGTGCTGAAAATAACAAAGGCTTTGGCTTTGGTTTTACTTACCGTTGAGATAAAACAGTGGTTGCCATCCTGTTCAGCATAAAGAACCCCATCTTTAATGAATACAGATATTGCACGTAAGATGAATGAAACAAAGAGGTTCATGTGGATAAAATTTCGAGTGCAGTGAAGCTTCCTAGGGAAGAAAGAGCAAGGGAGAGGAAAAGAAGTGAAAAAAAAACCCCAACTTTTCTTTCATGGAAATAGTGCACTGGGCCTATCCGCACACACAGCCAGAGCACCTTGGTGCTAAGAATAGCAACATCGGAAAGCCAGGAGTGTGGACAGTACTGACCCTAAACCTGACCAAGAGGAAGATTTGGAGATTTTCCTGTAAAAGCACGCAGGGTGGCATAAAATAGACCCAGTCCAATGCAGCTTCTGCAGTTGCATAAAATAGACCCACAGCTTCCGCGGTGGCATTTACAACCTACTGAAATGGGACTGCTGGCGTGTGTCCAAGCTGGAGGGACAACTCTATTAAAGGGTTGTCTCCCTCTTATTCTACATCTGGTGAGATAAAAGCTTGAACATTTTTTGGGGGGGCAGATGAGCTCCAGTTTCTTTCCTTCAGTGACTGCACAGCTCGCTGCTCGTGGCCTGACTCACCTGAAACGACACAGGATAACCATGGCAGTGGTGAGGGAAACAAGAGAAGTGCTGTATCCCACTGTGTACAGAGCCTTCACGGATAGATAGTAGTAATCCTTGGGAGGCAAACAACACACGGTTAAATGGTTCATTTACGGTCACATCTTCTTTACCCTATCAACATGCAGGGGGAACGGTGGGAGGATTTGTTTCTCAAACAGCCTGGTTGTTTTCTCCTCTTGGTTCCCCTAAGATCTCACTGTATATTAGAGCATTGCTCTAAGTCTGGCATGCCCTTGGGTCTGCATACTGTGAAGCTTAGTCGACGGTGAGCTAGCAAAGGCTGTCTATATTTCTTTGAGCACTGTGCGTGCATCTGTAGAAAAAACTTAATTGGCTAAGGGATTCTTCAGTCAATAGGGGAAGAACTGGGGCTAAGCCATGCTTCTAGAAGTTACAGTTTGTATCAACAGTCAACACTCATATTCTGGAAATATTCAGTACAGGGCTAGGAAGGATTTAAATTTCGCCTCTCACATTTTTGTGCCCATAAATACCCAATCGTTTCATTCTCATGACCATCAAATCAGAACATGACCAGAGGCTGGACAAAAAGCAGCCTGCCGCTCCCCCCCTTTCATTTGTTTTTAATTATAAGATTAATTCCCACCTGGTTATCAGACTCTGTTTCATTTTCATCAAAGCCGCAGGCATCATAATAATGAGGAAAAGGTTCAGACCAGCCATCTTCAGTGCAATTTCTGCTGATGTCACCTATGCCAAGTAGAGCTGGGAATGTGACATCGCTGAAGCAAACCCCAGGACATACCCTCCCTCCCCTTGGTACGTGACCAAAGAAAACCCCACAGTACTATGGGGGTACTATTTATCTGGCTATCCATAGAAGACTTTAATGGCATCTTGAAAGTTTAATGACATCTTTAATGACCCAGGTCTACAATAGGCACCTACAGATGCCTACTACAACAGTTGGTCACCAGAGAGCCAAAAAGATTTAACCAATGTAGTTAGTGCCTCCAGGCCACCAAAGATCTCATTCTTAAGCAGGTACCTAAACCAGGGGCCAGCTAAATGTCCATTTTTCTCCGTTGACTCCGAAAGGCATCTAGGGAACACAGCTTTGTTGTAGATATCTACACTTCAGATGGCTAAAGGGTAAGTCAGTACTTAAATATAGGGACTTCTGCTGTTTAAATGATCTATATCTGAGGGATATGCATGGGACTGGCAAGAAAACACAAGGCTAATATGATTTTTTGGAGCAGCTGCTGGAAGCCAGGCAGGATACTGTAGGATATCTAAAATAGCCATTATATGTCTATGGAGAGGCAGCTGGGTTGTTCTCCTATAGTCAGATAACATGTATCCCACTCATTTATCTTCAAGCCTAGGCTCTGATCTGAGAGTGACTTTGTGAGAAGGGTCTGTAGGAAAACAAAGGAAAGATGGAGCAGGAATGTCTTCCCTGTCTCTGCCTTCATAGCAAGATATTCATTTACATCTCCAGAAGCTCAGTGTGGCATCAGCTGACAATTTCAAACCTGTTTCAGAGCTTCTCACATTCCTCTGCCTATTATTTGTTCCAAACCCAGTTTATAACCTTACTCCAAAGCAAGTGTTTGTAAGGAGGCTCAGAGAAAACCTCATTCTCTTTTTCTCTCTTTTTACCCTAATTGTTTGGCTAATCTCATGTAAGGACTAGCTCCTAAATGGCTTTCACTGATACAGTCAAAAGGCTTAAAACTGTATTGGGAAGCAAGAGCTGGAAGTAGAAAAGGAAAGTGTCTCTTGACAGTCACTTTGTTCCTGAGGCTGCCCTAAGGTGGGATGGCTCCCGTGGTGCTCTTTTTAAGCACCATTATTCTTGCCAGAGCTCAGTAACCTGGTTGAAAAATTAGAGCTGGGCTGCACTTATTCCTCTCCAGCACAATAGAACAGTTTCCATTTATCAAACTATTACAGTTCTTGGAGTTGGAGCTGTACCTTGACCAAAATTGATGGAAATTTCCAAGTTGTGGGTGTTTTTTTTTTTTTTTATCAAGGTTGCGCTGCTTCGCATGCTTAGACCAGTTTAGTAAAGTAGCTCATAACACTAGCAGTGACCTTATTTTTAGAGGATCTGTTTGCCATCCATGCAGCAGAATATGTCTATTTAATCACAGCATTCATTTAAGAACATTGCATTACCTGGCAAATTTTGGTAAATTACTCTTGCACATCCATCCCTAATTTTCTGTGGAAAATAACCACTGAATCACGGTGTTGACTTTGTTTAACACCATTTAGTAATTACTGCTAAGCAGGTAGATATAATTTATAACAACATACTTGCTAGATTGCAAGGCTCAACGGTGGAGGAATAAATTTTCATAATACTGCTAAAAGTAACGTACCAGAAAATGTGTCACCATAATTAGAACTGATTAGAAAATAATACCTAAATGGCAGGAGAAAAAACTTGGAGCTTCCTTTTTAAAAGAGTTAAAATAAAAAGAGAAACATTCCATGGTTCTGTTTCTTACCTAGGGGAGACTGGGCTGTGCTTTCCAGCAGGTCATAATCACCTATAAAAGTGGAAATTTGGTGTGAAATTGTTTTGATTGTGTTTTCTATTAGGACCCAAAGTGGTCTCTGCGGAAATCAGTGAGTAGATTCCAATTGATTTTTATTTGTATGGATCAGGCCCAAAGGTAATAAATACTTGATTCTGTCTTTTCAGGAGGTAAATACAGTTTTACTTGTGACTTCAAATCAAAGCTGAACCTATAAAATTAGAAAATTGCTACTGAAAGCAGCGAGCACATAGCTAAAAACACATACAGTCAAACTAGGACCAATCATAAAAATATAAATGTCAAATATTGAATCTTTAGAAATTTACATTTATAATCCATAGGTATTTAAGCATGGTCAGTTTTCGCAGAACTCATGAAAAATTTCTTCCATCCATCAATGACAAAAAGCAATAATGAATTGGTTCTAAGTAAGATAGTTTAATTTTGTGGGTTTAAGTTAGATCACATCGGTTTCTAGAAACTTACCAGATTTTTACTTTCACTTTTTATCAGAGTATTACAAATTATTATACGTATTCATTATCATAATGGCTGATACACAAACGACTTTTCAATAATCCAATATTATCATGTGCTCTACATACAATTTTTGAGAACAGAGGTACATAGGACATAGTCAGCACAACTGGTCCTTACCTGCATGGTTTTGCCCCAAGTTATCTACTTCCCAACCTGAAATTAGAAGAATAAAAATAATTCATTTGATCTTGATAGTAGCTTACTTCCCATAAGAGGAGTGGATGTAGCAGTGACCGGATAAGAACTGCAAGAAAATTTTGTTTATATTCTTTTTTCAAGATCAGTACTGTATATGATGGCTGAAAAGTGGTTTTCAGAAGATGGTCGATTGCATTTTATTGTTAAATCTCTGTTTATCATGGAGTTTCATCAACTTCTAGGAAAGATATGAAAAGAGATGGAGGGAGCTTTTTTTGTGGGTGGTTTTTTTTTTTTTTTTCGGGGGGGAGGGTTCTGAAATAAGAAGGACCCACACGTTTCCAAAATATTGTGCCAAGATCCATGCCGATTTGTACACTAAAAATACAAAATATTACAATGCCAAATCATAAAAGTTTGAGTTTGCATTAAAAATTTTCCTTTTCCTTTCTTTCATCCTTCCAAAATAAAACGTTGGGATTATCTCAAACCTACCTCTCACCCACCCCACTAAGTCCTTAAACCGAATTGCACTGAAGTCAGACTTCCCGAATCCTCAGTGGATTTTGGCTCAAGCTCGGTGTTGGGGAATGCATAAAGATTATGCTTAAAATGCCTTAAGCCACCGAGTGGTGCTGCTGTATCGTGCAGAGAAAGACACCGAGGAGCCCGACAAAACTCTCTGCAAATAGCTCTGCCAGTGGCCGACTGACTAGTGAAAAAAATATTTCCAACACTCCTGCTACGGCAGGTTAAATGTTTAGTTTAGCTTAGTTCTGTATCCCCTGGGCTAACCGCAGGGCTTCAGGTTGTTCTTCTTTAACCCTGAACATATGGTCAAATCTTAACTAGGGATTGGAAAAGGTATTCACCAAACAAAGACTGATTTTGATCCTATGGCAAAGGAGAAAGACAGCATCTAAGGAAACAAAATAGTAAAGAGAATCCTTTCAGCACAGCATAAAATGCATTTTATATTTTATGCTTTTTCAAATTCCTTATCATGTAATAATTTTAAATTCATTGATTTCCCCCTCTCTAAAATAAATCAGACTTTTTTTTTTTTTGTTATTCTAAGATAGAAAACACAGGATTTAATGTGAAGATGATGATGGAAGCCTAGAAAACTGAGCTGATGCATCAGGTAGGGTGTACTGTGTCTTTGAATGGATGTATTCAACATCAAACTTACACATTCGACCCACCAGTTACTTTGAAGGGTTAATACTGAAAGCCATGATGAGAACACCCTTGGTCTCCTGGCTTCTCTGCCCAACTCCAGCTGCTTTCAAGCTTTCACCTGTGAAAATTCTTGGATGTTTGCAAATATTGGGTAGGTGTACTAATTCTGAAGAGAAGTCACCAGTGCTCTGAGCAAACATTTTCCAACAAAGATCGTTCGACCTGCTGCATCAGACTAAATTACCAGATGCTGCAGAAGCGCTATGGCTGTGCTTCAGATTCTTGGCAGAATAACAGGGATGCCTCTGCAGAATATTTTGGACAGACCTCTTTCTCTCCTGAGTCTACCAAACCCCAAGTTTATTAACAGGTTTATTATTTTATTTATAGCTCAGCTGTAGATGTCTCTGTTGCTAAAATCTGAATTCAGAATATGAACTATAGGATATACTGTAGGAATTTTTTACCTGTAGTCTTATTAGTCAGAGGATTGAAGAGCAAGCCACTGTTCCCTGATCGCTGTCTTTCACAGTGTCTTTCATAGCTTGCTGCCACTTAAATCAGTAGCTCATAATGGAATTGGTTCCTTACATCGTGTCACCCCACTCAATAGCCTGTATCTTACAATGACCCACAGAAGCAGGGTAAGAAGAAAAACTCAAAAAAACCTCTTTGACTCCTAAAAAACCAGTTTTACTTTATCAGTTGTACAGAGTGGCTTAAATCCTGAAATGTAATATTACGAACTTTCCAGAATTCTTGTTGGAGGAAGACCAGGCCAATATTAAGTAGATTGAAGTCTGATGTTCCTGGCATGCTGGCATATTACACTGATGGCTCAGAAAAAAAGATCTTTTTTTTTTAAATTTAAATGTTTTATATTTAGCTATTTTTTTCCTATAATCTAAATTTCACTCTAAATATGAGTGGTAGTTAGTCACACTGATGTTAAAATATTAGATTTTAGTTCATTTTGGATTTCATGACATCTGTAATAACAGTTAAAACATCATATTAATGTAGTTTTGTGAAATGAAGAGGCTTTTTATATTAATAATTTTTTTATATACCCAAATTATTATTGCATTTTATCTGTGTTTGGACATTATGAAGGGATTCACATTTTCAACAATGTTAATTTTCTCACTGCTGTAGGAGCAAACTTGCCTTTTATTAACATATTTTTCTATATCTGAGTCCTTGCTAATGTACTGAAGAAAGTTCCAGTACAACCTTTTACTATACAGGCTTTTAGACTTGATCCATCAACCTAATTTTCAGTAATAAGTTATGCTACTGGAAAGTCAATTAGATTTACACTGAACATTATGCCCTGAATTACAACTACAAGTCAAAGTTTGTCTAATGAGTGTTGGGATAACATACACACATATACAACTATATTTGCATGTGTATGCGTGTATATATTTATTTTTAATATATATGTATATATAAACACACAATGAGGGAACATACAGCCACCATCTGGCATTAAATTTCTGCGTGCTGCTGCTGCCCTTCTCTCTGACACCATATGTTTATGTATCGTGCACCAGAATATGGATGTTTACATGATAGATAACTGTGCCAATGGCTATGTTTACTCACATATATGAGAGTGCGGTGGAGTTGATTTGGATTATTTATGTTCTGAACATTTAATCTGTATACATATATAGGGACAAAGCCCAAACTTGCATTTGAGCTGGGGTTGTAGGAAGACCAGGCGTAGGGCAGTCCCTCTCATTTTTCAGAGTATTACCCTGAAACTGTATTTTTGTGTTTGTTTTTTTTTTTTTCACCTGAGTGCCTTTCTGATTCTAGAGAGACCTCAGCAAATTTACCCTAGTGTCAGTCAAGTAATGGGCAAAATTATAGGGCACCTCGCTGCATGGGCTTTCGCAGGAGCCCTCTCGTTGCCTTACTCTTAGGACATAAACAATGAGAAGCTGGTTCATAACTTCACTGATGAAGCAGAGAAAGCCCATCAAGACGATTATACAATAGCTAGATTAAATACATTACCCTCCCAGGAATGAGGAAGAAATAAAATATGCTTTTCATCTGCATTTTGACTGGAAACCCATTTTTCAGGGGTTTAATTCAAGGATTACATTCATGACTTACATGAATGACACCTGTGCTCCTCACGTGTAGTTAAATAACAGCACAGCCCAAACTATGGAAAGATGGAGCGAACAGCAGCTATTAAACAGTGTCTTAGAACACCATTTATTAAATCAATAATTGCTCACATCAGTCAATAAACTCCTGAGGAAGCTAATGTTATCCTTGACAAAGGACAGTTTATCCAGTATATTGACAGATAGTCTTATTCACTATTTGACCAGACCGAATAGGTAAGTGTCACTCTTTGGGAAGTAAAGCAAATCTTCCATTAGTACTTTAACTGGCATTATTAATTAGATGTTATTTGCAGTACTACTTAGAGAACCTAGAGAAGATCCATCAAAATGCTGAACTGTCAGTTCCAAAGACTGTACAGAGAAACGAAACACAGAAAACATTTCTTGTTTCTAATTTCTACATGAAGAGGTGAAAGAGAAGAAAAAAAATAATCGAAGGACTTGCCAAAGGCTTCCCATAGAGTTAGTGGCAGAGACCAGAACTTTCATGCCCCTTTCTTGCACTTTTATCAGACTTTCTTCCCTGGTTTTCACTTGCTGAGTCCCAAAAAACATAACTCCCTCTTCACTGTCCTCCAACAGATGAGAAATTTGATGCAAGCAATTGTTGCTTTTGATTTAAAGTGAACAGGACTGGCAAAGCTAAAGCCAAGAAACAGCTTGTGTACGATGAGCCTCGGAGCTCAGTGCAGCCTTTTAGATCGTCTCCTTCGTGCCAAATTTGTGCTGGCTGCTTTCAGTGTCAGCTGGCATGGCAACTGCTTTATCTCCCATAGGTTTGTTTATCTGAACACAACTTGCGTTTAACCCTTTTGTTCCAGCATTTGTCCCTTACTAGTGGCGGGGCAGGGGAATGAAAACCTTCCAAAACTGTTCTGTCCTGAAATGGCTTGCCCACGCTTTTCCCTTCTTCCTGTTTTTCCCACCTCAGTATTACGGGTTGGAGGACCGGTTCACGTAGGCAATCCTCCAAAAGGTTGGATTTTGACAGCACTGAGATCAATGTGCAGAGCTCGCGCTCTCTTTACTGCGTGTTAATTCTGTCCCTTCAGAAAGTGCAGGGACTGGGGTAGAGAGAGGTTATGAAAAACATTTCCTACAATCACTTGTGCTGTCCGGCTATGTGGATAATGAGCTGGTAAGGCAGAAATCTGATTTTTTCCTGTTTTATATAGCCCTGATTAGAAGCTTGACATTTTATTTATACGTATGAAATAAATCAGTGAGCTCTCACACCCGACTCCACGGCATCCACCACGCTGTGCCTTTTCACTCCCTTCCCTCTTGCTGCACGCTGCTCTTATGCACCAGCAATCTGTTCAGCCGGCTGGCAAAGCCGCAGTCGGGAACAGCAGTCTACTTAGCAGCTTTTCTGGGGCTTTCTGAGCTCCCCACACAGATACCGTTTGCACACTCTGCCCGCTGCTTCTAATGCCCTCTGCCCGGTCCTGTAGCTGGGCACACGCAATCCCACATGGACGCTATCCAACCATCCCAGTTCCTTCACTAGGGCTCTTTTTTTGGGAGGGAGACCTGATCCGGAATCAGTTGCTCGGTCTTTACAACCTCATTAACAGGCAGCCAGGCAAGGTTACAAAGTACATGGCCTTACAGATTCCCACACCTTTCCCTATATTAAGTGCTTTCCTCCACTATTTACTTTAAACTACAGATTTAAGGTCATTAGTCACTTGGCATTTACTGTATATTGCCATTTGCCTTGTCAAAGGGATTTGTGAACCTAGAGCTCAGACAGAAACAGTACAAAATTAAGTGGTATTGTTCCTTGTATTTAGAAAACAAGAAAACTCAGGCAGAGGAAAATTAAGGGTAAGATTGGGAAGCCTGGTTCATATTAGTATGTTTGAATGAGAACTGGTGCCTAAGGACATCTGAGGAACCGGTCCTGTGGGGCAAATTCATCTGGTTTTTAAGTCTCCTCCCATAAAGGGCAAAGGGACTGGCACTTCCAGAGGGTGATTTGTTTTAGACAAATCTAAACATCTACCATAGGATGAGGAGAACTAGCTTCTGCAACTTCTTTGTTACCCAGTGGTTTGTGCAAAATACTGCAGTAAATGCAGTGATGGAATTGATATACGAGTCCTTTCCTCCTATATCCCATATGAATTTCAGGGCACATTGTTTCATGACAAAGACGACCCAGTGAATCATGCCTGGAGATCACAGAATACCAGTGAGGTCCCATATGGAGAACATAAAGACCATAGTACATAGGGCTGGCTGAGGCAGGACTGATGTAGATATGATCAATAACATGTAAGGGAAATTATTTCTTCCTCTTTCTTATCAAAGGCTATGAAACTAGCAGTGGACTGAGGTCACCATAGCAACTGCCAGGCATCATCTAAACATTATGCGTATCCTTCCTAGGAGGCTGGCTGTCACAGGAGCATCCATCAGAGTGCAAGATCAATGCAAATACTATTGAAGGGTCTCCTAGCTCTGAAGAGGGCAGGGGTCATATTTCAGAGAAAAGAAAATGGTTTTCAAACAAGAAACAGAAAATAAGAAACATTGCCTAATGGAGATTGTCAGTTATGAAATAAGCCCCAGAGAAGAAAGCATATTAAATCACTTGCTTAAAGTATGAATATGTGCCCACCACACCTACAATCTTGCAATCAACTGGAACTCATTTCTCAGTTATTTGAGTCAAGAAGAGACACAAGAATGAAGCAAAGACAGCTACTAAAGGTTGAAGCATCTGCCTACGTTGCACCTACAGTGATACTTCAATGTATTACCTTTTGCTGTCCAAGTGTTCTCCAAGCTACTCAGCAGCTTTCAGGATGTTCCTTGCACACTTCCCAGAGGAGCATGATTTTTTTATTTTCCAAGGTCAATTTAGCTTTCAGATCATATTGACAAAGGTCTTGAGCTGCATTACAGCTTTCCCCTGGCCACTGCAGGATGACATCTTGCAAAGGACCAAGGACTTGATCTTTAGCTGAAACGCTCTTGGTCATGCTGTACGTTTGAGCATCTGATGCACAGTCTTATGTCCCCATAATTTGGTGGGAAAGGCCATAAAATGTCCTTTTCCTGTAAAAAGCATCTATGAGGCCTTAACTACTTGATTGGAAATGTAGATACAGTTACTATTCTTTGATGGCAATATTTTCCTCCCATTTCCCTCTGCATTGCAGATAGACTTTCTGATGCTGTGACCAAGGAAGCATGCTTAATTATAGCTTGTCCTCCTCGCTTTAGAAAAGCTGAAGTAATCCCATGGTTTTACTGCCTGTGGAAAGCCTAGGGATGAAAACCAGCCGGAAAGGACTTGTTATCTAGTAAACACTATTATCTTGGTTATTGGCAAGACATTATTTTTAACATCAACACTTGGTAGATCTCTTGTACCCATTCTTTATCTTGCAATTCTTTCTAGGACTTGCTGAACACTAAGCAACGGTAACACATATGCAATCTGCAGACGGCTTTGAAAGCTGTCCAAAACCTTTAGCTGGTATGTATATATATAAAACCAGATACCTTTGCATTGAACTTGCTTCTGAATGCTACATAGGATCTTATATAAAGTGAAGGATGGATCTAAGGTATGCACAGAGTCCTGGTTGGTTCAAAGACTAATTAAGCTCTGATGGCTCATTATTATTCCCATGATGAAAATGCTATGGGATAGGTCATGTCTGTTTTTCAGAGACTACTCCTTGGTTCTGGTGTTTTTCTTCTCTTGGTTTTCGTGCTGGATGTTGAAATACCCACTAGGGCACCAGGGGTGAGATATACTTGAATAGAAATCTAGACCTTTGCATTGATCTTTTGCTGTGCCTATTTGACAGGCAAATGCAATTTCCAATTTCAGTCTGCTGCAATGCTGACCTTAATTTCAGCGAGTAGCAAAGAAAACCTGCATCTTTTACTTCAGTATAAAATGAGTGCACAATCTTCCAGATACATTTTTGTTGTTTAGAAGGCCCCGATCTTTAACAGTCACCTTTTCTTTCTATCTATATCAAAAAATATCAATACATAATCCAAATTAATAGAAGCTGTAACTTTTAAATATTTTCAACAGCTTTCACCTTGGGAAGAAAATTACTTTTATTGTCTTTTCATCCAGTTTGGCAGTTACATACCATTTTCACAGTGGTACATAGTCAGCACTTAAAGACTTTACCAGGACTATTTTCCCCAGAAATGACACAGAAGGGCCTTCCACCTGTGAACATGTAGTATCACTTCCCCTCTCATAACCTCTTCTCTTGTCATCTTATTCCGTTTGATTAGGGATAACATCTAAACTCAGGCAGTGGAAAAAAGCCACAGATGGCTTCCCAAATCCAATTAACCCTGCATCCATAAATCCCATTTTCCACCCGTGATATCTCTAGTGCAGAATATATGAAGCTTGGTGTTCTTGCAACAAAGTACTTGAGTCTCTCCCAGTGTTTTTAATGGGATCAGTAATAGACTATTTTTAATTTCTTGTTCTCAGGGGCAATAATGCTTGTTGGTTGAGCACTGAAGTCATGTAACTTCCAGAGTAGCAGCAAGCCAAACACTTTGGTTCAAAAATGTGAGCATAGGATGTAACTCCCTCTTAAACTCTATGATACCTAGATATATTCTTTATTCTACTGGATTTTAATTAGGACCCCTTAATGCTGGTATCAACATAGGTTGCATTTTATGTCTTCGGTAAAAATTATGCACATTTTCTCCGTCTTACATAGGAAACCATGCCTTGTAATAATACTCTTTTGGGTGTAGCAGGTAGTGTCCTAGACTGAGCACTAGATAAACATTCTGAATTGCTGGAAGATTCAGTAAGAGCTAATCATATTTATTATTTGGATTTGTGAATGAAAGCATTTTCTCAATGTGGAGCATATGGCAATGCTCAGAAGCTGCCTATTATCATTTGTATTAGTTTTTACTGCAAATCAAAGATCTAAAAATATGCTCGTTTCTGATCTGGCTATTGGGTTTCTTTCAATGGTCCTTTTGAGTAATGTGGCTTTATAGGTTCCAGAATATCTCAGTTGTGCAGGGTAAAGAAAGAAAAGCATGGATTTGGCTTCTGTAGATTTCCACTGCTAGGCAGTATTGCCTCTGTCTGGAAAAAAAAGGAAAAAGTACAAAACAGAGAAAATTTTCTAGCTAGAAGTGCAGATCACTATGTTGGGGCCATGTCTGGGTCTTGCTATGTTATACTGAAATGCAACATCACACCTTGACACACTTTTCTTCTTCCTTTGCAAAGATACCTTAGAATGCTTTAAATATATCCCATTCTAGAGTGGTTGTCTCTGGAGTCGATACTAGGAAAGCACTGGAGAAAGCATAATCTACAACAGTGACATCATGGAAGTTATAGCTCCCAGTGAAAATAAAATTGTGAACTGATGGATATCAATTGAAGAAATGAATGTTGACGAGAAAAAATAAATTAGTATTTAGGATCCCTCTAGAAGGAAAGCTACTGTAAATCTTTAACCTACTAGATCAGAAAATTCTCAGAAGCCAGTATGTTTTTTTCATGTGGAGAGATTTTGAGAACAATCTTTTTGTTCCCAGTCTGCATCTGAAAGGAGATGAAAAATTCTGGTGATTTTGGAGGAGCAGAGAAGGGAAATGAGGTTTTACAAGGAAGGGTCACCAACCACACAGTATGGGATTTAACATTAAGCTTTTTGTATGACATTGACACAAGTTCAAATGTTAGTCAGTTCAGTTGCAGTGAAGGTTAAAGCAGAGTATAGTTTCAAATTAAAAACAGCAACAGCTGGTATTTTTAGCTAAATCCATAGATAATTTTTCAACAAAGCATCTCTGCAGATGACAGTTTAGTTGGTTAATATTTATTTTGTAGTATCTTTTTTTTTCTTTTTTTTTTTTTCTTTTTACTGCATATGGAAATCAGACATCCCAGCTCCTTTCTGAAATTCATAAAACAAACAGCCCCCTCCAGTGACTTCATTCATTTCAAGGTAAGTATTTGAGATAGGTCAGAGGAAACATCTTCTATGAGTACCCATTGCTTTCTATTTACTGAACCAGAAATCCATGTGATCAGTTCATACTTAAACATGTAACTTTTAGATATCCAAAGCCAAGTGGGATAACTCCTACCCCCTCTTTAAGAATAACATCATATGGTTGGGCTGTTGTTATACAAGCAGCTGTACCTACAGGTGCTTCAGTGCTTCATAGGACAAACTTTTGGTCACATGAAAATTTTGCTGTATTAAGAATGAATATGTTATTAATAAATACTAGTGTCAGTGCCTAGCCTAGTTACATTTTCTAGAAACATAGCAGCAGCCAGAGCATGCTATAACAATCTATAAAATGTGTTTAACCACAACTTAGAAACATTTTAGTTACCTAATAACCCTTTATTTAAGGCACCATCATGTCATGTGACTTTTTTCATTAAGCCCTCATTGAAACAAATACACTTGGCTAATTAAAATTAGCAGCAATGATAGTGAAAACTCATGCTGATTCACCCAGGAGAGTGATTATGGATGTAGACATTTCCACCTTGGGGTCACTAGTGCAAATCCAGCTGAATCTGTAGAGATTTCAAACTACTCCAGATTAAATGTTTATTTGTTTATCTAATCAATTATGAATCTTGGTTTTGTTCTTACCGAACAGATGTCCAATAACCCCTCAAACCCAGCACTACAAGAGGTAATAGCTGTCACTTTTGCTAGTGATCCTGTAAGAAGATAAAGAAAGCAGGACATATGTTTACACTGGACTGACTACTCCTCCCTTAGGGTCATACTATCACCCTGCTACAAGTCAAATGTGAAGTACAGTATTTGAACAGGTCTGTAAATGTTAGGCAAATAATGTAAAAATATTATTTCAGCCCTTTATTTTACATAGCTCTGGTTATAATAGAGCTTTTATTTTTTTCTTTCCTAAAACTTATATTACTTTTTATTGAAAAAAAAAAAAAAGATCTTTCCCATTAATAGGTAACAGGTTAGTTAAGCTCTGGAATAGATCATATTGAGCTAACCTTGTCTTTGAGGAGGGAGGGGATTAGATGATGATGGTGTCCTGGTTTCAGCTGGGATAGAGTTAATTTTCCTTCCAGTAGCTGGTACAGTGCTGTGTTTTGGGTTCAGTATGGGAAGAATGTTGATAACACACTGATGTTTTCAGTTGTTGCTAAGTCGTGTTTAGACTAAGTCAAGGATTTTTCAGCTTCTCATGCCCAGCCAGCAAGAAGGCTGGAGGGGCACAAGGAGTTGGGAGGGGACACAGCCAGGGCAGCTGACCCAAACTGGCCAACGGGGTATTCCATACCGTGTGATGTCATGCCCAGTATATAAACTGGGGGGAGTTGGCCAGAGTGGGCCAGACCGCTGCTCGGGAGCTAACTGGGCATCGGTCAGTGAGTGGTGAGAAATTGCATTGTCCATCACTTGTTTTGTATATTCTAATCCTTTTATGATTATTGTCATTTTATTCTTGTTATTATTATCATTATTAGTTTCTTCCTTTCTGTTCTATTGAACTATTCTTACCTCAACTCACGAGTTTTACCTTTTTCCTTCCAATTCCCCCCCCCCCCCCGCCCCACTGGGTGGGAGGGAGGGAGGGAGGGCTGCGTGGTGCCTAGTTGCTGGCTGGGGTTAAACCACGACAGTCGATGATGTCAAGACTGGAGGCAGCCTGGGCTGCAGGGATGATGCACTGGAGGGGTTCACGGTCCTGAGTGTTACGAGTCAGGTGAAGAGCAAAGTCAAGACCCTGAATTTTAGGAAAGCAAACGTCCAGCTCTTCAAGGAATTAGTCAATAGGAGCCCCTGGGAAGCTGCCCTCAGGGACAAGGGAACAGAACAGAGCTGGCAGATTTTTAAGGATGCTTTCCATAGACTGCAAGAGCTCTTAAACCCCAAGTGTAAAAATCAGGAAAGGAAGGCAAGAAACTGGCATGGCTGAGTCAAGACCTGCTGGTCAGACTAAAGGGCAAGAAGGAAATGCACAGGCAGTGGAAGGAGGGACAGGTATCCTGGGAAGACTATAGGGACGCTGCCTGATTTTGTAGGGATGGAGTCAGGAAGGCATATCTCTGAGCATTGCATCCAAAACATGCAGGGAGAGAGAGAAAAGTGTTATGTTACGTTACCATGTGTTAGCACATTGTAGCTTGAGGGTGTGTAGGGGGTGTAAGTTACAAGTCACTGAAAGGGAGGGTTTGTAATGGAAATTCGGACAGGTGCTGTCTTGAGCAACAGGCCTCCTGCAGTTATTTCAGAAGATAACAATACATCAGCCATCTGCTGATGCGCAATAAATAACATAAAAGTATTTTGCCTACGGGATGCCAGCATCACTGATAACTGGGGAGTGAAAACTTTTGGTTGAGTGTATAACCTGCACAAAGGATGACCGAAATTGGCTTGGCAATCAGGCTCACAAGTAGTCAACAAAAATTGATTGCAAAGTCATGGAGAATTGAGAAAAAAAAAAAAAAAACCACACTCCAAAACACCCACCAAACTGAAAGAGAGAAAAATATTACCTTACCTATGCTAGACACAAACCCTACTGGATGTTGACATGTTTTTTTTTCTATTATCACTAAACGCGGATGGCTCAGTATGTGCCATTGTACCCACCGAGTCAATACTGAACAAATATCGCAGCAGTAAAGATTATGTTTAATTATACTGGCTATAATTAAAGCACATAGAATTTCAGCAGTAATTATATTTTTATACCTGATAATTTAAAGAGGGACTTATCTTTCCCTGTTCAAAAATTAGTTGCCTAGTTTAAGTGAATTGCCCTTAGTACTTGCTGGATAAAGAGAGGTATCTCCAAGGTATGATTCACTTCATGTCTCTTGGAATAACATAATTTGCCTTCTGTGGGTCTCTTTCTCTCCACTGACTACAGATGGAGTCTAGAGGACTTGTATAGAGAAAAATCTCAAGTTTCATATGGGTAAATTTAGATGATCATCCTTAAATTCCTTTCCATTTCACAAGAGCATTGGCACTTGCTTCAGTGCCTGGATGAGTTCAGATAGATGGATTTAAAGGTGAGGATTTCAGTGTTTCTGGAGCTGTGTATGAAACACTTACTGTCTCCCACAAATTGTGCTCTGTGTGTGGTAACACAGAGAAGGTGGATTCTGGACTCAAGACTGTAAATGAATTATTCATTGGTAAAATAATTTTAGGGAAAAAGGTTCCTGGGGGACAATGATGAACTTGTTCTTCAATGGACAGTGTTAATTAAGTGATCTGCAGTAGCCTAGATGGGTGCTGGGAGGAGATGGACAATACTGTGTTAAGTGTCAGCAAAGGCTTGTTGTTAGATAACATTGGTGTGAGGACTTAGACTCTCTCAGTCATCTAGCTGGGAAGATAATTTCATGGAATCATGAAAAAAATAAAAAAGGAATTCAAGATAACACCTAATCTATGTATATATCTGCTGTGAACTATTTAATAGTTATTTCCTCCTGTCTACACACTTTTATTTTTACCAGGCAAATTTTCATGCATTTCAAATGTTTAAAAATTTGAGAAGGGACAAGGAGGTTTTCGGTATCATGCAAACTGTAGCTTGCACGGAGACTCTTACCATTAAAAAGCACTAGGTAATATTAATAACTATGTCAAATAGTATTACCACTACTAAGGTTCTCCTTTTAATAGCAACTCATTTGGGAGCAGCAGCTGGGCTGTATAAGGATTGAAGTGGGGTCTAATAGGATTTGGTTACCAACCACAGTGAGTGCATGGGACTTTTGGTCCAAGCTTAAGGTGGTAACAGAAAGAGAGAAAAGAGAAAATGCACCAGCCTAGCTGACCATCTGCAGTATTTTTTGCAAGACAAGGGACAATTTTGTCAGGCAGCAATGCATGCTAGAAGCAGAAACAGCCCAATTTCCAATTTTTCATTTGCTTGTTTGGTTGCTGATGCCAGCTGCAAGGGGCAGAAGGATGGTGAGGTCTCATTTCTACAGACCACAAAAAGGCATGAATCTTTAATTCCCACTGACTCTTCCCTGGACTCCCAACATGAAAACACCTCCCATTGGTCATCTCATGCCTTTGTTCTCCTTAAGCATGAGCGGAATCCACTCTGAGTTTTAGTCTTTTCTAAAATAGGTTTGAATTGTGATGATTAGTTTTTGAAGACCCAAACAGAGTTTCAGGTCTCATTGATTTCAGTGGAGACCCAAGGGCAGAACAACCCCTTTAGCAATTAAAGTTGGTGATATTTTCATCTTGTACAGTCTGTGAAGGCTTTTTTCACACATTCCCTCCTACCCCTGCACGTGTGCACGCACACACACACATATCTACACACAAACATCCTCGTTTTCTACAGTATTTTTTATACCAAAGCCCAAATCCAGACTACTGTAGTTTTAGATTTTCCTTTATACTGAGTACGTAAATGAGGTTTTACACTCATGCTGGCCATGCAGCTTTATCAGACAGAAGCAAAGAACAAAGAGAAAATACTTTACCGTCTTCAGAGATGATAAATCTGAACAGTGCAGGACACTTGACAAAGACGATTTCACCCACACTTGCAGGTTTCCAACACGTAATATTGTCCCACATTCCTGGGCAACCTATAGAAGAGAAGGAGGGATAAAATACATTAGTGGTGGAAACCCATTCCTTTCTTCACACTGTTATTGTGTTTTATAGTTGGTTCTTTCTTCTATCCATGAAAATGCGCTCGTTTAGAATAATAATCAGTATCATTTTCTAATAAGCTTTCCCTGGAATAAAATAATTTTCATTCATAGGAATAGCATAAAATATGTAGTTGCATGGCACAATAGTGGCCAGACTCTACCCTCACAGAAGATGACATTTCTTAGTCCCAGTTAAATCACTCCAACATATACCAGAAACTAATTTTCCCTTGAGCATGAAATCTGCTGCCATTTAGCTATCTTTCAGTAGTGCCGGGTTAAATCTTTTTTGTTTATGGATCACATCTTTGACTTAAGTTCTATAAATTTCTGTTGGCTCTAATCCTTGTCAAAGGATGAGTATTGGCACATTTTGGAATTTGACCCAGGGAGATGACTGGAAACTGAAAAACAGATTCTGCTTCATCCTACAACCAGTTTTGTGGATATGTGAGGGAGGGAAGCTCACCTCTTTCATGCTGTTTATTTTCTTAAAAAAATATTGGGAATGGAAATATCCTTCCTTAGTAAAGAACTGTTGTAATATCACTCACTATCTTTACTGCAGGCTTTACGCTAGAGAATATAAACTCACAATGCCAAAAGGATGATTTTGACCCCTAATGATTACTTGCATAAGCTAAAGACAGAATCAGGCATTTAACTAACTGTTCAGAGATTAGGCTTCAAGTAACAAGCTTGGAACTAAAGATCTAAGTGGTAAAGAGCCAACCTCCTGTTAGACGCATGTAGAAAGAGGAGGTGATGAGATTGTGGATGGGAGTTGTCTTCTCTTAGGATATAAGAAAAAGTCAGGTCCCATGTGGTATTGTAAGTACGAAAAAGGAGCCCAGCCCCTGCTTCTTTCTGATCACTGTGTCAGAGGCATGACAAACTATGACTGGCTTCCAAAAAGCATAATAGCCCTCCTGTAATTCTGTAAACCACTACCTTACTAGCTCATAAACCTAGAAGACTTACCCAGTGTACAGAAAAACTCAGAGCAATCTCTTGAATTTCCTACTAATGTTTTAAAAAATGACTTAGTGAAAGAATCTCGAATGGGAATGATCTTCTACCTCAGCAGGAAAAGAAAGAAAAACTAAACATAAACATCTCCACTACTTATTTGCATTCAATGTTGGGATCAAGCATATAATTTTATCAACTATTAAAAGCTGCAAGCTACATGATTTTCTAAGTGGTTTTCCATTAATATGTTCTCTCTTGACTATGTGCCAAGAAAAATAAGATCTTTAGTAAAAACAGATAATACTTCAAAGTGTCATACTTTCAGACTGGCACAAGTACAATATGATGAGGTATGGGTTATCAACTTGTAAAAGCAGTGCAAAAACAGCTTTATCAACTTTGGTGATAGTAGCACATTTCCATCAGTGGGGAATGTATGCTCACAGGGCTGGAATTAGTGTATTTTTTTCCATCAGCTTCAGTGGCAGGGAATCAAACCCTATCTTTTCCTCACAAAAATATAAGCCAGATACTACCATGTGTGGTGGATAGGGCAGTTCTGAGTGATAAAGTGTTTGAAGAATTAGGTCAGTGTCAAACAACACTATTACGATGTTACAATGACGGCATATGCTAAGCGGTTGATAATCATTCTTTCAAATCAAAGGATGCATCATCAGATTACATAACATAAATTAATAACCATGTAAAATCCTGGCCCTATTAGATAAAAATCCCTCAGCTTTGCCAGACCCCCCAAAATACGATATTACTGCAAAAATGCTCATTAAATCACTGCAGGAGCTGGAAAAAAGGAATCCTTTTCATTTCCCCCTCCTCCTCTCTTTTCTTCACTCCTATGCCAGGTGGTTTCCTTTACTAGATGAGGATGTCTTTGTATGAGTGCTGTGATTCACTAGAACATCTCCAAAAAGCTCAAGGGCTGGGGTTTGTAAAGTTTTGTCATATGGTTAGTGTACTGAAGATGGAAATCAAGATCATATTGAGCACTATTAGATTTTATTGTCTTTGATAGCTAGCGTCTGTCCACGCAGTAGGGACTGTGTTTACCATGTAACTCTGAAGACATGTAGTAATGGGTTTGTAGTTCACTGAGGTATGGCACTCTGTACAAAAGTAAAGGATACGGTAATGAGATATTTGCTTACAAGAGGTGTTAGAGACAATCAAAATGGCTAATGAGATCTTCTGAGAACCACCTGCTAGACTTGCTTGCTTAAATTAAATGAGTTTGATAGGAATAGGGAAAACTTTCTTATTTCTTAGTATTACTTCAATATCAGTTGTCTTCCAAATGCTGGGATAGCAATAGATACTGCAAACCAACCTAGAGAAATGCAAGGAAATCCCCATACTGCAGAAAAGAAAGTGTAGACACAGAATAAATATTGCATAGCACTGTGTATCAAATTCAGTTATTCCAGGTGGCTGTTTTTGTGGTAATACCATGCAGAGCTAAAAAAATAGCTCCATTTAAAAAGACACTATAAGTTCATTGTGCTAGAAAGCACTGATGTGCTGACATTGGAAGAGAGGGAGAGAGAGGTATAGAGTGAAGTGATTTGCCTTAGTTACTAAAATAGGTGAGCGATGGAGATTGGAAAGAACACTACCGCTGAGAATGTAGCCTGATCCTGCCTGGAAAAGCATATTTGAAACAAACAATTTAGAAGAGCATAGAAAAGGATGACAAAAAATTTAAATGGAATAAAGGCCAGCGTGCACAATCCCCTTACATTTGTAAACCATGATACAGCCAGCAACTCCTGCTGGGTGAAATCTGCCCACGGAAATCAATGTGACTTGAGTGTGAAACTGCGCAGCGGTGGTCTCCTCTGGCACTGACGGTATGTCTCCATTGCCGTGTCACGTAGGGATGCCCAAACTAGTTTTGAAAGAGGTAGCTCAGATACTGCAAGCAGCAAGGTGCAGCTTCAAGTGGGCAAATTTTCCTGCTTCTACACTACAACCTGCAGACTAAAATTCATGTTTGGTAAACATTGTGGGTTTCATCTTAGCTAACATAAGTGGTGTAACGCTTGGCATCTGGTCTTGAGTAAGTACTTATGTCCTCTTCATAGCATGGGCAGAAGAGTGCTTCAACTTATTCAGCTAGTTACCTCTTTTTCGGTGGGATGGATGAGCCTTTGGGAGCCCCTATTCCTTGTCACTGACTTTTGAGGAAACACAAAGTGATCATTCAAATATAGGATTAGTCAGGATTGGTTTAACTTCAGATAGCTAAGACCTACCCTTTGTACCCTATACAGCTAAGCAAAGTTTCCTCCGTAGTTCATGGAGAGAGACTTTCCAGATAGGGAAAATCCCATTTTAAGGTGGTGAATCACCCTGTAAAGTCTACTTCCATCTCTCCACTGACTACACTCAGTAGAATAAGGCTAAGAACTAGCTCAGCCCAGACAGCTGCCTATTAAATGGTTGACACTTGTATTGCCCATAGGGTCTATGTGGTGTTTTGGAGTAGAGCTGAACCAACTCTCCCCTCTGGGCAGAGGGCTAACCAGTGGCTATGGAGCCTCCCTTAACTATTTTCCGATCCTAAGCGAAGGAGTCCAGCTGAGGGTTGGGACATGTTACTGCAGGCTGTGAACAATGTCAGTATACCTGTATAGCTCCTGAGCAATTCAAACCACAGGCAAACCGCAGTGGTTGCTCATGAAAATCCCTTACGTGATCAATCCCTACATCTCTGTCTCAAGCTTCTTCATGTAAAAGTGAGATAAATCTCGTGTTTAGACTGTAAGCTTCCTGTGGCTGGATCCATCTTGTACTGTTCTTGTGAAATGTACTTCAAAAAACAGACTCCTGATTTCAGCTGAAGCACAACATGGAATTTTTATGAATTTCATATGAAGCCCACAACACCTAAGTTTAAATTTACTACTGTTGAAGCTGAGAGGGGTGCCTCGTATACCTGAGGATGGATCTGGCTTGGCAGCCACTGAAAAAGAACAGCTCTTTCAGAGAAAGGCCAAATTTCATAACAAGGATGAAACTAAGGATATTTATCATTGCAGAATCTTCTGAGGCATTTTTAAAATTATACCTAACAAGAAAACCATTCTAGTCATTCTCCCTTCATGAAGGTTCACACAAGCCTTGTTCCCATCCTTTGCTTCAAATTAAGCCTCTCACAGCACAACACTTTCTCTCTAACCTGCTAGTCCTGGCAGCTGAAAGGCTCCCCTCGTACCTGAAATGTCTGGACAAGCACCAAGAGAAAAAAAAAACAACAAAAAAACAACCAAACCAAGCCATACTGGTAGAATAGCAGTGATAAAGAGCAATTCTGAAATTGCTTATGGTCCCTATCTTTTTTTTCTCCGCTGTCCAGGGCTGCCTTGAGAGTCCCAGATCTGATAGTGGCTAGATATAAAACCAGATTTTAGGCAGCCCCATAGCTGAAGTTCACTGAGTTCAAGGAATGGACCTCACTTTAAATCCACAGAGAATAGAGCCTGTTATCTTCCATCAACATGGAGTCACTGTGTCACCAGGACTATGTACAAACTGTTCTTTTTCTATGGATTTGTATCCTATTTTCTCATGGTGCCTTTACTGCAATACCCTCATTTACACTCTCTGTACTTAAATCCTCTTAACAGTACCCACAACATCCTCCCATGTCCTTCTCCTTTCCCTAGCGTAACATGCCTCCTTCTCATCGCTGGTAACTTTTTGGCAAGGGAAGGTACAAAAGCAGAGACGTGTTTTCTGGATGGCAAGACCCTGTGTACTAATTCACTGCTCACTCTTTCACTCTTCTTAATAAAGTGGATTAGTCCTACCTGTCCCCCTGCCCATGACTATAATTATTTTGACATCTTTCTTGTACTCAGCACACTGTTTTCACAAAATATACAGGAATTTGCAGCTTTAAGACTAGTGCACTTCTGTCAAATGTTGCTGACTTTATTCAGAGGACTCAAAATTATTGGGTGAGGGAGGGGAGTGAAAAAGGGAATGACAGGACAATGGACAAAGGGATTTATGGATTCATACACAGAAGGGAATAGACAAGAATTTGCATAAAATTTGTTTCCTTAGGAAATCAAGAAAAAATGTAAATATATAAATGTTAGACTTCCATATTTTTCATGTATGGAAATAAAGGCTTGAGATGAAAATCCATCTTTTTGGCTTACAGCATTCAGTTTGATTTTCAGTTCGTCTCCTCATTTATTAGTTTAAAATATCACCTTCAAGGTCATATTGCCTTCAGGAGAGTAATATCAAAGGAAATGTAATGTTACAAGCCAGCATATTAAACTGAATTATGCGACACACAATAACTTTTAAAGGGCATACTACATATATAGCCTTCCAGAGAGAGAAGAATATGAGATACGTCCTATCTGTTCTTTCATAAATCTAGGTAAATACCAAAATAAATAAAGGCTTAAGTGAAGCCTGGGTATAGGGCCTAGATTTTCAAAAGTAATTGACATTTCAAAGTAAAAGTATCTTATAGGAGCTCCTATTACAGAAATGGTGGTTCTGTAGATGTTTCAAGTTGGGAAGCAAACTTATAACACTCAGATTCAATAGTCTCTTTTGAAAGTCCAGGCCATAAGAGAGTAGAAAAGAAACATCAACTGAAATTCCAGAGTAAGTTATAAAAGGAGGAAAAAAACACAAAGGGGAAAAACCACAAATGGAAGACATTCTATGTTGGAAAAGAGAATACTTGATCATGCATAAGGAAAAAGAAAAGTTATTCCTTCCTTAAAATATCTTATATGCAAAGCAGGCATGAAAGACTAAGCACAAGGGGAAGCTGAGCAGAGAAAAGGGAAGGGTTTTTCCTTCCCAGTTCTGTTCCTCATAGATTTTGGAATTATTTGAACAAAGTCTATTTATTCTTTCAGCATATGTCATCTGGACCAGCTATAACACTAAGAATTTGTTCCTCTATCCAAATTTTGCTACTGCTGCACCGAGCTGCTCCTTGCATTGTCTAACATGGAATTCATTCACCTTAATGGTATAAACATTATATACATAAATCTGAGCTAAGTTCTACATTTCTTTTACAGTGCATGAAGAAAAACAGACACCTCCGGAGGGCACTGCCAGAGGGTTTCTAAGATAAATTATCCTCTGGAGATGAGTATTTTCCTCTACTGATTAGAAAAGGCACCAAGAGAAAGCCTAATCTTAGGCTTAAACCAGCTGGAATCAGAGCAGAGGAATTCCGCATGTATAGTCAAAGTGACTCAGCTAGGGCTGTATGTGAAGAAAAATAAACTGTGGTCAAACTTACTAACAGTTGGCCTACCTTTATATTTTCCATTACCTTTCTCTAGATAACTGCTGTCCCTGGTATAAAGTTATGCAACACTATATTATGACTATTTAGAATCCATTTTTTATGTAATGATAATTATATAAAATACGAGAGCATTTTGCACTGGTACACCATTATTATTAAAGTGAGTTGTTTTACAGGATGAGATTTTCAGAGATCTAAGATGTACTAAGTGCAGCACTGTTTTCAAAGAACTGTTAAAAACATCAGCTTAATATATGAAAGAGAACATTGGAAAAAATGATTTGAGATATTTCACTTCCTATGTACCAAGTTAATCCCAGATTATGTTAAAAACTAAAAGGGAAAGAAACAGAAACAGTAGTTTTTCTTTGATTGGAATGGTGGGTTTTATAGCATAAGAGAAGAAAAAGATAAGATGAAGATAGCAGGCTTTAGGTCTCAAAATATTAAGTGCGTATGCTTTGCATTTGTCAAGCATAAATTGTATATTTTAGAACTGAGAGCTAGTCTTTTTTACCAAGGTTCAACAGAGAGGATTTCACCTGGCTCGCATGTTCTGCATCACTGAAGCACCTTGGTTCACCTTCTGACCACCTAAGGACTGAGCCACACAAATTATAAATTAGAACTCTATCCTTATTCCTGCTATTTTGGTGGGGGGAAAAAGTAGATACAAATACATACACAAGTCACTGTTTTACCATGACCTGTCTCAGAGGTGAGAAGAGAATGAAGATCTCATTTATGCAAAAATCCAACCATTAGAACTAATCTCGAGGGTGAAAGGTTCTTGTCTAGGTCTCATGTGAAACACACCTCAAAAGGAAGGGTTAATACCAAATTATTATTTTTTTCCTTGAACATTTTATATATGGCAAAGATCAGCCTTTAAATGACAGGAGCTGTTATCTATAATTAGAGAGGAATAAGCCTTTTTTCTTCTTTTAAAGCTGTTTAATTCTTTACAATCACAGCATATTTATTCTAAGCTTGAACTTATTTCTGTTCTTGCATTGTTACCTGCCAAGAAAACCTCATCCAAGAAAATGTCCAGAATTCTTTAAATGCTGCCAACCAAATGGCCTTAGGTGAGCTTCGGAAAGTTTTAAAGGGAAACTTCGGTTTGGCAAAATCTTTGGAACACTTCTTTGTCTAATTATACAGAAGAGTAGAAAGCCAATAATCTGGGAAATGGAGAGGTGTGGTTTTTTTAAAAAGCCTCTTTCTTTAAATATAATAAAAAAGATTGGTTATTCATCTATGAGAGAGTCACCAGTTTGCTGTTCTGGAGGTAGAGAGACTCTGTGAAATCGTTAAAAAAATTGGGAGATTTTATTCCAACACTGCTGGAGGACAGAATGAGACTTAGAAGCTGCCAGAACCTGAGCCAGTGCCAAGCTCGCCAGCTGCAGATAATCTGGCATCACTCAGGCCATGTGTTATGGGAGATCATGGGGTGCTGTGGAGGTAGCCTTGCCTGGCAGCAGCCCGTACCCCTCTCTTCTTTTATTGCTGGGGGCAACCGAAATGACTGTCATCATCCTACCCCACCACCACGCCATTCTGACTCACTTCCCTCGCTGCTTAGGAGAAGCGGTCGTGCACTTTTCTTTATCTACTCTATCTTCCATTAATTCTCCAAGCCGAGAGAGAGGGGAAAAGGGAGGCTCTTCCACCAGTGCCCAGCAGGCTTTGCAGACATCACAGCGCTACAAATTTTAATCCTCAAATGACTGGGCTCACAGTAATTTCTGGGAAGACCATAGTAAAAATACTGGCTGAAGTTTGCAGAGTAAAGACAGAGTTTGAGAAGAAAGCAATAGAGTAAGAACCAGAAAGATGTGTTCCTCTTCCACAAAGCCTGACCTTCCTCTGTCAGATCCTACCCAAATGAATCCTCCCCTTTACATGCACAACCTACCCATACAAAGTGATTCACTAAAGGCAACACAGTGGAGCACTATCAGCTGTGTCTTACCTTTTTGAATAGTTTCAATTAACAATATTAACTAAGCCTACAAATGGTTTTGGTGATGGAGGAGCTGGATAGATATAAATACATATTATATATTTTTATATATAATATATTTAAAAATTTATATATAATATGTTTTTTCCCCACAAGTATTAAGGCTCCTCACAGCAAATGCTGGCTTTCAACAAGGGCTGTAGGTAAGGAACCTTTCCAAGCTGTACAGCTGAAGAGTTCATTGCCACTTTTGCCACCCATGGAGAGTAGTGATATTTGGCCCATTATGAGATTTATGGGCCTGTGAAGAAGACATCTGTAAAGATCACTAGGATAACTAGTTACCATGGATACAGAGAAAGTTGAAATATTTTCAGCATGTCTTTTTGGTGTTTTGGAGTCTACATTCCTTGAAAATAGAGAGGATTTAGTTGCATGGAAGAAGATGAGAAGAAGATTTAGTAGCAGGTGTCTTGATCATTGAGGTTTCCCAGTAATAAATTCAGGGTTTCAAATCTGTTCTGTCACAAAAAAAAAAAAAAAAAAAAAAGATAACATATTCCTTTGATTTGTTAGTTTCTAACTAATCTCACAACAGCACTGAAGCGAGACTAAAATGGGCCACAAACCTTGAAACAGTTTCTGGGTATGGGGTTACAATTCAATCCTAAAAAAATCCCAACGTAGTAGAACAGGATTTTCAATAGGACTTATTCAGGCAAAGCCTGAGGTCAACAGTTACCTAGTCAATAAAATTTGTCAGGAATTGCGACTTGTTTCTTAAAGGATAAGTTGACCAATCAAAACAGACAGACATTAAACAACTGAAAATAACAACTGACCTCAAGTCTATATGACTGATAATTTCAGAACTTACATTATATTCTGTTACACATATATTAAGTTCCCTCAAAGGAATTTACAAATTATCATTATTTAGGTTTCATGGTAGCTCTGAGGGTGAGAAGGTTTTCTGCTCTTTTTACAGCTGGAAAACCAACCAAAACAAACTTTAACGTTGAAAGCTAAACATTCTCCAGAGCAAGAGTTATAACAGAGCTCAGAAGCAAGCTGCCCTTTCATATTCAGACTCCTGTCCTCCTCACTTTCTTGCTTTTCTATTGTTTATAAATAGTTATCTCTGTGGAAAAGGCACGTCTGTAGTAGAAGACAACTTCTAACAGATCCTGGGCCAAATTCATTCCTGATGTAACCACAGTGACGCCAATATGGATACTCCTGAGAGGCATTTATTTCTTATTTACTCCTTCAAATCTTCTGAAAATGAGAAATGACTGAATTAAATAACTTAATTTCTTCCAGTGTGCAAATTCCATAACCTCTCCTGGAAATTGTTCTAGTGGTGACTCAAGCAATTCCTTATTAGAGCCCATGGAACCTTATGATGTAGTGGAGGAAACAAAGGAAATAAATACATGACAAAAAGCCAGTTCAGACTTTGGTAAGAGGCATGTTGACACATTGCATTTCATACTCCTGAACAGGAAGACAGAAGCTGTATTTTGTTCAAGATTTTGGAGTAACTGAAAAAGAAATCTTGAAGCAAAGATGTGATTCAATAACAATGTCAGAGTTTAACAAAGCCTGTCTCCTGTTTCATATTGAACTTCTCTGGCTACCTGCAATGTATTCAGAGAGTAGAAAAAATAACACCGAAAATTAAATGCAATCCAGCCTCACAAGGATTTGCACACACCTGGGAAATTTTGGTCAGTATCAAAGAGACTAAAGGAAATGACATTACTATTCAGTAAGTTCCCATCTACTAGATGCCTTCATGTCAAAAGTAAAGATATATAAAGATACACACCTTGATCTGGGCAGGTTACAATCTGAACTCTAGTGAAAAGGCAATGTATCAATAGACGAAAAGGGAGGTAGAGTGGCTGATGAAGAAGGACAAAGGAGGTGCTAGTGAAGCATGGAGAACTATCATGATCATTCCCCTGGTAATGAACAGTGGATGCTTTCTCTTTTTTTTTTTTCACTTTTTTTTTTTTCCCCTGGAAAATTTTTTTTTTGCAGAGAGAGAAGGGGAAGAAATGGAATGGAATGTAGACTGGGAAGGAACCACCAGTGCCATCACACCCAGACCAGCACTATCAGCAGCAAGCAGAGGCCATATAAATTTAATCCAGAAAAAGTAAATGTGTACACAGTGCTCACAACTCTTTATTGTGTAAGCTACAAAATACAAAATCTCCCAACAGCCTATAGTAAAATACAAAAAACTAAAACCCATAAACATCATAATGAGACATAGGAAGAGGTCAGAAGTATTTCCGATGTTTAGATACATGAAACATGTTAGGTGAAAATGCCCAGAAAACCATGAGAAGTGGACACAGGAAAGCCCAAAATTACAGTGGTGGAAATGCAAAATCTGAACTGCTAGAGACAAGATAATTCCCCTTCGCTTGCCTTTAGATCAGAACAAGTATGGTGGATCTTTTTTGTCTAAAGGTTGAAAGGATACAGGCAGAAATGGGAAGTAGTCATTCGAGAGTGCTGAGGCTGCCATCACTACTTGACGATTTATGGTAGAGGACCAGTAACATCAGTAACACACAGAGATATTCATCAAAACCTTCAACACTGCTGGTTTAGTCACTATTGCCATAAAAGCCATTACAGTAGTCATTTCAGGAAGTGGTATTTGGGGAAGAATGTGGGTTTTAACCATATTTGGGGAAAAAAGTGTCTGCAGATACTCATTTTCCTTTTGCTTAGTCGTGTAAATGAGGTTTTAATTCCAACAAAGTCAATGAGTTACTCCATGTATAAAGCTGCTGTAAGTCAGAGACTAATTGGTTTAGAGAATTTAGACATGAGTTAAAAAAGAAATATGAAAATGAATTAAGTATATTATTCCTCCTCCCTCGCTTCTTACTAGAAAAGGTTAAAGACCTAGTAGGAAGATAAATTCTTCTGTGGTGTTGCTCACAAATACGTGTGGGCAGGTAATTACACTCCCATCCGAAGTAATAAATAACTATGAAAATTTGCATACATATAATCAATACTCTTTCACTCGTGGTATTTATTGGAATGTGGAATAATTACAGAAAAACAGAAAATAAACCTAAAGGGACCTGGGGAAGTCATAGAGATTATTCACTGCACCCAGGCAAAATAAACCGTAATTAAAATATCTAAAAGGAATTTGGAAGTTCTTATTGTCTGCTACATTCTTCTTAGCTGGACAAAGGACAAGAAAAGTACCTTACAGTACAGTACATACATTCTGCATGCTTGAGTTACAGAGTAAAGGTCCAGAAACTTCTTTATGTTTCAGTCATTTCATAATTTTTGACTTGCAGGTATTGTGATAACATCAGTGTCATATATAAAGATGGTAACAAATTTCTTCACGATATTCTGAGAATGAACAGAAGTCATATTACTTAGCAGATATAAAATTAACCCCTACTGTAAGACCCAGTTAGATGTAGAAATTATTTATAGGCATAGGTATGTATTTATACAGGTATAGAGAATAGATATATATTTACATATATCCTCAGATAGATTACTCTGTCCATAGACTAACTGTTTAGGGTATGTGTAGAAGAAAAATTAGAAAGCCCACAAAAAATGCTCCATTTGTAACCCAAGTGAGAAATCTTATTCATGTCAACAGAAATGATCAGCTATTGTAATCATACCATTTAATTTTCTTATCAGTTTTCATTCCAGAAGAATAATGGGAAACAAATCAGTGATTATGGTATATCCTGTATGAAGACAATTATGAAATAGTTCTACCGACTGGGAGTACTGTATTTAATTCTGTTCTAGCTTATTCAATTATGATAACAATGGGCTCTGTTTTAAGTAGTTTGCAGGTTAGCAGAGACAAGGTAGAATTATATTAGTCATTTGGCTATATGACCAAAAACCTGGAGCAGAGTCAAGTACTTTCATGTCTTGGGAACAAAGATGAGGCATGTTCTCAAAAAGTATACAAAAGTCCTTCAGCACATTTTAATTAATTGTTTGTGGTCATTATTTCAGTTTGGCTTTGCTCTTGTCATGTGGTTTGGGCATCTCGTTACACACTCTAATAATTGTTTTCTCTCCTAAAGCATTTAATTGTGCATTGATTTCTATTTCAAATAATTTTTTTCACACGGGTCCTGGTTATTCATTCAATTATGGATTATTCTAACCTTGCCTTTTGTTTTGGTTGTGATTTCTAGCTGCGTTGTTTCACTGTGCTTCCTTTGATTTGTTTTTCTGTAAAGGAAAAAAAACAATCAACTCTAGCAACTGTGTGAGCATAAAGTGTATGGCTTGATTATGAAAAGTGCAAGCTGCTATGGAAAAGCAGGTATTCAGGAAGTCTGAATTAGCTTTTAGGGTAATCAGAAAGGCAAGGAAAAGGATCAATAAGAAGAGCACCTCAGGTGCTTGTCCACAAGACTAAACTATCTGCTCTTGAAGGGTGAAAACTGCACCATCTAACTTCAGACATGTGCCTTACCTGGCAAAGCTAGTTGGGTAGGGTTCCCACTTGGTTTACTCAAAAGAAAAAAAAAAAAAAAGCGCCAGACAATAAAATCATAAATGTGAATTATGGAGAAAGGAAATCCAGGACTGGGAGGTGAAATAGGCAGCTAAACTCTTAGAGATTATGGATACGCCTTGAGTGGGGACTCAGCTTGCATATTAAGCCACCTTAATTTAGGTGTTTTAATATGCAAACTGAATGTAAATCTCAGTATCTATCAACTGCACAAGGAGCCTTGGGAGACTAGCCAGCTAATTTAGCCAATAAGTTAGATGTCTAACATCCGGTGATGCAATTGTTCCCCAAGGAGACCATTTTCCCCTAAATACAGAGCCCCGTACAGTTCTCTTTACTGAAAGAGGTGTTGAAAATGCCTGTTGAATTCAGTGGGCGTTGAAGTTGCGGATTGACAGCAGCAGAATTACCCCCGGCGAAAGGCGAGAGCTGTGCCTGATGCTGACCGCAGAACCCTCCCCCCGCCGGCTGAGTATTTGCTGCACTTATTTTGTCAAAGGGTTTAGTTTAGGAATTATCAAAACCTTAAAAGTGTGATTTGTTAGTGATCTTTTCACAAAACAAGCTGGTGGTAGCTATAAATATATTATTAGCTGAGAGGTGAGTCTGTTTCGATATTTCCGCATGGCTTGAGGCTCAAAACTACCCTCGTTAAAAGCAAAAGTGCCTCTAAACTACATGTTTACAGTATGGTGCAAGAGGCAGGTAATTACTTTGATTCATCTGTAAATCATTTATAAGACACTATGTATTCATTGAGCTGTAAAAATCATGAGCCTTCAGGGCATCCAGAAGCAAAATTCAGAAATGAAGAGGAAGAAAGATCATTTATTTTAACTGAGATCAATCTGCAGTCTGGATGGCAAGTTTTCTAAATTCTATTCCTTTCCAACTATCTTGCGGGGATAATGCACATATTTGAAAACATAAACAAAACCAAAAGCTGGCTTAGAATTGGACTCTAACTTTCAATGTTCTTGTAGATATGAAAAGAGGAAAAAACAGATCACACATCAACAGAAGAGAAAGTATACTATCCTACTTCTAAAGTATCTGAAATTAACAAATTATCTTAAATTATATATCAAAGATAACCTAGTTGAATCAACTTTTTTCCTCCTTTCTTTTTTTTTTTTCCCCATGGAGGAGCCTACATGTCCACTTTAAGCAAACATTCTGCTTTCAGCTAGCTAATGCGAGATTAATGTCACCTTTAGACTTCAGCGTGGTATTGCTAAAGTGTTCCTGCAACACAGAATAACCTATTTCTGTGGTGGAATTCATATTAGAAAATGAAATCTCAAGCTGGGAAGCATAACAACAGCACAAGCCAAGTTAATTTTTTTCTAGTATAGCATGCAAAATTCAACACATTAAGCTTTATGGCCCCCAAAACAAAACACGTGAGAAGAGTTCTTCTTTGCTTCATTTCTTTTACAAAAAGCTGGAAAACTGCATGAAATTGAGAGATTTTTCCCTTTTTCCTTTCCTGTTCCTTATATCTCACAGGAGGAATTTGGGGAAGGAATTGCACATTTTCTTTTCTTCCCTTTTGCCAGGAGCAAATTACCATGCACATTCTGAGTCAGCAGTGCTGGCTAGCAGCTCATGGGCAAAGCCAAGGATCTCCCTTTCCCCACCCCCATCCTTCCTTGCCCAGAAACTAAAAAAAAAAAATACAATGAATATTGGGCATGCAGATCCTGCTGCTGTGCTCTTCCAGTGATGGAAGAGGCCGTGAAGTTCAGCAGATACTGCAGGGCTGTCTCCACTTTCTAAATCTTTTCATCATCCTTCAGAGGAGATCACAATCTGATCCATTGTAATTTGCAACAAAAGAAAGGGCACAGCTTAAGTGTCTAATTAAGCAGAAATATGAAGAACTTTGTGGAAAAAAATAGGGCTTAGTAAGGGATTAGGGAGTCGATATTTAAGGTGTTGTTATACATGTAAGTTACTTTGCACTTCTGATTTTGAAGGTAAGTAAAACTGAGTTATCTAATTTTTGCCATGGTGAGAGGAGTACATACCTATGTTTTTCTACCACTTAGCAGATGGAGTACTTAATAACTTGTTATAGAACTGTAACTTGCTTGTCTGTCTGAAGATGATTTAACTTACTGTTCTTCAGTTTTATTTTGCTGAGGAAAAATCAATATGCAAAACCTGTCAGGAGTCCAATTCAATTGCATGTATTATTGAGTAGGCAGTTTCCTGTGATGAAGTTCTTGGCTTAAGTTTGTACGGTATATTAAGAAGTGGTGGATGTAGCTCAAAATAAGATGAAACAAGAAATGAAATAGTACAGCTGGGCATTTTTAGTCGTTGGCCACCTATGTGAAAATATCAGTGCTTGGTGAAGTCTCATAAGTAAAAAAAAGATTCACAGAAAAGAACAGGCTAAGAAAACTCTCTCGAGTCTTTGGTCTAACAACACTTGATCAATGACTAGAGCTTCCCAAGTGATCCTACAATACACACGGATACCAAAAGGAATGATTCTAAAGATACGAAATGTGGTATGTCAGAATGTTCCTCCAGAAGCCCATACACTGGTGAAAAGGAAGTGATTCTTAAGAGTGTAGAGAAAATCTTCCAATTGAAGTTATTAACAAAAAGCCATTGGATTTTGTTGTAACGCCTTCTTGTTCCCATCACATTTACTTTTCTCCCACTAGTGGTCTAAGTGCAGGCAACCATCCTCATCAACAAAGCAAGCAGTAACTGGCAAATGTGCTTTCCAGAGTGGAATTCAACTGTCCAAGTGCCAACATCTACATTTGAATAGCCCTCAAAATTTTTGTAGGAATAGATAGAAATAGGCAGTCCTAGAGAACAATGTCTCTCATCTGAAAGCAGACATTTGAAATAAGTCTGATGAGTCATTCCCTCAAAAAGCCAACTTTTGTCCATTGACTGAGAAGGCAGCTTTGGGACAATAGCCGAGATAAAAATACCTATGGAATAGAAATCTCAAGTTCCATGAGAAAAACTTCATGCCGTCTCACTGCAAAAAAAAAATCCCTGATATTGTTCTTATCTTCATATCAAAGTACAGAAGAATAACGACAGAATTTCAAACAATGCCACTTTCATCGCAGGCTCACAAAAGTCCCATTATATCCCAGAAAATAAGGTCCAACCTGTTCACTTCCTGGGCTGTGCCACTGCTAAGCCTGGTAAATCTACCTCTGATGAGAGACTGAATGAAGGATTGGATAGAAACAAAGCAGAAATGGAAGGACCCTGCATGATGCTTGATGACTGACATTGTCTTCTCATGCAAATGATCTCTCTGCAGCAGGTCCCAGGCTGGAGCATTGCTTCCCATACACACTTCTCTTGGAAAAGCTTTGTGCGTTCCACAAGTTCATAGCCTGTCAGCTGATGCAAAACCAGTGTCACACATTATGTCTCTGCTCTAGTGTCTGTGCTTCTGCCCAACACAGAGCCAGAAGAAGGAACAAGGATCCTGTCATTGCCAGCAACAGGAAACATCATTCCATATGGGGAGCTATTGTGGGGTAGACTGGGAACTGGCAGGTGTATTACAGATCCGTCATCATACCAGGGTGATAAAACATACCCTTAACACAGCCAAGAATCCTACTTGCAGTCTGTATTGGTAGATCCTATTATATTCACTGGCTGTACTTGATGAATTCATTAGCAACAGAAGCCCAAACTAGAGGAATTAAAGAAAGGAACAACATTTGTATTTTGTCTTTACTAAATATTAGCATATGTACCAGTATCTTTTACATCCTTCTAGGCTTTTATAAGCTCAAGCAGAGATCATAAATTATTGCTGTATTGTCCTTTCCTAGCCTTTGGGTAATTTGACTAATACAACCAAACTCTGTGGATGCGTGTGTGCCGTAATCTTGTAGTTTCTCTGTCAAAAACAACCAAGCATGTCTCTCTTAGCCAGTGCTCAGAATACTTCACTTTAGTAATCTTTTTTTTTTATTATTTGTCTCTACAATCAATGCAGAAAGCTAGGCATTTTTTCACAGGCTGAGTAACATCCTTCAGCAAACAAACCTTCCTTCATTTTTTTAGAGGACTTTTAGGAAACATGACTGGTTCTCTGGAGATGCCTATCTCTTTCCATCGAGATTCGTAGAATCATAGAATCACGGAATGGTTTGGGTTGGAAGGAACCTTTAAAGGTCATCTAGTCCAACCCCCTGCAATGAGCAGGGACACCTTCCACTAGACCAGGTTGCCCAAAGCCCCATCCAACCTGACCTTGAATGTTTCCTGGGATGGGGCATCCACAATCTCTCCGAACAACCTGTTCCTGTGTCTCACCACCGTGATTCAGCGAGTCCTATAGGTCTTTAGGTTCAGACTAAGAAACCTAAACATAGATGTCTGTACGCAAACAGAGGTGGGCTTTAGCTGCCTCAGTGCATGTCGCTAGGGCCACCTGAGCTATTAGCTGACCTCCTGCTTCTATTCCAATACTGTGACTCCAATAAGTCTGTGAGACTTCCTTCAGCGCTGTGTGGGTGTCTCAAACACCCAAGGCATCTCAAATGGCACTGAATATCTGTCTCTATACAATAAAACCCTTTCCCCAGCATCTCAGCTTCCACTATAGTGCACAAAGTCAATGTATTTACTGAAGCCCTGAAAGTAATTCCAGTGATAAAATGAAGATGTCTGTGGGTAATGATCTGCACTTAGAAGTTTTCCGGTTTTCATCTCCGATTATTGCGGGAGCCTGGGTGACTAACTTAGACTCAACATGGAATTTTTAGGTAGTTACATCAGGTATTTCCACTGTAAGGATTTAATTTTTTTTCAAAAAGATAGGTTTTCATTGCAATTTGAGATGCTTCAGGGGATCAAGTTGCTAGTCCAGATAGACACAGATCTTCTGTAGGCCCCATGTCAGAATGTCTTGATACGCTAAGGAATCTAGAGACACTTGCTGGTTTTGTGCACCTGAATCTGGTCCTAAAAATCTCCAAAGTAATTCTCTAATTCTCCTGCTTCAGGAACTTATTGGACACTAGAATGCAATTTACATGCAAAGTCTAGGGTTCACTTAGGATTTCTCTGAAATGTAGTCACTGCCAGCGCAGAGAAATTCAAAGTCAATCAGTGCTGTCTTAATCCATGTTCCATCACTAGAAATAAAGATCCTAGAAACCAGTCAACTGTGCCATTGATTCCAGCAAGAATCGAATTCACTCTCTTAACTGCTGTTTTTCTCAGTGAGACTAACAATCTAAAGAAGAAATAAAGACTCACCTCTGTCAGAAAATACAGCAGACAGCTGCAGAATATGCCGTGGGAATAGGAACAAAAGAGTATTTTTGCAAAATTCCCTTTTAAAAGAATATCCGGTTGTCTGACACCTGACACTCATTTTTACAGAAATAGGACATGTTTTTAGGACCTTCATGAAAATACAGTTTACATGCAAGGCAACACTTTAATTCAGCATTGAAATGCATCTGCTTCTGCAGAAGACTGCAGCAGCTGCCTGATGGGATATAGCACAAGCACATGGTTTAAAAGGAGCTGCAAAGATCTGATGAAAATCATACTAAAATCATAGATAGTCACTCAGTTATAATTCAGATGACATGTTAATAGTCTTTTGGGGATTCTTTTCTGCCACGGTACTATAGACATTAAAAAGTTAAAAATGATTGTAAGTTGTCACAGCTTCCAGCTGTCCGTGACTGAAGATATCGACAGATCACGGCAGCACAGGGAAAGACCACAACTCATTTCATTGCATAAGTTTTACTGCTGTTCATTGTTTATTTTTTAACAGCTGTGACCTCGTATATCATGCTTGCAATTAAATGTAATGATCACAATTGCAGCTTGGGGTAACATGAATTAAAACAATCCCCCTGCCCCACGGGTAAGATCCATTGCAAACACTTCTACTGCACTTTGCATTTGAAAATGGTCTTTTAAAAAGAAAGAAAGAAACAAACAAACCAAAACCAAAACATAAAACCAAATAAATAAACATATGGGGCAAAACCCAACTTACTGATAGCCTCTGCATACACTATAAAGAAGCTGTCCCTGTTTACTCTAGATCAGCCTCTCATTGCACATCATGGATGCCATGTAGCGGAAGGGAAGATTGGGCTTCTTGATACTATTTAATTCCAGACAAAAAAAGAGAGGTGGTGTGGTTTAATGAACTAGCTGTCACCATAGAAACAAGGAACTCACAAGTGGAAAAGTGTAAATAATTGATATTTTGTTTCGATTGCTAAGCAAAGAAAAAGGGAAAAAAAACATTCCATTCAATTTAGTAAGATTTTTTGCCTTTCTTTTGGCTGACATGAAATAAGAGAGAGTTAGGCAGTCAGACAGGAAGTTTTATTTTTAGCTTCTTTTTTTTAAATTTTAACATTTCTTTATTTTTTAACACTAATTAAATTTAAGTAGCAATACTTCTGAAACAATGTTCTGTCGTGAAATGTCAATACATCTTTATTTTCCACATTTGTTGATGATTTTTTTCAGCCTAAATTATTTCAAAATTTAACCTAAACCTGCGTTTTTCAATGACTAAACTGCTTGCAGAACAGTACTTTTATTCAGTCCTGCTCCCAGAAACTCATCTTCTCTGAGTCAGTATCTTACCCAGTTGCCTGGACAAAATCCATTTCACCTTTTATTTTCTTTTGACTTCTGTTCCTGGGTTATTAAAGAAGGACTTCCTGGCAGGTCTGGGGATTATGAAAGTTATAGCTTAGAAAGAACAAGGTAGGAATTATTACAATGAGTATATTATGGGATGGAATAGTAGCTCATACACATGCTTTGCAGTTAATGGTGTTTTCAGAGCTGTAGGCGTTAAATTCCAGTGCTTTTCTTTCCCTTCATTTCCCATCTGAATGGAAGTCCAGGAAATGCTGAGGAGATGACTAAACTTAGGTATATTAGCAGGGCTTGCAAAGGAGGCAGTCCTCATTTAAACCACCAAAACGCTGCTGAATGTGTTAGCAGAATGTGTTCATGCTGCCCAAGGAGATAATAGAAATTTCTGCTCCATTACAGCAATTTTTGCATCTTTTCTCTGAGTCATCTTAACTGACCGTTCCCAGGCTGATGATCACCTCAACTAAGCTTTAACTATCTTAGGGAGTCCATACAGCTTAACTTGTCCTCCAGCTTCCCTCTTGAGTCAGTAAGAGACAAAAGCGTAAGGCCCTTGGAGTTACAACCAGGTGAGATAGAAGCCCACAAGGAAGCAGAAGACAGCTGAGAGATTCTCTTTGTCAGCGCATGCATGTGGCAAGCGTGGATGTGCAGGCTGCTGAACACCTGCCTGTCCTTTGAGGTCACCACTCAAGGAAGCATTTATTGCAAAACTTGCTCACACAGGTCTAAGTAAATCTACTACAGTTGAGTGCATGGATGGCATGAAGAAGACACCTACATATCAAAACATCCCATGGTAAAAATCACGGTCCAGATTTTTTCAGGTAATCCAGACCTCTAGCATGACCTAGTCAGTATAACAGAGCCAGATGCTAAAGGTAGGATTTATCTGAAAAAATGTAGACATCTACAGTGTAAATATTTATAGGTGAGATGGTCACCCTTACTTCCATACATGTCCGTAATAAAAAAAAAGGCATCATCTAATCTACTTTGAGGATGAAATGAATTATGTCTCAAGCTCTACTTATTAGATATCCATAGCTACAAAATGAGTAAGGTGACTTGCTCATTTGTAGTGTAGATGCATTTGCAGGTATCAACACTTAATTAGATGAACCCCATGCTAAGTGTACATGACCCAGGAAACTGTCATTAAGTGTGTGAGTAACTCCTGTGCCATACTTTCCTAGTCCCAGTGTCGGGAACAGGTGAGCAGAGTCTGGATGGAAAAAAAATAAAAATGAAAAAGGGTGCATATGGATCAGCAGTGAGCTTTATCAATTCTTATCTGGCAGAAAGTCCCTTGAGGACTTCTGACAGCTACAAGAGGGTCCAGCAGGAACTGGGGTAGCTCTACGCTAGAACAGGGACAAAAACTCGAACAAGGGAGATTGGAAACACAGATGTAAGAAATAGCCTGGCTCCACTGCCTAGAGAAGTTGAGCATGAAATAATCATTCCCCTCCTTCCTTTCTTTTCTGACTTTGGCTTTCATTATTTCCCTTTATCACTTTAATTCCCACTCCAGAGCGAAGGAGTCAGATTCCGGGTCCTGCTGTGATTTCATTTTCTTCAAATTCTCTTTTTCATTCAGGCTGTAGGTGGTGGCTGAACAGGGATGGACACATAGGGTCAGCACATGCCCCTTATTTCTTTTCATATAAAGGCTCCTGAAGAATTTAAAGCATTTAAGAGGAAGAAGCCATCATAAAACTCATGGAAAAAAAAAAAAAAAAAAAAAAAAAAAACCAAACAGAAAATCTCAAGGCAATCATTGTCTCTGAAGCATTATAGGCATTACACAACAGCAGGAGAGAAAACAGTGCTGTGAAGAATAAAACAGTGATGAGCATAACATCTGGGCATGAGAGGTAGAGGGGGAGGGAAAGGGGAAAACATCAGAGCCCTGACAAGCCAGGGCTGGATGCTTTCCATAATACAGTGCCAGCCTTCCTCTTCAGGACCTGTGGTTGCGGTCGCAGCATGAACGTTGTGCTTGTGTTGGACCTCACCCAGAGGAGCTCTGGGGTACCATTTAGTTTATGTCTGTGTTCACAGACGCTGAACACAGCAAGGGGGCAAAGCAAAGGCAGGAGAGTTGAATTATTGCAAAATGTAGGAACCCATAAGATGTTCTTCCTCTTTTGACTTCAAAGTGCATTGCTTTCCATACAGTACTTTTAGGCAGAGGAAATATCAGTGCAGAAGACATGGTGTCTAAACAGGAGCAGAGAACCTACTATTACTGTTATTGGGTTTTGCACCATGTGGGCACCATGGAGTAGGATTCATGACCTGTAACGTTATTGTTCTAGATACTGTAGAAATCCAGATCACAAAGACTGTTCCTGTCCCAGATTCAAGTTTTAGATGTGATCATCTGACTTTGTGTCACCTGCAACAGAAGAATGTGGAGCTACCTTGCTTACAGAGGTTACTGTAGTTCAGTTTATTTGGTGGATTTTTTGTAACTTGAACATGTGACCAAGTCTCTACAGACTCCCTAAAAACTCACGGTCCTATTTTATAGCCTGCAGCCCCTCTGAGGAGAAATAAATCCTCAGAAAATTTATAAATTGAATTGTTCTATGGAAATTTGCATGCAGAAGTGGTCAAAGGCTTCTCCTTGCTCTTGAATAAACAGAAGTTTACTCACCAGCCAGGAGGGATTTCTTCCTTCTTTCAGCTGTTTCTGACAAGCAAGGGAATTATTTCCTCTGTTTCTTTCTTTGAAGGAAACAAGCTAATATATTTCTCCACTACCTGCCATCATTAGTAAGTCTTATCGCTAGAGATGAATAACAAAAAGCAAATGTTGGGCAATTTTCACTTCTGCCAAGTGAAAAATAGGTTGTCTGCAGCAGGTGGAAATTGAGAGGAATCAACACACTGCAGATATGACTGCTTAATTTATGGGCAGTTACTACCTCCTCAGGGAGTTTCGTAATGAAACTTCTGCAAACAATGCTTGGTAACTTAACCTAAAAGCTACCTTCAGCTGTAGCGAATAGTGATCCATTCCAGTAATAGACCAGGAGCAAAAGTGCTTTTGGAGTAAACAGATACCTGCAGTATTTTCCCAAATACCGTGGAGTGTGAATCCATCATGTTTGGAGTATCCCATGTTGATACACCTCTTGCTAGCAAGCAGCAGCAAGGTGTCATTCAAAACAGAGTAAGTAGTATCTCAATGACGTTGAGCAAACAGTAAGAAGCTGGTAGAGCTCTGTTGATGTCCCATCCTTTAATTACAGAGATAAGGTTTTGCTGGGAATGAGGGTGGCAGGATCTGGCTTGAAATAAGTATCATGTAACGAAAGGTGAGTCTGGAAGGTCAGGACTTAAAGGGGATAGAGTGGAATGCTATAGTCCCAGAGATAAAATGAAATGTATGTAAAACATGTCTACAATAATTAAAAAAAGGTAGAGGGAAAGGGCAACAAACTGGATCCATGGAATGAAATGGCTTTCAAATAAGAAATATGCCAGAATTCTTCACTGGGAAATACATGTCTTTGAGGGGATGTGGCTTCTTTACCCAAAGCCAAGTAAACTGTGGAACTTGTTGCCACAGGATGTGGTGAACAACTAAAAGATGCACAGTGAGCCTGGGAAAATCTTCTTTACAGTGATTCAATCCAAAACTACTGGGGGAACAGAATAAAGAGCAGCTGGGTTGTGCTGCTGAGCTAGTGCTTGAAAGGATTCAGTCCCTTCCTGCTTGAGTGGGTGATACATTTTAATCACATTGAGATGCAAAAGCCTTTCCAATGGCTCTGGACCTCCTCTACCTCTGAGCTGTGCTCTTTGAATTTGGAACAGGCAGGGGGGAGGAGTTCGGTCTGAATAGTCCCCCAACTACCAGGGTTATTCTGGATTTGAGTGATAAAGAGCAAACTAGCTGGTGAAATGGTCTCTTCTGACCTGGGAAAATCTGTGAATTCTTGAATCCAAATAATAGTCATTGCCTAATCATAAGAAGTAGGGCTCATGGTCAGCTTCTGACATCATTCTGGGGGTAGGGGAGGAGAAACAGGTTTTTTCCCTTTTGTCTTTGCTTATGCCACTTCAGGACCAGGGAAGAATTGGGAAGCTCTTCTGTAATGTACAAAGAGGGTCTCAAAAACACATGGGGCTCAAATGAACTGCCCGAAGTACATGCTTTCCTCAGTGCCACCAAACCACACAGTTCCTTTGCCCAAAGCTGGAAAACAACAAAAATGAGCTTAGGCATGAGATAAATAGCAGGATGCTGATGGAAATACTCCCAGGAGCTAAAATGCAAGACTGGCTTGCTTCAGAGGACACTCTGATAACACAGATATCTGCATCCTGCCTTCCCTTGCTTTTGGGCTAAAATATGTGGCGAGGAAAAGGGGAGTGAAATCTCCCTTCTCTTATCACACACACAATGTGTTTTATCTGCTTTTCTCTGCAGTTTTACAAATTCTAGTCACAGTAGAAGCAGTTTGGACAAGACTCAGAAAATAGACGCTGATTTCCAATTAGTTTCTTTGTCATTCTTTGCCCTTCTCTCATCGGTTCTGGCCATAGGCAGCTCCTGCTGCCATCAGTGGGAAATGAGACAGGATATTAAACTATTAATTTCTTCTTGCTACCTCAGTTTCTTATCTCAGCAATAGCACAAGTATTCTTTATCAAGATTACAGTCATCACAATGTTAATCCCAGTAAATTCTTCAGATCATGTGAGAGGGCGGCACAAATTATTACTGAGCTGATGAGGGGGAATGAGTTGTTACAGAACAGACCAATGATGCACTTAGTCTTATGTCCAGTCCCCAATAGCTGTCACCACCTTTTGAAGACATAAACACTATAAAGACCTTTCCAAGCATACCGTTTCTTTTTTTCTTTTCTTTTTTTTCTTTTTGGATTCATTTTGTAGATACGTCACTGCATCACCTAAAGTACAGAAGCAAATTCCTGACCTCTGATAATAACGAGCAGATGTTCTGGTATATCCCCATTGATTGATTTTTTTGTCCTTATAATATTTCTCTAAGCTCATTCAGCTGCAGCGACTGCACCTCTTACCGTAAGACATTTGCATTGACATTGCTGAAAACCCCTGCAGACATGACAGGAAATGTTTAGAAACCATCACTTCAACGTACGTGGTCCTTGAAGCTGCAACTCACCTGGAGAAGAGTCATTGAGAGGGTTCAGGGCAGCTGCCCTCCGTATCTTCTCCAGACAAGTCTCTTGCTCCTTTTTAATGATGCAGTTGGAATGGGTTGCTGTAACCTGAAGTGTGGGGAAAAAAAGTGGAGAAAGAACAATTATGAATTTAAAAGAGCTAGCGAGTGTATGATGTAACATCAGTAAGTTTTGAGGTCTCATTTTAAAAGAAAAGAAATAAAAACAACCATAGAAGATGAGAGAAAACTGCAACAAACTTTTTTTTTTCTTTTTATTTCCTTTTTTTTTTCTTCCACACCCCCACCCCAAATGCCTAAGGCCACTCTATGGAATTATACTGCTTATAAATTGTTTGCAGTTTTTATGTTGCTCTCCCTGTCCAAGTGTAATTTCTAATGTGTTTGCTTTATTTTATTGTATTCCTTCCTCATATAAGACTGAAGCAAATGTACCCTAAAGAAACAAATAATTTAAAGAGGAATCAGAAATCAATTGAGGCTCAGTTTGATCTTCCAACAGATTCTTATGAGTCTTGCACAATCTATTAACCTCACTCAGGACTCAAAACTAAATTAAAAGCTCTTTCTCTCTGTCTTTCACCCCTGCCCATTTCTTAATGTTTCCTTCTTCCTTTATTCCCAGTGAATACAAGGCAACTTTCTTGCCAAAAGAGAATGCAATGCCAATTAAACTGAGATGACTTGATCCAAACCTTTTCCTTTTTTTTTTTTTTTTTTTTCCTATCTTTAAGGCTCTAAGGCAGCCCACTACAAGAAAAAAAAGGGGCACAGGGGGGAAGAAAAAAAAAAGGTAAATTAGTTTATAAGAGGAACATTGCAGCCACCAGAATGCAGGCAATCCCAAAGCAGCAACAAAATAAGAATGTGGCCCATTCCCAGAAATCAATACAAGATTTCATTCCTGTTGCAGACAGTGGCCAGGGGATATCAATTCAAGGGCAATACAATCTCAGGTTTCATTAGATCATTTTATAGGGGCACTGCTAAGGTTCAAATCCCACTCTGTGGAAAGCACCATGAAAATCAGTGCGCTGGTTGAAGATGGGATATGTCACCCTGGTTTATTGAAGCAATTTTGCTGTTTCATACTTCCCATCCCATTTCCTTCACTCTTGATGATGGAGAACTACAGAGGAAGTAGAGTGTACCTGTCAAGTGCTTTGTTTTCCCTTATCTGCTAAGTAGGATCAAGCAAACAGGGAAAGCAATACCTGAATTCAATCTACTTCAGTTTATTTTGAAGCCCCATCTGCACACTTCAATCCTACTTCCCTCACATCCCAATAGAGGGAATGGAGTGAACAGTTGGGGTCACTAATGCATCGAACTCAATACACACTTACAGTAAATCCCAAGGCATGCGTAATCCTACTTTGGTGGTGCTTGTGTTGTGCTTTCGTGTGTGCTGGGAGGCATGGAGCCATTTGCACACTTCTGACCTTGTACCAGTTACAAGCCACCACCTCTATTTCAAAGCCAGAGGGGGTTTCCTAATGAACCTCTACTAGAAAGCTTTAGTCACCATTTGTAGGAACTGATAATGCCACACAGTTTCATCTCCAAGACCCCAGTAATAAATTTCAGCTATTTTCCCCGTGGGATACACCAGACATAACCATATTAGATTTGTTTATCTTCAAAACAAAACACTGTTCTTCTTTTCTAAGGGCTCCCAAGGGCCTGGAAAATATATATTGCCACAGATCTCTAGGATCTCCCAAGAACTTAAGGGCTTTTGCTCCATCGTTCCCTAAATCTTGTCAAAGATCAGGAAAATTGTATTGGCTGATATTTAAGTTCTTAGAATATCTTTTAAAAAGAGAAGAGAGAAACAGCAAGTAAATCAGGGTTCTGCTGCTAATACTGGTTCACTCTCCACAGTTGCCCAGGTCTGAAAGGAGTGTCCAGAGGTTGTCTCAGTACATCAACATGGCAGTTTCTATACAGTTCAGCATGTGCAGATAAGAAAGTGTGTCATGTAGTAGTAGTAGTAATAATATAATTACAATATATATTGTTCATGTAAGCAGGAGACAAATAAACAAAAGGAAATGGTTCTTCACAAACTTAACCTGCAGAACTCTTTTCACCTCGATATTGTGGATGTTAAATGTTATAGGAGTTCAAAACATATATAAATATGTATGTATTTATGCAAAGCCCATCAAAGGATACTGAACACTAAGAAACCCACCATGGCCAGATTTTGATGTCCTATGGGGTAGTCATAGACTTTTGAGAAGAAGGTTTAGATTCAGTCTATAGTGAAAGGACAAGAGTGTGATTTATCCTTCCTATTTTTGGCGTCTTCTTTAGTAGAGGTAAATCAAAGCCAGGACTTGATTGATTATAAAGAAAGCCTAAGGTTAAAAGCTCAGATTTTATTGTTTTTCTTGCAAACAGGCACATCTAGTCAGATGTATCTGACTAAACTGACTGAATTTAGTCAATTGTATCTGAGTAAGTCTGGCTCAGGAGGTATTTGAAATGCAGACTGCTGGGCACAGAGAGCACTAGAGTGATGTACTTCTCTTGTCCCTGTAGCCTGCCTTAAGCTTTCACTATTGGCAGAATATTTTGATGTGACTTCCCATAACCACCTTTATGCCATTTTGTAGAACTCTTCATCAACAGATTTAAAAAAAAAAAAACAATCAGAGAACACAGAAACTGTGACAGTAAGCAAGGAAAGGGAGGAAACATTAACCTCAGTGCCAGAGGAGAGAATAGAAACAGTCTGTCATCTCCGCTAATAAGCACTGTTGTATCTGAGAAAATAAAACCAGGCTTAGATTTGTCCTGGTTTGGGCTGGGATAATTTTCTTTCTAGTAGCTGGTACAGTGCTGTTTTGGATTTAGTATCAGAAGAATGTTGATAACAGAGTGATGTTTTCAGTTGTTGCTAAGACGTGTTTAGACTATGTCAAGGATTGTTCAGCTTCTCATGCCCAGCCAGCGAGAAGGCTGGAGGGGCACAAGGAGTTGGGAGGGGACACAGCCAGGGCAGCTGACCCAAACTGGCCAACGGGGTATTCCCTACCGTGTGATGTCATGCCCAGTATATAAACTGGGGGGAGTTGGCCAGAGTGGGCCAGACCGCTGCTCGGGAGCTAACTGGGCATCGGTCAGTGAGTGGTGAGCAATTGTATTGTGCATCACTTGTTTTGTATATTCCAATTCTTTTATTATTATTATTGTATTATTATTATTATTATTATTATTATTATTGGTGTTGGTGTTACTATTATTTTCTTCCTTCCTTTCCTATTAAACTGTCTTCATCTCAACCCCTGAGTTTTACTTTTTTTTTTCAATTCTCTCCCCCATCCTACTGAGGGAGGGGCGGGGAGGGAGGGAGAAGCTGCGTGATGCTTAGTTGCCAGCTGGGGTTAAACCACAATAGGATTGTTAATAACAAAAGGTTTCTCTGTTGAATGCAGAGATGCTTTAATGTTATCATGTTTCCTGAAAGGATCCACTTTTCATGTTTCTCCATTAACTATGTACTGGTAGAGCCTTTAATCCGTCAAGTCAGTCTTCAACAACTGAACGGCAGAGCACAATTCAAGTGGAAGTGTAAGCCTGAACTTCATGGCCTCCTGATTTCATTTCTTTTGCCTCAAGGACATTTGCAATTTCCTGAGTTCAGTAGAGACAGTCTGGTTTCAGTTTCCCAAAAGATATCAGTGATATGTGCAGTTAAAAAATATTTTGACACATACTAGAAAAATCAAGAAACCAAGGGGATAGTGCATGAAATTCACTCTTTTTAAAAAAATTATTACTCTCAATGAAGTGAAGGAGTTTGACTCACACCAGTTTTGAAAAGGCATATAATTGTATAGCTACAAACAGAGTAAATACAATCAATGTCTGTTTAGTTCTGAGAGCACACAAAAGGACGGAATCAGCTAGCTACAACACTACAGATGTACAACAAATTAAGAGCTTTAATTTTTCGTCATTTGTTTTTATTAAGGTGGCCACCACAAAAACAAACTGACATGTGCTGTGTATAACTTGTAGTACTTAACTCTTCGTTGTTCTCCTGACATTATGGTAATATTAATAACAATCATGTTATTATGTTACAACCTACTTATATTCTCTTGCACATACTCTCAAGGTGCTGCTATTGTGAACTGTTCCATTAAGAAAGCCATTGTTAGGACATAAACCTGAGCAGAGAACCAGGTGAACACATCTGTGCTGCTTCTGGACCTGCCCTAGCTATATGTGTAAATCAGATATTAGCAAATTGTAGAGTCATGTGTTTAAGCAAGGCATTGCTGAAACATACGGATGCTCCAGGGAAGGAACCATGTGGGAGGAATTGTGCAGATCAGAAGGGTACTATACACTTCCCTGGCCATGGAAATAAATACATGTTGCCAGCTTATTCCAGCAGGAAATTTAAATAGACTTTCCTTCTTCTTTTTTTGGTTCAAGTATATCAAACACTGGGAGCAAGGCAGGTGAAGGTAACTTCGAGAGCAACTTCTTCCTTTCCCCAAGATATCTGTACTGGAAAGACGACAAGTCAAGCTGTCTGATTTGCTGCCTAAAGATCTAGAGAGCTCAGTAATAGCTCTGCACCTCTTCCCAGCATGTAGCACAGACTGTGCCTCACATGGTACAGCGTGGTACAAGCCTCTGACAATGTGCCTCAGACTCTCACATCCAGTAAACCTGCAAATAGGGAGAGAATATGCCTGATAATACATCCAAGGAGCACAAAGCAAGGCTGTGAGTAGACAGCAGAGCGAGCAGTACTGGACCACATTAGGAAGATGCTTCCTAACCGCTGGTACCTTAGTACCAGTAGGTACTGTAGGTAGCTGTCCTGAGGAAAAACAGGACATTCTCTATGTATGGGACATCATCTTTGTGCCACGTTCATAATCACTGATAAAGACTTGTGCTTAGGAGAGGTGATTGGGTGGCTAGAAGAATTTTGAAATTTTTTAACACATCAAAGCTAGAATTGAAAGAGGTCTCGGTGTCATCCAAACTGATCATCCCATGGGCCAACAGTGCAAACCAGTCTAGCCAAGAAATCCGAACTGTCTTTGACTACATTCAGTTATTAAAAAAATACTGTTCTGCTCATTTTACTCTCTGTAACAATATTCACGTTTGCTTTAAAACGTAATTTCACTACACGAGTTAACTCAGTGGATCTACGGAAGGGAGAAAAGTCACCAGTATTCTTGAGAAACTCCAGGATCAGAAAATATGCTTTGAAGTCATAGTAAAGATGTGATGGTGAACTGTGCAATTCGCTTGGCATTTTCATTTCTACAGAGATGAATGGATTGAGAGCAGCCCTGAAGAGAAGAACTTGGGGGCGTTGGTTTGCAAGAAGCTCAACATGGCCCAGCCAATATGTGTTTGCAGCCCAGAAAACCAACTGTATCCTGGGCTGCATCAAAAGAAATGTGACCAGCAGGTCGAGGGATGTGATTCTCCCCCTCTACTCCACTCTCATGAGACCCCACCTGCAGTACTGCGTTCAGCTCTGGGGTCCCCAGCAGAAGGAGGACATGCACCTGTTGGAGTGAGCCCAGAGGAGGGCCACAAAGATGATCAGAGGGGTGGAGCACCTCTCCTGTGAAGGTGAGAGAGTTGGGATTGTTCAGTCTGGAGAAGAGAAGAGAAGGCTCCGGGGAGACCTTAGAGCAGCCCTCCAGTACCTAAAGGGGGGCTACAGGAAAGATGGAGAGGGACTTTTTACAAGGACATGTAGTGATAGGACAAGGGGTAGTGGTTTTGAACTGAAAGAGGGTAGATTTAGATCAGATGTAAGGAAGAAATTCTTTCCTATGAGGGTGGTGAGGCACTGGCACAGGTTGCCCAGAGAAGCTGTGGATGCCCCATCCCTGGAAGTGTTCAAGGCCAGGTTGGATGGGGCTTTGAGCAACCTGGTCTAGTGGAAGGTGTCCCTGCCCATGGCAGGGGGGTTGGGACTAGATGGTCTTTAAGATCCCTTCCAACCCAAACCATTCTATGATTCTATGATTCTACGAAATACAGCATTTCAGTACTGTTAGTTGTTCTTTCCTCTTCTGCATTTCTGTGTGTCCAAAGAAGGGCAACAAAGCTGGTGAAGGGTCCAGAGCACAAGTCATATGAGGAGCGGCTGAGGGAACTGGGGTTGTTTAGCCTGGAGAAAAGGAGGCTGAGGGGAGACCTTATCGCTCTCTACAACTACCTGAAAGGAGGGTGTAGCGAGGTGACGGTCAGTCTCTTTTCCTAAGTAACAAGCAATAGGACAAGAGGAAATGGCCTCAAGTTGCTCCAGCAGAGGTTTAGATTGGATATTAGGAAAAACTTCTTCACAGAAAGGGTTGTCAAGCATTGGAACAGGCTGCCCAGAGAAGTGGCGGAGTCACCATCCCTGGAGGTATTTAAAACATGTGTAGATGTGGCGCTTAGGGACATGGTTTAGTAGTGGACTTAGCAGTGTTACGTTAACAGTTGGACACTTAAAGGTCCTTTCCAACCTAAATGATTCTATGATTCTATTATGCCTGTAAAGTTCTGATTCTTTTTTTTGCAATGTAAATGAGAGTATTTCCACTCTATTCAGCATACGTTGTATCAGGCACCATGACAATGAGGAGAGGGGTAAAGAAATGCGGATAAGAAAAAGCAAAGAAACAACAACAACAAAACTTCATTAAATCCCTCATGGACAGTGTTTTACATCAACATAGAGATGAAGTAGACTCTGATTCACCTTTCGTCTAAGTGTTGTCTCTAAAGTTATGCAAGAGGGGCATTTAATCCACTAGGTATATTAGATCACTCACATCATACTGAATTACACTTTTTACTAATTCTATAATGACTTTCAGTTTTTAAATGTTAGCTTAAAAAATGATACGTTATTACGTGAGTGTCGCTGAAAGAAACTTACTTTGTCATAGAAAAAACATTACTAGATTTAATCCCTGTTCTTATCAAGCAATGATTCAACTGGTCAAACCAGGGCCAAGACTTGCAAAAGTTTGTGTTAAAAATAGAGGTGTTTGGGAAGAAGCTCTGATTATCTGGATTTTTTTCAGAACTGATTTACATCATTACTGGTACCCACAACACCACCTTGGCAGTCAAACAAATTGTTGTCTCCAGGAAGGCCTTACGTTGTTACTTGATTGCATTTTTGTCTGCCTGTGTAGATGGCACCCAAACTACTGTAATTTCAAAACACTTCAGACTAAGTGAAAGGGTAAAGCAATTAGAAACTTATTCAAACCAAGGCACAATTGTACAATCTGCAACACCATGCCTTAAGCAAATTGTGCAGAAAAAAAAACCCACAAACAGAGCACACTACCAAAAAAAGGCATTGATCCCTTTCAGACTGGCTTACAGGAATTTAAGATACAGTTACCTTCTAACACTGATGACTCCTGGAGAGATGCAGGTCTCACTGCAGATTAGAAAATAGCAGCAGTATAATCAACAGTTCCCTTCACTCAATGGATACCTTCTGAAGTGGTGTGAGAGACTGAAAGAGTTAATGTCTCAAACATTGTAGAGGGGCAAGTTCTGCTTAATGATGAACTCTGCATAACAACGAACCCTGCAAAGCAAGTTACCGCAGGTGAAAAGAAGGAGGGCATGCAGGACGGTGCCCAGCTCCCTGTTCTGATGTGCCGAGCAGGACAGCTCACCATGCATGGCCAAAGATCATGTCTGCAGGGAAGGGGAAGTTACTCCCCAAACGATCCTCAAGCCCAAAGGCTCACAAACTGCTCATTGCACCTAATTAGCCTAACGAGTTCAAGTGCCCGCCCAAAGGAGGGGCAAGGATGATAAAAGGACACAAACTGTAGTCCCAGGTGCATGTGCCCACTGGAATGAGACCCTTAGGCTGGCCGGACCAATGCTGGACCCAGGACTGGTGACATCTTTCTCTCTTCCTTTTTCTCCTTCTGTCTTGTTCTCTCTTTCCTTTTCCATAATCCCTACACCTCATCCCTTTAGACATAAACTGCTGACCAAGTCTGGGACTAGGAGCAGAACCAGCCGCCTGCAGGCTCTTCTCTGAGAAGGAGCCTAGAAAGCAAGGGGGTCTGCTCTGAACCTCCTGACTTGACGGGAGGGATCTCCTTCTTCCCTGAATTGATGTAGATGGTTACCACGGGTTACATGGTTCACTAAGGTAGTGCCGTGGCAATTCCTGTTGTGAGAAATCCCGCCACCTATTGTTAGACCTCCCAAGTTCAGGTTGCTTCTGTCATGAATAGAATGTTTAACTGAACCTTTGGTGTCATTTCACCTTAATTTAGCCCGAGGGAATTCTGAATTCAACACGACTCCCTGGTCTGTCTGGCCCAGGTCATGACAAGTGGTAACTCTGGACAAAAGATGTGTTATGCAACATGGGGTAAACCTATTTTTAAGTTTGCCTTTCCTAGTTTTTTATCTTGGAAATCAGTTGAAAAACCTTTCTTTGAACATGGTGAGGCATTCTCAGTATAGTCGATGACTTTCACGGGAACTGACATCTTGAGTTAAACCAACGTATACCTTTATCCTATCTCTAATAGCAGGCAATACCAAGCGATGTTTCTCAAAGCCTTGTACTGGCAGGATGCAACCACTCATTGGAAAAGTGTTTAAAAATCTTGCTAGACATAATGTGCTTGAGATGAAACCAAAGGTTCAATAGCCCTTTCTGCTTGCTGATTGTATTACATAAAATGGCTTTCTCCTCCAAAGATAAAACTCTAGAAGTACAACTCCCAGTAACACATGACAGATGTCTTCCTCCTTCATTCCTCAGAGGTCAACCTAGGCCTGAAAAGCTGGCAGTCTCCTGCCAACGTTGCAATTCCCACTTATTTTCAGAAGTGTTCAAGAGCAATGGGATTTAAGTGTCCAAATCGGGGTCTAACCTCTTACAAATCTGACTGAAACTTCAGGGGAAGATTCTCACCCCTCCAAGAGCTTTTAGTATGGAACAGAAGTGGGTTGTGTGGCCTCACTTCAGGATATCAGTGGTGCAGGGCTTGCAGAGATCACTGACTTGCTTCCAAGGATACTCCAATTCCTGACACAGGCTGTGGCACAGCGGTCCTTGACAATGGCAGAGCCGTTAGGAATAGAGCAACCTGGTGTAGATCCAAGATTTAGCCAAACCACCAGTGACTGTCTCAGCAAGCAGAAGTTCACTGAATGGGGTTTGCAGGCAAGTAATGCATATGTAAATTGGTGGAATTTGTGATTGGCAAAGGAGGGTAAATAATGAGTGGTTTTTTCCTCTGGGCTCTGTGGTCAGATTGCTCAAGCCTCAGGTAACTATTTTGTGCAGATTCGGCACAACGGTTCAGATTGATTAATAAGTAGAAATGACTGGAATGGAAGTTGGAGGGTAGGATCTACCTTTTTTAACCATTGTGTCTGGCTGAGAAATGAGGAATTATATTTACAGAAATCTGGGATATGGTGTTCAGATTCAGCTAAACACTTGCCATGAGGGAACTGAAAGAAGAACTCTTTAATTTATGACCAATCTGGGACACACTGTTCATCTAATCTGAGAAACTGCTGATCCAATGGGATAAACTTGTAGGTAACAATGATTTTGCTTGTCCAGCTCCCAGACATTCTCTGTTAAATCAGTCCCTTCTCTTGGCAAAAAGACTGGCCTACTCTGAAGCCTAAAAATTCCCACCTAAGCTCTGAGTAGGGGGTTACGTTTCTTCCAGATGATCCCTAAGAAGGTTCCTGACCATCGTCCTTAAAGTTGCCTTTTCTGAGAGCAATAGAAACAGACAGAAAGGCTTGTTCCTATTGTCTCCAGAGGATTTTTAGGAAAGGCACATCTCTTTTTCACTCTTCAAGCAGCAGTGGTAATGCAGGAATATCCTCATTTTAGCCCTGGAAAGCTGTATCTGATGTCAGAGCAACCCAAAACCAATAGGATATAAAAGATAGCCTAAAGTTCTCTTAACTTTCTTTTCCTCATCTACAGATTTTATGTTTAAAGCTTCAGTCCCTCATACACCTTTGCCTTCATCCAGACATCCTCGTCTTTGGTGGCTGTGAGACCATGGCAAGTATCTGTGATGTGTATTTCAAACAGAATCATGGAATCACAAGATAATTCAGGTTGGAAAGAACCTCTAGAAGACTTCAGCTCAACCTCCCAACCAAAGCAGGGTCAGCAATGGGACCAGACTAGATTTCTCAGAGCTTTTTCCATCTGGGTTTTGGAAAACTCCAAGAATGGTAACTGCGCAATCTCTGTGCAACTTACTCCAATGCTCACCTATCGTCACAGTAAAAAGGCCTGTCTTTAGTATGAACCTCTCTTGTTTCAACTTATGCACATAGTCCGTTGTTCTCCTGCCATGCACCACGATGAAAACCCTGGCTCTTTCTTCCTGATGATCTCTTCATAGATACTGTAAGGCTGCTACTAGGTTGCCCCAAAAGTTTCTCTCCTTCCACCGCCTAAACAAGCCCATTTTCCTCATCCTCTCCTCATAGGTCATCTTGGTGTCCCCGCTCCAAACTTGCTATAGTTGGTTGACATCTTTAATATATTGAGGAGCCTAAAACTGGATGAAATATTCTAGAAGTGGTCCAGCAAGTGCTGAGTAGAGGGGGATAATCACTTCTCTGTATCTACTGGCTCTTGTCTTGTTAATACAGCCCAGGATTCTGTTGGCCTTAATCTGCTTTCCTCAGGACCTATGTAAAATGTGCAGAGTCAAGGCTACCAAGTAGCCTTGAAGGGTTTATCACACTGAAGAAAAACTCTTGATGAGTTTCACTGAGTGAAGACTGAGGGAATCAGTGCTAACATAAGACTTCTCTCACTGCGGGAACGTTGGGAAACAGAGAAGCTTTTAGGAGTTCTGCATTTGTCGTGCTGCCGGATGCCACATTCATTTGCAAGGCAAGTTCTTGTTACTACTCGTTATTATTTGCCCATTTATACTTCATTACATTTAAACAAAACCCTGAAGAGAAAAGATCTTAGACAGGAAATTTGTTTTGTGCAGGCTCCCAGCAAGTTCAATAGAAACCCCATCTGAGTCACACTTGGAACAGAAATGTGTGATGAACAGTTACAGGAGGCTGCAGAAACACTTTCTCCACACACACACATATACCCTACCCAAGGGAGAAAGCTTTAATTAATCTACTAATTAAATTAAAGCTATTTGCCCTCAACTATCACACATATTCCTCCCTTTCACTCCTCCCCACAGGCGACTCCAGCAAGTGTGTCGTGCTACAGATCTCACTCTAATATTCCCCAAAGGGGCTTTGGGACTGGGGAGAATCCTGAAGAACGGAGGCAAAGAGCTCATTACATCGGTGGTAATGGGAAGTGCTCAAGCTCATTCTCAATTTCCCTCCTTCTCCTTTCAGTGTTAAAGAGACACTGGTTTAGATATTGTGCCAAAGTGCAGGGGGAAAAAAAAATACCCACAACCAAAAAAACCCACTCAATCCCACAAGGAATCAAATCTTTGCACAAAAGACTGTGCCTAGAGTAGCTTTCTCAACAAACCTTTCTTTGACCTTCCTGTCTCTGGAGGGTTTCACCACTATTTCACTGTAAAAACTCAAGGAGGGGAATAAAGTACATATTCACGAAGGAAAGAAGGGAGCAGACTGAATGGTGTGTCAGAGCACCAACATTGAGATGAGCCAGCGTGGACCTCAGCGGAGGGGATTTGAAAGGAAGAGAAGCAATGTAGGAAAACTTCCTAATGACGATCAGTGAGGCAGAAAAAACAACAACAACAACAAATTACCAGAGAAAGAGAAGAGTCATCTTAAGAGGCATTTATGTCCAGCTTTGGTTGTCCTTGGGCTGTGGACACTGCCTGGGAGGAAAGTACAGCAGTGGCTGTAAGGAGATCGCTGGCAGAGCCACAGCGCATGAGCTGCCTTATTCCTCTGATGTCCCAACTTAGGACTGTGAAGAGTATGATGTAGCTGTGCTTTCCCATGTGTTGGCCACATTCACAGCCATCTAAACATTGCCACAAATACAAAATGAGATAGAAAATGTTGCACCGATCAGTTGAGGAACCGAGGTGTCATTCAAGTAATCCAGTTCAGGAGTAAGGAAAGCTTTTACTCTGTTTAAAGATGGCAGTGTGAAATATTTCACTATTTTGGAATGAAAATTTTAAAAGGTGATGCAATCTGCTCTGTCAAAAAAAAAAAAAAAAGAAGTCTAGATATATGAACATATTCCTGCAGAATGACAAAATATATTGAAACAACTGAATTTTCCACACCATAGAAAATTCCAAAATTTTCCTGTATAAGGTTATTAACCACTGTAATCCTTCCATCTGGGTTTATACCACAGAGAATGATACCAATGATACTTTTATTAGGTGATCTAATAAAATAGGGTTCCTATTCTGATGGTTGTCTGCCTAATGATGGGTACCTTATCTCTGTATTTAGGACTGCATCAATGCCATGCTGCTGAGAAGCATCAGCAGACACTCCTCTCAGCCTGTTAATGTTTTGGAGACTCAGTGTTGGTCAATATTTATGGTCTAAGTTATCTGGGTGAAAAACATGGTATGGAGAGACACTTGTAGTGTCCGTGTTTGTTTCTTGCTAGTAACAAAAAAGAGAGCCCGAGGTGACTTGTGCAGCTGTAGGTATTGCACTAATGAATCCCATCGCTACCCTATATCTTGGAAACTGTTATCTGTGCATTGTTTTTCCACCTTAAGCACCCCAGATATTATAGGCCAGCAGAAGTATCGCACTGTCATTGGGTACATGATTTAATCGTGGCTAATCACCAGTATTTAAATATCTGGCAAGAGCCCTTGAACAGTAACATTTAAATGTAATTTTCAGAAAACATGATCTCTGGTGATATGCAGTTATATCACGACAGTGAAAAGCCGCATTCTGGGTAGACCAGTCATTGCCAAAGGGGTGATCAGTTCCACCAACACAATTCCTTCCCTCCACTGATGCAGCAGACGGTACTCGGTAAGTTTGTGATTCATAGTAATTTAGCTACATGCAATATTTCTGTTTTGGGCATTTGTAAGCTTAAAAATAATACCTGTTTAAAGATGCCCCAGTCATCACTGAATGTAAGAAGCCACCTTACCTGTTGTATAGTAGTTATCTTGTTAAAGTAAAGGAGTCAACTTCTTAACTAATGTAGATTGACAAATAATGACTTACAAGGGGAGATTTGGCCTTTGTCTTTAACCCTATAACCTATATTTTCAGAACCTGAGAACACGCAGCTCTGAACTGGGATCATGCCTTGTGATTTGAAAGCAGTTCCAATGTGCCCCCTTCAGGAACATGCAGTGAACAGGTGATGGAGTATAATTTTGGACCTCAATTCCCCATTCCTGATATTTCAAAGGAACAATAAAAACTTACTGCTTTCTTATATGCCATAAAAGAGAAGCACATGCCCAGACTCACTATCAGCAGGGACCCATGTATTAGCCACAATAAAAACACAATAGGGAGACAGCAATAATTGATATTTTCACAGGAGCTTGAGAGATATGGAAACAATCACACCCAACTCTTTTAATCACAAAAGTTGAACTCTAGATCATCTTAGATGAGTTGTGACATGTAGTAGGATTTTCTTTTTACAGGCTATAAAAAATCCAAACCCACCAACCTAAATCCATTTTCTGAGGAGTTAAGAGCAGCAGCTATGTGGAAGGAGAGCAGAGACAGGAACCAGCAATGCATGATGAAATCTCCAGTCCACATCACGCACGGGGCAGAATATTCCACAATTCTATGTACTAACAGTGGGCCAGCTATAACCTTCTTACACCCGAGTAAATCTTCCCTGTTAGAAACCAACCCTGAACACTCCTCTTTTTTTTTTTTTGGGGGGGGGGGGGGGGGGTGTTGGGTTTTTTTGTTTGTTTGTTTGTTTTTTGGTTTTGGGGTTTTTTTTTTACATATTGCTGTGGGATAAGATCCCCAAAAGCAGAGATGGTGTTTTGGAAGGGTAACATACTGTATAAAAGGTGTCGGATGCTATGGAACAATGTATTTGAGACCAGTTCTAGCTGCAGGTGTATTAGACATACAGCTCCCTCTTTCTCCTTCCCAAAGTTTCCTCTGTTTTTTCCTTTCCTGACATTTCATATGTTAATATTATTATTTACTAGTTACTGTGTCAAGAATACACTGCCATTATAAACACTTACTTGAAGTTCTAATGAACCATGATGTAAGAATGCTACCATCTCCTGCAAAAAGTGGGATTCCTATCCCTGTGTGACTCCTTATCCGAATGCTTTGCTTCACGTGATGTGAAGATAAGCTGCACAGAGACTCCCCATGAGAAAATCAAGTGGGTAGGATATAGGTGGGACCCAACCCCTGCTCTGCTAACTGCTCTGTTAGCAGCATAAAATGCACGAAGCAATGAATTTATCACATTTGCACTGCTCATGAGGCATTCTTAGAAAATCCTACCAGTGACTACAATATATTTCATGAGCTGAACCTCAAGCAGGTTTCAAGAAGTTCAGAAATACGATGTGTTGCAATATAACATTGCAAAATTACTAGAAAACAAAACAAAACAACAAAACACAGTGCCAGATTGCATACCCTATCTCAAATTCCTCTTTTACTCTTATATCACTGCAGGGTATGATTTGATTTAAGGAGGGACAAAATGCAGTGGTAGAGATGGTCTTCTTCTAAGAACAGATCTCCCCCTTAAAGGGTGACTTCATTCCAAATAAACCAGCAGGACTTGGATGCATTTCAGACCCTGACAGATAAGCCACAGGTCTCACTTTCAGAGTCTTTTCATGACCCAGATTCTGCTCCAGCATTTTCCACTCTACTGCTATACAGAAATTTGTTCAGATATGGGATATCTTACTGAATAAGGACAGATTCAAGATGCATTTTATTATCCTCATGGTACATCTCCTGCTGTTCTCAGCTCTAACAAAAGGCAGCAGGCATCTAAAGTGTTAAGCCAGTCACCTCGTTGGCAGGTACAAGGGCATTCTTGATGCAGAACTCAGTGGCACAGGGGCTCTCTCCAAGGGTAACAGATGCTTCAGCTGTGCTGTTTGCAGCTGACTGCAATGCGCAGACACTTAGGACTCAGAGTCTTTTGCATATTTAAACAAGAGACAATTTTTCAGTGTCACAAAAAAAAGAAAAGGGAAAAAAAAAGGTCTTTAAAGCCCGAGCATACACGGTTACTACTCTACACTAAAGATAGTGAGTGCTGGCTGATACGTTCAAGCCTTTCCTCCCAAATTTATTTTGCTAAACGGGTGGCAGCAGCAATAAATTGGCATCCTGGAGAAAGAGATAAGCGTTCTGCTGGGGTATTTATGCATGTCATATTTAATAGGGTCTTTGCATGTTGACTAAGAGAGCCTAATATTATGTATTTGGCCTTGAAAATGCTGGATCCTACTTCATCTGTGACAATGACCACATCATAGTCTCACTGATACATGGTTCTGAAATCTTCAGCCATCCTACATTCCCACACATCTTGATGTGTCTTGACGTAGTATGCATCCCAGCAGTACAAGCCAAATTTTGCCTGTGTCTTTCCCTCAATTGTTGTTTTTAGTGAGCCAAAAAGCCTCAGAAAAGGTTGTTGCTCAGGTTCAGATGAATTTCCCCACATGAATGCCTACCCAGGACCTGAAGTGATCAGAATTTCTCAGTTATTAACTTTAACAGCCTCATTTTCAGCTCCCTACTCATATCAAGAAGTTAATTTCTCTTCTGCTAATGTTTTTCCAGTTACAGAAAGAAAACTCAGTTCCACCATGTATACTATTTTTACTTCTCAGGGAATTCAGGACCTTATTGCTCATCCTACAGCCATATATGTGCGATGGAATAAAGACGTGCAAAGCACTTCCTCTCTATACTTATTCCTGAACTGTAGTATGACAAAAAAAAAAAAAAAAAAAATACAGCTCTGAAACCCTTGAAAAGGTAACATTTAATTGCAGTAATCTTTTAATTTGCTTCAGGTTGAGGTTAATAGAATGAAGAAGGTTTCATTTTCCATGGAGAAAGGTAGGGTCAGAAATGGGGGCAGCTACTTCAGACTGCTTTGGTTTTCCTGCTATCAGAAGAAAACATTAACACGTGTAAATACTGTATGTCTAATACATACTGAAGAGAGAGAAAGAGAAGGGATTCTTCTGCCATGAGAGCAAATTGCTGTCATACTTAAGGTAAACAAAGATTGAAGGCAAAATTGGTGAAACCTATTTTATATTGTCCCTCATGGGTTATTCTGGGTGACTCCAATATACATTAACTGTCATTTATTTGATCCTCAGGATTACTGTGTTCAGACTTTCTGCATTATACCTTGGACAACAGATATATATATATTTCACATTTTCACATATTAAAAAAAACCCCAAACAAATGAATAAAAACTACTGCCTCAAAATGCAAACAATCAGTACTGAAAACAGAATTTTCTCTAGACTGATGGTATTCATACACATCCCTGTCACTTTCCCTTTATTTTTTGTTACATTACATTAAAGAGGATTTCATTCTTCCACAGTTTTAACGGTGTTATTTTAAATGGCTTCTGCCAGCTTCTGCAGCTGTTTGGTGTTTGTTTTTTCCCAAAGCCATAAACACAGCTGGAAGATTGCCACTTCACATTGCTCAACATCCCAAAACCTCCCTTTGTGAGCAGTGCCAGGTAGTGGGAGCTGACCTCAGTACAAGACAACCTGCCCTTCAAATATTAATTGTCATCCACAAGGTGTTATTCTGGATTTCATTAACAGACATATAGGAAAAGTTCATGGACGTGAGAGGGAAAAAGAAGTTGCATTTCCATCTTTGTGTCCTGTAATTAAATATCTGCAGAATTAATGTTGTAACCAATAGGTTACAGTGTGAAAACCAAAGCAAAATAAACCTCATCATTTCTCATCCCCATCTACTCCTTTAATTCACAGATAAATCCTTAAAATATTAAAATGCCGCTAGTAAACAGTTGGATAAGTAGAACAAATAAGCTCCTGTGGAGAAGGAATTAGTATGAGAATGCAAACATGAAGGCATTCATCAGATGAAGATTTATATGGGACTTCACACCGGTGTTAGAAAATCAGAAGGCACTGTGCCGTGCCCTGGCCATCCACATCTGTGCTTTTCCAGAGCACCCAGGGGTGGCCCACAGCCGCTATGACATGTACTGTCCGGGTACATGGATTTTATGGGTGAGAATAAGTTAGATACCAGGTCACGTACAAAGAAATGTGAGAGAAAAGGCAGAAAAATAGGGATGCTTGATCATCACTTCAGTACAATGATGAAATAATATCATGTTTCACTCGGATATGACTGATGATTTTGTCTATGGTTTGAGCTGTAAAATAGATGGAATATAGAAGCCAACATTTTTTTTCAGGTTAGCTGAAGATAGAAATCTCAGAATGTCTGAAAACCAAGTGTCTCCCATTGCTCCTTAACCCTGGACAGATCTCCAGGCAGCTCACCACCACGTGTTTCTCCATAGTGCAGCACTGAGATTAACCAAACCAGACATATCTCATACATCTGTGTTTGGCACCATTACTCTAATACGTGAGCACAGTTTAGCATTAAGTGGATTTATCTTTTCCACACCTTTTAGAGACAGGGCAGTGCAGTTGGTCTCGTTTGACACAGAGAGAACTGAGAAACAAGAAGCTGCAGCATTGCTCAAATCGAGCACTAATCTGGGGCAATAAGAACATTTGATCTTCAAGCTCTCATGCCTTAAGTAACTGCTCTAATTGCCAGTGATCCTGAATTGCCAGATACCTGAATTAGCTGTTAGATTTTTAAGAAAAAGAAAAAAAAAATAGCTGACAAGTTTTGCGAGCAGTAGCACAAGGCTTTAGCCATTGATGGCAAGGAGTAGTGTCTCCTAGATGAGCTCCTGTTGGGATACTCTGCTGTCTAACGAGTCTTGAGCTTATGTTGAAGTTCATTTTTCTGTAGGGAATTAGCAAAATCTCTGTCTTTGCCTAAACATTCATATGAAACTGTTAGAAAATTAATTTGTCTGAGAATGTGGTCCTTCTGTCAAATTTAGCTGAAGCCATTCATAGCATTCAGGATTTAGGGGTAGATAACAGACCCAGAGGAACAGAAAAATAAATACATATGCGTAGATGTGATCACATTAGTCTGCTTTCCTTAGGGTATCGAAAGCCCTTTAGCATCCTACAGCCCATTCCCACTGATGTTGCCTGCCCCTACAAAATTCCTGCTTCTTCCATAGCTGCTCTGTAAATGGAGTGTGCAAGGGAATGCCTACAGCTACAGGCAGTTACAGCATGAAGAGTAACTTCATCACTTCTGATGTCAAAGCTTTTGGACTGAAAATATGCAGTGAGCTTCAATAGTTATTTTAAATTAGCATGCAGTTTGTTCACCTGTGTTTCTGTGTTAGTTCGGACATAATACACAACACATGATGGCCAAAAAGATTTAGATTTTGCACATCTACATTGCTGGAAGTGATATTAAAATGGACTAGCTTAGCCTGTAATTGCATGAGAATTTAGTTTCTATTCCAATGCAAAACTGTAATGTATTTTGTTAAGTTTTTAAAAGTAATGGAACAAATTATCATAAAACTGGCTAACAGAGATATAATAACTAAAATCAGCTCAGCCAGAAGGCAGTAAGAAAAAAAGAACATTTTAATATTTGTGAGGAAGTAAACACAAATTTATACCCTTGAGCTTCAGCATATCTCTAATCTTATCCAATATGCATTTTGCACTATCAGTTATCTGGCAAGCCCTTAGCAAACAAGAAAGCCAAAAACAGTTTTATGCCAAAATATGTAACATGCTCAGATGTGGCTACCAGGTAAGAATAATTAAAAAAAAAAAAATCTACGTACTTTCCCTTCCCAAATCTGCAAATACCAGTAGCTCAAATTGTTGACAAACTGTTTTAGGAGTCTTCAAACAATGAAAGCAACAGCCTTTAGCCTAAATAACCCCTGAATAACATACTTTGGCTGCAGATGCTGAGTCAGAGAGAGATTGTGGGACTGAAAGCATTTGAAAAGAGTACACAGAAGCTAAAGTGTTTTCTTTTTCTGTCTAAAGCTCTTAGAGAATTAATAAGAATTTTACACTCCAAAAGAAGACTACTGAGCAATGTTTGACAGAAAAGGACATTGCATAAATGTGTTATCAGGAAGGCCAGAAGCAGTAAAAAACTTTATCACTTTGCAATCCTCAGCAGAATTTTTCAGCATAAATGTACGTGAATACAGTATATCGGAACAGTGAGAGCAGCCGTGGGTGGAATATGTACAAAGGTTGGGAAACCATTAAACCCACCAAATGACACAAATGAAATCTGGCTGAAAGATGTTCATTGAGACTATTTTCCCTTAGAAAACAACATTTTGATTAAGTTTACAGTCTAAACCGTATTGATAACAAAAAAAAAAAAAAAAGCTGTCATTTTTTCTTTTTAAAAAGGGGTAGGAGAGTTATAAAGTGCTGCCTTTCCATATTGTCTTATTTGATGACAATATTTATTTAGAAATCTTATTTTGTACAAAAAAAGGGGAAAAGTGGTTGAAATTGAGATGAAATTCTTTAAACTTTACTAGAAAGAATAATTCTATCAAAGTACTACAAAATATTTTTTAAATGTTATTAAGTGGGGAAAATATTTTTCCTGTTCTCTCTAAAATGGATCTTCTTTCATTTTTTTTTAAGATCCTGAAGTATTTCATGGTATGCTTTTTTTATTTTTCTTTAGTACAGACACAATGATCCATTGGCATTTGCCCTCACCCATACAAGAACAGACATTCAATACTTGATTTTAAAAAATGTGTTCCATGAAAGGTAGTAAACAGCATTTGTGATAACCTTACAAACCACCCTACGAAGATGAGTCCCAAGATATTGATAATGCAAGACAATCAATTGGGCAACAGTGACTTACTGTCATCTCTTCATCATCAACATGACATTCATAAAATATAAAGTTGAAGTTTTTAAAATCTAAAGAAAACAAATTTGAGTCTAAGCTAATTTTTGTGACCCTGCAGTAAGGAGAGCCCTAGAGGGGTTTAGGATGGGTTATACCAGTATCTGGAGGTGTCTGTCCCTGCCACTGAGTATAGAAGCATCATTAGTGTATATTAATATAGGTAAATATCTTAATCTAGACATCCAGAATTTAGGTGGTTAAATATTGGCCAAAGTACATTTCCTGACATCAGCTTGGTACACAACTCAGCTCTAACATGGACAGAAAAGTACAGAGGCAGGTCGTATTTATTAGGAAGGTGATGTTCTCTGGTTTAGACACAACTAACATTGTACAGCATGGAATAAATATATCACAGAGATCACCATATTTTAGTACAGAAGGGGACCCATACCTCTAAAATCGTCACTTCCAAGTGATTTCCACATGAAAAAAAAAACAACCAACAAAACAAAAAAATCTGAGAGAAACCCCATTTTCTTTTCAGGAGCAGGAGCACAAGCTAGCCTGGAGTGAGCTATTCACCCCTCATCCAGAGAAACAGAGAGGGGTTTGTTGAGTTGGGTTCTGTGCCCTTGGGGACTACAATGATAGTAACACTTAGGCTTTATGGTTAGCAGTGTTTTTTAATGGGCCTCACAGATCTTGATTAAATAGCCATGTCTCTACTGCTTTGAAAAAGGAGCCCTGGAAGCAGCCTTAAGCACTCTAAGCTGTCTTGCATCTACTTCCTAACCCTATGGCTATTGCACAGGCAACCTCTGGACAGTTCATGTGGAGAGCCTCATGGTGGGCGACCCTGGGGCAAGCACTGATCCTGTGTGCTCCCCCAGGCAGGCTTACAGCATCACTACTTGATCCTCAGGAAGGCCCCAATTCTTGCCGTAGGATATAGATTCACTCCGAGAAGCGGCGGAGTTTATTTCGCAGATTGGGAAGAAATTATTTACTACAAGCCTGGTGAGAGAGGCAGGAGGGTGTATAAAAGACCAAATCCCTAACAGTGCAGTGATGCAAATACAGGTTTTTTTCATATTCTTTTCCACTCTTCCTGCTCTTTTGCTTCCATTTCCCCCTTCCTTTTAATGTAGCATTGGTTCTGCGTTGCAGCTATGTCTTCAAGCTGACTCCGCAGTAAATCTTCTTAGGCTGCTGACCCAGCAAACCCAAGGAAGAGCAGGCCAGCACACTTGCTAGAGACTTGAATAATATCCCTCCAGGTGCTGGATATTAATAGCTGAGCAATGTGAAAAATCACTGATTCTGATTTCTGGGTTTTTTTTTTTTTTTTTTTTTTTTTTTTTTACAGGCTCCTTTTCTAAGAGATGTTTTTTTATTTCCCAATTTATTATTTGACTGCTTATCCAATGCTCCTCCAAGCTCATGAATACAAAACCATCAGGGAAAAGAATCATATTAATGTCCTTAAATCAGTGTTGTCATCATATTATTTGCTTGTCACAGAAATTATTACTATTACCAGAGGGCAAAAAAGTGAACACATTTATGTAGGGAAACCATTTTCTGCTTTGTAACCTGCTGCCATGCATTTCTAAGACCTAGATATCTTGCCTGCCTAAATAAGGAAAGTTGCATGTAGATACCTGTGTTTGTGCATAGCGTTGTGAACCACACGTTGGTAGAATATGCGTATTTCTAGACTTTCTTTTTTTGGTTGTCATTCATGTTTTGTGCAAATCAGCTTAATAAGCTTAAAAACATTTTAACCAAGCGTATCTTTCTTCAGCTTCTGCAATAACCATAACTGACACCTGATGTACCAAGTGTGAGATTAGAAGTGCCAGTCTAATAGACAGAGCAACCAACACAACATCAAGGTCTCCCACCAACTTCAGGCATCTTAGATAGGAGTGTCAACATGCTAGGTTTTCTCAGAAAAACGCAGGAACTTATAGATATCCCAGGTGGACATATCACCCTGAGATATCTATCACTGTCACTCTCTGTAAGCACCTATCCCACGTAACTGACAGGTGAAGGACCATCTGGAACCCAGGATCCTAATTTTTAGGGAAGGTGCTTGAAGTTCGTTGGTATCAAGGGCACTGTCACTGTTTTGCAACACCGATTTTCTCAGATGCTTTTTGTGATACACCTTACCAGAAATTCTGAACCTTCTCTTTGAGACTACCTTACCCAATACCATACATCCTGAGACTTTTTTTTTCCTTTTTTAAACAAGGCATAAGCTTTTATGAGGTTGTTATATTGTGGTGATTGCCCACAGCACCATCGCCTTAAAAAGGAAGCAGTATTATATTATAGCAGCAGTAACGTCTTGGCTAGCTGAGTTTTTCCTCCTCTGGAGAACATTCCCAGCAGTTCCCTAGCTCTATTTGTACATACTTGTATTTGCATTACATAAGTAACAGGGAAGTCCCATTTAACTGTGCTTTATGTTAGAGACGGTTGCAATCCTACAGAGAACTTGACTTCTCTAATAGGATTATGAGATGTTACAAATCATAAGGCAGATAAATTCACTAAAAGCTGTCTCATTAAGACCTGCATGGAAAAAATAGGTTGCTTAAAGAGCAGGGACCAACACAACCACCTATGTTTGTGCCTGAGGAAGCTCACATTTGGGCTGCAGCAGAAAATGGATGCTCTAGCAAACATAGCAGGGTTGGAGAGAAACTAGTAGAATAGTGTGCCTGCATAGAGTGTCACTCATCTTTAAAAAATGACAGAGACTGAAATGTAGATGATCCTATTTGAACATAGCCTGGCACTGGAAGTGACAGCTACAGATGAATAATGGAGGATATAGAAAGCTCTCTGCTCTGTCGGCTATACACACCCTTAGAAGACTGAGAAATATTACCCCCGTCAGTAAACAGGGTCTGAGCAAAGAGGTCCAGTTTCTCTCCTCACCTCTTAATGAATTGCTTAAACATAATCAGACTGAGGTTTCATTCTCTGATCTGTGAGATACTGTCTGCACATCCACATCTGTATTTGCCCATCTGACCGACCCTCATAAAGTGATCACACTTCAATGTTGGTATACAAAAGACATAACTTGCACCTTTCTTTTTCATCTCTTTTTTTTTTTTTTTTATTTTAAAGGAAGTCAGTGAACATATGTTTGCCAGTTAATGAAATAATATGAAGAATATCTTATCATTTGAAACATTTACGCTTACCAATATTAAAAATGCATCCACAAGAAATTCCAAGCATTAGCTGAAGAAATAAATCCGTTTGAATTATTACGGACTGTTGGAACACCTGCATTGCAGTTACATTTAAAATTCAGTTCATATACTAAGCCAACTTTGTGAGTCATGAATTTCATTGTTTCTCAAGTACATTTGGAACTAGACAAAGGAACGATGGTTTAGGACCCTATCTCCTCAATAATGTTATGATGACTTTTGCTAATATTTCCAATAAAAAAACCAAGCCCACTGCTATCATAGATTAATGGAATGAGAAATCAAAATGGCAGTGAAAGTGAATTCAGAAGCAAAAGCTAGGTAGGATGAAGAAAACTGATGTGCAAATGAAAAGAAGAAGTGTTCAGACAAAACAGCGAAATGAATGACAATGACTGAAAAGAAGCAGGCTAGCTAACAAAAAAATGGATTAAAAACAGCTAAAATAGCAACATAGACATTTAAAGCTAGGAAAGCATTTAAAATGGGGAAAAAAATAAAGCTTAATAATTCCTCTAAAAGGCCTAGCAGCTATCATGCTTCTAGATCCTGTCTTCAGTCCCAAGTGATTAATAAGAAGGTGGAATACCTTTGTGATAGGCAAATACAGAATAGCCTGTTAAACACATGAAAAATCTAACCACGCCAGTCTCTGACAATTAGAATTGGCTTAACTTGCCCATTTCTAATTATTTATTAGCATATTATTTTCTTGTTGTCTGGTGTGAGTCCATACTTGAGGCCACCTAGAACTTTCTGTTAATACACTCTGTCCTCTTTTTACCTTTTCTTAACCTGTTTATGAATGCGGACATTAGTCCGAGCACTTTGGTTTTCTGTGGGTAGAATGGGTCTGTCTATTACCAAAGCCAAAATCTGCACACCCAAGCAGGTGCACAGATTCAGGAGCTAATGCAGCCATGCTGACTGCGAGGGATGGAGACATGTGCCACAAAATGGGGATCGATCCCAACTGCTGCGAACAGGAGCTCTCCTTGAGAGTAACGGGACACTTCTTGAACACTACCAGATGTGTTTAGAGAAAAGCAATGTTAAAATTTTTTTCCAGAACTTCTTGGAGGCTAGGATGACGTTCAAATTTACTCCACATTTTTTAAAAGTCACATCCACTCCCTTGGTAGAAAATCTGAGAGTCTGCATGACAGAAAAGTACCAATTTGAGGACATCAGCACAGCACGTTAAAGGTGGTTTGAAGAGAAAGTGTGTGTTCCAGTGGAGAGAAAACATGTTACCACAAGCATTACAAAAGAGTCCCAGCAAGGGAAGAACCATAAATAACATTATATCATTCCTGAACCTCAGTCTGTGAAAAGAAGCTTAGAGATGTAATAAGGAATGAATACTATACACAAATTATGGTACAATCGCTGTCATAGGCATAAGTCTCTTCGCTGACCAACAAAGTGTGTGTGCAAATATACAAGTTCATGTGCATAAAATCATTAACTTTAGTACCTGGGATCCTGCAAGAGACTATAATAAAACCTTGCACTCATACGCAAGATGATAAACATTGCAGAAACAGCATATATAAAAGCATATTTGTTCTTATTAGCTTTGGTTTGCTTCATAGTGTTTCATTAGAGAGCTGTTCTTTCCAAAAGCTGGAGCTGATCCCTAATTATCCAGTTCAGCGATCACAGTTAATGTCCTGAAATGTTAGGAATTGGAAACTTGCTGTCCTTCTACATTTGCCAGGAAGGTCATCCATCTGAAAGCTCAAGAGCTATGTTCAGTCACATTTATTTCCCTTAATTAAAAATTGTTCACCTCTAAATAAGACGACACCTTTTGGCTGTCTCAAGCTGAAACCAAAAATCTTGAAACGTTGAAGATCACTGGTCATTTAGAAAAATGTCCTTTGCCTTTCTATTCATATGACTATTTAATTAATTTTGTTCCAGGCTGAAAAAAATGCTTGCATGCCCAGGAATTCAGCAGCTCTACCGATCTGCTTTCCATTTTCACCCAGTGTAGGATGCTTCTCACCAACACTTACAGATGAGGAAACATTGAGGCTGTCCTAGGCTTAGCTGTAAGATGGGAGCTCCTAAGAGACTGAGACATGACAGTTGTCATTTCTGGGTCTCAACCCAGAAGCAACAGGGTGTGTTTATGTAATCTAATGTATGTCCAAAAAACCAGCATCTGAGTTTGAGCTAACCTAGTCAAGAAGGCAGGAATCTCATACTAACACGTAAGCACCTAAAACAGGTTAAATGTTGGGGTTTTTTTCCCCTCCCCATTAGCTTGGAGGAAGTCTAGCGTAACTATTTCAGAGATACAGTATAAAAAATAAACATGCTCACTTTGTTAATAATACTTTCTACCTGACCAAGAAAGCTGGGCAATAGTCAGAGGATTCATGTGCTAGAAAGAAATTCAAAGACCAGATATTTGTATGGTAAGGTACTATATCATTTGGATGAACAGAAGTATACTACCAGTTCCAATCCTATTCTACAGAATTTAGCTGAATAATGCTACATTTCAGTTATGCAGTTAATTCAAGTGGTCTCTAAATAAGACCTAAGAGGAAAGAATGTGTATTTTTGTGTGCCAAGATAAAGACGAGACCTGTATGCTGTCTGCTATCCATTGTAAAAGACAGGTCACACAATCAATACAGATGAGCAAGAAACTCTGTAAAAACTGCTAGAAGATACTCTGGTCACATCATACCATATTAAATAGTTCTTATTTAAAAATGAAAACAAAATATATGTGAAGAATGCTTTAAAATACCTAGGTATTAAAGTGCAGTAACATGACAATATCTGTATATTAAGCAATTTTAAAGCATTTGCATGGAAGTTATAAGAGGCTATGAATGAGAATGGGATAGAGGATTTAAATACTAGTGCTATTTGTCACAGTATCTCTCTGTGCAATGCTTCTTGAGAAGTGATGAAAAGCAGAGCTATGATCAATGGTCTAGCAAAGAATTGAGTTGAAATGCAAGATAAGTTTATTGTAGGGGTTGTATATTGTTCATCACAGTTACAAAGTGAAAAAGCATGCTTGATTCAGTGATCTTATGGCTGTTACGTGACGCCAGATACAGCCACAACGCGTAGGGGGACAATGGGCAGGAATAGAGTTACAATCCCCAGACGTGTTAAGACTGAGTGATTCATGGGACAGCATGTTACTTAGTAAGTAAAGACTTGTGGTGAAAATAAATCCCTGTAATCTTCATAAAGAGTTGAAGGTCTTCAGAAAAGCGATGAAAGAGTTTGAGTGCTTGTATCTTTAGAGGCCGACTTGTATGGTTTCTTAAAATTGGCCCTCTGAAAATGGAGGCATCCAAAAGCACTGGCTGAAATATCTCAAGACTTACGTTTCACAGGGCTGATGGGAATCTCTAATTTTATCCCCCCCTGTCTGGAAAAAATAATCTTAAGCCAATGAATTTGAAACAGGAGCCCCACTATTTTTTTATTATTATTACTTCATTTTGTTTTCTTTTTAATCTCCGTTCCAAACAGTGAACAAATCCTTTCAAGGAATTGACTTGCCCTTCTACAGGATGAGCAGTGATCACAGTTCTACTGCATCCACAAAAGAGGTTTGAAAAGTCTTAACAGAACCTATGGGGCCACACAGAAAAAGCCAGAATCAATGTGAGCAACAGATCCTTCACTCTTAGCAAGTGCTGGCCTTGAGAACATGTATTTATATAAGTACAGTGTAAATAAAAACGTCTTTCCTTACCATGGGAAGCAATATGAGAGTAAAGAAGCAGATCTTCCGATTGATGGCCATCTTATCTCTTAATTTTGAACTTTAGTCAAGTTTTGCTTGTTAATGCTATTATTAGGGCTGAAGCACACGCTCTCTGCAGATCTTTTTGTTAAGGTCTTCAAGTCAAGGCTCAGATCTCTGCAATGAAAGAGGAAAATTATGTTAAATATGAAAAACCTTAAGAGAATGAAAAATAAATGGACAGAAAACAGAGAACCCAACACTTGAACTATGAGTTGTACATATTAGAGATCAACCATACTTGTCTGGATTGCAGCTCTTATAGATGGTCTTGGATACTTAATTCAAAGCCAAAGGACATGTCTGTATTATCAGTAACTTGTATCATAGAAACTAGCGAAACAGGTTCTGTAGCTGCAAGGACCTAAATTGTACCAAAAGAAAAGGTAGAATAGATTATTTTGAACGAGAAAAAGGACCTAACTGTCCGCTTCATTTCTGAAGTCATGATTTGACCTTCATGATTTTCAGCAGTGTCTCAAAAGCATGACTGTCTGGGGGCTTTTTAGGAGACTCTATGACATGATGATTTACTCCCAGAGATCACTTGTCCAGATAACAAAATCCATGACCAGAGTTGTTAATAATCTGATAGCTTTTTGAGAACTCGGCAATAGAGGTGCAAAGGAATGAAGTGTACTGTCAGGCTAAAGGTTCATCCATGCCATAAGAAAGCACTGATTTATATGGACAACAGTGGCGAGCATATCTGTGACTTCCTTTGCTTGGTCTCTGCCAAGGAGCTAGGCAGGTGGTGAGGACATCAGCAGAATTGCACACCTGACATTAGCTCCATCCCAGCATCTCCTGCCATAACCCACTGTTTAAAAATTCCCACTCGCTCCAAATCATGATGATTCCTCAAACAGTTTTTCATTCAAGAGAACTTCTCTGTCTCAATCTCTGGCTGGATCCAACCCTCATTAACTTTTAAAACACATTCCTGCCTCAGATCTTGATACCTTGGTGACACAGAGGTCTTATTTGACGACCTACCTACAGTCAGTTTTTTAGCATGGAGATATACTTTCATATTCATTAGTTTTATTTCCCCAGTTGTCCCTCACCTGAGATGAATCACCTTGTATTGTGTTTGTGTGGCAAGGTTTTGGTAGCAGGGAGGCTACAGGGGTGGCTTCTGAGAGAAGCTGCTAGAAGCTTCTCCCATGTCCCACAGAGCCGATGCCAGCCGGCTCCGAGACGGACCCGCCGCTGGCCAAGGCCGAGCCCATCAGTGATGGTGGTAGCGTCTCTGGGAGAACAGAGTTAAGAAGGGGGAAAAGTCCTGGAGTACAGGAGTGAGAACATGTGGGAGAACCAGCCCTGCAGACCCCCAGGTCAGTGCAGAAGGAGCAGGAGGAGATGCTCCAGGCGCCGGAGCAGAGATTCCCCTGCAGCCCGTGGTGATGAAGACCACGGTGAGGCAGGCTGTCCCCCTGCAGCCCAGGGAGGTCCACGGGGGAGCAGATCTCCACCTGCAGCCCGGGGAGGACCCCACGCCGGAGCAGGGGGATGCCCGAAGGAGGCTGGGACCCCGTGGGAAGCCCGCGCTGGAGCAGGCTCCCAGCAGGACCTGTGGCCCCGTGGAGAGAGGAGCCCACGCTGGAGCGGGTTTTCTGGCAGGACTTGTGACCCCGCAGGGGACCCGCACTGGAGCAGTCTGTGCCTGAAGGACTGCAGCCCGGGGAAGGGACCCCACTTTGGAGCAGGGGAAGAGTGAGGAGTCCTGCCCCTGAGGAGGAAGGAGCGGCAGAGACAACGTGTGATGAACTGACCACAACCCCAATCCCCTGTTCCCCTGCGCTGCTGGTGGGGAGGAGGTAGAGAAAATCAGGAGTGGAGTTGAGCTGGGAAGAAGGGAGGGGTGGGGGGAAGGTGTTTTAAGATTTTTTTATTATTATTTCTCTTTATGCTACTTTGATTTGATTGGTAATAAATTAAATTAATTTCCCCAAGTCAAATCTGTTTTGCCTGTGATGGTAATTGTTGAATGATCTGTCGTTATCTCAACCCATGAACCTTTCATTGTATTTTGTCTCCCCTGGCCGGCTGAGGAAGGGGAATGATAGAGTGGCTTGGTGGGCATCTGGCATCCAACCAAGGTTAACCGCTACACCTCTTCAGTGTATCTCAACCCTATAAACCTAATTCCTCCAAGATAAGCTCTGCCAGATGTCCTTTGCAATATCTATAGTAGTTTAGGTGCAACCTCTCTGCTTAGGATGGTATGAGAGCTTAGCCCCATGGGCATGAGCTGTGCTACACCAGTTTGTCTCAGACCCAGAGAACTGTCTCTCATCTGTTTTATTTCGAAGTGTAAATGAAGCCTTTGAATGCTGAGGCCCCTTTTAAAATCTTCTTGTCTGATGTAGGTTTCCTACATGCCACCACCTATCACCTCCACGGGCATAAACACAGCTGACATACATCTTCACAACTAGAGAAATCTTTAAACAGATAAGTAAATGTTTGAGAGAAGAAAAGAAAGGGTTCATAGATAATAACAAATCAGGTATACAGGACACATAAATAATTAGAGAAAGAATAAAGCAAGGGTATATTGGAAAAACATTTAAAATATCAGAGGGAATGTGAGGAAATATAACAAAGGAGAAAAGACTGAAAAGAAAACAGACCAAAGACAGAAAGTAAATAAAAGAATTACAAAAGCAAATGTAAAAGAACTTTTATGATAGGGGGCAGCCAATTTTTATACTGACTGCAACATACTGCCAAGTCATCAGCATTTAGAAACGAGAGAGTCTTTCAATTAAAAAATAAAAAAGGAAAATTAAGCGTGCTCTAAATTTTTGTCTTTTCTATCCCGACCCTGACTAAATGGAGAACAATGATTCATAAAATTCCCTCTAAACTGATCTGCTCTCTTCCATCCTTACTCGATCAGTCACTCTTGCTCTGCTCTGGTACTAAATTTAATTACTTAACTGTATTTCTGATGGTTTATCAAATAACGAGGGACTGATAAGATCTCAGCTGAGGAGGACAGCAAACATATGTGGTGACATTGAGCAGTGAGTTGGAACAAGAAAGTCATTCCATTAACAGAAGCAACAGAAAACCAGACAGGTGCATTAGCAGACATCGGATTTGAAATTATTTCTTGGTCATTTGGACTCCTGTGTGCAGCCCAGTCCAGAAAGACCAGAGAGTGGTGTGGAAATTGAATTCTATCCTCGGATTCTGACACTGTAGTACATCAGAAATACAATTTAAATACAATGGAAGGGTGGGAGATGCCTGACTAAACAGATGCACAGATACCCTGTGGGAAAGTGGTAACCTTTAGAATACACTCTTTCCAATATTTGAAGACCCAGTTTTACTTTAACCTGGCATTCACTGGGTTTGACAAGTGGAGAATGGATGTTTTCTGTTTTATCTTAGTTTCAAAATAACTTCTAAAGAGGCAACAAGAACATCTGCAAACCATTTCATTGCCTTTCACATTTTGCAGAGAAAGTAAAAGAACCGTCTTCATTTTTGCCTTCAAGGTAGTCATGGAAACCTGTATCAAAAACTAGGCTGAGGCCTTCATGTCGTCCACAGAGACTCAAGTGTTTATTAGGTAATAACAACTACCAGTTCTGTGAACTTATGCCCCAGACCTGCAGCAGAACCTGTATATATTGGCTAGCAGCTCCTAGCATGTATGATACACATAGGTGTAGAGTCCACTTATTACCAATAAAAGGCTAGTTATCTCACAAACAGGTACTATCAGCTATGTTTTGCTAGAAAAATGAACTTTTAAAAAATATGGGCAGTTTTTATAAAGCATTTCCATTTCCATTCAGTACTGGGAAAAGAAATAAATATATGAATATAGGATTTGGAAGGGAAGCTTGAATTATCATATTATCTTCTGATGTCACTGGTAGCCAAATCCTGTAACTTCATTAGTAAATTAGAGACACTGGTGCTTCATGTTATTGTTTTATCTGTATCTGCTACCGTCATTAAAATTAGTGAAGCCAGAATAGCCAATAGCATGGGGGTTGCACCTTTCAGTTATGCATATACAATTCCCCAATATAAAAAAAACCCAAACAGTTATGTCTGGTGAAACAGAAGGGCTGTTGAAGTGTCTGAGAATCTGAAAATCTGTCGATTGTTACTAAAATGGAATGGGCTTCAATTATTTCAAGCATGGCTGAAATACAGGAAGAAAAAAAAAAAAAAAAAAGACTGGTTTTGGTCAGCTAATGACTTAAGAAAGCTATTCACCATCTATAAAGGTGGATTCATTTGTCCACTGTAGACGCTCCCAGTGCCACAGCAGATTCTTTGTGTTACTTAGTGGCGAATCATGGGTACTTCAAGGGCAGGTTGGAAAAGCTCTGGCAAAACCTGTTCTGCTGCAAGGGCCTGTTTCTTTCCCTTATCTAAAAAGGGACTGTGGAGTGCTTAGCTCATACGTGGACTATGTTTCAGAAGCCTAAAGGCTGGTGAGGAGAATTGCACCGTGAGAAGCCCTTAAGTGCCAAGCGCACAGTATGTCAGTAACCAACAAAGAGAGGTAGTGAGTCCTTTCCAAGTAGGATGTGCCTACTCCTGAGGAGGCATAAAAGAATCACTGCTTAAAAGAATCAAACCTCACCATATCAAGTAATGGGTGGAATTGTCATACAACACCTCAGACAGAGTGTACCCATCTAAGATGATGAATGAAAGAGGTTTTTTTAGTTACTTTATAAGACAGTTATGAGCTGTTATTGAGATCTCACCCAAAAGAAAGAAACAACCTGATCTGCTAGGGTCCTTGTTATGGTCCTCTGGGACATGTGCCAGTGGTTTGAAAGGAAAGCAATAAATTTCAAAGCTGACCCACAATGGCTTAGACCAGTGATGACCAAATGCGAGCTCATTACTTAAGTAATCTTAATTCAGTGTCTAGTGAGGGCTGCCCACCACATCCTTCTCCTGCACCATGGTTGAGCTACTACACAAGTGTGGAAATCTGAAAGCTGCTGACAACATGCAGGATCAATTGAGCTTTTGCAGACTGAATACTCTACATTGCAGCAAAGCCACCCACTTCATGCACAGTTATCGCAGTACTTCCTAGCAACGTGAAGAATATTTCCCTATGCAGAATAAACATGGGTGGAGAACGATGGGGTGCAAAAGAAAGAAGATGCTGAAGAAAATACTCCAACCATCACCAGTCAGTCTGGCTCACAGACCACTCCGTTGGCATTTCCAAGTTCTCCCCAGGGAAGGGAACTCCACAGCTGTTTATGGCACAAAGTTTGCTAGATGGACATCTTTGGCTAATATCTGAACAGGTAATTATGTAATTGATTATCTATCTCCTTTAGGGTCTCAATACAAGGTGTGAAATCCAGTGCATTTTATTATTTCCCTCCTAAAACTTCCTAAATGTAGTATGCCAGCTTAATAATTTATATTAAAGGGCATGGTGAACCCTCCTCATGTCAACAGAGACACTTGCTAGCTAGAAATAAGCAGAGTTGGGGAAGCAATACTTCAGTGACCTAGGACATGTCACCTAATTTTAGAAACCTAGAAGATGCATACTCACATATGAGCTCATTGTCAAGTCTCTTTTTATGTAGTCAACAGAAAGAAGTAGACATATGAAGAAAGCAATTTGTCCGACCTATTTTAACTATCTGCTTTAAACTTTCTAATGCTCTCTCATGAGTGTAAAGGAATTCTTAACAGCTAGCTCATATGTTGACATTTACATTGTGGATATCGAAATTTGGTCAGAATAACCCCACGTCCAGTCTCTTCTGAAGTATACAGATCAGCAATATGAAACCCAAAATAGCAAAGTTTGACCTACCGCAAAGGCTTGAGAAGGAGTTAGACTGTTTAGGGTGTCAATAAGTTGATGCTGAAATATTTAAGAAGATTTAACTGAATACCAGACAACAAGAGCTCCGAAGTTTCCCATAGAAAGTAGTCTGTAAAGAGCAATCCTATTAAGACAAACAAACAGAACAACATCATGGCCTTTTTACAGTCTTTAATATACCACTTATTATTTCTGGAGTTTAAATATTTTGGGTTCTTTTCATTTACTTGCATTAATCTTTGTAAATTCACTGATATTAAAGTATCTGCACGGATCACAGCAGCTGAGAATCTGGCTCTATCTTTCTTTTAAAAACCAAGAAGACATTTATTCACTTTGTGTGCTTAACTGGAAAAGTCCTTAGTGCCCTTGTTTCCACTCACCATGTCTGTTGTTAATGACAAAACAGGATTTGAAGGGTAATTACATCAGGAGGTCTAAGAGGTAGATTTTCAGACAGGATTTACTGCTACAAGGGACAAGTCGGCCCTTTTCAGCCATACATGAATGTCTTGAGGGCCTCAGGCAGAAAAGCCACACCTTTGCCTGAAAGAGATGGCAACCAGCAGCCTGGATTTTGTCAGAGGATTGTCCAAAAGTGTGGTGGCTTGACCCTGGCTGGAGGCCAGGTGCCCGCCAAAGCCACTCTATCACTGCCCTCCCCAGCTGGACCGGGGAGAGAAAATATAACGAAAGGCTCCTGGATTGGGATAAGGACAGGGAGAGATCACTCACCAATTACTGTCCCGGGCAAAACAGACTCGACTTGGGGAAAATTAATTTAATTTATTACCAAACAAATCAGAGAAGGATGATGAGAAATAAAACCAAATATTAAAACCACCTTCCCCCCACTCTTCCCTCCATCCCGGCTCAACTCCACTCCCGATTTTCTCCACCTCCTTCCCCCAGCAGCACAGGGGAACAGGGAATAAGGGTTGGGGTCAGTTCATCACACGTTGTCTCTGCTGCTCCTTCCTGCTCGGGCGGAGGACTCCTCCTCACTCTTCCCCTGCCCCAGTGTGGGTTCTTCCCACGGGCTGCAGTCCTTCAGGCACAGACTGCTCCAGCGCAGGATTCCCCATGGAGTCATGGCCATATTGGGGGGCATCCCCCTGCTCCGGTGTGGGCTCCTCTCTCCCCAGGCTGCAGGTGGAGATCTGCTCCCCCGTGGACCTCCCTGGGCTGCAGGGGGACAGCCTGCCTCACCATGGTCTTCCCCACGGGCTGCAGGGGAATCTCTGCTCCGGCGCCTGGAGCATCTCCTCCTGCTCCTTCTGCACTGACCTGGGGGTCTGCAGGGCTGGTTCTCCCACATGTTCTCACTCCTCTCTCTGGCTGCAGTTTCTGTTGTGAAGGTGGGTTTTTTCCCCTTCTTAACTCTGTTCTCCCAGAGACGCTACCACCATCACTGATGGGCTCGGCCTTGGCCAGTGGCGGGTCCGTCTTGGAGCCGGCTGGTATTGACTCTATCAGACATAGAGGAAGCTTCTAGCAGCTTCTCACAGAAGCCACCCCTGTGGCCCCTCCGCTACCAAAACCTTGCCATACAAGCCCAACACAAGAAAGAAGGATGCAGTCTGTAGGACATCCAGCCTTTGTTCTAACACATGAACTGATGTGGGGGTCGTGTGCTACAAAATGTCCAGTAATGACAGGTGTAATCAGGTAGTCTCTTCTAATATCCAGTGTTTTCACCGTTCAGGAAAATTGTTGCTTTTGACTTCAGGCAATAAAATTTTTAAAAGGAGCTGATACAGGGCTAGCAGTAATTTTGCATGGAAATAGTTGAAAGAAATATATTCAACTTGCTGACTCGCTTAGGCATTTCAGTGTTAAAGAATAACCAAGTATGTCAGCAATACTCAGTCCTTTTCCCATCTGGAGGAATAGATTTTTTGTTGTTTCTTTTTTTCCTTGCATAGCATGCAGAAAACACCTATGAATTTTACTAGAAGTCCATTTATAAAAATGAAGATAAAGGTGTGATTACAAAAATAAGAAATGGTAAATTGCAGATGGTGTGACTCCCACATGCAAATGAGAGTCCAGGTATTTGAATATTTCTGCATGAAGTAGGATTATCAATTTCGCTGACTTCCATGAGGACTTGTGTAGGAAAGAAATCAGAGCGACGTGGTTTTGCAAAAACAGTAACTGATAAGGGGGATTCACAGAATTGGGCATTGGCAAGGACCTCTGGAGATTGTCTAGTCCAACTCCCCTGCTCAAAGCCAGGTTAGCTAGAGCAGGTAACTTAGGTTATTGAAAACCCATTTCCAATCAGGTTCTGAATATCTCCAGATGTTGAGACTCCACAACTTCCTTGCACAACCTGTTCTAGTACTTGACCATTCTAACAATAAAAGAGTGTTTTCTTATCTTGAAGTTGAATTTCCTATATATCAATTTGTGCTTTTTCCTTCTTGTCCTGTTGCTGGTCACCACTGAGAAGACCTTGGCTCCATGTCCTTTACACTCTTCTATCAGATATTTCTACCCATTGGTTAAGTTCTCCCCAGATCTTCCATTCTCTAGGCTAAACAGCCCCAGCTCTTTCAGTCTCTCCTTGTAATTCCTTAATCATCTTTGTGGCTCTTCGCAGGGCTCACAGCAGTGTGTTCATGTCTCTCTCGTACTCAGCAGCCCAGCACTCCAGATGTGTCTCACCAGGGTTGAGACATGCAGCCAACGCTTTCCCTCATGGGCCTTCTTTGCCACAAGGACACATTACTGGCTAAGGATCCACCAAGATCCTTAGGTCCTTCTCTGCAAAACTGCTTTCCAGCCAGCTAATCCCCAGCCTGTCCTTGTGCATAGGATTATTCCTCTCCAGGTGCAGGGCTTTGCATTTCTCTTTCTTGAACTTCATGAGGTTCCTCTCTGCCTATTTCTCCAGCCTGTCTAGTTCCCTCTGAATAACAGAACAACCAAGCATTTGGTCTATCAACCACTCCTCCCAAATCCTGAACGTGCACTCTGCCCCATCATCCTGGTCATTAAAGAAAACATTAAACAGCATTGGTCACATCCAAATGTTAGACCTTTATAGTTCAGCCCAGCCTACCCAGGCTCTCTCTACAGTCAATGGAGGTAAGTATCCTCAGGGAGCAATTTTTATACCCTAATGCTAAATGCTTGATTTTGGACAAAGTGAGTTACTGCTTTGAAAGAGTCTATTTTTTTTTTCTCTGCTTACTCAGGCTGATGAGGGCAAACAAAGAAAATTCCATCTCCAAAGTTTAAGACACCAAAGCACTAATGGTAAGCACAACAGAGCACTGATTTCCGTCTATGTCATGGCCTTTTCTTACTTTCAGTACTATCTTCATTTCTTTTATTAACACAGCCTAATAACTTCTGTGTACGTTTTACTTCAGCTGGCCCTGATTGTAATTTTGGTGGAGTGTTTTTTTCTTTTCCTTTGAGTGGTTTCAATTAAATTGAAATTCCCTGAAGATGTAAGAGTATTTTAATTTGTCCTTGCAAAGTACACTCCTTATCATTTCTGTATAACCTGACAGCTCTTGTATCTCCTAGCCCTCTAGCTTTATAGAATTTTCCTAACATTTCAAAAATTTCTCTCAAAACTAGTCTAGAACAGATTTTTAAAAGTGTTGTAAAGCCAATTCAAGAAGGACATCCCAAGTCACAATTTCTGAAGATCTGATTGATTTCTTGATCATCTGCACATTTTGCTAATATATTGTTCACTTTCAGACCTTACATGAGATTAGGGTAGCATAGCTTGTTGTGGCACTCACTATTACTTTTAAGAAAGAATCGTAAACTCCTGCTGCTTTGTTTTCTCTCTTTTTTAGGGGTCAGACACAAGATAAATTTTTTACAGCTTACAAACTTACTATGTTGCAGCTGATACGCAGTAAGTATATATGTCCCTCTTGGTTCACATCAAATTCAAGGATGTACAATTTAGCTTTGTGTTAGTTTTGTCAGTAAGCTTAAGTAAGTTTCATTGCACTGCATTCACCATAGGCAAAGAGAACACACAAGAAGTTACCATAGGCCAGCATATGCGTGGAAACCTGTTAAATTAACATAAATCAGTCATGTTTGAGCCACTCAGCTCTTCTGAGCTCAGCTGATGCCTGCTTTCCTTCAAGGTAGAATCTTTCTTCAGTAAGGACATTATAAAAAACTTTTTGAAAATCCAAATCCACTATATCCCATCCATTCATATGTGTGATCATAAAGCACAACCTTTCTTGAGTTTTGAAAGTTTATGCACTTCTGGGACATAGTGTATAAAACTAACCAACACTAGATTTTTCAAACAAACTCCAGTTAAAATTCCTTGATTTTATAAGTAATAAAAATTTTCACGACATAACAGTTCTTCTCTTTCATATTATGCTTCTTCACCCAAACAGGTATGATAAAACACTGAAGGTTACTGACATCTAAAGGATTGTTCTGGATTTCTGAGTATTTTGACATTATAATGACTTTGGAAGTCTGTTTGTTGGAACTGTTGCTTCAGGCTCTCTGAAAATTCAGATGGACATGAGTGGATCATTCATCTACAGGTCAAGATTTTCTAGCTGATCTTTGCAACTACAGCAGCTATAGACTTATGATAGCAGAGACTATGGAATACAGTTCATAACTCCCTGTGCACAGGATTGCTATTCTTGGCAGATTTCCCATATAACATCACCCATAAAATTCATCCAGCAATTCTTGCCTTGATTAGGATTATTTTCCCTATTGTATTATCTATCAGATTTATTGTGCCCTTACGTTGTTAACGTCCCCACAGACTTGGTGAAACGGCATGACTTCTTTAACTAAAGACCATGGATACTCAGTTGCAGGGAAATATTTATAAACTACCACACATTTAAGAAGCATTAGTAGGCAAAGTAAAAAATGATATGAGAAGTTTTTATCTTCACAGGCAGGTCAATTACCCTTTTGAAGCATCTGTGATGTATGTGGTACTTCATAGCTAATATGCAACTAATATGGGATCATAAAGGTAACTACGTGCTGCTCCATTCCAGCAGAGCTTTAAGTGCTGCTTGGCAAGGTCCTTCAAAATCATTACTCCACAACCAGTAAAATGTGTTCTCTATCTGCCATATCAAAGTTTTACAAAAGCTATTGATTAATTTGCTTTCCTTGACTGGTGGTCTGCATTTCCTGCCCTGGCTATAGCTGTAACTATTGTTATACATAGGAGCTCGTAAGGACGCCGTTACCTATGCATTGCCATCGCTCTCTGCTTTGAACAGATCTGGCTTGATATATCTCTGATCAACAGCATCACTGTTGAGCAGACATCTATCACAGCTGGAGGAAAGGGTAAGAGCAGAAAAATACAGCTCTGGACCAGAGCACTTTATTCCCATTGTATCTGAAGATCATCTCAAGTGCAGTACTTGTACAGTACCTTCAAACCAACTCCTTAACTGAAAATAATATATTTAGTGGAGTGTGATGACACTCTTAACAGCCTTAATTAGCTCTGTTGATGTGCTGAACTGATTATCTTGAGATAAAGCTGTCATTACAAAGCTATTGTTGCTCCCCAGACCCAAGCTAGCCCTGTGCAAGGTGCTGCATGCTCTCAGCTGTGAGGAAATACCAGGGGTATCTTTAAGAAGGCATTCCACTATTTAGTACAGGCGCTCTCCAGAGGAGTGGCCCTGCAGCTAGTGGTGGCCCATGGGCAAGACACGGTCTCTGAACTCCAGCAAGAGCACACCAACCTCATATTGTCTCTGGAAAATGAGTTGCGCTGGTTTTGGCTGGGATAGAGTTAATTTTCTTCATAGTAGATGGTACGGGGCTATGGTTTAGATTTGTGTTGGAAACAGTGTCGATAACACAGGGATGTTTTCGTTCCTGCTGAGCAGTGCTTACCCAAAGCCAAGGGCTGTTCTGCTTCTCCCCCCACCCCACCAGCGAGCAGGCTGGGGGGGCACAAGGGGTTGGGGGGGACACAGCCGGGACAGCTGAACCCAACTGACCCAAGGGATATCCCAGACCACAGGACGTCACGCTCAGCAGATAAAGGTGGGGGAAGAAGAAGGAAGGGGGGACGTTGGGAGTGATGGCGTTTGTCTTCCCCAGTCCCCGTTAGGTGTGATGGAGCCCTGCTGTCCTGGAGATGGCTGAACACCTGCCTGCCCATGGGAAGTGTGGAATGAGTTCCTTGGTTTGCTTTGCTTGTGCACGTGGCTTTTGCTTTGCCTATTAAACTGTCTTTATCTCAACCCACGAGTTTTCTCACTTTTACCCTTCTGATTCTCTCCCCCATCCCACTGTGGGGGGAGAGAGTGAGCGGCTGCGTGGTGCTTAGCTGCCAGCTGGGGTTAAACTACAGCACAAGTCCACCCTTCCCATCTCAAAGCAGAACTTAAGTAATAAAATATGCAATGAAAAGGAGTTATCTGTTGCTTTGGAAGGTGGTAAATACAATGAGCAATTGCCTGATGCCAAATTAATTAATATGTGACATTCATGTACAATAAAGTCTGATAAAACCTTGGCATTGACAGAAGGATGCTTGGAAGCATGGAGGAATTGCCAAGATGTTCAGATAGGATCACCAAATGATCTTTCTTTGCTTTATTTGTACAATTCCTTGTTATTTTCCAATGCAAATGGCAGAGCCATTCTAACAGCATGTACTTCATTGAGCACTTCAACTTGGCAATCTATGGTGATGTCCCAGATGAACAACCATTGGCTTCCTCCACACTTTTAAACACCAACATACAAAGCTTTCATGGGCCAAAGTTCAGCCCATCTTCATGAAAAAAAGAACAGATATAATATGTTTCCTGTTTCCTTGCTTGGTAGGAAAAGCATTCCCCTACTTTTGTGATTCCTCAAGTGCATATTGTTCAGTTCACAGGGAAATGTATCCCAGAACAGGTCTGGAAATACAACCCTGTCTTTTCTGTCCTTAGGGATATGGAAATACTTTTTTTTTTTTTTTTTTTTGACAGTTTCATTCATACACTAAAAGATAAGGTTAAGCCACTGTATAAGCACTAGCAAGTTGCGTAATTCCTGTTTTGCCCCCCACATCTCCTACTGTCCTCCTTTTCTATTGTACCTCAGACAGCCTAAGTTCGCCCAGCTGTATCCCATGTTGTGGTTAATGAACTCATTACATTCGGACAGTATTAGGACCTTCCACAGCACATGTTCTTGCAACACCAGGGATGGAATTCATGTCCCAAATTTGGGTGTCTAAAAGTGAAACATCTATATCCAAGCTAGTTTCCCTCAGGTCCCTTCATAGCAAACAGAAGATGAGCAGCACATGGGTTTGATTTGCTCTGCAACAATGTGCTACTCATCTTGGCAAACAGAGAGCTAATAAAGCAGAAAACCAGTCTGATTAGCTCAGAAGAGTCTGTGTTGAGTAGGGACAGCCCTGAGCATAGCAGAAGTATAAACAAAGGAGGAAGAAAAGCAATTGAAATTAAAGCCAGTGTTGGGACAAGAATACATTAAGCTGGGAATTACAAGAAAGCTTCAGACCATCAGCAGAAAGAGGCCCTGGAAGCACTTTCCAGAAAGAGGAGGATTGTCAAAAGAGCTTAGAATTTAAAGAGGACTCTATATAATGTGAATATTTTGTAAACTGATTTCTCTGACCTGTGGATTATTGCAGTGCTAATAGACATAGATTCCCAATCACATGGCCTCCGACTCAGAGCTGGCTCCCGTCCAGCCACCTTAAAGCACGGAGTGAAGTCGTGTCTCAGGAGAAAACAGCAATGAGAAAACTGCAACGTGTTCTTGGCCTTTCCTGCTCCCAGCTATCTAGAGGCAGTGAAGGTTGCAGAGCTTTTCTTGGTAGTGGGTGATGAGGGGGATTGTAGCTTAGACACATGGACAGACAGGAGGAGTTCAAGCCTCAGTAGAAAAGTTCCTACTCACAAAAGGCGGTCCAAGTCTCCTTCCTTTGGTCTGACAGAAAGAAATGAGTCTAGAGAAAATGTTATGGGATTCTTCTTTTTTTTCTTTGTTTCAGCAGGCGACAAAGGCCTTTGGACTCTCTCTCTTGAAGCAAGGACACATTAGATCACACAATGAAGAGAATGTTGCAGGTAATCCCAACCCTTTCAGCCCTTTCTCTTAGCTTGTCTCTAGACAGTTTGCCTTTTGAAAAAGCTGGAATTCCTAATAACTTGGGTAGCATTCCAAAATTATTCCACACTATAAAACTGATTTCCCAAGCCATGGTTCAGAGCACTTATGATGTCTTAGTGGAGGTCACACTTCAGAGTGTCCAGTGCCTTAAAAAGGTGTGAATACACATGACTTACAGCAGTGAAGATTCTTATGGGGATTACTTTTTAAAAACTAAAACCTGGATAACGTAAATATTCAGCTTAATCCAACACACCACTGCTTCACTATTATTCTGAATAAAGCAGCACTACCGCTTCTAGAAAAAAAGTAAATATAAATGAATGGAAGTGGTTCATTCCCACGTAATCATCTTCTCAGCCTGTGATTAAAACTGATGATTTCTATATTCATCTTCCTGATCTGCTCATGGATTTCTATATGACAATTCTAGAAGATAAGTTGACCCTGTAGTGTCCTATAAAGTGGCAGAATATGTGAATACCTGGGAAGATCTGAACAATGCAGGATCAAAACAGTTTAATATAAACATACATACAAACATAAACATACAGGTACATGCGAAGTTTGTTGGCTGAGATATGACATGTTCTCTTCTTTTATTAATTCAAGAGGTGTCAAAAAACAAACAAAAAAACCCACCAAAACAAAACTAGACGAGATCAGTCGTATCTGTTATAGCATTGTTTTTACTTCTGTGGAACTCCAATTTACTATGGGAGAATTCTTCTTATATGCAGAAGCTGTGTGAACAGGAGTCAATGGGATCTATAAAAGTGGGTTATTTTGCTATATTGAATGTGACTGTTGAGGTAAAACCTGAAAACCCTGATTATGGATATAAAGACATGTGATGATGAAGTTTATTGATAGGATGGTCATCAGATCAGATACAACTGAACTTGGTATGATTCATGTTTTCCTTTAGAAATCATGTGGAACTGGACTATCCCATGTAGCCCAGAAGACAACTAAAATGTTATTCCTTTCCATTGGATAGCTTTGACACTTTATTGTCATGCATACCCGTAAAACCTAGGAAATAAGGATATAAATTCAATCAGGCTGAAATCCCCCTCTTCTCCGAAAAGCCCACTGCTTAGTTTTAAATAGGTTGACTCATGTTTCAAAGACACAGTGGAAATGCCTCTTCCCCATGGGTGGTCTTTCAGGGCTTTGGGTGAGAGTCATTTCATTAAAATGTATACCCCTAAAACAGAGCTAATTTCCACAGATTCCTTGTTAGTCACTAAGACACAGCCAGTACAGCCAGCAGAGTTCAGAGCACAAGTCAGATCATCCCAAATTATGTATCTCAAAGCATCAGATGAATTGTGCCTTCTTTCTCTATATTTTCTATCAGGAAGGAGGGAGGGAGGGAGCAAGGGAAAGGAAGAGAGAGATTTGAGACAGGCACACAGCATGAAAAATTTCAACCCAAACAGTAAAAGTGTGCCAAAGCTACACTCAGTTGATTAATAGCATCTTATATTGGGCAGCAAATCAAGGTCAGATAAGGTGAAGTGTTCAGTAAGAGAAGTTTTTTCTTCTTGCTCCAACCTCCTCCCTTTACTTTCCTCACATAAGATCAAGTCTAAATTTTGGTCAGGTCTTCATTTGCACCCACCTTGGGTTTAATATGTAATTTAAGCTCAGCAGAAATGGCACCAAAGAAATGCTGTCTTGAGAAGCAGGTGGAGCAGTCATGCAAAGCAAAGATGATTTAGGTTAGTTGCTCAAAAACCAAAGTAAGTAAAATCTATGGCCTTAAAGTGTTGATAAGGTTCTACCATGTTGATCATCCTCATGTGCCTTTCAAGCACTTTGGGGATAAAACTTTGACCCTTTGGAAACAAAACTTTGACCCTTTGGAAACTTAATAGGTCAAAGGATTTTGGCCAAAGGTTTCACAATTTCACTGTAGTATAATACACACTGTAGTATAATACAGCAGTTCTCCGTTATTCCTTTATTCCCCTATTTCCTTGTATGGTCTGTGGAGAGGATTTCTTCTAAGCTCTTAAAATAACTACAGTAACATTGCTGTAGGCAGGCACAGCTTCACAGGCTGGTTTCTCACAGAAACACAGTACCTGCCCATCCCAGTCAGTGTTTGACAAAAACGTTTTAAAAAGAAAAGCAACCTAAGAAACAGAAAGCTTTATTGATCTCCAGCACTGGGAGATCCACTTCAGCAGCCTCCGAAGGATGCAATTTATTAAGATGAGAAATAAAGATGTCCCAAAGCCCTCGTTTCTGCAGGCTGCATTATTAATGACCCTCATGCCTGCAGATGGCAGAGAGCTATATGCAAGTAGTCTTCTTGGGTTTTCCGATCCCCAGTAAGGCAGAGAATTAATGGTGGACCAGGACAACAAAGTAAAGGAGAGACCACCAGTGGTATGTGAGAGTCAGCTAGCAAAACACAGACCAAAGTTTAATGGTTCGTCTGTGCATTGGCTAATAGCCTGATAACCTCTAAGACATCCTTGCTTTTAAACATGAAAGCAATCTTAGGAACTAGGTAGTGGTAGCACAGAATAACTCTGAGTTACTTTTACACCTATTTTCTGGCTCAGCCCAGACTGGTGAACTGGAATGTCAGGGACTTTCGTTGCTGTCCCCTGGGAGTGTATTCTACAGCAAAGACCAGCATTTCATTTGAGGCACCAGGCAAAAAACCAATACCACCACCACCTCCCACCCCAGATCCTCCGCGTGCAGTAGAAAAGGTGAGTTCGCATTTTATGGTATTTCTTTCATCACGTCCCAGAGTTCACTTCTGTCCCTAGAGTTTGTTTGCCAGCTGGAGTAAATGAAGCATGGGATGAGTTTTTATGTTGTTCTGAAATGTGTAACTCACTGGGGAGACCAGGGTAGGGACACATAAGGGAAAGGAAGAGAATGATCCTCTCTCGGCAAATAAAATGAAATGTCTGATAACCTGAAGTCAGCACAGTGTGAGGCTGTTTTGGACAAGCAGAATACATTTTGTGATGGAGTCTAGATAGGATGGTACAGTCACTGTGCAATGCACTAGAGGAGTCTCCAGGGCACAACTTGGCTGCCATTAGACATGCCCAAAGAACTGGATATTTTATTGAGGACTGCTTTATTCAGAAATAGCCATGAAATGAAAACACTGTGTGAGGCAGAGAATAATTTTTCCAATAATATTTTGTACATTTTGTGTGTGTGCATGTCTCCCACTTAGATGAAACCAAAATTTTGTGACATGGATTTAGATGTCCTTTGGATTGTTTAATTTTATCCAGCATTGCTTGGCTCTAATGAATCAAAAAATCTTCCTTGATGGGCAATAACCACAGGTGTTATGGAAATAATTCTGTCTCGTGTTCTGCAAAGGAGTGGTGGTATTCTGTGTTATCTTCGAGGCAGTAATGAAAAGAATCATAATTTTAAAACAAAATAATTCAGGATTACATTAAAACAATGCCCTCCCCCCAAAAAAACCCCAAGCCAAACCAGGACATTAGGACTTACAGGTCATAAATATGTAGGTGAATAAGCCCTAAGTACAGTAATACATTATTCAGTGTCAGTCATCCAGCTCCAATCCAAAAGGCCAGCATCCTCCTTGTCTTCTAAAACAGATCACCATGTCTCTAAAATGGAAATTAATGTGTTTTCTTTTCCTCTGCCTTTTTAATCTGTTTTCCAAAGCAAACCAAATGCCACAGTTTGCTCACACATGTAAAGACATCCTGAAGGCAATCTTAGTCTTTTAGGATAATTTTACCTACCAAGAAATAAACACTGTTGCTGAAGATATAATGTATATTTGCACTAGGGTTAGCACTCCTATTTTGCATATCAATGAAGCCATAAGGCAAATGAAAGGCCCACATTTCTGAAGCCAAAAGTAGCAACTTCTGCTTTGAGTGACTTCAGTGAGAAATGAGGGCATACAGTACTTCAGATCTAGATAGCTTCACATATTACAGATATGCATAGGATTAATTTAGCTCTGAGTACCAGCTGTATTTCCTCTGATCACCAATACAGGGAAGAACACAAAATTCTCTTTATTTTTCTTTCACAATGTTTTTCTTTTTAACTATTTTCCAGCACATTAATAGAACTTGCTTGCGTTAGCTGAAAGGTAGTTGAGATTTCTTCATGAAAGCATGTGAATTTTTTCCTTCTGCTGACTCTCTGTAGAAATGAGATGCCCACCATTGTGTATAAATCCCATATCTTTGAACAACTGCCAGCTCTTGACACCTGCATTGGTTTGGGGACATCTCTCTCTCCAGCCGTAGCCATGCTGAAAAGACCATTACTCCCAGTCAGTTTAGAGACACTAATCCATGCTGCACTGCCTCCGATCTGCCTGCTGAGCTGATCGTACGAGCGTTGCCTAACCCAATTTACTCCAAATAAATTGGGTTAGCTTCAATAAAACGGCTTTGCTAACCAAGGTCAATGTGATACAGTCGGGTTAGGGAGTGCTCTCAGCTCAGCGGGCAGATTCAAGAGGTGGTGACAAGACGGTGGAGTTGGCTGGAGGTGGTGGTGTCTTCAGACAGCTACAGGACTTCACAGCAGTCGTGTAGACTTCAGGCTACAGAACTCATAAACCCAAGGTCTTCCTATGACGCAACTGTTTGGGGTTTTTTTCCCCTTTTTCTTGTATGTATTATTCCTCACTCTTGATGCTCATAATTTTAACTCTCAACTGGTAGATTCATTCTGCCACTCTTGACAGAGCAGGTGAAAATGAGTCTTAGTAATGTATATATTCTAATTTTGTGACGAGAAACATTTTTCAGTAAGAAAACATACAGCAAATTCTCCTGTTATTTCATTTGCCATTTAATCAATGTATTCTTACCATGCGCATTAAATGGTGCATTGTCAGTTTAATTTGTTAAACCCTTATTGTGGTTGTTTTTTTCATCCCACTTACTTCCACCTTCCTCAATACATAACCAACATATCACTTTGCATCCCATGTGGGATTTCTCTGATTTAACCTAGTAAATCTTTTAATTCCTAATTTAGTATTCTGCTCTAATACATTCACCCACAAAAGAGTCCGGAAGGCTGAAACTAAGAAAAATCACTTTCATTTTCTTAGATACTACTGAGTGGTGTAATGTAAAATATACATGCAGTGCACAGTTTGTAATCTCAGATTTTATCAGCCATGCGTTTCAGAGCTGAGTCAAACCTGATCAGGTTTTTGATGAAAGGATAAAGATTCAAGTCTAGGCTGGAACTGCTTAACAATGGTGAGTTACTGAAAAAAGTAGTTGCATAAGAGCAAGGAACAGTTCCCTAGAGAGATTGAAATTTGGCTCCAAACCACTGGTGTGAAATGTGGATATCAGCACAAGTACTCCAAAGCAGGACTTTGAGTTTAATTAACCTTGCTGCTTAGCTATCAGGGATCTCCATTTAAATTAATCGTTCAAATCAAAGTGTTAAAATGGCAAACGGGCAATCTATATTTTAATCATAAGTACTATTTCTGTTTGTCATTTACATTTTTAGCTTTTTTACCCCAAAAGAAAGGTTGATGGTAGCTGATTTGGGACACACAGTTTGGAAATTCTTTTTGATAACTGGGGAATGTATTTCAGGAAGATTTTAAGTGGACGTGTATTTTAATTACTATTTTTAAATTCATTTTGTTATATTAGACCATGCCATATGATGCATTCTGATTTACTTCATAACAATTCATAATTTAACAATGATTTACTGGGTTAGAATTGAACAGAAATTAAAAACACTTTTGGAAATGCACGCACACACAATGTTTTAAGCCCCACTGCTCTGACTGAGGAAGGGAAAATAAAGTTCCTCATGACATTGAATTTTATTTATAATTATGTGATGATCTGAACAAAGAAAGTATCACGAGGTATTAGTGAACTGACTGTACTGCTTCTGGTCACCAGGGCTTGAGTCCTCCCCAGTTAACTTTTAGCATTTAAATTATAAGCAGAGATATTTTAAACTCTTTCTCCTGTTAATAAAAAGAGCCAGACACCTCCATTGCATGAATTATATTTTGACTTCAGTCACTCTTTGTAGATGTCTCGCTCTTTTCTTTGGTTAAAGATGAAGCCTATACTGACTGCACTCCTAATTCAGACACAATAATAGAGTTTGCTCTTTAGTACCATCTTTATGGTTTTACTTCTTGGGACTTCCTTCTGTCATAGCCCATAAGTCCTTTCACTTTTTTCCTTGTTATACCTCTGTTTCACTAGCACCTTGTGACCTCTAAAAGTTCTCCCAGCTTCCAAACTGCACATTTTTGTGCCAGTTTCAGTCAGTTTTGTTTTCTTGGAAATCAAAGCTAAATTCCTCTGACTGTGCTCAGGGTCTTTAATTGTTAGGAAGCAGAGTGGATATTCATCCTACAAGGTTTCTTCAGCAAACGCTAAACCAAAAAATTAATCTCATTGCTAGAACAGTCCCATTCTGCAGCTAATTTCTTTTTTTTCTCCCAAATCAGATTCCAAAATTTGTTTTCAGAATCTACTGTGTATAGTGGCAAATATGGAAGTTGCTGGCTTATGTCGAGGTTTGTTTCTTAAACACAATTTTCTGTTGTTTTTTCTATTTCACTTTCCTCCTCTTTCCTGTTACGAGCCTAGTTTTGAGAGTTGGTGAGTACCTTCTCATTGGAGTTGGCCAGGCTTTAAGGTGTGTCTACGCTACATGGCCCACAGCACTCCCATTGCAGAGATAACCTCCCAGCTTGCTACCATTTACGAGACACGTTAAGAATCCTGCAAGATCTGTTCCTTCAGCTCCCACAGTGTCTGTGAATTTAAAAATGCCAACATTATTAAGACAGGCAGATCCCTATTATAAACAAGAATTCCTACGTGCCAGTGTGAGCTACAAAAAAGAAAAATAACCAAAAAACCCCCCTTTCTGCAGAGAAGTGCCAGTTGTACTCTTTGACTTCCAAACAGATCTAAACCACTAAAAACAGACCTGAAGAAAATAATCTAAAATTGTTCTTGTTGTTATTGTCACTAAGGAAACAACTTCCTAGGAATCTCCAAGTTGAGTATACAGATTTTCTGACATGCAGCCAACTCTCTCTTCCAACACACTTCCCAACTCCCTGGAGAATCAGGTCTGCCCACCAAGGGAGATCCCTCCTGCTCTGTCTCAGCTGAGTCCTTACTTCACGTGGAGACTGAACTCTGATGCTCCAGAAAAGCCGTAGTCCAGACTTGCCACAACATGAGATATCAAAGCATAGAGTCATGACTAAGCCAAAGGATTTTGCCTTAAGATACTCCCCTCTGCAGTCCAACAGCACTGCCAGGAGATCTAGAATAGCACAGGAGCTAGGGAATGTGGGAGGCACAAGGCAGAATTTTTTCTGTCTGTTCCCCTGTGGTGGTGTTTTCAGCCATACTTCACCTTGCCCCCACCTCCAATAATTTAGATGTATGCTTTTTTTGCATTGAGGCCAACAGGGTACATATAGGTTGTTTAAGCTCTTTGCCCTTCAAACAGAGTGGCCATCAGCAAACTGCCTATTGGGAACAATGTATGAAATTTGATAATCTCTGAACTGTGTCCAGGCATTGCAAAGAAGAATCTCAGTTGACCTGTCTGCAATCCCATTCAACGTGCCATGTAAATAATTTAACATTAATTTAATAATCATTTAATAACAGTTTAATGACCAAATTCCAGAGGTCCAGGATGTTCTCTAGTGGTCTTTAATTTCTCACCATTGGCACAGCCAAAGTATTCCACAGTCATAGAGTCCCTTGTATCCCAAAGAACTTTATAAACAGTGTATTCTGCTGAAATACATTCAAACAGGAGCATGCATGCAGATAGCCCCTGTCACCAGTTCTGCTGCAGACTAAGCAGCAAATAGTGGCTAAATTCATTGAAAAGAGATATAGCTTATAATAGGCAGCAACTGAGGAGCAGAATTATTTGTTTTAATTACCGGGTACTCAGCCAAGACTTATAGACAATGGGCCAAATAGAATACGTGGAAAGACTTTACTAACATAAAATCATTTCAGGGCATTTGAGCTTTTAAAATACTTTCTCGTTACCACTGACATGTGTCAATGTCAGATCCTACTTCCTAAGGTTCCTTGGCAGTGTCAGGGAAGGCTTATGTACTGTTATGTTTATCCAAGAATGAGAACATCTCCCCATAGATAAGTTTACTTCTGGTGTGTCCTTAGCTCCTTGCAGTCTCTAGTCTTCTATATCCCTTCCCCTCGTGTAAAAGCGTAATCTGGCTCTCTGTAACCCTCCTTTGTGTGGCCTCTAGACCAAAAATGCTTAAAAGGTCTAAAAGCAAAGCTGTTCTGTCCAAGTAAACAGCTGGACCACAGTGAATCCATCTGTCAATGGCAACAGTTTAATAACCACCGAGCAATCCTCTACCAAAGTAAAAATCTATCTGTCCAGCCAACAAGAAGCTTTTGCTTTTCAGTTAAATTCATCACCCCCTTTGTATCAGAAGTGTTTTGTCAGCTACTTGTTTGTGAATAAGGGGCTCGAGGAAGCGAACCGAGTAGCCAACAACCACCAATGTTGGTTTCATAGCAGGGGCAAGGAAAAGATATAGACTTTAATGTTACAACTACATTGCTAAATACATTAGGTCTGGGACCATTCCTTGGCCTTGAGGTCAAGTAACATGTCCCCACTTTTACCCAGTCTGCTAAACTGCTTTACCACAAATTAGAATGGCCTCATCCAAACTGCCTACGAGAACAGTCTCTGGGCTGTGATTTTCTCTGAGCATTGTTTGTAATTGTGGTGTTGGCCTTTATTTGTTAAATATCTGATTTATAAAATGTGGCATAGAGAACAACACATTTGGAAATCAGAGTCTCCCAGGTTACTGCAGATTCTTCCTGTTTTCCTCCCATTACAGCAGTGTAAATGATAATCTGTTTTCCTAACCATTTTGTCTAATTGGTATTCATGCCAGTGCTGAGTCAAGCAAATGCACCATTGCTGAAAAGATCTTACTGAAAGCAGTTTCTTCCACATCAAGGGAGATTTATTTTATCTTGAAAAGACAACAGAAATTTCTGTCATTACGTATCTCAAAAATAAAAAGGCATGTTGCAAAACCTAAGCAATTGATAAATGTTTGACGATGAGTCTGTGCTTCTCTAAGCACATAAGAGCTCTGAGGTTGTGAGTTTTCTACAGATCATTCCTTATTAACTACCAATTTAGGATAATGACAGTGATACTTTTAAGAAACCCTCTGGGAGAAGAAGAGTAAGTATTCACTCTTAAATTCTGTAACTCTATGAAGGAAATATTTTGATTATTTTTTTTTTTTTACTTTAAATCTATTAACCCTAGTGTTCCATCTGTGACATTAAAGGTCTTTGTTTTGTAAATCCATGAGGAAAGTTAGGAGAGTGTTTTGATAGCAACAGTATACAAGTCCTCAGAGAAACTATACGCCGCTGTTAGCTTTCCTTCAAATTTTCTATAGATCTTTATGCAAATCAAAGTGGAATTCCCTCCAGTAACTTCAGACATCTATTTTGTGGATGTTTATAGATAACCAAGTCATCCCAGACTCCCTTAATGGACAGTGGGGAAAAAAGGCCATTTTGGGGCACAAGTAATCTGATATATTTTAAATTACTGCTTCAGGAAAAAATGAATTGAACCCTATATTCTTATGCTCCTTAGATGCATCTCAGATATAGATATATTGTAGAAATCGCTTTAAACTGTAAGCTCTCCAGATGTCTCATGTGCAGGGTGTTGTGCATTTGCAATGGAGCTTCATTGCTATTGGAGCAACATGATGAAGAAATCACCAAATGAACAAACAAGTTTCAATATACAGACTGATTCATTTAGACGATTTATGTTTAAAAAATTCAAAGACCATTGGTGGAATATTTACTGAGAGACATGTTAAGAAATCAGGGTCATCTCTCGTTGATTTAATGGTATTGTAGTAAGGCCAAGTTGCAACAAGCAGGAAGAATATATTTGACCAACATTTCAACATTGCTGGCGTTAATAACAGTGGTTCCTTCCCTTAGCTCATTACAAAACATTGCGTAGGGGGTCTTCCAAAACTTCTCACAGGAAACTAAGAGGGGAAAACTCAAAACAGGCAGAGCAACGTGTAAGTCACGCTGTAATTCACCTGCTTTGTATTGTTACTTATGGGTCACTAAAGACAGCAGTCTACTGGTACAGACAATAAAGAATAAGGTGTGGAATCATACAGAACGTTTTGTAAAGCCAGGCATGAAAACATAGAGCTGCCAGCTATGGATCTCATCTTAATGTTGTCCGAAGTCATGGCATTGGTAAGAAGAGACTGAATCCTGACTGAACAGAGAAGGCACATTGCAAAAAGGGTACTGAACAAGCATGGCACATAGGGGAGTGGAAAGTACTTGGAGGAATGTGCATTTGTCTACTCTTTTTCTCATTTGATTATTAAATGGGCTGGCAAATCAGTATGGCTCATTTCACTGAGCATGGAGGAGTTTGTAACTTTTTAGAGACTAGCTCTTTGTTGGAAGTAAAGGTCAGCTTCAGATGATGTCACTACTACCAGTTCAATGTAGAGCACATTAGATATTTTTCTTTCTTCATGTTCCCTTACCTCAGTCATTGTTCTTAGCCTTCTTGATCTTAGAGGAGAAAAAAATGCCACAAAGGTTACTACAATGTTTAGAAGTGCTGAAAATCAAGGCAGGAGGATGATGGGACAGCATTCTCATCTGAGTTGCTCCACGAGCCAAGGAAGATAAGTCTGGAGATGCATTTTGAGGAAAGATGGAGATTATTATGTTAAGGGCAGTTGTAGTGATGTGAAACAGCAAGATAGGTTCAAGCATCTTCAAGTCTGTCTCCTTCACCTTTGTCATTCCTGATACAAATGCACATTGTTTTCTGTAGTACAGGTTATGATCTCTGGTCTGATCTTTTACCTGTCGCAGGCTAAATGTAAATACTGAGGCACTAAAACTAGTGATTTTTCAGACTCACACAGAAGTAGTAGCGCACTAGGGTGATGCATTTTGGAAATGGCCCAGGACATTTCAGAAGCAGAATATCAGGTGAGAGTTTCTTCAGTTAGCGAAGAAATGAATGGCATGTTAATGTTCAGGTGAGCTTCCTTTTCACCTTTTAAGACAACAGCCAGGTGTTACAAATTATCTAAGTTGTGTGGTTGAGTTATCACATTGTTGCTTGCATGCTTTCATACTCGTATTTTTAATGACATTTCACACACTAAACTTTTTGTGGCTGTGAATAGATTTGACAACGGGTCACATCCATTGTACTGCATAATGCGGTAGTGGTGTCCATGAAACTGCTGCAAAATATACATAATCTACTTACTGAGGGTTGTCTCAGAAGCTCTTTGGGAATAGTACAGTAGCTAAGTTATGCCCTTGTTCTAATTCAGTAGGGACAGTGGGAAGGAAAGCAAGAGGTCAATTTAATGAGCTATCAGAAGAAAAAAAATAAAATCAAGACAACAGAGTCAAAAGGGAGGCTTTTAGTTTGGAGAACCCTTTGTTGTTTCTGCTTTTCTGCTAGGACGATGTGAGGTTTATTTTGCCAGACCAGGAAGCTACAGATAAAATGGATCTTGAAAAATTAAAAAAAACCTTTTTCTTTCAGGAAGAGTTACATCAGAGGTTTTCCAAATGAAAAACTTCCCAGAAGAGCTTGAAGAAGCTGGGCCTATCAGAATAACATTAAAGCCTTGTTCTTTGAAGAGTTTTGCTTTAAATAGGTCATGTTTTGCTTTAATCACCGTGGACCCAGCTCCATGTTTTCTGGAGGTAGAGAACATCCCAGAATAAAAGAGCAAAGCAAAGCAAAGCAATACAAACCTTCACCAGAGCAGGTGTGTAGCTGACAGTCTTCATTCCAAACAGGAGAGTTTGGAGAAAGTGAGACAATCAGGTAGCAAAGTCAACAGCAGTAGGGAACTTGGACAGAAAGGTCTTTTTGCAATAAAGATGCAGAAACTTCAGGGAACCTACATCTCAAGGAAGCTGGGAAAAGAAGTCACAAGGAAAAACTCCAGGCTGAAGCTGGTGAATCACAAACATTCAAAGAACCTAGAAGTAACAGGGGAGAGAAAGCTGGGCAACAAAAGAGCTGTGTCTTGGACACCCAGAAGTGTCAGGATAAAGTGAGAATATTCAGTCAGGCTGTCAAAAGGGAAGTAAAGCAAGATCATAGGTACGACCCCAGTACCTCTGCTGTGGATTGACCTTTTCCTCTGCTTGAGATTAGGACAGTGATGATGCACAGATCAAGGGAGAATGGTTAAGATAACAAGACAGAGCCAGCATGGACTAGTGAGCTGCACAAGGCAACATACTAAATGATGAAGCGCAGGTTGGGAATATTTCAGCCCTAAATTATACAGGGAGAAAAACACCACCTAGATTATTCAATCACAGGATGACCAGGAGCTGCCTGTGGTAGCTGAATTGGGAAAAAGGGGAATGCAGTCTCAAGGTTGTCTCAGGGAAAATAATTCCAGGAATGGTTTGGAGCTAAGTGGATACACCTGCAACGTAGTAATCCTTTTGTGGTCCAGTATCTTAACTGTGATATCCCAAGGCAGCAATACCAAAGGGTATTTCCAAGCCCTGTGTGAGAGTATATGAAAATCAACCGAACTCTTTATGTGTGTGGTAAGAGCACGGAGGCTAAGGTTTGATCAGTCTCATTCTAAACCATCAGGAGGGATCGGAAGCCCAGGGCAGGATTCAGACTGCAGATTAAACTATCTCAGTGGCATTTATTGAAGACTGTTCAGGCTAAAGAGTTACAGAGCTCACGCTATAGTAGATAACTATATTTATCTATATTGACTCTTCATTGGCCTGGGGCCAGAATCAGTAGCCTAAACGCTGGTGTTTGCTGTCACCAATACCCCAGGGCATTTTACCTGCCCTCCTACAGAGCATAAAAGATGTAGTGTAGATAAGCATCATACCTACAGATACCTAGTGGGTGTTAGATACCCCAGGGGATCTCAGATGCCACTTACGTTTAGGTGACTGAACTGCATCCTAAATCCCCTTTGACTGTAACAGGATGTACTTAGATACAGGTAGACACTTCAAAATGCACACCTATCTTTAGGTGTCTTAATCTGCGAGCTGAATCCCATTTCTGGTCAGCATGATAGAAACTATCTTAGCAAAAGAGACCTGCAAGTCTTCCATACAAAGAAAAGGAAATGAGTTGAATACCAGAGGTGAAAATCTGTCAGGGGTATACTTGCTGGGGGAACCAGAAAGGCTGTGACATTTATTTCTTCTCCTCTTCTGAAAAACATTCAGACTTTGGTAGTCTCTGAAGGCTCTTTTCCACAACCATCATTACTACATCCAGCTGTGGTACAAAGAGGAAGTCAGAGAACAAAAAACTAGAGAATATAGAGCAGTGTCCAGAGACTTGAATGCTGCAGAGAAGCAACTTCAACACAGCTAATAATGTCTTCGCATGCTGCTCGCTCCTCTGCAGTCACCAAGTACTATTCTCTAATGAAGTTTGTTCCAGCTGTTCGCCCACTGTACATAATCATCTCGGCTAACTAACCCATTCACTAGCACAAAAACACCATCCAAGCTGTCAAACTTCATGCAACTCGAGTGAATGAGCGTGGATTGTGGAATCCAAGGCTCCAGTGACAGCTGTGACACATTCACAGCCTTAGTCATGAAGAGCTCAAGCATCTGCGGTATTTCTGATGCTCTCTCATCTCCTCTGCATCTTAAGTCAGAGCACAAAACTCCTGGAAGGAATCCAAAGATCCAGCTCTCTAAAACACAGGAAATGAGTAACTTTACTAACTTTAACTTGGGCCTTTATATAATGCACTTGTGCTGGCTTCTTTATATAATTTGTTTCTATGCCAACTCTAAGAAAGTTCCGTTGTGTGTCCGACATCTTTGTACTAAGCCCAAGCTCATATTTGGCTTTTGGTACTAGTTACATCAATTAGAGAATTTAGATACATAGATAAATGTCATTATTACAAAAATTGTTTTTTTTAAAAGGAAATGCTTTTTATGTAGGACATGAATGTGCCATTTTATATTTTTGCTAGAAATAAAAAAAATCTTCTGTAAACCTACTTCAAAAATGTGACAGTAAGAGCAGAAACAGAAATGTTATGACTTAATAAAGTCTTGCCATTCCAGGAAAAGGAATTAATAGTTAAGGATATCTTAGCTATTTTAAACTCCCTTTCCAAACAAATGTGATTTCTTTCCGCTGTGGAGAAGTGTATCTCTTACTACTACAACTTTAATTCCAGTCTACATACCAATGTGTTCTGAGAGGTTCACCTGGTTTTTTTTTTTTTTTTTCATTATTTGGATTTCAGTAAATATTTTTAAAGGCCATAGTTAAAGAGGAAGGTGTTAGTTAAATCCATTTATCAACTGACGGGGATTTTTTTAGCTTAGAACAGAGGGTGGGTGCATTATAATAAGAAAGCATTGAGCTATTGATTTATGGCAAAAAGCTGGCTTTTAGGTCACCTAATTCTAAGCATGTCAAGTGCTCCAAGCTGGTCAAAATGTATTTCACAAGGTGCCAACCCTAAGCTAATGAGGTCTGGTCAGCATTCATCTCCATCTTCCTGCAACTTACAGTGTAGCTATTGACAAGTAGGGTATATTAGATGAGGCTTGGAGCATTGCACAGCTTCTGTCTGGCTCAGGGAACGGGCAGAGCAAGCTTGCATCTGCCTGCAGAAAATCATGTAGCCATCCTAGATATGTCCCCGTGTTGATGTATCCCCACCTGTTCACAAAATCACATACAAGCTTCAACTGACAAATTCCACTTAGTAATTGGACATGCTCTGAAGACAGAAAGTGTTGATACACTGAGGAAGCCTCTGAGATTTAAAATAATCAATGAAGAATTAAAAAAAAAAAATAAAAAGACAAGTAGATAGAATGTTGCCTGGGACATGTGGCATGAACTCTCCCTGCAAGGGACAGGCTGAGTCTGCCATTGGTTGAATAAAGGGAAGATGTGGGTGAGGAAGATTTGGGGCCACCACAGCAGGCTTGGGCTTTTCAGAAGACTTAACATCCTTCACAATTTGCTATTGCTATTGCTGTGAGCTAGCAAAAAATTACCAGTCTTCCCCCTGAGAAAAGATGGGAGCAAGAGAGGAATTACACTTGCCAGGGATATCTCTGAGATACCATGGAAGGATTCATCTCACTGATTTTGGATGTGTATCTCTGAGCCAGCTGCTGCAAGAACCTCCATAGGGTGATTCATCTGACCCACTTCAGGATGAGACGAACCACCCTCCCCACTTAGAATATAATCAATTGGGATGATTAGCTTGGATGTCACCATCTAGTTTTCAGATGCTTAAGTGAGAGTAGATGAACGTCACCCAGGCTGCCAAACACTTCTCCTGAGTGAGAAAGCCTTCCTCCTCATGAAATGAATGATAGATTTGCCAGCAGATCCTTTGGGGCCAAGTTTTCACCTTGAGAAGGAGGACATTTATACCTCTTCCACTCCTCAGAGATTGAACTAATGATACGTCTACTCCCTGCAAAAGAAGAACTTGATTCTGTCACATTTCCCTTCAATAAGGCATTTTTCCTTAAGAATCCACACCCAATCAGATAGAACAATATACTGTCCCTTGCAGGAAAAGAAAGTAGCAAAACTTGCCTCATTCTAAGGATCTAAAGAATAAAAATTAAAAATCTAGACTATTAATCCACCGTGCAGATTAAAAGGGCTTTTCCTGCCCTAACCGTCAGCTCCATTTAGTAGGCCCAACAAATCATAGATAACGGACTATAATTATCTTTCCATTTGCAGCTCCTGAGCAATCATGACCCAGTCATCTCTAATGGAGTGCAAAAGCCGCCGTGGTTGAGGCTTTTTGTGAAATGCCTCAACATTGGACGGACAAAACTGCAAACATACGTGGCAGAAGTTTAATGTTCTATGTTCAGTAAGGAGCTCTTAGACTTCAATATTCCCAACATGTTATAAAAGAAATTATTATTATTATTGCTATTGTTATATCTATTATTAAGAAGAAGAATTAGACCATATAAATATTTATCCCCTTTTCTGTCAGTGTTAGAGTGAATTATGAGTTATGCTAACAAAAACTAGAATTATTGAGTTAATTTGTTGGTTGGGTTTTGGGGGTTGTTTGATGGTTGGTTTTTTTTAAACAGTGGTATTAAGCATAGGTTTTCACACTTTTTAAAACTTTTTTTTTTTTTTTTTTTTTTTAAGGAATCTGTCAAATAAACAGATCAGAGCAGTTTCAGAGCATAATCCTACCTTAAGCCATCCAAGAGTAAAATGTGACACCTGAATGAGCAGGAATGAGACTGTCAGGATATCTCCAGGGCAGATAAACTCTAATGTCAAATGCAGATCAGCTCATTTCATGGGACACGTATCTCGGAAGAATTTGGATTCAACAGTAGTATAGAATCAGAGCAGCAAACAAGAGTCCCTGCAACTGCGTCTGTGTATTTCTGCAGGAACCTTTCCAAGGGAATATTCCTCAGCACAACAGCCATGTTAGCTTTAAATGCTCTGTGTGACGATGCTTCTACCTTTTCTTCAGGAGATGGAATGATTTAGCACCTCCTAAGAACTTCTACCCTGAAATTATTAAGCCGGCTACTCTACAGATCAGCCCATCAGCTTGCATGGGGATACAATCAATGAACTGCAGTGAATTACATAAACAAGACTTGAACAATCTGGCTTGTTTTACATGAGTTCCTAGTTTGTCTTGTGGAGATAAAAGTTCAACCCTAAGATGACAGATCAATAAATTGAGATAGCAAAAGGTGGTGAGAGAATAAAACACACGCAAAGCAATAGGGTGAGGACTGGACGTTCTGTCGTGAAGCGTTCTGCAAAAAAGTCTGCCTTTCTTCCCATATATTTGTGCCCACTCAATTACAATCCAAACAGCGTTTCAACAGCCACCACAGACACATGAATTCTAGGTCTTGTTAGCGCTGTGGAAAACTACCAAATACCTTTCTGTATGCAAAGCATTTCTTAAGGACAGAACTAAATCAGGACCGAGGGAACTGGAAAAGTACCTCATCAAGGGATGCTGTATATATCGGGTAGCAGGAGTACTGTGAAACAGAGTGGTGTTACAGCTATCCCTGAGGATACATTATCAGCAAAGAAGACTTTAAAGTTGTGGATAGGACAAAAGAGGGAGTTCCTCACTGGTACATTTACATCCCTTTCAGTAGAGTTGTTCCACTTCTGCACTGGTGTGGAAAACTCACTCCAAAATCCTGTTGACTGCAGTGTGTACCGAATCCCACCCCTGCTGTCTTCACAGGTGATATGGGATGGCTGGATGTGAACGCAGAACAGGGAAAGGAAACAAAGGAACGTGAGCCAACGCAAAAATACACTTTGCTGACTTAAATGTTGAGGCTGCACTCCCTGGGCCAAATAGCAGGGTGAAATAAAATTCAGTATCTCCACTGACTTCTATATCCTGATATCAGTTTACTTGTCCTGAGAACTGTAGTGAATAAATAACTCCTCTATTAAATCAGGACTAAATGTAAGACCTGATATTTTGGCAGGTCTTTCCACCAGATATGAGTTACAGCACGATCCTGTCCTGAGTTTACTTTTTCTCAGTGCTTCTTAACTCAAATATTCTGGTTTCATTAAATAAAAGATAATCTGAGCTAATTTAGGAATTCGACTGTTTGTACTAAGTGTGCTCAGAAAGAAGGAAAGGAAAACAAAATCTGCTATGTTGAAATGAATCAGCTTGGGGACATGGGTCTCAACTTATCAAAGGCGTAGGCACATATGGAACTCAACCCCAGAAAAAATATCTCCAGGATGCTCGCTCAGTCAGCCAAATGAAGAGAGATGTGGTGAACAAAGGTCTGAACGTGATCAACAGTGCAGCCCACAATCTCAGAAATCTCTGTTTTTCTCTCCCTGGTAGCATCCCACAACAAAGCTTCTGCCTCCGTGTTTATGAGCTTCACATATACACAGACAACAGCAGATCTAGAGCTACATGCGGCTGTGGCACCACCATGCAAACAGCAGACATCTTAAATCTACAGGGAGGAAGGAGCCCTCCTGTTTTCTTGCAGGGACCCCAACGAATGATGGAAGGCTAAAGACAAGGAGAGATCAGAAAGCTAGTTTCTTGTTTAAAGATAAATATGTGCATTTATCACACATACAGCCCCCCACGACCTTGGAGTCTGTTCAGTGCCAATGGTGATCCTTCCAGTCACTGCACACATGCCTTCGATTGGAGAAAACAAAACAGAAACCTTCCACTCCGCGATGTCCAAGATAAATTGCCAGTACAATAACAGATCAATTGTAGCTGTCCTGAATGAACAACAAAGCAGCAACCATTACCCTCAGCACACAGAAACAGGGAAAAAAAAGGTAGGAGACCATAACCCAGAACTGTAACCGAGACACAGGCAGAGACATCAACTTGAATCCAACTCCCATTATTGCACTGAATAGCATTCCTTAATTATTCATCAGATTGGAGCAGTGTTGCCTTACCCATCCTATAGGACAACTTCTTTCCAGACAGCTCCAGTGTGTTTTTGCATTAGCCAAGTATAGACGCTTGTATAATGCGTTCTTTCTCTGTAGCTACACCAACACCACTTAAGGAGTTTGCCTTCACGCTGTCATCGACAGCAACCTTAAGTAATCATACATTCCCTTTTATTAGCGTGTGCTAGCCAGGGAAATGTTTCCCCGCTGTACCTGACCAGAGTTGCATAGGCTGAACAGAGAAGTGAGATGGCTGTGTACCCGAATAACATCAAATGAAAATCCATTTGTTGTTTCTTGACTCCAACAGATTTTAAAAAAAAAACAAACCCACACTCAAAACACTACTTCAGTTACATTGCATATTGCCGTATCAGTCCAACACTTGCACTGTGATTAACATACACAAGACGGATGGTAATCCATAATACCCTAGGAAAGAATCAGGTCACTTCGCTGCCTTATTCACTTTGGTTAATATTTTTTATTATTATTGTAATTACCTCTAGTGCTACTCCACTATATCGTTCAGGCTAAAGGCCAGATTCTGTTTAGCAGCAGATTAGATGCAGACAAAAGCCACTGACTTGCAGGGAGTTCTTCCAGACCTGTTTCTATGTAAGTGGGATGATCATCTAGCCATAAACACCGCTATATCACTAAACGAGTCTATCTTTCTTCCAAGCATTTTCCAGTCCTGAACAACGTGCTGCATTATCTTTCTCTCCTTGGCTGTAAACTCTTCAAATTCCAATACATACCTGAAGTGTTCACATGTTAAATTCACAGCATAGCGGTAAAGAGTCTGTCCTGTATGCTGTCCCTCTGACTTCAGATGTGCTTTGCATAAAGATGGTATTATTAGAGCCAGCTGTTCAAACACCGATAAGGAGAAGTGCACAGAGGCGTGCAAGCAGAGGTCAAAGGCACATTAACAGCAATTTTTACTACTACCCCTCAGTAAAAATAGAGGAGTCCTGGTGCACTGCTTGAAGGGTGAATCAGAGTTTCTGCGGCAGGTGAAGATGCAGAACTGCAAAGGGAGCCTTGAGCTCGAAAATGCCAACAGCAGCACCGGGGACTGTTAGCAATCGGGTTTTATTTACCAGCCATATTGCGTTAAAAACAGACGTGATTCCCATACCGAGCACGTTAACCTGTCACCACTTGCAAAGGGGCGATTTATTTGTTTGAAAAAGAACCAAATCTCTCTTGCGGCCGCATCCTCAGAGCCTGCAGTTGTGGCTGAAGGCAGAAAGCCTCGCATGCCATTCTCCCCCCCTCCCCAAAAGAAGTATTCCCAGCACCTGGGGAAGATGAGGGAAGAGCCGGTAAATCAATGTCACTCTAAGACAAGCCGACGGTTCCTCTTTTCCTCGCCGGCTGCAGTAGCGGCTTTTTGGGTCGGGCAGCCGCTTGCTACCCCGGCTGGAGAAGGAGGAGGGAATGGAGCGGGGGGGGGGGGGGGGGGGGGATGTTGTGAAGCCGGAGAAAAGCACTTACCATCGCAGCAGGGATCCGTCCCGGTGCTGGAGATGCTGCATCCCCGCCGTGCCGAGGCGGGGTGGGTGTCGGTGGGGTCGGAGCCAGCGGTGGGGGGACACGGAGTGGGTCCCCGGGTGAAGGCGTCCAGCTCCGGCTGCCCGCGGGGGAAGTGAGCGGCCGGAGCCGGGCTTCCCCCCCGCTTCGCTCGTACCCGGCGGAGGAGGGGTCGGTGTCTCCGAAGGGAATCCAAATTCCTCCTCCCTCGCCTGCCGGTCATGTCCAGGCTGCTTTTGCTCAGGGGATGGGCCAGGTCCTGGCCGTGAAGGAATTTGCCATCGCTAAATGAAAAAAAAAAAAAAAAAGGCAAAAAAAAAAAAACCCAAACCCCAACCAAAAAACCCAAAAACAAACCCAAGAAGGGAGGCAGGAGATTTGCAAACTTTTTTTTTTCCTCCCCTCTTTTTTTTTCCTGCTTTTTTTTTTTTTTTTTTTTTAGGGGGGATTATTCGTAATTGGGAAGTAGGGGCTGGGAGAGGAGAGGGATATTCAGGCTGGATTAGATGCTCTGCTATGGTGTGCTCGCCCCTGTATTTCTCTGTGTGTGTGTGATTCTCATACCCAGACAATGCTCTGCAAAGCGAGCTGGTCCTGCGGAGAAATGCAAACACCTCCGCCCCCAAGTGCCTGAGGAAAGGAAAGGGGATATGGAACCAATAGCTTTTCCTTGGCTAGTCTCATTAATATGGAGGAAGAAAAGAAAACCAATCAGGAGGAGCGGGAGGAGGGGTTTATTCAAATTAAGTTTCTTAAATCAAACATTTTTTTTTCCCTTTTTCTTTCCTCCTCCTACCTCCCCCAAATCCTCCTTCTCCCTGTCACCTAAGCACCGTTTCTTCTGTCCCAGAGATTTTTTTTTATTTTTTTTTCTTAATTAGTGTGACAGGGTCAGCAAAACACGGTGATGGGAGGGAAGATGGCATTGCTGCTGGAAGGGAGAGGGGGCTGGGGGGGGGGGGGGTGAAGGCAGGCAATTTCTCCCTGAGCTACAGAAGAGTTGATTGCAAAGAAAAACGATAAAGTAGCTGGAGTTGTCAGGGAGGGGAAGCAGAGCAGGAATTTCACCTGGAAGCACCATTTTGCAGATGGTATTTGCAGACTGGCAGGTGGCCCGTGTCCAGGGTGAGCCCTCTGACTTTGTGGAAAAGATCTCCTCCCCTCCCACAGCAGGCACACACACCTAGGAAGGGCAGTGACTGCACTGGAACAGCAGCATCTGTGACAGCACTGTAGGAGTGGGACTTGTTGCTGGAAAACCAGTGGAGTGGAGCTCCAGAGGGGGTTGAGCTGGTTGGTGGGATGTACAGCTGCTGCCTTTGACTCGTATCTGGACATGAGCAGGGTGGCACATGTTCCCTCCAAGGTAAGTGCACAAAAGCATTCAGTCGCTGCCCTCTTCTGCAGAGAGTAGCACTCGAGGGAAAGCTCTCCAGAACTGGAAAATGATCACTAAAGGAGTCTGAACATCTGTAGCAGACCTACAGGACCCCTCTGCCAGGGCATCCCATGGAGACACTTGGTACCACGCTGCTTTGCTGCTGCCAGCCATGCTGCTCTCATCCTTACTCAAATCCTGAGACCTGTGCTGTAAGAGCAGCTGGCTGCTGATGAGGTTCTTCTAATTACCCTGAAATTTCACAACACCTGGGTTACCAATTGTGCTGGTTTTGGCTGGGATAGAGTTAATTGTCTTCATAGTAGCTAGTATGGGGCTGTGGTTTGGATTTGTGCTGGAAACAGTGTCGATAACACAGGGATGTTTTCGTTCCTGCTGGGCAGTGCTTACCCAGAGCCAAGGGCTGTTCTGCTTCTCCCCCCACCCCACCAGCGAGCAGGCTGGGGGGGGCACAAGGAGTTGGAGGGGACACAGCCGGGACAGCTGACCCCAACTGACCCAAGGGATATCCCAGACCACAGGACGTCACGCTCAGCAGATAGAGCTGGGGGAAGAAGAAGGAAGGGGGGACGTTGGGAGTGATGGCGTTTGTCTTCCCCAGTCCCCGTTAGGCGCGATGGAGCCCTGCTGTCCTGGAGATGGCTGAACACCTGCCTGCCCGTGGGGAGTGGGGAATGGATTCCTTGGTTTGCTTTGCTTGTGCACGTGGCTTTTGCTTTGCCTATTAAACTGTCTTTATCTCAACCCACGAGTTTTCTCACTTTTACCCTTCCAATTCTCTCACCCATCCCACGGAGGGAGGGAGCGAGCGGCTCACCTGCCGGCTGGGGTTAAACCATGTCACTGATACTGCTGCTCTTCCCATTGGGGAAGCCCTTTCTTCTGCTCATCTTTTACCACTTCCCCTCTATTTTCTGCAACTCCATCTTCCATTTCCCTTAGCATGTAAATTCATTTCAAATCCTCCTTGCCTTTACCCTGCTCCCAGATTAAACAAAGCAGAAAAAAGGCAGTTTGGTCATAAAAGCAACTAAATCCATTACCTGTCCAGTGTGAAAATCCCTGACCCAATTACTTACTTTTATGTTATAGTCCCTGTGGCTCTTAGTCCAGGTGCAGGACCCCGAGGGGACACAGCTCCACAGCAGCAGCACTAGACCAGACAGCCCTTGGCACAGTAACAGCCCCATGGCTGCATCGATGCCTTCTGTTGGGAAAAGCATGCACATACACATTGTGAATGCATTCAGTTCTGGTTTTCTTCCAGCACCATGGTGCAGCCAAAAGAATCAACTAGACTTTTCAAGGCTTTCCTTTTCACGTTTTCCTCCAGTTATGCCATCTTCTCTAGCCACATCTCACAGCTTTCAGTAACTTTGCTAAATATGAAGGGAAAAAAAGAAAACGAAAGGTGTAGACGTTTACACTGTACAGCTGGGCTAATCAGCCTGTGCACTCTATATGAACGAGAGCAAGGCACTGTTAGGATGTCATCCATTGCACCTAGTTTATAAGTCTACATAGTATAAAACACCTGACTAGATTTTCATAAAGTATAAAGGGAGCCAAGACTAAATAAATCAGATGTAGACACCTATTTATTAGTCAGATGTATCTCAGCAAGCCTTATTTTTCTGCATCCTTAAGGCTAAGATGCAGAACAAAGAAACCTCCACAGCAAAATGTTTGTTCTTTCCATGATAAAACATCTGTGTTCGCTCTGCAGTCTTAAAGAACGTCTTTCCCCCCAAAAAACCTACCACAACAAAACAGACAAAACCCCAGATGTGTCCCCTCAAAACTTCCAGAATTTATGGCAGTCCTACCTCGAAAACCAGAAGTCCCACTATGAAATGTTGTCTTGGGTTGCTGAGCATGGAAGAAGGCTCCCAGCTGTTCAATTATTATGTGCTACTCCAGCATCTGCTCCCTATCTTTCCCAGGAGAAAGGCAACGGGCCAAGAGAATCATCTAGTGGCCCATATCCAGCTGCAGTTGGACTGCCTTAGATGATCTCAGATGATATCCATATCAGGTTTCCTACTGAAGTAGTCAGGGGAGTCTAAGAAGTTTGTTCTCCAAAGAAGACAATTTTCTTTAGGAGAAAACAATTAAGCCATTTTCAGGCAAAAAAAAAAAATGCTTTATTATTATCCCATGAGCAGTCTATTAAATAGATTTTCATTGTTTAAGTGTGTGTAAAGCATAACAGCCATTATCTTGGCTAGCATGAGAGACTGACAGGGGCAGGAGAAGGTTTCCTGAGAGAAAAGTGTGAGTTACTGCTAAATGACCTACACAGCCATCCGTCTGTCATCCTACATAGAGGCAAGACACTGGCAAGCTGGCTGCAAGAGTGTTTGCAGAGAGTAGGTTAAAAGTATTCTGTTGGAAGATCCTTGTCCTTTTATTTTGACACCTCAGGTGTGATTTAGTTGACCAAACAGCTAGGTCTGAGCTGGCCAACCATCTCTCCCTACATATTAAGGTCAGATCTTATCAGTACTGTCACTGGAATATAAGGCACGATCCATCTCAGCCCAAAGAGATACTGAAAACAGCTCAGAGGAACTGTGTCCTAAATGTGTCTCTTTCTCTCCACACACTGGGAACACTAGCCCAGCTTGTCAACACCCACAAAGTAGACCTCTACGGTTTAAAGAAATGAATCCCTCTTTCACTATCAGGTTTGACAAGCCTGAAATATTGAGACTCACCCAGTTGGCTTATTCTCCTCTGCCAGGGCAAGAACTACCCCCAGATAGTCCCACAACCTCCCACCCACACTGAGATCCCACCTGCCAGACCCCGTTGGCCTGCATATCCTCTGATGTGATGCTCAGCTGTGCCAGGGGTCAAAAAGAGACCCAGAGGAAAGGAAAGACCTCCTGTGCTGCAGTTGAGATGTGAGGTTGAGAAATACCTCATGCCAGATGGGACCCTCTAGTCTGGATATTGTTTAGTCACTTCCTACCAACCAGTAGATTTCTAACAGTCAGAAAGAGATAACTCCTGGTTCCTGAGGATAAGATCTGGTGGAGGTAGAGAGTGGGAGAAAACAGCTATTTATGCAAACGAGAGTCATTTGTTCCCTTTCTAGATATGTAAATGAGCTGTACTGTTTTAAGACTTTTCTACTAGTAGAACTGTGTCCACAGAGAGGGAGAGTGCAGTCTGCTAAATACTCCACCTGCTACGATTAACTGGGACATACTTGGTGTGTAGGCAAAGGTCTACATCACTATGTTAAAAGGCAGTAACTCAAAGTGTGAACTTAAAGAGCAGTAGGTATCCTGTTGTGTGCCTACTCTTACCTTTTAGTAAATATAAGGTAGCTTAGCCCACAGAGATGTGTACCCCAGGATGCTGGAAGGTGGCACAGCAGCCTTCAGTGAGAAGCTGAGGTGCTGTAAATTCACTCCCAGCTGGCTGGACAGGAGGCTGCTGTTCTGGCTATCCTCCAAGGGAATTTAATTGAATCAAAACCCTTGATTCCTGTATCCAGCCTTTCTTTGCCTCCCCCAGCACTATAATGAGGTTTATTGGAGAAGAACTGCACCTTCCCTCACCAACTCCTCTCTTCCCTCACCAACTCCTCTCTTCCCTCACACATGTTCTGCTGTAGAAGGTGCTATAATTGACTACTTAGAAAAATGAGGGGAGGGAGGGCACACATTAAGCTTAGTTTTCAGTGTATGCAGGTAAGGCTAACCTGCCTCTGACTCAGGCTTTTGCAATTGCAGAAATCACCCACCAGAAGTTGGGCACAAAAGGAAGGCATGCTCTGCTAGCCAGCTTGCAGGCCAGCTATAAAGAAGGGCATGCTTATCCAAAGGGTGGTAGCCATACCTTACCTTGATCAGCCTTCACAGACTGCCACATAAGAAGGTATATCATCCCGGGGACAAAGGATGGGAGTCAGTTTGCAGATCAAGAGATGAATGTGGGTATCTACGTGTGAGCTAGGTGGTATGCTCCCACTATAGTCAACGGAGATCTAGCCATTATAGTCAGTGATGAGTAGGGATATGCTGAGCTCACCCTACCATAGATACCTGCATTGAATCATAGACTCATAGAATAGTTTGGATTGGAAGGGACCTTAAAGACCATGTAGTCCCAACCCCCCTGCCATGGGCAGGGACACCTTCCACTAGACCAGGTTGCCCAAAGCCTCATCCAACCTGGCCTTGAACACTGCCAGGGATGGGGCATCCCCAGCTTCTCTGGGCAACCTGTTCCAGTGCCTCACCACCCTCACAGTGAAGAATTTCTTCCTAATGTCTAATCTAAATCTACCCTCTTTCAGTATAAAACCATTACCCCTCATCCTGTAGCTACACTCCTTGTAAAGAGTCCCTCCCTATCTTTCCTTTCCTGTAGGCCCCCTTTAGGTACTGGAAGGTTGCTATAAGGTGTCACTGGAGCCTTCTTTTCTCCAGGTCAAACAACCTCAACTCTCTCAAGCCTGTCCTCACAGGGGAGGTGCTCCAGCCCTCTGATCATCTTCGTGGTCTTCCCCTGGACCTGTTCCAACAGGTCCATGTCTTCCCTGTGCTGGGGGCCCCAGAGCTGAACATAGTACTGCAGATGGGGTCTCACCAGAGTGGAGGAGAGGGGGAGAATCCCCTCCCTCGACCTGCTGGCCATGCTTCTTTTGCTACAGCCCAGGATATCATTGCCTTTCTGGGCTGGAAACACACATTGCCGGCTCATATTCAGTTTCTCATCCACCGGTACCCCCAAGTCCTTCTCCATATGGCTGCATGTGACCCACCGAACAGCTCCCTGGACTCTGTTGGCTCTTTTAACATCCATAGGTTAGGTAACATTTAGGTAGCAATCACTTACCTAGAGAGAGGTGTCCAGTGCCTTTTGAGATGCCCTAGAGGACTTTTTCTTCCACCAGCTGCTGCTCCACAAGACCATGGGTCTCCTGCAGCTCCTGTATTGCATCTGTCAGTCTCAATGGAATGTTTTACATACACATGGTCTACTAAAAAAGTGTATAGTTCAGGTGACCAGTGCGAGGCTTCTGTATCCTACCTTTCTTGAAGTCAAGAGTACAGTTACAAATAAACACAGAGTTATTATCCCTATCTGACCTACCTTCTCTTTCTGGATCCCCAGTCCCACTTGGCATGAGGGCAGAATTTCTTTCCTTTTCTCAGGTAAATAAGCTAAAGATGCCCTCTGACAAACTCTTATGATTCATGATCCGCTGTTTAAAGAAATTACATTGTGTGAATCATCCTTCCAGTGAAAGTTACATCCCCACTGAAAGGAGTCAACAGAAGGGAATGTGTGTGAGCTTCTCCGGTAGAGAGAAAATGGGCAAAGTAGTATCAAACAAGACACAACAGGAGGTCAGCAAGAGGATTTAATGTATGGAATGAATTACCTATAAGAACTGGCTAGATTAGGGTTCTTCAGCTTTCAATAGAGACTACTGAGAGGGAAAAGGGTAGAGGTTTATAAAATATGGTATTGAGGAGGTGAATAAGGAAAAAATGTTCACTGTCCTTCCTAATGCAAGAATGGAAAGATGCTGAACAAAAATCAGGGAGGCCTGGTTCCAAACAACACAGAATCTTAACTTAAAATGTTATATGACCTGGTGGATACTAGAAGCTTCCAAGGGTTCAAAGCAAATCCATGGAGGAAAAGTCCACAAAGGCAATTAAATACCATGAGCCCACTTCTGCCTCAGAAAGTCTCTGAAACACAGTAGGTGCTCGGAGATAATTTGAGACACTTATATCTTAATGCTTGCATTTTGTTTATATTCTTTCTAGGGACTTGCAAGGCTACATGCTGGTATCTGGTCTAACTCAGTGCAGACATTCTTACATTTTTGGTTGTCACACTTTGTCACCCAATCTGTTAGCCAAAATTGTTGATTTTTTTAATCTGGTCACTAGACTGTGATATACACAGTTTACACAGCTCCGGTGGCATCTGGGAAGCTTAGACATACTTGTTTCTGCAAACTCTGTTTAAAGAACAGTTACTTCTAACAAAAGGTTCAGGTACACATTCACAAGGTAGTAACATCTTACCACTCCTGAGTATGAATAGCCCAAAACTACCAGGCTATGATTTAGGGATTAGATCTCTCTGGTTTTAGAGATTTACATATCTGAAGCAAAGGTTTCATTTGACATCTTTCAGAAATACATAATGTTATTGATGTCCTCACCTCAATGTACCTCAACATTCAACTTTTCAGCCGTAAGCTCTGTAATCAGGACAACAAATAATTGGGAGAAATTAGGACAAAAATGTAATCTTAGAAAAAAAATGCAGTTTTAAGGAACTAAATTATTGTGTAATCAGGATGTGCTTGATGAATAAGGAAAAAAAAGAAAAGGATGGAGAGGTTTCATTTCAGTTCTTTCTAAATGAAATGTTTTGACAGTTTGGTCTCCATTTTGACATTTTTAGCAAAAAGCTTGAATCGATCTGGAAAGAAATTTTGTACTATTTTTTCAGACTGTGGGGGCAAAAAGATGCTTTGGACTGATATGAAACAATAAATATCATACAATCATAGAATAGTTTATGTTGGAAGGGACCTTTAAAGGTCAACTAGTCCAACCTCCCTGCAATGAGCAGGGACATCTTCAACTAGACCAGGTTGCTCAGAGCCCCGTCCAACCTGACCTCGAATGTTTCCAGGGATGGGACATCTACCACCTCTCTGGGCAACCTGTGCCAGGGTTTCACCACCCTTATCATAAACACTTTTTTCCTTATAACCAGTCTGAATCTACCCTCTTTTAGTTTAAAAACCATTACCCCTTGTCCTATTGCAACAGACCTTGCTAAAAAGTTTGCCCCCGTCTTTCTTATAAGCCCCCTTTAAGTACTGAAAGGCTGCAATAAGGTGTCCCTGGGGCCTTCTCTTCTCCGGGCTGAGAAGGTTCCACGATCTTCCCAGGCACAAAGGTGAGGCTGAAAGGTCGGTCTTTTCTACCCTTTTTAAAAATGGGTGCAATGTTTCCCTTTTGCCAGTCAGCAGGGACTTCACTTGACTGCCATATAAATGTATAATTTATATATTATATTAAATTTATTTTATAAATACATCTATAAATATATGTTATGTAATTTATTGTATAAATTACTATTCCGATCTGAACTGAAAGCTCCAGCATTCTTGCAGTTCTACTTATAACTTCTGTGTTGCTATGTGGCCAAGATCCATCCTACCACATTTTAGACTCTTAGATGAATGAGTTTTCTAGGACTTTCCTTGCTCTATGATCTCTTTTTCTAGAGATAGACCCCTCCCGTGACTGTCAGGTACTTCTAAAACATCCCTGCTTGCTCACTGACTGTATTAGAAAGACCTCACACAGTCTATACTCTAAAATGCATTGAAGTGACTTGGGTTACATGGGGCAAATGTGTAATATGGTTATCACATATACCACCCAAGTAGCACTTTCAGGTGTAAGATGTTAAGTATTACTGTTGAGGAGAAAATTATTTGCAGAGGTACCATCTGTAAAAGAAGGTCTCACTTGTTTTTAGGCATGAACAAATAACTTGCAAGTAATACTTTGAATGGTGGGATTTCTAGTAGCTGAGTTATCCCCTTCTCAGACATATTCCTGTCTCTCAACTGTTTCAATTCCTTGAATGTAGTCCATTTTTATCCATTTTTATAGTTATGATCTCTAAAGCATTTTTTGAGTGGAAGGCACTCAGGTGTCTATGTTCAGTCAATAACAATCTTAAGAAAATTTAGTTTAATTTTTAGTTGAATTTTGCAACAGTTTTGTTTCTTGATTGTATAAACAAATGTCTCTGTGTGTGCATTTAAGGTTCAATGTACATGTTAAACTGCAATACAGTCTTGAAATTCAACCCACTGAAAGTTCTGCGCAAACTCGGGAAAAAACAATAAAATGTTTAAGTTTTGAACTTCTAATAAACAAATGTGAGCTCTCTAAATAAATTAGTTGTTAATGATTACAGTGAGTATTCCTTAATTTCAACCCCACCTTATCCTCTTCCTTAATGAGATTGGAGAGGGGTTGCAGATTTTTGCATGAGGAATGACGTGATGAGAAACATGAGTAGCATTAATAAAACCAACCAGATGTGGATGCATCTTTGTTTTAGATGGTAAGAGCTGTCTAGTCATGCAGATATATACACGGTATGCTGATGTGAGAAGGAACACTGCATCAGGTGTTGCTGAAGGGGAAGGGAGACAAATGCCAAAATGAACAATCTCAGGGGATAATGTCCACCTCCTACCACTCAACTCTATGCTGCTGTCCAGGAGGAAGTTTTCCCATGTCCTTGATGAAACATCTCCTTCCCAAACCTGGATAAAACTGAAATTGGAAGAGAGACCAACAATGGTTACACTGTGTCTCCATACTTGGCACTCACTAAAGGAAACATATATTATCTTCTGACAGCACCATTTTCTTTATCAGAGGGCAGGAGGAATAGATATGCAATCCTTCAAAGAGCACAGGGCACAAAAAGATGCATTACTTCTTACAGAAAACAAAGCTGATGATGAGCACCTCCAATACCACAAAAGTGTAGAAAGAGTCTGTTGTTCAAACTGCACTTTAAGCCCAGGCTGGGGCTCTGGATTTTGTCATGATGAGTTTATGAACCTGCTGTTGTCATATCTGAAGTCATACTCAAGTTTCACATGGAAGACAACAGCTGATATTACCACTACTCTGTTGAGATGAGAGCCAGTCTACCAATTTCTCTTGTTTTCTTTGTTCCTAGAAGTCCGGCTCTCAGACCATTTGTGTCCAAGAACAAATAATCACAGATGAATTAAGTTTTCTGCCTTCTCTGAAGGAGGGGAAGAAGATATACCGGGTATTCCTAGCTCTGGTCAGAAATGGAAAGCAGCAACAAAGTGCTGAGAAACTCTTAGGGACAGGCTCCGAGCTGTGACTTATGTCCTGCTCAAGCACATCACAGAGCAAATAAGGCAGGCAGAAGAAGTTCTGTGTGGAGACAGGGAAGGCATCACCATACCTATCACGGCTCTTGTTAAGGTCACAGTCCTGGGAACACTTACTCATGTCCTTCACTTTGCTATCACGAGCCTTCCCACTGATTTAGTGAGTTTGCTCAAAGCTATGCACAATCCGTAAGTGTCAGCGGGAGGTTTAGAAGAGAAAAATGCAGTATTAAAGTGAAATATTCTTATCTTTTTCTTGGCTTGATTTGTTTGTTTGGAGGGGTGATGGTTGGAAGAGGAGTGGGGGGATAGTATGAGAGGATTGTCTTTAAGTAACACCAGAAGTCAATGATTTGGTCAGGATTTTTTTCAATTTCCAAAACAGATATAACACAAAATGTAAAAATGTATTTGTTATTTCTCAAAACAGAAATTCAAAAACATTTCTCACTAAAAGAGCTACTACAATGGATTTATTTTTCAACCAAAGATTTTGACTATTTGTAAAAAGAATTGGAGAAAGCAGCAGTAATATAACAAGGCATATACATCTGTGCCTTCTTTTGTAATTCAGTGATCAGTAGCCACTGGTCTGCAGAAAGATTAATTGATAACTCTTTCTGAATTTCCACCTACAAATATAAAGAAGCTCAATATACACCAAGCTTTTATGAATAGTATTTTAAGAAGAATTTGTGATTGTTTCAAAAGAAATCATACAACCATAAATAAATGCAGGTGTAAGGAGTATTCCTTATCAGTATTTATCTTAGAATAGTTGATATTGTAGTGAGATAAAGAGCTTAAGCCAAAAATGTTAGAAGAAATAGGTGTCCTCTGAAGGCTGAAAGTTGTCTGTAGTTCCTGCTTGCCAACAAGTGTGGAAAGAACCCTCCACAAGCATACAAACCCTCATGGACATTTATCAGAATGTGACTGATAAGCAGAAGTCTCCTTTCAGGGGTTCTTATTCTATCATCTGAAGAGTGTGGATACCTATCAGAATTCATTAAATATTTTCTTAAAACCAAAGCCACACGAGAAAATTTCCACTTTGACCTTCAAACCTAGAAGGTAGTTGAAGGTGAGTTCATGCGAGAGTTTTTGTGCTGGAGATTGGTGGCTTGAGGATTTGTGGCCTAAGCCCTGACACAGACAACTTCTGCTTAATTGAAACATAATGAAGACACTAGTGAAGCAGATTTGAGGAAGAAGTCACTGATCTATCCAGCTCCCATCTCCAACTGACACACACCATCCTTCATCTTGCAGAGTCTTCTTTTGCAGCAGCTGAGAGATGCATTACATCCTCCTTAGACACGTCTTACTAGAGTTATTAATGACCAACTTGTGCCTAAATTCAAAGGTCACTCTTCCCGTCTGAACTATCTTGATTTATAAGCTGGTTTTGTCGCTTTGGATGATTCTGCCTTCCTTTACCTATCTCTAGGCATAGACAGATGGCTCCTCTAACCCTGCAGTCAAATGGTTTTCTCCTAATTTCTCTGACAGGATGTCTCGAGTTAAATTCCTTGCTGCACTCCTCTTTGTGAGGTGAGGATCATGCAACTGTGGTCATTGTCTTTGATGCTGGCACTCAAAATTACTTAAGTCTAATATCTGGTGTTCTCTTCTTGCATGAAATACCTTTGGAGGGAGAGTCTTCTCTACTGCCAAAGGAGGACAACTGGACAAATTTTCAGTTCTAGAAGAAGACCAGCAAATAACTTTTCCTTCAAAAGAGGAGAAGATGGAAGCAAATAACAGTCTAGTGTGAGCTGCAGAAGGTGTATGATTAGCCTGAGTATCAAATCTGTGTTAGCCAAGCCACAAAGAAAAGGTTTTAATGGAAGGAGCTTATTGCTACCTCTGCAAATGCCACTAATGGTGTTTTCTCTTGTGGGACTGATGCCTGCTGGCTGTTTTACCTGATGCAATTCTTTATGTGGAATGAGGAAATAATGTTGTACATAGATAATGAAATTTGTTTGGGTTATATTTCTTTCAGAACTTCTTCACCACCTTAATTTCTTACTCCTTTTATTACATATATTTGTTTTTCTTAATACACTGTCTTGGGTCCTAGGTGCCAAGAGCATTTATTATGTAAAATAGTACCTTCCCATATGAGTCATTAGCAGTGAACAGAGATGTGACTTTAACCATTACAAAATATCTCCTACTTGCACTCACATCAAAGGAATAGCTGTGACTGTTGCTAGTAGGAGTTTGTCATCATTTAGTAAGCCAGACTCTGTAATAATGGACATGCTTTGTCACTGGAACATAACTGGTAATTATATTCAGATATGTTCTTTTTTCCTCTGCTTTTTTCCCTTCATATGTATTTTTTCTTTTATATTTAAATTGTCTTCCTCTACTTTTGGCTGAAAGCCAATTGTCTTAAATCAAATATGACAAAGCTAAAATTCTTTTTCCATTGACTTCTAGTCGATATCTCTTCTGCTATTCCCATGTTTCATGACACTCTTTGCAGTCTAGTGCACATTGGTATGAAATCTGATCTCCTGCAGGAGACTGTGGCCTCCCTGACAATCCACTTTCCTTCTCTGAGCATGAAAATGCTATGCAAACAGTCAAAGGCAGGCTCATACAAAATTTCTGTCTTCATGTCCTGCGACATGAATATATGAAAACATTAAATTCGATAAAATATGCACAACGAGCACACTTGCTCCTTCGGCTCTGTCAAACGTAGCAGAGAAAAGAAAAAGAACAGCAAGTGATCGGAAGCAAAGCCAGACAAATTATTTCAGAAATAAAAAAACGCTTTCTTAAATAAGTAGGAAAAGCAATCAATGGAATAATGTACCAGAGGAAGGGGAAGGTTCTTATTCTGTAAGAGTCATCTAATCAAATGTTAGATGTACCTGCGATGTAGATGCCTGTAACTGAACTAATCCTTGTTTCCCTTTCTAGTCAAAAGAAATCTAGTTCATACAGTCACCAGAAATCAGTGCATGAATCACCTTAACCTAAGGGAGGTATGTAAAATAAATGAGAAAAATCACGTTCTAAAAGTGCTATTTCTTTCCGCTAACTTTAAAGGAACCTTGGGTCAGAAAAAGGTACCCATATTGTCAACATCTAAAGATAGGTGAGATGAATTCCACTCTAGATGTCTTCAAGACAAGTCCATTTGTCACTTTAAGCAGATGCTTTATCCAAACATAAATCATTGACTTCAATAACTGGATAAAATTTAGTGGCTTATGATGGCCAGATGAATGAAAAGGCGGGGAACTCAGGCCTGACAAAAGGAAATACTTTGTAAGACAAGCTTTCAGTGGTGGAACACATTTCCATAAAAAAATTATAGAGACCAAGAGTACAATTCAGAAAGGAAGGAATTGGAAAATAAGAAAAATACCAAGATTATCCAAAGGAAACATTAATAATGATAAAATGGATTTAGTAGGCTATGTTAAAGCTTGGAAGTTTTAATCAGTCCCTAATTACTAAAGGCCAGGGCAAAAATAACACAGAAAAAATATTACCCTAGGCATTAGATTCTTATTCTTTCATCTAATACACCTTGTCCTGGGCAAAGTGAAGACTGGATTAGATAGGCAAAGGACCTGATGGAATCAGGAGATCCCTATATTCTCAAAACTTCTGGAAAAGAAAACCTGTTCATGTCATTTTCTGACGTAAATAATAATAAAACAATGAAACAAATAAACAAAACCCCCACCCTCTGTTCTTATTTGTATCTGGATTTTTATTCTATGCTGGGATTTATCACTTCGCTTTTTGAAGTTCTTATTATTTCTTTAAATAGATTATGGATTTCTTGACTTTGTCAGTTGTCTTTCTACAGTAACAAGGATTGTTATTAGAGCTACACAGAGAAATACATGTTGGAGAAAGCAAAACAGAAAGCAAGTTAATTACTAAAATCAAAGTCATACAGAACAAAAGACCTCATATTTCATACCCTAGCGTGGTAGAAACAAGACATGGTGGAGTGTCACTTCAGGGAAAAGCTCCCAAAAATGATTATTTAGCACTCTCTTTTATCTTTGAACTGTCTAACTTCCATTTTTATTAATCATTTATACTTGTTTTACATAATCTTACAATAAACAGTGCATAAAGTCAATAGGTTTAATGTAGCTTCTTTTGTATTTTTGTCACAGGAATAATATCTCAGAATTTAGCTTAACTCTACACATATTCCACATTTGAAATAAAGAGTTCCTCACGTGTTGCTTATTTTAAATACCAGCTTTGTTCCTGCTCTCTGTTTAATCAAAGCACAGTCTGATCCTAGCAGGTTGCCACAACATAAAGTAGATATAACACACTCTCATCCTAAGAAATTGGTGGTTTATAAGGGTTTTTTTTGCACTGCAGTAGCAAGATTAGCAAGAATCTAATACTACCTATGTCCAGGGAAAATAATTATTTTTCTTTTTTTTTTTTTTTTATCAACATATCATTAATTCACTAAATGTCTGCCTTGCAGCCTAATTCTTTTCTTACTCATTTTAGTCTAAAACCTCGTACAAAGGTTACAGCAGCCTCTCTTCAACCAGTTCTGATGTTTGCACTTTATCCAATTGTAGCTGTTTGCGTCTGTCTTCTATTTTTCATTCCTCTGGCTGCTGTCCACCTGTGCTGCTGCTTTAAAGTTGCTGGTTTCATCTGCCTGTGTATTGTCTTTCACTTCTTTCTGTCATCTTCTCATTCTTCTGTGGACATTTCCAAAGAAGAGGCTCAGCCAGATATTCATCTGGTTCACTTACATTATTTTAGAAGCTTCTGCAGCCCTCTGCAATGCCGTATCTGAGTGTCTCACAAACTTCAGGAGCGAATTTACCACTATCCTTACAAGAAGTGGTGAATGAAAGGTTTTAGAAATAGTGGCATAGATGAAAATCTAGGATTCAACCCATTTCCTCTTAGTGAAGGGATTCTTAAAATACTTTGTCTCTGCTAAAAGCAAAAATATAAGATGTGTTTGTTCTACTTAGTGAAGATGTCTACAGTATAAATGTTTACATGTATAAATATGGAGGGACTATCACTACAGCCTCCTCTTCCATATGTACACATACTCAGTACAACGAAGGTCAATAATTTCTGTTAGAATACACATTGCTCATGCTGCTTTTAAGTGCATTTAACAGCCAGAGATAAAATACATCCCTCAGATGTCTCCCATGATATCCTTGGCTTTTCACCAAGTACATACACACTTAATACTATTAGCTTTACATACGGTATAAATTTACATATCACAAAAATGCTAACGTACCATTTAATCTTCTGAAACAATTTCTCCACATATTTTTAAAAAAATATATATCCTGCAAATACCTTAAGAATCAAGCCAAAGTTACTCTTTATCTGAAGTGATGGCTATGCTTGAGGTATCAAAGACCTGAGCTGAAGTTGGGACAGTGGCCTGAGTGACTGTTTTGTCTTATTTCTCCTTCTCTTCCTCAGTTTCCACAATAAAAATGGCAATTATGGTACTGGTCTCCCTTGGAAAACACCAGCAAAACAACTCTGAGATATAAAGTATTTTTCCTCTGTCTCGGAGAAACACATGATCACACACACACACGAGATATAACTGCACAACCACTGGACACATCTGTTTTCTCAGGGTCTAGAAACTGGCACTTCAGCCCAGAGTAACCCACATCCCATTAAGACTTTGCCATCAACATGGAGAGGCCAAAATTAAAGTTGGTTCTTCATATATTTGTGACTATCACAGATAATTTTGAAGCATCTCTTTTGCTGATAAATATTTCAATGAGCCATGGAGGCAATAACATTATGCAGTTTTCTGCAATAAGCATGAGAACGCACTCCAGCTGCAGTGCCTCTGAACACTAAATGTTCCCTTTATTCATTTCTGGTTCTTTTTTATGAGCGGGTAAAGCACATCATTCTATCAATTCTGCTCTTTTACACTTAGGACCATAATGAAATGCTCTGAATGAACATGGATTGGAAATCTAGAAAAAAAACCCCAAAATGTCATCACTAGCAATAAAGACTTTATAAGCTGTGGAGCTGCAATTTTTGTGAACATCACTTTCAGGTTTTTTCAAAGAGCTTCCCAAATCATGACAGGCAAGCAGACTGGCTTAACACAATCATTTCACATTGCACAGAATTGTCTCCAAGTAAAATTGCCAGTGATCGTTCTCATTTGAAGTACTCCATTTCATCTGCGAAGGAATCATAGGCAGAAATTTGCAATATGAATCAGAATTAGCTCTATGGGGGAACCAAACAGCCCAGGGATTCCTGAATAACAAAGAAAGTGTTGTAGAAATAATAATTATCCCCCGTGCCTGCGACATGTTTCATCAGAGAGCCCTGCAATGCCCTCAGGCAGTCAGCACAGGGGTCGTATTCTGCGTCACTAAAAGCTGTGCCTCTGGAGAGAAGCACAGTACCTGCTAACAGCGCATCACCCCCTGGATAATCTACTGTTATAGAAGGGATAGATGTTCACAGTGATTCTTAGACAGCCTCACGGCCTCTTCCCTTTGTATTTAGAGTCTTTCCAAACATAAAAGTACTTTTCCTGCACAGGTGACTATAAATGTCAACATGGTAGAGAAAAAAAATAGGAAAGGGGAGTATTCTATAGATTTGAGATTGCCGATGATCAGACAGGGATTTTAAAGACATTTAGGTAGCTAGCAATTCCTACAGGGAGCTACCTAAGTAGCCTTGCCTTTGAAACTAGAAGTAACCTATACAGACTTTTCATCACGAGTGAGTCCAGAAAACCAAAGCAAGCAGTTTGCCAATTTTCTTGTTTCCTCCAGTGTAAATCTAAAGCAGTGATTTTCAGTATCTTCTCATCTGTGAACCCCTGGGTTTTTTCTTCCTCCAGTGCTATGTAGCAAATTCAAGCCTACAAACATCTCAGCTGTGTTAATTACCACAAGCCACCAGGGAAAATGGGTCAAATGTCATTCTAGAGTAATCCAAATTTATTACTTTCCAGGCCACTGAAAAACTGAATAGGCAGGGAAGGAAAAGTACAATAACACCAGCCCCACCTTCAGGCCAGGAAGGCTTTGGGTGCCAATGAAGTCAAGACTGATTTAACCCTGTTCAAAAATAAAATCACATTTTGGATGGAATGTACTTTCATGGCTGTACAATAGGACAGCAGAGAGAGTGGAAGAAGTAGTAATTTAATAAGTGGAAAATTTAGAAGAGATGAAGACTAGGCCAGAAAATGATGGTGTCAGCCCCTGAGCCAGCCCCTTTGAAGCCATTTCAGGTCCATATGCATGGCAATCACACCTTCAGCTGGAGAATTGTGGTTAGGTCTTCCTGAGGGACAGACGTCTGCTGCAGTTTGTCTGTAAAAAAGGCCCCTTTGGTTCTTGTGATGCTCTTGGGACTTTCACCGTTAGACGTTTGTACAGTACCTTGCACAATGTTGCTTTGCTCCTATTTTCTCAGCACAGTGCTCTTCTCCCTTAATCTTATACAGTTGACATTTTTTTTCAAGTGAAAAGAGGGGAGGAGAGGACAGAAAAGGAGGGAGGAAGCCTGCCTGGGTTTTTTTTGTTTGTTTGTTTGTTTGTTTTCCTCCATATAACAGAAAGATAGTATTTATGAAGAGACTTGGTGTAGAGTCACCCTACTTGGTTTTCAGGAGTCAGACATGGTTTACAGCACTCAGCTAGAGTTAGAAATCTCAGCAATCCCCAAGTGGCCGCTTGCAGAGCTGCTGAGAAAAGGGGGTCTCTGTGCCAGGCTTGTAGTGCTCAGCATGTAGCCAGCATTGATCCTCAAAATGTTTATGCTTGGTCTCCATGCTGCGTGAACGCCAATAATCTCTTCCTGGAGCAGAGGTGACCCTGAAGGCACTGTCACTACATTCATGCTGGGTCTATGCTAAGAAATCCACTGGCCTCAAATAGACCCTGTACGACCTAATGTCTATGGTCAGGGTGTCCAAGGGACAATTAAACTGGAATCCCAAATAAATCACACTTAGATTGTGAGGAAAGAGTAGCATAATCTGAACATTAGCTAGTTAAGGGGTGGGCTGGGGGAGAAAACCCCACAACCCAAGCCATTGAATGGATCTGACATAAAGTTTGAGAACACTTTTGAGCACAGAGACTTTCTTTGGGAAACAAACATCTTAGCATGCAAGATTTGCTCAGTAGTGTAACTTTGGGACCCAACTTTATCTCTTCATCAGTAAAACAGCTACTTCCAATCATATTTTGTTACAGCCTCCTGTTTCTGAGCTCTGGTTAACACTTTCAGTATGTCTGGAACACCTCTGATCTCAAAGAAATGTCAATCAAATAGACTTAATTACCTAGCATATAAATAAACTTCATCTTGCTCTGGCAGGTGTCTTTTCAAGGAGTAGGTGTTTGTTTCTTAGCCAAGGTCTTCCAGTCATGGCCTGAGAATCTCACCTCTTCCCAGTAAGATTTTATTTTCTAGAATCACTCATTACATCCAGCTGTGTCTTGCTAGGCAATAATTACTAATTCACAAATAAATCCATCATGGAGTAGGTAGTGGTGAGACTATAATTCAAGGACATACATGTGTACCTGTGTCTGCTTCAAGAGAAAATAAAAAATATCCAGTTGTCCTCCATGAGCCTCGTAGTGTGGTCCATATAATGAAAGTCTCTATCTCAGGCAGTGGATGATTTGGTTTGGAAGGGACCTTTAAAGGTCACCTCGTCCAACCTCCCTGCCATGAGCAGGGACGTCTTCAGCTAGACCAGGTTGCTCAGAGCCCCGTCCAACCTGACCTTGAATGTTTCCAGGGATGGGGCATCTACCACCTCTCTGGGCAACCTGTGCCAGGGTTTCACCACCCTCATCATCAAAAATGTCTTCCTTAGCATCGGGGAATTATCCCTGTGATCACTCTGGAATAGCAAACAATTATGACACATAGCAAATCGAAGCTGGACTGCCCCTGAGTGCCTTGGATTTGTTACAGAGTGTTTTGCTTGTCTAGTTTCTGGCAGATTTATAGCTGGGCTTGTTATCTCTACCTTTCTGTGTCCCTGAGCTGCATATCATGTGCCTGCGCAGAGGAACACAGGGAAGAGCAGAGCAATGATGGCACAGAAATGCTGCCTGGGATCCCCAGGCCCCAAACAGGTTTGGTTTGGGGTTTGAGGTTTGATTTTGGTTTGGTTTTTTTTGGTTTGGGTTTTTTTTTTTCACATCACTCATGAGCAGTAGCAGCATTTACTTGCTGTGTACAGTGGTTCAATGATGTAAGGGTGAGGTCTGGAAGGAATCGAAGACGTCATTCCCATTAAAGCAAAATGGGGAAGTTTTTCTAAATATAATAAAGGGTAATATTAAAATATTGCAACTGTCTACCCTAACTGGCAATGGACAGTCTTAAAAATCTATTAAAGGAGATTAGAGATGTGGAAAGCATTTTAGTTCATAAGCCAACAAATTTAAGAGCTTTAAGAGGGAAGGTTAGAAGCTGACTGTAAGATTCCTATCCAGCTCACTGATGATAAATGTAAATATGATTTTATACAGTGCAGAGGCAACCTTTTCAGTCTCAGACAAAGGGATTGATCAGGAAGGGAGCTCAGGACTGTAATAAAAATGCAGACTCTTCAGTTGTAAATAGAATTATTTTCAGATGGCCAAATCTTCTTTTAATGACCACTAAAGGTTTCACATGAGCCAGCAGTTTTGGCTCTATTTTTTCTTGCAGATAATGAGGCTAATTGACAACTGCAGCATCCTGATAAGGCCTAGATGGAAGATGAAATGTAGGCCCAAAGATAGATAGAGCAAGATAACTAATGACCAGCATTAACAAGGATGTTGACCATTATTAAATCTGTGCTTTCATGGAAGGAAAAAAAAAGTTACTTCTATGTGGGGTTTATTTCACAGCAAATAATCTAATGACAGCAAATGAGGCACTTAAATCCAAGAGGACCAGTGTAATGATTTCTAGTGATTTGGAGAGTTACACACCTGACAATTAGGAATGAAAGACCCAACTGGGGGTGTGTTTAGACAAGCAGTTATTTCAAAAAGGTTTCAGAGGGAGAGAAGATAAGATTCGCTGTGATGCTCTTTGTCTATGCAAAAAAGACTGGAAGCAGTTATTGGATGTATGAAGAGGAGAATAATGTGTCATTTCTGCTCTCTATACTGTTTCTGTGGAATTCATCCAGGAAAACTGCATGCCCTTGTGCAATGCTGCTGAAAAAAAAAAAAAAAAAAATTTACTATACCTTACCGCAAATGTTTGACACTATTTATATGCAAAACAGACATTTGCTGCTGAGCAGGTCATACCAAGCTCATTTTATAGTTAGTGGGAAGAAATAGACACTTTTCAGGTGCAAGTCGTATGCATTATTTCAGATATTTATTTTAGGGTGAGATAAATTATGTCCTGGTTTCTACTGACTGTTTTCACTGGCTCTCCAGTGCCTGACAAGAGTCAGGAGGGAATAACTCCAGTAGAGATATTTCTATTGTAAAAACTGATATTTAATTGTATAAATCACAGACTGAAAGACAGGAAAAAGGTCTGTTTTGGTTATCATAAAGATGACTGATAGTGCTCTAATATGAATATACTATATTGGAAGGAAATAAGGCCTTCTGATAAGCTCTTTAACTTAATGGTAAAAGGCATAGGAGGAGTGCCTGGAAGTTAAAGTCAGATTACTTCATATTAGAAATAAAACATTGGTTTAGTACTTAAAATAGTAAACAACTCTAAGCCAAGCCATAAATTCTTCCTTTCTGATATCTTCAAATCAAAATTAATGTCTTTCTGGGGAAGATGCTTTAGCCAGACACAAATCATTGAGACCAGGCTCAGCACGGGCTGAATTTCATAGAACCACACAATCATAGAATGATTTAGCTTGGAAAAGACCCTTAAGATCTTCAAGTTTAACCATTAACCTAACACTGCCAGGTCCACCACTAAACCACATCCCTCAGTGCCACATCTACACGTCTTCTAAATACCTCCAGGGATGGTGACTCTACCACCTCCCTGGGCAGCCTGTTCCAATGCTTGACAACCCTTTCGGGGAAGAAATGTTTCCTAATATCCAATCTAAACCTCCCCTGGCGCAACTTGAGGCCATGTCCTCTTGTCCTATCGCTTGTTACTTGATAGAGGAGACCGACCCCCACCTCACTACACCCTCCTTTCAGGTAGTTGTAGGGAGCGATAAGGTCTCCCCTCAGCCTCTTTTTATCCAGACTACACAACCCCAGCACCCTCAGCCGCTCCTCAGAAGACTTGTGCTCCAGACCCATCACCAGCTTCGTTGCTCTTCTTTGGATACCAAATGCAGTCCTGAAAAGCAGCTATGATCCTTTCCAGCTTTTCTTGTAATTTTATTAATAAAGACACAGCAAACCTGGCCTGTCAACCATATATGAATGCTAGTTGTATTCTGGTGGGCTGTGGCATGCAGGGGATCATATTAGATCATGAAAAATCATGTTAGATTATGATTTTTTTACCTTAAACTCTATGAGCTTAAGCATTCCTTACGAAAGCCATACATTTCCCTACCCCATATATAATAGGGTATACATTCTGATAGAGAAGCAGCACAATTATCATGATCTATTGCCATCATTGCTCCCCTGTAGTCAAGATTAAAAATCAAAGTGTTATATTTCCTATTTAATTAATCTCTAACTTCATCAAATACTGTCATCTGAAATAAAGAAAATTGATTCTTTCTTTCTTTCTCTTTCTTTCTTCTTCTTTCTTTCTTCCTTCTTTTCTTTCCTTCTTTCCTTCTTTCTTTCTTTCCTTCCTTCTTTCCTACCATCTTTCCTTCTTTCTTATTATGTTTCTCTCTTTCTTAACAAAGTGTGTAGCAGAAGTGGGTCCATTCATTTTACTTGTTCATAGAAAATATTTTTTCCTGATTTACAAGAAGTTGTCATGAATAGTTGTTTTGGTTTTTTTTTAATATATATGTTAAACTGTGGTGTGTAACAATGCTCAGAAGTATTTCAAACCAAATAAAAGACTTTATTGTATAGGTTTAGAGAGAACTCAATCTGTTTGCTTCAGCAGGGTCTTATTCTTTATATGATTCAGATGATAAACGTTTTGAAAGGATGATACACAATATGAACTTAATATATCATATATTTGGCAGATACGGTGATTGCCACAAATTCCGGTAAAACTTTAGAGATTGTTGCTCTGATTAGGACCGATGCCTTCACTGGATATTTGGCCAGTGCAGGCTGGCCTGCACAGAGCAACCATGTCCCTTTTCTCAGCAAACTATACAAGATCCCACCTAGATCTGCTTGACCTTCAAGGCAAGGTGTGATACCTAAATCTGTGGCTCTTACGTTCCAGATATTCAAGCAATGTAATAAAATCAAAGCAGACAGATCCATCGTAGCCTTCTTAACATAACCTATGGGCTGCCAATTAAGAAATCTTCCCGGGGCTAGTGGATCCATATCATCTCCATCCAAAAAAGCAAAGAACAGAATCCCTAGTGGGGATAGTATGATCACGTGGCTACTACATGAAAAGAAGGAAGATAGTAGAGGAGGTCTGCTCAATTCAACATTTTCCCTCAGAAGATTTCCAGGTCTGGGTCTGGAGAAGAAGCTCATACTCAATGTCTTCCCTAAGCTTAAGGAAAGGAGCTTAGATACTGCACATAACTCACCATTGCCTATTTATCCTCAGAGACTGTATAAAGAGTTTCACAAAGTATTTTAGATTAATTAAATCATCCTGTTTCGGTCATACACATTCTTCTTACATTCGTCTCCACATCTCAGCTAAACATCTAGTGCCTGTAGCCTGGCTTCTGAATTCTGTCACTACCTAGTGTTACTAAATCTCCTATAACCTGCTACGCCTGAATCTTGATCATTGACTTATGAATTATTTATAGTAAAGGACCTTGGCTGTGATCTAAACACAGGATTATAATTATGTTATAAATCATTAATTAGGAAAACAACCTCATGTTTGACAAGACTGTTTTTGCCATTTTGACAAACACATTAACCTTGTCAGAGGTATCCACTTGTTTCCTCCCATTATCTACCAAACAACTACAACATCAGTATATAAAAAAGTTATCTGTCTTTTGCCTTCAGAAATATTTATTTTATTTTATTTTATTTTTTACTGGTGAAAGCTGAGTCTTTCCTAAAAGTCTCATGAAAACAAGCAATACATATTTTGGCTATCTCTGCCTGGTCCTCTCTATTCCCATGACACTGCTGTTGCAGGTCCCTTAGGTCACTCAAAGCCTGATCTGTCCGCAGACCATGCAGAACAGTAACAACCGGTGCTGGTTTGGAATGGACTAACAAGAAATTATTTTGGCTGATTTTAACTCTTCTTTTTTTTTTTTTTCTTTTTTTTTTTTTTTAAATCATCTCTCCATTGACTGAAATGTTCGTCTGGACAAAACAAACTTTTATGTGCCTAAAATTAGTCTACCTTTGAAATATACTTGCAAGGAGAAAGACCACATGGTGCAAACACTGAAACACAGAGAAAACCTTTTTTGTAGATTATTTAATTTCTAAAGAAATTTTTAAAGAAGCTATTGGTCAATATTACTAGTCAGTAACATAGGTCAGGATCTCCAGCTGAATAGATTAACAATGTATTTGCAGGTATGTGTGAAAGGAGTATTTATAGCAAGATAATGAGATATTGTGGGTCCTTATGGGAACTTCTTTCCAAGCACAAGGAAGAACCCAAGCACAAGATCACAGGGGAAGATCACTGTAAAGCTTTGTGAATCTTCATCACTTCTGGGTGACAGTCTCCACATGTGGATTTTGGAGATTAGGATCACTTTTTTTCTCCAAACACCAGACTTTTGACTCCGTTTGCAGAACGAATTGACAGATCTTATGACCTTACAGTCCTAGAGTTTTGATTTGTAATTATGACCATATAATAAGAGCTCCTGCTCACATTCTTTCTCCTATTCCTCCTCTCCATTCCTTCCTCTGTTTTCCCTGGTCCAGAAAAAAATTTTTTTGGTCATACATTTATGGATCATTTTTAATTTTTCATAAATTTTACCTTCAAGAAAAATTCAAATTGTGGCTGTCAACTCCATTTTCCTTCTGAAATGAAAACTTAGCCCAATATATTTTCTGGTATTTAAGCTTCACAAAAATGTGAGTTTTCAACCAGAGAAGGCTGTAAAGCTCATTTAGAAGTGAGGGGTTTTATTCAGTCCATGTTGGGCATAAATTTTTTATTCAGAACACATGGCTGCAGAACAGGATAGCAAAAGATGTTGTCATGCAGAAAATATCCTTGATTTAAGCCATCTTTGAACTTTTAAGCCCCTTAGCAAACACATGCACAAGGGAAGAACTTGCTGTACACCAAATAATGCTGTATACAGCCTTAACGGGATCTTCGTCTTCCTGGGCACACCTTGAATTTAGCGGCCCATTAATACTCCTGATGTCAGGTCAAGCTCTTGCTTTTGCCTGGAAATAGTCTTGCAGCTTTCTACTTCTATGCAGTTGAATAGTCACTACTGTCAAATCAATAAGTGCTGAGACTGACCTGATGGCTGATTTTTCAGCAGCAATAGATCCCAAGTCTTGGCAGGCAGGCACTCTTGCATACACTTGGAACTGCCTTTCTACCTCTGGAAGCAAAACGTCTCACAGGGAGACAGAGTAGTAATAAGAAAGAAAAAAGTCCACAGATATACACTGAAACAAATGAGCTGCAACAGTTTGTCGAAAGGAAATGGCTTCTTCTGTGGTTTTTATACCTCCTTTGTTCTATGAAATGCCAATAATTTGACAGCACAGTACTTAGTTATGGTCAGTACTCTAGACACCTCTGTGCTCTGTAAATAACATTTATATCACCAAATTTTTCACACGCACAGAAAGTTTTTATTGTCATCATCATGATTCCCTTGTGTGTCATCTCTACCTTCTGGCTGGTTGTCATTTTTATTGCTTTCCCTTGAAGAGCTTCCTCCTATTTCTCTCTTCTTTTCAAACCAAAATCCGGTTCTGGAGGAAAAAAATATTTTCAGAAGGTCTTAATAATACATAGAGACTTTGGTGACAACCTCTTTGATTTTAGTTTTCCAGTCCTCCTTAATTTTGATTTTTAACTTTTCCAGAATTTTAGTTTTTACTGACCTTTTTCTTAATCCCTTCCAATTGGGCTCACAATTAGACAATTAATCAGAACAATCTTTGCTAAAAGTTTAATCCATGTCATTCAATTCTCAGACCTTTGTTCCTAATGCAAGCTTCTAATGCTTTTTCAGCCATCCTAGGTTCCATGGGACATCCACACGGGACTGGCAGATACTACACAGCACCAACAGGAGACCAACTCCTTCTAGATCAGCAGTTGGAGGACATTAGAATATCCCTTAGGATGCTAAGAAGACATCAAAGGGAGGATTAGTTGCTTAAAAAAATGACATTTATGGTCTTCTGATTGGCCCTCACCTACCAGAACATAAAAGTACAGGCTTCCTATAGGTTCTGCAGCAAAAGCAGCTTCACTGCACACCCTGACTTCTTGCAGTGCCTTAAGACCTTCTTTTTTTCCTGTGTGCACGCCTGGGCTTCCAGCCAAAAGAAGCCAAGGTACATAATGGGATAGTTTTGTCCTGGCATGTAGTTGAAGGGCATTAACGTGCATCTCCACATCACATAGGCATTTTCTGGCACAGCCAGGGTGGTGGACAAGCTCTAGTCACATAACGAGACCCACAGGAACAAAATTTATATAGAAAAATCCACTGTACTGTGTGCAGTGATTCTCAAGCAAAATACTGTGTAGGTCCTACTCTTGCTACAGAGGAGCTGTTTGAATTAATTGTTTAATTTAATCTTCTTGTGAGATTATCCTAAGGTGTTCACTAAAGTACATAGTTTCTATCTCTTAAGATGTGGTTTGCAGGGTTGTTTCATGAAATACACTGAATATCTCATTTCCATGAGAAGGACATTATTCAATGTGACAGGGGTGATTTAACAATATGAAGTATGACCTAGAAGGGCAAACAAACAAGTAATTCATCCCTTTCCTCATTTTGGGGGGAAAAAAGTTTCCAGGAAGGAAAAGGAAGCAGCTCTGACTATTTTTTCACCAAAAAAATATTTTTAAATGCATTCCATTATTTGGATAAGTAAACCTTTTCACTAGAAAAATAAAATTACCAGCTCTTCCAACATATTAATCACATTTGTCATTGTTAAAATTTCAGCTTGTTTCCCATGTCATTTAGGGAACCCTTTGAGAATGGAATAAAATAACATCTTAATCAAGGAACAATGGGTTTTTTTTCCCCCTCTGACAAAAGAGAAATCTTACTCTAACCATGTGGGGACCAATTAAAGACACAGTCAGGAATGGGAATGAATTAGCCCATGTGGGTAAGTTTTACCATGCCAAACTTCAGGGGAGAGATTCATTTACCTACGTGGTTGTGCCCATTGGCATTAGGGATGCTCTCATGTTGAGGGTACCAGACTTCCACACAGGCCTGGCAAACACGGCGGGATGTATAGGAGGTTTGTGCCCTTCTGAAGCACAACTGTAAAGCTGGCAGGGTGTCAGCAAGCAATTTTGTTTAGGAATCAGAATCCCATCCTGCATCTCCATTGACTATAAAAGGAGCAGTCGATGGTGTCCACCCCAGAGTTAAATGTCTATAATGTCGGTGTCTACTTTTAGTGAGCTGGATCCCACTCATCCTCTCCTTACAGCCGTATATGAGATCAGCTGAAGATAACAGACCAGATTCCTTTTTAGCTTTGGCCCTTTCAATCTGTACCATTGGCAGAAAGAGGCCCAAACTGAAGAAGACCAGTTCATCTGTGAATTCTTCACTGCACGGAGCATTTGTCTGGTGTAAAATAAATGTGCTCTGCTCTTATGCTTCTATCTCCCTCCATCTCAGGCAAGAATTATTACTTTCTCCCTGGTGTCCCAAGCAAGAAAGGGGGTGATTTCAGCCCATGCTGCACTTTATGGCTTTACTTGGGTCTCCAACAGCCTTTGAGGGCTATATGACAGATGGAAGAAGAGAGAACATGCCGGGAAAAGCTCTAATCGTCATTGACAACAGTATCCACAACACATGCTGGTTTCAGGCAAATATTTGGACCATGGAAGGTGGGTTAAACAACATGCCACATCGACAGACAAAGCTGCTTCTCATCATAAGCCATTTTCTGTCAAGCACAGATTCGGCTGCTCAGTAGGGACTAAAGAGACAAGTAAAATTAGCTTCTGTTCTGCTACATGCAACATCAATCCATTTTACATGCCTCACTGTGGTGACCTGAAAGAAATGTATGGTTTGCTGCACACAATTTTTCTTCCATCTGGCTTGTTTTAAGATTGGGAGGGGAAAAAGGAGAATGGATGGAAGGGGTGGAGTGAATACATCCTGCCCTAAGTGTTTTCAATAGAGCATTAATTGAAATGTTGTAGATACTGTTTGCCTCAGCTGTGGCTGTTCATAATAATTAGGTTGATGGATTCAGAGAGGAACAAAAAAAATACCTCTCTTCTCAGAGAGAAAGAAATTCAAGCACTGGGTTGGGAATTCGAGAATCTAGTAAACTCCTGAACCTAGTAAATTGGACATGTACAAGTCCTGGAGCCAGATTGGAGGCATCTAGCAGGGAACTGGCTGACAAAATGCTGCCACTCTCCACCTTCTTTGAAAGTTTTCAGTGATTAAGAGAGGTCCCCAATGTTAAAAAATAAAATTAAAAAAAAGCTATGTTAATACTTACAAAACGACAAGGAGGGTACAGAAAGCTACATGCTAATTACCTTACCTCAATCCCTGGGAATGAAGCAAACCCCTATACAAGGAATTTTTATGCCACGTGAAGGAGAAGTTTGAATTCTGCATAGGCTATCATAATGCAAAAGCTTATTCTTTGTTAGTCCAGGGCAAGAAGGGATCTTGAAGATGGAAAAAGTATGTTTTAACCATGTGACTAACAGAAATGAGGATCTGGTCCCCGGGACTGGTTTCATTTAAATTTGGTCTTTCATCTTACAGAGTAATTTCATATTAGATACAAGGTGTCTAGGCAAAATCACACACTGGAGATGCCATTCTCTTTTCACTGACCATAGAGAGATCTGGGACAGGTAGTTTGGGTGCTTCTATATAGCTAAGTGAAATTAATTTCACCCTCCTTTCTGAGACTTACAGTAAATATCGTGACAATTGGGAGCACTGGTTCCTTCATACATGGCAAGTATTATTTTTTCCTTCATTGTCATTCTGGTGAAATGTTAGAATGATATTTATTCCTTTCCTGGTTAGTGAATGTTAGGCACCAGCTTCAAAACTTACCACTTTCTGACCATATTGGAAAATAAACTATTCTTAAACAATTCCATATCGATGGATTGGAAAATAAACTATTCTTAAACAATTCCATATCGATGGTGGATTATCTTTAGATTTTTTGCTCATTTGAGCAAGAAGTGTAGATTTAAATTTCAAGTTAATATTTTGGGATTCAAGAGCTTTTTTTCAGTGTCTACCTAATTAATGATTTTTAGTAGCAAGAATATGTAAGAAAAGAGCTATGCACTCAAGCTGACATTGGAGTCATATCTTTTGAATAAAACAGGTCAGGGGATGCTCAAAATCTCTGAAAAGCAGACCAGACAGTACCTCTGCTGCAGCAGTCATGTATCTGCTTCTGCTGCTTATTTTTCAACTGAAATAACAACCCTTTTTTTAAGAATCCCCATTAGTTGCTGTGGAGATAATTATGAGTCCAGGGGAAAAAAAATGGCAACTCTAGGTGAGGATATGAAAAGAAGAGGAGAGAAATTCCTGGAGCAACAGAGATCTTGTGTGTGGATTTCTTAATAAATAAAAAAAAAAAAAAAAGGAGAAGAAAAAAAGAAGCAAACAGAAGGCTGTGGGCTAAAAAGCTGGCTCTATGCATCTGTGTGAAAGAAAAAGAGACAAGATCTATCACAAAGGAAAGGAAAGGATTTACCTTCACTATCCATAAGCGCCTGCAAAGTAGGCATTTCTGCCTAAGCTAGTCCCGCAGGGCTCCTTCAGAAGATCTAATCAATTCAGTCAACGGACAAGGAAGCTTCAATTCATCTCATCCTCCACTAGACATCTAATGGAGGTGAGGCGAGCCAGGCGGCACGACTACCTGGTTTTGTCCGTTGATGGTCACGGAAGCCTTGGGGGAAGAAGCTCTCATCCACGTTTGCATCGCAGACATCTGAGGCGCAGGAAATCTCTCCCAAGGGAAAGACAGCAGAGCCAGTAAATCCAACACTTCACATGCAAGGATTATCCGATGCCCCCTCTCCTTATGCCTCCCGTTTCCTCACCACGTATCTGCGCTGGTTGCAATGGACATATTGGTCATGAAGCAGGGAAGTATTTCTCCTGCATCTACTACACAGCAGGCCCAGCTGCTAACTTACCAGTGCAAAACCGGATTTGATATCAAAGATCCCTGAAAAGGCAATAGAGGGTGGCACTACGGAGCAGCCAAAAACCAGACGCTACTTTACAGGGCTCTGCGCTTACAGAAGCCATCTAAAAAGCCCAGCAGCATTACACCTTTACAGAATCCAGTCGATGCATTAACTCAGGTAAAAACTGAGCAGCGCGGGCAAAGGTTGCAAAAGGGCCACCATCATGACCAACCATCTGGGAACTTTGCTGAGGAGTGTCAAATCTAAACCGACAAACCATAATATACCTTGGCCTGCAAAATCAAACCCCTCCAGCAAGGGAGTAGAACAACTCTTATCTCCTCTAAACTGACCAGAAAGAGACTGATGACTTGCATCTACATGTCTTATAAAGAACAGATGAAAACATATTATACCTTTGATTGTGTCTGCATAAAAGAAGCATGGCTCCTGGCCAATAAAAGCATGCTGGAATTCAGGAAAATCCTAAGGTATGGTTTATATGTAGAAATATATCTTGAGATATAGCTTGGATGAAGGAAAAAAATACTCTTGCACGGCCACCTGAGGATTTGAGAATGACAAGAAAAATATGCTGTCATACAATTGACTAATTTTGAACATTGCTCCTACACACAGAAGGTGGCCCAAGGAAATAATTTTTTTTATTCTAGGGCCTTTGGACTGTTGGGTGCTAAACTCCAGAGCAGTCCTCAGCCCTAGGAAAGGAAAGGGAAAGGGAAAGGGAAAAGGAAAGGGAAAGGGAAAAGGAAAGGGAAAGGGAAAGGAGGACTATTCCATCGCAGGACAGCACTATCTCCTTCCCTCACTCCCCTCTCCCTCAGAAAAGATCCTTTTTTTGGAAAATGACATTTTCTTCTTGAGTCAGGCTTTTTGATCGGTCCTTCCTGGATTTATTTTCACATTTTACCAGCTTCCCCTCCAGAAATTTCTCTTTCTTGTAAAAACAAAATTAAAAAGAGTCATTGGGGTAGATTATACATAGATTAGCAAATGGTTCTGCACATTCCTGACTCTTCATCAGCCTAGCTGCCCTTCCCAGGTTAAGAATGCTGCTGATCAGATGAGGTACAACTATGGACTATTATTGTAGAGACTGTGTTCTTTTTTCCCAGGCATTAGGAATTTAGTTGATATGTAGTATCTGGATTCTTCTGAAGTCATTAGTTTTTTCACAGATTCCAATGAGTAATTTGTACCTCTGTAAAATCATTCTCTGGTGGCCTCAGTCAAGCCTAAACAGTTATATCAGGAAGCAAAACCTGACACCTTAACCTTTATTGCATTGACTGTCTGCAAACAACAGGGTTTAATAAGCTGTGAAAGAACATATTTAATTAAAAAAAAAAAAAAAAAAAAAAAAAAAAAGAACCAAGGAAACAAGAGACTACAAACTGCTACAGTAAGAAGAAGAAATCAGTGCAGGCCCAATTCTCAGATATAGTAAATTGGTGTGATTCCAGTAAAATCAGTGGTGCTGGGTCGAATTATACTAGTTGTGGATCTGGACCCAAGAGGGTAGGTATGTGATAGCACTGCTGAATCAAAGACAGATGAAAACACTGCTAAACTGAAATAAGTATTCCCATCTCCCTCCAGAATAAAGAGAAAGGGAAAAACAGGTCATGTCTCTGCTGTCTTTCCACAGCTTCCAAAATAATCATAGTTTACTGTTAATACAGACTGCTGTATTTTAGCACTACGTACTGCTGTATTTACACATGTGCATAGCACCATTGTTATCCACATTTTTCTTTTCTTTCCATTATCACAAATTAAATTATAGCCTTGATGACTCTAATGCACAATGCAAATACTCTCCTTGAGCTATGATTCTAAATCCCCAAATGTATTTGTATAAATAAAATGTTGAGATATCATTCCTCTGACATTTGATATATCAAAAATTGGAATATATTTTTTCCTGTGTGCTCCTCTGAAGCAGGAAATAATTTTCTTTTTCCATAGCTGTACCACAATCAAAGTCCGTAGGCATCCATTCAGTAGTTTAGCTTAATCATACTTATGTAATTACTGTCAGAGTATGACATTTTCCTTTCACCTTTACTGTTCCCTAGAGATTAAGCTATCAACCCTTCAAGATCATTACAGCTGTTTACATGCAGGTAGCAAAAGGAGTCTCAAACAGCTAGAAATCTTTATCTCTGGCTGTAACATGAACCAAATTCTCTGTATTTTGGGGATTTTTTTATTTTGTAGCATAGAAGCAGTATCCATACCTGAGAAATGGACTAACTAGGGGAACATGAATGTATCTCTCTATGAGGTTTAAAAAAGTAATATAGAAATTTTAATGGAAGGATACTGGGAAAGATGTTCAATTTTCTGTATCTGTGGTAGTAATGCACATGTTGAATTTAAGACCAGGAGGTACCATTACGGTCATTTATTATGGAAAACACAAACACCAAAGTTTCATTTTGTGGTTCCCTCATACAGTTCACAGTGGGCCTAATTCTCTGCTGGTCTATTTTGGGGGGTCATTATTTATTTCCCATAAATGAAAAATAAATGGGTTTAAAGTTCAGGATAGAGCATGGCGAGGGTGGTGAGAGCTGTGGATGGGAACGAGAGCAAATACCAAAGCCGTCCCCCAGAGTTACAAACCCATTTTGATCTAATGCAATTGGCAATGGCAGTTTTGCAATGGAAAGAAGATGGAGCTTGGCAAAGACTGTAGATAGTAAGTTGTGCACCTAGACTGCACCAGAATAAACAACAACTTCTGTTTTTCATAATTCCTTGAAGGTGCTTGTCCATAGGTCAAGCACATGATGGTCATATGTCCATCATGTCCATAGGTGCCATATTCCAGCCATGCATTTGGCAATCATGAGACTACCTTAACAAGCAGGAGGTTTCAAAAAACTTAAAAGGGCTTCAGTGAAATAAGTTTGAATAAATATATCCACCTTCCCAAATCACCTCTTAGCTCCAGTTATTGGTCACGTGTGCCTGGGGCAGCATCTGATTCCTCATTTTTATCACGTGTTTCTGATTTATTAGGTAGCCCATCAAAGCTAAGGGTAATTTTCCATATTCCCTTTTGCAGGCAAGAAGAGGAGACATTGAGGGAAGGGAAGGGAAGGGAAGGGAAGGGAAGGGAAGGGAAGGGAAGGGAAGGGAAGGGAAAGGAAAATCAAAAGGAAAAACCCAGCTCTTAGATGCCTTCAATAGCTCTCCAATTTAGTAAATAGAGACACAGTAGTATCTCTAGAGGGAACTTTTCTCGCTGAAGATATGTTTAAGATGAAAAGGAATATTCTGGATATATCTTTCACTCTTCATGAACTATAGAAGCCAAATCAACCAGAGTAAACTGAATACTCCTGGTTTAGAGGGTAGCCCCCTCTCCCTCCACCCACGTCCTGCCGCCCCCCTCCTTAAAGGAAAGCTTAAATTTTTGCAAAGATCACAAGCCAGCCTTAGCTAGACAGGAAAGATGAAAAGGTGGATTTTTTTTCTTAACAAACAAGAAATGATGTAGCAGGCAGGCAAAGCTATAGGGAAGCAATCTCTGTGGAACAGAAATATCTGTCCTTGTTGTCTGTAAATGCAGACATTAATCTGGAGTAAAGTCCAAACTTTTGAACAGAATTTGGTTTTGAACTGAGTTATATTCTTTCAATACCTAATTGTCTTGAAGTTACCAACCCACTTTAGTATCAGACCAGATTGGAAGTTTCTTAAGACTAAATCAAGAAACTTGAGAGCTTTTGCAACACCTGCAGTAAGAGCGGGGTAAAAGCTGTTTGATCCCCAAGTAATGTCATGTCATAGACATGTATGTTAGAGATAAAACCTCCCCTTTTGCTCTTAAAAATACAAGCCAGACACAGTATTTGGATGTCATCACCACTGCATGAACATGTTAAAGTATCTGAGATGAATTGGTGTTTTGTGTGATTTGACTTTACGCAATTTTTCTTCCTGCTCCTCTTATCATCAGCTTAAGATAGTTGAGACATCTGTAAGTTGTGGGTTTTTTACTGCATTCCTCTTAAGATCAGCTGGCCCAATTAGGAAGGTAAAGATAAAATCCAAATGGAAAAGCTTTATCCTTTTCCTTTATTCTTCTGGAAGCTTCTGTGCTACCTTATTAAAGTACAGTAGTGTGAAACGCCACAGAATCCAGCCTGCAACATAAGTTACCAAATTAAGTTAAAAAAAAAAAACAAACAGTATAATGTTGATCTGTGCCATATTGCAACTTCCAGCCAAGAATATCCTCGTGCCATTACACCAGCAAGAAACATTGTTCCATAAATATCCCAGGATGTGTGTTTACCTGCTAAAAGAATGGGAATTATCGGGATATCAGATAATACTTTAAATCTTTCTTCCCCTATGAAGCTGGCATACTTAGGTTGACATGGTTGTTACACTGAGAAAAAACTTTGCAGAAGTGACAAGTAGCTGAGGATGAAGAAGGAGCAGCAGATGAAGCTGACAGGTTTTGATTCTCCACTTCTGTTTTTATGCCAATTAAACAGTACCTTCTGCAGGTGTTTCTGCCCCTTGGGAGGCTGGGCAGAGCAGTTGCTCTAAGATTGACCAACACTGAGGTTGTGTGGGGTTCTGAAATGTCAGGTTTTGAAAACAGCAGCTGGTTTTTGCAAAGCTTACGTGGCTGAAAGGAGTTGGCAGAGACTTAAACAATCTGTCTTGTTTCTCAGCCGTCCCTTCACTTGGCCTTTAGAAAACAGTTCTTGCTCAGGTGATATATTCTTACACACACACACACTCTAGCAAGTCCCTGGACTTCCACATGTATATTTGCTTATAAGTAGAGCCATAAAATATTAGCCTAGTTATACACCTCTTCTCTCTTAATTGCCGTAACAAAATAAGCTTTCAGTTCCATTTTGACCTGCCCATCACCACTAACTTTCGAAATGCAAGATGCAAAACAAGTCTTCATCATTTTTCAATTGGTTTCCTAAGGAAAGGAAGCTTCTGCAATCCTCCTGTATGTCTGCCAGTCCCCACTATTCATTAAATATGTCGGCCAGTTTCAACCATCATTAGACAAGAGGTATATGTTTCAAGGATATTAAGTCTGCTAACCGTAGTTAGGAGGAAAGAGGAGATGGACTACAGCTGGTGTTGCAACTATAAGAATTGGATGTTCAGGATTTCAATCATAGTATTTGACACCAGAGAATCTGCAGAATGGAAAAGAAATCAGATTTTTGCAAAGCCTCCTGCTAATGAAGACCCTTATTCTTTCCTTTCTAAATCCTTTTGACAACTAGCACAGTCTTGTGAACGTTTATACGGTCAACGTTAGTGTTGTGGTTCATGCTGTATAAATATGAACATTAATTTTTTAATTACTCTTCTCCCTCCAGTTGTTAAAACTACATGAAGATACTTTTCATTTCTCAGTATTTCATTAAACTGGAGCAGTTAATGCTTGCAATGTTCACATTCAGGTCTTGATCTTCAGCTGGGGTAAAATTACTCCAACATAGGCATAGAAATCAGAACTACCTGAAGGGCTCTCCCTCTTTCTATCGCTATATAACCTTCCCTTTCTTTACAATGTAGGACTGAGTCTTTTATTATCGTTATGGAATATTTAAGACACATACAAAAAGCTTTCAAACTTGTTTTCAAAGACAGTTGGAATAAAAATCATTAAGAAAGCCATTTTCAGAAATTTCATGAACTCTATTTCTTCCTTGAATTTATATTCTAGTATGAAAGGTAATAGTATGGTCATGTAAGTAAAAATTACCATCAATTTAATGAACTGCATTGCTTAACATGATAGAAAAGCTATCTGCTAAACAAGGGATTTCTTCATTTAAGAAGAAAGAAGGTGATAGCACATCTTTTAACTGCTCTTTCCAATGACAAGAATGCAGCAAATATTTCACTTGGCTGAATGAAGAAATTAAATGATGAAGACATGGATTTTTACCTGTGATTCAGGAGACTACCACAACCTGTGTGCAACTTCAAGCATATACATAACTAGACTTTAAGCATACGTTCAATAGATTTTTTTGAACTAGAGCCACGTATTCTGTTCTGTGCAGTTTTCAACGTCTTCTAGCAGCTGAACTTCAAGCACAATACAGTCCCCACTTAGAAATCCAACTAGATAATTAGTGTCTTATAGGCTTTCATTAAGAAACCCTTTATATATCAATGGTGGGTAGGACTTCAAGATTTGCTATTTCACACATGGAGATACAGGAGGTTAATGGGCAAAAATAATCATTTCCAAGGCCAAATTAATAGCTGTGCTAACTGAGATGCATAATAAATAAGTGTAGCAGCAATTTGCTCACTCTCTGATTAGAATAGGTTCACCATGTCAAAGAACAGGGAGACAGACACAGATAACAATGCTCTGTTAGCATTTACCATGAACTGTCTTGTTAAATGCATGAGATTCTTTAGATTCTTTGCAGAAACATTACTTATTCTTTTTGATGGCAAGGACTATAACGTTCAGGTTGCATTTCTCCCCTTGCTGTGCAATAACTTGTAAAGATTGAAGATATCCACCATCAGCATTAAAATGGCATGAATATCATCAATGACATTCCTAGCAGGAGCCGTTCATTTAAGGGTCTTTAGTTAAAAGTAGGAATCAGGACCTGCCTGTCTTAGAAACTTCCAGGGGTGTCATGCTCTGAGTGTCTGGAAGTCATGATAGCAAGAGCTCTTGCAATACTCAAGACATGAATCTTTGGGCTTAATTTTTAAGCTCTTCTTTCTTAAAAAATATTAGATAAAAGCATTCTAAATAAGTGTTCTTATTTCCTGTTTAACTCCTGCTTTTTTGGCTTCTGGCTCTGTACAATAATAGGTTAAAGAATTTGTCCTGAGGACCAAGAACAGTTTTATAAAGAGATTAAAAACACGGGCAAAATGATCATAAGCAATGTGTTCGGTGGACTCAGTCCAGCTCCCAAAGGACTGTAACACTGCATTGGGCAAAATATTTGTACAACTTACAAAGCACTAAGCAGAAATAGAAATAACATAAACTTCCTTTGATCTTTCCTAAGGGCAAAGATAAAAGGATACATATAAAGGTATGGGAAATCTCACCTTACTGTTGCCAATACCTTGTAAGTCACAGGTTGTAGCTCCATCTTTCTTGCTAGGCCTTGTCCTGTATATTTCCTGAGCACTCCTTTGTAATAGATTTTCTCAAGATAAGTTTTTATTATTTTTTTTCTTAAAATACAGCTAACAGGAAACAGATGGTATCTAAGTAATACCTACTCCAAAGTAAACAAGACAAATATTGAACCAGAGTAATGACTCAATGATTGGCCTAGGTCAAGTTATTTAAGGTTGCTACTTTGGTATTAATTGCTACTTTAATTACACTGACAGTAAGTGTAGTTTGTAAATGAGACCCTGTAGCGTGATTCAGAAAAGTCTCGAGTTTGCTCTCGGTTCTGCCTTTAACTTCCCGTGTTACGTACATCAAGTCATCTGAGCTCAGTGTCCCATATTTCAGCTACAAAGTGGCTAACACTTTGCATTCCTTAATTTGTGTGTCAGGCATCTGTCTGTTCCTGTGCCTCAGACCTGGCACTATCCACACCTTAGAATAACAAGGGATGGGACTCGTCTAACTAAATGCAGACACGTGCAATGCATTGATCTAGTGACTCCTGGGTCCCTCTATAATTGAAGGAGAGCAAAAGGCAGTTTGGGGACACGTAAAGTCTCTATAATAGGGCATATGAATTACTCCCCTGAAGTGCATCTCTTGGTTAGAAGGAGAGCCTGGGATGACTGGTGCAGATCTGAATGTCTACATGTTAGGCATCAAAATTGTGACACAAATCCCATCTAAGCTAATAAAATATTTTACTTTCACGAGTGTAAGAGACTGGTTTGACACGTAACTACTTTGAAGAACCAGTGAAAGCAAAAATACAAAGTGTATTTTTGCGTTTATAAATCTATATGCACACGTACACAAGTAGATACAGAACACATTCATCTATGTCCATATATATAAAAGTATATCTTATATATACACTTTCAGGATATGTTAAAGGTTTTGTTTTCATACCATACCTAGTACCTGAGAGACTGGCAGGAAAAACAGTTAATATTGTATTGTAGATGGTACAGATATATGAGAGTTGAGGTCATCTCCTTATCATCATCAGACTCAAAATCCTCAATCACATGTTATCTTCACAAGCTGGCCAGGATGTACAGTCTGACTCTTCCATTCTGTGCAAATTGATAATGTAAGAATCGAGTAGCTTTATTCAAGTTATACAGAGAGTAAAGTTACTTTCCTAAGATCCCATAAAGTAGAATCAACAGCTAAATTAATTTGATCAGGCACAAGCTAATTTTATGCAACAAGAGCACTCTTACTTTCCAAGCATCAGAGCTAAAGTGGGCTATCCACACTGAGTATTTGCAGGTACACTGTAATCAGCCAGGCTGTAAATTATCCTTTCACATCCCTAAGTAAAATTGTAGAGGTCCTTGCTATAAAAATATGCAAGCAGAATCAAATGTGATGGGCATTTTAAGCAGAGATAACCTGCTGTGCCTACTTCCTGAAAATGACCAGCTAGACTGCTGGCAATTATCTCTAATTACAGTTGGTACAAAAGGGTTTTCATAATGCACTTTTGTACAATGTGCAACCTTGAAATGAGGTCCCAAGGCTGAAATGTTTGTTCCCCTTTTCCATTAAGTGCATTTAAAAAATGATAATTAGAAGATCATTCAGGAGGGAAGATAACACTCTGACATGGTCACTTAGTAAATACATAAGACTTATTATTTGCCTCTTAAGAGGCCTGATGCTGTCCCAATGATTTAATATTAACCGTCATATAACCATTTCATTATGAGAGCTGAAGGAAGAGAGAGAAGTATCATTAGACCCATATTCCAGATAAGGAAATTGCCACAAAACTTTCTTTGCATACATTCAGCATCAAAGCTAAGAAACTTGCCAGTCTGCAAACTCCCAGCCCAAGGGTGAGCTGTAGGACCCCAATAACTCTGAATTTGTCAAAAAACCTCTCTCCATATATCAGCCTCAGTTGTAAGGTTGTTTGTTTTGGTTTTGGTTTTTTTGCTTAGGATTTTGACCTGTCCACATTGTGGTGATTAACTGTAAAGCAAAGAGATCAAGGTTTCTTGATAAAATAGCAAAGGGATAATCTTCCTTCAGTGCTTGGAACATAAATATTAGACTGGTCTTATCAAACAGATCCTACTATAAGACCTTGCCAGATGCTGACAATTTTGTCAATCCATTAATGATTCCAACCAGAACTTTCTTGCTTGGACCACTTTCTCAAGCTGAGCTCTGTTGATAAACAATGGTTTCTGAGAAAACCCTGGGATTAAAATTCTGTCTTTTCTTAAACACTATCAATAGGGGACATAAGGGGAGCTGAGCTGAAAATTAAAAATAAGCCCTTATTTATGTACTGGGTAAAACCTGAGTTCTTCAGTGCCTGTCTCCTCACATGCTCCTTGGGTTACCATAGGTACCATGAAACCCTCAGTATTTACTGAAACATAACATTTACCTGACCCACTGCATTTACTGTGTTTAGACGCAAGATTGCTTTGAATACTCTGCTAAATGTAATTACTGGGAAGAGCAAATATCAAGATTTTAATGGTACTCCCTGCATCTCTTTGTTCTTCAAAATGAGTTCAAATGTCCATTTGATTAGCCAAAAGAAAAGAGAAATAGAAAAATAAAAAAGTTACTTGTCTGTAAGTTCTCTCATCTCAGGATTCTGTCTATTTTCTGAATAATGAAACTCATGAAAATCCCTCTGAACCAAATGAGCTTCAGCATATCTGTCTTCAACAGTTACATAATTTGAAGGGTCTGATTCTGTGGAGGGCTGTTTGTGCTTTCTTGCCTTCAAAATCAAAAGAAACTGGTGTCCCTTCTCACCTTCAATGATCAAAAGATTTTCTTGAGCCATTACGTTAATTAGTCTCATAGATAGCACTGAACTAAAATAGAATACTTCATACTTGCAAAAGGCCTTGAGATCTGCAGATGAAGGTACCTATCTTATCACCACCTTTTTACAGATGGGAAAGAAAAGTGACTTACTCAAAATAATCCAGGAATAAACCCATGAGGAGATCTTTCAGGTCTCAGTTCAGTGCTCTAGGCATAGCTAGGCAACTTTGTTTCAAAGCACTATTTCTTAATCAGAAGATATGCTCTCTGCTGCAGTTTTTAAGTTGACATGTTAATTATTTTACGACAAACCATGTTGTAAAAAACCATGACACCAGCCATTAAGACTAAAAGGGTATTTAAAATTAATTTGATTATTTATATGAGTACAAAACTGTATCATTCAATACTGAGCTGAAGGAGAATAGCTAGAAGCAATGCTGGAAAAAGTGGCCCACTGAACACGGTAATTTCAGATACCAGGTTGTTTAGGTTACCCCAGAGAACTATTACAGCTGTACGACAGACCACTGTGTTTGCTTTGCTATTCATTATCAGATTTTCAAACCAATGAGCACTAGGATATGTCGGGTATGGTCTTCAGCTTTTGTCAGCTGCAGCTCTGACATTGTAGGTAGGCTGAATCTAGATAGTTTGCTAAGTTTTATGGACAAAAAACCCCAAATAAGACACATTTTTAAAGAACTTTTTTTTACATATAACTTATTTTAGACGACTCTGAGATTGCCCTTAGGGCCCAAAGCAGAAAACATTTTTAAATGGAAAATTTTGTGGAACAGGAGGAGCTGTGTGCTTCATGTCTTGCCTCAGCATCAGATATGTTGCCCTAGAAACACAGCAAAGAATATGTTTGACAACGGCAGTTTCTCCGCTGTACAAAAAGATTAACTGTCTCCATTGTGGTCCTCCTTGGTGTAGTGACCATACCAACAAAATTCAGGAATCTCCCTCTCATCCCAGGTTGGGAAGCTTAGAAATGTTCAAATGTGTGCTTTTCCAAACACATCAGGGATCAGTTCTGCTGAAGAATGGAGGAGGAGGCCCGGTCTAGCACTGAGACCATGGTTCTCAAAAAGGAACACCAGGTATCCCCAAATAGATGGTCAGAAGATGGATTTGTGCAAGTGGCTGTGGTATCGGCAGATGAAATACTGATGGCTAGCACGTTGCGATCTCTGTTCTTACTCTGAAAAGAACCAGCTCTAAGTAGACGTCTTGGAAGCTGGCCTTCATGGCAGCATCTCCTAGTAACATCTGTTACTTTTCAACCCTACAAATGACAGTTGGAGGAGTCATTGGTCGGGCTGTTGCTATGATCATCAATTTGTAAGGAAAGTTGGAGGTTCCTCAAGTTGTAGTTATAGAATATTGAGGAAGAAACTCCTCTCACCGGGGTGGAGAGAGTGAGTTTTGCAAGCTCTCTTTTATCAAAATAAGAAGTGCAATTTTGCAAATGCATTGTCACCAGTGAAAGGTAACTGTGGGTTCACAGGAAGACAATATATCACGCTGTCCTGAAGTTGCCCAAATAGGGGACATAACCCTAAAAAAGCTTCCCTAAATCAGCTACCAACTATTACCCTGATTCCTGATGAAAGCGATTATTTTTTTTCCCAACATTCCTTGGGTCTAACCAGGCTGTAGGACAGTAATGATGCACCTTTCCTGGGTGCCAGCTCCCCCCTCCTGTTTCTCCAGGGAACAAAGGCTCCTCTTTCTCAAAGCTGTGTCTCTGCCACGAGCCTGTGAAGCTTCACCTTACCTCTGAGCTCCATCCCCAAAAGTTCGGTGCGAGATACATTGGATGTGCACTCAGAGGACTTCACACTTCATTCCAAGCCTAATTACTTTCATTTAAGTAGCATAACAGGTACATTAATTTATTCCAGGAACAGGCATCTTCCTGCCTTAGAATCCTCACCAGTATCGGCAGTTCTTCAAGTAATTTTCAATCTGCTTTCTCCTCTGAACCAGCCTTCCTCTTATTCTCTGCCTCCTCTTTTTCCCTGCTTAAAGTCAATTTTATTTGATTTTTTGCTCTGCTTGCCTTAAAAAAATTTCTCTTTTAAGGCCCTTTTCTGCTTAGTGCTCTCTGCACAACTACTAACAAGAAACTTTTCCTTTTAGAATCTCCATACACTCAGGTCACTCCCTGATTAGCCAACTTAGGTGGTCAAAGTGCCCTTTTAATTGTGTGTTGCTAAGTTACCAAAGGTAAGATCTAGCTATTGTAACGTGGACTCCTAAAACGTAGATATCTAATTTGGAGCTGATCATTCTTGTCACCTCTTAATCAATAAAAGGAGATATGTAAGATATCTAAAAGTCTAGTGGTGTCTATCTTGGGTACTTAGGTTAGCATGACCTGCATTATCCTCTGTTAGTGATTATTTAACTGTAAGATAATCATACTAACTCAAATGTTTAACTCTTATACAAGGTTATAATAATCCTACACCAGTATTATGACTCAGAGTTGGGGGAATGTGTCTCCAGGAGATGAGCCCATGTCCTGTTTTAAGTCTTTCAGTGCAATGATTTTGATTATAGTTTCTGGCACTAGTATCGGGAAAAAATAATATGGAAAGGTTACTAAAGATTCATTCACACTACACTTTAATTAGAAATTCTGAAAGAACAAAGTGTTTGTTGAATCACAGTGATAAGGCTAATACATGTATAATGAAAATAACTATGTTTCTATGATAACCAACTACTGACAGGCTTAGCTGTTAACTTACTTTGCAGGGGAAAAAAAAACCCTAGTAAACACTTGATATTAGAATTTTCTTTGATTCTTTGGCTTCCTGATAGTTTCAAGACACAGACAAAAGGAAATTATATTCTCTTCTCTGAAAATGCATTTTCAGAGTATAGACATGAGACAGTCACTTAGCCTCTGAACTGCAGAATTCAAACAATACATAATTTCTTTCCTTGTATAAAGAGACATACCAACTTCCCTAAACGGCTGATTGTCGGAAGCTGGAAGAACACATCAAGACAAAGACAAGGTTATATTTGCCCTGTTTCTTTTAAACTTTGTCAGACATTATGCTGAGTTAGGTGGAACTTCCATCTGACCAGAGGAAATATTCTTACAGTGCCTCAAATAATCCATTAAACACAGATATCAGTAACAAAAGGCCATCAAAACCCTTTAGTCATTTTATAACAGTCATGGAGTTAGGGTGAGATATGACTAATGTGGTGGTCAAAAAATCTGACAAAGTCTTCACTTATACATTTTCTACCGATACAGATTCTTTAATCCCCTCTTCTAAGGTCATTACAGAGAAACATTGCTAAGAATTAAGGGTATACAAAAGGGACTGACAACTGCTTTATATATGTTTTATCACATATAACATATAATATAATAAATATAATATAATATAATATAATATAATATAATATAAAACTTTTCACAGGGATTTAGCTTTGCTGAACCAAAAATTGATCTCTCTGGTTAGTAACAAAGTAATAATATACATCCCTTCTCATAATTTTTTATTATCTAATAGACAAAATGGATAAAGGCCTGAAGGAAGACTGTACCATGCCATTATTTGCCAGTGCTTACAAATTTTGCCAAACATGTTATTGTTTTTTATCCAAACAGAGCATCTTTTATTTTCACCTGTGGTAAGATTCTGCTGGCAGTAAATGCTCTGTGAAGTACAGTGGGATTCCAATTTTTCTTGTGTATTTTTTTCAGAATTGCACAAAAGCAAACAAAAAAACCCAGCTTTCAGCATCAGATGTTCAAAGGTTAAAAAGCACCTATCATGGACTTGACAGGTTCCAGACACCTAAATATTTTTCAGAATGTGAATCTCCTTCAATCACCACCATAAGAATGACAGATGCTAAAGAGGAACAACATCCTAAAGCAGGCAGTGGCATTTGGTCAGCTGAACCCTCTCTAGACTCTTCTAATCAGGGTGTAGGTTTACTTACTCATACAGTCAGGCAACAGCTTTTGAGACTACGATAGCTGGGATACCCACACAGAGCTGGCAGATATGACACCACAGCTATGGAAGACCCACGTCCTCTTGAAACTAAAGTGAACTTCAGGCAAGAGAACCTATGGTGTTGCAAACAGACACAAAGGTGTGGGCAACTGTCCTGGTTTCAGCTGGGATAGAATTAATTGTCTTCCTAGTAGCTGGTACAGTGCTATGTTTTGGGTTCGGTATGAGAAGAATGTTGATAACACACTGATGTTTTCAGGTTTTGCTAAGTAGTGTTTCTACTAAGTCAAGGATTGTTCAGCTTCTCATGCCCAGCCAGCAAGAAGGCTGGAGGGGCACAAGGAGTTGGGAGGGGACACAGCCAGGACAGCTGACCCCAACTGGCCAATGGGGTATTCCATACCATGTGACGTCATGTCCAGTATATAAACTGGGGGGAGTGGGGGTGGAGGGATTGCCACTCGGGAACTAACTGGGCATTGATCGGCAAGTGGTGAGCAATTGCATTGTGTATCACTTGTATATTCCAATCCTTTTATTATTACTATTGTAATTTTATTAATGTTATCGTTATCATTATTAGTTTCTTCTTTTCTGTTCTATTAAACTGTTTTTATCTAAATGCACGAGTTTTTCTGTTTTTTGTTTCCAATTCTCTCCCCCATCCCACTGCGGGGGGGCATGGTGAGTGAGGGGCTGCATGGTGCTTAGCTGCTGGCTGGGGTTAAACCACGACAGCAGCTAAAATGGATCTAGATATCTACTGACCACAGAAAGAACGGAAACACACAACTCGTATGTGAATACCTGAATGTTTAGTTAAATTTAGTTGTTTTAGTCTTTGTCTGAATCCCATTCCACCTGTTGTACCTGGAGGTAGAGTCAAGCAGGCAGATGCAAGCATAACACACTCTGTAGCTCCCAAGGCTGGATTTTTTTTGCATAGAGCCACTTCGTTATTTCAGTGACATGCATGGCAAATAAGAAAGGCAACACTTGAGCCTCCCAAAGAAGCCTGTGTGAGTATTGCCCGTTTTCCACAGCACTGCTAAGAGACATTCATCTATTGTGGAGGTGGCTATGTATGGTGACTGGGGTAAACAAAACAACCGAAACAAACACAAAACCAGTCCCTGCCTTGCAGCAGAGAGGTGACATGGACAGAATTGCAATCAAACAGAGCAGCTGTAATAGAGATCTTACCACGGAAAACCCAGCAAAGCCACAGGGAGGGTGGTGGAGCAAAGTTAATCCTATTATAAATTAGCTTGTGCTTCCTGCTCTGAATGCTTGGGCTACCCGCTTTGTTTCTAGAAAACATGATTTGGGAGGCTTAGCCTGCACAAAAAGCTGAGTCAACAAGTCCTGTAGCTGCAGGAAAGAAACAGGACAGCTCTGGTTTATACTGATTCATGGCTATTTATTCAAGGTTTAAAGGTATGGTCATAGATCACCAGAATCTAAATTCCTCTTTGAAAAGATAAACTTTGAATTAATTGGGTGATTAAGTTGTTCCTCTTTACCATTTGTCGGTGAATCATGGCTTAGTAGGTTAGCTATATGTAAAACATACATCAGAACCGCAGACTCCAGTCTAACAAGAAAATAGGTCCTGATGCTTGTAGATCCTACTCATACATATCATAATCATCTGGTTAAAAGATTCATTCAACTACCTAACTTGTAGCAAAAGCAAATAAACCCTAAAGATAAGTGAGGATAGTTTATCACATCTATTTTTGGCTGGAGTCAAAACCCAATTAAGGTGCAAAGTCTGCATCCTATTCGTGCTAATGATTACATTTGCCTTTTTTTTTTTTTTAAGTATATTTACTTGAACTCTCTGACACACGTAGCTGACTTCTTTAAAAAGGAATACATCTATCTGTCCCATAGAAATCTTAGGGTGCTTAATAGACATCAGTGAAATTCTGAAACACTCAGATCAAAGACCTTGCCCACATACATATAGCTGTATAAACATTATACATGCTTTTAGGTAATAAAGAAAGAGATAGTCTATGGCTTAACCCATATGTAACAGACACAAATGCTTAGCCATGAGCAAGCATGTAATCCTGATTTAGAGAGTAGACAATTTTAAGTTTCAAAGCAAGTGCAAATGTACTTGTTAAAGGGGAACACAGTGGTAACTGCCAGGAAACCTAAAGCAAGAGGGCAAGATATAAGATATGAGCACTCTGTTAATCACAGTGTGCTTTTGTTTGCCTATAGATCATCTGGCATAAAGCCCCCAAAAGAGAGGCTAATGAATTCTGGTCATTACTTGAGCATTTGATGCCCCAAAGATACCTAGGGGCTTCGGTGTCTTTTACTTTTCCTAGTAGACACTAATCTTCCAGGGATAAATGACTGGACATTTATGTTGCTTAGGTTTTTTACTACATTTCCCTCCAGTCCTATGGAGACCTAAAGGCAACTTTCAGGCATAGCCTGCAAGATGATTTGAAGGTGCAAGGACATCAGATGTTGACCTGTGGATCAGCAGAGGAGAAATGGTGGTCAGCTTTATTTTTGACGGATCCCCTACATTACCTCCTGTATTTGGAGTTTCCCTCACCAAACGTGAATTCCATTTGAGATGGTTTGTCTTGTTCAGGTGATTGCTAGGAAAACTGTTGCTTACTCTCTGCGCTCCTTATATCAGTGGAAAACCCCTTCAGAGAGGAATTTTTGAATGATTTGAAGGGCAGAGAATTGGTCACCTCCTTGTCTCTAAATGGCGGTGGATACGTTTCCATCCCATGGCTGGAAGCTCACACACCACACACACTGTGTAATTGGGTAGGAAGAGATAATGAGATCACTTTAGTCAGCCTCAGCATCAATAAATGCATGTCACATGCATTTTCTTAAGAAAACCCAAGCTAAATTATAATAGCTAAAGACTGGGTGCTTTATACATGTCTGACAATTCTATTCTTCCCCTACAAAGTTGTGAACATTTAAAAAAAAAAAAAAAGGCCTTTGCTGTTCAACATAGATTTAATAAGACAGTTTTACATTAGGTGAATATTAAGTAATTGCTAAATGAGATCTTCAGGCATGATAAGTAAATAAGAGCTTAATCTACTTACTATGTAATTATCTTAACATTATACATGCAGCAATATGTAATTAAAACTATTCTTACAGGATAAAAATAGGAATTCAAACATGAGAGCCACAGCTATCCTTAGAAAAAAATGATTTACCATTAACCTGTTTGATATATTCATTTCTACAGACATTAATGAATTTAAGTGAATGTTTAAACACTGAACAAGAAAAGGAAATATTTCTGAGTCTTGACCTAAAATGTATTGGGGGAAACCCTTCAGGCCAGATTTTAAAGTCTTAAACGAATCACTGAATTAAGTGAACTGTAGACATCTACCCCTCTGCTGCCTCGGGGTACACTCTATACCCAACAGAAAGAGAAATATGCCTCCTGAAGTGATTCAGCATACTTATTCAGGTACCTAACCCACACTGTAGAGTACAAAAGGAACCTGGGGAGAATGTAAACAATTAGCCTCAACAACTCTTTTCAATGTTCAGTATTGGCTGCAGTATCTGTAGGCCTAACTGACCGTCTACCGACTGCAAATATTTAAGGAAGCCACACTTAAAAGTGCTGCCTGCAAATGCCTGAGTGCCTGAGATGAACATGTTAATTCTGCAGAGGCTTCATATTTTTTGAATTGTGTTCTAGAAGCATGACTGAATTCAGAAAGGAATTTCTAGATCACAAACTCCAGATCTGAAAGGAAAAATATTTCAAATATGCACGAGGACCTGCCAGCATGACTTCTGTTTTTTTTTTTTTTTCTGACAAAATATCTGTTATTTTTAACAAACACTTGTGATCTTTTTTGCATTATGTTCTAGGTGTTATTCATGGGTTTTTATTGATGTATTCATCCAGATTTCATGCTCCAGTTCTGCACTAGTTTTGAACAATTAGAAATGATCAGAAAGTATCTCAAAGGAAACAGTGGATGCGACTGCCTTTTTGTCTATGCTCTATAAAACTGGCATCAAAACCATTGATTTTTTACAAAGTGTGAAATATAACAGATTCAGCTGATTCTTCATGTAGCAAGGAGATTTGATACACAGAGAATGACATAGAATGATTGAAGTTGTCAGGGACTTCTGGAGAACACCCAGTCCAACCCATCTGCTCAGAGAAAGGACAACTACAGCAGGTTGCCCAGGATTGTGTCCAGCTGGATTTTGAATATCTCCAAGGATGGAGACTACACAACCTCTCTTGGCAACCTATTCCAGTGCTTGAAAACTCTGAGAATAAATACATTACGGAGAAAAGTTCAAATGAGATTTCCTCTACTGCAGATTGCAACCACCACCTCTCGTCCTTTCGCTCGGTGCTGCTGAGTGTACCTGGATATGTCTTCTTTGTTGTCCCCCCCTCAGGTATTTATACACATTGATAAAATCTCCCCCCAGCCTTCTCTTCTTCATGCTGAACTGTCCCAGATCTCTCAGCTTCTCCTTGTGAGACAGATGCTTTAATCATCTTTGTGGAACTGCAGGGGACTCGCTCTAGTATGTCCATGGCTCTCTTGCGGTGGGTAGCCCAGCACTGGACACATCTCTCCAGATACATCTCACAGGGGCTGAGTAGAGGGCAAGGATCACCTCAACCTGCTGCTGCTGCTATTTATAATGCAGCCCAGGATGCTTTTAATTTTCTTTGCTCTGAGGACACACTGCTGTTCCATGGTCAACTTGGTGTCCACTAGGACCCCTAGGGTCTTCTCGGCAAAGCTGCTTTCCAGCCCGTCTGTCCCCAGCCTGTACTGGTGCATTGGGTTATTTCTCACCAGGTGCAGGATTAGCATTTCCCTTTGTTGACCTTCTTGAGATCCTCTCTGCCCATTTTTCCAGACCAACAGGGTCCCTCTGAACGGCAGAACAACCATCTGGTCAACCACTCCTCCTGAATTTTTACCATCTCCAAACTCGCAGAGGGTGCACTCTATCCCGTCATTTATGTCATTAATAAAAATACTGCATGGTATCGGTCCCAGTATCAACACCTGTGGTACAGCATTATTGACTTGCCTCTTGTTGAACTTCACGCTGCTGATCACAATCCTTTGATCTCAGCAATTCAGCCAGTTTTCAATCCACTTCACTGCACATTTATCCTACGTGTTCATATGCTCGTACTCCGTGCATCATTGTTTCCTAATTTGCTTGTGGATCTGCTTAGCTGCCCCAACAGTTACATACAGAGAAAATATGCTAATCCAGACTTTGCAGGGCGAAAGATGTACACAGTGATCCCAGGGCCAGAAATATACTGGCTCCTGTTGAGCATTTAAAGTACCATAGCTAGCTGTGACTTACTCTGAGTCAGTCTGCCAGTCACAGTAGCGCAGCTGATGCTAGGATTCATCTAATTTAATTGTAGCTGCCAAAAAGTTAACTGTCTATTCTAAGCCAGTCTTTTAGGCTGACTCTGTTGTCAACACACAGAGACAAGTACCCCCAGAGGGCGATTCATCCAACCTCTCGCTTTGCATCGACTCCAGAGAGAACATAATGAATGGCTTAGATTAGATGCCTAATTATTAGATGGTGAAGGTTAGGGAAGATGAATCCCATCAGAAAAAAACGGGTTGTAGGAAACATTATGCAGGCTCTGTGCCAGCTAAGGACTCCTCTGTGCGGTGACACTTGGCAATATTCCAGCTCCTTTTCTCTTCCAAGCAGTGTGCAAGGGAAGAAGCTGAAGAAGGGAACGACTTGATTTCTATATTCCTGGGGCAGGTTTTTTTTTCTGCTTCTCCCTATGGTGAACTGAGAAGGAAATACTTTTTGGAGCAGCATGGAGTAAGTAAGTTGGGGTCAGCGTGCCCAAGCTTATTTGCTCTTCCCTGTGCTGCTATTTTCTTGCATTGCCTGTTCTGCTAGTTTCTTGCATGGAGACAGATTGCATTCTCCTGCTCTAATATTAACAAGGCATTTGTGGTGTTGAAATAGCATGCAGAGGATATCCAGCGAGTGAAGTGAACGTAAGTCCAGTTTCTGTATGAATGCACAAGCAGGCTAACTTAGGTTTCCAGAGTAAATAAAGCCTAAATCTTCTTGCATGTCACCTGGAAACTAGAAAGGATACCCCACAATGCCTAAAATTACTCTGGTTCAGTTTTATCTGGTTTTATCTGGTTCAGATTTATACCTACAATGGGGGTAGGCCCCTTCGCGAAAGGAGGCTTTTTGGAGCCGCTATGAAAACTTGTTAAGCCTTCACAGTGTTCTTCGTGCTGAGCCTTGTCAGATGGGTGTATTAGGTGTATATACCTCCATTACTGGTAAGAAAATCAGTTTTCATGGTACAGAAAGTTAGAGCATTTCAAATTTGTAATTCAGTTCAGAAAAAAAGTGTTGAGTTTCCAGGAAGGTGAATTCGGGGAGGGGGGGCAGAAATCAGGCTCACATTTTTTATTTGTTTGCATTTTTGGAAAAAGTGGAAAAGTGGCATGGACAGGGTCTGACAGCTCCACTTGTTATTCTGAGATTCATTGTAAGAGTGGGCCATGTGTGCTGTGAACACAATTTGGCAGCTGAACAGGCTGCCAAATTTCAGCAACTTCTACCTTCTTTCAGGCTAAGTCAGCTTCAGTGATCTCCTCTAAAAGGGTAGATATCAGAGACCTTGTTATCTCCCTCCCTTTCAGATCCCTGCAGTTTGATGGAGATGCCTCTTAATGGTTTCCCCTGAATACACTTCAGCAAATGAGTGACTTTTGTCCAGTAATTTTGTTATTTGGTTTCCTGCTGGACGTAATGCATTTCTTCATACACTTGCTTGTAGAAGTCATTCCTAAGTTTTGTGCAGTACTTCTCAGTGATAACTTGCATGGTCTTTTACAAACCTTTATTCTGCACATTTCCCATATAGCTTGCAATCAGATTAAGAATCCTGTCATAATGTTGGTTTAGATTACAATTCTTCTTTAGTAGTATCACATATCAAACATTTATAACCATGTTTACAATGGTAATATCTTTCCAAGACAAAATTATCTTTCACAATTATCAAAAGTTGTTTCCCCAGAGGAATTTTTATTTAGCTGACAATGCATGTTTGGATGAGAAAAGCAAATCCACTAAGCCTTTTTCATTGCAGTTAGATAAACACATACCCAAAGACGTACAAAGAGAGAGAAGCCTCTTAACTTTCAGTTATGTGCCTTTGCTTTGAAGAGTACTTAAATAGTATCGAGGCAATTCCCAGCAATGGTTTGATGCATTAATCATAGTAAGAATTGTGATTGCAAACAAACCTATTATTTCAGTCCCTTGACATTTTGGAACACAGAACCTTCAGTTTTCAAATGACTTTTAAATTACTTTAAATCAGAGAGGCTGGAAAGGAGACAAAGCAAGTATATTTATGGTATGCTTCAGTAAATGGACTTAAAAACTCAGCAGGCCTTAAATTCAGTGGAAAACATACCAGAAAATGACACCAAGAAATAGTGTCAATTTTACATGCTCAGATGAAGTCCTGTTTCCACTGAAGTCTATGCAAGTTTAAACACTGGTCTTCCAAGTTTTCCTCTTTGCTTTCTGCTTATCCCAGCCTTAACTGCCCAGAGCACAGAGGCATAGACAAAGTAATGCTCTGTGCATTACTCTCTTCTAGTCTTGCCTTCATATAGAAGAATGCCTCAACAGTTACTTGTGATACTAGAAGATAGGTGAAAAAAAAATATTTCATTGTCTTAGAATCACAGAATCACAAAATAATTTAGGTCAGAAAAGACCTCTAGCGGTCAACTAGTCTAACCTCCTGCTCAGAGGAGGACTAATCACACCAGGTTACTCAGAGGCATACCCAAGTTGAGTCTTGAACACCTCCAAGGATGTAGATTCCACATCCCTCTATGGAGCTTGTGATTGACCATTCTCATAGTAAAAAAAAAAAAAAAAAAAAAGAAAAACTAACCCCTCCAACTAACATCCTACTATCCAGTTGGAATTTCCCATGTTCCAACATCTATTCATTGCTTCTTTTCCTTTCACCATTTACCTCCAAGAAGAGCTTGGTTCCACCTTCTCTGTATCCTCCAGTCAGGTAGCTGTAGACAGCAGTAAGTCTCCCCAAAGCCTTCTCTCCTCCAGGCTCCAGTTTCCTCTACGAAACTCTAGAACCAGTTGATCACTGCTGGGGGACAAGGAGGTCTTCTTTGCTGAGGAACCTTCGTGCTCACCATTTGTGAGGAAAATATGTTGTCCAGAAACCATTTCTGTGGATCTTAATTAGTCTTTCTCTACGGTTACTGGGTGGATATGCCCCTACCTACTAAGCAATTCAAGGGTCAAGGAAAAATGATGTTTTGCAGTGATAATAATTCTGCTTGAAACTGTACTCTAATCCCATTGGTTTCATATTTGAAACCGTCTCACCTAGCCAAACTAACATAGACATTAATGATAATCCTTCTTCCTTTGGCACCATCTACAGTGAATATTTAAACTCTCCTTCATAGTTTCACGTGAAAAAGAACTGCCATAAACAGTGGGAAGGAAACAACCTTTCCTGACTTGCTTAAGAACTCCTTTAGAAGTTCAAAAAGAGTAAAAATTCCCAAGATGAATACATGAAAACTGTTCCAGAAGCAGTAATGCTCACTCCAAACTTCTTTTGCCAGTAGACTGATCAGCAGCCTAATCTTAGCCGGTTATATAAAAATATCTGTGGTCAAAGCATAAATAAGAAATCAACAGTGATTTAAAAATATTTAGCAAAATTTATATATATTTTGTTCTAACACTGGCACCATTGCCCTATACACTGCTATGACTACATGGAAAGACTAATTATTCTAACTGCCCAAGAGAAGATAAAACCATCCTGGGCTTGCTCTTTGTTAGTTTTATGAGTCAGAATCAACAGATGGGATAGTTACACAGAAGTTTAGGTGCTAACAGGCACTGTAACAGCCTGACATCTGGCTATCACTGCAAAAGTTTGTGGCTATTCCCTAAATCCTGTATCATATATACTGGCAGGAGGTAAATCCCTTGTATATCCCAAGGTATTTCAAATGACCCGGGGTATTTATGTTTAGGTAGGTGCACCCCACCTCGTTAATCTGCCCTGAACAACCTGAGGAGGTTGCATCTTGTGTAACATGCACATACTTGCTTTTAGCACTCTAGGTTACAAAAACAGGAGAGAAGCTGGCATTTTTGAGGTAGGATTCATCTGATATTTCAGCAGTGGGATTCAGCTACACATTAGAACACTTAAATTTACTTTTTCCTACATGTATATGGCTGCCTCTGAGCTGTGCATTGTACATGGACAACAAAGTTTTGAAAGCTATACCACTCTCCTGAATCACTCTCCTGCTATCTATCATCTCACACAGATATTTAGGCATCTGTGACAGGCTGTACAAACCCCACGCTGTTAGGAGCCAGAAGAGTGAAACAAGCATTTTGGGAGAGCAGCTCATCTGATCTGTCTTAGATGCCAGCTCTGAAATGAGCTGACCAGCCATATGGAGGATACCTGTTTCTCTCTACTCCCTGTAAATGAGGGACCAGTTAGGAAACAGATGAGCAACTTTTGGACATCTAAAAGGAGACTAATTCAATTTCTAGAGCAATTCAGTTAAATTCAGTAGTGCAGGAAATAGGCCTTAGTGATACATTTATGACCATTTTTTGGCTCTTTAAAGGAGAAGAAAGTCTAATAATAACCCTTTGGAGTATGCCAGCTTAAGTGAGCACTTGCAGTGGTGGCCAAATATGCGTTAAAAGCTGTGTCACGTGAGACCTATGAAAGTGCACGAAAAAATTTTGTGCTATCGATAACCACACAAAAAGTTCTGATACAACAATCCATTAGTGAACGTGACCCTAATGTCCTTTCAAACTCATACTGACTTGATAGTAAGCAGCAACACTAATAGCATCTTCTTGTCAAGTGAGTTTTTCTTACCTGGTCATATGAACATATATGCATTAAGAACGACTATATTCAAATATGTACCAATTTTGATTTATTCTCTAAATACAGTAGAAACCCAAGCCTCCAGTTTTCTTATGCATTGTTCCCTTTGAAAGGTTTATCTCAGTCACTACCTCAAATAAACTGATTTGCTCATGTTTAATATTTTTAAGTTTGGGCTAAACAACAGTTCAGTGGCTTGACTTAAACTGGTGTTTAGTGGGTTGTAAAGCAGAACTGTGTAAAAATATAAAGACTGGATGTTATCCTTAGTTACCCTGACTCCCTGTACACTCATCGATAAAAACAAACCAAACCAAAACAAAGTACCTGCAGAAGGTAATCCACTTTATGCTTTGCTGACTAACTAAATCATTCTAGATGAGTGAACAACTGCAGATGTCTGCTTCTCTGTATGGACCAAAATAATCAGAGGGCAGCTAATGTGGAAAATAGAGGTGTCTCAAGCTGATTGAGATATTCCCATGTTAACAGACCTACGTAAGGTCTCACAGACTCAGAGAAGCTAATTACCATCATAACTTCCCTCTGAAATAAGGAAGAATTATACTGAGGAAGGGTTCAGCTACAAATATAAACCCAGAAAGAAGTCCAAGTTCAGGTTCACACGTTTGCCTCTCCTCTGGAAAGATCCCTGGCCCAGCTCTGTGACCAACACCAGCAACATGGCAGCATTGCAAGGACTGAGAAAGGACCTTGAGGCAGAGCAGTTTGGACTCTCCCAGTTGAGGTGGTATGAGTATGAGCCAGAAACTTCTCCTCTTTCATTCTGTAAGACCCACCTTCAATATGCAACTGAGAACAGACTTGTGACTTTCTTCACTGGCTGCAGGATAAGTCTAATATTACCTAAACCCAGAATCTTCCAACCATTAAGGTAGCTAACATGAGGCAAAACAAAACCTTCCTTAGTCCTATCCCAGGCACAGAACCATAGAATCAGAATTGTTTTGGTCATAAGGGACCTTTAAAGATCATCTAGTCCTACTCCCCTGCCATAGTCAGGGATATCTTTCACTAGATCAGGTTCTTCATTAGCTCAGGGTTGCGTCCCTGACATGGTCTTGCCGTCTCTAAGTGGTGAGGGAAAATAATCTTTGTCTGGACTTTCTTACTACCTTAGTCTTTGTCTTCAAGATCTTGTCATACAGCCCAACCGGGGTTTTGAGTTTGCAGAAGACCTTTCTGTAAAAAAAAGTTGAGCCCTCCATGTAGTAACTCTTCCACCAATACCAGATGCTCAGCATGCACAAATCAACAGGCCTTCTCTTTGACATTTTACTCCAGCTGAGTAAGATCAGACCCAAAGTGCCTACCTAATTCAGAACATTAACGTCAAACAACAGGATGTTTAATTCATAATGGTTTGTCAAGTACTGCGAGAGCTGCAGTGGAACACAGGGAGAAGTGCAGTGCAGTGCATTAGACTCACGTAAATAAGTTTACGTGTCTTTCAGACATATGCAAATATTTCTGAACTGTAACTAAACTGCAGTGAATTTCAAGTATTCAGCAAGCCCTCAAAGCAAGGCACATTTTTACATGGGCTTCAAGTCCAGTGGAAATACACTGAGTATCTCTGGGTGATGCTATGTGAATGCACAGTGTTGAAACATTCATTCTTCACCTCCTTTATCAGTACACTAAATGTGACTGACACCTTAAAAAACCTTAAGTTTTCAATTAATCTATTCAAGAGAGAAAAATCTGAAGTGTCTATCAAGTTAATCAGTTTTCCTAAGCAATCTTTTACCAGTGATCATTAACTAAAGCTAATAATCAGAAAATATAATCTACAGATCTCGGTCCTTCACCTACTGCCTTCTTCATGACAAAATTTTAGATTCTGCTTTAGCCTTGTCATATGATTCATAGTTATATTTATGTAACACATTTATTTCTTTTGCACGTTTGAATTGCTTAGCTCACCTTGTTGCTATTGCCAAATGAAAACCTTGGAAAGACATTAGACACAAAATTAATAATGTCAGAAGACAGCAGTGTGGAACAGTCAGGCTGTAGATTTCTCTGGATAACGCTTCAACTTAGCTTGCAGTCTGCTATTCAGAAAATTTGAAACTAGAAGAAAGCCTCTGATGAAGTGATATGGTTTGTAGTCACTTGTCACAATAATAACATGAATAATACTTGTGTCCTGAAAAGATAAATATTCTGTTCCTAAAAACCATGAATTGCCATTTAACTTCAGTTCAAAATAAGATAAGTTTGCGCAGTTATATAGCATGATGCCAGGAACTGTGTGTATAGTTCCAAGGAGCCTTCAAGTCTTCTCTGAACATGTCTGTTGTCATCTCATTCTCCAAGATCATCTTTGCTGCATCAGGGAAGAATACACTTCAAAGTGTTTCGTTTGTTCACATTCAAGGCAAGGACATAAAGAAGGGTGAAAGGGAAGGAACATTATTTTCAACAAATTTGAAATCTTCAGGGCTTTTGGTTGAGTTTTTTATTTGAGATGAAGTGAGTTTGGGGCGAGTGGTTCAGAGTTAGGTGCCTAATGTTGGCCAAGACTATTCTCATCCTTTGTGAGATATGGGTGAGAGAAATGAGCCCACAGCTGGCTGGAGCATACAACCACAACATCATCAGTTTGTGGAAGAAGCAACATTGTGATTTTTCTAGAAATAAACAGATTCTGTGCATTTGCAAGAAAAACACCACAAAGCTGAGGGAGATTGGTATTGACACATGCTACCAATGGTGCTGGGAACAATACAAGGTATCTATGAGCTCAGTGAGGAACAGCAAACAGAAGCAAATGTGACTGAAGAGGTGAATAATAGCAGATTGTAGCTGATGCTGCACCCGGTCATAGAATTATAGAATCATTTAGGTTGGAAAAGGCCCTTAAGATCGAGTCCAACTGTAATCCTAACACTGCCAAGTCCCACTAAACCATGTCCCTAAGCACCACATCATCTTTTAAATACCTCCGGGGATGGTGACTCCACCACTTCCCTGGGCAGCCTGTTCCAATGCCTGACAACCCTTTCAGTGAAGAAATTTTTCCTAACACCCAATCTAAACCTCCCCTGGCGCAACTTGAGGCCATTTTCTCTTGTCCTATCGCTTGTTACTTGGGAGAAGAGACCAACACCCACCTCGCTACAACCCTCCTTTCAGGTAGTTGTAGAGAGCGATAAGGTCTCCCCTCAGCCTCCTTTTCTCCAGGCTAAACAACCCCAGTTCCCTCAGCCGCTCCTCATAAGACTTGTGCTCCAGGCCCCTCACCAACTTGGTTGCCCTTCTCTGGACACGCTCCAGCACCTCAATGTCTTTCTTGTGGTGAGGGGCCCAAAACTGAGCACAGCACTCGAGGTGTGGCCTCACCAGTGCGGAGTACAGGGGTCAGCAGCAGCTCTGAAGGCTTAAGCCCTTGGCTCAACAGACAACCTAAATAAGATCGCTGAAGATGACTAGCTGGAGGATACTGATATTCAAGTATGCTCTTTTCCCTTAGTTTTTTTCTCCTCATAAATCTCTGAGTGACTATTCAGTTGCACTGGGGAAACTGAGGCATGGACACATATGAGTAACTCCCAGGAGTTCTGCTGAGGTTCTCGAGCCCTACTTTCTGTTTGTAAACCTTCCTGCATGCCCCACACAGACCAGAATCTACCCTGGCATCTAATTCCTCACAAAGCTTTTGTCAGTACAGCTGCTTCCCACTTTTTTCTTTCCTTGCAGTTTCTCAGCATCCCTGGATGGAGGCAGGGATACAGCTGGCTGCTAAAGAGACCAGACTGAAGGGACAAGATATGAGCAAGAAAATGCCACAGAAACCCTTGACAATTATGTTAGTAAGAATAAAATTTTGGAAAGCCAACAGGAAGACTGTTAACTCATAAGAGTCATTATGTTAAAGAGCCAACATAGCAGCAAACAACATCAATTACAGAACGGGTGGACTGATTACTCAAATTAGGAGCTAAATTGTAATTTTTCCCATTTTTCATACATTAACCTTTGTCCCCAGGTGTAATTAATCCCTAACCTACTTTATGTCTCTTCAGCTGGATCATAATCAGTCTTTGGCTTGCTGTCTAGCTGAGGGACACATGTACACGTCCATTTATCCCAACTCCTCTGCAATAAACGTGCGTGTTGCTAGCTCTTCTTTCGCAGCACATTGAGCAGCTAACTAAGTGGGCAGCTAGTGAGTTTATAGTGAAACTTTTAGAGAGTAATTTTGTTGATCGGTTTTCTACATCTACACTAAGAAGAGAAAAATCACACCAATGATGCCAATCAGTCCTTTGCTGACTGTTAAGGAACCCACTGTATAGATATCTGAGATATGGACATCTACTTTCAGTCAGGTGAATCCCAGTCTTGCTATGGTCCCATAGAAGCAATGAATAAGCTGGATGGGCGATCCTTTCAGTCAGATGCTTCATTTACTTAGAGAGCATCTTCATCTTCTTATTTGTGTCACATGCAAAGAGATAAGCTTTTTTTTCTCTAAGAAACTTAGGAAGCATGTGCCATGCTCATTCCCATGTCTTATTATACAACTAAGCAATACTTGCCTGTATTAGTTATCTCTGATGAGTACAATTATTAATAGTAACTCAGAAATAATATTTAAAGCATACGTACCAGCATCTTCAACAGCCTGATAAGTTGGCACAGCAACATGACTATGTGAAAGCTATTGCTCTACAGTATCTTTAAAAATAAATATATAGTCTGCAACTGTAGATTTTTTTATAATTTATTTTGTATGTACTTTTGTTGATTTATTTTTAAATTTTATTTAATTAATTTGTTGATGTATTTTTATATTTCGTCTTGAACAGCTCCTTGCCATGAATAAGCAAGGAAGCAGTGAGCTACTGACCATTGCTACTGGAAGAGGAAGTTTGAGAGCATCATAGAATCATAGAATGGTTTGGGTTGGAAGGGACCTTAAAGATCAAAAGCTATTCATCCACGGGCTCATCTTTTTCCATGTGCCTTTCCTGAAGTATTCAGATGTGACCAGCAAGGAAAAATAACAGCATAGCTGATTTATTCATTTTTATTAATTTTTTTCACTGCAGACTTCTTTTACAGTCACTGGAAAAGATAGCTACCTCTAGACCTGTTGTGTTTGGTTTCTCCAAAATTACCTGTCGTAGAATAAGAGAAACTGGCCTTTCAAAAAAACCCTATTTGTTTCCCTGATTCTAACGTGAGCCTAAAAATTGACATTTACCTCTTAAGTTCCTAAATTCAGGATAAATGGATTCCACCCTACATGTCCCATATTCAGGACTCTGAGCTCAAGAGTTGTGACAACTTCCAGACAGCTTCTAAGTGAAAGAAGAACATAGTAGGTGTTGTAACACAGCATTGAATTTTCAGTTAACAAAAGTAATTGACTTTCCTCTGCCTGGCAGTCAGGCAGGAAGTCATTAGTCAGTGCCTAGAAAGCCGTTGACTGATTCAGCCCAATTTCAACAGGCACCTTGTAGAGGCAGAAATGCGAACAACATCAGTGAGAAGGGCCGGGTTATAAGGCTGAGTTCGATATTTTGCCTTTCGCAGGATTTCAGATGAATATGGTTCACTATTTCTCTGTCGATTTGACTCATCAGCCTAGTGGTAGTGTCTCAAGGTAAAAATAGAAACAGTGGTGATGTCACCAGAGACCTGAAGCTGCCCACATTGACTGGTAATAAATAAGTCCTGCCTACTACCATGACAAATCCTTCGGGAGAAGCAGAGGGCAGCTCTCCATTCATCAGATGCCTGAAGCCTTAATTCTCCTTTAAGTAGAGCATCACCTCAAAAAAAGTTAATTTCTTGCAGGTGTATCTCCTCTCTGGGACCGAGTTTAGAAGGATTTTTCACAGAAACTCCTGTGCCAGTCAGTCCCAGTCTTATCCACCTCATCTGGCAAACAAATAAGTATCTAAACCCTAGTGCCAACCACTTGTGTCAGTAAGAAAAAGAAGCTTCTAGCAGATCTTAAAACACTTTTGGACTGACCTACTAACTGCAAGTATGTGTAGATTTGCTTATTTCTTGCCTTGTCATGCAGCAATGAAAGGAAGGGAAAGTCAAATAAAGAAAGGGGACTAAATCCGATTCCTTTACTGGTTGTTCAAGCATGAACATGAACAATAGAAACAATGTCAATGATTGCCTCTCCCAGTGGTGGAAGCAAAGGTTAAAAATAAGAAGGTCCAGTGCTCATTTTGTGCATAGGGCAGAGCTTCTAAGACTCGCCAAGGAAGATCCACACAGCAGTGCAGCACCATCATGCTTCAGAAAATAAAAAAGGTAACTCTCAAAATCAACATTCTGGATTATTAGAGGTAAAAACTGTAATTTTCAGGCCCTGGTCCTGAAATTACGTTCCCACAGCTAAGAGCAGAAACATTCTCTTCCTGTTTCTTTAGGAGGATGTAACATGCAAGGCATTTTGATGTAGTACTTCTGTATAAATTCCATTACCTTCCTGCTGAACACAATGAGTAGTCTTGAAAGAGATGGAAGAAAAAGCCATCTTTCTGTCTTCATTTTCCCGTCAACTACACTGATGGAGGAAAATTCTTTAATTACTTCTCCTCTGTGTGATTCTTTTCAGATCAGTAAAGATTGTCCTTAGATGAAGATTCACACAAAGAATGTAAGGAAATACACGGTAGCAAAAGTGCAATAACTTAAAAACACCTCCCTGGCGACTGTATTTTGGGGTGGTGATTATTGTGGTGTTAGCACAACCTCTTGTTTGGCATGGAAACTGTGCTTCAGAGGGATAACTACCTCTGTCTCAAGATCAGTTAAAACATTCAGTTGCAGCCTACAGGCACTTAAGAAACTCTGTTTTTTCTCTTCTGTTCCCATGTTTTCTGGTTTTCCAGTTGGCAGCTGCAACCTATAAATAGCTGGAAAGATGATTAGTCTGAACGATGAGACTAAATGATTCACAAATGAAATAATTACACTGCATCTGTGCAGAGCTCTGCAACCGAACTCATAACACTAGTCACTGTGGTTGTTGGGCACAGAAGGGGAAAAAATGAAGATAAGATCAAGACCTGTTTTACACCACTGTTCCTAGCATGCCAAAGAAGTCATCCATCCTCCATGGTTACTATTTTTAAGGATCTGCTCCAAAGCCCATTGTCTTCTAAAAAGCTCAGGACTTAGTTCTGCATTCTCCTACCAGCATGTCTTTTTCATGTGTGTTTGTAGAAATTCAGCTGCAGGCAGCAACAGTGCAATTTGTTTTCATTAGGTGGAAAATCCAATCTCTTCATGCACTGTTCATACAGCATCCTGTCTTTCAAATAATTTTATTGTTGGCCTTGCTTAGATAGCTGAGTCAGAAAAAAATTAGTGTTGGTTTTGCACACTGGCTCTTGTTGTATTGATTTCTCTCCTGTGGTTTGTAAAACATGCTCTTTTTCTCTGGTTCCCAGATTTACTTCACTGCAGAAAGCAATGCCCAGATGCAAAGGGCTGTAGAGTGCCTCTACTTGGCATGGTCTTTTCAACTTCTTTTCTCTCTGCTTTCTGAAGTTCCATAACAAGTATTAATTTCAATTACACACTCACACAGTTCTCTTACAGAAAAAAAAAAAAAAAACACCAAAGAAAAAAAGGAAAAAAAAAATTTTACAAGATCAAGATCACCTTGCTTGCAAAGCTAGTAGGAGCTAAGTGTGCACTGAAGTGTATTTATCATAGAATCATAGAATGGTTTGGGTTGGAAGGGACCTTAAAGATCATCTAGTTCCAACCCCCCTGCCATGGGCAGGGACACCTTCCACTAGACTGGGTTGCCCAAAGCCCCATCCCTTCAGCATGTCGACCGCACTGCAAAGCTTGGTGTCGTCGGCAAACTTGCACTTGGTGAGAACAGGGTCCAGCATAGCACCTCTCCTCATTGGCTCCTCTATCACTTGGAGAAGGAAGTTATCATCAATGTATTCCAGGCTCTGGTGTTGTGAAATGAGGTGATCTTCATCGAACTCAGAATCATTCCGAATTGCCATCAGAGGTTATTAAATTCATCTATGCACTATTAAATTCCACTACTACTCCATGTGGTCTTACCTCAGTGAGTTTTTAGAAGTTCCTAGCACATCTAGATTCAAGACAAAATCACAGTTCAGCCACAGCAGAAGTAACAAGTTGCAACATGTGAAAATCTGTATCACTATGCTGCTTTCCTTCTCCCATTTATCACTGGTACACAAACAAGCTGTGGATATATGAAGGGCCGAGCATCCAGGTGTATCAGTCTTTTGGACAGATGCTGACACAACTATCCATGTTTAAAATACGTGCCAGAAGAATAAAAAAGACAATGACAAACTCCGATAGCATTATTTGCCATCTCATTCTTCTTCAAGACTGTTGGAGAACAGAGGGACATACCACAGGAAAAGTGGCAATGACAATAGATTGTGTAGCAGGTAACAAATATGACCTAGATGAGAAAAAAAGGACCATGCACCTGTCTGAGCCAGGAGGACAGAGGCTGAGTACTCCATACCTTCCACAGTCAAGATATCTTCTCTCTCTGTCTAAATCAAAGTTCATGGGTCTTCCACTGCTATTATAGGTGTTTGGGTGCATATAAAGCAGGGTTCATTTCCTATTATTTTAGCCATTTAAAAGTCCAGTTTGAGCTAATTCTCTGTATTTCTTTTGTAATAAAAAAAGAGAGAGAGGCAGTTTTAGAGAGCAAATCATCACATATACTTTGGCACTTAAAATACAGAAAGTCAATGAATGTGAGTAGAAGACTGGGTACTTAGTCGTCTTTATCTTCAGGGAATTACTATCCCAAGAAAAGCTTTACTCTTACAATTAACTCTGTAGGACAACAGGGAATTTTAGTTGAAATAAATCCTACATGCAGATCTCATAATTTGTCAGCAAAGAACTCAGATACTGTATGCCAGCCAGCCCTTAATTAACTGGCATTGAGTAAGGTAATTCCTAATACAGCACTCAGAATAGTATTGTAACACTATATGACAGCTGTAATTGTGAGATGAAGCCATCTCCGTCCTAAATATTTCAAGCTGATTTGAGACAATACCTCTGCATCATGACTGCTGGCTAAAGTTCAGCTCTTCAACACCTCTGGTTTTTCCCATTTGGATGTGCCCAAAATAATAGATCTGAACTACCGAAAGGGTAAGTGAGACAGTCTGCGTGGATCATGTTCTCACATGTAAACATAAAAAAACCCCAAACTAAACAAACAACTCAATTTGCTAAGACCATATTGAAATGCTTGGAAATCACTCTATAAAGAAAAGTAAAGAGCTCAAAAATCTGGGCTGCAGTTACTTACTGAGATTTCCCTCGTTTGTGGTGTCACTACCCTCTAATTCTTCTCAGGATGATCTAGACACTGCTGAAAATGTTACTCAGAATACAAAAAGTCATTCCTTTTACCAGTCACCAAAAGTAAAGGAGCGAGAAGCCTCTACTCCTAAACACTCTAACTTCTTATTTAAAGTCCGACTCAAAACAAAACTGTTATCATAGAAGTTTTTGAAACAGAAACAGGTCTGGGAGCAACACCAATACAGGATAATATGTAGAAAAAAAACATTAACGATTTATACAGATAGTATAGGAAACACACGTATCATGAAACAGGCCATTAACATTCTCTTTATCTCACAGTACTTTGCAGCGTGGCAGTGTGAACTGTTTCCATAGTAAGGAGCCTCCTACCAGGAAAAATGACAGTAGCACATGTGGAATTATTCTGTAATATGGCATCTACTTCCAATGATTACTGAAAGAAAGGAAAAGTGGTCCATCCACTATCCCATTGCCAGGGAGCAACAGTAGTGGGGGAGCCCTACAGAGGAGGAAGGTCACCCAGGAGCTGAGGGTGACAGAAAGGCAGGCAAGGCATTGCCCTCACCAAGAAGGACACAGTCCCTCCTTGTCTGAGCAAGGAGAGTAGAGCTGGTCCAATAACAGCAGCCATCATCACCCAAGAACCTAGATGACCAGGGAAATCTGTAGTGATGTGGCAGAGCCAAGATCAAGGCAGGAAGATGTCAGCAAGGCAAGGTCAGGATCAGCAGGGTACAAGACTGGGCACAAGCTTATTTGTCTTAGGCAAGGACATAGGACAATGACCTGATCTTAAATGCAGCTCCTACACATCCCCAGGGAGGTTTCTCATAAACATATATATTGTTTTCTGGTAACTCCACAACTACCTCTTTCCAAAGGGCAAATCTCACCTTCCTAGAGAAAGTGCCTTAAGAGAAAGGAAATTGGATGCTGAAGCATATTAGGTTGGATTTATTAGTGGATTGTTACAGTGTGTTAAAAGGAAACCTAAAATTGGTCTTGCCTTCTGACTAAATCTGTTAGAGAAATCCATCAGGCTTGTATCATGCTCATTCAGCAGAGTGAGAATTGCAGCTCTGCAGATACATAGAATTGCAGAGTTGAAGAATTGTCAGCTGTGGTCATGGAGCTGGAAGAAATTATCATCACCCACAGCATTACTTTTCACTTGGAGTTTATCTGGGCTTGCCAGACAGACCCTACTGACCTGACCTCATTGTAGGCAAAATGCAAACACGGTAGCCGTGGATGGGAAAAAGCTCAAACAGCATGTTGCTGTGGTATGAAACTAAGGCAGGCACAAACTAGAAGAAAAACCCAAACAAACAGCAGAGTGGAGTCAAAAATTCAAAACCTGAAAAGTGACTGCCTCCCTGGAACAGAGTGGTAACTGACAAAAAGAAGCAGTGTTGATTAACAATATATATTCAAAATTAAGAGTGAGATCAGCAAAACACTACACAATGCACAGTACATAGGCAGATGTATTTGCAAAAAATAGGTGCAGAACTGAAACAGATCTAAGAAATTACTATGGAGGAAGCGATGCAGCTAACCGATTAGAAGAAAAAGGAACAAAGGAAATTGGAGCTGGTAAAGTTTTTCTGGGTGTGTGGGACATGGGCTAATGACACTAAAACATGAGGAACAGGTAAATGAATAATGACTTGGTCTGGGGGAAAGGCAGCCTAAGTAAGACAATGCTACTAAAGTTAAAACCTCTCATGTGTATCTGTAAAACAGGTATTACTATAGAAAGGCAGGAGATTGTAGAGCCCAGCTCAGTACCATAGGGCAGTTGTCACAAATGTCAGAAGAAAATTAAAAATAAGTTAGTGGTGGAAGACTGCTTGCTCATATATTCTGCTCATATACCATATGCACCTTCCTGTAGCCATCAAGTCAGGCAATCTGTTGAACATGTTGGCAGACGTTTCAACAAAACGGGGAATTACTGAATAGCAATTAAATACCACAGCCAGAGCAGATAAAAAGGGACAGAAAGGGAATCACCTTTAGCAGGCAGGTGGGACGGTCCTCACTTCTCTGCAGACAAAGCACATGCAACTAAATGCACCTAAGAAAGATGACGTCTCATTCTCCTGGCACCAGGAATTAGAACAAACAATTTAAGACCAACAAAGATTGTATCAAGACATGTCCTCCCTTGAGTCAAACTGGTTTCTATTTCCATTTACTATACACAGGAAGGGTTAGTGCTTCCGGCAGTGAGAGTCATTTGGAGATCCTCCAATCAAAAATATGTAGGCCTCAATTTGGAATGGTATGGAATAAATTCAATGTAGAGGAACAAAGAGTCTAGAGCATAGCACAGAGTTAGGAAAAAGACCACAAGAAAAAATGAAATAAATTAAATAAGAAGGAAATGCATGTCTTTTACATGTTCCTGAAGTTCTCTGCTTGCTACCCACAGAGTATACGGCCCAAGAGACAAAGGAAAGAATCAACTAAATGCAATATCTCATCATTGAGGCAAAATCACAGTTCTGTGAGAAATGTACAAGTCTTCCAATGCTATTACACATGCAAATAGCTTAACAGAACTTTAAAGAAAAATGGAGTACAAACCTGTTAGTTTGTCAATGAGATACCTATCTTTATGATCTCATTTGTCCGTGCTCTGAGTCACCACCAAAATTGTATTTGCTTACACATGCACCTTTTGGATAATTCATCACGAGTTAAAGCCTAATTTACAACTTCCAAAAGTACATGCATACTAAATCACTACGGAATTCTCTCCTGACAGATTGCTGACATACAAAACCAACACATAAGCTTAATCTTTAATTTACTGTCTGAGACTACATCACACATTTACAGAAAGCTCTCACATGAGTGGCCACATTACGCCACATATCAAGTCATCGGCAGCGTCAGTCTCAGCTCAAGACTCAACCCTGACAGCAGTAACTATGAGAAGTAAAGCCCATCCAAGCACTACATTAAGCAAGAAGGCACAAACCTCATGAGAAATTTCTTGTGCTGAATTGAAAGTAAACAGATGTTAATAATTCACTGTGCATTCGTGAGCCACTTTCAAGAACTGGCTGGAAAATGGAGAACAAATATCAGCACAATACAGCAGCCCACATTTTATCTGATTGAAAAGAAATACATTCAACACCAAATGTTAATGTGAAGTCTTGCCTACTACAGTGCCTGTGACAAGCTCATGCAAACATTCAGGCTAATGGTCCTTGACTAGCAAGCAAGGCTGTTAAGTTTGCCAAGCAATTCTACAGCCTGGATTTTCACCCCAAAAAAAGGGTATTTTGCTGAAGCCTGAAGCATGGAAGGAATAGCAACCTCTGGGGACATTCACCTATTGAAAAAAGTGGCATTATTTCAGAGCCTTGAAAGCAGATCAAGTAATTTTCATACCTTCTTCCATTAGAGCACACAACTACCAACAGACAGTGTTCTGATTAAAATTTTCATGGGTAACCATCTTCACTTCCCGAAAAATAAAATCTGCCAGGCATATTCTGACTCCCATTCAACTCATAAAATGAGTGTGCGGTCTGGTGCACCAGGGCATGCAAACTTGGGGATTATGAAGTCCACTACCAGTGCAAGATGTCAGTGTGTAATACCAAGTAGTCAACATTCCTTCTGTGCCTGCAGGTTCATTCTGTGTGATTTCAGATCCATTATTTAAAAGGAGATACTCATTGTACAAAACAAAACAATGCTAAAATAAAAAGTGCAGAATTTATGGCATGTTCAAAGAATCACAGAATAATTGAAGTTGGCAGGATCCCCTGATAATCATCTAGTCCAACCACCCTGCTCAAGCAGAGTTAGCTACAGTAGGTGTCCCAGGATGGTGTCCAGTAAGGTTTTTAATATCTCCAAGGATGGGCACTCCACAACCTCTCTGGGCAACCTGGCATGGTCTTAGACCACCCTCATAGTAAGAAAGTTTTTCTTACATTTAAAAGACATTTCCAGTAGTTCTGTTTGTGCTCGTTGCATCTTGTCCTGTCACTGGACACCACTGAGGAGAGCCTGGCTCCATCTTCTTCCCTTCCTCCCACCAGGAGTGAGTACACATTCAAACCGTTAGATGATTTCAGAACAAATATTAAAACATATTGCACCAACATTTCTACTTCAAGGGGTTGATTGAGTACACAGAGCTGCAAACAGACACTGCCAGCATGGGATTTCAAGTTCGTAGAGTAATACATTGATATTATATTGAAACATAATATTTTATTTATATACACACAACCAATATAAATGGTAACAAGCCCTGGATTTGTTGTAGCCTGTCACCATGGGTTTGTGGTTTTTTTTTTCTTTTTCCTAATGAACAGGACAAATGGCAAAGCTTACCAGAAAAACACACAGAAGCTTTAGAACTTAATTGGCTTCTACATTTGGGTCAGCAAATGTTCCTGCTACAAAGCTAGTGAGGGATTCTTGCAACCTATTCATGTTTCTCACCAGCACAACAGCAGCTAAAAAGATAGGCAACCATGGCTACCGTCGTGGGATCAGCAAACGTCTTTTCACAGCTGTAAATATTTGTAGTGGAGCCAATTAGGGGCAGCATGCTTTTGTCAGCATTGCCTAGGAAACATCGATACCTCCTCCAAAGAATCCCCCACCTCTCCTTATCCCGCTGGCATTTATTGAACAGTAGTGTCAGCTCTGCTGGCTAATGTTGCCTCCTACACACACGGCGTTAGAAGATCTGTTTGCACTCGATGAGAAACTGGCTCTGACAAGGAACAAGGCTGCTGCTGGAGACACTGAGAACCTGGGTTCTTGCTCCTCAGCTCTCCGGTGGGGCTATAAAACCGGTAGGGAGGCAGCTGTGAAACATCCCAGGCAGTGAGCTTCATTTTAAACTAACTGAAAGATTTCAGGATCCTTTTATATAGCTATTTGTATGCAAAATCCCTGTTCTGAGCAAAAAACTTTCAAGGGCATTTGGGGACCGATGCATCTGCTCACAGGGTAATTCCATACGCAAGAGAGGCACATGTGTAGAAGTCATAGGTAAAATGTTGCTTCTTTTCACTCAGAGTGTAAAAGCTAATATAACCTTATAAATCTGGGAAACATTCAGAGAACAATTCCCTTACATCCTTCTGTGCAAGTTACCCCAAAACACAAGGCACCTACATGCAACATACCTCAGCTATAGATTTTTCAAAACACAGGAGTCTGCGTATCTTGACAGTTTTATACAGCCTTTACCATGTCTAAACATCCTCGACTTGCATTTGTCAAGCACTTCACTGATGTTCAGGACAAAATCTAGTTCATGTTAAGAAAAGGTGAAGGTATGGCACATGGAGTAGGTCAGATGGTGATCCCCAAAGTGATTATGCAGTTAAATGCCACACAGATGACAGGCCATTTGAAAAACTTTCTATTAGCTACGCACTAACATCTCTCTGATTTTTAGTTTTCCAGCTTATTCCCAAAATCGATAACATAGTCGTTCATGGCAAACCACTTTACTATGGAGCATGGCTATAAGCACATGCATTCATGTTCAGTAGCTATCTCTGTGCTTCATCTCCATTCTCAGTATTATCTCTGGTTTTCTAATTTAAAGAAAACATCATTCCTACAAGCTGCCAGGTGATCAGAGCTGTGGTTCCGCAGAGGAACCGCATTAAGCTGGATGCATTATGAGAATTTTTGGATGCATTATGAGAATTCGTGCACTATTCTTGCTCAAGTAAATGGCAGCCAAACCCACGGTGAGTACGGTGCAAAGGCTGGGATGAATCGGCCCCTCTAGAGTAGAGCATTAATGCAAGGCATCTTCCACTGCCCTCATCAGCCATGCAGGCAACAATATTGCAGCTCCTTAGCAGCCACTGAAGAAGGTAACACATGTATGGCATGAAAAAAAGTGAGCAGGAAAAACTGAGGTAGAAAAATGCAACTTGTTAAAACAGCCTTAAAGCCTCTCCTACTTTTAAGTGAAGGGAGACAAATGAAGGGAAGCTGTCAAATGGATCTATTCCTTCTGCAAGCATTTTGAAAGCTGGTTAGTGCCTCTTCCTGCCCTTTGTACCAATGCACTGATTGAAACTTCACAGTTTTCCAGCCAGAAGCAGCTGGCAATAACCACAACTGCAGCAGAAAGGCTAAACTGTCAGTGTCAGAGGGTGAAGGAGCAGGAGTCACCGGCACCCTGCTAAAATATACGAACGTGTCTAGTTTTACAGAGAAGTGGTGCAGTTGTTTGCCATCAGATGGGGTAACAAGATCATTGCTCAGGCGCTCCAGGATGCAAACATCATCAAGTTCCATGAACTGAAAGGTGACAGCTCATACTGTGATAACTAATATGATACCTCATTTCTCATGCTGCTATATAAAACCTCAGGAGAATAATGGTCAACAGACTCGTTCAGAAGACTAAAAAAAAATTCTGGGATGTCAATGCACCAAGATGAGGTTATTATCATTCTGTAGCTAGGCAGATTCAGGTAGAACTGCAAGAAATATACCTCCAGATTTACCAGCCTAATGAAAGCCTCGAAGCTATTAGAAATCTCCTGCACATATATGGCTGTCCAGGAAACCTGGGAACTGCCATTCACGCAGTTCATTATCACAGAAGAGCAAGTGTCTTGGAACAAGGTGGAACATGAGCTCCTCTAGCTGCCAAAACCAGTACCAAGTAAGGCTGCATCTTTCCAAGACTCCTGCCTAAAAACTTGAACAAACCAATGCTTTTTGGATCACAAAGAGAAAACAATCGAGGACCTCATGTACAATATAATTTTGTTGATGGCAGAATATTCAACTATAGAATAATAAAGCCATTATCAAATCAGAGGTGAGAGAATTGCCAGTCCACTAATTCTGCCAGTAATTGAGCTCTGCACGCTAGAGGATGCACATCTTATTACTGACCATGGTGTTGTATTGTCAAGTGACTCAATTTTAATAACACTATAAAGAAAACAGAACCTATTCTAGTAACTTCAGCTATTTGGAAAACATGTGCAGGTAGCAGTTTATACCAAGGGTAACATCCAAAACCATGGGCAAATGCCCACGTAGCTGAAGTTCTACAGAGTAGAGTGAAAGCTGGAAGAACTTAACTTGTAGGGTTATGAACCATTTGAGGATCACCACAAGCGTCCCTCACTCTGCCCAGGCACCAGTAACTTAAGCAGAAGAGGGCGAAGGAATTGGCTAGTTTACCATCTAATCCCATTTTTTTGCTATATTCCATTCTATTTGTTATATTTACAGTGACAGTTTGTGCCACAAGGGTTACTTCCCAAATATCCAGTGGGAGTTGCGTGTTCCCTGCAAGTTCCTCCCATCTCTTCCCTACTGCCATAGACTGACCCATCAGCAAGGGCTGATGTTCCTCCTCTCAGCAGAGTCCATGAGGACAGCACTAACAATGCGAGGAGCTCTTGGGAAGGCGAGTCTTGGCAAAGGAGTGGCTCTATCAGCCTGTATGACCCAATCCACTTAGTAACTTTCCCTGCAGGAGAGATGGGAGAAAGCACCCCTTTAGAAAAGTCATTTTCCTACTCTTTCTAATAGCATTTTACCTATATATTGTACAGCAATTAAGTCATATATATATATATATGAAGCTGTGGCCTGAACGGAGCAGTCCATCCCTACATAACACAGTAGGCAAGGCAAATTCTCAGGATTGCAGATTTTTGGTAGATTATGTTCCCCTGGGAATCATCTCTTCAGTCATGCTCTTTTGACACATCAGCTGTGACTTGCCATAGTGTAAAGACCATTGCAAAAACTGGAAGATTGCATTTCATCCTACTGGTCCACCTGCATGCACCATGATAAGTTTCTGCTAGGCTGGAGAGTGTGTGTTAATGATCTGAAATTCCAGCATCCCAGAGAGGGGAATCTGCATGTAAATGTGGCAAAAGGTGAAAGAATTCTAAACATTCACTTAATGTTTCTGTCACAGTCACAGGATTGTCAAAACTAGGAGACCAAACACAGTATTACTGTTCAGCGAGTACAGGATTATCTCATTTATTTCTTTCAAAGGCTTTTATTTTTCAATCACGGATTCCACAATTCCTATCATCCCATCTTCAACACATCTAATTTATAACAGAAAAAAACATATCAACCTTTCACTGGTGCTGCTCTGCAAATTTTACCAGTAATACTTGGATGTTGCAACTTCCATATCATCCAATTTTGTCTTATTGCAGTAAAATACCTGTCTGCTTTTACAAACTCAGACTTTTCAGAGAATGGGGAGCCAGCCTGTGGATCACAGCAGGATCCAGCTGGACCAGGGGAAAATGCTCTATAGAATATTAATTCAACTATAAAGTGAACAAACCACTGAGATGCAATCACTGCACAACTGAAGCTACTGGAGATGTGAAGATCTGACAAGCAGTGTAAAGAGGGACAAAAAGAGACAGAGAATAGATAAACAGAGAAAGAGCTGTAAATTTGCATAAAATGAGTTTAAAAGCTTAGGCTTATGTGATGTTCAAGCTAGCTCCCACCACCTACAGGGGATTTGGGCAAGTGCACAGGTCGCACTAAGCCACTGCAAAATATCGCTGGCTCTCTTTCTAGGCCATGCTCAGTACCAGCTTTCTGTGCCCAACCTCTCCTAAATGCCATTCAGCCAATTTTATTTCTATTGCTTAAAAAATTGAGTTTATTTCATGTTTGAATCTGCCCAACAGTCACGCTTTTGTAATAATGCAAGATCTAATCCTTCCTATGTGGTCTTCTCTTTTGGTGCTTTATGAAGAAACAGGGCTGGAAGGGGTGAGGGAGAAGGGGAGGTCAGCGTGTGGTGGGAATTACTCTGTGACAACTTCATTGCTAAGCACAGCACAGAATATCTATGAATCTTGCCTTCTCTTGATAAGCACAGCTTGACAAGCACGGCACAGCTTGTACCTTGGGCAAAGCCAATTTCCATAGCGCTCCTCCTCAGCTAGCCCAGCCCTGCAACTTACTGCAGCTGGGTGTGATGGCAAGTGCCACCAGTTCAGGAATCAGATCCTTTACCAAGTGAACTCACTGTTACCTTCTCCTTCACCTACAGAAACTGCGTGCTTGTGCCCAGACCATAAACACACCTCTGAACTATATTGTCACCAGCAATACATACTTCTCTTCCTTCCTCCTCCTCTTGACATTTTCACCTTGATCCAACCAAGGGTTAACAGAACATTCCCATTTGTTGGTCTCTTTCCTGGTGAACCTGCCATCCCTGCCTGCACATCACCCCAACACGTGCATTTCAAGAGGAGAATCCCGATCCTCTCCGCTAATGACACCAACTGTTCTAGGTTATTTTATGTAAAATGCACCTATAACTTCATCCATTTCTTATGCATTACTAAGGAGAGAAGAAAAGAGATAGAAAGGTATGGTACATATTGCAAGAGCAGTGCCCTTTGCAAAAGTACATTCCACCTATCTCTGTGACTGGCTGGTTTGTCATTAGACCAGGAGTCTGTGATACAACAATTTCCCCCCCCCCGTCCATTCTCTTGTCTTTCAAAGCTAAAAGACTCCATTTCCAAACCTTCCAGTTCCCCCATCCTCAAGAGCCTCTCTGCTATATTTGGTCCCTTTGCAGACTTTCATTTTCTTAAAGTAATAGTCAGAAATATCGTAGATGCTTTTACAAGCATTTTTTCCTTGTAATTTTGAAATCTGAGTTTCATCTTTCAAAGCCTTATAAAAATTACTAGCACTGGGTAAAATGATGTGACCCTTTGTAAAAGGGGACAGACTAGAAGCTGTTAATGGCCCTCCTCAGGCATTAAAAACGTTGAATACCAGGAGCAACCTTTGAATCTCTGCCTCAGAAGTTGGCTAATGATTTAATCTTCAGCTTTTTGAGGAGTGGTTCACGTATTGAAATTTAAATGTACATCAGGTCTACCCTATATGGAACCAAGAGTCAGCAGAACAAGGGCATCTCCGCTATCTTGAAGGGAAATGAACGGTCTACACAAACATTTTTGTAACAAACTACTGCAGTTTGAACTATATTCAGTTCTTGGTAAATAAGAACTATAAGAATAAAGCCCACTCTGGACACATACCATCTTGCTGATTCTTGCCGTAGTCTGATTTCTTTGCTTACACCGCATGTGCCATTGTTCTTCCAGCAGTTGTCCTTGTGTACAAGCCCTTCAGATAACCATGTCAATATAGCAAGTTGCCTCCTTTTTGTATCAAGAGTAAGCAAGATGTTATATGCCTAATTTCCTCATATGCATCCCTACCTAGGAGTTCTCCCATGGTATCTAGACCATTCACACAACCTGTGGATACAGGGTGCTCGATCTCATCCTCATTCAGCACAAGAAAGTGCAAGCTGAAAACTATAACACTCTCAAAATAATTTTCTCCATCAATGATCTCCCATAGGTAGTTTTTGAAAGATCATCTTCAAATAGTGGGATAATACATTCTCTTTCCACAGCACATGGTCACCAAATTCCTACTACCAAAGGCTTTATCTATCCATACCAATGTGGATATAATATCATGCATCCTGCAAAAAGGCAGTAAATACTAGTACAGAAATTATCTTCCAAATTCCCTCTCTCTTTCAATAACTTTGTCCTCCAAGGTCCACTTTGGTTCTCTCCTGTAAGGCTTTTCCAGAGCTGGAATATACAGATAACTGCACAATTCAGTTACAAGTTATGCACAACTCAGTTGTAAGTGCAACCTGTTCCTCTCCGTGAATGAAGTAGTGGTTTCACTGGACTCTCAGTAAAATTATTGTTTCAGAGGCCACTTACAAGAATGATGGGTCCCACCCTTCACATCCCTCAGGAGATATTGCAACCAAGTTACAAGCTGCTGTTCTTCTCTCGGCTTTGCTGGAAACTAGTTTGGTTTGTATGCTGGTCCACAGCTTTCAAGCATGGGAGTTCACATCTCGGTGGGTAAGGAATATCAGCTTCCACACGGTAATAGAGCAGGTCCAAGCATTACTACACCTGCCTGGATCTATTCTTTCTAGCAAAGTAACCAGCAAAAGAAAAATTTATTTTTTTCCAAGGTACTATATATACATAAATACATAGGAGATGGTGAACCAAAGAGACTGGGTTTTTAAAAGCAGGAGGATGATTCTCCCATAAACCTGCATTTCATGTTCTCTGGTCACCAGGCACTGTTTAGACATTGAAGGTCTATAAAAGGCTTGTCTCCTTCACAGAATCCTCTTCTTAACTCATTAGAAAGCCTTGAGGTCAACCTTGCAGACAGCCAGAAGTCTTCTCCTGTAAAATTACACTGCAGATTTTCTTCCAGTACTTTTATTTTTTATCAGCTCCAGTTGAAACTTTCCAATGTGCTGTAATGGCTTTCATGGTTCATTGTTCAATCCAGTTGTACAGCACACTGAATCCAATAATAACAACTCACAGCGCTTTTAAAATTTTACTTGTTCTCCCTGTCATGTCTGATAGCATTTTTAGATTACTAATTAATAATAATCCCAGGCAGTAGTATAAAGACTCTCACAACAACAACAAAAAAAAACCCCAACAACACAGTAGAAGCATCAGGTTTTTACTCCATGCTCAGTTTTCAGACTGTGCACCCTTTCTTCCCCCTGTGAATTCAAAGCACTTGAAGCGTGCTGACCCTGTTAGCACAACTCTGTCGGGAGTCACACTTTAAAACTGAAAATATCTAACTGCATATATCGATTCAACAGCCCACTGGTGTTCTGAGAAACTGAATTGCCTTTGGGAAAAAGTTAACCTTGTCATTGCATACTGACAAGTCAAAAAGCTCACTGGTTAAGCTTAGCACAGGCGCTGTCATCCTCATGTAACAGGGAAAGTTAGAGACTGTCAGTTTGGAAATTGGAAGAAAAATATACTGGCAAGGAAAAGGAGAAGCTGAATGACAGTCAAACAAGAGCTAAACAAGAATAGTCCAGGATGAGAACAGTGAAAAATGACCATGAGGTCGAATGAAAAGCAAGTGGGAAAGATTTAAACTGAGTTGTAGAGAGGAGGAGAACTGGAGTAAACATTGCAAAGAAGCTCATTTAGACGGTGGCCAAAACCCTGTGAACACTTACACAGAGAACTGCATGGCAATGGAGTGTGGACTTTGCAGAGACTGATCAATACCAAACATCCGCGAGGATTCTTGCTAGATACAAAACCTCTGGAAAGAACAAGTGTTGCAGACACCGCCACCAGATATTCCTCTGCATATGCTGCTTTTTCGTGGCTGAGGCTGCCAGCTCAAGAGGAGATTTGTGAGATGAAGCTTTCTTTTCTGTCCTCACTTTAGAGACAAGGGAAGAAACTGTGGAAAATTCCTCGGGGCACAGAAATGGCCATTGGCAAATATAGAATTAGCATTGCTACCCACCTTGCTCTCACCCCTCCACTTCTGCCTCATACTTTCTCTCATGCTGTATCCCACATATCTATGGGCTTGCCCAAAACCCCGGTCACAGTTGCCACAGGAATAATCTACACTCCGCCAAGGCTTATCTGGAAGAATGGCATTTATAATGTACTGGCTATAACATTGATCCAATGGTTCAATGAGCCAAAGGAAGAAAAGGGAACAATAAAAAGATTATTTGTAAAAGCTGATTTCTGAAAGACAAAAATAAATAAAATAAAATAAAATAAAATAAAATAAAATAAAATAAAATAAAATAATCAAATCGAGTCACTCTGGAACTCAAAAATGCTAATGTCAAATGGAAAGTGCATGTTCAGAGACAGCTTTGACTCCTAGGGCTGCATTTCTGCCTTTGAAGTACCTTTGAGCTGATAAAGATACTGGTCTCAGCAGGAAAAAAGAAAAAAAAAACCAACAGTTTCTCAAAGAAATGAAAAAGCTTTCTACTATCAGGCTGGTAACCAGAGCCAGTGGCAAACTGGATGTAAGGCAGAACAAAAGTCTATTATGTTTTCTTTGTGAGAGGTTCCTTGCTGATACTTCAAAGACAAAAGATGACACGACTTTCTCCCCAGGATCATGCACGTCTCTCCAGCAATGTCCCCTCTTGAGAAGGCACATCAGGACCTACATCCTGAAAAATATTGGAGACTGTGCTGGTTTTGGCTGGGGTAGAATTAATTTTCTTCATAGTAGCTAGTATGGGGCTGTGGTTTGGATTTGTGCTGGAAACAGTGTCGATAACACAGGGATGTTTTCATTCCTGCTGAGCAGTGCTTACCCAGAGCCAAGGGCTGTTCTGCTTCTCCCCTCACCCCACCAGCGAGCAGGCTGGGGGGGCACAAGGAGTTGGAGGGGACACAGCCGGGACAGCTGACCCCAACTGACCCAAGGGATGTCCCACACCACAGGACGTCACGCTCAGCAGATAGAGCTGGGGGAATGTTGGTGAGGGTGGCCGCTGCTCAGGGACTGGTTGGGCATCGGTCAGCTGGTGGTGAGCAATTGTTTTCATTTGCATCACTTGTCTTTCTTGGGATTTATTTCTCTCTCTCTTTTATTTTCCTTTTCATTACAATTTATTATCATTATTTTTTTTTAAATAATATTTTATTTCAATTATTAAGCTGTTCTTATCTCAACCCATGAGTTCCCTCACTTTTACCCTTCCAATTCTCTTCCCCCATCCTGCTGCAGGGGGTTGTGTGGTGCTTAGTTGCCATCTGGGGTTAGACCACAACAGAGAATCAGAGGGAACAACTTCTATCAAGTACCCTGCACCTAGCCTGTGCAACTTCTGACCCTCTATGAGCTGATCCCTGCCAGGATAACAAGCTACATTTGTTCCCCAGTAAAAGCAGTTTAATGCTCATTGAGGAGCAGTTCACTGTGTGGGATAGACAGTGTGGTGGGACAGAAACTGGTTGAGGACTCCTGGGAGAACTGGGAGGACTTTGTGCAGCCTGCAGCAGATCTGCAGAAGTTGAGGTTTTCACATAAAATCATTTTCTGCAGGGTTCCTCACCGTAATTCAGCAGCGGGAGGGAGAACCACGCTCACAAAGGCAGCCCAACCTGCTATGAAACCCCCCAGGAAAGTCCCCTCAGATCCTGAGAGAATTAGGGGATGACTTTGGCCAGAAGAGCAGATCCTGGGGCACCACGTGGTGAGATGAGAAGAACCAGAGAAGCGAAAGGTAAGGGTTGGGAAAGGTAAGGGTTGGGACAGGGACACAAGCCTGTAATCACAGAAGGCACAAAGAAGCAAGAAGACTGTGTGAAACACCAGAGGAAATATTATGGGATTCTTCTTTTTTTTTTTTTTTGCTTCACCAGAGAAGGGTTTGGAGGTAACACAGTGATGTGAGCCACATCCTGACCCAGCCCAGGCAAGCACAGAGGTGTCTCCGTCAGAACGAGGGTAGGATATAAGCAAGAGACACTGAGCTGACTTCACTGTGCTCCGACCGCTGAGATGAGGAAGGATCAAACAAATACGGAGTTGCCTCAAAAAAGAAAGCGCAGGGGAAACAGAGATATCAGTAACGGGGTGTCCCTTCATGTGTGCCCATCAGAGATGCTCAGATGGGCTCCTCAGTTCCCTCTCTCCAGAAGGGTCATTACTACAAGGGCCGGAGCTTTGTTAGCATCCTCCAACTTTTCTGCAAGGTGGGTTGTCGGTGGAAAATCCTCCCCATACCCTCTGGCAAAAAGACACTGAAAGCGAGACTGAGCTCGTGAAAGCATTAAGGGTTGGAAGCTTTGCTTTTGTGGTGTTTTCCGTTTCATTTTATATTTATTTTCAGGCCCGGCAGCCGGCTCACAAAAAAAAGGAAGTATAGAGAAAGATTATGAGTAATGTGGACGCAAGAAAAGAAGCCGTTAAAGCATGAGGAAAGGAAATCAGTGGCTAGTTATTACCATGGTGAGGTTGCATATCCATGCCAGCGTACGCAGTGACTTAAAATAGGAGGAAACATCCTGATTTTTAGACTGGACTGTTCTGACACAGGGAAGGAGCATCTTTGTCGTGTGTGGGAGCTGCCACGGTGAAGGCAGGGCTCCCACACAGACAGAATGAGGGATTTGCAGAGCAGCCGACATCCCCTCAGAAGGAGGAACGTGAAGCACAGCCCCATCGCAGCACCTGCAGCCGTCTGTAACTCATCGCGCAGACTCACCCCCCTCTATCTCTCGTTGCTAGCTCCAACACTGATGTTTTCTCCAGGTGTCACCCCATGCAGGGTTAGACCTAACTACAAGATCTGGGCAACCATTCGTTGGCTTGTTTTCCTTCTTGGCTCGTAAGAGGAAAGAAGTGAAAGACCAAAGATAAATATGGAAGCATCTACAAGAAGAGTGTCTGAAATGGCAGGAGGAAACCACATCTCCAACATTTTACCTTTTCCACAAACACGGCAAACTTCATTTCACATAGAAAAATAAGATATTTCAAGAGGAAAACACTCTTTCTTTTACACCTCTTCGAAGAAAAGGATGTTCACACCTGAATATCCCTCCCTAGACTTCCTCATTGACATGAATGTCAGTTAACGTACATTTAACTCTGTGTCTTTTATTCAGCACAACACGATATTGAGGAAACAATTTCCTTAAATGATACATACACTTTCTATGCAAAGTGCCTGTGTTGTAAGTTACTTTGCTTACTAGCTGTCCTCTGTATCAGAGAAAAATTTTAAAGTAAATAAATAAATAAATAAATAAGCCTTTCTAGTTTCTTCTTATTCTCACTGAATTTTCGTTCACCAGGGCCCTGATTACCAGGTGGGTGATATTACAGAATTGTAATGCAGGCTTGCAGCTGCAAATACCAAACACTGCTTGTGGAGACTAGTTGTTAAGCATTTCAGCTTCTGAAAATGTCTCCTGTGGAAGGTGAAATAGCTGAACAATGACACCTGGAGAAATTATGTTGAGTGAAGAGAAAGAGCTAGTCTCAATCTTGACAGAGGGTGACATATTAATACTTGTGAATAAACTACACTCTTCTGTTAATAGCTATGGGTACTGTTTCTCTTTATTTAATTGCCATCTCAGTGCTGGAAGAGCACGGCCAGATATTTGCATGCAATTTCTTGTCCTATTAATTGGTGCACGCTGCTGAGGGGATCCAGGTTTCTCTCGGTAATTCTGCACAACAAACTCCTGAAGGACAACAAGTACCATATTTCTGTCAAGGACCTCAAATAACAGGGGAAGAGATGAACGCCAAGAATGAGAAAAGAAGAAAAGAATACATGATTTTAAATATAGCAACCAAACTTTAAAGTTTTGCCTTTGGCCTAATGAATTCAGATCTGGCCTCAATATTCAAAATGACATGAACAGCTGCAACTTTTTTAAAGTAAATAACTGCATTAAGACAAATTATTAGTAGTTATGGCAGCGTATAGCGGGCAATAATGTATCTTAGTCTGTACCAATATTACTTAATCTTTATAAAATCTATTAAAAATATGTATCTTTAGCTAAGATTGACCCATTTAGAGTGGGCCAACAAATCTGATTTAGCCAACTACGTAACATGATTTTGGTACTTCTGTTGCAGACTGTGATGTCTTAATGGCCATGTTCAGCATTTCATAAGCAAACTAGTCTGTGTGAAAGTTTCCTTGTTTCCAGGATCTCCTTTTTACTTCACCTCAGGAGACGTGATCCTGTTAGAAGAGTCTGGCACATGAGAAAAAGCTGATGCTACTTAAAAGCATTAAAAGAAAGGAAGTGACAGTTATATAGAGCAATAGCCACGACATGACAAAGACATAAAACGTGTTTTATTGTGTGCTTGGATGGAAAAGATTTTGTACGTGGACCCCAGTTTCATTCCCTGCAAGGCAGAAAGTGAAAATGTCACTGTAAATTATAATTGAAGTGACAGCTGTAGTTTAACCACAGGTCATGTATTAGCAGATGTGAAAAATATAGGAACAAATACTCACACCAGGTTTGCGACTAATATAAACCGAAGGCCAACACAGTAATATGCAACATATGGAGCATAAGTTGTCTAGCAGCATACATGACATCTTCAAAGGTGCTGAATGTTACATGAATATATACAGCAGCAGAGAAGAGGTACCTTTTCAAGCAGTCCAAGAACTGAAGAGAGATTTCCTTCATTTCTCTGACTCATTGCCACTGCCCTGGATAAACGGTGACTCTGTACCTAATGGGGAAAGGACAGAGGAGTCACCAACATCTCTAACTTGCAGATCTGACAGCAGACTCCCAAGGAAAGCCAGAGCGCTCTCAGAGTCAGAGTAGGTTAAAGTTCTTTGAGTCAGAACAACGTGCCCCAAAACCATTATCAGGCCAAATCCCTCTTCAAGCTTCAGAAATATAATCACCTGGTGCATGAACTGTCATGCTTTGCACCAATGCCCCCCCAACGTCCTTCTGCTGAAAGTTGAGGTAACTATCTTGAACATGACTTGCCTCTCAAAGGCTCACCATTATAAGGAGAAGATGATCTTTGGTGTCTAAGGACCATTATGAAGAACTGCTTTTTTATTATGAACGTATTAATTTTCTGTAAAGTCCTAAAGCTCCATAACATTTCTTAACCATGTATATGGAAATGGGTATGAGTGAAGTAATAAAAACTTTAAAAGGGACAGAGAGGTACATAAATACCAGTTAGTCAACAGTTGTGATGCACAGAATCTTTTACTATGCCTAAACTCCCTTGAGGACTATTTTCTGGTCAAGTGGAACAGCACAGCTCAGCTCCACAGTGTTAAACTCATTTCCTACCCTGGGAACTAGGTGGCCACGTGTGCAATCTGCCTGTTGAGAATAGACTTTGCATGGGTTAGCACCAAATTGTGCCTAGTCATTGTCAGGAGGAGAGCTAGTCAGCATAGATAAAACCATGCCAGTGATCACACTAAAAATTTAGTAGTATGGATTAGTGCCCACGTTGCCTGTTTCCCACTGCTGTTTAGTTTTGATAACGCACATGTAGCCCTGGAGGACAACTAACAAATAGAAAATGTTTTCTTTTCCAGGGTTGTCTTCCTGTCCAATGATAACATAGAACTGCTGTCTTCTGTGACTACTGTCCAACAACAACCTGGCTGCTGTATAAGGCAGTTGTATGCATGTTTTTCAGACACAAGACATTGCAGCTTAGGTCTCTACCAAAGTGAAGGAAAACAGCTCAGACACCTTGCAGATTATGCTATCTGATTTTCATGGCATAATTCCCTTTGCAATCAAAAGAAAATACACTGGCATTGTCTGCAGAACTTCATGTTTTGTAAGATCTTTATGTTTTTTTGGGGGGGGGAAAGCAATAGAGGCAATAATGTGAATATGCATGTGAACTTCTGCATCAGGCTGGTAACCTAGCAACAATGGCAACCCAGCCTTGAAAAGACTTTTATCCAACCTGCTGGTTAATACAGCAAGTCAGACACCAGGGGAAAGAGTGTGGCTGCTGTCAGTTTTTCTGTAAATTAGTTTTGATAACAACTTTTATAGCCTAGAGTCCATGAAGTAGGAAAACAGCCTTGCACAAAGCTGGAAGGAGGTTTATTAATTATCACTACACTGCTGCACTGCTGGCATAAAGACATGGAGGAGAACATTTTGCTGACAGCTCTTTGCCCCTGGAGCAGTATCTCTATTGCTGGAAACTCGATTGGAGAGAGAATCTCCCCAAAATTTTTGGCAGGGAATTTCTGGTGGCAGAACATTGGCTCCAAAGAACAAAGTGCACGAGGCTGAAGAAAATTAGCCCCTTTCCTTTTTGTACTTCTCCAATTAAAGTACATGGGAAACAACTGTTGGCCTAAATAAGTGCCAGCGCAGACAAGATTTACTTGCATGTGTGATGTAAGTGATCTCATTTTTTTTTTTCTTTTATTTTTTTATTCCACGGTGTCCTTCTAACAAAACTGGGGAGTCATGGACTGGATGGACTTCCAGGTAACTGAAAAAGTGACCGGATCAGCAGGTTGAAAAGGCAGCTGTCAAGAGTTCAAAGTCTAACTGGTAACTGGTTATGAGCAGCGCTCCTCAGGGGCGACACATGTCCCACTGGAGTCAAATTGTAACTAGACAGCCCCCAGCATTGTTGGAGCTTTGGAAATTATGTGGTTTTAACAAACCATGACTCTAAGGAGGCTTTAGCTGTCAGGATTGAAACAAGAGGGTAAGAAGATTGCATTTCTGTGAAAGACAGCAAAAAGGTTAGGCCCAAGAGGTGTAGCACAGGAATCAAGAATCAACAGCGTTGAGTACTTTAACCATCAAAGTTTTGGAGCATGTTTGGCCTGTGTATTGCAACCCAACACAAGCAGCTGGTCAGTGTCTTGCCAAAGAGCACTTTGTGAGTAGACACTAGAAACTGAAGCAAGCAAACAAAATAAATACTTTTTACTGATTTCATTTCAATTGGTTAAACTGTAAGGGAGAGCTTGAACAAACATGTTAGTACTTTCTCACCAGTACAATCTGCCTTTGATGGGGGAAAAAAAGACGTGGAGAGTAACCTACTAGTTTGCTTAGTGACTGTACTAGATGAGACTACAAGTTGTTAAACAGTTTTTTTGATAACATCAGACACACGTAGTAATGTCAATATAAATGGTAGTTGTTACCCTTGATTCAGAAGAGCACAGTGATATCTCATGAAGTCCAGCTCAGAGCCACCACACAGTGGAAACAGACAAATCACTGTCCTGTCTCTTCCCTTCCAGCTCTGCAGAGCCTGTCTCACCAGTAAAGCCTCACTGGTAATCACATAAATTAACAGATCGGGAAACTTCTGTCCATGGTTGTTTGTTGCTACTTGTTTTCCCACCAGGTAGCTTCTCATTCTTGACATCATGGCTTTGGTATTACCCACAGCTGTTTAAAAGATGAGACATCCCAAGGAAAAAATGGGATTGTGTCATCAGCGTAAATGACCTCTTATTCCATGAGTAATATAAACCACCTCTGTGCTAGGCTGATTGAGTACAAGGCTCACCACAAACCAATTATCACAAGAAAAGTAGGCAACTGTGCACGTGACGATCTGCTGCCTCGCATTCAGAAAGAGCATTAAGGTCTACATAGAGAGCTACCCAAGAGATGGACAATAGTAGTTCCATGCAATTACTGCAACAACTTAAAAAAAAACAAGACTCGGATGCAGACATCTGTTAACAATAAAAGCTGACATGATACATTTAGTTATTGCATAAAACGTAATCAAGATTCAATCTGCTAGGTTTTATTCTCAATGTTGTTAAGAATTCAAAGTGCATTTTCATGTACATGATCATTTTACTTAAAAAGCATCTGTCTTTCAGCCATTTGTACTCAAACGGACATATTTCACACCAGATAGATAGATTCTGTTACTGTTGTTACTCTTTAAGGATGTAAAAAGGTCAGCTGAATAAACTGACATTTTGAAATACTGGCAACCCATTAGATCATGAGCTGTTCCTACTTTCTTTTCACTGAATTCTCAACACTAGAAACTGGAGGACCAGTGTAAATCCCTCTTTTGCTAATGCAGGTAGATTTTTTGAAAGATGCGGTGCCAAAAGAAATACCAATAAAAAACATTTGCTTTCAGGAATTTTAGTCTGAGGGATTTAGTTATGCTAAAAACAAAAGAATCCTTTTGTTACACTAACTGATCAGAACACATATTAAGAGTAGGAGGAAGGAAGAAACAAGTGAAACTATTTTCTAGGCCATACAAACAAACAACATGTAGCTGAAATTAAAAGAAAAATCAAGATCATATTCTGTGCATTTGATATGCCTTGAAAATAAACAATAACTTTAATAAACATTAAGAACAATGAAGGACTGAAAAATTTCAAAACAAAGCAAAATTGATAAATGGGATCATCTCTCAGTCTGATGACTATTACTTCTTAAAATACTTAAAAGTTGTGTAGGCAGAGGTCTACCCTGACTGCAGGAACCAAAAGAAGTAGTCCAGTACCTAAAACTGTCCTGTAATTTCATGAGTTTAGCTGAAGAATCAGGAACAGTAAGTACAGCATCAGATGCCATAACCTTTAGCACATAAGCATATTTTTCTATATGTGCCTAAAGAGAACAATGAACACGTCACATGTGAAAGTATCTGACTTGTTTTATCTTCCCCATGAGAGAAGTCTGACACTGAATTTGACAGTAATAAAATGAACACTGATTTTGGAAGCGATAAAATGAATGGTAGATAGAGCAATAAAATGGTAGAGCATGGGGACCTGTATCCCCACTGTAAATTATATCACCCCAGCAGATAAGCAGCACATGGGGTCACTGTTGAATGCTCCTTGCCAGGACTCGCAAAAGAGTTTACACATTTGTGCAGGAGCCCACTCCAGCTGCTTAAACCTCCGCTTTACCTTCAGCGAAATGCTGCTTAGAGGCTGCATATTTGCCTTACTCCTGCCTAGAGTTTGTAAAGGCTGTGGAAAAACCTCCCATGAGATGTACCTTAAACTACTTCCCATGTGCTGGGAGAAGGAATCTGGGACCTGCTTCCATTAATGTGTCAGCTTGCTGCGCTTACAACATGTCAGTTGCCTATGGTAAAGAAACTGTGCACAGAAGGGCTCATTCTAAAAGCATGGGACCCCCGTGACAAAGCGGTGAAAAGGCACAAGGGTTACACGGCAATGAACATTTTCTTGATGGCTGCACTGAAAGGTGTCTCCACAGGTGAAAAGGTGAAGGTGCATCAGTACTTAATGGGAAGGAAAACCCATGGCCAGGAGTCCTCCTTAGATATCCCATATTAGCCTGAGCGTTCTGGTGTAAAACCTAATGCTCACAGATGTTGCTGGTATTTCAGTGATGACTGAAATTGTATGATGTCTTTTCAGCGTTTGTTCATTCAAAACCACCTGTAGAGACAAGTGAAATAATGCTGTTTGTCCAGACTGGACTGAGAGACCTTGACTTTTCTTTCCGTTTGCTTTTGCTTGACCTTTCTTGTGGTACTTTATCTTCAGACAAACCCATGGGCTCTCCATCCACAGTTTCTGCCTCCCTCGGATTTTTCTTGAACTAAAAATCTACTTTAACCCCTCAGAGACAGCAATATAACCATGGCCAGTAAGGTTAATTGCTTTTAATGGGTACCACAACATCAAAGAAATGTTCCCACCACCACCTTCAGCAAATCCCTATGAAACAAACTCTATACATTCATGGAAGAAAGACAAAGCCTCCCCATTTTCCATGTTCTGTACAATGTGCAATTGACAGTGTTGCTGCGAGCAACAGAAAAAGAAGGACCTTAATAGGGTGTATTTATTGCAAATGAAAGGAAGTAGCCTCAGGACTTCAAAGATCATTCTTCAATAGAATGGATGATAGAAGCTCAACTTGGAGAGGGACAGGATGGAAAGCCTCTTCATCCTGAGCCCTTCAAACACACAGGTAGGGAAGAAGAAAAGGACTAGAACATTATAATAGGGCCCAAAAATGCAGTAAGGGGCTTAATCAAGGAGAAAAAACACATGAGTGTTTTCATCAGAAATGAGTATGTTTATTGCTGGAAAAAAGGAGCTTTCACACTGACAAAGAACAAAGGCAACTCCGTGTACCCAACAAGGCAATATGCTATGGGTAGTCACAGAATCTACTTGACTGATATTACCAAAGTTGAGACAAAACTCCAAAATGGCACTTTGAATCAGGAAGTGTGTAACGTCTGGTGATTCCAGAGATTACAGATGTCCTCCAGGGTACATCGTGAACATCAAGAAAGATACTCAGGAGTTCAGTGTGAAGACTGAAATGTTCGCAATAAAAAGCTGTTGGTGTTTAATGTTCACTATGTTGAAGAAAATTATAAGTATTTAAAACATTAAACTAACATTTTCCTTGTGGCCAAGATGTTCATATATAGAGGCTCAAACCCAAGAGCACAAGAACTATGTTCGTTACTTCCTTTTATGTTTCCTTCTTCCCAGCATGACTTCTTCAAACTTTCCCTGTGCTTGTGTCTGAACTCCTGGCTGCTTTCTAAGGAGCCTCCTTTTTGAATTATCTTTGACTTTCAAACAGGTCTCTTTTTCTTTACTTCTCATTAAAAATTAGTATCTGAAAAAAATTATCATTTCTATATATCATTTAGATGTTTTATAAAGAAAAGGATTAAAGTAAAAAGTGTCTGGGACCACAATAAAATACTTTACTGAAAAGTACAGATATGCATTAATTAAATAACTAGGGAATCCACATGAATAATTACACAGAATGAAAACTCTTGTTCCAAACAGTAGCAGAAAAATAAGCAAGAAGATTCCTTCATCCTTCAGAAGATTATCAGGAGGTCTGTCATCAAAGATGGGGTTTAGAGTGATTTTTTTAAAGTTAATTTTGAATCAGACAGTCTCTCTAGCCCAAAATACCTCAACCAGGAGTTGAGCAATTATAAGAAAGCACAATTCAAAAAAGCACACAGTCCTCAGAAACAGTTACTGCAAGGAAGTAACCTGAGTATATACAACAGAGGAGAACAAAGATTAACCACCTACCACCAGAGAAATGTGGCATGTCAGCCTCCCATCAGCTCTCTCCTATCTTTGGGTGGGAATGATGCTTAAATGCCACAGAATCATCTAAAGGACTTTGATACAAGCAAACATGGATTTAAAGTTGCTATTAGAAGTAGGTCAGGAAAATAAAAAGGAGAGGAAGGATGTAAAAAGCACCACAGGAAAGAACAGTAATAGTGGGAAATGAATGAAGAGGAAAATAGAAAAGGTAAAAATTAAGACCAGCAGAAAAAGGTAGGAGGAAATGGAGGTATTTGATGGAGGCATATTGTCCTAACGCAGGAAGTGACAGATCAAAGCCTGAAATACCAATATTTCCCTTGTTACCGATATCTAGAATATGATATATTACCATAGTTAATACTCAGAACTCACTATTCAGTGAAGGTGGGAATATTTAACCATCAGCAGTAAATGTCCAAATTTACAGAAAATGCAAGGCAACAGTATAATAGTTATAATTACTAGGCTGAGTAGAAAATTGGTAAATGTCATAGAAGTCAGTAAAGGACAGAGTTACAATATACTTTAAAAATGAGATTTAAATGGATGGGCAAGATCTTCCAAAACAGTAGGAAAAAAGGGGTTAGAATAGCAATGACAATATTATAGGATTATAAGGAACAAGTAGTAGTTGTCTCAAAAGAGACAGAAGATATTTTGGACATATTACAGATTTTTCTACCTTTAATTAATGCAAAAAGTAAAAGAAATTAATCAGATCATAAAGAACTATTCTTGCCTTAATTAGAAAATACCAGCATTCTGTCCATTTACTCTTTGTAAAAGAGACTATATTTAAAAATCTAATGACAAAGTCCAGAAGGGTTTATGATCTAATATTATGAAGCTGTTAAAAGCAGTGTGAAATTTTGTACCCTCAGACTTATTAACTTCATCATGGAAGGCAAACATATTTCCTCCTCTAGAAAGAAAACAATGATGATAACAATAACACTCAAGGAAGCAAGTTACCAAATACTGTACTGCATATGAGTCTGTTAATGAATGTTAAAGATTTTAGCAAAAGCAATTGCAGTTTGACTAGATGGATACCGAGAAATTGTATAACCATAGATCAATGAGGGGCTTTTTTCCTGAAAACTTGAAATAATGTGGGATGAAGATATTATTTTATTAATGTGTGCACACAGAGACATGATGTTTTCACATACATAAAAGCTCTAGGCATAATTTAATACATCCTTTGGACAGAGAGAAATTTACTTGTCTAAAAAGAAAGAGAATTTCTATGGATGCCATTTTGGGAACAAAATTGGCTTTGGCTTTATGTTCAGTTTTCCATAAAGATCCTTGCGTTTCCATACTCATTAAGGGAACTCCCTCAGATAAGCATATAAAACAAGCAGTAGTGATCATGATGGATGCTGATGACTGTCTCAGCCATGAAACCCATGGCCATTTTCATTAGTCTCGGATACAAAGGAAAAGAGACTGATCAGGAAATGAACATGAGCAAGTGTTCAGTCAGATGGCATTGCTGCTTTTGTACTGTTTCTAAATATGTAGATAATGTTCCATCTCCAGATATAAAATCAGCCAGAAAAAAAATAATTACCAAGAAGTGTTAGTAATTCTGAGAGGGTTAAGTAGGGTTTGTATGCGTATGCAATTTAGCTGGGTTAAAAGGCACGCATTGCACTGGAGAAGCAGTGGAGGCAAGGACTTTATTTTCCATAAACGGTGGTTATACAAAAAGGTTGAAATACTCTCAACTGAGATGATCAAAATAAATAGGCTTGTGAAGGGTGGCTCTGGCATTTCCAAGATCTACAAAACCTAATGTTTCAGATACTGTCTTCCAACTTCTCACCCTATTGTGACCCTACATCTCTCCTAAATGACCATCTGATTCAGTTTTCTGATTAAACATTCAGTTCACCCTATCTCTGGTCTTTCCCTGTTCAGAGGCTGAGGTGTAAGGCTTCATTTTACACAGACTGGCTGACAACAACCCACTGGATATCAATTCCTTTGGAAAGCTGTAGTAGTACCTACCTCACGCAGTTCTTGTGTATTTCATAATTTCGAGGGATTTTGATTATTTTTTAATTGTTCATATGCAATATTAGCACCATAATATTAAAAAAATGGAATACAAGTATATAGATTTTTTTAAATATCAAAAAGCTTTATGATCCTCTTCAGAGATGAAGAATTAAACAGAAATTATAATTATTCTGGAAAAGATTCAATCTATGTACACCCTCTGTTGTCAAATTGCATTTTGCTTTGGGTATTTATCCATACATATGTCACATCTCCAAAATTGGAAGCTTTTTTTCCCCAGTAAGAAAAAGTAGGGAATAGCAGAGAAAGTACAAGACTATAATTTATATATTATTTCTTAACATAAAACAAATTTACCTCTATCCCCTTATGGGCTGGAGAGGGATGGAATTTAAGATTTTGAACATGCAGGTATTGTAGACCAAGCCTGAACCAAATTTTGAAGCTATTTCTGCAAGCAGATGAGAAGCATCTTGTAAGAATGTGGAAGGGAAACTACAAACATGCAGAAGTGTGCATTTACCACTGTAAGTAGTAGAATAAATAGAGTAACCTGAACAAGATAGGCAGTATCTAAACCTAACAGTGACCACTCAACTGTTCACAAATACAATATTCAAGTACAAAAATTTTCAGAGTAGAAAAAGTTGTGAAGTAAGCTCAAGGGTAAAACTGTGATTTAATTGCAGCTATGCACAACAGGGTGAACAAGGGGAGTATTAGGGCAGCTGAGATGATGTAGTGTCTTGAGGAATTACTTTCAACAATATAGTGCATATACCCATTAAGCAAAGAAAGATAACAGAAAGAAAGAAGTTAACAGGTTTGGATTTGCTAGCACTGGAAAGAAGAAAGCAGCATCACTCTCAGTCTCTGATCAGCTGAAGAGAAACTGGTCACTTATTTCAAGATACATTGGCTGATGGGCAATCGTGACAGGAGTCACTAGTAATTTTTACAGCTCTATTACTAAAATCCCCAGAATTACCAGTCAGCTGCAACTGCCTCAGGACTTTATACCAAAAAAAGTATTCACCTACTTGTCCCACCCACTAGAAGAAAAGCTGCTCAAGAACAGAGCATTTCCAATGGTAAAGTCACAGGCAATGAAAAGGAGAACTCCATATTGTGCAGTGTTTGTTACATCAGCCTAATATTTTCTCAGCACTGCTGTAAAGGGATCCCATCGATGAATTCAGGACTTATTTTTTGTTTCTCTCACATCCACTAGATGCCTAAAGGTTCCTAAGGGATGAATCTAAAGTCATGTTCAAGGAAAAGAGCAAACACAGAGCTCCCACACCAAGGACTGAGAATGTCTTTCCAGTACATGTTCATTATCATATTCACGTCAATTTTGTTTCAATTACCTTTTTGGGAAAAAAAAAAAAAAAAAAGACATTAGGAAGACAGACACTGTAACGTACTCAAACTGTACTGTGTCACTTTTTTTCCCAGTGCTCAGGAGAAAGAGAACATTTTCTTAGACTGACTTTGGTTTCATAATGTTGTCTTGTCTCTATTCATTTTCACAAGGTGAGCAAGGTAGGTAGGTAGAAAAAGCATTCCTACCCTAAGGAATTGGAAATTATTAGTTCCATCACCATATCTATCACACTCACTGTTCATTTCCCAGCCACTCCAGTACTTCAAAGCATGAACTAGGCCACTTCTTTCACCTACACCATGACTGAAAAGTTCACACCAACGTCCAGAAGCTCAGTTTTTAACATACGGATATCCCCTCACACAAACAAGAGAAGTTGGATATTGGTTTCAGAAGTAATCAGTGACCCAAGGTCCTTGTACCTTGTTTGCATCCCTGTTCAGAAATGTAACGGGTCTTTTGTCCGGACCCTTCAAAAGTCCTGCTAAAGTTAAGGTGAGGGTAATCTTGTTGCCCAGCAATCCGTGTCCACGATATATTTGGAATTAAGGCTTCCTATGTGGCAGTGACAATACCTAAGATCCTAACACCAGCTAGTCTGGCCTACTCTCAATACTGAGGTTTGCTAACTCAGTTATGCCACACAGAGGCAGCCTTTCTCCCAGTTTCAGAAGAAGGTAACAAGGTACGGAAGATGTGCACGACTTGAAAAGCAAAAGATGTTTCCTTTCCTATGAAATGCAGCCTACACAAGCCTTCCCTTATTCAGAAACTCAGCTAGAGCAGCTGCAACTTCTTAACACCATTTTTCTGGAAGACTAGAAAGACACAGCACTGCAATGGTGTCTTGCATATTTAGTCAGACTTCGCCTCTTGTCCCCATGTCATTGCAGAAAACAAATGGCAGAAGAGATCATAGGACAAGAGTAATATGATAAAACATTTGGAAATTTTCTCCATCTGACCTAAGTTTATAGTTTGTGTTGAGCACAAGGTGCTGCTTAGTGTTTCTGTGCCTCTACAATACAGTGCTTATACTACATGAAAAGAGAATATTGATTGCATAGATTTACAAAGGTTAAGTTAATAATGATAGCAAATACAGGCAATTTGACCCAAATTTCTTTCACCTTCTCCTTTTCAATTAAAAAAAAAATAATAAACAACAACAAAAAACCCAAACCCAAACACCAATCCCCCCCCCCCCCAAATTTCTGACACTCACTTCCTTTGAAAATATTAAGTCATAAACTTCTGTTTGCTCCAATACTTCTTTTTACATTGGCTGCTGTTTTACTCCAGCGTAGGAAATGTAAGATAACATCTAGACTGTCAGCATACTTTTCATACTGTCCGGCCAGATCAGAGGAGCTTGCATTGCACAGATTTGCTATTACGCCTCAAACGCTGCATCTGTTACTGCAGTCATCTAAGGAATTAGAAAGGTAATTCTTCTGCTCATACGCAAATCCCCAGAAGACACAATGCTCAGCAGTGCCCTTCAGGGTTTGGGGAATGGATGCAGAACCATTCTATTGTAGCCTCAAAGCAGCAGCAGAATAGCCTTTGGGCCATATATTTGCATTAAAGATGATGCTGAACTCTGCCACCCTCGCAAGAGCAAACAGCAGCTTTATGCTTCAGATAACATGATGCCTCTCATGGTAGCCTGAGTAACACCATGCATCTGCCTCCAAATTAATCCTTTCCGAGGTGTACCATATCCTCAGTCACCTCCAGAGTGTTTAAGACTACACGTAAAACACAAAGAGACTACTTTGTACCGACACCCTCACACAGCAATAATGCGAGGCCCAAGAGCAATCTGCTTTACTGACATGACGAGGAACAACGCATCAGCCATTCACACGTACATTGACACACACTATTACAGGTTCTTACGTTACTTATGACAGTTAAGCATAGCTGAAAATTGCCAACGAGGAAGTTAAAGTGACTGGAATTTGGTGAAAACACTTGCACTGTAATTAAGACTTGCCTTAAAACATGTCATGAAATATTTCAGTATTTTGACTCAAGCCACAGATTTCACCATCTTTATAATCTCTGGATAATAAATAAAACTCAGATAACTGAGGACCATGTCTCAAAAGTGGTGCGTCTGGGGGTTTTTGGTCCCCAAAGCTACTTTTAAATGTTATGCGTGACAGAGAAGAGAAAGGTCTACATTTGCTTCTGCTTTGGAAACAGAAGCCTTAAGGTCATTGAAAGTCTGCTGGAAACAGGGGTGAGGAAAACACCTTTGGGGTTTTTTTATATATACACACACACACAGAATTTACATATATACATATATATATGCAGGTTAAAAGTGGAAAAATTTGAAGCCTTTCTCTCTAGCTGGAATGAAAAATCATTCTGAACCAGTTACCAAATACAAACAAGGCTAAGGGCTCGTTCAAGCCCTACACCTACTGATTACCACATTGCTAGACGTCTCTCATTGAGACGCATCCTCCCTGAAGCTCAGTGTGAGAGACTGAAAGAGTTAATGTCTCAAACGTTGTGATGGGGCAAGTCCTGCGGAGGGTTCGCTCTGTGTTCTGATGTGCTGGTCTGATACGCTGAGCAGGGCAGCTCACCATGCATGGCCGGAGATCAAACAGTGGTCATGTCTGCAGGGGAGGAGAAGTTACTCCCCAGGTGACCCCCAAGCCCACCGACCCATTTCCCCAAAGGTTCTGGAAGCACAAACTGCACATGACACCTAATTAGCCTAATGAGTTTGAGTGCCTGCCCAAAGGAGGGGCAAGGAGATGATAAAAGGACACAAACTGAAGCCCCATGTGTGCACACCCACTGGAACTGGACCCTTAGGCTGGCCGGACCAATGCTGGACCCAAGACTGGTGACATCTTTCTCTTTTCTTCTGTCTCTCTCTCCCCTTTTCATGATTCCCACACCTCATCCTTTTAAGACATAAAACCACTGACCAAGTCTGGGATTAGGAGTGGATCCAGCTACCCCTGGGCCCTTCTCTGAGAAGGAGCCTAGAAAGCAAGGGGGTCTGCTCTGAACCTCAAGACCCAACGGGAGGGATCTCCTTCTTCCCTGAATTGATGTAGATGGTTACCACTGGTTACACGGGTCACTGAGGTAGTTTCATGCCAATTCCTGTTGTGAGAGACCCCACCACCTACTGTTACGCTTCCCAAGTTCAGGTTGCTTCTGCCATGAATTAAATGTTTAACTGATTGTTTGGTGTTGTTTCACCTTAATTTAGCCCGAGGGAATTCTGAACTCAGCACAACTCCCTGGTCTGTCCAGCCTGGGTCGTGACACTCAGATTCCCTCTTTCTTCAACATTCTCCTTGTCAAGCAGTTCTCCATGTAGTAGCAGCTCAACATGATTTATGTGCAGTATTATCAGAGTCCTCATGAACTTTTTCAAAGAAGCCAGAAGTCAAGGCAGTGAATAACAAAAGATTATATTAAAAACCCCACGTTAAAAACAAAACTTCCAGGTTGGATACAGTTTGTTGTGAGTCTGACCAGGCTTTCTGTGAAGGAAGAATACAAAACCACCACGTTATGTTGACATAATTGCTCTAGTAGTTCTGGAGAAGAGGTATTGTCCTCCATGCCCTCCAACAGACCAAAGGACAAGGCTGTCAGCTCAGGAACAGCACCTGAAGGATGTTGTTCCTCTCGGGCAGCTATACTCATCAAAGAGGATGAGAGATGATTGCCTGGCAGGGACAGGCTTTACTACCCTTTGATCTCACCCTGCCTTTGAAGATCCTGACCACCATTAGCAGGAGCTTACTGAACACAGCACATCTTCCCACAGTAAATCCCAGGCATATAATGTAGATTCACAACAACCTGACCTGGGGGGAAAAAAAAAAATCCTGCAGACAAAAAAATGTATCTGAACAGGTACACTAGCTTCAGCAGCCAGAGGGTTAAAATTAATTTAAAGAAAAAGAAAGTAACCAATTAAAAACAAATTAAGAACTTATGGATAACAACAAAGAATTCCTCCTCGACTCAGGACACTGTTCCTACTTATCTGAACTGAAAACAAAGGCAGTTGACAAGAAAAAACTCTTACTGAGTATTTACTTGGTAAGATTTTAATTATGGATGGAATCTAGCAAGAACACCAGCCTCCTTCAGGCTTCTAGCTTCAAGGTTAACACACTTGCTTGTGTTCAACCAAATCAGTGCCCCAGGCTGTGTTCAACACAATAATATAAGTACAGACAGAGAGAATTATCTGTACTGATCCTAACAGATGCTGCAATGTTTTGTGGAATCCATCGCAACATTTATGGAAGAAAAGGATGAGCTGACAAATAGACAATGGATGTTTAAAATACACTGAAAATCCAACTAGTTTTTGCAATTCAAATCTTCTCACTGGAGAGGAAAAGCTTTGAAAATACTGATGAAAATATTCACAGGTAGATTTGCGTCAAGAAATCCCATACACTCCAAGACTGATGGCCTGAAATCTAGCACTGTAATAAATGTCTGGTCCCCAAACAGCCCCTCACCAGGAAAAAAGGCCCAAATGCTCATTTATTTGCAGAAAAGCTTTTTTTGTTGTTGTTTGGGGAACAGTTACACATGTAAGTATTATTCTATTCCTTTCGCATTCCTTTTCTCCTCCCTCCTTTAATAAAGTAGTTTACTACGTCAAATTAAGTCAGTTTTTTAAACTGACAAATTAGATTAAATTGACTTACAACTTGAATAATTACAAGCACTGAAAAGCATACAACACATCAGTCACCTGCTTAGCAGTGACTCTTGCTTATCAAGTGTCTCACAGCACAGAAGCCATGACAGTGCATACTTTTTGCATGCAGTCAAGAAATATTAAGACTTTTGAGCTGCATGTATTTCCACTCAATTTCTAATCACAGTTCTGCCAGATCTCAGTAGTTCACAACATTTTTTTCTTTTTGTTAAACAAACTATTAAAATCAGAAAGCTTTGATTTTTCCAAAGCAGACTTCTCCTCTTACTTTGTCCTTAGCTTGAAACTGAAGCAGTAGATACAGCCAGATCAGGTTTTTGGCTGTTCAAAAGTACAGTTTGACTTGCAGATATCAGTAATACCATAAAAAGATTAACAGGACCATGGATAGAGCTCGAGTGAAATAAGCTGCAAACACCAAGTTGCTGAAGACTCACAATCTACTTGAATATGACTTTGTTATGAAATTAATTAGAGACACCATATCCTGTAGCTATTGGTTTCAGAGTAATTTGCCTGATTTTCATGGAAATAAAAGAAATCTGAGCAAAAATCATATTAAAAAAAGGCGCTTCATGATATTTTTTCACCTTCATCAGAACTTGTATCATAGATAAAAATTATTTAAGCCATCTAAGCAACTCTGGTAAGAAACAAACTAATTAGTAAGGCCATATCTAATCAATACTTGCTTTCTTAAGGAGACAAGCCACAGCTACGTGTTAGTTTTTCAGGCTGTTAAGAGCTGTGGAATTTCCTGTGAAGATGCTTTTACACTGGGTATGCCAAGGATTTCTACCTCTTCTCAGGGCTGTTTTGAGACTGTAAAAGGCATACCTCATATTCACCAGCCATGCGGCAAATGAGAATTTCAGAAAGGTGCTTGAACAGCTGAACCTTTCTGAGAAAGCTTTCTCCCACTTCTTAATATAAAGGGGAAGGTTAGGTGCCCAGGCTGTTTGAAGTATCATCACCTACAAGTGGCACTCAGCCCTTGTGGCTCCCAAGGGTTAGACCACATGCTAAAAAGAACTGGGGTTTCTGGTTTTTCCATGGAGGAGGGCTGTCAGATGCCACAATAGGCATGAGGGCTACTATTAGGCTTGAAAAGTGGCAGCTGTGCAATTTACTTAATTTACTCAGAAGTAACTCATAACCTCCAAGCATTCATTACTGTGCTCACTTAACTGTGATACTCTGAAAGCAAGAAATCACCCCAGTTCTTCTGACATACTCACTTTGAAAGCAGAAGAGTCTCTACTTTTAGGTGCTTTCATCCTCAGTGAAAGCTTTAAGCAATTTTTTTTTTTTTTTCCTCTCCTCTGGACTGGTGACAGGGATTCAGTTCAGTAGAACAGTCTAGTCCAGGTCCTCAAAGAGAACATGAGAAGTTCAGTGAAAAATTCATAATCTATTCTGCTGATTATAGCAAAGGTCAATCACACATTCACTTTCTGAAGAGCCAGAGAGTTTTTAACCCAGGTCTACTTTTTATAACCATGGTACTGCACTTTACTGCTTTGTTTCTAATATAATTGCCAGTATTTCTCTTGACATGTTTTCTCTCTAGCCTATGTCTACTTTAACAAGTTCTGCAGCCCAGAAGGGAGCAGCTTTGTAGAGCAAAATAATTATTAGTGTTGAAGAGCCAGTGTCCACACTACACACTTTTCAGGAGGTTTTATTTTGAGCTATCCTAACCTATTGTCCACTGGAGTTTTAGATGCTCTTCAGAAGTGCATCTTCCAGTTAATTTGCACCCAAAAGGAATTCAACTGATTTACTCTAACATTGCTCCATGGTGTGAAACACAGTATGGTAATTGTGGAGAACTGAGAGATTCACTTTCAAGTGCACTTCTAATCCATACGAAAATGCTTGTGTAGATGCAGACAGCTAAAATCTGTCAGTTTTCAAAATCAAATTGTTTTCTACAAACACTATTCAGATGCACATGATAGAAAATCGTCACGACCAACTTCACATCAAAAAGGCAACTCACTCCAACAGCTTTCTGCTATCCAACAGAAGATAAGCTCAGTCTGAAAACAAGCAGAGGACATTGGTCTTCCTCAATTACAGTTGTGACATCAAGCAGAAAAGGAAAGCAAAGAGCGACAGTATGATAACTATTTTATTCTCTGACTGGAAACCTGGTATAAGATTAAAGTTCAATCTATTATTCTTGTGTATCTGAGTTCAAGGAAATCAGCACACCTTCCAAGTGAAGGCCAGAATTGTCCTGTGGAATTTTGCAAAACCACTGCTTTTTAGTGACTGAACTGTGGGGTCTTTTTTGTCCCTGAAATTAAGTGATGCAATGATTATATTTTCTGAGATATATTCCACTGTTAGAAGCACAAAGCCTGACTGCTCATATCCATACAAATGGCACATTTAATCTGTAAAACTGCATTTATGAAATATGTTTTGCCTATTAAAAAAAGAGGACCAGTTTACACTGATTATCAACAGAACTTCCAAGAGCTAATATGGTCCCTACAAGTTTTCCTTAAGCATTTCCCTTGAGAGCAATAGCACAGCCTCACCTACATTTTAATTATCCCTATTCTTCCTTTGGATGGATGAGTTTGTATTCAGATCCCCAACCTTGAGTCATTCAGGAGCCAGGAGGCCTGACCAGATTATGAAGTTCCCAGCAACATGGAGTCCCTAAATGCCAACTGGTGGCCTCATTGATTATACATAGCATCTATATCAAAGAAAGCCAAAGTCACATGCTGCAGAGGCTCAGATGGTCAACACCTAGACAGTCTAAGAAGACAGACTTCCTCCCCAGCCTCCTTACAATTCTGTCTGCAGAACTAAAAATTTACATGACCCTTTTGAAACATTTGAGAGCCCGCAGAGAGTCTCATTGCAATAATGTGAGTACAGGTTAGATTGTTGTACTGGCTAAACTCACCTATGTCTATCATGAGAAAGTCACATTATCCAAATGTTGCAGCCTCCAGCCCAGATAGCAAGTAAATGTTGAGCAAAGATGGTTCTGGGACAGTTTTCTAGGAAAGGAAGAGCCTTTGTTAGGAAACCTCCCCTTTTCTGGGACAGACTCTTTACCTGTTCAACAGTATTTTGTTTCCTGTCAAGCCCTTCTGTAGAAAAGGGCCCGTCCATCCAAAGCAGAGACAGACTAGTAAAACAGTCAGACTAAAGAAGCAAAGCAGACAGACAACAAGCACGATTGGCACTAAGTGTAATCAACAGGCGTGACTGGTGACAAGCCTACCCAGTGGGACAGAGAAGTATCAACCGTGATTTGCAAGAGCGGTTAGCAGCAGATAACACAGTACTCAAACTCAGCCGTGAGTGCTGAAAATCTCCTAAGCAGTAGCAATATTGATATTTAAAGCTGAAATAAGTTTCAAAATTCCAGAAACAAATCATTACTGTTTTGTGAGTCAAAGAGGATCTAAACCCAAACACAGGGAATGCATGTGTTTGACCCAAACCTTTACTGAATCATTCTCTATGCCCCACCTTTTCATCCAGAAGACAGTTTGCTGGCTCATTAAACTCACTGAGACCTGCTCAAGAAACAGTCCACGAAGTAAACCTCTTTTCTTCTCTACAAGATCGCTTGGTCTTGAGGTGAAACCCAATAAACCTAAATAAAACTCCTTTAGTCCGTCCCTTAGAATTGCTTTTTTTCCTGTTGCTTTGGACAGAACCATCCTTCAGTCTCAAACATGGCTTCTTTTTTACTTCAAACCTGGTTTAGCTTTGTTGTCCTTTTCTGCATAACATTTCTAACACCTCCACCTTCTTTTTAATATGCACAGAGCAAAAGCTGTAATTCAGCTTCCTTCTTCTTGTATCTCAGTAACTTCAAAAGCCTCCTCCCTGGCTAGGCCAAACCTTGCTTTGCTCACAGTCATCAGAAATGCCACTATCTTTTTTTGTTGACCTACTACATTATCCAGACTGACACCATCTCATCTTTTTTCAGGGTCCTTCTCATTCTATCAAATACCAGTCATTTCTCTTGTCTCCTACGCTACCCAGAGGTAAGCATGATAGAACAGACAAAAGTAGTTTAAGTGGGAAGTTTTGTGTAGAGATTGGCAGGAATAGGATGTTACAAAAAAAAACCAGATGAAAAGTCTGAACTCGTACCTCAGAGGCATCTGAACAAAAGCAAGGGACTTGTGTTGTAGAAGCTCAGAAGAAAGGTTGATGTGATTCTTTTCTCTGCTATAGGAGCAGGCAGCTGTCTTGAGATACAGCCTTCTGGTTTCGCCTTGCATCTGGGTCCTCTGTAACAAGGTGATCCTAATTATCATCCTTCCTCTGATTATGCTTAACGAATTTGTTAAATCGTTGAGTATCAGCTGACACTTTTAATTGGCAAACAGGATTTTCAAAGTTCGGCTTTAACTTCCAACAGACTCCTGCATCCCCATCGTCTGGGATGGTCCCAAGCAAGTACTCTGGCAATTCTGGCTCTCCAGAAGTCACTCATAAACACCTATAGACACAGCTCTTTCCTTCCAATTCCCACTAAAAAAAACACCCAATGCTAATCTCAGCTAGCTATTGCCAACAGTATCCTACTTGCAATGACAACCAGTTATTGTCCTCATTTTCCCCATGCTCACCCACTCACCAGCGTCCATTCTCTGTCTGCTCTGCTTTTTATCATCACACACACTTCCCAAACACAGAGCCTATTTTTTTTATTCTGGGCTCACGCAGTAGGATCAGGATCCATGCTTAAGGTTCACAGGTGTTATAATAATAGATAGCAAGAATAACAAACATGTATTAGTGGTGTACGAATCAACCGGTGCATGTTCTCACAGTGATATTTTGCATGCAAAGGGAATTGGAATACAAAAGACATCCAGATTAACAGTGTCAAAAGCAAGCTAATGTTATATGGGATCCAAAACCATAATATGTTTGACTTTGAAAAGTTTAAGTTCATCTTCTAACTATCAAAGCTTGCAGCAGACCCCACGCTGTCTCTGGGAACGCATTGTCAATTTACTGTTCTGACAGATGATCGTGAAGATGAGGAAATGATCCAGAAAAGTGGCATTGATTTTGAAGAGCAGAGGAATTTGCCAGTCACTGCTTGTTGCTAAGTTGCAAAAAAAAAGCCTCCGTCAGCTTTCAGCGTGTCACTCACAAATATCAGTGAGACATGGTATTTACGGTGTTTGTGTAAAGCCCGGGCAATGATTTAGACTGCATCCTTCCACTTAGAGCAATTTGGATGAGACCTTAAATACCCGGAACCTCTTCTCTTGGTTTCACAAAATGAGCTGTGTGATCTTTTTCTTTGGGTAATTTGTGCTTTTCATCTGTAGACAGTGATCTGTTTATACAAAGGCAGGAAAGATATTTTAGAGAAAGGGAAAACTACATGACTTGAACAAGTCTGCAACATACAGTGCAAGCAGGTGTTTTTCAGATCCTGCTCTTACAAATTACATGCCCTCTAGAGCATTAAATCTCAACTCCCAGCCTGGAATTTGTTGACAAGAGCTGGACAGTAAGCTGCAGCCAGAATAAACAATTTTTATGGCAAGCTTGTGTAAGGAAACAGACTAAATAGTCTATTCTTTCCTCCTTGCTCTAAATATCATGCATCTATTAGAAAATCCAGCTGATGTCTTTTCCCCACACTCTGTCTGTCCTTAGAAAATCTGATGATAGTCACACCCACCAGAAACTTCAACACAGAAAATTTCCACTTGCTTTGTATCCAGGGGAAGGAGAGACCTGGCTCCCTAGTCGACACAAAACCTTTAACCCTTTCACAGAAGAATCACTGGATAATACACGGTAGCAGAGGAGGAGGTTTCAGACTAAACAGTGCCCAGCTCCTGTAGAGTCCATGTATTACCCAGCTCTGCAGACAGTGCCTGAGGTCAACAAGTAATCTACTGATAAAGAATAAACACATAAATCCACAGGTAGCAGCTGTTTCTTTCAAGATAGACTTCATGCAAACACGGTACTGTGTTATTATATATAATAAGTACTATGTGTCATGGCTAATGGCTTGCAGAAGCAATTTAAAGCATTAAGCACTGACAGAAAGGTTTCCCTGCACCCCTTTTTTCTTTCCTCTTCTTCACATCTCTCACCCCTAGGTTTACAGACAGCATTTTTTCGCAGATGTCAAAAACATTTGTAAACAAAGTAGAGAGTAGAAAATTGAGGTACAAAACAGTCAAGCGAGTCATTCATTCCTAAAACATGTCAGAGGCTGCGCAGACTATGAGATGACAGAAGTGTTCCTTTCAGGTGCCCTAACTTCCAATCAGGAATGCTTTCCTTCCTACTTTCATTCTAAGATCTTATTTTCTTACTTCATTTCCAATGCTGCCAGATTTAGGGGCATTGTTAAAAACAGCCAGCTCTCAGATCTAATAACAATTGCTTCATGTCTGAACACCCCTTTTAACAAACAGGAATTTATATTATATATCAAGGGTCTCTTTTTAAAACAATATGGAGGAAGAGGACACAGACTCACACAAACATTACAGACACAATTTGATCTCTAGCCAGTCTAGATCCCCACTGTAGCAATGAATACACCTTCAAAGGGAAGCAATAACTCCCCCCAAACCCCAAAATACAGCACTTTGGCTTGACAAAAACAAGGAAGTTCAAGTTCTGAAGGCAGAATTATAACAGCATGGAAGATAAAAGATTTATTTTTTCATCATAAGGGGATAAAAGCAAGCCACCTAAAGAAAAAGGATGACAGGCCTAGAGCAAATATCATGCATTACTAACAGAGCTTTAAAATCCTCTCTTCCTTTCCTCCAAGGCACCCTTTGCATCTGCATAAGGCATTTTGCCATACATCTAGAGTTACAAGCAACTACTGATGGCAAAGGTTTTCACAGAGGGGCACCGAATGGGGTCCAGAAAGAAACACCCCACTCCCATCACCTGCTTTTCTCCTCCAGCCAAAGCTGGATGCACTGGTCCTTGTCTGCTTTTCCATGTTCCCTCCTGGTTCTCCACGTCCCCCGCAGAACCCCAGTGCAGGGACAGAGCAGGAAGGAGAGGTGATGAAGCAAGTCAAAGCTATCAATCAAAGTCAAGCTCATCAATCAAAGTTGCGTGAATCAAGAGCAAAAGCTTTTGTTTTGCTTGAAACCAGGAACGGAAGAGGGACTGAACTCTCACCCTTTGGGTTTTTTTTTGTTGCTCAGAGAGCCAGAAATGTCCACACATCAATAGAGTTAAAAGGAAAGATTGTAAGAACCAGATGTTGTGATATTTTTGGATGCAATCATAGATCAGGCCACAGTGCTTAACAGCAACTGTCCAAAGCTAATTTTATAGGGAACAGAACACACATCACGCACATGTTTACTGGCTTTTTGCCTAGTCCTGTGTAGTGCAGAAAACAAGAGCCTTTCTAAAATTGGTTTGGCTGGTTCGGTTTTCTTGGTTTAAATCCTCTTATTAAAGTTCGCAGAGAATTACATTCTTACTGCAGAATTATACCAAAGAGCCTGCAAAGGAAATCATTTAGCTATACAGGAGGTCAATTTCTCCATTTTGTTCAGTGATTGGTTTTACTTTTCATAGAGATTACTACCAGCTTATTTTCTCTTACTCAATTTGAATTTTTCAAGATTTTTTCACGTAGGGATAACATTTCTGCTGTTATTTTTGCTTTTGCTCTTTGAGATGAATGCGGCATAAAGGACATAATGTCTCCCTCATTTCATTCATGAGGAATCACAGCAAATTTACCTGTGGGATCCATTAGTAACTTTCTTGGCAACCCAGAAGTCATATTGCCACAAGGAGACAGAGGCACTAGGAGCAGTTTTGCACTTGATTTTTATTTGCTGCACACTCTATAGCATAATTTCACCTAGAGCCCTGAGGAGATGGAATATGGGGGAGCATACCCTGACTTTATTAAGACAGACCAGACAGATAGATCTCTAGGTGCTACCTGCTTAGGAGCTTGCAGGTTTGGAAAAAGATAGGAAAGAAGGAGAGTGAAAGAGGAGTTTGCTCACAAATGGAACCAGTTCCTGCTGGCCCGGGATTCATTGAGCATTGCTGTGTGAAATCACTCTTCTGTAGAAGTCCTGATCCCTTATCATGTCTTGAACCACTCAGAAATGTGATGTTTTCTAAATAACCTGCCTTTTTTATCTAGCTACCTGTTACTCAGTCTAGCAGCAAACACCCACAAAAAACCAATGTTCAACAGTGTGGCTTCCCAGACCTCAGATGCTATTGATTCTTGTCCTCCAAGATCTCATATCTCCAGAAGATAAAGTTTTCAGCCTGAAGTTTCACTGTGTCCTTTTTTCTTTTTTTTTCCCCACAAGCTGGTTTAGTAAAATTCCTTTAAACATCCATCCAGTGGATGAAGGCTTGGTTTTTGCATGTCATACTGGAGAGCACACGCTAACCCAGCAGAGCCTGTCAGAAACCAACTGAGGAGCTGACTACAGGCTCCTGCCTGCGGGTGATCAAACTGAATGGAAGTTAATGGCTTTAAAATGTCAATCATTGAGCTATTAGAATCCCAACTGTTGAGCAGAAATTAATGAGCCAGGGTCTAATTTGACATTGATAGAACTGTCAAAAGTTGTGACCATGGTATTTTAGTTTTATCCTGGATAAAGGCAAAAAAATATAGCCTGTAACAAGATTCTTTCTTTTTAATGCATTTATTCATAAAGTGACTTGCTAACTGATTTAAAAGCAGACAGCTTTGCAAGCAAATTTAAGATCAGGCTTGGCCATTATTCTTTTCTGTGAGGGTGGTGAGGCACTGGCACAGGTTGCCCAGAGAAGCTGTGGATGCCCCATCCCTGGAAGTGTTCAAGGCCAGGCTGGATGGGGCTTTGAGCAACCTGGTCTAGTGGAAGGTGTCCCTGCCCATGGCAGGGGGGTTGGGACTAAATGATCTTTAAGGTCCCTTCCAACACAAACTATTCTATGAGTCTATGATGATTATAAACCCTATAAGGAGAGGTAGTTGATAGAAGACCTAATTAGCTGTTTAATTCCAGGCACTTTGGTGCTTGCATTAAAGACCTAAGCACTTTGCATAGTCAAGGGAATGAGGTAGCCGTCTCCAAAGACAAATGCAAAACATTGCCCCTGCCTAATTTCTATAATGTGACAGTAACCCTGAGCTAACCTTACCTTATAGTCAACTGCCATCAACTGTTCCCTACTTCCCTATTCTGTTTTTCTCCCAAATGTATCATCTAGGGCCCTCCTTAGTACCAGCTTCATCACTGGTCACACTCTCTGCTGTAATGAAATTAAAATTAAATTCTCATTAAAATTTTCACTGAAATTGGAAAAAAAAAATATTCAGTCCTTTCATCCGAGAAGTAGTTTTCTGACAATTCAGGGTTAAACGATCAAATGGATAAGTTGGACTAGAGATAGCAGAAGATAAGTGTGGGAGAAGAGTTGGTGCAGTTGGAAAAACTTTCCTGTCTATTGGTACTGAGCTATTATGCTAGCTACACTGTGCTGTCTGAATACAGAACAGAATTACTGGTGGTTGAAGAGGACTTAAGAGGGCTCTAACACCCTTTGTCACCTACCCATGCATCCTATATTATAGTGACAGTGGTGTAGTGTGTAACTCTCAGCAATTTAGGTCAAAGCTGCTATGAATCACACCTCTTTCTCTTTATTTAAAAGCACCAGTGCAAGAGATATAAATGTATGAAACCCCATAAAAATCCCAAAGCTGCCCTAGGGGAGGCTAAAGATCAGATTGTAAGTACCTCAGTCAGCACGAAGAGGGCAAACAAAACACATGTTCCTGAAATAAAGATTATATATGCAGCTTCTGTGCCAATGGGCTCTAGTTCAAAACCATGAGTGAATATCAGAACCTGCCCCAAACAGGGAAAGTAGCAGTAAAGGACGTGAAATCTGTATCTACACGATAAATTAGTAACACAAAGGATTCCCTAGCCATGCATCTCCTGTGCTTTCAGCTTTCACATTGGCTTTAGCTAATAACATATGTATCTTTCCCGTGCACCAGTGCTCCAAGGCAGCCTTCACAGACATATCATATGGCTCTCAAACATGGTGTGACTGTAAAGACCTTTATTTTGGCAGGATGGACTAGGGGAGGGGAGAGGATGCTGCTGAAAAACGAAATCCAAAACGTTCTCCTGTCAATAAGCTAATTAACAATTGGCAAGAATATGCTAAATACTACAGAACATTAATTTTAACAAGAAGGTCTTCATTAACCAGGCTAATCAGACATGATCAGCACCGCAAGAGAAAGCACAGATGACCAAAGTGCCACAACCACCTTCCACTACTCCCTTTTCTTTGTCAAGGCAATGCCAATCTTTGGCCCCTGAGGATGATGCATTCCCCTCTCCTTGTTGTGTGTCAGATAGATAGTGGGGAAGGTGGTTACAGGAAAATGGGTGACTAAACAAGGGAGGTAAAAATCACAGACCTACACAGATTTAGTGGGGAATTTAGTGCTTACAAAGTGATTCGTGTGAAAAGAAGCAGAAAAAAATAATTATTTGTCAGTGTGCACACAGCTTTGTAAAATCTTAAGCACAAACCCAAACTTTTACCCCATTTTGGATAATTCAAAAAAAGAAAAGGGGAAAAAAAACCCCACCCCAAACCAGAAAACTTTCTGTTTTAAGTTCAATGCAACCTATCACTTGGTTTTCAAGTGCTTTCAGTTTTTTTAAGGTCTCTAAACAATACAGGAAATGTAATAAAGGATCTGTTCAATCCAAATATTTTGATTAAATTATTTTTAATGTCTTTGTAGTTTGAGTCATGAGACTTCAGATTCAATGCAAACAGTTCAGTGAAACTGAGTTGGTTTATAACTTTTGTTTGTTTGATTGAGAGCTGGAGGCAAAAAATAACCAAGGCAGAAAGGTGGGATCATGTGCTTGTACCAAGGAGACTGAACCTGCATATCCACTAACTTGCTAACAATTTACAGCAGAAAGAAGGCCTTAAAAGGAATTTATAATTCGGGATTTAATGAGAAGTCTACCACAGTCAATGAAAAATATTATTACTACAATATTCAATGAAATCACCTTGCATAGATGTCTGAGAGGCAAATTTGTAACCAAAGATGGATTTATCTAACCTAAGTTTGGCCTTGTGAACGTTAGGACTCTGATCTAAATTAGTCACGGGGTCCTCTGTGTATTCACTGGAGAAAGACTGGTGCGATTTATCCAGCCTGCTTAAGACAGATGTTTTAACGTATGAGCCTCCATCTAAAACCACAACTCTCACTTTACGTTATGAGGCATCTGAAAAGCTAGCTTAAGTCAGACATTTAATTTTCACATGATCGACAGTAGTTGCCATGAATCTCATACTAAACTTCTCAATGTCTCATGGATTTTATGGGATTCTCACCTACAGTAGTGTCACATCAGTGTAACTCTATAAACTACAGAGTAACAACACATTAGCAAGGATCCGAAAAGCCTTAAAGGAAATTCCCCTCTCTCCTCTTATTGCTCTTTTCCTTAGTCATTTCCTCTTTTTCTGTCTGTTTGAGGTCCTTCTTTAGTCTGCTCCTATGCAAATCAGAGAACAGGTAAACCAGCTTTGTATCTGTATCATCAGGATCTGATCTTCTAGGCTTATAGACCTATAGTCCAAAGGGAGCTCCTGTCTGAACAACCCGACAGAACTGACATAACGTCCAGGTGCCCTTTCTCAAACCTTTCCAGAAATTTTTTTATGATGCTCAGTTTGCTTACGATTATTATCACGGGATCACAGGATAGTTCAGATTGGAAGGGACATCAGGAGGGCTCCATTCCAACCTCTTTCTCAAAGCAAGGTCAGCCCTGAGGTCAGAACAAGTTGCTCAAGTTTTTGTCCAGCTGGGTCTTGAAAAACTCCAAGGATGGAGACTGCACAGCCGGAGACTGCACAGCCTCTCTGGGCAGCCTTTTTTATTGCTTGACTGTCCTCATGGGTAAAATGTTTCTCTTTATACCCAGTCAGAACCTTTCTTGCTTTAATTCATGTCAGTTTTCTCTCATCCTCCAAGCAGCACCACTGTTCTTATTCTTAATATTTATTTCTGCATCCTCCTGTATTTCGCTTAGAATTTCTGGTGTCAAAGAATACAGATGCTCAAGCCAGAGCTGCTCTAAAGATGAAGCTATGTCTGCACCAAGTGAAAAAAATATTTAACAAGCCAGGACTCTTCAAAACTTAATCATAAGTCAGCAGCAAACTTTATACTGAATCTCAACTTCTAAATTCAACTGAGGAAAGAAAGCCTGTAGTTAAGATTTTGTCTCTAAGGTTATCAAGAAGTGTGACTGAGACGTGTGAAGGTCACAGCTATGAAGGGTAATAATAGCAGGGAAAATGCAGCCTATAAGTTAGAAATCCAAATAATAATCAAGTTCCCCATTGAGCTTACACAGTTCAATTCACTCTTACATTGCCAGGCTTGGTAGTTGAAATAACGAGATTAAATCTAGCAAGAGATATGGCTTCACATCCTTCCACTTATAAAATGCAACACATACAAACTTTACAGTACGCCTAAGGGGATCTATCTCATCTCCTGCCATGGAATTGTGGGTGTATATTGGAAACTTTTCACACATCAGAGCTCTACTTCCTAAACTGTACTATACGATGGCTGATTTTTCTATTTATGCACCAGTTTACCAGCTTATAGAGGAGAAAGCAGACAAATACCACTAACTTACTGTCTGGCATGTAAGCACCAAACCAACTTTTTTTGATGTTTTAAACTATAATATGATAGACTGTTAACAGAAATGCAAGCATGGATTCTCATCTGGTGTCTCTATGAAGGGGATGGTCATATCCAGTGATGGACAGAGTAGATATCTGAGGACAACTCAGACTACCTGTTGCAACTAAGTCTACAGTGTGCTTCAGTCAACGCTTTAAGTCATCCAACCCTATCTTGAGGGTTATTACACCTCCCTGTTTTCCAGAAGCCTTGTGATGTTTGATCTTAGAGTGGCTTCAGTGGGACTTCATGGCCACGGAAGCCTCTAGTGCTTCCCAAGCATGTGGCAAGAAGCTTCTTTATGCAGTGCTTTGAAGTCTTGATCTACAAAGTGATCCAGAAACACCCAGCATTTGAACCAGGAAGATACAAGGTGAATCTTCTTCCAATGAAAGTTTCATTAGGAAGGTTTTACAGAGCTCAGCTGGAGGAGAATGAGTAGAGAATAAGCCTTAATTTATGAATTTTCTCTCACAGCAAAGTGACTCCCTATTCAAGCCCAGCTTTTCATATTTTTTTAAATCCACGACTTCAGAACCTGGTAGCAATTTTATTTGCTGTTCTAAGCAAGTATCCCTTAAATAAACTAACAAGACATTTGCACTTCTAGAATGAATGATAGGCTTTTAAAAAAGGAACAGGGAGCTTTAAAAATTCCTGATTACTGTGTGCTCAGTATCAGCTTTATTCTCTTTGCTTTCTCTCTGTCCCATTCCACCACAAGTGAGTAACATCCATTATTAATACATCTCTTTGGAGACAGTGCCTGTGTGTCTGTGTCCTCCATTTGATTAGCCATCTGGAAAACGACAGTTTCCTGACAGCTTTGAAACATTTTCCTTTAAGCTCCGGCATTGTTCACATGCAGAGAGCACATTTGACATGATGCATGCTTTAGTAGACGGCTTTTGTAGCATGTGGCAAAAAAACATATGCACAGTGATTAAAAAAAAAAACAAACAAAACAAAACATAAAATCCCACAAAAAAAAACCCAACAAACCTGCAAAAGGGATGATTTTCAGCTACACTACAGTTGTTAACCCAAGTAGCTCTACCTTAATTTCATCTGATTGCAAGCTCAAATCAACCCATACCTTAAGAGAACAGAAACACTAGAATTAAGATAAAACGTGGGATAAAAGTACTGGAATTGGTCATATAGAAATCTATATAAATAGTCATTTCTGGGGCAGAGGGAAGTAAGGTAGTAGGAGTTTGTTTCTGTCATGTGCCAGTTAATACATGTATAGCTTCTAGTTAATGCTACGATTTATCCAAAAGAAAGTCTTAACTACAGATACTTGGTTAGATGATAGCAGTTTTAGGGAAAGTAGGAAAGACTCTTTAAATTGAGAAGGGAATGAAATTGTATATTACAGCTTGACATAGGAAGCAGAGACACCCCACAGTGTTCTTCTTTTCTTGGAAAGTGACAAGAACATGGAATTATGGGTGATTTGAGAAAAAGAAATTTATAGTGGGTTGGTCTTGGAGCAAAAGAATAATTTTGTGGTTTTGCACAAAAATTTAAGCTAAGCTGAAAATGGACCAAGGGAAAAAACATCCTGGAATTTTTCATGATATCAAGCTATGACATGAGGAGAGTTATTGAATTATTTTCTATTTAATAGGTAGTTTATCTCATGTACAATGTGTACACAACTTTACTTAAAACACATGACAGGTCTCTGAAATCCAAGTTCTGACAGCAATCATCATCTTTTCATATTTGGGGGAGAAAATATCTACAGATTTCAGTATTTTTTATATACTGCTAAAAATACATTCCTGTTTACTGTTAAGTATAAAGGTAAGTACACTAAGAAAAGCAAATTGAAAAGTAAAACAGTTGAGCTTGTTTGCATCTCATCTCTCCTAAAGAGCCAGCTGGTAGCAAGGCAAGCACTGCAGATCCCCTCTGAAGCCAGTGTAAAGGAGAAAGAGGGAAAGAAAGAGAGAAATAGGCTTGTTTTTTTCCCCTTTGTCTATAATAGAAGGACAATTTGATGACGAGGATTCTAACTTAGGCTTCAGCTGAATGCCTGCAGTTTGATAGGATATATCTAAAATTAGGTACTTATGTCCAAATGGGGAAAAAGACGCAACAGATGGAGAATGAAATGAGTGGCTGTTTTGGCAAGACATTTATGTCGTGCTTCATGGAAGAAGCATATTTTAAGAAGGGACAAAAATGTCCACACAGAGAATTTCAGGCATGTGTAAGAGACTATGTGTGAGACTGCATAGAGCCAAAGATGAGATGGGAGGCAGACACAGCAAGGATCACATAGTGCTTGCATGGAGAGTATCCAACTATTGAAAATGATAACAGAAATATAATGCAGTAGATCAGTGGTTATGAGCTCTTAGAAGTGAAAACATGTTAACATGGCTTCTTTTTTATTTTGTCATTGTTTACGAAGACAGGCAAGGACTAACTTTCAGTAACTGACCATGCTTGTATTATTGGTAAAAACCTAAAAGAACTGAGATAATCTTTGAGAACAAGATTTTGTTAGGAGGGGTCCGAGGATCAGTGCTTGAAGCTGTTCTAAAATGTGGTAAATTATCATTTTTAGCAAGTACGGAACACCGGCGTAATAAGCACACTACATCAAGACTCATTTTGAACACGCCTTTGGTCTAGCACAGGTAAAATAGCACTGTCTTGGATCCTCTACGTTAATAATGGGTTTTAATGAGCCCTCCTTGGTAGCACACTCAGCCTGGTTTGGTGTGTTTTGTCATACCCATATTGTGAAGGTTTTATCCATCTACCCTCACGTCCCTGCTGCATTTACTGTAAGGATAACTAATTTTTAAAAGACATCTGGTTAATGGCTATTCAGCATAAGAGGCGAAGGGAAGAGACAGGAAGCACAGTAAATTAAGCACACAGATATACAAACTTGAATGAGTAGACAGCTGAGACAATAATAAAGACCAGAAATATGGATTCGCTGATTGATGAGTCATGAAAGGAACCACTTACACATAACTTTGGAGAAGCTCAGCCAGAACTTAGTAACTGATAAGACCAAGGAAACAAGATTCTATCATGGGTCTCATGGGAAAGAGCAAAGTTACTATGTGATATTTGAAGGAGTTTGTGGAACTGTGTAAAACTTACTATGCGAGCATGTGCAAAACTTATGGCATGTTCAGGGGAAGGGCCAAAGGCTGGGAAAGGAAGGGGGTGGAGCTGGATAATGGAGAAATGAGAATGGGAAAATGGGGGCGGGTGGATATAAGGAGTCAGCTGCATGTAAATAAGCTGCTGGTCAGTACACTTGTCTGGCCATGCCCTGTGCCTGATCACCACAACCCATCCTGTCTCCTTGTTAAACTGCGTTCCTAACTGTATTTCCGTGTGAGAGAAGATATCACCCTGCATCTTAAAGACCACCTGAGTCGACTTCCCATAACAGTTGTTGTGCATTTTATGTACACAGCAGCCCCTCAGCCTTGCAGGACTTTTTTATATTAATATAACTAGTAGACATGGGAGTGCAGGTATACATCACCACACAGGTAGCAAGGACAATCGGGGAACAAGAAAGCTGGAGTGAAACCTCCCAGTGAGTGGTGCAATAGCCAAAGGTAAACACTTTGATGCACCAGCTATTAGTGATGCAGAAAAGAAAGAAAAGGAAGAACTTTTTCACAGTTTTAAGGCCCATTTTAGCCTTAGGCAAGGGGGACTCAACTCTTGCAATGTATTACATTCATGTGGATTTATATCTCAACTCCTCCAAATCAGAGTTGAATAATTTTTATTAAATCACTGCCCTAAAACACAGACCATAAGTACCTGCTATTTTGGTTCTTACTTATCCACTAAAACATTGTTGACTTTGGGCCTTAGGTACTCTCTTGAATCTACTATCCTAAATCAAGGTGAAGAGCTCATATCTTTCATTTCCCATTTAGGGGATATGCTGTCTCACAGTATGTCTAGGTCATAACCTTTCCTGTGAAGCTCTAAGCCTGGCTGCAACTTTTAGACATTGCTCTAACCAAAAAAATCCTTTTCATTTCCTCATCATTTTGGAGACTCAAATCAGCCATATTTCTGAAAGCAAAGTTTTCTTGTCTAAATGTATCCACACCCATTCAGTTTGGTTTTTCAACCAAAAATAGAGTAGTAACAGCTTATTTCACAGTATTTTAGCACAGCATTTTAATTTAAGCCCAGACTGAGATAGACAGAAAAGAATGGCATAGCATCAGTAACACCACTAAGTAGTTGATAGCTAGGCAAGATAGGCACTTGTTTGCTTGAAAAAAATGTTTATTCAAGACATATTCCAAAGGGAAAGAGAAGGGAAACAAACTAAAGAGGAAAAAGGAATAGAACACTTTATTTAACAGACTAAATCTATGTAGTAGTTTAAAGTTTAAAATTGACTAGGCAACTCAATTATTAGACTGTAAAAAGCAAAAAAGAGAGGTATTTGGAACTGCTATTGTAAGTCAGAGTTTTTACATGCTACTAAGAGGCCCCATATTCTTTCTATTTATTTCTGTTGGAATCACTTTGTACTTTTATATCATGGTAGAAAACTCACTCAGACACTTAATCTAAAGAACTCTGTTTTTTCAAGACAAATCACCGCCACCTGAGCAGACATAACAGCCCATTTCTTAGTGCTCATCAGTAATAGCAGATGCTCCTTTTGTCCCAGAAAAGGAAGATGGGAAAGAATAGCAGTCCTGAGAAATCAGGAAATATATATTCTAGCAGAAATAGCAATGGGCAATTCTAACCCTTTCAAGCCAGGAGGCACTGAAGCCATGTATTAGAGTCTGCTCTCTAATTACCAAACACTTGATGTTCCTGGCCTATCCAACCCTGGATCAGCTGTGAAGTGCAAAAGCATTCCTTTTCTCTGCTGTAATACATATTTTGAGAAAAAAAGGTGTTGGGTACTTGGAAATTTCAGACTACATTGCCCCAAGCCATAGCTAGCACATGGCAAAAAAAAACCCCAACAGACTTCTACAGGTATTTATTTATGGAGAAGAGGGACACTGAAGGGAGTTTAGCACCTCTTCTCTCAGGTTATTATATGGAGAAGCACAGAAATGAAATAAAATAGGAATGAGGTTGTGAAACTTTCTAATCAGAACATAGCCTTGGGCTAAAACTTCCAGAGTTCCTGCCCAGCAAGACACCTCATTGTTTGCAGGGCTTCAGCAAGTGAATATTACTGCTGGGGACTGGTGAAGTCACCTGGTGAGAGATGTGCCAATGCCCAGCTAGTCCTTCCAGAGCTCCTACACACCTCATGCGGCTTTGCATCCTCCCCACTTCACAGATACATACATATACAATATTGCTGTATTCTGACTCCCAGCTAAGGGCCTGGGAGGCTGGAACATCTGAGACAACATCTGCATCCAACACAACTGAGTAGATCAAACATCTTCTGTCCAGATCCATGCAAAGCCTCACTGAGCGCATAGGGAGGTAGGACCTGGTTACTCTGGACTGGAGGGATTCAAATTGTCCATCACTGATTATTATGATTATCAATTAGTTATATATATCAATTTTACACAGCACTGTAAGTGGTCAAAAGCCATGCGTTCACCTAGTAGCTGAATAGACACCCAGCTGAGGCAGCTGTTTATAGGATGTTTATAGCGTTACAGTCCACAGAGAGAGAAAGACATCTGCAGAAGTGCTTCAGTTTACCTTAAGGTCTTACATCTACACTGGGAATTAATCTGAGCCATAATTCCCCTCAGCCTTGGGTTTCGGTTGCAGATTTTCACTCCATATTGATCAGTGCAGTAGAGGAATCTCTGCTTGTTTTAATTCTCCTGGGTAAATGCTGCCTCGGAAGCTTTCACTTCCAGCAATAATCTTTTCAAACACTGCAGTTATATATAGTATAAGGTGGAGCTTAGGCAATATTTAATAAAAAAGTCAAATTACTGGCAAGGTATCAGAGCAGTACTTGTTTTTGCAAAAATCAACTTTGACAAATTCTTTAAAATTGTTCCTTTCAATCAGGTGCAGCCTTCTCAGTGAAAAGCTGACAACAGCCCCAGCCATACAACAGCAGAAATCTCCCAACAGATCTTCAATTCAGCACTCAGCTGAAGGGTACATATTTTCTGTTATCCATGGCTCTGGGATTCCATTCTAACACACGCTATTGATGTTTTCAGCTGAGCCAAGTAATTGCTCCTGAATTCATGGGGGTCCTCGCTTCTCAGGTTGTCTCTATTCGCTCGGCTCAGTTTAGCAGCTGGGGTCAGGCAGTTTCTACAGGCAAAAGATAGACGAGGTGAGGGTACGTGCATTTTCTGTTTGTTAGGGGGGTTGCAGCTTTTACCTTCCAATCATTTTTTCTACTCCTTGCCCTTTCTGAATCTTCACGTAGTTTTGTCAAGGACTGAATTCCAATCTTCCTCTCAAATTAAATAAAGGTTGTTGTATATAAGAACCTAACTGCCATCCTTGTTCAGCTGATTATGACAGCCCACGCTATGGCTCAACAGTGAAAATCATAAGACTGTTATTGTGTGTTTACGTATGATGTATAATTACCACAATGTAGTAAATAATCTGGACATATACTGATCTACACCACATATATAGCAGGCCTAGAACACTTACATCAGAAGCTGCTTACAGTTCTATTGCTTTAAATAAATTGTGAAATTGTTTACTAGACTGCAGGTAGAAAAAAGAAATGGGAGTTTCTCAAAATGCTTTCTTTCTTTTCTGTTGAAACCAGCCCTATATGACTCCATGATTCCATTTCCAGCCCATTTTATTCATCACTTAGAAAGACTTAGAAAGTCTTATTCCTCCCCCTTGTTTTGTTTTTGCCTTGTACTTTCTTACCAGGAGGAGGGAAGAAAACGTGACAGCGGGTCTTCCCTGTCGCTTGGACTTTCACTCATATTGTTCATATCAAGCAGAGGACTCAGCCCATTCAGGACCTCATTTTTATAAGCATAATATTCACCAAGACAGAGGTAAGAGTGAGAGATATGCCCCTGACCATCTGAAACTACTTTCTAAGTCGGTAAATGCTGCCTAAACCACTTAGCATTTTAATTGTTTGTACTTTAATTTCAGGTTTCTTGTCTCGTAAGTTTATAAAAGGGACATAAAAGGCAGACACAGGGTACTGGGGAGAGGACAGGAATTCAGCAAGGTGCAAGAGATTCACTCATTTGCTGAACTGTTCTTTCAATTTTTGCTTCTGTTGTTTTGCCTTATTTTCTATTTTAGAGTTCAGGGCTCACTGAGGTTTCTGACTTTTAAATGATCCCATTTAGTTACTTCACTGAGGGAGCTTTGACCCTAAAACTGCAAAATTACAAGGTTGTCCTCTCCCAAGTGCTCACCCTAAGGTTTGATTTGCCCAGTTCAGCTCGTTCGCACTCACTTAACAAATGTTTTAATGAGGTAGTTGCAGGAAGAACTTCTTATGTAACAAATTATATAACCGATCTTATCATTGCTTCAGAAAAGTTAGGTTGCAGCAACCATCTGGGAAATAAAAGCCTGAATCATCTGCCATACATACACGTATATATATAAATATATGCGTGTGCACATTTGACTCTTACATGAATCACACACAAAGCTCTACTAAAATGCAATGCCAGCTGAAATCTTTTTTCAAAGCTGTTATTTCTGAATGAAAGCTATACCCTTTAATGAATGATGCATTTGAGCCATTATAGATATGCAAAGATGTCTTGTTTTCACAGTAGAGAATCTTTCGGCACTCAACAAAGCTTTAATTACTCATGTCTTGTGCTACTTCAGCATATGACTCAGTGTAGGTGTCATCAGGGCCAGTGAAATAGAAAATGGGGGGAAAAATATTACTTTGATGAGGGAACGGATGTATTACTTTGATGAGGGAATGGATTCATGCCCATTCTCTGCTGTATGTGGTAAGGACTAGCTATGCCCTTCTGCTTTGGAAGGCAGGACACAATGCACCAAAAGGTGACAATTCTCACTTCTGCAACTGCCGTGATAAAATAAACCATATCTTAGGACTTTGAGACAAGTACTCCTTGTCTCCCAAATAAAAATGAGGTGTAAATGAGTGCTCAACACAGAGAAGCCTTGGCTTAATCACAACCAGACTGAAGTCAATGAGGGTCCTTTTGGCGTAAAGTACTCTGTAAGTCAGGCTGTGGTTATGCTGTCCTTCATGCAAGATCTGTGAGCTACCAGATTGCCCATCAAACCACATTTAATATGATCCGAGTGTGGATACACACTTACATTTCTTTCAAATTAATTAAAAAAAAAACACCCTCCCATGATTTAGTATTTATAGCAACTGCTGTCTTAAAACCAAAATTATATCTGCTGAAGGGTACAAATGATACTTGATTTGACCTCAATACTGTCAGGACATATCGCCCTGTCATTTCCCTTGTTCTGTTTTTGGAACAAATTTGAAGTGAGTCTGTATGGGTTGAGTTTTTTGCTTTGTGAGGTTATGGCTGTTTTGATCTGCTACTAAGTTGCTTCTCATCAGACTTTGTGTTAAATGGAACCATAGTATAAGGGTATAAAAGATATAGTATTATTTGTATTACAAACCTTATACATATAGTAAAATATTTAAAATATGTAAGTAATTTAATATAACTGCAGAAAGTGAGTAGAAAAATATAATATTAATAATAATATACAGACTTTAAATATTGTGAATAATAAAGCACCTGGCATTGCCTATAAAAGTAGGATCAGAGGTGAATCAGTGCCTCTGCTGAAGGGAAATAAAATCTTTTTCCACAATGAATGCAGAAATGTTGATAAAAGACCTGAGAGGAAGCCCTTCCTTCTAGAGTGCTTTTCAAGGAAATGTGAATATCTGTGTAAAATTCTGGACCATCAGTTCAGGGCTTTCTCAAACTACGATTTGTATCCTTATAAAGGTTTCATCTGAGAGCAACTTGAATGGGATCAAGACATTTGTTTGCAAGACTCTTTCCCAGGAAAACTGTCATATTTTCCTTACACAGTAAAGATCCATTCCCACTTTATGGAAAGTATTACCCTTTATGCTCTGTTCAGTATGGATACTTAAATACTGACATCTTGGACCAAACAACTATTAAACAGACTATGAGAGAAACTAATAGCTGCTGTATAAAAAAGAAGGACATTACTTGGTTAAATAGTTGTATAAAAAGTTGGAAACTGAAGATAGGAATAAACAATTATTTCTCCCAAAAGATGAGGTCAGCAAAGGGATCCCTCCAAGTGCTATGCTACAACCTAGGGTGGTCAAAATATTTGTAACTGATTTAAAAAAGGGTGAATGGAGATGTGACATTTTGCTGATGACAGTAGTTGGAATAGTGAGGAAAAAGGACTACTATGAGGAATTATAGAAGGATATTTTGATACCGGTTGACTTTTGATTGAGTAGGACATCACAAAAATATAGCACAAACAATAACCTACAAATCTAATCTTAAGAATTATTAAGAAAATAATAGAGAAAAAAACTGAAAGTATCAGCATGGTGCTGTATAAATCCATGGACCTCTCAATGTTAAGTTCTGATTGCCCACCTCCAAAATGTACGGGGGAGAAGAACAGGTACAGAGAAGGAAAGGATATTCAGAGATGCTGAACTGCATTTGTATAAGCAATGACTAGGTATGTTAGGTTTCTTTAGTTCAGAAAATAAGATGGCTGATGAAGGGTGTGGTAGAAGTCCATGAAGTCATGAGAAGCCTATGGAGGTGGATCGAGTCATTAACTGAAGATAGGAGGAAATATCTTCAAAACAGATTAAAAAAAAAGACAACCCTCCATGCAAAATATAACTAGTTTTGGAACTCCTCACCAAAGGATATTTCAGGTACTAAAAGTTTTTGTGGGTCCAAGGGCAAACTGTGAAGTTCACAGAAGATAAAAACAGAGGACACATTCCACGCTAACCATTCTTGATCCTGAAATAGTAAGAGTCTGTAGAGAGTAGTACAACTAAGATATAAAATGTCCATAGGCTTCCTCTGTTCTAGTACTCTTGTGCAGACATCCACTTTTGGCCACCATTGGAGAGAAGTTACCAGGCTGGACTGGCCCTCTGGTGCCATCCACTGCATCTGCTTTTATGTTCCTAATATTTTTCAGCCCCAGTCAAGACGAAGAAGAAATTAATCAAAGATTTCTTTTTTTTTAACACATGAGTAAGATGGCATCTTAACAGAAAAGACTGAAAAAAATTGTCATTGTGCTTCATAATGGTTCATGGTTTATGAAAAGAAAGTATACAGGTTATCATCATAATAAGGAAATGCTTGATTAACTTTGCAAAGAATGAAAAAGATTCACAGTTTGCTTCCTTGGAGGAGATAAAATGTGCAAAATCATGTTTTTCTATTTCAATGCATAATTTTGTGAAAAAGTTAAAGTTTTAATAAATGCATATAATCTGATAATGAAAAATTTACAAGTAATGTTATCACTACAGTTTTGTAAAAAATATTACGTATGTCATCTTGTACTTAACTGTAACCTACTTAAAAGAAAAAAGCCTACCACTCAAAATATCTTTTCCAACCTTTGCTATCTGTTGCATTTTTGGCACCACTCCCAGCAAGAAATAGAGGATTGGAAGTACCTGCATATAATATCCAAAAATGATTGCCTGGAGTTCTACCAACTTTTCTTTCATGACCAATAAACTCACTTGCTTTAGCCAACAAGAAAGAAATAAAAATCTGGTGTTAGAAAGGTTCTGAAAAATACTAGGCAATGGTAAATGAGTGGTTGCTGCTATAGGTGGAGAATGCAGAAGTCCCCAAGCATTTGCTCTCCCTTTATGACCTATTGTGTATGCTAGGTGGTTCATCACCACTGAGAATAGAATTAAGTCTAAGCAACTTATCACAGATGAGTCAACCACTGAGCATCTTGCATTGAAAGCACAAGCGCGTCCTGTTCCAGACAGGAAGAAAAAGAAGAAACAGTTCCTCATAAGCTATTTACCAGTATTTTCTGTGCCCTTCTTCATTAGAGCCTGTGTGGTTTCTACATTATTTAGTATTTGCAAGATACATCAAAAAAACTCATGTCCGTAGACATACTTTAACAGCTTGCCATTTAAGGGGGAAAGCGTGCAGAGAAAACCTTTTGAAGTTGTATGAAAATGCATTGTGATATGTGCTATTGAATTTCAATGTGGATCAGTAGAAACAAAAATGAACAGAGCCATTTAGTTTCTCTTAGTACAGAAACAAAGGAGAGGAGGGGGACAGATTAAGAGGTTCCCCGCCCCCCCCCCCAAGCAATTGGAATATAACATTTTTCACTTTGGTTTTCTGTTCTCTCACTCCTTGAAATGCTAACGGCAGAAACATAATCACTGGGGCATATGACATGGGATAAAGATTGACTTACATCTAGGCAAGAATCCAGCTCCCCAATAGTGTTCTGCCAATTATGTGTACTTTATATAAAAAGATCTTTTTTCTTCTCCTCAGTGGACTTGAGATATTTTTAACTTCTAGTTAACAATCATTCGGGCTGCTTTTTATACATGCACATACACAGTATATGCAGAAATCATACTTTACATTAAGAAAAATAGCACAGTAGTTTTGAACCAAGTTTTCTACCAGGATTTGCTTGTGTTACAAAGGCTTTTTTCACTCTGTTCTTTTCACCATTATTAAAACCTGAGATGAACAAGTCCTTGGGCAGCATACTCCCAGACTCTGCTGTCTAACATCAAAGCCACCCCCACACCACGTAGCAGGATGCCTAACACACATTCCAGCAGGCAACAGGCCATGAAACACTTTCACATGTCAGGAAAAAAGGAATTAACAGCATCCAATGGGGCTATGCTATATGCCTGGGCTACAGACAAAGCTGTGGGATTTATTGATAGGATTTAGCAAGCTGTTTGGCTTCAACAAGTCATGATCATAGGATAATACTGAAAAGACATAAGCTCTAATTATTTAGATCACTAGCAGTCCTATTTATTTATTTATTTATTTATTATTTAGAATTGTGGAGGTACCGAAATTGAAGTACAAGCCTTTCAGGGTTGCCATGACAACTGGACACTTTGCTTTGATCAGTGATTATGGTTGTACCATTTTGGCATCAGGCATGAACTTTGATTGCTATGGTAACATCACAGACATAACTTCTATTTTATTCAGCTCATACTTTGTTCTCGAGGAGCCTCTTTGCTTGTCGTTTGTGAGGAAGCTGAGAACTGTGTCAGCTGCATCAGAGAGAAGCTGTTAGGAGCAACACGAAATGGGCTTTCCCAGTTTAAAGAATACTTCACATCAAGAAGTGATTCACTCAATGCTCTCATTATACTTAGTAGCTGAGCTTCTTGGCTGATGTAAATGGAGGTAGCTCCATTAAGGGCAGTAAAGTCTCTTGAATCCCAATTGGGCACTAGGGCAAAACCACAGTTCCCTGGTTGGCTATGCATTGCTAGAGGTGAAGAATCCCCACTGTCACTTATTTATGGTCTAGTTTGGCTTTCAAACAGTGAAAGACAATGTACAGGAAAGGGTAGGGGTGACAGAGAAGATCAGAGGAAGAGAGGGAGATTTAAAAACAAAAAGCAAATAGACAAAACAAAACCCAGAAGAACGTGTTTACCAGACTTGGCTTAACTTTTTGAAATTCATCTCAGTTTGGAGATGAAAAAAGTTTCATCACTCTTTATAGAGACTTGGTATTAGAAAATTCATGCAAGTTTCTGCAGGTACAATAGTAGGAAATTGACCTGAACTGTGAGACTAATAGAGAGATTCTGAAAGACTCTTAGTTCTTATAGGCAATATATAAGTGATGGCTTTTTGTGACCCATACAGAACAAGCGAAAAGATATGTTTCTTCATATAACCTACATTTAAACTGTTATTCTTCACCAAAGGATGCTCCAGAGGCTAAACATTTTCAGGTACAGAGAGCTCTGAAGAAATTCAGGATGGCAAAATCTATAGAGGGTTACTAATATAAAGACGTCATTTTCTTTCAGGAATCATCTGAACTACAAATCACTGGAGGCTGGGAGAATACAGCAGGGTAGTATCACTACATGGCTGACCTTCTTCTAAACTCTTCCATGAACAAGTACCAGTGCAAGTGGGATACTGAATCATAGAATCATAGAATGGTTTGGGTTGGAAGGGACCTTAAAGATCATCTAGTCCCAACCCCCCTGCCATGGGCAGGGACACCTTCCACTAGACCAGGTTGCCCAAAGCCCCATCCAACCTGGCCTTGAACACTTCCAGGGATGGGGCATCCACAGCCTCTCTGGGCAACCTGTGCCAGTGCCTCACCGCCCTTATCGTAAAAGATTTCTTCATTATGTCAAATCTCACCCTACCTTCTTTCAGTTTAAAACTGCTTCCCCTTGTCCTGTCACTACGGGCCTTGGTAAAAAGTCTCTGTCTTTCTTATAAACCCCCTTGATACATTGAAAATCTGCTCTAAGGTCTCCCCGCAGCCTTCTCTTCTCCAGGCTGAACAACCCCAACTCTCTCAGCCTGTCCTCACAGGAGAGGTGCTCCAGCCCTCTGACCATCTTCGTGGCCCCTCTCTGGACATGCTCTAACAGATGCATGTCTGTCTTGTACTGGGTACGCCAGAACTGGACGTAGTACTCAGCATCCAGTTAAGCATCCAGAATTGGATGCTTAACTAAAAGGACCCTTATACACTATGAAGCATGGGTGCAAATCTGTGTAATTCCTGGAGGTGGTATACCTCTCGACCAATTCTACTCCTTCTGACATCTATCTTGCAGCCTTAAGTGCGTGCACTGGCATACTGATTTTGCTAAAAATGAAATAGCAAAAAATGATGAGTTGGAATAATTATTATCCTTAAAAAGCTACTCAGACTTTCTTAATTTATTACACCGATTTCAGTTTACACTGCTCAGTAAAAATGTCTAAAGTCATCAGTGAAGAGCTGGACTTCCCATGAGTTGCTAAAAAGAAAAAATTATATGATACTTTAATGGGCTTATAATGTTACTCATCTGTATCTCAGTGTAGCTATTTCTAGAGCTAAACTTACCTCTCCCTGGTACAAGTATGTGAATAAATCCTACCTTTAAATAAATAAATAAAGAGATGCCAGCATGGTGTGGGCTACAGTAAGGGATTATTCATCTATTACAGGATGTCTGCAGATGCTTTGGAGCATTAGATCAGCTTGTGCATTTTAGCATCCAAGATCTTAACGTTTACACAGCAACAGGATTTAATCTGCTCTGCTCAGCTCAATCTGATACTCCAGAGTTCAGCATCAATACCTGAAGTGATCTGGAAACATGAAGCTACGCATAAATGTTAAACAGAAGGTCATCAGTCCAACCTGAAATGCACTGGATTTCGTATGTACTAGGCTGAAATCTTTAGTTCAACAAGTGGCTGCACAACAAAGGTGCTGAATCTGCAGCTGTGCTAGGCACTGTATGTACTGGCAAGGTATATTTATGTTATAGAACTCAGCACCCCAACCTGTTCCTTCACAAACCATGCTGGCACTGAAAGCATAGTACAGTGACACTCATGATCTGCAAACAGTTGAACTCTCTCAGCTTACCTGACTGAGGAAAAGCTTTTTCTCCAACAGGGAGTAGTAGTGTGGTACTGACCTCTCCTGCTGCCCGGCTAGAACTGTCAGGTAAGCCCGGTGCAGTGTGGTACTACCCATAATCCACACCTGCTACAACCTCACAACGTGCATCAGAGCATCTTCAAGCCCTGTAGCAGGAGACAAAGTCTTTTTCTAAGATCTAGTCCTCACTGATGTCTGATCTTTTCTAAGTGCTGAGAAAAGAAGAAAACAAGTGCTTCTTGAAAAACATGAATCCGTTAAGCACAGCAGGAAGAGCATGCTTGGTAGGAGGTGCAGAAGGAGGACAAAAATTAGTGTTCATGGATGTAAGCTTCATTAAAAAAACCCAACAAAACAACCAAAACAACCTCAAACCCCAAATCATCATGACTATTTAGACTTCCTGGAATTCAGCTTTTAATAAAACAGGCCATTAAACATGTAACTTCTGCGAGAAAGCTTGTAGAGATTGTATTTAAATCTTCTGCTCTGAATTTCACGGCAACTGAAGCTGAAGCTGATGATGCCACAGAGTGTTCTACTACATGCAAAGTACATGAAATCTCAAAGTGTTTTCTGAACACTTGCTTTCCAGCTAGTTTAAGATCCACACTCTCAGATGTTTCTTTAAAGCGTACAGCAATGGCCTTTTTTGCTTTTCCAAACACACGAGGTCACCAATCCATAGTTACATTGCCACAGCCATGGATTTCCTCTTAAATCAAATTACATTGTATCCACAGGCTATAAAAATTATCTCATTCTAGAGATCTTTTGGGTTATGGTCAGATAATCCTTAATGTGCCATTTAGAAGGTTTTTTGGAAGGTGACTGTAACTCACTTTCCAAACTATTTTGCATGTCTCGCTTTGTTCAGTGTTCCTATCAGCTTTCTTTTCAAAAACATCAGCGCAGACTGAGAATTTGTCTTTGGCCTTTAAATCCTGTTCAGCCACATCAGTCTGTCTCAGGCCAGGTTTTACTTAATCGTGCCACTGCATTTTAGTCAACCAGTGATCCAGTCATATAAGGTGATAGACTTGTGTATCTGATGAAGAATTCAGTGAAGGTTCTTTGAGACAGGCTCTAAAAGTAATATGAATAGTAAATCAAATGCAGACAATACTGCTAGGCAGGGTGCAGTCATTAAATCCTGCAGAGCTGTAGTGAAGTTTATGGAAATTGCACTTGATCAATGAGACTGGGTAATTCCCAGCTAGAAGAGGAAATCCTGTGTTAGACAGAAATGGGAACTTCCATCTTCTCTATAAGCATAAAAATGTACATAATGGAGTGTAATGATGGATCATAGAAATAACCTAATGACCTTTTTTTTCTGACTGTGAGCATTGGCTGGAGAGAAGTGTAAAACTCTTCATATTAAACAGATGTTACAGTTTGTAACGCAAATGGTCTCTTTTGAGCAATAAAAGTTAAAGGTTAGCTTAGTCTTTTCAAATCTGAGGCTTTTACAGCCTTTCTGCACAAGTTTATCATGTGTGTTGTATCCAACCATCTCGTGGTCATGTTTCTTCTGGAATCTTACCCAGCTTTTAGTGGCATAGTCCACTTTATGCAGCAGTAAGATCCACAGTTCATTTTTGCAATGAGAGGAGAAGTAGATCCTTGTACTACTTTTCATTTTCTCATTTTTTTTATTTTAAAAGGAGAAAGGATTTATCTCCCCTCATTTTAAACACCTGAAAGTCAGATAACCAAATTTTATTTATCTAACATTTATCATCAATTAAGAGAAAGGCATTATCAGAGTATGGTTTGTCTGCTTTCTTCTAAATAACTTTAAGAAATTGAATGAGTGACTTTCCAGAGTTTTCTCTGTCTATTCATCAAGTCTAAATGGAGTCCAGGGTGACTATTTCAGATCTGGCCACTTAGAGATGCCCAGGTACGGGTAGTTTGCACCCTGAATATGTGTGACAAAGCAAGGACGCAGCTGCAGTGAACATGGCTTTCATTATTATATTCTTTCATCTTCTTGCAGAGATGAACAATCCCAGTCTTTTTTAACTCTTTATATGACAGATTTTCTGTGCCTTCCCTTATCTTGTGGCCCTTCTATGGAATTTCTTCAGTTCTGGCAGTACATTTTTTTTCTTTGAACCAACAGAACTGAACATGCATTCCCATTGAAACTGCTCTGTTGATTTACATAAAGGCAATATACTCCAGCATAATTTTTTCTTGTTGTTCCATGTGCAATCTGACTTATCATTGGCATTTTTACTGCCTACCAACATTAGAAAGAGCTTTAGTTGGACTGTCTTTGCTGGTGCCCTAGTCCTTTACCACATCAATATTGTATTTGAATTTATAAGTGAGAGGATACTTTTCATCTGTCTTTGGACATCTGCAGTGAGTTGTAGTTTAAGCCCAGATGGCAACAAAGCACTACAAAGCCACTTGCCTACTCATCCCTCCCTGGTGGGATGGGGAGGAGAAAATATAAAGAAAAGCTCATGGGTTGAGACAAGGACAGGGAGGGATCACTCGCCACTTATGGTCACGGGCAAAAACCAGACTCAACTTGGGGAAGAAACAAAATCAATTTAATTTACTACTAATCAAATCAAAACCAAGGATAATGAGAAGTAAATCCAAATCTTGGAACACCTTCCTCCTACCCCTCCCTCCTTCCCGGCTCAACTCCACTCCTGATTTTCTCCACCTCCCCCCACCCAGCGGTGCAGGGGGATGGGGAATGGGGGTTGGGGTCAGTTCATCACACGTTGTCTCTGCTGCTCCTTCCTCCTCAGGGGGAGGACTTCTCACTTGTCCCCTGCTCCACTGTGGGGTTCCCTCCCATGGGAGACAGTTCTCCATGAACTTCTCCAACGTGGGTCCTTCCCACGGGCTACAGTTCTTCATGAACTTCTCCAGCATGGGTCCTTCCCACGGGCTGCAGTCCTTCAGGCACAGCCTGCTCCAGCGCGGGCTTTCCCATGGAGTCCCGGCCATCTTGGGGGGCATCCATCCCCCTGCTCCGGCGTGGGTTCCTCTCTCCCCGGGCTGCAGGTGGGCATCTGCTCCCCTGCTCCCCTCCGTGGGCTGGGGGGGGACAGCCTGCCCTCTGGTCTCACCGCGGGCTGCGGGGGCATCCCCTCCTTCCCCTCCTTCCTCACTGCCCTCGGGATCTGCAGAACTGTTCCTCTCACATTCTAATCCCTGACTCACTGCAGGTTCCCCTTCTTAAATCTGTTGTCCCAGAGGTGCTACCGCCGTCGTTGATGGGCTCAGCTTGGCCAGCGGCGGGTCTGACTTGGAGCCAGGGAAGCTTCCAGCAGCTTCTCACAGGAGCCGGCCCTGCAGACCCTTCCCCGCTACCAAAACCCCACCACACAACCCCAAAACACAGTAGATGTCTGCAGCTGAGCTAGTCACGTTGACCTCTCCATACAGTCAAAGTTTTGGGGATTTCATGATCTGATTTATTTCAGATGTGCACTTTGGGGTGATTTGAATTGCTCTTCAGACTTGGTTGATTTTATGACTAGACCTTCATAATTCTTCACAGAGTGATTATCTTAGAATAAGAGGTATTGTTTAGCTAGATGCACCTGGTCAAATGTGAGCAGTTCAGTGGAAAGCCCAGGGAGATCCAAGACTGATTTTTAAAAAAGATTTTATGTTTTATTTCCATCTTTCTTTCCTGTAATGGACAGGAATTAAAGTTTCCAAAGTTTGCAGCAATTTGAGCGTGTTTGGAGTTTCAGCCCTGATTTAGTCCCATTTTTTAGTTCTAATTATGAAAGTTGAATGCTAGCTAGAAACCTGATGAACAGCTTCCTTCCAGAAAAGCAAAAGAAACTTTAATCATTTAGATCAGTTTATTACTTATAATGCTGTGAACCCTTGTCGCTGGCACAATAGACTGACGTTAAGAGACACAGGCTCCTTCCCTGGCTCGGGTCAAAGGCTATTGCTTGATGCTCATCAGTTACTTCACCTCCACACACTTCAGTCTCCTGGTTGTAATAATGTGAATGATAAAGAGTATCTGCTATGCCTTGGGATCTCCTGAGGAGAAGCATGATGGAATGCCTATGTGTTATTCATATGCTTTATGTTTTATGTATGGGAAGAGTTGTCTGGTTTTTTTCTTCCTTACTGGGGTAAAAGAGGTTGATTCTTTTCTTTCACCAAAAATACAGGTTTTCAAAGTGACAGATGGCCTTGTTATTGTCAATTGTCAGAGGCTTTTTATCACCAGTGAAGCAGAAAAAATGTATAATGGATTTTATCAGGTGTGCTCTAAAAAGCTGCAGCACAGGAAGATTTTTTTGATCAAAAGCACAAAATAAAATATCGCATTCTTTGGTCTGCACATGTGACTCATCATATGCATGAAGAATGTGGGCTGTTCTACAAAATTAACTTCATCTTTTTCAAGAAAACTTCATCTTTTTCAAGAAGGGCACAGATTTGCAGGGCTGATGCATGCTATTGAAGATTCTAAAGTGTCAATCAAACCTTTCACTTAAAGAAATTTCCGTGCAAGAGAAAAACACTTGACCGATTCAATCATTCCTGCAAATTTTACTTTAAAAAAAAAAAAAAAAAAAAGGCAAGACTGATATGTGAAGTGGAATATGAGGGGGTTTGGGTTTGTTCCAGTTTTAGAAAGAATGGGCCAGATCTTTTCCCATTTGGGAAAAAGTATCAAGTTGTTTGAACTTCAGTTCTGCCAGACTTTCCTCTCCAGTTAGTCTATCTTGCCTGCTGTTGTGTCCCATTGCCAGTGTTCAAGCTGCTTCCAGACAAAGGTTCTGAAAATTTTTTTAAAATATTCCCATAAAAGCTGTGCATTTGGCACAACAACAACAAAAGAACTGTAAATGATGGGTTGGAAGAAGATGCGTAAATCATATTCAAATGACTGTGTAAAATGCTGATTTGAAGGTAAAAGACATTTCCTTAGGTTGATATACACCAACAGGACTATGGCAGAAGTCATCTGGTAGCACTCTAGCAAGTAACAGTGCATGGCTTGATTCTTAGCATGTAAGAATGGTACAGCATGGAGCAAATGCTGTATAATCACACTTTTAGAGGCACCTGGGCTAAAGGATAAGTAGAGTTATTGCGATGAGCAAAAGAGCTCATTCTTTGCTCTGACCTTTCCAATTCAATCAATGTACATGACATTGATGCTTGACATGAGACTGCAATCATCCCCCCAAATCCTAGCTCAGTAGGTCACGTTTGTTTAGGTATTTTCTACCACGCACAAATACACTGTGCGAGCAAAGCATCAAGAAGTTAAAAATACACAGCAAATATTTATTGGCTGACACACACAGTGGAGAGCAAGGATCCATACGCTACTAAGTGAAAGATTAATATGGGCATGACCCTGAATGCGACATGCAGAGCACCTCTGTTGGCCAAGTTTGCTTTTCTCCTGTGTGCAGGCTGCTTCTCTGTCTTGTTGAGTTGCCATCTTTTAGTCCTCTCTTGTTTTTCCTAAGGGTTTTAATATCCTATCATGTCAATACTTTTCAGTTCTTGAATGCATACTTATCGCTGTCTCAATAATTTCACTGATGCCTGCATTTTTACGTTTCTCACGTGGCTTTAGCACACAGTCTGCCTCAAAGCTGAAAATTATTTTCCCAGCAAAACTGAGCCAAGATCCCACAGCTGTGCTGCACCAAACTGGGCCTGAGATAACACAGATGAAACCATGGGCTGTGGTTTACAAGGCTTTTGGAAGAGAAGTGATATGGGGAGTATATCTAGACTTGACACAGCTGATTTCTCTTCCACTGAGAAATCAAGTTTCAGTATTTGTTACATATTGGAAGAAGATAGAGGCTGACTGTTTTTCATCAAGCCCTACAGTTTTTAGATTATCAGAATCTGCATGAAATGTACTTCAGAAGATTAATGTTAGTCATGAATAAACAGTTCATCAGAAGAATTCACATTTTAAAGCAAGGAAGGGATCTTGATTATCTTCTAAGAACTACAAACCAAAATAAAACAACAACAAAAAAAATGTAGATCAAGAAGAAGGGGTTATGAGTAATTCTCAACAGGTCAGTTCACTTTCCACTGAATCTGAAAACTTACATCAATACAATTGACTGCAACCAGAATAGCCCAGTACAATGTACCAGTTAAGCAATGAAGAGCATCTGATCATTTCTGACATGAATGTGCTCACAAATAAATGCAGCATTGGTGACATAAATCTCTCATGGATGTCTAAAACAGGATTGTTAGCACCCAACCTTAGGCATAAAATATGTAGAGCCTCTGACCCCTTCTCAGAATTAACTATTCGTGCAGCAAGTGAGGAACAGAAGAAACTCCTTACGAACAAGAGCTGACTGATTTCAGTCAGAGTGAACACAAATAAATCAGTGGGATGACCGGGATCCACTTTCAGACTGGAAACAATTCAAACACAAAACTCCAGGACAACTCACGGAGTTTCAACCTATCAGAACAGGAACAGAGGGAGGAGAGTGTACGCACATGTTTGTGTAACAGCTCATCAGATTTATTAACTCAGGACTATAGGCGGGCCAGTTACCTGAGCACCAAGTTGACACATCAGACTTATGATTTCAGAACTCTCTAGCTCAAAAATCACTTTGTGTTGCATAGAGACACTGGGGCATTTTAACATTTGAGCCCAGATTTCTTTGATTCCCTGTCCAACGCAGCAAAAGCAGTATTTTCCTTTATTTCTGTACATTCATTTTTCTCCCTGTCAGTTAAAGAATCAGTGAATCTCTGAGTATTCTCAATACGCCTTCCAAAGATGAAAGGCTAGTACAATTTTACAGTAATGTATCTATTTGTCTTCCAGAAATGAAGATCCTATGCCTAAAACTTACCGGAGGGTTAAAACCCCACACAATAAAGCAGTTTCTATCTGGAAATTGCTTTTTCTTTTAGCTGCAGATGCTGAATTGGGAAGAACAAAATCCATAACAGACTGGAGCATGGGAAAAAAAATTGGAAGAAATTAATTGGATCAAAGCAAGAAATACAGAACTTATTTCTTTTTCCCTACAGCTCATAAAAAATAAAAAGGAAATGCTGTCAGACAGCAGAATAAATTGCTAGGAAACCAACACGAAAACAAATAGGAAAGAAAGCTCCATATGATGCACTGAGTGAGTGAAAGCAGAGGTAGAGCTACCCAATCTGTTTATCAGAGTAGGCGGAACATGCTTTTTGGTGGCAGATTGACTACAAGTGCACAGCTATTTGTCTACCATGACATCTAGAAATCCAGAAGAGCAGTTTTAAGTGGTTAACTCTTCAAAGTATCAGGCTTTGCCAACTTTGGCTCTTCATCTCTGATTTGCAGATAGAACATGGCCTACTAAGGCATTTTGTGGAATTAATTTGCGGGACACTTTGAAACAAATTTCATTATGTTTAGATTGACACAATATGCATAGCCTTTGACTGCAAAATAGTGATCTAGATTGCATAGGTCATCAAAATTATGTCAGAATTATGCTGACAATAATGCCTTAACTAGAAATTCAGTCACATAGAATGATTTGCCCAATGGGAGGGATTAAATAAGTTGGGTAAACTTTGAAAGATATAAATAAACTTATAATACCTCAAATGTTTTTCATCCATATTCAGGATTATCTGTCTTTTCTTGTACGGCAACTTTTGATAAACTTAATACAGTGTTAAAAAGAAGGAATTTTAGTACTTAAGTCCACATATGCTGCTGTAAAATCTTACTCGCCAAAACAACAGACTCCAGATGAAACTCCCTAAAAAATTAGCAAAACCAAAAGACAATGTCTGAGGACTTCCAAAAACAAGGATTGCAAGCACTAAATGAACCCTCTTACAAGACAAATACGTCTCCTAGCTGTGTTTAGGGACCCCTGTGAAGCATAGCACTCATTCTGCCCTTCTTTCATGATTAATATATGCCTCTTCAGTTTTTTGGAAGCAATTTATGCATTACACCAAATATTCTATGCCTACACAGAGTGTCTCAGTGTATTTAGGTATCATTTTCTTTAATGGTTGGAGAAGAATCCTTTTCTGTGTATCTGGAAAAAAAATTGAAATATGAAAGAAATTACAAAGAACTAAAACAAGAAAGCAATTTTAAAAAAAGGTGAAAAAAAAAGGTCATGTTCTCAGCTGTTTTAAAGCACTGTGGCCCCACTGGTGGATATTGCAAGGAGTTCAGTCTCATGTTCCTTCCTATAGGTAGTACTGCAGAAAAAGCTACCACCCTGGAGCCTGTTATAATTTCTCTGCCAGAAGTTGCTTATCCATAGCAAAACCAGCAGAGATAACAGCTTCCCAGTTGCTCCAGTGCAAATTTTGCTGTCTTAGCTCAAGCCTAGCACATCAGGAATTTATTCGCGGCTGACTGATTCTTGGATGAGAGCGGAATGCTGTCTTCTGATAAGCATGCTACAGTGGCAGAAACCTCCAGGAAAAGATGGGAGGAAGCACTTTCTTAGTATTTTAAACCAGTTCAATAGCGGGAAAGCAGCAAATGAAAAAATATGGGATTTATTGGAATAAATGTAGCCATATTCCACTGGAGAGGTGTCCACGTGACCTTTGATATTTATAGTAGCAGTCATCCCATTTTACAGTAAGCATCTAACGTCAGGTTAATCATAACGTCAAGTGGCTTTTCTGCTAAGGGAATAAGAGGATCCCAGGTGGCTACGCTGCAGTTGGAAACCTCTAGGCTGTGGACATCTAAAGTTAGGGGAGATGAATCTCGGCCTTAATGTCCTGATTGAATAGTACAGCATGATGGGACTTACAATTCTGAACAGCCAAGTAAAGTGGTTTTCCCAGGCTATCAGGGGAATAATGAATCTCAAGTGGTTGCCCTGATGAAGAGACATACTCAAAGACGGCTGTGCACAGTTCCCTGATATTTGTGTACTCAGTTGATAAATAGAAGCTTTGTGCATCAGTGAGAACAGTATCTCAACTCAAGCTGTGCTGTTTAGCTACAAAGATATAACAGCTAATCTATTGTTAGGGATTTTCAGCATTCTCTCAGAAATATCAGATAAACAAGCAGAACCAGAAACATTCCTGTTACGTTTGGGGATTTCTTGTTAGGGACTCTGGAGAGTTTAGGAGTATGGGCACATGTGATGTGTGTCTGAGGGACAGAAAACAATGCCTAGTGCGTTTTACTTATTAATATAGGTGTAACCCTAACCTCTTAACACAGGTGCCTGAGTTCCCAGTATGGAGTTGGTGGGTGAATCCATATCAAAAGGTAAAGCCTTTCTTGTGATTAACTGATTTCAGAAAAGATTCATCCCCACTGAGTGTCTCACTCCCTCCTCTGACCTCCTGTGGAGCACCCAATATAGAAAAAAGTGCTTTGCCTCAAGATCCTTCTGGTTTGGTGCTAGCAGCCTTAAAAACACATACACAGTTAGACACTCTCTATAGTTCTCATGGATGTGTCATTTCACTCAATCCCGTCTCCAGAGAAGGCCAGAATTTATCCTATTTCCTAGAGAAAATGAGAAATTTGGGAGGGTACTTGTTGGAGATGATGATCTTGAATGATGATATCTTGCCTAATCTAAATATTCCTAGAATAACTAGAACAAAGTTCCGGGGACAAATTTGGGAATCACATCACTTGTGCGATAACAGAGCTTGGTGTAGTTTGCTGAAGTATTTGCTGAAATCTGCATACTTTTTTCAATGCATCAGGCATTCTTATGTGAACTTCACATGTATTTGTCCTCCCACAAATGCAACTCCTTACAATATGTTGCTTTATCATCTTCCACTTCTCTCCCTTGCTAGTTCTTTATTATTCTCTCAAGAGTCTCAGATACCAACCTCCTGGAGTTTCTGTAATCCTAAAGAAGTGTTTCAGAAAAAAACCCAACCCACCCGCTGATACATAAAGTCAGTGATATAAAACAAAAACCTTAGAGCTAAATCCCTTTGGAAAAACAGAAAGAGAAAGGCTTGGTTCTCAGTCATTGTTGGGTTTCATTTTGGAAATGTAAAGGTGATCAAAAAGTTGTCCAGATCTAAAATAAGCCATTAGCAAAGTACATATGCCTTCTAAATACTTGCTAGTAGACTCACTGGGTAAACAATTTTCAAGCTGACAAGCAGAAGTTGAATTCAGAGATTAACAACTATGGATTAACTTCAGGCAAAAGTGAACATCCATACTCCAAACTGCTCCACAATTCAGCTGTAATGCTGGTATGGCTATATTATGTTTGTTTCTGAAATTTGTTGTTTTAGTGCTGGCATTCACTATACTGTATTTCCCAAACTAATTCTATCCTGTATCTCTTTCGAGTCTAACATATTTTTCTTGTCTTTGCCTCAACATCTAAATACATCTGTTTCCTTTTCAGATTTTATATTTTACTTCCACAGGCAGCTTTTTAGGTCCATTCTTCCACTTTAACCTTTTTGCTCTGACACTGAGGATCTCTGTCTTTACAGTTCCTGAGCTAAGCTTCTTGCCATTAAACAGCAGCATGAAATAAAGGTCAAGTTAGTGCTTTTGAGATGCAGGCTCCTATTCTCCTCAGAGAGCAGTCTGCTCTGATGAAGATTCCCTTCAGGATGTAGTGCTGGAGATGTTAGAAGCAGCAACTCTTCCCGAATTACTAATACCCATTGTGTATCTCCCTGGAAAGAGCATAATTCATTTGCGTAGTAAGGCTGAGCTGGCCATTGTCTCCTCCGGGATGCAGTATTTATCCCAAATGCAAGAAGCAGAATAAATGCTGAATAGTTGTGTCTGTAAGAACAGCACGTTCATTGTTCTCGCTCGTATTCTCATGTGGATGTACAATTTATACCATCATCCCTCTTAGAAATTCTTCAGGGTAGTTCTAGCAGAACCCCAATAATAACTGGATTCTACATGGACCTCCAACACATCAGAATGTTCTTCCCATCCTGAAATACAAGGTGGAGGATGGAAAAATTATCAGGAACACTGTGCTCTTATATAGCTATACTAATACTACTAGTACTGTGATGACTGTGTTGCCTAAAAATATGTGCAATTTACAGATGAATACAGACAGACTTTTGATGTTCACTATTAATTTTCATCCTCTCCTTGCATTTCTAAGTGTAGCTTTATTGTCACTTCTTCCTTACTTCATATATAGATATTTTACCTCTTGTTTTTCTGTTTCACTCCAAGATATGAGGGAAGCACTTGGGGAAGCAAGGACATGTCATCATTTTTTCCTCTTTTGGTCCAGACTTTTTCCTCTGTTTGGTCCAGATGGAGAGTTTCATAGCAATCCTAAATGACACAGGAAACCGCCCTGCCTGATTGACTTAGTCTCTGCATACCAGGAGCCGTACTGGGAATCTGGCAGTTTTGTGCATAAATGTGGTAATACAAAGCAAGACATTTTTAGCAATATGTATTTTCTTGCGTATGAAATACACTCGAAGGGATTGATAGATACACTTAGGATTGCTTCATACACCATCTGTATCCATCTGTACATGACTGCACACTGTTTTAAAATCTATCTATCTCGATCACCAGTACATTGGATAGAAGTGGTATTTTCTGTTAATAGAGTGTATTAATAAAGCTCAAATAATATCTCACTTCATTCAGTCCTATCAAATACATGCAATGTATGATTAGTTTAAAAGTAAAGAAGTCTCGGTTAACATAATGTTAATGCTTCCACCTCCAACTCTCAACAGTCACACTAAAATTATTGCTCAGAGCCACAGACTTATTTTGGCAGAAATCAAGAAGTAGCAGTTACAGCCTTTATGACTAAAAAATCAAATTCTTTTTAAAAAGAAAAGAAAAAAAATGTTTAGAAGTTTGTCTCCCTTTTTGATATACCTTCCTTGGCCTGACAGGAAGTGTGACCAACAGATTTGAAAGTTGTCTTCTCAAAAAAATCCTACAGAAACTTTTTACAAATAGTAACCTTTTAACCCAGGCCTTCTCATTTGTGTATTAATTTGTATATATTTCATAACATATCAGTGGTGCCTTCTTCCACTAATTATCACTTCATTTCTATTTCACATCACTGTCTGGGAGTTTGTTATGAACACAATGACCTTACAATTTTCACAAATACAAACTGATTTTAAATATAGCCCATTCTACCAGAGGTCCCCCCAGCCTCTCTGGCATCTCACATATTTATAGCAAAGTCCCATGACTTCTTCCCCAGATTTGTGCTTTTCGTGTTCCTGAGCACCTCTTACCCAACAGTGAGCTATAGCACAAGTTTGAGGCTCCTACTGTGAGACATATTATTTGAGAAGGACTACTTCTCTGCAGCTCTTCCCCTATTTCATGGTATGTCCCAAGTAATGGCAGGTGACCCCCACAAACCTCTACCTACCAGGCCCATTAACCTTAGATTTTTCTTCCATTCTCAAAACAAAGCTAAAATTCTCTGTCTCCTACTGTGGGTTTTAGAAGCACCGTGTGCAGCAAATGATCCTCTTCCTTGGCTTTTGTGCCCTTAAAATGTTGCCAGACTGTACAGCCACTGCTACATTACATATCTTCAGCCTTGAAAGAGGCAAAGGAAATGGACCAGAACTATAAACCACTTACAGCTCACCTATTATGCCTTAATTTATACTGTATGGATCTTTCATTTCTCAGAGGACAAAAGCAGCCCACACATCGTCCTCACAAAAAATTTTGAAGCACAGCCCTCAATTATCCTGAAAAAGCAGATCAGCTGTTTGCGCTTCCAAGGATATAACCCATACCCTTTTTTAGCAATCCCTTACCACTCGCAGTCCCCCCCCACTCCCATTTCCCAACCAGGACCCTGGGATCCCCAGATCAAGATCCCAGTGACATAATCTTATTTTTCTCATCCTCCTATCATACATTCCCACTTCCTGACCATTGGCACCTACTGCCCGTTGAGATTCCCTGTAGCATCAAAGAGCAGCATGGTCCGGCAGACATGGCACAGTATTCTAGAGCATCTCAGAGAGGCGCTGGAGAGTTGCACATGGGCAGTTGAATCACTCGCTGGATATGAAGGTGGGGACATATGAGCTGGGCATTGAAGACTTATTTCAGTTTTCTACAATCTATAGTATAGATATACTATATTTAGTATGTACTCCGATACTATATATACTTCAACTAGTATGTAGTATGTATTTCTCTATTGCCATTTAAGAGTACTGTCTAGCCTCCATCTTCTCTCCAGAAATGCGTGGACCGCTCTTAAACCTTGTGTCATCTGTCAGCCCTACATGGATATCTATATACCTTCGGGCATCTCGCATGGCACTACAGGGCTATCCAAGGACGACTGAATCAAGTCCCTTGTGAGAAAGTCCTGTGTTCACCTCAATACACCTATATATGATGAGCTGAATCAGTTTCTGAATTCCACAGACAGCAAAGAGTAGCTCTACATTGACTATAACAGAAACATAGCAGCCTGGCTTGCTTACAGACATGCACAAGGATGTCCACATATTGATGTTTTACTCTGCAAATTGACTTTCATCCAGAGAGACAAAGGCGAGAGGTAATGAATATGACTCAGAACTTGAAGATAATTGCCATTAAGTTCAGCAGAAGTTATTTATCTGGACCATTTTTAATGACGGTCTCATTTTACTGAGTCTTAATTCCAGACAAAAACACATAATCAAAAAATATGGAACGCCACCCATAGATATAATGGGCTTACTACCAGGCACAATTCTTTGCCTTCCCAGACATAAGCTAGGGATGACTCCAGCTGAATATTTTAAAGGGATTCCTCAGATGTATATTTCATTAGCTGTATAATTTCACTCCCCGGTTCTGAATTCGAAATTTCTCCTTGACACAGTAAGCTCTCAATCCACACTACGCTGCATTTCTCTGCATTCACAGAACTGCTCTCTTCTCAAAACTCTTTTCCCAACAACACCAATTACTGTCACCTACTTTGATTTGACATTAATCGCAAGACAAGCAGAACTAGCTATACTTAGGCCTGCCAGGCTGATATGCAATTGATTTAACAGCTGCATTTATGTTTACAGTTCAGTGCAGTAGTACAGAAAACAGCTAAGGTGCTTTTAGTTCAGGGGAAAAGCTTTTATTGGCTATTTTAGTTTTAAGAATCCCACCTAAGACAAAATGCTCATTGGAAATCAGGCACTATAGGCAGCATCTGTCATGTATGCACTTCATCAGTAGGGGTTTTTTTTTTGGTTTTCATTTTGGTTCCTTTCTTGATTATAATAACCCAGAGGAAACTGCTTAACCCAAAGTAAGTGATTTCAGTCAGAGCATGCTTATAGGGAGGGAAAGTGAGGAGTTACCAATTGTTTTAGCCAGTCTTTGATAACAAAAAAATTGTTAGTTCTTGTTGCCTTTTGCCTAGCCTTGAGAAGGCAAGAACTAAGACATTGTATATGGACTAATCCTCAGATTGTTTCTATATCTGTGTTTACATCGCATGCAGTCCCAAGGCTGAACTGTCCTCATCCTGTTGAGTTTCAAAGGATCAGCATGTTTCAGGACCTGAGATAATCTGTGTATAAAACCAGATTTAAAGCTTTTACACTGTAAACAGGAGATGTATCATGACTTGAATCTATGGTTCTGCTCAGACACAGTGCAACATCCCTAACCTCTGTATGTATCTCTGTCTCTGCCTCTTGGTTAATCAGGAGTTTAACAGCATATATACACCACACTATTTTAATACATTCAAACATGGGAATAAAGTCCAGGCATTTCCTCAAGGGGCAGGCAGTGGGAGCAGGCTCTGTTTTTAATTAATGGAGTTCATTATCCATAGCTGGCTTTTATTTATTTAGAGCACACACAGAGTAGGAAGGCAATATGACCTCATGGAAGAGGAAAGTTCCAGAAATCTGATGTCTGTGCTGTGTTTGCCCCTAATCTGCTTCATAATGTAAGGCTGCTCTCTTCACCTCCTTTATCTTGTCATCTCATTTCAGATATTTTAGTGCTGTAACAAGAGCTGTCTTTCACTGTATTTTTATATAATGCTTAAAATGATTTGTTTTCCATCTGAGTCGGAATATCTATATGGTACTGGTATATAAATACCAGGTTATGATTGCATACCATGATAGGGGTCTTCCTACTTAATTGTCTACTTCTCACAGGTATTTAGATATCAACTTCCCGTATAAGTACCTAGGATCCATAAGTTCCAAAAAGAAACTCACTATTGTAGGAAATCAAGGTTGTAACTGAGTTTCTTCTTTGCTCTCCAATAATTTTTAAGGCTTGCCGACCACACATCCCTATGTAGTCAATGGTGAGGCATAACTGTTTCTAACTCTCTCAGTGGTGGCAAAGCTCCAGATTAAAACCATTTGAAGTCCTACTGGGCATGAAAATCCACCTTTACCATCCATGGGGTGTCTTCTGGGTGCAACTGATTTTAGCAGCTATCAGCATCTACAATGCAGATATCTATGAACCATTTGCAAGTGGGAAGAAATAGACCCTTTTAAGCACGGTTCCTCTGATGTATTTGTAACATCTGTTTTTCTGATAAGAGGATCTGCTCCCCAAAAAATCCAATTTCTCTCTTTTGATGCTAAGGAGAATCTCAGCTGAAGATGTCTACCTTGCAGATGTCTATAATTGGTCAGGCACCAGTCTATATTTACAATTTCAATGTTCACCAGCTGATTCAGTCTGAAACACGAGACTTCCTGATTCTTAAAGTTCATCCTATGAAATTTGAATAAAATGTAAACTGTATTGTTTGTAGTCAGGCAAAGGAAGATTCCTAAAGATACTCTTTCAGTTTGCAAAGACTTTGAACAAAATAACATGTGCTTCTGGAGAACCACCGCCGCCTTTGTCTTACGAATATTGTGACTACATTTCTGAAAGGGAAAATCTTATCAGACACTTAGCCTTCTGGATATTTTTTCAGCCCTCAGTAATTTCAGCCCACTAAAAGCACTTCTTCATATATCAGCTCTTCCATGTTTTCAATCCACCCACAGATGCACATCTATCTCACAGTGCATACAACTAAATGAATAGGATTTTAATATTAGCAGGGGGAAGTACTACAAAAACAAACAAGGTTATGTTACAGAAATTAAATCAGATTACATCTCAGCTACCAAAGTCAATGGGAGAATGGAGGAATGGACTGCATTAATTACAAAAGATGATGTTTAGCCATGCGTTCCTGTCTATAAAAAGGCTGATACCAGCCATTTGTTGAGGTTACGATTGACTGAGCTGACTACTGAGGTTGGAAGGCAAGGTAGATGTTTGAAAGTTTAAAAATGTTATCCTTTGGACTTGGTTTGCAAAGAGGAACTGCTGCCACAGTATTTACATATGGGAATGTCTTCTTTGGAGCACCTTCAGCTCATTTACTACAAAAAGGTTTGGACTGGGCTTTTAGAGCATGTCAACACCATGCCAAGCTGGCTTCACTTGAGCTAGCGCTGCAGCTCAGTGCTAACAGACCTTTCCAGCACTTTCTAGATTTTGCAGCCTACTGAGAGAGAAGCTGTGATACGCAGCACAGACAAACTCTCTGACTGCCCTTGGCTATACACGGGCACCGGCATAAATTTGCAGAGGAATGAGAATCCCTAATCCTGAGAATCCTTAATCCTGATTTCTCTTCAATCTCCTCAATAAAGCAGATCATGTAAATTTTGCATGATTTCCTGTCAGAACAAAAATATTACAGACCTCCAGCCTTCCGGTGGTAAAGTAAACCTAGATCTGAGAAAGGAAAACTGAAGCAGAGAGAGAGGACTTTTTTCCAGGAATACTCGCTTAAATCAGCCTGAAGGCACATTTAGCTGCCTGTAGCATTTCCTTTTGACAAAGAAAAAAGTAATAATCATCTCCAGCTGTGACCCTACCAATAAACACATTCCTATTGTCATTCTCAGGCCATAAACCCCCAGTTTCTCTGCTGGAAACAAATAATCATTCAGGTGCCAAGCATGAAGGCCTGTTATTTGTATAAAAAAGCTGCGCTTTTATGGGAAGTTCACAATCAGTGTAAGAAGTACGTGTGCTTTCAAGCCGTGTGGATCCACCGTTCTCAGCAGTCCTTATATCACCTAGTTTATGTTGACTTCTTTCCAACCACACAAGACATAAAGTTTAAAATATTACTGTGTTCTTCCAATTCAATTTACCATCTCATGCCTTAGATGGCTCACCTGCTGTGGACCTAATTCAACTTCCAGATACACAAGGGTAAATCAGTATGATAAACTCCCCCCAATCCCAAGTTACATTGGAGGCGGGGGAAAAAAGCTATACAAGTTCCCTTTGACACAAGGACCATACAACAGCACCAAACGTCTTAGGATGTAAAGAAAGGGATTCCAAGAAACCATGAAAATAATACACATTTTTTCTTTGAATTCAGCAAGAAGTATGGGTCTACTAAGCCCTAAAGGAGACTTACACATAGGCTTATGGAAATTTATTAGATATTTCATTATTCATTCATTTAAATTTTGAATAATAATAATTAGAATAATAATTATAATAATGTTATTATGACCCAGAATATCAACTGATTTTAGAGAAATGAGAATTGTCTGAAAGGATAAGATTTATCTGAACATAAGTACAGTATAGATGTCTGCACCTTGGTTGCTTCTCTCGACTCTTTCAGAATCACGGGAGAGAAGTAAGGATTTGCCGGGTATGATTAATCTCATGTTGAAACAAGTGTCTGAAACAAGTCAAAGGAATGATATGCTAAATAGTGTCTGATTGCCCATAGCAAGAGTTCCAGCTACAGTTCGGCTACAGTTGAGCTATATTCATCAACAGTGCAGATATCTCACTTTACATGAGATAGATAATCATGGGGCTAGACTGTAAGGATATACTTCTAACAAAGGGAAAAACCATTTTATATTTTGATGTAAGATTTCTAGCCTTTAAATGCAGGTACTCACATGTGTTGTGTTGCTGTTCACTAGCATTATTCACTCTTCTTGAAAGTTTTTATGGGCTAAAGGGAATGGACATAGTGCACAAGCATACAATGAAAGTGAGTCAGAAAACTGTTGCCAAGTCTGAGTTTCACCCATCTCTGCTTACCATGAAAATCATCCTATAAGTTATTGCTCTTCTGGTGAACAGTAGTTTTGCTATGCAAAGAAATCTGCATCTCTTTTGGGGACAAAATTGCAGCTTCACTGTATTTCTACAGATACGGAGGCTGGCTGGAAAGGAATGAATTGGGCACAATTTGAACTTTGAACAGAATTGTCACTTTGAACTGCACACAGCTTATATACAGTTCACTTATAGCTATATCCTGGCATCCAAATCCCATTAGAAATCCCCAGTTCAATATTTTCCATGGTTCCTGATGGTTGCTTTTGTTTCTCTTTGCTAGGTGTTGAAAATCCAGATGAGTGCAAATTTATGTTTTTTTTCCTTCTTGTTCATGTGATCCCTGCAGATCCCTGTCCTTTGCACTGCTCTTTACTATAAAGAGGAGCAGACAGCCCTTAAGCTTTAAGCATACTGTGAAAAATCATCGTATCTTCTAGACTTTTTATTGCAGGAAAAGCAGGTTGGTTAAAACAGAAGAAAACCCACCAGATTCTTAGAGTCTATTTCAGGAATATGTATTATCCTTAGGATTCAGAGATGTTATGTAATGGAGTGATAAAAGCAGAAAACATTGTGTGGATTTCTGTTGTAGGGTTTTTTCCTTTTTTTTTTTTTTTTTTTTTTTATAGCTGTTACTACAGACCTGCAGATCTGCTCAGCAGTAATTAGAGGCAGTATTTTGTGTGTATTTCTTTGTCTGTCCTGACTCTGTCTGTGAAACCTGGCGAGTAAACAGGCTGCATAGCAGAGAGAACAGGAGTTGACAGGAACAGCACCTTCCTCCTGAATACCCCTCTCCACGCTCTGTATGCCCACATACAGATTCTTTCCCCACATACAGTCTGGCAGCATCTTTGTTTGTTATTTCTTCCAAAAGGGTTAGGACAAGGAGCTGGAAGACTCAACAAGTCCTGAGAATATTTCTTCAGTATCTAAAGCCAATTTGGTAAAACTGCAGGTACACCTTCTAAACCTTCACATAACCCAGCCCTTTTTCCATGTCCTGCTGGCCAACAAGCTTTTCTGCTTTAAGCAGTGAAACCAAGTTGAAACAACACTTGGCTGTATATTCTGTGCACTTGACGGGGAGGATGACACATTGTTTGTCCTTTCCCACAAACCTCCCCTCATCCTTCCTTAACCCTGTTCATTGTGTGCACTTAATTATCTTTTCTGAGATGCTGTTTAATTCCGGTGGAGGACAAAAGAGCTGGCTGTAATAATGCAGCATGTCCCCATAAAGGCAGGCAGAGAAAGTGAGGGAGACAGAGGTTTCAGTTCCTCAATAATTCCAGCTTCATAGTGGGTGACAAATAGCTCAGTCAATTCTTGGCTGCCAGCTGATAGGATTATTGTAAATAGGCTCTGCGAGGCATCATTTTTATGCACATACACTCGTCCAAATTAAGTGATAATCTTGTTGATACTGGAATTAAATAATAATGTGGGGATATCAGGCACCGATCACTTCAAACAACAACAAATACCAATCTGGTATGTTATTAATCATTAAAATTAGCCCTGTGAAAAGCAGCAGATCCTCAGCTGGTATGAACTGGCATTTCTCCAATGAAATCAGTGGCATTGGATAAATTTTCTCCTGGGTGGGATTTGACCCATTATGGTTTTTTACTTCCCCCCACCCTGCATTATTGTTAAATGTTACATTACTGCTGGCACTGTGTCTAGCCTTTGTAAAGACAGATGTACATCAGAGAAGATGATCATTATGATGGACTAAATTGTGAATTCATTTCCTTTTTGCAGTGTTTCAGTTCATTTTTAACATGACTCATTCAAAAGAGGAACATACTAGGAGCAGATAGAGATGCAAAGCAGAGCATGGTGTTTCAAGGAAAGATACATGACTGAGTGCATGCCGGTTACCCTCTCTTATGCACCCGTACATCATAGGGAGAGACAAAATTCCCCTATGTTGCTCAGTCCAGCTATGAAGCAGAGAATAATATTCCATGCAGAGGCCTCTGCTACAAAACAGACTGTTAAAGAGCAAAGGAATTATTTTCTTTTAAGGATTCAGTTTCAGGTTCTAATTAGCACAATTTAGCAAGTCAACTAAGTTGTGGTAATGGCCTGTATGCACAACATAAGCCTGTAGGAAACATTAATGCATGATAACTGAACTCTTTTATATGGATATTTGGCCTTTTCATAAATGCTAAGTAAAGGAACTTAGCTTAAAATCATTTCAGTGAGTTTAAGTTATGATACAGTTCATTACATGTGCCACGTGGCTGACAGAGTGCATCTGATCAGTAACCATTGCTCACTTGATGATAAAATAATTTTGTCTGAGTCATTAATTTGAACCTTCAGCTGGTACACTGTAAATCAAATTTTCCTTGCCTAGCTCAGGTGCACAGCTTTACCAAACTGAAAGTAACAATTCTTGTGAGCACAGGAGGAAAAATTGGTTCTCCTGTTAATTCAGTGCAAAACAGGACCTTCTGTTCTCCAGACACCCAAGTACTGTCTGCTTCAGCTCATGTCAGACACTTGATTCCAACCAGCTGCCACCACTCTCTCTACTTTGTGAGCCAAAAGGAGACATGCTGCTCCTCCAGGCCAACCTCCGTAACAGCACAAAATTCCAGCCAGCCACTCGTTTTTCCAATCCAGTAATTTGTCTCAAACTGATCATGATTCAAAGAAAGACGCTCACCATGAAGATTTTACTAATGATCCCTGTCACCCTGCTTTACAATGTGTTCTCGTGTCTGGTTTGATTTGTCTAGCTTTAATTTCTTTTTAGTGTCTTCTGTTTTCCCATTCTTTGCCAAATTGTAAGGGTGCCAGAATCAGAAATTATGTCTTCTATAGGTACTTAGATATTGGACATAAAGAGATAAAAATGGTTCATTATTTAGTTCCTTTCCTTTTAGTGTTTTAGAAAGTTATTCATGTATAAAATTTTATGGTGTAGATTGCTGGTTCTTTTCATTATCATTTTATGCTATAATCAGCTACAAAAATCTTTCAGTTAATTCAGAACACCCATGAATTAATACTACCAGCCCACTGTGGGTTTTTTTGGCATCCTGACTAGCTAGACTGTTGGGTCTGCTCTGAAATCAGTTATGCAAATTACGCATTGATTTCATAAGTAATGGGATGGCCTTGTGCATATGTACCGTATAGATGGAGTGCAGCAGAAGGTGTTATCCATACCGAGTGTCTTTTCACATTGATATTTGGAGTTATTAGCTCAGCTGCCCAAACTATAAAACTTAACTGATGTGATATTGTGTCTGGGTTAATTAACCCTGTTTCTCTGTGAAGCTAATTAGCTTGGGTGCCGTGCTGTGGTGGCAGAGCTATCATATATATGGTCCTGGCTCTATCTTGTTTTCCTCCAGCTTAGGGTTCTCTATACCCTTCTTTCATCCACGATACACACATGCCCCTAAACCTGAAGACTACCCCACAACAAAAGACCCTCGATAGATATTAAAAAAGACATCGGCCATGGCCATTAATCAGGGTACCAGGGACTGCTCACTCACCCTTTCTCAATGTACAGGGAAACCTTTTTGTGTCAAGATCTTAGAAATATTAACCAAACTCCCCTGTCCACATCAGTGAAAAAAAACAGACAAAAAGACGTCACGTAACAAGAAAGAAAGGAGCTGGCAGCAGTTCTGGGAAGTGAGGCTTCCACATCAGTTTTCAGCTTGGATCATTAGTTCCCGTCATGGCTAATTACCTGAAGACCATCACTAGCAGTTGACTGGATGTGGTTTCCGCAGTGCCCTACCCGCCCCCACACTAGAAGGACAAAAGAGTGGGAGAGAAGTTTTAGGAAGAGCACTGGAAAGGTAATAGCATCATACTCTTGGAGGATCTTCATTCCCTGCTGATCAGCGTAAGAAGAAAGGGGAGGAGATTCTCAATCCTGACATGATACAACATAATTATCTGTTGATGTACAAGTGCAGCTTGTTCCCAGCTTAAGGAGGAAGGGGCATAGATTGTCTTAAGTCACTATGGAAGGCTCTGAACCCTGCCTCTAAACCCAGACTCACCTAGGAGAAGACTCATGGTAAGAGGCTGTATTAAACAGCAGGAAAAGAAAGGACCATTGAGTAAAAGAATCTTTGCTTATGTGGAAGAGCCCAGTTCTCCAGCATCCAAAATACCAGCAACTGACATGGCAAGCTTCAACATTTCAGGTGATCTGAAGAGATGATTTATTTGTCCGAAAAAGCCTTGCAAACCACCTGACATTTACCTGTCACTCAGAAGTGCCAGCATCTTTGACAGCTGCACAAATTCAGTTTCACACCTCCAGTGCTACATGATTTTCAGCTGCTTTCTAGGCTTGGGATTCTTTGAAGGGTATATTTGTCTGGCAAATTGCAATGATCTGCCATGAACATGTTTGTTTCTGAGAAGCTACCAGTGTCATACTGAACTAGATTTAAAGAAGTCCCCTGATAAGGCTTGGATTCACAAGGTCATTGTTTCCTTGCAGCACTTTACACTTGAATAAAAACACAACTCCCATAGAAGTAAAGTGCAAAATACTTGAACTAGTTGGAGTTGTCATGTCTGTATAAGAGTTTGTTTCTTATTGGATTCTCTTTGGGATAGATTCTGATGGGAAACCAACTTTTAAGTGATGTTTGGAGAAGAATCCGGAACGATTTGTTCAATGACTTGCTGGAATGACTCATGTCCAACAGGAAACAAGGCAGTGATAAACTCAGATGAGGCTGTGGGAGGCAACATGCTAAAAGCTCATTATAAACATCATTCTTTTACCCATTCTTATAAAGAATAACAGAAGACAGGTTTTTGCAATCAGTTTACAGTGAAGGGCAAAGGAGGATTAGGGCAGGACATACTTTCAGGCAATGTTTCCTTCTCTAGGTAGAAAAGCTGGAGAGTAATTTTTAAATGATTCTTAACTCAGAGCAACCCAGTCCTCCTCTACACCTGGCACATTCTGGTAACTGTGGAAGGAATTAGTTGGTTGCCCCTTCTACTACTTATTTGGAGTGGCTAGTGCTTTATGAAGTGTCAGTGTTAATATGACTTATGTTTAAGAGAGATGAAAGATAGACAAGCTATTATGCTTAAAAGGGCCACAAAGAGTCCAATTCCATGGCCACCCTGTGAAGGAAAGGATCCCAAGAGTCCTTGTATTTGGTTCCCTGCCTTCCACATAGATGAAGACTTGTGGTGGGTTGACCCTGGCTGGACGCCAGGTGACCACCAGGCTGCTCTGTTACTCTCCTCCTCAGCAGGACAGAGCAGGGAGGAAATAAGATGGAAAAAAACCTGAGAGTTTTTTCCATCTAGGGGTGTAGGTTGCATTGGGTCTGGCTGAGGTGGAGTTAATTTTCCCCATGGCAGCCCTCCTAGTGCTGTGCTCCGTATCAGTAGCTAGAAAGGTGTTGATAACACACCAGTGGTTTGGCCAATGCTGACCAGTGCTCGCACAGCATCAAGGCTGTCTCTCCAACATTTTTGCCCCCCTCAACAGGGCTGGGCAAGATCTTGGGAGGGGACATAGTCAGGACAGCTGACCTAAACTAACCAAACAGATATTCCACACCATATGACATCTGCTCAGCAATAAAATCTAACAGAGACGAGAAGGAGGGGGGGCATTCATTATTATGATGTTTGTCTTCTGGAGCAATCACTGCACGTACTGAAGCCCTACCTCCTGGGAAGTGTCTGGACGTTGCCTGCTGATGGGAAGTAGAGAATAAATCTTTTGTCTTCCTTTCCTTCTTCGTGCAGCCTTCGCTTTTGCTTTATTAAACTGCCTGTATCTTGACCTACGATTTTTCTTCCATCTCATTTTCTCCCTCCCGTCCAGCTGAGGAGGGGAGTGATAGAGTGGCTTGGTGGACACCTGGCATCCAGCCAAGGTCAACCCACCACAAGACTATTATCAGTTTTTCCTTTGGTTTTATTTTCTCTAGGCTAAACCACAACTACATCCATCTTTGTTCTTTGACTATGCAATCTTCTCCATGATTAAAGAGTATAGGACTCATACTACCTGTTACTTACTCATACTACCTGTTACTTAGATAGTCAATGAAAAAAAAATGCTTATAGAATATGATTCATATAACACATTTTGTGCATCTCCTTTGAGTTTAGATCAGTAATTAGAAACTAGATCTCAACTCATTGACTATGAATGGACAGGAACTACTGCTGGAAAAAAAACAACCTACATTATATCGAATAAATCATATCTGTGTTCCTCTGAATTCTGTCTTCATTCTACAACAAGTTATGGATTACCTGAGTGGAGATACAAGAAAGATCTACATTTCTGCATAACCGGTTAAATTGAGTCACATCCTATTCATTTGTTTGCCATAACTCTTGTAATATATGTGTGGAAAATTTTAGAGGTTTCTGTATTACTCATGGCATATTTTAATAATCATGGTGTGTTTTGTTTGAAAAACAAACAGTTTCCTACTGACGAAAACAGTTCAGTAGGGAAAAACAGAAATAATGAGAAGAAGCCTTAGTATATAGTTACCTATAATTTGGTCATTTTTGTGAGAGCTCTGCATTTCTGACTTTGACACACAGTCAGTTGATGTACACTGGATAGCTGCGTCCTTGATACATGCAAAATTAGCAGCAAGACATACAGAGGAAATTCTTAAAAAGTACTCATTAGGCAGTCATCGCTACCCAATTACGCTAATGATTCAGAAGAAATGTGAACTGGTAAACGAGGACTGCGCTTTAAGATGGAGCTTTTGGAAGGTCTGAATTGGGGCACATTTTAAGGCAGTCTGCAGTGAAACAGCAATGGAAGAATTGTAGAAGTATGGTGATATTTTAGGCAAGGCTGTCACATGAAGTTTTTAGCAGACAATCAAAAAATAAGCCATCTGTTTACTTAGGTAATTAAATTATGCTTCCTGGTGAAATAGAGTGTCATGCAACTGTCACCAATAGTGGGGATTTCAGGCATAACACTATGTTGGTGGTTACATTTAATAGAGGCTCTAATATGACCTGGTAAAAACAGAAGGAGGTAAAAAAGAAATAATAGACAAATATGTTGAGAAGAATTTTGCTGCCTTTAGCTATCCAAAACTTAGGTCATTAGTCTAAATTAGGCTCTTGGGTACCCTCAATCATCTGTGAAGAGACAGATACTTACAGAGAGTGATTCAGCCCATCTTAAAATAGTTGTGTAAGATACCTGCAAAAAATTGCCTTCCACAGGTACCTAGAAGTACCTTTCTCTCTCTATTGACTGTAAAAGGAACCTTATCAACTAGATAAGACTACATATTTAAATTTTGAATAACTATTATTAGATTTTAAATGGTGTTTGGAGTTTATCTTTGAGCCTGAGCAGGGCTGTGATTCAAGGGCTCAGAAATATTTCAAGTTGCTGTTCTAGTGACAAGTATTTGATTAGAGCAGGTTGGAAATTTTCCAAGTGGATTTTCTTCCTCTTTAGAAAAGGCTGATACATAATGGAAACGGTTCACAAAAAGAGGATTTTTTATAAGGGCACTATATAAATATAGAATACATAGACTTAGTCTAATCCTGACATACACTTTAAAAAAAAAAAAATTCATGTGGAGACCACAAGGTTGGGCTGTAACTTGGTATATTGCCTCTATACATCCATACTGCTGCATATACACTTTCTTTCAAAGGTGTAGCAACATAAGCCTGGATGCTAATGTAAGGAACAAAATAGGAATTACCTCCAGCCAGATATGAGAGTTCCCATTTGTCTTCTTTATAGCCTAATATCTGGGTCCCTCTAGCTTGTGGTGCTTCGATGTAATTGCTCTAACACAACACTCACTGTCTGTATTTCTGTCTCCTTTCTAGATTGAATAAGCCTCCACGGATTCCTCTGTGAGTGGGATTTCACTGTTTAAATGTGTGTCTAAACCAGTCAGCCCAGGCTGCCTGCAAAATCAAGAGCGATTACATCAATATAATCAGTGTGGATGGTATAACTGAGATCAAGTTAAACCAGATGGATCACTCCCTAGAAGTAGAGTGCCACACAGTAGACATTTAAAGCTATGTGAGATGACTCCCATTTTCTGGGTGCATCTACTGTGGGTTCAGTGCAGGAGCGGATTTTCTCCGTACAGCACAGTAATTCCTTTCCACTCCTCAGGGCAATGCAGCATCGGAGATTTATGCCTCAGAAACTTGTGACCAGTGCTACGCTGGTAAGAACTTCCTTAAAAAACATACAATATGTTCCATAGTTTTAATAAAAGGGTGAAAAAAGGATGTTGGGTAAACAAACAGCATGCAAATATTTGTTCTTGTTATATCTTTCTTCATTCTAGGGCACCCACCTTATGAACTATAGTTTAACCTCTCAAAAATACCTCTGGCAAATCAATTAAATTTCTTTTAGGAGTCTGAGATCCTCTTCCCTGACCCCACACAGAGAACATGCGAAGGAGACACTGGAGGTTTTGCACTTTTAACTGATCTTATGGTATCATCTGCCCCACAAAAGCAAGCACAGTAGCCTAAGAGTAACCATTCTACAGAAAGATAGTACAGAGCCAAAGATTTTGGAGAACACTGGGGATGTTCAGTCAAAAAGAGCATCTTCACAGTTTTCTAACAGAATCTCCATGAAGAAATCTTAGTATGATTTTGGAAAAAACTACTTTCTATTTTTATTTTTTTTTAATCTTTGCAGGCTCTGTAAGGAGGCCCAAGTGTTTAGCCTTTTGTAATCTGCAATTTTATGGCATTATCTGCTTGAACAATTTAAGAGAAAAGGCTATTTTTATCAAGCAGTTGTCAAAAGAATATATATTTTTTCAGCCATATGTAGTGCATGTTTATCTCTGAGATTGTCAAGCTTCAAAGATCTCTGGTAAAAGCACTTTAAATAGCTTATTTGAGGATGGCAGTTGTTTACCAGCTGATGCAAATCAGAAAAGAAAATAAAAGATGTAAGAATCTGTTAATGCAATGGGGGAAAAAAATCCATATTTTACATCATCATATGGCTGAAAAATATGTATTCAGTAGCACAAAATAGCATAACAGTACCCCAATATTTGCTCTAATATTATATCTTTAAAGCAGTATTAGCCACAGCTAATGACTTAATCTGAATGTAGAATAAACATTAAAAAAAGAGAAAGTAGGACTTCTTTCAGACCATTTCTGAAAATACTGGAAAATAGATTCTTCAAACAAATGTTAGTTTGCCAGGTCCAGTAAAAAAGGGAGTGAAATGAATTTAGGAGGATGTATTTAGGCCTGACACGGCAACTTTCCAATCAAAACTTGTATGCCTTTAAGCAACTGGTCAAGACAAGGATTAATTGACAAAAACTGGCCTTTGTCATCTATACATGATACTGTGAGTACTGTATTATATCAGAAAGGAATTAGCAATGAGGGAATTGTTTGCAAAAATTGAACCTAATGCAAAACTTTAATTATTAGCTGTGGCATTTAGATGTACTTCCCTGCTCTGTGACAGATGCTTATGTTGAACTGAAGGTATGTCACTTAGGCCTAGCTATTACAAGATATTTATAGGTAGGACTCACCGCCAAGCTGTTTGGGTAGAACTCCCTTTACATAAATTTAAGCATTTGCAGGACAGGGGTAGGATTCAGACCCAAATGCAGGCATGTAAATGTAAGGCTGAGAGTCAGCTCCCATATAAAGACAACGCAATTTAGCAGCTCTCTTCAAGTTTCCCATATTGTAACCAACTGGTGTTCCTGAGGTTGTCCTGAGGTATGTGGGGCATCTTCCAGTTATGGCACTGGATCTACAGAAGATCCCTGCTAAACCAACACCTGGCAGGTTGACCTATGCCAGCGCGAATAGCTGTACACCTGAGTAACTGAGTTTAGCTCCAGATGTTCACTAACAGCAATGGTAACTACACAGGTGAACCCAGCTCACATATAAGAACTTACATAGACAATAAATGATATAGAGATCTAAACTTCTGTAGGAAGAATTCAATCCTAGGAGGTGGATTTAGCTGCCTAAGCATTGACATCTAGTGTCAGGTCTGACTCCTAGAGACACTAAAACATCCCAAAGGTGATCGATGTGGTACAGAAGACCTATATCCTTCTGTAGAGGCAACCGAAGGCCAGCCTGGATATGACAGAGCATTTAAAATTGCACTAGATGTTTATGTTTCAGCATCTATATCATATCTTAAGTTGGCACCTAAGGGTTAAGGATCTAAATACTTCTAAAGGTTTGGGTTTTAGGACTTGATTCAGTTGCACAAACCTAGGCATATGGTGCAGCTTGAGATGCCAGTCTTTTATTGAGTGGACTTCATTAACTTCTGGCATAATTTCACTGAAGTGACACAAAGGATGTGCCCTTATGTGCAGGTGATATTATGCAAACTTGAAAGAATTCATGATGACCAAAGGCTCGATGAAATTGTCTTTCTTTAATTCAGTTGTAACAGATGGTCTCTTAAGTCCTTTTTTAAAATTATTTTTCAGCTGGGGGAAAAAAGGCCGCACAATTTTAACATTCTTGTTTATACAAATGAACAAGAAAACCAAAGCAACAAAAACCTTTAAGGAGCTCTCTAAAACCATCAAACAAGACCAAAATGCTAGGACTGACTGAGTATTCCTGAGATCCACAATCAACTTTCTTTTCTACATTTTTTTAAATTCATTACTCAAGTATTTTTGTTCTGTAGATAATAATATTATTTTGGAATGGAATATTCTTTTCTTCTAGGTTTTATATTCTCCACCTACGAGAAGGCCAAGGGATCTGCAAAGAAAAGAAAAATCTGTTCAATTCATGGGATGACAAAGAACATTGAATAGTCTTTTTTTCCCCTTATCAGACACTAAGGCAATGTCATGACATGCTGATGCTCTCCACTATAATGAAAAACTGGAAATAAAGTCTTCCACCACTTTTTGAAAGTTACAGTAATTCCATGTTAAACATATCTCTATTTTTAGATTGCTAGTGGCAAGTTACTTTAAAATGAGATTTACACAAAGGAATCTCCTTAAAGAATGCTGATTGCAATTTGACAGCAAATATCTAGGTCTTTTTCTTTGACTAAGAAACTCCTCGTGTATGTATGGCTCAGTGCATGCTCAGCTACTCACAACCACTTTCTAGAAGACTGCCATGTGTGCATAAATGGTTTCTTCCCCCCCTCCTCCCCTCATTATTTCAGTATTTTATCTGAGGAACTATGCCAGCTCCTAAGAGAGATGCTATTGGTTTTTCAGAATTCCTTTGAGCATCATCGAATGACCTTGCTACAGTTATTCCCATGTTCATCACACTTGGTTCAAATAAAGCTGTACAATCTACAACCATGTGTAAATTATTCAGTGCATCTTTATTGCTTCATAAGGTTAATGTGAGAATATCAGTTGATATAGATTAGCTGAACTCAGTTTGTTCAGAAGCTGTATTAAAAACAATACTTCAATGGTAAGCCATCACATGGCTTTTACAACATACGCTTTACACCCCATCAGTAATGCAGGCAACAAATGCAAAACTTCTCTGTAATTAATGGTACGGGAAAAATTCAGATATGCAAAATTTAATTACCTCCACTGAATTTAGCCAGAAAATCAGGTTAATTACCTTATATTAAGATACCATGGAGACTAAAAATGCAAATCTTGGCTAAATAACAGAGAGTGGTAACAGAAAAAAAAGTCTTATGAAAAGTTCAATGTTTTTTAATGGCCAGGTCCTGGGTACACATCCTTTGCGAAGATCATTGCATTCCAGCTCCGTTGTGAGCTTTCACTTCCTGCTGGGGAAAGAGTTTATTTTTATTAATATTTGATATTGATATTATAGCAGTTCTTCACCTCAGCTAGATACCTCAGCAGATTTCGGAAGTTAAGATTTCATCCTCCAGCTCAAACCAAGTACAATAAATGGTAAACTATAGACCTTAGAAAGAAAATAAGTGAAAAGACTCTTTTCAGCCCCACTATCAGCCCTGGGCTGGCAAATGAGGAAAACACACACACATACATATGCACGTGCGCACACACACACACACACACATACACACACACACACGAAGACTGCATTTTCTTGCAGCTGTCTCTCAAAAATACAGCATTCCTTTAAGGACAAACCAAGCAATTGCTCCTCCACGTAATTTGTTTTCTTTTCCAGCAATAAGATTGAAGCCTCATTTATTGGCACAAGTTTCCCCTTGGTTCTGGCTGAATTCAGCTCCACGCAAATAAGGAAAACCTAAAACCTTAATGGGATGAGTTAAGTATTGCAGGATCCACTGACACCTACCTAGTCTGCTTCTGTGCAACTTGAGAGGGGTGAATTCTGCTTCTTACATCACTGGTTTTTCTACTTGTAGGAAATAAATGAATAAATGTGAATAAATTTCACATTATGTCTCCAAACATCTATATATGTATGAACAACCTCCAAGACATTTTCTCAAATCTTTGAAAATAAAGGGCTGTGCCTGGAAAGAAAATGTTACTTCCAGTTAAAATAGTTCTTGTGCAACTAAACCACACAGTAATATATACAACAAAATATGTCGTTCTACCTTTAAAAAAGAGAGATACTATTCACAGAGTCTCCCTACTTTTAGAAAGTGTTCTCATTCCATGTTGTACTCATTCTTCTCATAGTCCTTTCATCCCATTTTCAAGAGAAAAGTGAGTTGGAAAAGGGAATAATACTTTCTGTGATGGTTTTAATTTTATTTTCTCATTTCTTGGAATAAATAAAAAGTATGAAAATGCTTATCAGAACCTTTTCTTGTGCCATGTTATTGTCATTCACAGTATCATTGCATCTAAACATTTTTTTTTTTTTTGTTGGCACACAAAAGATTTGTGAAACAGCCCAGGTGTGAAAAATTATACGCTGGTGTTGTTTTAGACAGGCTTCCACACTTTCACGCAAAAATTTGCTTTCTAGTAGTCTGTGATAAAATCCCTGTAGTGGGGATCAGTATGTAGGCAGAGGAACAAGGGCCAAATTCTGCAGGCTATGAGACGTACTGGCATGCTTTAAGCAGATTCCCTCTGGCCATGGACAACTCCAAGATCTATATATGTAGTCTGCCTTTCCCCTTCCCCTTGCCTTTCCTTTCCTTCTCTTTTCTATACAGCTCTTTTACATTACCTTTTATCTTGTATCCTGCTTCAGAATTGTCTCATTCCACGGCAGCTCGGAAACCTTGCAGGAGGGAAAGTACATTTATACTTATAGCCTGTGGTCTAGGCCAGCTCCAAAAATAAACTTCAGAAATAATGGCAGAATGTTCAATGTCAATGCTGGAAATTAGGACCCGATGAGACTGTCAACTCAGCAAGAACAACAGTGGGAGTATTTATCAGGGCAGACACGAGCTCATGCTACTGAGCACATCATTGGCCAGATAGAGGCCAGTTCTGCTCTGGAAGATGTAGTTGTATAGGAAATATATATGTGTGTGTGTGTGTTTTCCTCATTTGCCCTAATATTTGAGCATATGTGCAGCAATGGAAAAATTATTCAGTCTTCCTCTATGGTTGTCCATGCACCATCATTTACTGAATGGTGTGCACGTGCCAAGATTTAAGTGGGCCCTTTAAAGGTTATACATAGTGTTTCTGAAAACATAAAAGTATCTGAGCCCTGGATTTTAGTGAAGTAATTGAAAGTAATTTCCTGCAGTAATTGAAAGCGTGCTGCCATCAGTGTGTCCCTTGCCCGAGAAAACTGCTGAACAAACAGCAACGCTGCATGTGAACATGGTCAGAGCAGCATGCAGTCTCACTAGGATGCCCCGGAGAGCTAAAGTTAAAAGACAACAAGTAGGGATAAAAGCAGTCAGGAAAAAATAGAGAAAACTATTTTTCCTGCCTACTGGCCAACAAATAGAGATAACAGCAGTAAGCAAAAAAATAAAACAAGTAAAGTTTCTTACCTATTGTTTACGAATGCACACTGTATTCCTAGAACTTGGTGAATATTACCACAGCCTGGAATACACTTTTTCTACAGAAAAGAAAGGAAAAATTGACATTCTGGAATTATGGACAGAGAAGCCCACAAAAGCTTTTTTTACATGTCACAGCTCTTGAATTTTAGGTATAATGCAAATCCCAAAGCTTCATGACCTTCCTGTAAAGTATTTAGATGCATAAGTACAAGATTTAAATTAAAAACCAATTCTATTGCCCAGTGATTAGGAAACTTAACCAAGAAGGGAGACCCCCATTAGCTGCCCTTCCACATTTTTAAGTAATAAGAGGAGGTACTAAAAGCTGCACTAATCCACATTATTTAAAGGCTAAGAAATGCTCTTCGATGCAGAAAAGAGTGGTGTCATGATGATTAATAAGCTGAAATAAAGGAAATGAGCATTTTGCTGCACTATTGTCTTTATGGCTAGGTGCATACCCATCAGCAGGCATTTTTAAGCTGCCACAAATCTTGAGTAGCAGCAGAGAAGATGTTTAAGGAAGTGATCGATGGCTTGGAAGTCTGAAGTGGCACCCACTACTTACAGCCTCCTGTGCATACTGCTCCAACTGAAAGAAAAAAAAAGCAATTTTGAAGTTGTAAATAAATTATATTAATTTTGCTTGCTCACTTTTTCCCAATGAGGCTTTATTCATTAATTGAAAAGGAGAAGGGATCTCTGAAATGACCAAAGAACTGAAATATCCTGAAAAACACAGCTGATCTGTGTACACTGAAAATAGGAAAGCATGTGATTATAAGAGACCATTCTTAAAGCTTTGCAGAAGCAACCCTGTTAGAAGACGCTACAGTGTCACCAGCAATGGGTTTGGAAATTGTTACACTCTGAAGATTATGATGACAAAAAGTAGTCCACTTTTCAAAAGAGAATGCCTTGACTATGCTTAAATTAAATGATTTCATCAGATCTACCTGTAGCTAAACACAAAGTAAAAATGATTTTCCTCTTTTCTGAAACTGAAGTGTTGACAAATGCAAAAGAAAAAATATCGCTTGTCTTGAATCTTCCTTCTGTTTTTGTTTGTTTTTTCCCCAAAAGATCATTAGCTGTTTGGCACGAGTGCAGGCATATGAATATATCTCACAGTAATAGCTTTTACAAATCTGATGAAACATTTCAGAAAAGAAAGCTTTTCTCTTAACTGTAATAACTCTTGTTAGCAACTTCAATGAAGAAGTGAAGATGGTGTTAAAAATTATAATCAGTGACTCAAGGGAGAGCTACTAATTACTTTGCCACATTACAGGAAAATGGAAATTCACAAACAGCAAACCTTAGGTATAACAGATGCATAAACAGTCGATCTGGAATAAAATAGAAGGATGATGGCTGACTCTATCCATTTAGCAAAGACATCCCACCAAACAGAAGAAATCAGAAATATATGATGGGAAGGCAATACCTTTATCTTTGAAAAAAGAAGACTGCTGGAATTTGACAAGGTGGCCAATTATCAGAATAGATCGCTGAGATTAAAGGCATATTGATATTCAAGGACCATAGAACATGCAAAATATTTACAGACAGCTTGTAAACATCTGCTAAAGGTGCACATCTGCTAAGCAAGTTGCAAATAGGCAGTTATGAAATGAGAGCAGAGACAACTAAAACCAGGAAATGTTTGCTCTTCTTAATGAACTTCCTATAATTCAGATATACTGTATTACTCTAACCAAAGCATTAGACAGAAGGCTTATTAATTGTTTCTTTCTTAAAACCTGATATGTACCTTGTTGCACACCTCCACTTGTCACACCCTTTGGCTCTGTTTAAGACCAGGTTGTATTACATTATGTCTCCTTTAGCCCAGATACAACAATTTCCAGAAGACTTCAGGGTTTGGATCCTCTCCCGATTATACAGTTACACACCAAGAATATGCTGATGACCAGTTATTTAGGACTCTCCCCTTCAGCCTGTAGCCCACATTAATAACTACCAAGCCAGCCCCTGAAACTCAGTATAAATGAGCATCTGACAGTCTTTTGCTATCCTGGTCATGTACTGGGGTGCTGCACACTGCCACAGTGCAGTTGTGCCAGTCTCGTATCATTATCATCTTGAGAGTGTAATACTTATGTCTCTTCAGGCACCCTGAAGCTGTTCTTAAGAGTCTTTTAGATAATGGAAAAAAGAGATTATTTCAATTCTGAATGCAAAGCTTCAAGAAACAGTTTAGAGGCAGAAGAGCATAAATACAAGATTATTAAAACTTATAAAAACCTGCATAAATAAAAATTCATAAACTAAACAATGGGCTTGTTTTTATCCCAGAGGATCAATCTCTTTTTTCACCCAAAAGAGAAAAAGGCTGTCAGAAAGTTTATTCTACTCTCCTAATTGACATCTAGTCTTCAAGCAATACCCTCATCCGCTACCGGCCCCATTGGATAAATCATGATCTGGGGGCATGGCAGTCCTCATATATCCATTTATACAAATATCCAATATCCCAAGAATTCCTGGTCATATTGCAGACCTCTGGAAAACATCTTAGATTTATTCTGCTTATAATTCTTTAAATATCTCTGAGAGGACTACAGATTGCTAGACTATATCTGTAACAGTAAATCAAACAGCCAGGGCAGTGACCAAGGCACTACCTTGCAGTCATCTATATGTTAAGTGCAACCCCTGTCCCTGGCACAGTTTTGGCCTGAATCAACTTATATACTCCCAAACAATCCCAGGCATCATCCAGAAGTTAGCACAAGCAAGGGAGCATTCCCAGTAAGCGGTATAGGTATTTGATCCCATTTTGAAAGCTAAGAGATTTTCACAGTGGAGACAGAAGCTGTGCCGTGCCAGATAGAGTCAGAGCTACCAAATGGTCCCTGGCCTATATATTACTATAGTTTTAGCCCTACTGTGGAGCCTCAGAAACGCTGATGTCTCATCAGTAGTCTGGATGGAGCCATCAAACAGGGAGGCAGTAAACAAAGGTTGCTACTGCCAAGCGTAGCAATTGGCAGAGTTCTGGCTTTAGATGTAGAAATCAAGTACAGATGTGAATGCTGTATCTCTTCCAGGCTGATGGGGATCAGTTAATGTTTGGAAAACTATGTACGATAAAAGGTATACTAAAAAGTGTGCCTCATATCAACATAGGAAGAAGACTCATAAAGAATGCCTGGGTTTGGATACTTAAATAGAGTAGACATGACTCCAGCCAGATAACTTTGGGAATTACAGCAGTTTTGGGATGAATGACCCTCTCTCTCTAGCTCTCAGAAGTCACGGGATGCCCTGATGCTCTCCTGCAGACAACAGGAGCAAGTTCCAGGCACCACTTGCAAAACTATTTAATTCAACTCCCAGAGACTGACGGTGTCAGTTCTGGACAGCTGATGTATCAGTCACCATTGTAAAAGTCACACATGAAAAAGAAGGCCCAGAACTTTTTAGCGACAATAAATGTTCACAATTTGCTACGTATCACATCTAAAAATAGGAGCCTTTTCAACAGTACAATACCTCCAGTGCAATCTGGTGATTCATTGGTGTGGTCAAAAACAAAGGGTTTATTTTTTCCTAGATGGTGATTTACCAGAGTTCTTATTATTGTCCTAATTCTGTTACCGCTGAAGTCACTGATGTCATCACTAACCTCCCACTCACAAACCTAAAGACCAGAAGGCTTTTTAGATCATCTAGTTTTATTTCCTACAGAACACAGTCCAGGGAATTCTCTAACAGGTTCTCCAACAGATTTTCATTCAAAAATTTATGAACATTCTGTAAAAGTATCCTTCATTTAGGTACCCCAATAGGACTATTATTTATGGTTAATTTATCACTTTTTTTTTTTTTTATAGTTAGACAGTGGAAACCTCTTAGAATTCAGATAACAAAAAATTTTTTGGCTGTGTTTCCCTGAGGGTGGGATTTGGCTTCATCTAAATTAACATGTCAACCTGTTGTCATCTATGTGAATAAATTCTCAGTGCAGTCAACAAAGATCAGAGGCTTAACACAGCTTCTGAATAAAGATGAGTCTGCTGGCTGACTGGCAGGATCATGCTGTAAGCTTTATTGGTGGTGTTGGCTAGATCTTCACTGCCTCTAGCAAGAGCTTAAACACCGGGAGTGTATGTAGACACTTACGTTAGACACACAAATTTAACATCCTTAAACTGGAGCTGAATACCACTCTAGGGTTTGCTTCAATGGCCCAACAACAGCCTCCTGGTGCACCTCATCACAGATGATAGTAACTGGGAGGGTAGGGTCCCCAGGAGAGCCATGATCTTCTGGAGCAGCTGCTGAAGGCCAAGTGGGAAAAGTTTGCTGCCTAAAACATCACCAGATGTCTTCTCTAAGCAACTCACTCCTGCCCTAAATCTATGTCAGGTCAGCCTGTCTCTTGGCCACCTAGTCCAGATGGTGAAATGTTTGATACCCTACCTTTTCACTCAAGGAGTTGGGGACAGGTTCTTGGTCAGCGAATATTGCTCAAATATGCTTTTTTTGCCCCCTCTCCTCTGTTAAATGGCTCTGTCAGCAGAAAGCTGTTGCCGTCCCATGCAGTACAGGTAGTGGGGGTTGGAGATGTGCCTCTTTCTGCCTATAGGTTTGGCCCAGCCTGATAATGTGGTGCACAGAGATGGCTTTTAAACTGAGATATAGTCCTGCATCTGCCTGTTTAACTGAGCTCATAGGTATCAATATATTTTCTTGCTATGTCAGGTGCCTCATGTAATATAAAGCACTAGAACAATGGAATTAGATAACTATAATATAATATATCAAACACAAACTAATATTAATTTGGTGCTTATTGTGCTTGTTCTACATTTGGAGCGATGCTACTCTCTGGACGTTGTGCTGCATCCTGGGGATATGCCACTTTGTACTCCCTGCATCACAGATATAAACGCTTGGTGATGGAAACGTATCTGAGTGTCCAAAACCCCCTGCATCTTAGAGGTGGTTCATTGCAAGTAGTCCAGTTATGTCCCTGTGCATGCAAACAATAAAATTAGTCCTGCTTTTGAGCCTTTTTAATTTTAAGTTAGCTTTTGTTCATTATTTTTATATTAAACTTACATTGTAAATAAGTTTTCCTTTTAAATCACCAGAAAATCTAATATTTAATATTTACATATGGTTATAAATTATTTTAGAACTATTTTGTGCGCAGTGCAAATTTGTCTTATACATCCCACCAAGGGATAGTTCAATATTTGACTTGCAGATGCCACTGAAGTCTATATTAAAAAAATAAATAAATCCCTAAATCCTGAAACTTTCCTCAGAGAACATACAGCATGAAATGCTGTTTGCTCTAGTGCAAAAACATTAGAGATTGCATATTCAATCACTTCTTGAATATAAACCATCCTTCTTCATTTCCCTCCTTCTTATTGTAGGTCTCCAGGGTTTAATTTTTTAACATAATGTGAAAAGCTTAAGGGCGTAATAAACAGTTTACAACATTATATCCTCTCAAATTCTGAGAATAGAATTTCTGACAATACATTCAACCTACAGATAGTTCTTACACTACAAGTGAAAACAGCAGCTACAACAGGTGAGTAGATTATGGGATGAAGGAAAAGAGAAAAATAACCGAAGAGGGTTTTTTCCTTCACTTTCAGCTCACTGATTCTCAATATTTAAACTGTTTGGGTTTGTTTGTTTGTTTGTTTGTTTTCCCAACAAAAGAGATTTCTAGCTTGGGAGCTGTCAAAAGCACTGTCATTTACTGTATGAAACAATAACAACAGGCATAATAAATATACAAGGGCTATTCGATTTGTTCTAAATGCTCTAAGTGAAATAATTGAGTTCATTAATACATTTCTGATAATTCTTGCTAAATTTCTCAACAATATGTTTTTTTCCCCCATTGTTCAAAGATCGCAAGTAGAAACTGGATTACAGAAGAGGTCACTGGAGATCATCCAAGCCCCAGATATATTATGTTACTTTACCTGTTGCTTGTCAGATGTCTTCCAATTGCATGTCTGCATTACACTATAATTCATCTTTGATGAGACTCTTGTTTGCTGCATTTGCTTGACCCATGAATAAGAAATTCAGCTTTTGCTTATACTTAGCATTTTTATTTCTTCTCTGTACTTGAAGCTTAGCATTAACTAAAAATCACTTAGTCCTCGTATATTGTAATAAATTGGGATTTTGTCATTTGGGGTTATTTTTTAGATCATGTGTTTAGTATAGTTATTACACAATTAAGGAGTTTAGTGTTGTGGTTTGACCAAAATCTGGATTTGTGTCCAAAAATTTACCTGCTCTTACCACTACTCAGCAGCACTTACATGGTGAAATAATGTGCATGTACACACCTAGAATAGTCTGCAATGTATAAACTGTTTGCAGAGTGGTTTGGGTCCCTTCTGAATGAAGAATCCATAGGCACAATTATTTTACTTTATTGGTTGCAGTGAAATAGCTTTACTAGACTGCAGGAATATTCTGCAATTTTTTTTTTTTTTTTAGCTCTTTTTATATCTATTTTTTGTAAAATAGATACAGTGTTTAGGAGATGCTTAGTATGTGTGAAGATTAATAAGTTTTGATTATGAAGATATCCAGAAACACCTTTCTCACTCGGACTTTTCATCTTTCTGTTAGCCTAGCCGTTGTGAGCATATAGCATTTATTGGTTTAACATTATTGTATTGGCTGCTGTACAAATAAAAAGCTAACGACTTATCAAAAGCTTGCCATCAGAAGTCTTATTCCTTGAATAAAGAATTTATGCGTGAGCTTAGATGAGGTATCTGAATAGTCTGATTTTATTCACTCTAACTTGTCCCTTCCCTAAGTCCGTTGCTGCACAGAATTCCATTTCCCACCAGAGGATGCTTACAGCCAAACTGAAATTAAGGGGACAACACAGAGCAGAAATGAACCATGTGGAAGTTCATAAATATTCCCCAGATCAGGCTGTGAGCTTTCAAAAACACAAGTGCTAGAATTGAAAAAAAAAAAAAAAAAATTAACGTGAGAACCTACAAATTAGGAATCTGTTCCCATGGAAGCGATTCCAAGTGCCTGTTGGGACACGGAGGTTTTGTGCGCTGCCAGGAGGGGAAGTTACACTGCCAAACGACAATTTGAACCTTCTCACCTTCTGAATAGGGATGTGCACGTGCCATGCAGGCATTCACTGAAAACACACACAGACAAATCCTTTCTTGTGGCAGGCGTCTAACTTCACAGCACTCACCTTCTTTATTGTAGTGGTGGCAGCAGGACATCCCCGTTTTATCTAACATCTAGGAAAGCGCATAGTGGGAAGTGACTGATTTGAGTTCAATTTCATGCTCAAGCTAAGCAGATTCAAATCCACCTCTTCTGCCACCCAGGCATCTTAAGTTATGCAGCCAGATTAGGGGGGAAAAATGTGAATAATTTCAGAAATACATATTATTCTTCATTTTATCATTTTAATTTAATGATGGACATGACCTTGCAGTGGCAAGCAACATAGCATTCATATTTGGAACTATTCCAACTTACAACACTATTCTAAGTGTGCAAGTGTCTCAGATTTCACTTTTTCAAATTTAAATTAAATTTACTATAAAACTGTGTTCATTTATATCTTTTAAAGCCTTTTGTTTTCAGTCTTCCAGTAGTATTGGATTTTTTTTTTCTTTATCAGAATACAGAAATATTTACTCAGTGATTGCAGAAAGTTTCTACGCATTGTGTGCTGCTCTGCATTTCTGTTCTTCACTGGCTGCTCCTTTGCTAGCAATTTATTTCTTGTTCTAATCACTTATGATATCTTCAACTTCTCATTAATTTTTATAAAACTGTCTTTACTGTGGTGGCATTACAAACTCTAATTTATGTAAATAAATTTATTTTTTATTTAAAATTATTAAAATATTTATGTAAATAAAATTACCAACTTCCATTTCTCTCTCTGTCTCACTCTACCAGGATGATCAGCCAGTGTATTTCAATGAATTCTACATGTCAACGAGTGAGATATTATTAATCTTTTCTAGTTGTCAAAGTACTCCTAGTTTTCTGTCTTTGGATTTGCACATATTTTGCAATAATTGGACAGTTGTTCAGGACATATATAGAGTGCTATCACTATAGAAATGGTGAAGTGTTACTGAGACAAAGATTCAGACGGTCTAACAAGCATTAAAAAGTACATTTTTTTTATATTCTGCTATGTCACCAGTGCTGTCAGCTAGAAATCCTACCGCTAACAGGGAAAATAACAGTTGGGCCCATATAAAATATGTGGCTTGCCTGTTGGCCTGTGCAGCTGGCTCTTGGGGCACGCTGCAGGGCCCTGGTGCCTTCTGCCTACCCACGGGTGTCTGTGCAGCTCTGATTTATACAGAGATACACTTTAGATATGTATATTTATATGTGTGTATACACTGCATTTATACACACACACATAAAGATATATAAATTAAATATAGTAAGGAAATAAGTACAGTAAGGAAATAAGTACAGTAAGGAAAAGTCGCAAATGGTTTCCCAAAAAAGACAGCACAAACAAGAACAAGCAGCCAATGGGTTCACGAATCAGAAAACGTTTATTTATAAACTTTTTTTCATTCTGTGATAAGTTTCACACAAAGGAAGTGGGTGCTGCAGAGCTCCTTTCGTCCACAGCTGTGGGGACCTTCCAGCTGCCTGTAAGACCGTGACGCTATCTATCACAGGACACGAGATGAGGTGCAGAGGTAGAGGATAAGTTGGTTCTTTATCCTTAGGTCAATATCCTTGTAGAAAATTACAACACTCCTTGGCTGAGTGGGGGAGGAGGAAGAGGATGGAAGGGTGCCACGATCTGCTCATGTCCCTGTCCGGGGCTGCAGTTGTCGAAGAGAGAGCAACCAACCCAAGCGGCCACGCTCTGTTGCCACTGGCAGGCCCTGCCTCCCTGCCCAAAGCTCTCCCAGTATCACACCAGGGCTTGTCCATTCCATGCCTCCCTGATGGCCAGGAGACACCTACCACGGGCCAGCCATGCTGGCCACCAGCATTATTCCACCGTGGCACGGCCACTGCATCACTAGGGTTAGTAACAGGAGCTCAGCCCCAGGGTACCCAGTGACAAAGGGCAGGGAGCTCCCTTTGCCCATGGCTTTGGGGAGCTTCCAGATCCCTGTAAGACCGTCATGGGGTAGGGGTTGGTGTTACCTTATCTGTCCTGTAGACTCTCGGCAAGTCTCCGGCTCAGTGGCAGAGGAGGGAGAAGACAGGAGTGTGCCGTGGTCTGGCTGCTTCCCCATCCTGACGTCCAACTGTAGTACAAAGCCGCCATCCTCCACCACCATAAGTAGCCCCTGCTCATCTGCCAGCCTGGGCTGGCACAGTCCTTTTTATACCCATTTTGGGCTGCCACTGCCAACATTCTACCTGCTGTGACATCGCCACGACATCTGTGTACTGTTTACTGTTCACTGGGTAAAAAATTGGGGTTGGCCAGGCCAAAAGAGTTGTCATGAATGGAGTTAAATCCAGCCGGCGGCCGGTCACAAGTGGTGTTCCCCAGAGCTCAGTACTGGGGTCAGTTCTGTTTAATATCTTTATCAATTATCTGGACAAGGGGATCGAGTGCATCCTCAGCAAGTATGCAGGTGACACCAAGCTGGGCCGGAGTGTTGATCTGCTCGAGGGTAGGAAGGCTCTACAGAGGGATCTGGACAGGCTGGATCGATGGGCTGAGGCCAACTGTACCAGGTTCAACAAGGCCAAGTGCCGGGTCCTGCACTTGGGTCACAGCAACCCCATGCAGCGCTACGGGCTTGGGGAAGAGTGGCTGGAAAGCTGCCTGGTGGAAGACAACCTGGGCGTGTTGGTCAACAGCCGGCTGAACATGACCAGCAGTGTGCCCAGGTGGCCAAGAAGGCCAACGGCATCCTGGCCTGTATCAGAACTAGTGTGGCCAGCAGGAGCAGGGAGGTGATCGTCCCCCTGTACTCGGCACTGGTGAGGCCGCACCTCGAGTCCTGTGTTCAGTTTTGGGCCCCTCGCTACAGGACAGACATGGAGGTGCTGGAGCGTGTCCAGAGAAGGGCAACCAAGTTGGTGAGGGGCCTGGAGCACAAGTCTTATGAGGAGCGGGTGAGGGAGCTGGAGAAAGCTCTGGAGAAAAGGAGGCTGAGGGGAGACCTCATCGCTCTCTACAACTACCTGAAAGGAGGTTGTAGTGAGGTGGGGGTCGGTCTCTTCTCCCAAGCAACAAGTGATAGGAGAAGAGGAAAATGCCTCCAGTTGTGCCAGGGGAGGTTTAGATTGGAAAATTAGGAAAAAATTCTTCACTGAAAGGGTTGTCAGGCATTGGAACAGGCTGCCCAGGGAAGTGGTGGAGTCACCACCCCTGGAGGTATTTAAGAGACGTGTAGATGTGGCGCTTAGGGACGTGGTTCAGTGGTGGACTTGGCAGTGTTAGGTTTATGGTTGGACTCGATGATCTTAAGGGTCTTTTCCAACCTAAATGATTCTAGGGTTCTATGTTTCTATGAAATATTAAGTAGGACTTCTGTGCTGCTTGCCAGAGGGAAACAACTATGTAGCCACAGCATGAATTATAACTCTGAAATGGTTTTGTTTTGTCTCAGCTGTATCACTCATGTCTGTATGGCTGGATGTGAGTCCTGACTGAGTAATAATCAAAAGTGTAAGGTACCTCTCTGTCTTCTGGCAGAAGTGGCTGACACAGAGCAATTAGTGCATTAGCTTTTCCACCCTGGAGACCTGTGTTCAACATGTAATTTAGGATTCAGACCCTCAGCAGATAGTGTAGTACAGTGATCTTGGTGGACCAAACTACAGTCTCTGAGCAGTGGGGCCGTGATCCCAGGTGAAAAACCCACTTGATGGCATCCTTCTGCCCTCTCATTCACTGAGGCATGAATTCACCACTGTATCAGATGGGAAGCATGGAATAAATGGCAAATATTTTAAAGACAGAGGCTTGCAAAGTCTCTCAAAGTAATTTCCACCTAATTTGGAACGTCAGTGACTTGCTTTGTTTTTTCATCACAGTAGCATAACTGAGATATTTTAAACCTATCTGTCCTTCTGATGATTCCCCCCCTCCGCCCCCCAACTATGTTGGGCACAATTTAATGTCTTTGAAAATCCCATCGAGGAAGACCAAGGAAGAATAACAATGTAAGCCTGGGACAGGCAGCTGTTAATGCTGATAGAACATGAAAGGCACATCCAACCATTGCTAGGAGGAAGGATAGTTGTCATCGGAGGGTAACTAGGCAAAGGAGGAAAAATCAATGGATCCAAGTAATTTTCCAAGAGAATGATGCTTTAAAAAGGTGATGAGAAACAGGGCGGAAGAAAAAAATGTTGCTGCTGCATGCACTCTTGCCTTATAGGACAGATATAAAAACCACCTCTTGGTAATGCAACCTCTTAGCCACCACAAGGCTGAGACTTTAAACTATTCCTGCTAAGATTTTAAAACATAAATAAATATCTCTTCTCGGCTGAGCCCTGTGCTATTCAAATAAAGCTTTGTTTTGGGGCTGGAACTCCCAACTAACCATGGGAGGTAGATTCTCAAAGAGTCTGAGATTTATCTTCATTAATAAAATATGCATATTTCACTTCTTTACTTGTTTTTTTCTGTCTTATTAAAAAAGTGCTATGACAATATTTTACTTGTTTTGTGAGGCAAATCCAATGCAGTCAAATCTTTACCCAGATTTGGGTTGACTTTTGTGAAAGTTTCTACTGATTACATTACATTATCTTTTATTTCATAACTTCACTGCAGCAGAGAGTACAGATGTTAGCATTCCTGACACAGAAAATGGAGCTTTTTAAAATAATGACTCTAAAGTTCTTTCCTCCTAGTAAAGTAGATGTGTGATACCCTACATCATTGCTTCCATAGCTTAACTCTAAGTCCACAAAATAATCTAGTCTACAAGAATATTTTTTTAAAAATAGATACATTTGGAAAAGCATTTTTCTAAGTGCTTCTTCAGGTAAGATATTCTTAATTAGTACAGAAACATGTTCCATATTTACATTTAATCTTCCCCAGGTGTTTTGTCTTCTGAATGTCTCCTTAGAATCTGTATCGTGTACGTCTGTGTGATGGCTCTACACCCTTTTACTGAACAAAGGTCAGGTGTTATTCTGGTATCAGTGGCTCTGCAGGATTGAATTTGGACCTTAATGAGAAAATCCATTGAAAATAGCTTTTTAAATCAGATACCTGTTCTAAGTGATACCATTGTGTATCTTCACAGGTATGATTTCCCCAGGTGAATTAAACCAGCTTGAGGGATGTTTCCTCTTCCTGGAAATTATTTCTTCAAACAAGGAATCTCAAAAGTAGGAGAAGAATTGAGTAAGTAATTGTGTACCACCAAGCTGTACGGTGAAGTCCACCATGAAAGGAAATACTTCTGATCATCTTTGCTCTTACCGAGCAGTCTACAGTCCATAGACATCCCAAAGAGGGAAAAAAAAAAAAAAAAGTGTTAGTAATTTATGTGCAGAAAATATCCGTTAGATGTAAGTGAAGATGATAGCAAAACTCATAAACTTCAAACCTGGCAGTCTTTCTACTTTTGCTATGAAAAAGAGATGTTCCTAATTTTCCACCTGTGTGGGCTTATAATGGATTTACCCACTGGCTCCAAGCTATTTGAAAGCTATAGCCGAGAGAGGAGAATGATGTACCTCAGTCTGCCTTTTCATTGTATTACTCTAATGCCTGTAACATATCTTTTTAATCAGCACATTTAATCTTGAAGATAGTCCTGCTGAAGATTTCTAGAATGACAATACAAATGGCTTTGTTTTTCTCCTATGCACTGGAGCAGGGGCACCAGTGGTGATTAGTTTTGTCACTAAGGCAACTACTGGCAGGGAGGAAGAAAGGGTTTTGCAGAGCAATTCTCCTATGGCAGCTATGCAGCAGCGTTAACGCGCAAATCCTTCCTTTCCTTGGAGCACACGAAAGCCTGGTTTACTGCACGTGAAATTATTTACCCCTGCAATACTAAGAGAGAAGGCAAGGGCTGCGGGATGTAAAAGCGGTGAAGCTGCTTGCTGCAGTAAGGTCTGTGCTCTGTTTCTCAGTCTAGGCATGTGTTTCATGACTAGATGAACATGAATCAGTTTATAGCAAGGCAAGATGCCTCCCTCCTACCTCCGCCGCCCACTTCCCCAACTTAACACAAACCAGAAGCCCTACAATCGTGCCAGAATGAGAGAATCAATTCCATCTCTGTCTCTGAGGGAGAAGCAGAGCCTATAATGCAGATGTTTTTACAGCTGTGAGTACTGCTGATGAGTTAATGGGTTAGGATAATTGATCCCTAGCATAGTTGTTTTTACAGATTTGGGGGGAAGGGTTTGGGGGAGGGAAAAGAGTGATAAATGTAAGCAAAAAAGGATGTGAGCTGCCATTAAATGCATTTCTATTTAACAAGACGTAGCACTTAAAAATAATGTTTAACAGACACAGTTTGGAGAGAGACCTAGCACACAGAACAACAGTAATCCTAGCTCCTGTTGAGTCCTCACTGGCTCTGGAGCTGCTGCTGTACCCCGTATTCACAGTGCTTCGCTTTTTGCATAAAAACTTTGCTTTGCTCACAGCAAGTGACCGAAAGACAATCAACAATAGACTGAAACACAATTCACAGCTTTGTTTCCTGCACTGGTAAATACTTCTCCCCTCTAACTGCATTATCCACGCTGTCAGAGTATCAGGTTTGCTATTGATGTCTTTGTTGTAACATCAAGTCATGACCCTTCTTGCCCCCATTATTTAATAATGAGACAGCAAACAGCTAACCTTGGTATTTGGGGAGTTCTCTGTATATTATTTATCTAGGAAAATCATATTAGAATTTAGTTTAAACAAGAAAATCCCAGTCCCAAGACACTGACACATAATTTTCTTTCTCTCTTCTTTGCTATATACATAATATTTAAGACTGACCTTAGTCATAGTAAAAAAAAAAAAAAAAAAAAACTAAAAAACCCGATCATTTATTATTACCCTTATCAACCTTAACAGAAGAAATATTTTTAAGGGCTAAATAACCAGAGAACGAGATTACAGTGAAATAATGAAATTCTCCACCTCTAGAATTACTTAAAACACAACCAGAGGTGGGAAATCCATTACCTAAACAGAGGTGCCAGTACAATAAGAAATGCCCCAGGTGATCTCACCTGGACTTCCAGTTGCCCCATCAGCAAGGAATAGGTCTGCTGTAGGTCCTGTGTCACACTTAGAAGCTCAGTACAGATGTGTGGGCTCTGGCATGAGGCACGTTTTTTGGCAACTGAACCTCACTCTGGATGTCTAAAAGACAGATTCCAAATTGGTCACAGATACAAGAATCAATATTCTTGTGCTGATCAGTTAGTCATAGTGGTTCTGTGTAGCCTCAAAATCCACGTTTGTAGTTTTCCCAAATGTTAAGATCGGGTAGCTGGTGGATTTAATAGATCATATATAAAAATAGTAGTTGTTACTACCATTATTGATGCATGATTAATAATGAAATGAGACTTAGTCTTTCCTCATGTCCTTGCACAGTTATGCCTTGGAATATTTATCTGGTATAATCACTTTTTATTTTTAAATCTATCTTGACACGTATACTTATATCCTCAGAATTACTTGGCTTGGATGTTTCTTTGGTAATAATGTCAAACCTAGAGTAACATCTACTAAAATATATGATCTAATTTTTTATGCTGTTCAGAAAAGTGGAGGTTATTTTAAATCTAAAGAGACTGAAATTTGCTGGAAGAGTCTGAGGGGTGAGATTCACAGGTGGTGTAAATAACCCCAAAGGTTTCACCTGCATTCAATGGCATTTGCCAGATTTACTCCTGCTGAAGTGTGGGCTCAGTAAGTCTAATATTTTCTGACATCAGTACTGTGGGGTTTTTTTGTTTGGTTGGTTTGGTTTGTTTCTCCATTTCCATTTATTAGGCTTTCCTATCCCTGCACTTGTAAATTCTTCAGAAAAATTCTAATTTTGAAATCTAAGGTTCAGAACCAAGCACTGGGAAATGCCACTGCTTATAAAATGTCCCCGTGAGCCAGAAAATAAACAAGCAAGAATCAAACAAACAAAAATGCAAAACAACTGCAGTGATTTAGACTATTACTAAAAACATCTCCAGGGCAGAAATTCAGGTCACAGCGTTGCTGATACCACGGTTTTTCAGAATGCCTGTAGATGTGTGTATGGGGAGATGATTCACATAAGCACCTTCCAGGCACGTCACCTCCGTGTACAAACCTGGTGGCCCAGCTGCTGTTCTCTTCTGCATCTTCCCTCACTTGTCTGAAAGAGAAGGGAAGAAACCCAAGATGGTTCAAATTGAAGCACCGATCCTCTTTAGCAGCCCTAAGGCACGGAAAGAGAATACGATGTGGACCAAGGTGGTCACATCCTCCACAGACTACTAAAATGAAGGTGGGTGTTGTAACATTAAATGAGTGCTTCAAAGTGCTCCTCTCTGAGATGCCATGTACACTCTAAGACTACACGGCTCTAAACTATAAACTCCAGTCTGGTGCTTTAACTATAAACTAGCAATTAACTACTTAATTTCGCTTTATCATCTGAAGCAGGTAAGAATAATTTTCTATGATTCATAGCTGAGAAAAAACTTTCTTGTCATAGATTCTGAACGCTCACGCCTCCAAAAGGTTTCAGGAGAAAACGAAATACACATTTAATTCCGAAAGCATCTCTGTTTCTTATATCAGTTGGTATCACAAAAACCCAAGACCTTTCCTTACAAGCTTCACTGCACTTTTATAGTCATAAAGAGAAAATGGATAAATAAAGAATAAAAGTTTCAAGAGCTCATGGTCAGCTTGGGCTGCCAAGTCAGCTGCTGGTTTTCAGGCCACTGACTTCATCTGAAGTTTGAGAGAAGAACATTGGGTCTCAGTCCATTTTCTGACCTTGGAGAAATATACTCAGGGCTTTTTTCCATGATAAATTTAAACCAGCTGATCAATGACACAGACTTAAATGATTATATTTGAATACATTCTTAGTAGAAAAGAATACTAATTCTTGCAAATGCTGTTTATCTGTGGTTAGGGTTTTTTTTAGACTTTTTTGAGTAAGTAAACCAACTTCCACAGCACTTCTTTGTTCTTCAAAGAAGAAAAAGCAAATGGTCATCAGATTACCTTAAGCCTAGAGGGAATCTTTATAGGGGCCATTGTTAGAGTCCAAAAGTTTCTGTCCTTGGGTTGTTTCCTGTGCGAAACAAAGAAATATACAGCAGTGATTGGAAAGATTGCAGCTGGACCTGTGTGAATGATCATCCCCAGATATAGCACATCAATATGTTGCATCTGATTTCATTCCAGCAATCTGATGAAATAACAACGACCTACAAACACATCTTGGCAGCTATCAGCCTACCAGCAGGTCAAAATTCCCCCAAAAATGTAAAGCAGCTGTTTCGTAAGGGAAATGTTTTACATCTGCCCTCCCCTGCTCTCAGCTGATGAAGGAAATACTATGACAGAGAATAATTAAGTAGAAAAAACAGGTTTCTTGGAAAGGCCTGCACTTTAAATGTCTGTGTTCCTCTTACACATGTTAAGTCAACCATAATGCTTTTGCAACTTGAGGACCAGCCATGCTGTTCCATTAGAGGGAAGGTCCCTTCACAGCCATATGGCAGTGCTGTGTTTCCAACTACCTGCTCAGCATTTCACTTAAGCACGTTATTTTGCTATGGCACACAGCTATTACAACAGGTTTACTTTATAAGAAAATGAATCGTGCCCTGAATATTGACTGTGGACTCGATGTGCATCGACTATAAGGGAGCATAGGCTGACTGGGTAATGTAAATGTCTACATTTAGTCAGTACTGTTTTTGGAGAGATGACATTAACTACTTGGCTGTACCCTGAGCTGCCAAACAGTGACAGCAATGTAAGACTGTGGAAGGCTGAAGAATAAACTGAGGACTTCAATCTCAACGGTGGAGGCTGCTGAGAAATATTTGCTTCCAGTGTTTCCCATTGCTATTACTTTACATGATCATCTTGAGAGAAAGGGAGAGATCCCTACAGATGAAAAGGAGGTGGATGTGGGCAGGCTTGTTGAATGTTTTGAGAAGCTGAAAAAATGGGCTCTGCAAAAAAACTGCAACTACCCAGGAATGCACCGTGCTCCTGTAATGAAGTAGATACCATTTGTGAACAGGGTAACTGAACAAGTGCAAAGCCGGGATTGTGATTACTGAACTTAACATAAAGCATATGTGAGAGTGAGTCAATAATTTCCTTATGTTTCCTGCAGAGATTTTAGTATTCTTTGCAAGAATTTCTGTGTGCAGTTTAAGCAAGAGTTTATAAATAACTCATGTTTAGATTTGGATTTTACAACAGGGTAGGAATACAGTAAAATAGTTTGAGTTAGAAAACCATGAACCTAAAAGTGTTTCAATGAACTTAATAGCGGTTAAATTCAAGGGAATTGTGAGCATCCACCCACCCACTCCTTCTCCAAGTCAACATGAAAAAGCAAAGGAATGGAAAAAAATTCCACATTTTGTTGAGAAGGGGAAACCTGCAATGGAGCTGTTGTGGTGAAGGCTGTATCCCAGAATGTCAGGCAAGCACTAATTTTAACCAAATAATCCTTTCATCTGAATTGGTTTTATTTCCCCAAGACAGACCATGGTGCAAGAAGGAATCTGCTCAGCAAGGTTAGAAGATGGACAGCAGGATTTTGAGTGTTTTTTAAAAGAAACTGGATATATTTACTCAGAGGAACTTTTCAGTGCTCAGGTAGTGCAGCAGCCCCTTGACACTGTTTTTGTCCAGACATTTACCTCCTTCCTCTCTGTCATCGCCAGGAGCTATGTCTCCAAGGTCCCAGCCATTTTTCTTGTCGTCTTCTCCTTTTTTCTTAAACCTTTGTTTCCTTTTTCAGGGACATAGAAAAGTTTGGCTTTGAAAGTGTTATCGTTTCATCTCTTTTCCTGTAATAAGGCTTGGCTAACTGGTCAATAAAAGCACTCCAGTCTGTGGTGGTTGTGAGCTTTCTCAGCTGTTTTGTGGGAAAAACACAACAACAAAAGAATGGAAAAAACCCAGTAAATTGTCATCTCCATGCAAAGAGGGATAATGTGTTACTTTTCCCTCAGTGCATGAACACGAATTACTCCCAGATTTTGGTGAACTTGCCAACAAGATGCCTTCTTTTTCTTTAAAGGGAAGATTTAATAACTGGGAGCAGGGTGCAGGTGGCAGCATCAGAGACTCACTAGTGAACATAGAGTGAACACAGGCTAGTAAACGCAGTGCTACCCTCGGGCATGGCTGAAAAATTCTCTCTTCAGAAAGGCAGTGGATGAACTGGAAACGTATGCTGCAATTCTGCCTGCAGGCAAGCGTGCCTTGAGCAGGAAGGCAAATGAACTGCAAGTTAGGACAGTAGGGCTGAGAGAGCTGTCAAGTTCGACTCTGCATTTGGCTTAAAAAGGGAGGTTTGGGGGAGCTTTAGCATTTATGAATCACCAGAAATTGATAAGGCTACTGTAGAACTGCATTTACTTGGCTGGCTTGTCAGGGATGTAATTCCTATTAATACTTTAAAACCTTTCCTTAAAAAATTACTTATCTTATGACACTTCTTCTCAGTGGCCAGCCCAGGAATGCCATATAAGACATCACTGAAGCACAACATCTTAGTGCTGAGTTATGACATGACAGAAGTATGCCATGACCATGAACATCACATCGTGAAACAGAAGCGTAAAGAACAGCTTCTATCTGAGCATTGGAACTAAAGTGGGCAGGAGATATTTCAGGATGTGAGGCAATGGGCACAAATTGAATTACAGAAAAATCAACTTAGGCACAAAAAACCCCTTCTTTACTGTGAGGGTGATCAAACGCTGGAACAGGTTGCCCAGGGAGGTTGTGGAGTTTCCATCCTTAGAGATATGCAGAACCATGTTAGAAACAGCCCTGGGCAGCCTGACCTAGTTCATTCTGCTTTGATTGGCATGGCTGGATTAGAGACCTCCAGAGATCCTTTCCAACCTCAACTATCCTGTGATTCTGTTATGTTTAATAAAGACAAATCTGGAGCCACAGAAGGCCAAGAGGTATATTCATAGAACTATAAAGGCATCAAAATTATGCGGTTTAGGAGCAAGAAGATTAGGATGCACAACTCATTTTTAACTATAAGGCTGTCCTCACAGTGGCTGTGTTTCATTCTGACACGTTCCACGTCTTGATAAAGCTATCTGAAAATTGGTTTCAACAATGTACAGGAAAACCTGTGATTGGTAGCAATGTTGCTTATGGACAGAAGCCTCTCTATTCCACTACAATGCTAGATGACTTGCAACAGATTTAAAAACATAGACAGGATTTTTGCTGTAAGGTATAAATGATTGCTTTCAGAAATGAACTTTTAGCTTCATCTTTTTTGAGCATTACCCTGTAGCCCTTCTGAACCAAAAGAGATAGTAATCCATTTCTCTTATTTGGAGTGAAAAAGATTGTCTCTATCAACCCATCACTATCTAACAGTATGGAAATTTCCTGACAAATGAAAATGCATCAAAATGTCAAAAATTATATTAGTTCTTCTATGACAACAAATACAATTGCTGTTGATTTCCTGAATTTGTTGCTGTCTTTTGTTTCCTTTAAAAGCTTATTTGCAGAAAGGAACTGCATTTTTTTTTTTTTTTTTTTTGGGGGGGGAACACATTGAAATGCTGCTAAATATAAATGATATTTCACAATGTACTGCATTAAACACACTATGGTATTATACAGTACCAGTGTTTTAAGTGTCAGACATGGATGATTTGGGAAATGATGTGCTGCAAAATTGCTGCAAGATTTTATGGAATTATTGTAGTGACATGTTAAACGTGCTAAGAAAAGCCTACTCACAAACACTTGCAAATTGTCATGTTTGAACAATGATCCATTAATAATGTTTCCATAAAATATTTTCATATGATTAGGGTTAAACACATGAGAGAGAGAAATGAGAGATGGTATGAAGCTGTACCTTGAGGTGCTTTATTGCATCCTACCATCTTCTATTTGGACAGGGTTTTAAAAAAGACACTGATTTTGGAAACCCACCTTGTACTATACATATCTGGAGATGCTTTCAAGTGTTTGAAAGCATTCAACCTTTTAAAATTGGGTCTTTATAAGTGAGTTCAAATTCTACAGCCAAAGACTGAAATGCCTAAAATGTCTTTTGGATGTATTGGTCAAGATTCTTATGCACTTGTCATGTCTTTCTGATGGAAAGGAGTAAGTAACAGGTTTCTAGTATGAATAACAAACAATGTTTTATATATATATACTGTAGCACCTTCTCTCTTGGTTTCAGTTCCAAAGAAATTTTCAAATAGAGATTCATCTATTTACCCCAAATGAAACGTAGGTACATTTAGAGTGAATCATTGACAGATTACCAGAGCAGAGTCATCTCCAAAAGTAAGCATTTTACTGGTTTCCATCCTTCCCAGATGTGAGTCTGTTTGTCATTCTAATAGTCCATTTCTGTTGAGCTGGCAGCTCAAAATACCAGCCTGATGATTTGAAGTCAATATAGCTGACTGACAAGCTTTCCACTGTATTTCCAAGCATTGTGATCCCTCTGCGAGGAACAACCCTTAATTTGGAGGGCAGCTAGTCTAAGACCAACATAGTTATGGTGAACTACTTATCAACTAAATAAAATGTTTATGTTTATGAATAAAAAATTAAATAACTTGGAAATTTGCAGGCAACAAGCCCTATTTATAATTATTCTCATGTAAAACTGGTGCAATTCCTTCAGAATCAGTGTCATGTATCCAACTGGTTACATTTTCTTTTATAAGTGCTTATATCATCAAGAAGCCTTGACAACAGGATGCAAAATGACAGTCAACATCCCAGGAAACGTTTCAGGATTATGAAAAAATTTCCGCTCTGCATTTGCATAAAATCAAGACTTTTCAAAATTTTTTCATTGAAAGCCAAAAGGAAAAGATCCGCCTGAGAAAAGCCAGTAGTGTGGTGGTTGTGACCGCTACCCAGCAGCATTAAAGGGACTTTAGGAGCTAAGACAAGGGTTTTCCGAAAGTCAGTCATTGCTCCTAGGTCAGTTCTCATTCTGAAGGTATAGAGGAAGTCTGTGGAAGAAATTGGAACTGGTCCTCAGATCATTTTGGTGTTACCAGCCACCCTACCAGGGACCATCCCTTCCATCATGAGCTAGCCAGCGCTTCACTTTAATGCGCTGAAATATGTGGCTGTGTTTAAGGTTGTTTCGGGGTTGTGTGGTGGGGTTTTGGTAGCAGGGAAGGGTCTGCAGGGCCGGCTCCTGTGAGAAGCTGCTCGAAGCTTCCCTGGCTCCAAGTCGGACCCGCCGCTGGCCAAGGCTGAGCCCATCAGCGACGGTGGTAGCGCCTCTGGGAGAACAGATTTAAGAAGGGGAACCTGCAGCGGAGTTTGGGAACTGGAATGTGAGAGGAACCCCTCTGCAGACCCCAAGGTCAGTGAGGAAGGAGGGTGAGGAGGGGATGCCCCCGCAGCCCGCGGTGAGACCAGAGGGCAGGCTGTCCCCCCCCAGCCCACGGAGGGGAGCGGGGGAGCAGATGCCCACCTGCAGCCCGGGGAGAGAGGAGCCCACGCCGGAGCAGGGGGATGGATGCCCCCCAAGATGGCCGGGACTCCATGGGAAAGCCCGCGCTGGAGCAGGCTGTGCCTGAAGGACTGCAGCCCGTGGGAAGGACCCTATGGAGGGACCCCAAGGTGGAGCAGGGGACGAGTGAGGAGTCCTCCCCCTGAGGAGGAAGGAGCGGCAGAGACAAGGTGTGATGGACTGACCCCAACCCCCGTTCCCCGTCCCCCTGCACCGCTGGGGGGGAGGAGGTGGAGAAAACTGGGAGTGGAATTGAGCCAGGAAGGAGGCGGGAGTGGGAGGAAGGTGTTTTAAGATTTGTGTTTACTTGTCATTATCCTTGTTTTGATTTGATTAGTAGTAAATTAAATTGATTTTGTTTTTTCCCCAAGTTGAGTCTGGTTTTTGCCCATGACCGTAAGTGGCAAGTGATCCCTCCCTGTCCTTGTCTCAACCCATGAGCTTTTCTTTACATTTTTTCTTCCACATCCCACCGGGGGGGTGGGGAGGAGTAAGCAAGTGGCCTCATGGTGGTTTGTTGCCAGCTGGGCTTAAACAATGAAAAAGGTATTCATTAAGAATTTGTCTGGACTTGACTCCCTGAGCTTTCATTTCTCTGAGTTTCCCTGCATAGACTAAGATTCAATCTTCACTGTGTGAAGAAAATAGATGCAAAATCCTGTCCAATGAGTCAAACAACTCATCCACTGCACTCAATCTCCCACAAAATATGCACTGACATTTTTTTGAGAGTATGTGATTAGAAAACAGAGTTGTTGTTACTGAACTGGAACTTGTCACGACCCAGGCTGGACAGACCAGGGAGTCATGTTGAGTTCAGAATTCCCTCGGGCTAAATTAACGTGAAACGACACCAAACAATCAGTTAAACTTTTTATTCATGGCAGCAGCAACCTGAACTTGGGAGGTGTAACAATAGGTGGCGGGGTTTCTCACAACAGGAATTGGCATGAAACTACCTCAGTGACCCGTGTAACCCGTGGTAACCATCTACATCAATTCAGGGAAGAAGGAGATCCCTCCCGTTGGGTCTCGAGGTTCAGAGCAGACCCCCTTGCTTTCTAGGCTCCTTCTCAGAGAAGAGCCTGGGGGTGGCTGGATCCACTCCTAATCCCAGACTTGGTCAGTGGTTTTATGTCTTAAAGGGATGAGGTGTGGGGATTATGGAAAAGGAAAGAGAGAACAAGACAAAGAGAGAAAAAGGGAAAGAGAAATATTTCACAAGTCTTGGGTCCAGGATTGGTCCAGTCAGCCAAGGGGTCCAATTCAGGTGGGCACATGCTCATGGGGCTTCAGTTTGTGTCCTCCTATCATCCTTGCCCCTCCTTCGGGTGGGCACTTGAACTCCTTAGGCTAATTAGGTGCAATGAGCAGTTTGTGAGCCTTTGGGCTTGGGTGTCATTTGGGGAGTAGTTTCCCCTTCCCTGCAGACATGGCCATTGTTTGATCTCTGGCCATGTTGAGCTGCCCTGCTCAGTGTACCAGAACAGCATTATCAGCCCTTCCCATCCTGTTGCTGATGTCCTGTGCTGTTCTGTGATGACGTGGTTCCTTGCTCTGCAGGGTTCGTTGTTATGCAGAGTTCGTCCTTAAGCAGAACTTGCCCCAGCACAATGTTTGAGACGTTAACTCTTTCAGTCTCTCACAGAACTTAAAGAATCATAAATCTTCATTGGCCAAAATTTGCTTTCTGACTCATAATAAGGGGGAATATGATTCATAGGAGTCTCTTCTTGTGATTTGTACCTTGATGTATGCAGTTTGTCACACAAGAATTTTCTGTAGAGAAAATGGACATGTGAGTAAAGTTGAAATATAACATCTGGAACCAATCAAGAACATTTAGATAAATTACTTTGATTGACAGCCACTTGGTTAGTCAATAAAAAAAAAAAATCACCGTTTTCCACAGAAAGCAGTCCTTGTCAAGAGTCGTTCCAGCTGAAAATGTCTGGCAAGCCCCATTTACCACTGCACTGTTGTTAACATACGACATCATTTGTAATCCATCTTACAAATGAGCACCGCTTCATCCTGTGATGAAATGCAGCCACACACGGTTGAACGTGACATTACATTAGTGCACAAACACATAGAAAATATATTGCAAATGCGAAAATAGGTATATGTGTTTATATTCTCAGTCTTATAAACTGGTAATCTTCCTTTCTTTCCGTGCAGCAGTGCTAATGGTTCACCTATCAAATACACTACTTAAAAATCTGCACAAACCTCCTACATATGGTATGTATATATTTCCCTTCTGTTCTATCTACGTAACATTGATTCTTTTGCTCGCCTTTCCAATATGACAATGTTATTCACACACTATTATAGACATTTGAATATTAGTTACCCCATGAGATGGATGGTGAGGCCAATTAAGAGAATTCACATTCCAGTCAGCTGTTTTCCTCTCTTTTTTTTGGGGGGGCGCTTGTTTTTCTAGTGGTGGTTAAGGTTGCAGTTCCACTCATTAGTGAAGTGTATTAAATGGTAATATCAATAACTGACAACAGCACTGCAGTAGGACTGACTGTTCCACAAATCTATAAAAACATGCCAAACAAAGCATTCTGAACATTGTGTCTCCAGGCATGGTGGAAATATTTACTGCCTGCTTCCTAGCCTGGCTCATGATCAATGTACGGGATATAACAAGAGAGTGCCTGTGAAGCACAATAGCACTATGCTCCGTGCTTTCAAGTAAAACTGCCTTAAACTCAGAGGTGCCAGGATAGGTTTACTTGGTTTGGGGGGGGAAAAAAAGGAAAGACAAAAAGAAAAAAAAAATTAAAAAGAAATCGACTGTCACACCACCTGTACGTGAATTGCTTCATGAACCATCACTGACAAATTCTCAGAGGTCAGGGTTCTGATGTATACTTAAAGAAGTCTTGTACTCTTAGAAATTATACTCGGGATCCTGTTGTAATACTGAGGTATCAGCCTGAGGCATTTTTCACTTTGGGGACCTGCTGTGACAGATACTGTATAGAGATGTAAAGAATAACTGCCCTTACCATAAAGACCTTTTAAGACATAACAGATGGATGAAATAAAGGGAAGTTGGAGATGGCGCTGGGAGAAATGAGTAGAGAGAGTAAGATTACAAAATTAATGGGATATTTTAGCCCAGAAGAGGAACATGAATATTTTTAAAACCGGCTTGAAAAAAGTAATCACAACTTACCATTAACCTACTTATTACTAGACAGCTGTGTGATGGAGAAATCTTATTGAAAAAGAAATATGTGTGTGCCTATTCGTGTGTGGGCAGGGGATGGCTTAGTTTTATGAAGAAATATGCGATATGCAATTATGTTATTTGTCTGTCTATATTTTAAACCATTTTCACCTAATAATGGCCCGTTTCAGACAAATTCAACAAAGTATCAGAATCTCAAAGACATTACATTCCGACACAAAGAAGATCAGCTTGACATGCAGTGCAGGAATTTCAGATAGCCTCAGTGTCATTTCTTTTACGTCAGTGATGAAGAGTTGAGACAATCTCTATGGGTCCCTGGCCAGCTGGCCAACCAGCACTGTCATCTCTTGTCCTTCTGCTCAGAAAGGTCAATAGGTGATGCTTGAGAGTTAATGATGTCATGAAGGAAATGAGGGAACTTGGGAAGACAGAAGACATGGAAGGGTATTGCTCTAGAGATGAGGGACATGAGAGAGGGGGTATGATAAAAGATGTTAAAAGGTAGAGAGGACTCTTGAGAGGAATTTAATACTATAGTGATTGATTTGGAGTGAATTTCAGGGAATCTGAGGGTGCTACATTTCAACATGCACTGGGACACCAAACCTCTTGCACTGCTTCTCAGTTTTGATGATAACTTGAAATTTTGTACCTTTTCAAAAGTCCTAATAGAAAATGCATCAGACTGTTCTTCAAGTCTGAGTTGCCTTGAAAACATCATTCTTTCTCTTGAAAAGAGGGAGTAATCAAACACACTATTCCTGTCCTAAATCCACTTTATTCCAAAGTCCTCTCATATACTGGTCACTAAGGGCCACTATACATCAGCATCTCATGTTCAGAAAAAGCAGTCCTATTACTCTGCCACAACATAAAATACATATCTCTACAGAAAATATTACCAGGCCATTGTATCGAAACCACAAGTTCTAAGAGTAATTTTCCAAGGTTGGCTTCAGCTTCTCAAATCTGAGAGACTCATAAATTTCCTGCTAAAGACTGTTCAGTAGTGTAACAGATCTTGCTTTCAGGAAGCATTTCTTGACCTTAAACAACTTGTCCTTTTACATGAGTGAATTGTCCTAACAGTCAGGAGAGAAGGCAGCTGTAAAACATTTGTTGTCATTAATGTGCTTCATTCCTTTAAGAAATTCCATACTTAAGAGAATTAGGAAACTTAAAAGATCACCTGATCCACCACCACCTTCGCAAATCAAGGCCATTAAACCAAAATCCTTTGAAAGAAGGAAAGACCAAACCTACAGATAACTGTACAGAGGTGTGCAAGACTAGCTGTAGTGTCTCTTCAGTAAATGGTGAGTTTGATATCTCTGGACTGAGGCTAGCAAAACTCGAGAATATTTATCACATGATTGTTTTCAGCTAACTTGCACACATTCAGAGATTGGTCCCTTTGAGCTATTATTTTATTCCCCAGAGCATGCCTACACTCTTTCCCCTTCCAAAACCATTGGAGGATCCATCAGCCTTAAGCAACGCAGGATTCCATCCTGCTACTGGATTCCATTTCAGGTGCTCCTTCCTGATAATCTCCAAACTGTGACACTTATTTCCGCAATAATTCTGTTCACCTCTGGGCTTTGGAGAAGTAATAAAATTAGAATAAAGGAATACTTGAGGTTGAAAGGTTCCTCTGGAGGTCACCTGGGTGTAAGGTTTGGAGTGAGAGCAAAACTTAAAGCATAATGGTCTTCTCCCAGTGACCTGTTGTAGGACTGTGTCTCAACTCCAAAATATATGTGCCGAAGAGTGAACAATGTGAAACTATCTGGGAAGTTACTTAGCTTTTCAAAATCAATGATAACGTTTCCAAAGTTCTCTCTAACAGAAGTGACTACATAGTTTGTCACAAAAGGAGAATTACATGTGTCAAGCAACTAAAAGACTTCGTTATTTTTAGAAATGAGTAATAATTTTAGGTGTTACTATGGAAGCAGCTTTGAATGTGATCAGAATGGGGTAATATAGGACTTTTAAAATATAGGACTAACCCTCAGCCCTGGGGATGTAAATCCACAGGCAGAAAGGTGAAAATGGAGAAGTCAGTGTATTGTTTCTTCCTGCCACCCTCTGAAATTTCCTCTTGAGAAAAGGTGAAAAAGTTGCTGAGACATACATATGTTTGCAAGTACTTTCACCCTTGCTCCTGTAAGGAAATTTGGAAGGCTGAATATGGAGAAAAGTTTTAACCTTTTATGTAGACTTCTTCAAATTTATTTCGCAAGGGCATAATTTGGCCCACAATTGGGAAAAAAAAAATAAAAAGCTAATTATCCTGTGAATTTAACCTTTTGAGCCTATGAAAATCGGTGATAGTTGAATGAAAAGTTGGAGCAAAATACCCCAGTACTGATTAGCATAGGTATAAATGATTCCTGAAGGTAGAAAATAGTGCTGATCTAAAGGATTGCTGTTCCACTAAGAACACACGTTAGTGTGAGTTTCTACTTCTTGATTGCGCTTGATGCGCTACAATCACCTTTACAGTTGACAGCATCAACACTTGAGGGTTGTCAGTCAACCCAGGATCTCATCCAGAAAAAGAGAAGGGCAAGGGAATTTGTCAGTGTATTCAGGCACAGATGAACTTCCAGTAAGCAGCTGCAGTCTCTAACTTCCGAGAAACATTTATAATTGGGTTATTTCTAGTTCCTCAAGGTTGGCTGCAAATTTTGAATGTTTTCTTAGAACAGTGCACTTCTGTTCATGACTGGGAACATAATAGCAGTGTGTAAAAACAAACAAACAAACAAAAAAAATCAACCACAAACAAAAAAAAAACAGGAAGAGACTGCCTCTGTAATTTTCCTTAAAGCGTTAAAATACTTTTTTAAGCAGAGAAACAACTGGTAATTCAGGGTAGGATTCCCCTTGAGGGTCAAGATAGCTAAATTTAAGACTGCAGATTAATGAACTTGAATGTAGATGCCTCTCTGTGCATTAGGTGTTTATTCAAAGGAGATTTAATCAACTCAACTAAGTGGACTCTAAAGAGTATAAACTTTCCAGGGCCCAAACCTGTGAATTCAGAACCTTTCTTGAGGTCCTGGGAAAGACAAGTAAACAGCATCGCTCCAGATGATTCGATCTAACAGTGAATACAGTAAATCCATTAACAATACCACAGAAGATTTTCAGGACATGAACTGATTCCTATTTTGTGTATGTGTGGGACCTAGTGTTTTGAGATCTTCTTAGCAGGTTTTTAGATCTGATTATAAAGAACCCAAAGATAACGATAGCTCTAATTCATTTATGTCCTTGTCACCAAACACCCTTAAAACACTCCTGAATTATTACTGTGTCTACACCTCTATCTAAATGTTCTCCAAGCCTGACGACATGAATGAACCTTCCAAGTATAAAAATGGAAATGATGAAACAATTTTCTCTGGAACAGGCACTATAAATTATATATATTTTTGGTCCTACTACATTGCAAAGATTAAAAGATATAACTATATTTATCATTACCCAGGAAGGATTGGAAGTGTTTCACTGAATGATATTGACAAAATGTAGAAAATATAGGAAGGACTAGATGAAAGGGAAAAACAAATGAGGTGTAGAAAGGAGTGACTGACAAGGTAAAACATCCTGCTTATCTAAACAACAGACGCAAGGGAATGTGAGGAAACAGTCTAATATCTGATGATTTTAGAATTATATGGCAAATTGTGGCTAAGGGAAAAAAAAACACTGTATTATCAGGGATGTGGATACATATATGCTAATAGACTATTCTATATCTGAATGCTGTGTTTAGCTGTTGGCCTTCTGTGAACTCTCTCCAGCTTGTCAGCATTTAATGCTTTTCACTCTGCAAGCTTTTAGAAGCAGGATCATGCAGACATTCATTTAAGCTTTTGTCAATAGTGATGCAGTAGTTTATTGACAAAGCAGGATTTGGGACTGAGAGCCTGGATCATACAACAGTTTGCAACACTGCAATGAGTTAATCCAGCTAGTGATTTTAGGATTTTAAAATGGTTATGCAAATCTGCCAGGAATGGCTTCAGTAGCTGTTTCTGCCTGATGAGAACAGACAAAGGTGGCAACGTTTTGTGGTCCTCCTAGCCTTACTTACTATGTAGAAGGAAAAAATAAAATAACAACAATTTGGGGTTTCTGCAGACAGATGTTTTCCTCTTTCCCATTTTGAAATAGTTTTATCTCCATAAAGGTTGGAGGGTTTTTTGCATTCAAATGCATTAAAAACCAACATGAAATCCACACAAAATCCTCTTGATACATCTGCTCCACTTGAAATCACCTTTAAGTAACAAATCTTTGTTGTTAACTTACTCAAAAGCGAAGCCTCTTGTTCAGTGATTTTGAAATTCAGCCTATCTTGATTCACTATCGCTTATGTCCCCCACACCTAAGAACAACTATTACGTGCTCCCTGTTGGACAAATTGGAGGGAAAAGACCTAAAGAGCCCATACTGGTTCAGTGCTTCTCCTCCTGGCTCCAGTTTGCTTAGGACATGATAGTGATGAATACAAAAAATTTTAGAATATCAATTATTCAGTGTGAAAAAGGGAAAAAAAAATGCTATCCAATTTCCAGAATTATTCTTTGTACTAGTATTTGACCCTATTTGTGTAAATTCAGTAAAGATTTTTTTTTTTTTTCCAGCTTGGACATATTGATTTCTTCATTCTTCATTACAATATCTCATTATTCAAGGATTGAAAACAAAACAAGTAGACATATCTATTCTCACTTTATACCTTTTTGTTAATTTGCTCTTTTTCAATTGCATTTGCAATTTAAAGCAGAAAGGGGCAGCAAAAATCTGAAGAGAAAAACAAACATTAATAAGGGTAGTAAACCAAAACAAAACTAAAAACATTTGAATAAGAACCTGATGCAAAACAAGAATAAAGTGAACTTTTTCTCACCAGCCAAGGAAAAAGCAGATGAGCACTTAAGGGCTCTTGTAGTATTCAACTGACTCCCAAACCTTCCTCTGTCTTCCATCTCCACGCCTATTACAGCTCCTTTGCAACTAGATAAATTCAAGAATAAAAAGCTCAAATCCTATGTTTGCCTCAAATTTGGACATCATTATGGCATATGGTAGTGGCCTGATAGGAGAAAGCTATCCATGACCACATCCTCACCTCCCCTTTACTAACGCTTGGGTTTCTGCAGCCAGAGGAATTGGTTTAGCTGAAAGAAACACACAAAGTTAATCAGTTTCCAGCTGATAAAATCTCTAATCTGTTCCTTTGTGCAACCATGTGAAGCCTAGTGTAGCACAAAAGCTCCATGTAGAGCACCAGCTTGTGCTGATTGAAATGGCTGTATACCTACAGCTCGAGAATTGCTTTTGTCTATTTTGGAGAAATGCTGTTACATCTCATGGTTTAATATCTGCAAAGAATATTAAATGGTAGGTGTTGCAGAAGAATAAGTCATTTTAAAAATGAATCCTTATTTTTGGCTTCTTTTCCCTCTTCTGTTATTCCCTGCAGAGCATATATTACATGACTGTCCCGTAAGATGTATACACATTATTTCTGACCTGAAATCTTCAAGATAATGCCCTGCCCAGTGCTCAGTGTATTTCCAGCACCACACACAATGGGAGGTCAGGTGTTTTCATAGGGGATGAAGTCTTCAGTAGCTGTCAATTGCTTAATAGAAAGTCTCCTTGATGTCAGTGAATTTGTCATTTATGATCTAGAAAATTTCATTCAGTATGACCAGGATTGTTACAGAAGTGAGGAACCTATGCCAAGTAAAAAAAAAAAAAAAAAAAAAAAAAAAAAAGCAGCAAAGAATGAGAAAATGTAGAGAATTTTTTTTGTTGTTTTGTGTTTAATTGATTTCACATAGGTTTTACTTGTGTGCCTCAACCCCTCCTTTTCCCTGCTTTCATATTTTTCTACAAAATAGGCCTTCAGTTTTTCACCTCACACTTTCTAAACTTCCTCCCATCAAAACTTTCCTTCTTCTTTCATCATCCAAAACCCCAAATTGGTCATTCATGCTTTTCCTACTAGTCTTCTGTGTTTATTCTATGATCCTAGTTTTGACATTAAGCTGCAGCTGTACTCTTCTTTTCTCCTCAACAGTGCAAGAATTTTCTCTTTTATTACTTTTTTTTGTTATTAAAAAGTAATTAAAAAAATAGCCCATAGTATCAATTTCATTTCAAGCTACTATTGTGTCTCCCTTTCATTGTCTGCAGCTGCCCCCTGGAGTTCCTCTCCCATAATTCCATTTTAGCCTCTCACCTGTTTTTTCTTCCATGCTCACTTCTTAACACTACTCTCACCACCATCTCTCTTGTCTCCCTAACCAAAAATCAGAATATTCATATTCTCCCCTCTCTCCTGACACGTTACCAATCTGCTCCAGAGCTTCTCAGGCACTTTTTTTTCAAGTTTTCCCTCCGTAAGATCCAGGACTTTTTCTTTTCCTGTGCTCCTCTAATTTCTCTAGGCACTTCTCATATCTTTCAGAGAATCTTCATTCACTCTTTCTCTACCCTTTTATGATGGTTATACCCTCATTTTACCACATCGCCCAGGGTGACCAGGTAGGTTCCTGAACTCTACAGTCTAGATACCTGTATCTTAGATGTCAATGCAGTCAAATTAATCAAATCCTTTCTATGTTCTCTGTTTTCCAAGGGAATCTTGCCTGATGCTTCAAACCCAAAAGGGCTGTAGCAGAGTTCTTAGCCTTTTCACTAATTCATCACACTATTTTCTTTGTCAACCACTAAATAAACATGCCTATCACACTGATCCATCAATCCATTGAACTAGGAGTCTCCATCGACATAGGGATACTTCATATCTAAATCTTTCTGATCATCTTTGAAGGTGGTATCTTCTATGTATACAAGAAATTCTTACTCAAGTTCTCAACCTCTCACAGCCTGATTTCCACTGTATCTTTTTCTTTGTTGTTGATATTGCTTTAAATCCCAGCAGAAGCTGCTTTCTCTCTCACTCTGCTACATCATGCAACTGCCTCCCATTTCCTCTCACTTGAGGTTTATTTCTAGTGCTTTTTACCAAGCTCACCCATTCTCTTCTATTTAATAACAAGCTGTTAATTCTAACCTAAACTAGCTAGGTCACCCTCAATGACCCTATTATTTAATTGACAAAGGCTTGTTTACTTGCCTGTTCTGCCTGTCTCAGCTGAGAGAGGCTTCCCATTAATAATAACAAAGCTATCTTGTTGGTCACCTTTACATTTCTCTTTACATCTTTTCTTTACCACACAGTCAACCAGTCAGTGGGTTCTGTGCTCATACCACTGCCCATTGTGGTGACCAATGTTACCTCCTTGCTTCCTTCTACTCACTGTTTATCCATCTACATCCAGCTTTATTTTCATGTCTTACACTTCGTTGAAGGTTCCTTCTGTAAGTTATTTTCTCCTATATTTTCCACTTTGGAGTTCCCTGTATTTCTCCAACATGCCACAGGATTCAGCAAAATCACAAAAAACATATGGATAACTGAGCTTTTGCTTCTTGTCTAATAACACAGAATCAAATGCAAGTGAGTAAAAACTTTGCCTTTTTTTTTCGACTAATAAAAAGATCAGAAAAAAAGAGTAATTAATTTTGTGCAGATTTTAGAAAATAATGGTGCTTCATCCATACTTCCAGAGTAAGATCAGATTGTACTTTCAATGGACTTTAGAAATGAAGCTTTACCTCTTTCCCTTCATTTAATTTCTCTTCTCAGTCTTACTCTCAGCAATTTATATAGAAATGCTGGTCACACTACTGTGGAGTGAGGGTATGCCTAGGGACATGAACAGGAGAGGCCATATCAACCCAGTTATCATTTCACTGTCAAGATCTATCTTTCAGAGGAAAATCTGTTACTTAATTTTTCACACGTTAACTGGGTTGCCAAAGAAGAAGGAATAACCCTACCCTTGGACCTGTTCAGTGATTCTGGAGCTTCCAGAACAGAATTAGAAGGTGTGACGGCCATCTTTTTCTCCTAAAATTCCTATGCATTTTTTAAATTTTTTTTCCTAGTTTGTCCTGTTAGAAATGTCATGGCTTCTTCCTAGCTACAACATTGTTAATGAGGCTGTTCAGCTACTAAATAGTTGTTCATCCTGTACTGATGTATCAATAAAGTTCCTAGATACCTCCTTATTGCTCAAGTATTCACAGTTACCAAATAGCTAAAAATAGCTTCAATGCCCACTGAAACCTCCTTTTATCTGCATACTTGTTTTCTTGCCTCTCTGTCCAAGAACTGATATTACAGATATTTCTTTTTCTTTCCCTCATCTCCCTCCCAGGAGGCATATTTGCTAAATTATAGCTATTGAAGATTTTATAGTCTGGATCCTTTTTTGGGGTTGGAAAATCCTAGATCGCAGAGCCCCTAGATTGCAGGGACTCATCCAAAGCACTAACATTTGTGACACTTTATTGCAATGACATAAAGTTTTCTTATTGTCAGACATTTTGAAGCCATTGCGTTCAACTGGAATTCCGTGACATCAGTACATTAGTAGCACAGAATTTTACATATAATCTCTGCCATTAACCACCATTTGAAAATCTAGCTGGATCACTTTGCAAATCTGAAAGACCACTTGTGACTCTATGACAAGGATAATTTGAATACTGTGCTTGAAAACATGCCCTGTTTTTTCCTTTTATTATTCTTTTTAAGAATCCTTTAATGAAAAATGTATTTACCACTCCCCACAAACTCCTCCTCACTCAATACTAGTGAAGTAATTTAATGCACTTGTGAAAACATTGAGCCAAAGCTGACAGAAATCAACATAATCAACATAATACTGTGGGTTTTGGATCCAGCCCTTCTTTCCGTATTGGCTAAACTTATTCTATAATCAATGTGCTAAAAACATGAAGGCAAACATGTATAGATGCTGAATAAAACTGGATCTGGTAGCGTGAGTCAGATGATGCAGGAATAGAAGCTAATTTTCTTTACTCAATTGCTTCCAAGTAGCAATAATTATTAGGAATCTACCCAGTTACACAGTATCAGTGCCGCATGAAAAAACCTTCAGGTCACTATGTCTAATGCAGCTGTTGGTGGGAAGTCATGCTGCATTGCTACTATCTATTTCTCCCTGGTGGCATAAAATGTGGTTTGACATGAGCCTCTTGCTTGTGCAAAGCTGGCTGTTTTATAATTCAATGCAAGTCTGTGCTAGACAAGTAATGCATGCCTTGCTAGCAGCAGCAAGGGCCCAGAGGAAGCTCTGTGTCAGTGTATTGCAAACATTAGCTCTGGAACACACAAGTTTCATTTCCCATTAATTTGTGGTCACCAGATGGTGAACCGTCACTTTTGTCAATCTGTACAATGCCAGTGGCATTGCTGTTGACTGCCTATCCTTCAGATATTACGCAGAGACAGCCCTTTAAATGCTGTTCATTTTATCTTTTGTCATATTGAAGTTTTCAGCAGTATGGTTTTACTCTCTGAATTCCATTTGTTTTCTTGAAATTCCTCTGTGCTGCTGTTTAGTTTAATCTTAGCTTTTACGAGCTGCTCATCCTGAATATAATTGCTACGCATGAGTTTAAAGCCAAACAAAAAAAAAGCAGGTTTATTTATTGGAACTATTCACATCTGAAAAACAAGAGAACTTTTTGCTTTGTTCCCAGGGACAATATAAGCTTTCAGAGAAGGTAACAATAACAGGAGAAAAGATATAAATTAGCTATGCTTGTAAATGTACTCGGGCAAATAACAAATGTAAAATATATGACTATAACAAAAAGCAGTTTTAATTCCATTCTATAAAAATGTACTTATTTGCAAAACAGTGTCAGTCAATGACTCTTTTTGTGAAATGTAACGAGTTCTGAGTTACTCCCTACTTCCCACCTGGTAGGAATATTGATCTGAAACCCCTCTTACATTTTCAGCTGACTACCAGACCTGGTCAGAAAATAGAAGGTATTTTATCCTTGAACATGTAGATCTCATAGTGAAAAGGCAGCAAAAATCTTTAAATCGGCCCAGTATCAAAACCTTTCTTTTAGAAGATTCCCCTGTTAGTACTCATGAGTTGTTCATTCATGTCCCAGTAAAAAGGGCAAGAGTGGCAGCCTCTGAGAAACTCCTAAGAAATCCTTAATCTTAAATCAAATATTTCTCATCCTAAGAATATATCTTCCTCAAACAATATGAAAATTTGGAAGAGGAAATTGATTGCTTTTCAGTGAGCTTGCACTCTCCTCCCAAATGGCTTAGTCAGTGCTGATAGTCCCACAATATGATTTTATTCAGCCAATCTAGGTTTTGTAACCTACAAGCCTGTAAGACACAACACAGCCTAGACATGTCTTCTGAGTGCCATTGCTCATGGGTGGCAAAATGGAAAGGTAAGAGGAAGATAACATCTCATTGCACCTTCCAAACTCTTCCTTGATGCCCCCAAACTTGTGGGGCATCGCTGTACTTCAATAGCAGGATTTGGCTCTGTCTTGGGTGGAATTAACTTCAACAGAGATTTGGACAAGGAATACTTAAATCTAAAATCATTCAGGCAATCGTTTCATAAGAAAACATAAATTCACACTAGATCTTCAAAGACTGAGAAACCAACAATATCAGCACAACCCCCACCCCACCCCACTAAGGTTCTGCTTCTTCATCTTTATTCACTAGTATGCAGTAACTGAATATTTGAAATTCTATGTGTTTAGTTCAATGAAGAAATGAACTCCAACTTCCATTGGATTTTTTCTCATTAATCTTTATGCAAGTATAAAGTTATTCTTAAATTTAATATCTGAAGCTCAAGAACTTGTTTAGATACGGTTGGATAATCTCTTGCTGTGATTTGGCCATGACATACAAATATCAGTATAGTCTAAAAAGACAGATGTTAATAGAAAAAGAAGGTACTTCTTTATTTCTCATATAATGCACAGTTACACATGCATAGCTTATTCACATGGCAGTGAAACAGTCCATGAAATAAATGCAGAAGAATGCAGAAGTCACTTATTTCATTTCTAGAGATATAATTCAAAATTAATTTCATTTCAGGTGAAGGTGGATTTTTCACTTCTTTTCCTCTCAGTTCCCCAAAATCCCAGTTCTCATTTGTGTGGTTCTTAAAGATGTTGATGTTTATAAGACAACTTTGAAATTATTTGAGTGATTCAAGATTGTATCCAAACAGCGACTGCTAGAATTTCACCATGAAGTGGGCACTGCCAGCTGAGGTGGTGGGATGAGGTGGGAAGAGCAGATCAAAGCTAAGCTTTAATTATTCTGAGGAATGCTGTTTGTGCATATTTTCCCCTTGCCTTTGAAGAAAAGCAGCAAGAGTGATTTTCAGGAGCCTACATTTCTGCTGCTCCTGTTAGTTCAATAAATGGTAGTAGTTCAGTAGAAAAATCAGAACTTGTCATTTACCCTTTTAGCTTCTTCACAAAATTAAGGTTGCCAGAAGTCTAGATGTAATTTAAAAAGTTCTGATTTCAGTAACTTGTCCTGCTACAATAATAAAAAGAATCTGGTCTGGGGGCATATATGTACATCAGCCATTGGAAAGGACTGAGGGGACTAACTCCTCCAGCCTGTCTGAATTACTAACATGTGCTTCCCAATCTCCAGGAGGAGTCCTGAGACTCCTATGCTGTGGAAAATATCAATGCTTGGTGCATGTTATCTGTTAGACCTCCTGTTAGGCAGAGAGGAAGGAAAAGGAAAAAAAAAAGGAAAAGAAACAACAGAAGTTCAATGTCTACCTACAGAATTCAAATTCCCATTCCTGTGGAAGACATCTGACAGGCTGAGCTGTGCAGGGAAAGCACAGCACTGCCGGAGATCTCATTCAGCTACAGTCACGGCTATTAGTTGTCCTATTTTCAGAAGCAACAAATTCACTCATGGTTAAAATTTATATATAAAATACTGGAGTGGTGGCCAACTCTTTTTCTTATCACCACTTGTAAGGGCAGATGGGAAGGATGTGTTAACATCTAGGGGAAAAGAAGCAAATTGGTTTTCATGCATCACATAGAGCATGAAAAAAGACAAGGACATCTTGAAAATAAATATATGCACTTACTGGAGTAATAGATATAGGCTTTGGGGTGTAAGTGCCCTTAGAGGAAAGAGAGAATTAGGCACACAAAGTTGAAAGTAATATGATTATTTTTTTTTAAGTATAAGAGACACTAAGCTGTAAAAACCTGGATTCATGACCAAAAAAAGCACTACCCCTTCTCCTGCTTCTTATTCTTCCATGAGACAAATTATATGGGGAAAAATCAAACCCAAAATCTCACTGTCTTAATTATGTAGAGAGAGTAGGTTGCATTTTCTTACCTGGAACAGTGGCAGTACTAATAATAGGATGGTTCAAACTGAAGAATACTAAGGCTCAAACTCAGGCAGTTCCATATTACATTCAAGCAGGGTTTCTTTTACTTGGGAGGTGGTGGGGGTGCCAGTTTTATTCCTCAGAATCACTGATTTAATCAAAACAATCAAAAAGAGAATAATTCATTATGAGGAGCTTTCATCAGGAAAAATCAGAGATGAAGTTGTATAGCTTGGTCAGAGTTAGCATTAGGACAAAAATTACGACCTCTTAAAGAAGCCCTGAATATTTATACCACCTTCCAAATGAATTAAGCCTTCTCTGTATATGGTAAAATTCACTTCTGCTAACTTTAGGGATCTGCAACAGAGTCTAGACCGTCTTACATAGAAATATGTACCTTAACTTATGATTCATCTAGCATATTTAAATACCTAGCTTTGCATGAGATGAATCAGCCCATTAGTCAGTGACTCTTGATGAGGTCTGCAAGGGGAGCCTGTGTTGAATAACTCAGATGCTGACATATGTAGTTAAATCAACCATCCATCCTAAGGGTTTAGAATGTGATTGTCAGCTAAGGTTTATTTGCTGCATATTCATTCGTCTTTGAGCTTTGGAAATTCTCTCCCTAACTCCATAAGGAACCTCTTTCCAGTTATTTATGAGGAGTTGACATTGAAAGAACAGACCAGTTGCTGCAATGCCTTGTTCCTTCAGTCTGTGAGCAAGAAGTTGAACCTGAACACGCGGCAAAGAAGGTTGATGTTATCCTGGGCTGCATTATGGAAAGCATTGCCAGCAGGTCGAGGGACATGGCCCTTCCCCTCTACTCAGCACTGGTGAGGCCAGCTCTGGAGTCCTATGTTCAGTTTGGGGCTCCTCAGAACAAGAGACACACGGACATTCTGGAGAGAGTCCAGTGAAGGGTCAACGAAGGTGAGTAAGGGCCTGGAGTATCTCTCCTATGAGGAAAGAATGAGAGCTGGGACTGCTTAGCCAAGAGAAGACAATGCTCAGGAGGCATTTATTAATGTATATAAATACCTAAAAGGAGGATACAAAGAGGATGGGGCCAGGCTCTTTTCAATGGTGCCCAGTGACAGGACCAGAGGCAGTCAGCACAGAGATGCAGGAGGTTCCAGCTGAACCTCAGGAAACACTTTTTCACAGTGAGGGTGACTGAGCACTGAACAGGTTGCCCAGGGAGGTTGTGAAATTTCACTTGATACAGTCAAAAGCCATCTGGACATGGTCCTGGGCAACTGGCTCTAGGTGGCCCTGCCAGAGCGGGGTGTTAGACCAGATGACCTCCAGAGATCCCTTCCAACTTCAACCATTCTGTGATTCTGTGATAGAGGGATAATGTGAAATCGGCTAAATCCTACCCTTATTGATCAGATACCAATTTAAAACTGAACGTGTCAAGGAGATGAACAAACTGACCTCACTCAGGAACTGGAGGCAGCAGAACTGTACCAAGGTAGCCTGAATTTTGAGCCCCTCCAAAATTTGCAGTCAAGGCATAATGGCAAGCAAGGGCTGAAATAGAAGCTTGTCACTGCAGGTGGACTCGGACTGCGTCTGAGCAGATCACTCTAAGCTTCTACACCAACCATGAGACGTAACATGGAGGGTGTTGCAAAACACCCAGGGATGATGGTGGGGATTGCTTAAAGCTATGAGAAGTCACTAGCAGTAGAAAAGGCAGCGAAGCACTTTCAGCCCAAAGGGAAAACAAACATTCCTCAGTTCACAGCCTCAGCTTCGTCACTTTTCTTCTTAACCTTTTCTTATTGCTCTGGAATTCTCTTTCCACGGGAAAAGAAAATGAAGGAATCTCAAGGCTGTACTAAGACAGCTGTTGAAAGCACAGCCACTCTTTGGTCAAGGTCCCCACCGTTGCCCCCTTTCCAGGAGCCACACAGCCTGGGCACCATACCCCAACCATTTCTTCATGCCTGGGACCAGTACCCTCATGCCTACCTTTAAAGGCAAATGTCACTACTGACAAAAGGCGCTACTGATTAAGAATTAAGATTTTTTTTTTTTTTCCCATGGAACAATTCTCCCAAGCCAGAAAGATTTAATCAGGAAAAACTTTCATTTGGTTGTGTTTTTTTTAAGTTTTGCTCTAAAACTGTGTGTATCCTCTTGTTTTACTGTAAACAGATGTCTTCTACCATTTCTCACTACTTTTTTTCCAAAGTCAAAAAGAAAAAAAAGTCACCATAGGTTATTTTGTATTTTTAAAGGTAACCTATATTTCCAGCTCTTGTCCATAAACTGTACACCACCAAATTTTTAAATATATATTTCCCCAAATGAAGGCTAAATCCTGAGCTGGTAACACACTGTTTGCAGGACTTATTCTTATAAGTCTCAGCTAGGCAAGGCTTGATTTACTTTCTGTTTGTTGGTATGTAGATTTAAATACATGGAAAATTAGTTACTGGAAGTACACAATGTCATAGTCTGTTAAATGGAAATATGTCCATTGTTTGGGGGATTTTTATGTTGATCTGAAGCCTACTGAAATAAATCAAAGGGGTTTAAGCTATGTATTACTTTTGCTTCAGGAAAAAACTATAACAAAACTTTATAAATAGGCTATTGGTTTTTCCTTCACAAGCTAGCTAACACACATAAAAGGCTGCATTTGTTGTCATCTAATTACAGCACATCAGGGATAATGTAGCATTTTTGAGAACTGTTCCATAATTCTGGTCATGTCTCATAAAACTGTCTCATAAAAGCCAGAAATAATCCTCTCAAATAAATAAAAGAGAAATGACAATGTCTGAGGGGCATGAAATTAAAAAAGAAAAAAAAGGTAATAGGGATGGATAATTGATGACATTTGGAAGAATGATGGACAATATTTATAACACACAAAAATAGTTTTATTAGAAATAAAAGTTGTTTCAGTTTCTATTAGAATGACAAAAACGTTTTTTTTTTCTTCATCTTTACAGGACAGCTGTATATCTGAGGACCTATATCAGTGTTTCATTTCAGCCTTGTAGCTCTTGACGGTGAAGATTTCACCTGCTCCTGGCTTCTCAGCAGGGAATTGACTTGGAGACGCTTCCGTGTTGGGCTGGAACATGAATCAAAGTGCGGCCATAGGATGGGACGTGGGATTGCTGGGGGCACTGGTGTGTTGCCATGAATACTGGCTTTGTACATGCTACCCAGGAGGGAGCCGTGTGGAGGGCAAGCAGAATGTGACATGACCAGTGCTGCACCTGCTACAGAGGACACCTTTAAAGTAAAGGAGACCGTCTCCACTTAATTAATCATTGGATCTAGCATTACACGCTCTTGCAGTAAAATCAACAGAGTCTCAGTATCTCTAGAAAGGAAAATGAAAAGAAAACAAACCAGAGGGGTTGTGCGTGTGTGTTTAACTAGATGCCTTCCCTCTCGCTGAGATGGGTGAACTTGTCTGAAATCTGGTTTAATTCCAAATTTACTCGTATTAAATCACTAAGGAGGCTCAGTCAGATTTTCGCAGTCATGCCAGTGCTTAAGTGAAAAGTGAAAACTGCCAGAATGCTCCTGTGCTGCTGTTTGTTTCTAATAGAGAGTGAGGAAGTACCATCTGCTTTTTACTATTTTCAGGCACTGCTCAATACTGAAAAAGCTTTGTCAGCACACAGATCTTGAAGTATAAGGGACAAGATTAGTGGAGCTATGCCGAGGTACTCTCCTTTCTGAAAAATCAGGGTCTTCTGCATCAACAAGTTGAGCACATGGAGACACAAAATTGTCTGTCACAGTATTGGACCTGCTTTGAAACACATTCATCTTGGTCACTAAGTGTTGTCTGTGACAACCCAGCAAAAAGCACATCGTTCCTAGGGTAGGGGGGCTGTCACCAAATTATTATATGATGTATATTTACCGGTAGGACCTTTTTTGTATATTCTGTATTCATATTAACTTAGCCAGTAGTTATCAGCTATGTCTCTACTAATACATTAAACCGTGCCATTAACCATTACCTGACCTCAAGGAAAATGACATGCTCTCACCATGACTATATTATTAAATTCTCTAGGCCTTCAGGTAGGGTGATTGTACTCAAACTGTATGTTAGGTAGAGTTCCTGGTCTAGCCTAATGACTGAACTGTGCCAGAGAGTCCCAAATGACCATGGCCAAAAGGGTACCAAACACAGTTATAGCAATTTACCAGTGTCCATCCTGGGTTGCAGTGCTTGGACCCTTGCCCTGGCATCTTTAATTTGCTAACATAGGTGTACCTGTACTGTTTGTTCTCTGTAATTGTCCTTTGTAGTTTTTCATTTGACCAATTTCCACTTAAAGCAAAATTTTTTGTGCTAGTCCCCAGGTCCGTGATCTTCATCTCTGGTACCATTCATTGTTATTCCACTACCTATTAACCCTTCTTCAGGGTATTCAAGCCACCTAGAGTGTCTCTCCAGTTCTACGCCATATTGAGCATGCCTCTAAAAATGCGTCTTCAGTAACTGTCCTTAGCGCACATCTACTTTGTGTGGCAAAACATTTAGTGAAATAGTTAATTACTGATTGTTCCAAGGCTGATCTGCTAGTAATGTGACTCCTTTTGCTAATTCTCCTTTCAGAATAACCAATTTCAATCATCCCTTTACTTTGTTCATCGACTGCCTGTAATTCACCTAAGCAACAGCTGTGCCCGAGCTGCCTCGGCGAGAATCTGCCCATGTCATTTTTCTTAACATGAAGGATCACCCGTGAGTTTTTCTTCACTCCCGTCAGGATGCTTTTGAGCCACACACTGCGCCTTTGCCATTGACAGTTTTCTGCTCTAAGGACCTGTTCTGATGGCGGAATTAATGATTCTTTTTCACAGTAATCCCTCTCCAAACAGCATATATGCACACGTTCCCCCCACAGACACCTTTTCCCCCTGCAAACCCCACTTTCCGTTCACTTTCAATGCCTCTAGCCTATGAGCCTTATTTCTCTGTGGGCTCCAGATCATTGCCTGCCCCATGATATTGTATGTTGTCTTCTTTGTTCACACGTTTTTTTGTAGAAGATGTAACGGCAGAAAGGCAGTCAACAAAATTAGGAAGAAGACATGGCAAATACAGGTAGAGTTAATGTCAATTCCATGATTTAGGAGTATAGTTCAGGTTTTCAAAAAAGTTTCGGAGATACAGTTAGAAATCAAGATGGAAACAAGATGCCTTCCTATGACTTTCAAAACCACTTAAATGTCAGTTAAATCCTTAAGCTCTTTTTCTGAAGCACATGTTATTTTTATTTGAGAAGTGTTTTGGAGCTTGGGGTGGGTGGAGTGGATGCTTTGTGAACTCTTCTGTTAGCAGGTCAGAATTTAATTTATCTAACTTCAGTCATCTAAAAGTTAGTCATCTAATCTAACATAGTCATCAAGCTCCTTCATAATCAGTGGAAAGACACAGGCATCTTTAAAAGATGACTCATTGCCCTTTAGACAGTTATTTTATTATGGACTGACTCTGAAGAAATCTGTCTCTCCCTTGGACTTCAAAGGGAATTTACATGACTGGCCTAATTTTTGATGGCTAAAATCAGGTGGGACTGACTTTACAGAATCCTGTTTTCCATACCAGTTCCATGGCTGCTTTTAGCTGTGGGAAACTGATCTTAGAGATCAGCTTATTTCTTCCAGCTCTTATTATCTAATTTGGCTAAGTATTTCAGTAAACCCTACAAGTTTGCCATCAAGCATGTATACGCCTAAGCTATGTTTAAAATTTTTGACTTAACACAATACTGAAGCTAATGCAGGCCACGTTTAAAATGGGAAACAGCAGGAGTTTATATTCCTTAATGTACACTTCTTAAAATTTTCTGCAAAAAAAGATGTGACTGATATTTTTGTCCATATAGTGATGTTAACTGAGACAATTTTTTACTGCTAATGTACAAAGAAGGTAGCTTTGTCACTAAGTGAAAATGTCTTTTTAATGTGAAACTACGTTATTGCCTAAGGCTAGTTATGTTCAATTACTGACATAATGGAAGAAGTTCAGTGACACAGTCACTGATTTCACACAGTCCTCGTATAACAGCCCGTCACAGCAGTAGGAGTTTGGCCATGGACTTTACAGTCCAGTCCAGCAGCTACTGGATAATTTTTCAGTTCTGGTGAGACTGTGCTTTGACTGAAACTTTCACATTAGTCATCCTTTTAGCATAAAGATGCCTTGACAGGCAGTCAGACTGACAGCATATGTAAAGAAGTAGAGGGGGTAAGGAAAACAATTTTTTGCCAAAGTATGTCATCAGCAAAGCTTAGAAATTTCTTCAGACTAACAAGAAAGAAAACTTACGAAAGGCTGACAACAGATACTCTCCCTCCAACCACTGGAAAGTAAAAATAAGTGTAACCAATACAGTACTTTTATGGAAAACAAAAAAACCCCAAACCCACGCACCTGAAATAGAAAAGATATCTCTCTAAGTAATTGATCTGGACACTTTTACTTCAATTTCTAAGCTCCCTGTAACTGCTAATCTATTTAACCACCACTTTAATAGCATTTTCCCTACTGTAAAGATGGGCAAATAGAAGGCAAAAAAGAGCCATGCCATGACCAAGGTTATACAAGAAGTCTGTGGCAGATCAGAGAATTAATCAAGGTCCCTTGACTTCTAGGCTAACATCATTTTTCAAAATACCAGCCAACTCCCATCAGGGAAATGAAAAAAAAACAAACCCAACCAAAAAACAAAAACCCAAGATTTTTTTTTTCATATCACAGGGCTTGAGTTGTGAGGAGCATTCTTCACCACTAGCTAAAGAAAAAACACCAAGGCCTCATTTTACACAACTTCAAGGCTGAGTATCTCGAAATGAACAGTCATTTTGGAGAGCCGGCAAAACCGATGTAATCACTCATAAGTTGTGTGCCATGTTTTCACTAGCTTTGTACACATGCAGGCACATTTTTTTGCCAACAGCTTTATGGAACTGACAGCTTCTCTGTCAGCAATATGCTGCTTCGTGCATGCAACTTGGCAAACAGATAGCCCCTTTTACCAGAAACAGTGTGTGAGATGATATAATTTCTGTATAAAAATGTCTTCTTCTAACGGAGGCTCTGGCAAGTGCAAATACCTTCCCTAATAAATCTTTTAGGGCATATTTTTTACCGCTGAGTCTGTTCAAATCCTGCATTCCTTTATCCATACGCACCATAGATAAAGTATTGTAGAACAGCCTTTTGTGTCGTTGCTCTAGCAGGCTGCAGAAGAAAGACAACGTTATGAATCTCCTCCTTGCTTTGACACTCAGTTTTGGATTTAAAGGTAAGATTTCTGTCAGGGGAGATGTATCTGACCAAGAGAGACTACCCAGCCGGAGACTGTGGAAGAGCGCTGTAGCGATGACTCTACGGGGTGCTCCTCAAGCCTTTGAATAAGAACGGCTGGAGGTGTAACAGGGACAATGTTGGCATGGATGGGGAATTTGTTGTAACGTGTGTATTGGTTTGAGTTAATCCATGGGTCTCTTCAGCTTTGTGGAACAAACCTAGGAAAAGAGCATTGCAAAAGTCATTTAAGCAAATTGAAACTTATTCTGTAATCTGCATTGGCTCTGCTGTGGGAGCCAGAATTGTACTTTTGCTCTAAAACACGGGAAGGGGATCAGAGAGATGAGTGGATTCTCACATTAATGGTTTCAATGTACTGGTCAGGTCATTCTCTGCACAGTAAAAGAAAAATAAATGAAGAAACAAGCATCTACTTTTCACAAGTGTGATGAACGAAGAGTGTATAAGACAAGCTCAGTATCCCGTACTTCAGGATACAGAAATGATATCTGCTTGGTGTCTTTTGCCTGTGTTTCATTCCTCTGACACCACATACATCCGAAGCAAGGACTTTTACCAGTGTTTTATAATCAGACACATGTAGAGGTGGAAGGATCATCTAGTCCATCTCCAAATGCTGAATGGTATCAAACACCCCAACTTTATTCTTGACAGATGCATGTCTGACACATTCTTAAAAGTCTCCATTAATAGGCATTCCTCCATCGTTCTAGGTAGCTGTCCCAAGTGTCAAGGATGAGACTCATTTCACATAACTTTATAGACGTATAACATAGGCATTGGCAGCTCAGCCAGTCCTTCTGGGTTCTTTTCATAGTCAATGGGAGGAACAGAGATGTGGAGGGCATGATTCATCTAACTTGCTTCAGATGTCTGCTCTGGCATGAGACTAATCATGTTCTTTATGCATCTCCTATTGAATAGACGATGTTTCTAGATGACCAGCTAAAATGCGGACAAATGTATGTTAGTTGACTGCCACCTTCATTACCCACATAGCTAAACACCTTTTCTCAGAACCTATTCTACATGTCCCAAAACCAGACACTCTAACCCAAAGGGGTTCATGGTACTGGTGGGCTAATACTTACCTAAAATATATCCCCAAATGAGATTTTATTTATTTATTTATTTAAACAGTAGAAGCATCAAGTTTTGAATTCATATGCAGACTGGAATTCACTGTCACCTCCAGGTCCTCTTGTGTTTTACTTGCAATTAATCAGTTTACTTGTCATTCAAATTGTTTATTAAATTTTATTTTTAAATTATCCTTATTTATTTCATTTTTTTGAATAAGAATTGCTGTATTATGTTTTACTTCTGTTTGACATAGTAGTAATTTTTAATTTTAATTAGATCCAGACTAATTTATTCTTATTCTTATTCTTATTCTTATTCTTATTCTTATTCTTATTCTTATTCTTTGTGAGTTTATTCAATTCAATTTGTATAGAAGACATCAAATACAATGAATTGCGCCTAGCAACATGTCAATGTAAATTGTACTGTAAGCCCTGTCTCCTTGCTTACAGCACCAACTTGGAATATACTTTCAGGTTTGATTCAAATGCCTGTTCATTTTGAAAATGACAAATGAGTAGGAAAACATTTGCAGACATAGGGGACATTCAGTTCTTAGAACCCACAGCTATAAAAGCACTGAGTGGCCAAAATTATGAAAAATTGTATTCCATTTTCCCTGGGAGATATGTATCTTAGACTGCCCAATTTCTTTTTATGCACTGCAACATTTATTACTATAGTAACAACATACAGCTCTCTAATTTGCTTGATTGCAGTCTGAGAATCAGAGGAAAAAGAAGATTGGTGAAATTTTCAGTAAGATATGAATCTTTCTACTTAAAAAATTGTCCAAGAAGGAACATTCAGTTCTCTGTTGTTGCTATTACAAAAATGAAGCCATTTCATTTTTCATCCTCTGCAAGACCTGATGAAAGAAAAAACAAACTCTTTCTGCTTTCTTTTAGCTTTTATTCATCCTAGTTTTGCCACTCTGAGTATGGAACTTTCAAAAAAATGTAGTACTTCAGTATTTCCTGATACATCAGGTTTTCAGATTAATCAGTCCTTTCCCAGCATGGATGTCTTCGACCCACTGTTCTTTATTTCATTTTGTTTTTTTTTATTTTATCTTATATTTGTTGAAACACCAGTAGCTCTAAAATTCAAGGTACCATTTAAATTTGTTTTCTCTTCAAACTTTACATATAAGGATCCAGAAATTTTCTCACTGCTGTTACTATGCAATGATCTGGTGCTAACAGAAGTGGACTTACCAAGTTTTTGCCACATCCTTTGCTCCATTTTTAACCTTATATAGAACAAATGCCATTTGAATATTTATTCTCCTGTGCTTTCAAAAGGGTTGAGAGGTCAGGCTTGTGCTGGCTAATTTGAACAGCCTGAATGCTTGGCACATAACCTGTGTTTGCCAAGGAGGGCAGCAAGGGCAAATCTTGTTTCAGTCCAAATTTCCGTTGCTGCAATGGAAATTTGGAATGGAACAAGATTTGCCATTGCTGCCAGGCTTGACACTGATTTCTCTGGGTCAGCACCTGCGGTCCAAATGCCTCCTGTAGTTACAGACACCCAGAGAAATGCCCAGAGACTAATTCCTCCCCTTTTTTCTTTATATATATATTTCTTTTGAGAGCCAGTAGCAGAACTGCAGAAGAAACACAGACAGGTTCTTGACTTAGCTGCTCAAAGGGGCTGGCATGGTGTCACAAAGGGTTTTGGCAATCTGCGGACCCAGTTTAACTCTGCGAGGGGAATCCTAACCGTGCACAAGCTGGTTCTCACTAATGCTAGTGGAAATTGCAGAGAAAACAATCAAAATATAGAAAGGCAGGTCTTTCTGCTAGTTGCTCTGTGTACCAGGTTGCAGATGCCACATATCTTCAAACTGTCAAGTGAATGCATCTTTTATTATTTCCTGCTTACACCCATTTTTGGGCAAAATTCACTTTTCACATCCACAAAGATCTTGGTCAAAATACAGCCACTTCCACCTTCATTTTAAAGCACAGAGACCATTTTTGCCCTACTAAAGCTCAAATTTCTTTTGGTGAATCTGTACGATTCAGACTTCTTGAATCAGAAAGCCATTTTATATGTTATTTTTCACTATAATACAGTTTAATATTAATATAATGTGAGATACTGTTATTCCAGGAATGTAAAGAAGGAAATGAATTATATTTTACTTGAGAAGAATGTATTTTTGATAGAAAAAAGAACTCACTTGCCTAGAGGTGTTATTATGTCTGCTGAAACCGAAGTGCTATTCAGTTACCCTTAAAGCAGCATAATATGCACACAGCAAAAATTATAAAGCAGAAACTCTGTCACTTACTCTCTAGTGTAATTCATTTGCAGTATCCACCTTCTCCAAAGTCATTATACACTTGATAATAGAATGTTCAAAACCAAACACATGATATTTTTTTTCTACAGCCTATTATGGCTGACATCAAAAGAGTCAGAAAAGCAGAAGTCACATACAATTTGAGTAAACCAATTTGAATGCACTCTATCTGTTCAATGATCAAAACAATGTGTGGGATTGATGAGACCTTTTTCTTTTTTTTTTCTTTTTTAGTTTTCCTTTTCACACTTTCAAGGGTGATTTATGTTATGATTTCCTTACTAATAGCCATGTACTTTTTGAATGAACTCATAAGAGATCGAGTGAAAAGCAAGGAGAGAAATAAGAACATCTACATGAAAGTGCAGAGATCATACAACTTCATGCTGAGCAATATATAAACTGCTACTCCACCAAACAAATTGTCAGCACCCTCTGGCAAACACCTATAGGTGTAAAGGCGTCATGTTATGGAGAAGGTCAGAGCTGTTAATGTATTGGATCCAGAAAATAGACCTCCTCACCATTTTCTCCAGTTTTCAGGTTGCCCGGTGCCAATGGATTGAGGAAGTTACTCAAAAACTGAGTTTTAGTGACCTCCTGCTGTCTAAGCTAGATGTTTGGGTTGCGGTTATAGTAAACGGAGTGAGGTACATGCCTATAGGCATCACTGTGGCCCACTCTGAAACTGATAGCCAAGACAGGTATGATGAACCTGTATCTGTTGCCGCTCTGTTCTATACTATAAGATTATAAAGTACTATATGCTATACTATAGGACTACAGGATTCTACCACTGATATGGATAAGGCCCCAAATACTTAAGGAGATAAGGAGATGAGGAGAAATCAAGCCTTTGTTTAGCAAGTGGGGAAAATAAGATCTGTATCTTTAACCAAGTTTTGGTTTTGTTGGGGGGGGTGTATTTGTTATTGGGTTTTTTTCAACACCAACCATACCCGTTAAAAAAAGGTAAAAGAGCACTGGTTTGCATGTGCAAAGGCACAATGAAAGCGTGCAGCTTAATGGATGTCCTGGGAACAGTTATTCTCCCCTTAACTCATAACACAAGAGAGAAGAATAGTTCAGGATATGATGCATATGTCCTAATTTAATTCTTTAAAAGGTACGTGTCTAATTTTAAGACAGTTGTTGCCTTTGACATCCCTGGAAGGAATGGACTGACTTCCAGGGAACCATACAAAAAATCATCAGGCGATCAAGCTCTGGAGGAAACTGCTTCCAGTGACAGAGGAGAGCAGAGGGTGCCCAGCTATCTCAGAGGCAGACATCTGGTCCTTTTGGATGTCTTTGACAGAGAAAACACTGAGGAAGGAGTTTAAAGTCTGTTCCATACCTCTTAAAAAAAGAAAAAAAAATACTTTCACCAGGATTTCATCTACTCTCTTAAATTAATAACAAAATGTCACACAGTTTTGTACATGAAGGCACAACCCAAAGCTAAGTAAAGCTCATGAAAAATGTTCCTTTAGATGAATTTTGGAAGATGTTCTTCCAAAAGCATGGACATACATTTTTCTGTATAATTACATTAAATATGAACTGATTAGGTGCAGAAACAAATTCACATGTGTGAACCTCTCAGAAAAGCTGCTCTTTTAATATTAATTAGTTTTACATGGGTGACTCTAAATTCTTTAGTAAACTGAATAATCCTGTTGGAGAAACAAAAATCAAGAGAGAGAGAGAGAGAAAGAGTAAACATCCATACTATATCCTTCAACTGAGAGGAAAGGAAAAGGACTTTTAGTGTATGCAGTACAGGGAGTTAAAAATAAGCTGTATGCTAGCTATTACCCCTTGATAGTTGCTTTGGATACTGAGGACCATTACTCTGTCTGTTTGTGTGATGTGAGAAATCGAATTAAGATTTCATGAATATAGTTTAATACTCAAGGGAGGCTAATAAATATGCATAAGTAGGGAGCAGTAGTTTTAATAAGGAAGTTAATTAGATTACCTAGAAGCATTTTATTGTCTCTTTTAAAATCCGAGTGGTATTCAGTTACCCATAAAGTAGTGTTGGCTGATAAAACCAAAAATATTTAACTATATACTACTTTGTTGTTTAATGCAATGAGAATATACTGCTTCTTCAGTGTTTTACGGAAATGGTGACTATTAATAAATCTGAGTTTGTTTGGCTTTCTTTTCAAGGAGATCTTTCAAATACTTATATATTTATATTTAATTAATTTTATGGGAGGGACAGACCCTTAGCTGGACATCACTACCTTTTTTCTACTGAGGACATAGAGCTAGCTATGCTACTTTACTTTAGGTGAAATTTCTGAATGTTTTAAAATATTTAAGTCTCTGAAGACAAAACTGTAACTTAAAAAGAGGCAGCACTGCAGGTTTCCTCTGCAGTCTAAAAATCCATGTTCAAGGAATTATCTATAAGTGCAGTCTCTTTTGTAGTTTCCAACATGAATTTAATCTGAAAATTAGAAGACGATTTCTAAAGAAAAGAGCAGAGAGTTTCTGGAATATTCAATCTTGTTGTGAGAAATTGAAAATAGAATCTTAGAAAGTGTTAATGAATCTCCCATATAGAAACTCTTTTCTTGATCTCAAAAAAATCTAGGTACCCAAATTCTCTATACATAAGTTTTTCAACTTTGCTTCTTTGCAAAGTAGATGTAAACCATCTGAGATATGGGATTATGGAAATTTATTGTGAGATTCATGTTATCTAGGCATAGCATGTATCCAGTCTAAGCTGTAACCTGGAGGGGAGCTCAGGCACCTAGCTCATGTATGGAGGTCTAGACGGTAACACCTAAATTTAGGTGTCTGAGTCTAGAGCCTTAAGTGAGAGGATCTAAATTGTATACCTAAAATAGAAACCATAGCACCTGCAATTAGTGATATGTCCCTCTTTTTTCCATTAAGACATTTCCTTTCAGTCTCAGTTAAAGGTCTTAAAATTTTAGAGTCCGGACAATCCAATCATAGTTTTTAAAGGCTAAAGGAAGAAAGATAAAATTGTGGAATGGGGGATTTCCTCTAAAACTTTATTAGATTTGATAACATCTGAGGGATAATAAATTAAAGGAACAGTTGCTGCAAACAAATGGTCAAAGCTACACTGCATATAGTGTTCATTTAATAAAATGCTGTGGCTTTTTTAGCCACACAGCATCTTCCTCTACAGTTTTTGTCTGTGAAGATTGCTTGAAACCAGGCAGCAGAACATTTTAATATTCACTCAGAATCAGAAGAGTAAGGTCTCTCTTTTTAAAAAAAACTAGGCAAGTGGATGTGGAGGAACATGCTGGTGACAGACTGTGTGAAAAGGAGCGGGAATATATCATGGTCTTTCATTGAGCTCCATCACTCTGAAAATGGGGTAACATGCAATAGCTCTTTGGCAGTAGTAGCTGGGCTATTTTAAAGAGCTGTCTGACAGTAACCACAAGGACATATTAATTTTCCTGACACCTGAAAGCATTGGACTGTCACGTGATGGCTTAATACTCATTAGACTCTCTTCTACACCACCATTGATATGCTACAGGACTGTATAACAAAGAAGAAATAGACTTAGCTATATTAATGTTTCTAATTTCTAGGACAGACGTGTAAATTCTGTTCCCCTGACCCTTTTTGAAGCCTTTTTTTTTTTTTCCTGACTGCAACATGAAGATGAGTGAGTGTACAATATTGCCTTTTAGCCAAGAAGTGGTGGTTGACCATGCATAAGCTGCTTATCAGTTGTGGTGTGAAGTGAAAAAGATGAGTTAAGAAAGTTTCAGAGTCCCTTGCAGTTTTTCCCTGAGAAGCAGCAGCTCCCTGCCAATCGGTGGTAACTCTTCGTAATATCCAAACTTGTTGGCGGCAACCACCTCCTGATTCTATAATATATTGACAAGTTTGAACCACAATGTTATGCAACTTCTGTGCTGAGATGTGAATGACAGTACCACATGCCCAAGTATAGAGCAGGACTTGCTGGGAACTGGTGGCCAGAACTCTTGTGAAAATTGTGTTTTCTTTTTTAAAAGATCTATTTGGCTACCTTAATAGTTAATGGAGAGAGAGAGGGTTTTTAGGACATGTTTTATTTAATCTATTATTTTAGATGTTTATTTGGCAAGGAGTGAGTTGGTCATACAATCCACTGACTATATTGACTAAATCTCCACTGTACAGAGGAAGCCAAAGATACTCAGTCATGTATAGATACCTATGCTATAAACATCTACACTTTGTCATATAAAACCCACACTTCATATTCTAAATCAGCCAGTCATCTGGTTCCCAAACAGTCAGGCTTTACAGCAGGCAGAAAGCAGCAGGCAGCGATCAACGGCAGCCTTCACATTAACAGAAACAGTTCCTTAAGTGATTGCACTTCCACCAGTCAACTACCATGAGCAGATAAATGTTTCCTTTGGGGCATGTCCAGAACCATGTACATTTTGATGGCACTGAGCAGCTAAGCGTGTAATTCATATTTCTGCGTTGTCAGGATTTAAACCCCAATCATTTCTCCGAATGAAGTTAAGAGACATACAGAAAGCTTTTGCACCAATTGCAGTCTCAGCAAATTGAAGCATTTTGTTTTTTCCTTTTTATCCAGTAACTCATGGTCAGAGATTTTAAGTCTGTCTCTCAGCCAAGGAGAACTAAACCCACATAAACCTGTCCTAAACATTAGGCTGCACGCTGGTGGGGTTCTATAATCCTCCTGCCAATTTTTTTTTTCTGTTATGCATGCTAATTATCAGTTACCTGAGCTTGAGAAAGGAATAGGATTTGTGGTTAGCTGCAGTACCCGGGAGACAGGGAGCTGCATTTACACCATGCTCTGATGAATGCATACATTACTTATATTAATTGGAAGTGGGACTGAAGTCTAGCTCCCTTCCATCCAGTAAGTGACTAGCCTCTGGGGTTCAAAATTACATTTACTAATCTCTCTCTCTCTCAGTGGTCCAATTCATACTGAATTATTTCATGCAAAGTGGAGTAGCTTAAAGAGAGAGTGAAAACATCTGCTTCGCCTGTACTAGACAAGTCCAGAGCAGCTGATAGCCCTTTGGCAGCAGTACCCTGTGCACACACGTAGGTTTAACCTCTGGAAGTACATACACCAGCGTTTCTCACTGTCGAGGGGGAGGTTCTGCTCAGCACCCTCCTGGGTAAACAATGGCAGCGCTTCTTCCATGGAAGAAAAGATTCCTTTTTTTGGGTTTTCTATTTTGGGGTTTTGGTTTTTTTTTTTTTATTATTGTTTTTTTAATGTAAACAAGAGATTAAGTTATTCAATTCCAGGAGCGTGCATAAAGCTGTGAATTCCCCATGAAGAAAAGGCAGCTCCCCACAGTTCAGAATAAAATACTGAAATCTTCCAAAGTTGTAGAACTCAAGACACAACCCCCTCTTTTTCATTACATATTGCCCAGCCTGCGCAGTTTCCTATGGACACACCTGGCTGTTTCACCTCTCTTTCTTCTGCAGCTCCAGCCTGGATGCCTGTGAATTCTGCTTAGCAGCTTGACACCTGAAGGCACTGTAACAAGTAGCACTGTGACACATTATCCACCTTTACAGATCTGACCCAAAGTGATTTATTAAGTCTCACATAAGAAGTGTGCAGCGGATGACAGGGTTGAACTTGCCTCCTGAATCTTAATGTAATATCTTATCTATGGGATTATCCTTTCTCTGAAGGTTTAACTTCTGAAAATCTTGACAACCAGATGCTCTTCGGTTACATTTTAATGTCTCAGGATTCAGTCATGCACATATTGCCCAGGTCAAATTCTGATTTGTGGGATCAAATACAATTATTTTTCATTTTATGCTTCGTAGGTAGGCATTTTGTAATGTGAAATGTAACTTAACTGTCCTGTTTGATGTATTGATGGTTTCTTTCCTATTTTAACTTGAAAAGATTATTATTTTCCTAAAACTTTTTTTCATATTCAATAAAATGGAATTATTTCTTTCCTTTTCTTCCCTTACTTTTCTTGGTTTTTATATATAACATGCAAGGGAAGTGTCATTCTGGTTACTGAGGCTTGAAAGAGAAAAGCGGTACCTCCCACAAGGCTCAAGAGAAATTAAGTTTGAATAGCAGTAGTGCTTACTGTCCCTCAATGGAAATAAAGGTAGCTGAGCAGGACTATTTGGAATGACTCAAAAAAATAGTTTATTTGCATTTTATATTTTATTATTTGTGGGAGAGTTTAGTCCTCAAACCCAGGGACGACCTACACTTAACAGAATAGCATGATTATCATTGTAGGTCTGAACAAACCAACTACCACTTAGTTGGTCAAACTAACTGAATTACATAGCTTGTAACCTTAAAGTACCAAACCCCTAAATCAGAGGCAGGGGAAAGGGAGATACTGTTCTAAGGTACATAGGCTGGTGTATTTCTGCCAAGCAGCAAAGATTATAGAAAGACAGATGATGGCAATGGGTAGTTACTGAGAAAGCTTAGAAAGAGGAATGGCTAGCTGCGCTGGGTTAGCAGGCAGCCCGACCTACAGGGTCAGGTGCAGCTCAATACCATCCTGCTCATCTGCAGACCGGTGAAAGACCTCCAGAATTTGGCACAAAAGCCTGCAAAAGGTGTTACAGAGCAGGTGGAGGTTAGTCAGTTCTTTTAGTCACCTCATCAGAAAATTAGAGTTTTAAATTATTGCTGCTGTATTCTGGGAAAGGGGTAGTTCCTTCCTGTATGCTCTTTTTTCTCCCTTCTCCTTCTTTTGTCCTATCTGCCTCAAAGAGGTCTTGTTTTGTCAAGACGGTTGATTCATAATTTGGGAACGGAGCTCTTTAAGTACTCAGGGAGTTGGATTTAGCTTCCAGATTTCTGGAGAGGAGCTCAAGCTGGTATTTACAGAAAGCCCCTGGAAAATTAACTCAGTCATGCTGCTGCCAATGAAAAATGAAAGACTTACAAAAGGAGAGTCTGTTTACACCTCGCTCCCAAACCATGATTTACAAAGGCTTAAGGATAGGAAAGATCATAAGTTGGTCTCATTTGTCCACTTCCACTTAGCTCCATAATTTCACTCAATCACTTTTCCAAGGGGCCAAAGAGCTCTTTTTGTCTTGGAATGGACTCTGCTTTGAAGAGTCTCTTATAAAACCTGGAGAAATTGCTGCCGTGTTCAGAGGGAAGCTGGAGTGAGGGAATAGAATAGTTAACTCACAGATTATTTTCCCTCATGATTAAAACTTAACTTTATTGGAATTTATCTTTGTCTTCCTACTGTTGGCCAATGCTAGGCTTTCCTGCACTAATACCTCGTTAGGACCACACATAGTCACTTTCATAAATCCTAATAGGTGTTATTTCTAACTCAACAAATCTAAACACCGATACAAACCTGACTCAACAGAAATATCTGCAAGAAAGTATAAACATTTATTTTAGAATAAAAAACAGCCTCGGGATAAATTTGAAGTGGTTTTTAATTGAGCTCCCCTCTCTTCCTGTCACGGATAGAGTGATGCATTTCACTCATAAAAGAGAAGTAGCAATATGTTTATTGATATAAAACAGTGATTTAACAAAGTTTGATAGTAAATGCGACAGTGGTTTAACAAGGTTCGATGGCAAGGGTACACTTGATTATTTACTGCATAGAGGACAGGGTCAGACAAACTGTCAGGGAGATCCTCCCGTTGAGTCAGGAGGTTCAGAAAGGACCCTCTTGCTTTCTGAACTCCTTCTCAGAGGGGAGTCTAGGTGCAGCTGGATCCTCTCCTAGTCCCAGGCTTGGTCAACAGTTTATGCCTAAAGGATTATATATGCACAATCAATCCTTTATATCACTTAGCTAAGATTTCAAAGTTTAGCACGCTATTAATCACTTACCGAGAATCTGTTGCAGCAAGGAATCTCTCAGCCTCGAGGAGTAACCTTGAGAGACGTCCCTACTCAAGGGGAGACTCTTCCGTGCAGCCCGCTGCCATGCAGCGGAGCTCAACGGGCCCTGGGCTGTCCACTATTTATGGAGCAAGATAATTGACTCATAGTCATATTTGCATACCGACTACAGGTGTTCGCTTCTTCCAAATTTGGCTTGAGTGGGACATTGACCATCACCGTGGTTAGGTGGGCGCATTGCTCAAATTAGCCCTTGGCTATGGTGTTGTTATCTGTCTCCCCCAAATCCACTTTGAGCCGAATGCAGCCGTCACGACCAGACGCATCCATTACAACCACGGCTGGGGGTTATCGCCTGAGCAGGGTTATGGGAAACACAGGTCAGCTTGGGGTGGGGGGAGCACACCGCCACACTTCTTTACTCAATATGCAAAAAGCAGCAGTTGAATTCCTAATGTGCCCTAATTCTTCAGAAAACGAAATCGGTCTTTGCCGTTCTCAGAGCAAGCTAAATCCTTCCTTTGTCTCCATTATTGCCCCTGTATCTACCAGATTGTCAGCAGATGTTTATGCCATTCTCTGTGTAAACTGGGATCTTTCTCTCTTATGTACTGCTCAAGAACTGCCAACACCAAGAGAATATTACAGCCCTGTAGCTACTGCACAAAAAAAAGGGATGCCAATGACTGATTCAATGTCTATTTTAAGAACAGCAGACAAGATCTCAGTTTCCTTTATGCAGTCCTCACACTAATAATAATAATAGTCTATAGGTCTTTACCTGTAGAAAGGCAGAAAGAAATCTACCAATGTGAATATATTTAAAAAAAAAAAAAAGTCAACTTTTTAGGGTCTGCTAAGGCAGAAATACATGTTGCAGTGATGCCATTGGGTACAGCGACCCATTCCAATGAGCCATCCCACATGAGAGCTCCTTGTTACCCTCACTCCTCCGGGACTGTGGTATGGTCACGAGTCACAAATCTGAAACACTTGCTGAGGTTCTAGTTTTATGCATATGGACACCACTCATCAATTCATATATTAAATGAAACAATGAATATCATTACCAAATCATCTTAAGTAATTTCCTGATCATATTTCCTTGAATTTGGTGTGTATGTAGAAATTAAAAAAATATTAATTGAAATTAGAGTAAGCCTTGACTAATTTAAAGTAAAAGCTGCCTGTGATGGAAGTCTAAGTTACTTATAGTTACATATGTATTTATCTTAAGAACTCCAGCTCTCAAAGAATCATTAACTAGTGGGAGGAAACTTGCCAGGATTCTCTCTATCCACAGGTTTAAATCCCCAAATAATTTCAGGAAATACCCCTGTTCTTCTACAAATTAAAATATTAGATCCTGGCATGCTGAGTTAGAAACAGACAAAAAGCAAATGGATCCATTGCCAGAAGGAGCAGGAAAGAAATTTTGAGAAGTAAAATTTATCTATGCCTTTCCTTATATCCCTTTTTCTACCAAAGTGGGGACCTGTTGGTGGAAAATTAGTGTGGATTATCTCAGCAAACTCTTAGATATTTGATAAACTGCTTCATAGAGGAATGATCTGAGTCTGGGTGGCAGTTAAATTATCTGGTCAGTGGTTGACTGCAATCCAGCTGCCACCTGATTATGTGAATGCTATTCACAGTGAACCTTGTTTTAAAAACCTTTTCTTGGGCAAGTAGAGATCTGTCCCTTTCTTTCAAGCAATTGGGATCGTTCTTGTTAATAACTTATATGTTTGTTCATCCTCTGTATGCTAGACATCCTAGGCACTTTCTGTGTACTTATGAGTTGAGTTATTCCTCCTTAGAGATGGACCTCATTTTGTAGACTAAACCACATCAATTTAATTGTCTAAATATAGATATCTACATGTGCGCAAAGTATCTAAGTGTTCATTATGGTCAGTGAAGGTCTGATCAACACTGTGGAGCTTGAAGAGCTGTCCCACTCACCAGATGGAGGACGGTACATTAGGATGTAGCTTGTAGCACCTATCACAGCAGGTTGGTTTGGGTTTTCTGTTGGTCGCTTGGGGCTACCAGTGAGTCACAGCGTGGATGACTCAGACATCCGAGGGCATCTCCAGTATCACTTGACACTTATCACGACTGAATCAAGCTCTCCACTGACAGTAATGGAGGCCAGGACACAGAGTACACGTGTAGACAAGATGCTGTTTATATAGAGAGAGCCCAGAAGTACAGCCTGTCTGCTTTCAGCTGGGAAAATATTTGCAGACAATTAGCCATTTTGGAGTTGAAATGAACAATTTCCTTCTCCAACACAACACAAAGAAAAGGTCACTCTGATTTTGAGGTAATGGCTGCTGTTACCTACAAGAGGGATGGGATGTGAGCATTGAAGGTCTTGCTTCAGGTATTCCAGACCATACCCTTCAGATGGAACATTATTCTGAGAATCTATTACAGTGAGGGCTGCAAGGTTTCTCTTCTCTCATGAGTAGTGAAGGCAGGCAGGCAATGTAATAGATGAAAAAATATTTGAGACAAATAAGATGCTTAGAGAACATTTGTCCTACTCTCCCAGTCACTTTCTGGTTTTCATTTTCTGGTTTTGGTGGTTTTCTTTTTGGCAACTGCTCCTGAAATCTTATACTTAGCACTAGCATCTAATTCTCATCTCACTTCATCCTGCTTCACTTTTTTACTCTGGAGAAACAACTAATCATACTGCCAGGGATTTACAATTCATTATGTCTCTGTATTACAACAGGATGACTCTCTGGACAGCTGGGTTTGATTCTTGCCTCTGACATTGAACTGTGGTATGTTTTGGGGTAAACCCCCTTTGGATTACACCTTGGTTGGTTGAAAAGTCTCATTAAATTTAATTTACTTTGTGCCCATATTTCTCTTTCTACTCTTAGGTGAGATTCATTCATGTAAGGCAGGTTACCTGTCAAAGCCTGAACTACTCATCCTTATCTTCACTGGAGAGAAATAAAAACTGCAAGAGGATGATTTGTCTAAGATAAAAATTAGCTCCTTAGATGAGTAGTTCTCTCCAGTGACTATAAAAAATGGGACACTACCATAAACTGAGAGAAGTAACTCTTAAATATTTATAATTAGGTGAGGTGAAATGCATGTTTTATAAGTAGGACCTCAGGCAAAAATAGTTTAAGTATGTTGTTTATTTAAGTGGCCTGAATGGAGAGCTCTCATGGCAAAATTAATTGTGATCAATTAACATATCAACCTAAATAATTCTGTAAAGCTTGAGGAAGCATAATAAATTGTGGTTTGTATTTAGCAGCAAAACTGAGGAGAAAAAAATACAAATGTGAAGCTCTATTTTTTGTCAGCTTTATTTTTCATCATTTATGCAGTCAATTAAAAAAAGAACAGCATAACACAGAAGTATTTTTATTTGGCGCTTTTTTTTTTTCTTTTTTTTTTTTTTTTGTGCCTCAGCTGTGCTGCTCTCTCTGGTGTTTGGTATTTTAATCTGTAGGATTTTCCAAATCTGTCTGTTACGTTCAGAGTAGGAAGCCTGTATAAAACAAAAGAAAGAATACTTACTCCCTTGCAATTACAATCCTCACACAACACTCTTTTAAAGATATAAAATGTGTCTGTCAAAAGGAAAGTTGTATGTTCATGTTTGCATCTACTGTGGCTGAAAGAAACAAACAAAAATACTTAAATATCAGCAAGAGGTGTTTCAGGTAATCATAAAGGCATTAGTTATAACGCAAGAAGTATCTCCAGCAGATTGCAATATTCTCATTTCTGGATTTCATTAAGAGCAGACTGTATAAATACCTAAAATAATTCTTTAAGTAAGCAGGGTCTCCCTTGGAGAAAGAATATAGGCTAGGCAACACCTTGAGGCCTTTCCAGCTGTATTTTCAATGATCTTTTGGTTTTGTGCTTAGCTGCAATGAAAAACTAGAGAGCATGTCTATCAGGACATGGATTTCATTGAGAGAAAATTGAAGAAAATCAGGACACAGGCTGCACAGAGAGCTTCAAAATAGAGCCAGCTGAATTACTTGTTATTGATACATGACTCAAAATGCACAATAATAATTTTGGAGGATTATTACAGCTTGAAATTTCATGGTCGTATGAGCTACCAAACTCATGTTAATATTCCTCTGCTAGTCTCTTCAATTACTTAACAGCACAGAACAAATAAATTGGCTCTTTGTAGACTACTTGGAAGATGCTTGACAGAGAAATGCTTGATTTACAGGAGCAGTACGTGCTATAGGTAAACATGCATGTAAATGGCTCCTTTCTCTCATGAATTAATAGCAGAGGGAAAAGCTTCACTGGCATTCCAGAATATGAACAATCACTGAGTTTTTCTTTCTGCTCTTTGGCCACCCTTACACTGAGAACTGTCTTCTTCCACAAAAGGCATTCTTGAATACAATAGATCTAATAGGAGTGGCAGAAGTAAGGTGATAGAAAGGGTCCCTTCTGAGCAGAACTCCATCCACTTAATTAATGGGTGGAGAGATGATTTATGCAATATACTAACAGAAACAGCTGTTGGCAATGATACTTATTAGTGACGGCATCTGTAATTAAGTCCTGATCCCAATGAAGAATAAAGTCTTTAATATGTGAAACCTTCTGGAGATGGGAAGAGAGAGAGCATCTCTCCTATGCTTGGTTTCTGTTGTACTTCTTTGATTCAGCTGTCCCTGATTCAGCTCATCATTCATTTTCATGCAACTTTCACTCTACAGAGAGGAAATAATACTGGGATCACCCATCAGGGAAAGGAAACTGCTGATGCTCAGCTGGTTTGAATATTTCTACATTTCTACTAGCTGAGAATGTGTCTTACAAAGTAGTGACTATTAGATGATAGGTAGATAGATATTGCTATCTAGAAGATATTAATAGGTAGAAAAATAGACAGGCAGGCAGGCAGATGAATAGATCTGCTGCTCCTTGATTGTTTCAGATGCCAAGAGTGCAAGTCTAACAGACTGACTGATTGATTATCTTCTTCCTAGATACTTAATGTTTATAATAATAGCTGGGGTCAATCTGCCAGCAGTTGCTCATGAAAAGTAATTAATCTGGTTCATACCTTTACCCAGAGGAAAATAAATTATATATATATCTTCCTTTGGTTGTCCTTTGCAGGCAGAAATTCCCAGCTTCTAAAGCACTCTCAATCTAGATACAGAGAAAGGGTTTCTTTATTAAGAGAAATAGAAGTTTAAGGTCTGTGAAGACTCAGAAGCAAAATGTCAATCAACTGAAGGTGAAAGCTATTCATAAACTTAAAGTCATCTGTTCATCTCTGCATTCATCCTCCCTGGTACGTAGAAGGAATCAGATTCTCTCTGTGTGCCACCCTCATGCACTACGAACTGCACATGTGGATGAACAATAATTTTTGGAAAAAACACCTTCTTGTTCTGGGCAGGCAGATGAAGCTGGATTCATCTTACCTAAAAGCAAAGTGTCTTTTGTCCTGAAGTGGTGAGGCAGTAGGACTAGATGATTGTTGTAGGTCCCTTCCAATGGAAAATATTCTATTCTATTTTTCAAGCTAAATTTGTAGGCAATCAGTGGAGACACACAGACACTTCCAAATGTCAATTTGGTCTTTCTTAAGGTGTGAGTAACAGAGGTTAGATGAATTAGAGGTGGGAAATTCTGGACTTCATTTCACTGGATTTCATTTTATTGACTATAGAGATGGTCTACACAACCAGCTTAGATTTGATTTCTAACTTCTGAATAGCTAATAGAAGGTAAAAGAACTTCACCTGTTTGCTTGTTTTGTTTGGACTAATTTATTTTCATCACTCACTAAGTCTTTAATCTCTGTGAAGGCTTCCTGCACATACTCCTCCTGTCCCCATTTCCCACAGCCTCCCGTGAGGCAATGTCTAGAAGGTACAATGCAATCTAAATTGAGGATTTTAAGCTTGCCCACAGCAATTAGCCATGTAGGTTTAATTGCCATGTAGTCAGATTTATGCATCAAAATCTGTTACGCAGCTTTGAAAAATCTCTCCCTCCACCTATGCAGTAATACACACAAAGACTATCTTTTGCTTTCAGGCCTTTTATCATCTAAGAGGACTAAACACTACAGTGATGCTCTATGGGGCCATGAATTTTGATTAATTCTTCTGCAATTTGCATACCTAATTAAACAACTTGCCTTCGTGTCTGAGCACTGCCATCAGCATTTGGGATTATGTTCCGTTCTCTTTACAAAGCTGCATTTTCTTTGCATAAATTTTAAAAGAAATATTTCACAAAAGAAGATGCTGTTTCTTCAACTTGCCTTATCATATAGCATGGTTGGAGGTCAAAAACATCTACTTTGTCATAGAGCAAGGGTCAGTAGTCCCAGTCAGTAACCTCAGCCTCTCTTAGGGTACTGTTTTCAAAAAGAACCCCGACACCAAGTAAAACCTAATGCCTAAATTAGCAGACAATAATGTTAATTATACCTAAGTTTCAAGATGAAGTCAGTATGATCCACAGAATAAGTTATCACACAATCTGGCAGCTCAAGAAACTTGTGCATTCGTCCTTCATCTTCCATCAAATTCTTACCGCACTAGGCCTCTAGCAGATGGTTCAGAAGGACACAGGTCTTCCGTAGGACCTCAGTCATATCTGCCACGTTGAGTAATCCAAAGCATCTCAAACAACACAAGAGTCCTGTGTATGGACAACTGGATCAAGCCCTTGATATTAATATTCCCATTTTTAGCACGGAATTTAACTTTAAATACAGGCACTTAAATATAAGTGTCTATGGTATATGTTAGTTATAATGCATGAGTCAGCTGTCTGTACAAATGAAGAATTTCTTAGATCTGTTTTAAGATGTCAGTTGTCTGACCTGGATCCCATCTGTCAGTCCCATATAACTGTCCTGGAAACCCTAAAGTAACTCAGATGATGAGCGTTTCATATAAAGTTCATCATAATAGATGACTGTGGGCAACTGAACAACATGTTAACATTACCTGCTTAGCTCCTCCTATGAGATGTACCTCCACTTGCCCTTCTTGTCACAAGGACACAGGTTTTATGCAGCTCCTACGTTATATTTGTCAGCATCATGTAGTTGTATAAGATGTTTCAGGACATCTCAAACAGCAGTAGGCATTTGTGAACAATTGAATCTAGCTGGTTTTTACAAAGTTAGATTTAGCTGGTACCAGTCCCAGCTCTCAATAATATCCAACACCTACACTCTTTTGTGAAGCTAGATATAAGTGCTAATAACAACATAGTATTATTAATTAATTAGTAAGAAGAAAATTATCTGCAGCTCTAGAATGCAGGACAGAATTTGTCTCCTTTAACATAATATTGAACGGCTGCTGTCTCAGTCTAACACAGGTGTCCTCTTGGCTGCCTTCATGGATTTAGAGAGAGAGAGGCATCACTAAAGGACAATTTATTTCATTTCAGGATACTGCGCCTAAGGTCACGAGTACTGCTCTCTGAAAGATGCCTACTTCTCTCCATCACATATCCAGGGAGCCTTGTTTCACTAGTGGAGATTTAGAATTCTGGTGTTAAGCTAAGTAAGTCCTACCCAAAGTATCTGCATTGCGTATGGAAATTACTTGACTACGGGTCAATACAGTTCATACTTGAAATATATAGGAAAGGTAGTATGAAAAAAGCTTGCCCTAAGGCAAGTTCAGTGTAGAGCATAACAGAAACCACAGAGCTGCAAATCTGACACTTTTTCGTGTCTTATTTCAAAACTGACCTCCTTAAGAAATAATAAAGCAGATTATAAGGTTTTTGTTTGATCGTTTGTTTGGGTTTTTAATGTAAAACTTCATTTCATGAACACTGACCAAGCAGAGTTGTATAGAAAAGCAGATAGGAGAAATCAATTCTAAGGACCATATTGCAGATCTATTTGATATCTTTAGGTTGCTTTCTGGAAAAAATCAGAACATGAAGCAGCAGGGTTTTCTTCAAAGCCCTAACATCTGAGAAGTGAGGAATAAATTAAACATTTTACCTGTTGAAAGTATCCAGGGGTGTCTCCTGAGTTTCCTGCAGAGGACTGTGAAATAGAGAGGGGCAATTGAACAAGCTTTGACACTTTTCAGCAAGTTCACTTTGTTTCACCTGCTACAGAGCAATTGCCCTGACTTTCTGTCTAATGGGTAGGAACTGTCCCTTCTGGTTTTCTTTTGTGGGCAGCTCCACTTACTTACCATCTTTTTTCACCTTCCTTGTCTCACAGAGCACCTCTGTTCTTCATTCTACTTCTCCTTTAACTTTCCTTCTCAGTCTCAGTAACCTACATGTGATATTAAAAAAGATTCAGCCCACTTTCAGCTGAAATTCAGTTAAAAACAGCATGCTTACAAATACATGCAGTAGAGGTAGAATTCAACTTTGATTCTTGAATTGCGGTTCATATGCTGTAATTTAGACACTTAAAGTTAGATATGTGAAAATTAAATTTCTAAATTAGACATAGAACCCTTTTAAAGCCACTGGTGAGTGAAATCATGTCTGCAGTGTGGTTGATCTCACTGTCTTACCTGTTTTGCCTAGGAAAAAATAGCCACCTGCCGGAGGTGCCTGTAAAGCCTGTTGACTGCATAGGAAGCCTGTGACACACACCTTGGTTTGGATCAGATGAAACCCAGCCATATGGAACAGTATTTCTGATCCAAGATAATTTTTTTTTTAAAGAATTATTTTTAAAGGTTAACAAAGTTTAGCCATTTTAGTTTAGTTTTACCAAAATATTGTCAAGAGAATCAGAAAAGGGAACCCATGAATCAGGAGACCTTACATGATAACTTTTAAACTTTACGCCCCTACAAAAGGAAGAATAGGACGTATTTTTCAGCTACCTTATCAGGCTGACTTTTACCAGAAAGAGGTCAAGTTGTACTCTGCTTCTTAGGCTTGATCTCATTTATATTTCATCCATCGGCTCAAAGCTCAAACCTGAACCTTAGAGTTTAATTCGTGTGATTTCTGATGCACCTGTACTGAAAACGCAAAGGCAGTTTTCTTCAGACTTGGAATTCTTCATAGAGGTTTTGGTGACAGATCCCAGACAGAATTTAACTTGATACAAGCCCACCTTGCAGAAAGGGAGCTTCTCACCACCACTAACCATTTTCCTTTGGCCAAGTCCAGCCCATGTGCCTCCTCTGCCAAAATCCCTCTCGCTCCACCGCTGCAGTGGATCCGATACCTGCCCTCCAGCTGCGCATTTACAGCAAAACCATTCGTGACTACTCACCGTGTTTGGTGATTTGGGCTGCCCTATTGCACGCACCCCTAGCAATAGGCTCTCACATTTTGTTTTTGCCCGGCACGTGTCAATTCCTGCTACTCCTTTACTTACAGGGTAAACACAGACCAACCACAGAGGCCAGGTACTCCCCTGCTGCCTTTTCCTCTGCACATTTACCCGATGTGAAATCAGCTCCTTGGTGTTTGTCCAATTCTGCTGCTAAAAGCTTTGTTTTTCTCATCAAAAAAAGCTTTTTAGCACTCTGAATCTCAAAAGCCTGTTAGAAGGGACATGTTTTTTATGAGAATCTTTTATCAGACTATATTCCAGTGTTGCTTGTATGCCCTCTTGCTGATGCCACACACTGGCACAGACTCTGGTTACAATCTCTTTATTGAGATATTTCCAGTGGTTACACTTCCTGGAGCTATTTTATAAGTGCCCAGGTAAACAAACATGCAGGGGAACAGTCATTTAGAAGAGGTGGAGCTGTATGAATACACAGGAAAAAAACATCTTTATATAGGGAAAAACAGCATAAGTACTGAGCAAGGCGATTCTGGAAAAGTGTGTATGTGTCTGTGTGTTTGTGTGTCTGTGTGTGTTCTGGAATACTTTTATATATTGCTAAAAAAAAAAAAAAAAAAAAGCCCCATTTTTTTCCCTTGAGGAAAAGGAAATTAAGAGTTTAACATTTCTCCAAAAGTCTTCTCCCTGTAATTACGCTGTAGATCAATGTTTTCAAATAGTTTCAATAGCTTAAGAATAGTCTGTCTTTGTGAATTGTCATTGTCATAAGCAAAAGCAATATTAAGCAAATGCCTATTCCAATAGCTCATAGGAGCCCTAAGGAAAGTGCAAAAGTAAAACATTCTAAACTATTTCATGGAATTAAATTTATTGAAAAAGTCAGGTCTGATATTTGGGTCTGCCTTTACATTTTTCAGATAGATCAAACATTTCAGTGTGAATTTGATAATCCTTTTCAAAATCAATAATCTATGCACAACATCTTGTTTTCATTGAGGAAGGATTTTTGACACACATACTAGCCTCCAAAACCAACCAAGAAATCATTAAAAGAATGTACCAGCCAGCTGTAATGGAAACATTCTTCATTTTCTTTCTGTGACTTTAATATATGATTGCTCAAATATGTGGCTATAAAGAAAGACAAGTGGAGTACTAATAGAAATATAGTATATGACCAAATGCTGAGCAGTCACCTGTGAAGTGAAAGAACAGAAAAATTAGAGGAATTTAGCTTCCTTTTGTCTCAATGTGTCATTATATGACTCACCAAATGTTCTTCTCCATCACATATCAGAAGTCAAAGTACCAATGTTCTGGCAGTTTTCTTGCTGGGTACAGAGGTAACCACTTCCTGCTAAAAATTATTTTCAAATAGCTGATAAATGCAAGTGCCAAAAGGAAAGTAGAGGGAAAAGAAAAAGGGAAAAAAAATAAAATAAAGGGAGAGAGAAACGAAAAGAACCCAGCATTTTAAATGTGAGCTGTGAATTAATCAAATTAAATTATATTCTCCACTGTGTCTCTGGGAGGGAAGAAAATTACTGGTGTTCCAATAGTTGCTACTTTATTAAAAGCCACTCTGTTTTTTTTCCCAAAGCTTTTAAAGCAGAGGCAGACCGAGATTAAAATCCAACCAGTAGTTAAAAGCTACTTTCCTTTTGTTACTGAGCTTCTGAAAGGGCACTCAGGAAAACAGATGCATTAAATGCTGAAGGATGAGGACAGATAACATTTGCACCTTGTTGCTTCAATGTATTTTGTCCTATGCCCATGCAAATGCCAGAAATAGCAAAGCACATGCCACACGCCGGCAAATTAGGTAAGCACCTGCTTAACTTAAGTACTGGAAAAAACTTTGGGATTTTCTCCATAGTTTAGTGAGAGAAATCAGGATATGAAAAGGCATTGGGTGTATTTATTCTGCTAATAAGCCTACAATTGCACTGGGGACCAAGGCTGGGCTATAATTTCATTTTTAACATGGCCAGGAAACCTTCTCCAACACCAGGAGCAGACTAGAGAGAGAGCTGGGCTCTCTCTTTGCTGATCCGTGACAAAATTGCCTGCCACAAGCGATGGTTCTTGAGCGGTCATGGAGAGCTAGCAAGGGGAGTCTGCAGTGCAATTCATCTCATCTTAAAACAGAATATCTAAACCAGATCAGGTAAATCACATCTCAAAATGATCTATTCCTCTCTTTTGACTATAAAGAGAGCCTGAGTTGCCTGGCCTGAATTAAGGCACCTACCTCTTAGACAACAAAATAATGTCAGATGAATGCCATCTCTTTGCACCTGACCAGATGATCCCACTGGGACTGCATCCCTAATGGTAAAAGCTTTCTTTCTTTGTAACGGTCTCCCATTATGAAGACGGTAAGACACGCAGTTCCTACGGCAGATACCTCTTCAGCAGGAAAAAAAAAGCTGGTCCACAAAGGGAACCCCATGATACATTTCTTAGGTTGATAAGTAAGGTATTTTAATTTTTAACGGTGGTAATTGTCTGCTTTTCCTGCTCAAAGATACTAGAGAAAATTTTACATCAACAAAGATTAAAAAACCCCCATGCTTTGGATTAATACAACCCCTGTTCCAGGAAGGGACTTAAGTATGTGTGGAGCATTAACCATGTGAGTAGGTCGAGCTGGTTTCCGCAGCAGGTGTGGACTTTTATCCAAGGATGCAACAACTCTTCAGAAACATTACAGAGATTGTAAAATCAGTATAAAAATGATCATTTGTCAATAAAACATTTCCGTTTCCAAAATATTCCATCTAGCCCTGGTTATGAAATGAATAGTAAGTTAATGTTTCCAATCCCTTTATTGTTGCAGCCTTTTCTTTCTCAGAAGGAAAGTGAAAAAGCTATTTTCAGTCAGAACCGGAATGGTACTTTTCAATCGCCTGCATAAAATATGTCAGCTCTGTAATCTGTGATGTTGACATGTGGAAAATAATTCTATTAACATTCATCTATCCATAAAATTTTCTTTTAATTCATTCTTTCTCTTTTACCTATCCACAAACACTCAATTTTTTTTTTTTTTTTAAATGAACCCTACAGCTATACAACCACTGACCAGAATCAGAATCCATCTGCATTTCAGGTCTAGCCCTTTTACCAAAATTGATCCTCACAGAGGTCACTACAAGCCTACAGGGTTTTCACTCTAAAATCCATTAAAAAGTATTAAACCACCATAAATGCACTAGTAAAACAAAATAAAGACAGGGAACTACTGAGGTTTTGTCACAGCACTAGAAAAAGGGACCTGATGTGATTTTATAGCTGACTTTGCAAACGCATCCGTAACTGACACAACCAAGTGACCAAGCCACCACGAGGACACCCATGAATGAGTTTCCTACAACTGTGAACAGCCAAGCAGCGTGGCACTAAGCCCACGTCAGCTGTTAATTCTTTTTTTTTTCCTTGGCTTCTCAGGTGGATTTTAAAGCTTAAATTGAGCTCTGTACAACCACAGCAGTACTGCTCCCCGTGCCCGAGGTGCGGGTTTTTGCACCGAATCCATGTTTGCTTCTTGATGGGGTATAGCCTAAGAGAACGCTGCTTCTGGCAGGAGTTGTTTTCACTCAAACACTAGTTCCGAGGCACTGATTAATACATCAAAATGATTCAGCCTTTGCTTTGTCAACTTTGCCATCTGCCTGCTTCTCCATCATCTGTCCAAATGGGAGGGGATGGCCCTACAGAAGTCCACCTCCTCCCAGTCGCTCCCACCAGTGCGGCTGTAAAAGTGAAGTGATACATATTCCACTTAGCTGTCAGTCAACAGTGGCCTTGCAAACAGCTCGCAGGCTGCTCTCCAGTCGCGGTTGGTGGTCCGGGAAGCCTGCAGACCACGCTCAGGGATGAGTACGAGCTTCATCCATGCCTGAATCCACATTTACAGTCTCACAACCTAGACAAAGCTTAACAGGCTGGTCTCAAGGGCACCTTGGGTTTGCTCTAAGGGACGTCCAGTGCAAACGCACGGCACTACCCTGCAGAGAGACCTCCACGTGCCTTTATGATCATTTCAGCAATCCAGGGCGAGCAGAAAGGAAAAGATGTAACGTCCCGGCTGTAGAATGGCTAGTGGAGTCCATTGGTGCTGTACTGAATGCTGAGAGTCTCGCTGGAAAGATGGTGAAATAATTCATCCATCCAATAGAACATCTTAATTGCTATGTGTCAAGGGAATGAGTCAAAAATATAATCCGGTTTCAGTGGGATGAGATCTCTGAAGATCCCGGCTGCCATCTAGTGGAGTCGTGACGTGTCTTTAGATTAAAATAAATATATAAATAGTACATAGGGGAATAACAGACAACTAACCTCTAATCTGTAGGTTAAATAGCCTCATTACTTGAGAAGAAGTCATATAAAAGTAGAGTAGCCTAGACACCAATGCAACTGAGGACAGAACCACATCATAGTCACCGAAAATAGGGGATAAAGGAATACTAAAGTTGTCTCGCCGACTATTTCTGAAACAGTTTGTGTCTTCTCTCTCACCTCAATGGAAAACCACACAAGGGTTTTTGTTCCCAACTAAAGAAATGTTGGGCTGTTTTCAGAGTAATTATATGGTATTTTAATTCCCCCCACCCCAGCTTGTTTTCTAGCATGTGCACTTTGCAACACAACCATACTGGTTTTGCTAGAAAAGGTAGCAGATATAGATATTTTCACTGAAAGTTCACTTTACAACTTTCTGACCGGCACTGTTTGTTCATCCTCCTGGCAGATCAAAACATACATCAGGTGTAGCCTGTACCTCGTCACCGATGGTGGCCAAAACTCACATCTAGGGACAGGGCAGGCAAATACTCTGCTTCCCTGAGAACCTCTTCGAAACCAACCCGCTTGTGGCTCTGGCATTTTTCAAATTTTCCATTCATATCTCCAACCTTGTCTTGAACCCACGCAAACTTTGCATGCCTGGCAAGGCTTTCAGTGTTGTGCAGGGGGTGAGGGAACTTTTCAAGGGAAAAACCTTTCACCTCCACACTGACACTGCTCGTTTTCCTTTAACATGCTTTCATGCTCCCTTATGAAATTTTACCTTGCTTCTGTAGACCCCACCAGATACAAAGGCACAGTTAACACAATATAAACAGAATATCACGTGGGTTTTTCCCATCAAGCTGATTTGGACTCAGTGTTCTGGTTTACTCATTGTTATTATCTGTTCAGTAAGGAGTCGGAGAAAATCCTTAACCTGTTAATGCACTCAGTGTGGATTAGGTGTGGATACTTCTCTAGTTTCTAAAATCCGAAATCAATGCTAGTATCAAAAAAGGTGTTTCTACAATTTCTTGTGTGCTGGTAGCACTCTTGTAGACATAGTCCATTGGATCAAGGAACTTCATCTGGCTGGAAACCAATCTGAGTTATTAAAATAAAGCTAGTACCTGGGCAGAGCAGGGGAGGCACTACCTCACCCTCTCATCATTCCTAACCTTGGCTTAGCTAGAACAGCTAGAGGTGAATCCCATTCCTAATTTAATGATGTGGTCCTAGCTGTTTGTCCCTATCATAGGGAATCCAGCTTAGTCATTTTGGCTTCATCTATAGTTACTGGAGAAAGGGAAAATGTTCATTTCAGGGTGCTTCTTCCCACTTCCCTAACACCCCTCTACCAAGTTTCAAGGTGGCATTTGGCTCAGTGAATATTTTCCATCTGTGGCGTAACAGGTAGCTGTTATAAGAAGGAAATAGGTTTTCTAGTATTTTAAACATGCAAAACCTGATAAGAGATCAGTCTGATTCATGTCAAATTTGGGAAAAGGAAATGGATAGCTATAGCCCTTCAATTTGGAAGTGGATTGACCAGAAGAAAGGGTTATATAAACTAAGCTTGGAGCAAGGAATGTCATCTTCATCATCTAGACAGCTCTGCACATGACCAACTGTGGTACAGATAAATGGTCTGTCAGGATAAGTGAGCATGATAGGGGAAATAAAGAAACACAGATTTATTGCAGACATTTGTGTGTAACTGCAATGTTAAGGATTTATTGTATTTGCTCCTGTTCCTTTAAGAAAGGTATTTATTTGTCCACTTTGATACAGCAATTTTGTTCAATCACATACAAAATTAGAGGAAAATGCTATTGCTACATAAAATTACAAATAATCTTTTCACTTTCTCTCCTCATATCCTAAAATAGTAATGTACGTTAAAAATGGATAACATTTGAACCAAAATATAGTAGAAATAAACATTTACAGTCATTTAATATTATGACATGAAATATGAACACGATTTATTTTTATTTGCAACTAAACAACATTGATGTTCTGCAAGCATAAAAATAATGAAATATTCATACAAACTGCAATTCTCTTCTTAAGCTCTTTAGGTGTAAGATTTTCATAGTATGTTATAAACTCATTTTCACTAACCAAAAACCTCACCATCATTCTGACATATTTTGCAGTAGGCAAGACCTGATTAAAAGCTTTATTCTTTGTGGATAATTGCAAGACATTCACCTTAAGGATACCATATTAATATCTTAATTCGATAACATGAGAGCACAATTCTAGCTAGACAGTGATTGTGTAGGTGTAATTGTCTCTCTTGCTGATGTGGATTACGCGTGTCTGATCTCAGTTTCAATTTCCAGACCTCTCCCTGATCATCAGGGAACAGTATCATTATAATTCAAAGATGTTTCATGCTTCTTCCCAATCTATTATAGATAGACAGGGACATCTCCCTTTTCCTACAGATACATACAGGCAACACAGAAGATCTGGAATCTTAATACATGGAAGGATTTCAGGTACAAATTGGTTTAGATAACAAATTTTGCTAGTAGAGCTTTTATTAGAATAATCAATCTAAAGCTCTCTAAACACTTTGGGCCACTTCTAATATTTTTATGTTTTCTCTTCTCTACAGTGTCCCACAATAAGGTCAATGTCATTATCACTGTAGGACATCCCTTGGTAGAGGTACCTAGTGTTTACTGTGTTACAGGTTGAATTATAATTCAAATAAAGCAAAACACTGAAAAGCTGTCCTTGCTTCACTCAAATCTGAAATTATTTCATGGTGTAAAAACAGTAATAGTAACCTCATCTTCATGTTAGATAAAGACAGAAGAACCGCAAGTGTTCACTGTTAATCACTGTATGATGCACCATTTAATTTTGTTAATATAAAATAGATACTGTTAGTAGGAGAGACTTTGCCATTGCTATTGATTGCCATTGAAGTTATTAATAGTTATAGTGTGTGGGGAAGCAATGTAAGGCACTAAGCTAGATAGAAAAAAAAAAAAAAAAACAAAATAAAAGTGTGATTGCCTGACAGACAAATGATAAAAAATTGAGGACAAAACCAATGGACGAGAGCCTAACAGAAAATGCTATCTGAATGTGTAATGTAGAAGAAACTAATCAAATACTCTACAGTGAGATATTTCCCTTCAAAAAAATAAATGGAAGATGGGGTCTTTAGTGATGCCATGTTGTCAAAAATACTATTTATTTTTGGGAATCTGGCAGGTGTCTTTGAGGGTAGAAGGAAAAAAGTTAATCAATGTCACACAGTTGTTCATGATACAACATAAAAGCCAAGTCCAAGTGACTTAAGTTGCACCTAAGGTCTCAGAAACCTGTTTCTAAAACTGCTGGTCTTTTTTTTATTTCTGCAGCCTGCAGTGAGATCAGATCAGCCATCACGCCTGGAAGCTTTGTTTAACTTCTGTCTTTATTCATTGCAGTGTAAACCCTGTAACAATTTGCACACCCTGGGAATGATTGTCTATCTTCAGGTCAATTTTCCATTGCTCTGGGCCTACTCCAAGTGAAAGTAAATCATACTTTGCAAAATTCATTCTTCAAAGGTTAAGGAGTTTCTGCTACTTACACTTTTCATACTTGTTTTATCAAACTTTGCATGTGACAGGCAAGAACTTGCAGAAACATAATTTTATGCAATAAGTGTGCATGTGCTCCTAAACTAGTGTTAAGCTTGGTAAAAATTATCTAAATTCAATGCAATCCCCTTCCTGAAAAACTGAATTGCTTATGGTTTAAAATTCTGCTTAACGATTTATATTCAAGATTGAATTTGCTAAAAATGCAATATAACCTTAATATCCATGCCATGACTAGTCACAATTGTTATTAATATTCTAATTAAATAGTTAGAGTCATGTCTTCTGATTTTAGCCACTTCGGTTTCCAGTTTCAGCTATCCCACAGGAAAGTATTCCCCCTATAGTAGCTATTTCTTTCAGGAAGGAGTGAAGTGCTCTCTGAAGATTCCTGCCTCTGTTCATGTTAGAAAAAGCAGAGATGCCTAGAAAAGGACAAAGTCCTAGTGTTTGATAGCCCTATTTAGGTGAGAATGCATGCTGCAGATACTTTAATGCAGCCAAATAATTGTCCCTATTATATATGATACAAAGCCAATGAAAATTATTTGGACAGACTGCCAGTATTCTCGATTCAGAGGGATTTGGTGCCAAGCCCTTCATGCAGGCTTCTATAAAAGCAGAGAACAAGAGCCCTGAGAAGTCCATGTATTCATGTGCCTTCATATCTGTTACTAACTTGTCCATTTAATGTCAGACTCATCATGGTAACACCATTTTAGAATTGAAGGACTTAATTATAAGCCAGAAAATCTCTTTGATACAGTCAAGACTTACAAGAGTCTTAATATGAGACGTTATATCACTGCTTGAGACATGGAGATAAGAAAATGCCATCATACATTCAGAAATCAGCTGAGCCAGACAATGGTTGATCTGTTCAGCAGAAGAAAGAATAATATTTATTTTTTTATCACCTCTTCTTTTATCTTCCAGTTATGGAGCATGATGGTCTTCAGAGTAAATTTGCCACTTCACATTTAATTATACAGCAACAGAAATGCAGCAGCTGTAGGAAATTTTCTATCTAAGCATGTTTGGGTAGAGATGGGTAAAATTTAGATGTCTTAGTTGAGCTATTACTCTGGGCTCCGTCCTAGCTGATAGAGACCACGATCTTTTGGAGCCTGAAAAACATCTAACTCCGGGAAAAAAGACTCATTCAACTGCCTCAACACTCATGCTTACAGGTTATGCCACTTTTTCGCATTAGCTGGATGCTGTATGACACTGAAAGCCATGCAAACTCATCTCTCTCTTAGTCTCTTACTTTCAACAGATCGACAGCCATTCAACACATGCTTCCATCCAGCTGACCTTGAGTCCTTCTGGATAAAGGAAAGAAACCAATAGAAACAATATCTTGGGCCTCACATTGTAAGATGTGTTCCAAGGAGTCACTGCAGAAATGGAAATAAACACCTTCCTTCCACTGCTCCCTCACACTCTTCTCCCACCCTCAGATCTGAATTCAGCCATTGCTGTATTTTTCACAGACAGAAGAAAAACAAGGAGAAAAACATTTTTTTTTAATTGAAAGAGGAAGACACCTCCTTTATGTAAAAGCAGTCAGCTTTTCCATAAAAACTAGATGATATGACATTCCACTTCTTCACTTGTAATTACCTGGATACAGCAAAGGAAAAAGGAAGACAAATCCACTTCTCTCTGTTATCACTTCTGTTGTTTAATCAGACTTGGCAGCTCACTGAAACATCCAGAAGAGCAGGGTAAAAGTGTATCAGTGTAATAGTCCTCACTGTTTGGTACAGTTTAGCTTTCTTCACTCCTTTCCAAGCCCTGATGTCCCCATCAAAGAGGTTTATCAATCCATTAATCTACAAGTTACAACAACCATTGGGAAAAAAAACCAAACCAAACCAAACCAAACCAAACCAAACAAACAAACCCCCTCAAGTACAAACACTGGGAATGAAAGTTTATTTTCAAGCTTCTGAATGTTTTACAACACTGGGGAGCAAAACCAGTCACACATAAGAAAATACTTAGCAGTATTCCTAGCAGTCTCCTGGTCTGTCTCTCATGGGTGTCATTCTCGTTCGGTGCAAAAGTTTGCTTTTCTTTTTAACTTACTTGCAAAGAGCAGTTATTCCTTAATGATTATCTTATGGAGCTTTATCCCTTCCAACACCTTGGCTTTTTGCTACTTGGCTATCTGAAATTTTCTAACCTGTAGCTACTGAAATAACATAAGAACATGAGGGTGTATTGGGCTTTATTGCGAACTTTGAAACTTTTTGCTTCTAAAGAGACAATATAAAAAGACAATATAAGAAGACTTTTTAGTCATTGTGTTGCAGTTTAACAAGACATTTGGCTTCTTATTTGCATGTCTACTTAATGAAAACAAGGAACAAAGCTTGAACAAGCTGGATAAACTCCAGCTCCCATTGCATGAGGATTGAATTCCAGTTTCCAGAGCTGGTCATCTATGGTGTCAGTGAAGGGTACTACTGGTGTCCACTCCCTAGACACATTATGCTATATGGTTCGTCAGTGAAAATGTACAGGAAGTGAACCAAGAAAAGGTGATTTTTCTGTTTGCTGTGATGCATAGCATATCAATGAGAGGGTTGTTTTGTGTTTAGAAGACCAGCCAGTGTTTAATCTGTCACTGCAATGCTTGTCCTGCAAAAGACATCCAGTGGATAGAACTGCTGTAGAAGTGGATCCTACTCCAATTTGCTTAGTATAAACTGCAATCGTTATGTTTGGTGGGTTTTTTGGTTTCTTTGTTGTTTGGATTTTTTCCTAATCAGGCTTTTATATGTGATTACTCCAGATCCTGAGGCCATCTTTAGCACACAGATGTGGTCATTTTTACTCCAGAACTAGACGGCACAGTCCATCTCGTCCTCCTCCACACTCGCATAAGTCCATATCTCTTACCGTGCCACCTCCGGCCAATTTCCGTTTGCACCTCAAAAGGAAAGGAGAATGCTATTTTGTGGTCAAATACTGCTTGGGAGTAGACCGGTGGGAAACAGGAAAGACAGAAATAGTGGCTAGAGAAGGGTAAAATTTAGACATCTCTGTCCGTTAGTTCCTCTGGACTCCCTTTCTAGCTGAAACAGAAAAGTAGGATATTCCAGAGAATGTTTCATCTGGCCTGTCTCAGCATGCCCATCCCTCTGCACTGATGAAAACATCTAGTGTGGCTAGCTCGGAGTTGGCCTCCCATGCTGAGAAGACTAAATGAACCCCACTCTTCCTTTCAAGAAGTACGGACATACTTTATGTGAGTCCTCTCTTCCTACTTTATGACTATGGTCCCAACAATCAAAGTTTAGTATTAGAGCTGTCACAGTTAAGTAAACAAAAAAAGTCCCACTTTCATTTTTAACTTACCTGGTTTCAATTTCTACCTGGTGGTCCTCTGTCTGCCTTCGTCTGCTGAACTGAAAAGTCTCAGCACTAAGTAACTTTCTCCCATCAAAGTAGTTATACTTTAATATCTTTATGCGTAGCCAAGTCACCTCAGTCTTCTTCTGAGGAATGAAAGAGCTTGAGGTCTCTAACTTTAGCACTGTAAAGCATTTTCTCCATCACTACAATATTTGATCAGCTTTCTTTTATATCTTCTCCCATTTTTTTTAAGTATTCCAGTAAAGATCTCACCAACATTGCCTACACAGTTAAACACATTCGCTCCCCATCACTTGCTCTTCCTCAGTTGCTAAGGGATGTCTTGTTTCCATCTGCTTCTAGAAAAGTATAATCTGCAGCAAGTTGCTTAATCAACATTCACCAGTTTGTGGCTAAGAAATAATACTGCTTTGCTATTTAAGACGGTGAGGGGAAAGCCATCAGCAATCAGGAGACATTTGCTTTCTGTTGTTGACAGCTATGTATACCATGCATTGGCATATTCACAGAAACACACAGTGGGTCCAGACCAGCCCCTAAAGCCTGTTTTCACATCTGATTCTTATTAGAAATATGCCTTCCCAGATGTTTAATAGGAAGGAAATTTCTAAATTGAAGTGCTGTATGTCTGGGACGTCAAGCTGAATGTAAAGCTATGGTCTACCATCAGAAGAGATTAGGTTTATTAATAGACTAGTGAACAGGAGTGTTAACCAAATGCAAGCATCATTAGAGCAGTCAACAATTCGTAGTCATAAGCTCAGCCAAAATATTAAGAAGCGTTAATATATTTGAAGATATTTGTTTAACTATTTCAGAAATTTCTGACAAAATTAAGGAAGTATGGACTGTGGCACACGTAGACAATTAAATACTGTTTGAAAGCTTAATTAGCCCTAGAGTTTAATCTTGGAAAATGGAGATTTAGTCAAGACAGCCCAGGGTGTCTAGAGTGGGTCGGCTATCTCTAACACAGACAACTGTACTTGGTCCTTTGAATATTTTACTGACTGTGGTGATTAGGAACAGGATTCATCTCCTAAACACACCTTTGATACTCTAGGGGATGCCCGGTGGGGTGGTATATATGAATCAGGACTCTCCCTTTTTAGGACCAGCAGGTAGAAACCTGCAGACTCTTAGTGTAGTCTGACACTGAATCCCAGTCATACTCTAAAGTAGCTATCATCTCAGCTACTCTGCAGTCAGAAAAGAGGGGGAAATTCCAGGGTTTCAACCCATTCTAAAATATGGAGGATAAACTGTTATGTTTCCTATATAATTTATTTAAGATGCATTCTTATCACAACACCTAGACTGTATAAATCGACCTGGATGCAAAGCTAGATGGAATGATTCCTGTCCTATCAACAGTAAAATTCTGATTTATATATTCTAAATGGAAAAACAGACTTATGAACATGAAGATATACTGGGAAGCTTCATAAGCATATTAAAAATACTACAAAATAATATTTCAGTATTGGGTAATCAGCATAAATTTAAATTCTTTCCAATTTAATCATAGACCTTTAGTAAAAGGAGATTTCTTTGCATCACTGCAGCAGCTTGTACTTTCAGGTCTGGACCTAGCATGGGTTTTCTGAGCCCCGTTATAGTACGAAAATGTGCGGGAAGGATAAAAAATGCTTGATGGAATAGCAAAGTAGTAAAAGTTCATTTCTCCACTAGATGGCTTCATTCCCACGAAGATAATTGAAATGAAATTCAGCTTCGTTGATTCCCATGTTAACAGACAATCCTAAGAAACTAAAAGATTTGATTATCTGCTTGTATGAAACTGATTATTAACTCTATATATCTGCCAGTGAAAGCAATATTGTAAAGGATATAGTTTCCTTACCTCTTGGTTCAGGAAACAGTAGAGAACTGCTACAATAAACCCCTAAAAAAGACCCCCCCAAAAAAAATGTTGAGTGTTAGTACAGTTTGAAAAAGCCACTATCTGACTTCATGATGGTACTGTGTATGTGAATTAATGAGTATCACTATAGGTTGGAGGACTGTTATAAATTGGAAAATTCTTTATGTATCTCCAATAAAGCTGATCAGCCAGATAATCAACTAGTTAGTGGCATTTTACCAAAGTCAGTAACACGACATGAATTCACAAGAACAGATGATATGGCAGCTGAAGTTCTCCCATATTATGCTTACAAAAGTATGGTCCATTCTACAGCCAAACACACTGTGAGCTAATCCTTTACACAGCGTAAATCAGTAAGGAATCATAGACTTTGTAAGGAGATCCATGTATGGAGGTCATACAGCTCTCCAGTCAACTTCTGTGTCTTTGCAGTGTATCAGATGAGTTCAAATTCTGGCCTATTGAACACTTCTATTAAGATTCTCAATTGAGATAAACCCAGGAAAATCCTAGAGGGGTCGATGGACCTATGTGATCAGATACCATATAAACAACTCATCCTTTTATTCAGTTAACTTATTCCTTACATTGTTAATTAACTCAGTGAAGGCCAGCTCCAAGTAGGGTCAGGATTAAGATGTGCAGGGTTTATTGGACAGGACTGACACAATGGATTAAATCCTCAAAAGGACTAAACCAGCACAACTGCTGGATTTTTGGTGAGACTCACTGACAAATGATGCCATGCAACCATTCAGAGGGGGGTATGCTCTCTTGGGAAGTTTGGTAGGATTGCCCACAGCTGCTTCTTGCTGTCTCTGAGGTGCAGCACAGGGAAAGGGAGGAAAGCAAAGGGCACCTGGGTGCTGCCTTGCACATAACCCAGGTAGGAAAGCCACCTGGAGGGTATGTCAGAGCAGCCGCAGTAGCTGTTCTAGCTGGCACCAAGCTCCTCAAGCTGTCCATGCCCTGTGTCCCAATTTGGAGCAGCTGGGGGCATCCAAAGTACACCAAATATTTTGCTTACCCAGGAGGGAAACGCATGTAGAATTCCTCAGGGCAGTAGTCTGTATGGGGCTGATATGTGCACCAGGCAGTATTCAATGTTTATACGTTTGCCTATCAATTTATTCTTTGCCAAAGAATTAGCAAGGGGGCTGGACCTATAGCTCTGATTGCCCCTGGATAACTTAATGTCAGCCCAAATCACCCTGATCTTGTCAGTGAAGTCAGGGAAGGTATGTGGATTACCACTGGTAGCAAAGAAGTATTTCCATACTTGACTTTGACCCACCATCCAATTACACATGCATCTGAAAGCCTTGGCCTTGGATTTGCAAAATCTGCAAATATACAGACTAGCCTACAGCCAACTAGGATGTAGGTCACATCTTCAGATATTGTAACTCAGCAAAGAACCATGAACTCTGTGAGGAGACACTAGCTTCAGGATCCAATGATTTTTTGTGCAATACTAGTTGTCATGTGGACACTAGATTAAATTAGAAAATCTACTAAGAAGAAACTGAAGCCTCTGCAGTAATTTTACCTGAAAAGATCCAAAGCAAAGCTCTAAGTAAAGCCGGACCCCCAGGCTGGTATATTCCGGAAGAAAGTTGAAGACTATATAATGGGTTCCAAATAACGGAATTAGAAGCAAAGTTGACCTTGAGAGACGTCTAGGACATGAGAAGAAGTACGGTAACATTATTTCCCTGAGTAAAGACTAATGCATGCAGTATGCCACAGTAATGAACGGAAGTTAAAAAGAGGATCTAAATATCTACATGTGAAGTTCATTTCTTGGGAGTACAGCGGTGCGAAGAAAGCGTGATGAGAAACTAGCTGGAGGTTTCTGATGCTTATTGCCTTATTGGCAATACCACATTCATGGCTCTTCTTACGGTATTTTGGCGTTCTGTCTTTCTGAATGAGATTACAGCTCAGGAAAACACAAAAGCGTAGAACATATTTTGCCCCATCAGAGCCCTTGAAAATTTGACATTTATTTGTAACTAAATACAGAGAAAGTAATATGCAGTCTCCCTTTATAGTCCACATACAGGAAAAGGCATCTATAAAGGGTAATTTATCCTGCCCTAAATCAGAGATCTAATGTGGATTCAATGAATGGTTTCCTAGTGTCCCCATTGATTGTAAGTGGAAGGTAGACATCCAAACTAATCTGAATACATCATGTTTAGATGGCCAATATTAGGTAAGATGAGTCTCATCCTTTTAATAGTTTTCTTGGGAAAGGGATAAAGTTGGGAATTTCTAAAATTTAATGCCAGCCAAACTGAGCCTCTCTGTGACACCAGACAAGTGCTTCTCTGTATAGAAAAGATGATATAAGTTTTTATTATTAAAATAATTTATTTTTTAATTATTATTCCATACACTACCTGTACTGAGAAGAGTTATTGAAGTTGATTTGTCTAGGGTCTAGTTTTTTCAGCAAAATTCTGATGATGTTGATAAATAGGACAAAATTGACCTGTTCACAATATTTGGGGGGAAAAAAAAAAAGTTACTTTCTAATGTAAAACTTTGCAATGAAAATCTGGTTTTTTTACTTCAGTTATTATGTAATTTGTGCAGTTGCAATGAGACCAGTGTAAGATTATTAATGTCATTCCTGTTATCAGCATTCAAGCATCTAAACAGGTTGCATTCCCTCTTAAAGAAATAGCTGAAGATGAAAACTTGAGAATTTGACTTTAAGGACACTATTTATGTCAATAGCTTGTCTGATTCTTTTAATTTTTGTAGCTCATACCATTTTGAATCTCTTTTGAGAAGGCTATTGCTTTAATATCTGGCTAATATCTTTAGACATTATTAGTAGAATTCATCTGACTAAATATAGGTATCTACAAGAGATGCCTCCATCTGAGCTAATCACCCTGTTCTCCCTTTGTAGTCGATGGAGAGCCAGCCAGTACAGTCAACAGAGCCTCAGGTGGAGTTGGGGACGAGTCATCTCCTCCAAAGGTAGACATCTATTATAAGTAAGTCAGATGAATCACATACCAAAAGTGCATATTCCTCTTTGTTGACTCCAAAGAGAGTTGAGCTCAGCTCCAAAGCTAGCTAGGGTCAGTCCTAACTTGCAAATCAAATTTTTTATAATTGCAATTTGGCACAGCTTTACCAAAGACTGTGAAGCTGCTCAGTTTTCCACAGTCAGAGAGTTTCTCCCTACGCATTTTTGTGTATCTGTACACACCAGCTCTTCTTTAGGTGAGGCTGAATGCTTAATTTTGCCTAAGAACGTCCGCATTTTACCGGACAGTCCAATCTCATTTAATCCATCAGTGATGCCTTAAGTACATTGCAGCAGAAAAATCATCACTGCAATCCCCTGAATTTCTTGACTTCAGATGTGGATTTCAGATGAGCAGTAGTAGAGGGGAAAATAATGGAGATAGAAGGAAATGTAATATTTTATTGAAACATGGCAAACTATGACCAGAATTCAACTTGAGATTCTTCATTCACATTGTTTGCATATATATGCCTTATTTGTATGTATCTGTCCTCCAGTTAAATTAAGCTTTTAATAGATGGCCTTAAGGTCATTTGTTAGCTACTTGCTCGAGCACTGTTTGGGTTTAATGACATGTGGGAGTAATCATACATGATAATAATTTAAAGCCCATCAGTTTATTCAATAAATGTCAGGCTCAAGAGCTATTATCATAGTTATCACCTATGAACAGAAACCTTTTGCCCTTGAAAGTTTGTATTAAAATTTATGGCTGATTCTGGACTCTTAGGCTAAAACTTTGTTTTCAAATATTATAAGGATGGTTTAGCCACTCACCTGCTATTAATTTCAACCAAACTGACAATTCTATGAAAGTTTTAATTTGTTTGAAGTATGTTTGCTTTGGCAGGGTGGCAGGTCTCTGCCTCTTTTTAGTTTGCATTGGACGTAGGCAAGTTTACAGCAGAAATTCTACCATTCCTCTTCCTTACTTCAAACAACATTTCAGCAAACAGTAACCAGATTTTAATTTAAAAGTCTTTTTTCTTGTAATTAATATTGGCAAACTCAGAAGTACCTACCCCAACAGAAATTATAATAGGTCCTTTGATTAGCCACCAGTAAGGAGAGCCTTGATTAATATCCCAGCATCTGAGAAAATAACAGTAAGTTTAGAAAAAGACATGTATGTAATCACTGCAATCAATTAAAAATACAACCCAAGAATATAGAATAGTGTAGGAAACAATTACTTACGCCGTGTCTTCAAAGTAGAATTTTGCTAATATCCATATAAGGGTGAAAAATGTTGGGAAACCTGCCAGTTAAACAAAAACTGTGGTTGTTTAGTTTCATCAATTAATCCAAATCTTGTCCACTGAAACTCTGCTGTGATGGTACAGATCACTCATATTCAGAACTGGAATTACCCTTTGTGGTATTGGTGTGTGGAATTGGAATTGTGGCCTGTTCATGTAGCAGGAATTGCTTTAAACTCACAGTATAAATGTAAAAACAAATTTCCTAATACCCATGATGGAACGAAACAAGTTATGGCATTGACTGGTGATCATGCACCACTGTGAAGATATGAAGGGACACAGAAGCTGCTTTGCATATGATATAGTTCTGCCACAGAGGCCTGAACTTGCGACTTCTTACTAACATGAACACAATTCACCTGTGTGATCTCACCTGCACTTAGCATTTGCGTGCACTTCAAGTCTCCCTAAAACACAAAAAGCGATTCCGTTTGCTTAGCTGTCAGGCCTGCCTTAACGTTTGGTGGCAACATGCATGGATTGCCTCCCTGAACGGACCAAAAATTCCCCTGGGCAAGTGCATTCACCTGCCGTATAGGAGTTCTCTGCTTTTTTCCTTTACACAGCAACTTTATGGGGCAGTCACTTAGTTTCTGATTTCTAAGTCACCGCAAAAGTCTGAACAATTAGATTTATTACAGACTATGACAAAAAGGAGTGGGGATGTTGCTGTCTCATGCGTGCACTGCTATTTAGTGGATAGAGTTCCTTTATTCGTACAATTGCCCAATGCAAAAGCTGGGCTAGAACTATATCAGGACTACAAAAATGTCTGCTATGACTTCAGATGGACCCATTCTCAGAAGAAGACTGTGTAACTATATTCTGCATGAACAGGAGCAAACACCTAACTTTGGTGTTTGTGATAACTCCTTAGAGGTGTCTGTGTTTTCAATGCGGAGAAGAGGGTTAAGTGGACTAGATCTCCCTTTGGGGGTTCCCAAACGTACTAATTTTCCACTTATTTCATAGAGACTTTAATGGTGTACTTTTAAATACTTGATTGCTCCTCATTAGTATGCATGTAAAAAAAAAAATCAAAGCAATGCCCAAGTTAGGCACTTCAGTTAGGCAGATTAGATTCCACATCCAGTACTTTTAATGGGATGGATAAAGCCTTGTTTAACATCTTGCTTTTTATTCATTTTATGTAAAAGCCTTACTTACCCCAGCCAAAAAGGACAAGCCACCAAAAATATCTTCTCCCGTGAGAAAGGGATGAGAGTAGTAGACAGTTTAGGTAAAGAGCCTCTACTAGCAGCCACATGAAATTGGTCATCATGAAGTAGTGACAGAAAACAACTGAGATCTTGCATTCGGTCTAGAGAACAGGAAAGTCTAGTTTAGGCATTACTTATGGATACATGTGTTAGATTTGCAGATGTAGTAGGCATCTGTAATTCTGGCTTAGATCCACAAAGAACAAGATCTCACAATTACATGTATGCTTAAGGGAAAGCTTCAAATGTAATACGGCTTTCTGAATAGTAAGGCTTTAACCACCATAATACCTTGGAATCTCCACTGTATTTTGCTTTATATCTCTATGTTAGAAATATAGTTTGGTCTCCCAAGCATGTGATTACTCCCACAAAAGCATTGCCTTCAGTGTACCTTGTACGAGTAGAGTTAAATGTCCTTGGCCAAATGTTCAAGGACCCACTTTCCTACTTACGCTCAGTTTTAAATTTTTGTGTGGCCATGAGCAATGCAGAAGAATCATCCCATAAACCTCTGTTTGAAAACCATTGCTGTGTTGCCAATATTTGTGGCTTGATCAAAGCTAAGTTGATTGCCTAGGACCTTGCGTGTCTTACAACTCAGAGCTTCCAGTCAGAACATGAAATCCAACATTTCCAGAAGAAACATCTTTTAAAAGTTGTGTTACGAGGTACTCAGAGATCTTCAATTTTAGGCTTCAGAATATAGAAGCGTAACGGTGTAATGATGCTACTTTTTTCTATGGTAAAGTCTATATCTGATTTAGAGTAATACAGGATCACAAAGTGATGCATTCAGAACATAGAAGGGCATCAGGTACATGCTTATGGAGGTAAACCATACTGAATAAAAGAATTATATAATTTTCATTACAAAAACATCAAGTAGGACAGTATCCTGCTTTTCATGTGCTTACTGTAGAGAAGCTGCAATGATCAATGTCTTCCTCTTGGAAAAGAACAGCATCCTTAATGAAAATGGCAATAGCTTTTAAGATAAAAGTAAAAAAGAGTTGTACATGGATATAATTTCTGGGACAGCGAAGCCTCCTGGAAGAAAAGAAGAGAGGTCCTTCTGAGGTAATTAACTGACTTGTGCTGGCAGTAATTAAAATATGTAATAAGCCCTTGTTTCATCTCAGGCACTTCCAGGCATGTATAGAAAGAACAGTTTCACGCACTGAGCTCTCTCTGCAGGCAGGCAGAGGTAGAAACCTTCCTGATATAAAGCAATTCACCCACAGTCTACATCTTAATCTCCTTCCTTATTAGGTGATGCCCTGATGATGTTTCTGGTCTGCCAAATTTCAGAATTCTCGGGTTTAGTTTGTGTTCAGTATACCTGAGCCAGGCTTTCGGTTGGCATTATTTCTGGGCCAAGAGAAACCTGCGTTTCAGGAATGATCTTTACCGATACAATTCTGACTGTGGCTGAACCACTCTCAAGAGCAAGCATGCAGAGATATCCCGGCATAACTATACAGTTTTCTTAATGAACTGGGTAATGATTCCTTAGCAAGACCTTTTATACCTTATGCCGTGGGTGAGTTAAATTGCATTAAACCCCTGTGTAGACAGCCTTATCCAGAATTAAAGAATTCTTCCTCAGTTTACCAAAATTACTCTTATGAATTAAATGAATGCAGATAAGAGCTTTAAAACAATTCGGCACATCTACTGTAAATTCTCAGATAATTCAGGTTAATTTTTTTATTGTTATTAAATACAGGCTATTGCAGAAGTTATACAGCTTCAACTTTTTTCAACTTTTAAACGCTGAATTCCATCCAGATCCAGTAATCTCAGGGTCACCTAATCTTAAAGCTCACTTGGAGAGTGCAGAATATTATTACTGAACTCAAGTGCTAACTCCATTGTTAACTATAACTTTTTCCTCTCTATTGCTAAGTCTCTTTATGTCCATTGTTTCTTTCTTTCCCCTTATTTGGGTTGGTTTGTTTTCCTGAGGTCAGAGTGGATGTCAATAAACATATCTGTTGACTTCCAGACATGAGCTAGGAACCAACAGAGGTCAAGAAACTTTCCCCAGAGAAACCTGATTCTCACAGTATAATAATAAAACTCTATTCTTTTTTGTCTTGCAGGAATACAAGAAATAAACAAAGATTAAAAAAATAAACCGTACATGGCAGCAACCATCAAATCTACATTAATTGAGAAAATAAATCATCAGTTTTACTCTAGACACTCTAAATTATACCTGAAAATGCCTAATAGCAGGATAGTTCAGTAGGAAAGAAATCTTACCAAACATAGCCAAATTCAGAGCCTAACTTTCAAAACATGTCTTTAGTTGTAAATGGTTCAATAGTTATATATACATTGCCACAGGAACAATAATGATTCAGAATCAAGTTCTTTGTGTATATTCTTTTTATTAATATAAAATTCACTGAAGCCATAAAAGGCAAGCACACATAGTTTATAAAAAGTTATCTTCATTCCAGCTAAAGGAAGTAAATTTATCTATTGGTTATTTAGGATCAAAGTGAGTTGCTGAATTTTGCCAACAGACAGCTGGGGTTTATTTCCTAGTTCTGATCCTTCTCATGCCTGGCTCGCTCTGATCACTTTTCATCTCTAGCTTTAATTTAATATTATTAAACCAATATGGCTGGAAATTTTTATTTTTATTCTTCTGGATTTCTATCTATATTACTTTGTTATGCCTAATGGTGTCTTATACAGTCTGAGACACTAAGAACTGCTAAAAGAATCGAGGTTAGAGGATGACTTCACATACCTGAATGCAATAAGAACTGTCACAGCAATGATGAGTGAGGTGATCGATACACTGTATCCTACAGTGTAGATGATCTTTATAGTGGAGAAGTAGGATTGCTATAAAAGAAGAGAATTATTTGTCACATAACTTGCAGCCAAATGACAGCTGTTTTATTGATTCTGGCAGTTTTGCTTTGTTTGGTTCTTCCAATCTGTTCACATCCCTGACTGCCTTTTTTTCCCCCTTTTAATCCCACAGCAAAATTCAACTGAAATCACTCATTATGGGTTTTTTGTGAAGACCCATTCCATAGCTACATGGATACAGGCCAGTCTGGTAAAGAAACATGTATTGATCAGAATGGTTTCAAGGTCATGCATAACACCATAAAAAAACCAAGCCAGTCTTCCGTGAAGGCATTGTAAAAACTCTAATGTATTTTTATAAGCACTGCCTTTTATACCGTGTTTTCTCCACAGCAGGAGCAGGACAATCCTGCCAGCAGCTGGCTGCATGCTGAATTCAGAATTCTGTCAGCCTTTCCTTATGTTTCTCCACTTTCCTTCGCCCTGCTTCCTTACTTACAATTTTGCCGCCTATTCTTCCTTTTCATTTTTATTATGTTGTGGGTTTTGGGTTTTTGTTTTTTTTTTTCCCCTGGGGTTGTTTTTTTTCTCTTTTTTTCTTGCTGCCAAACTCAATTGTTACTCAGTCAGAATGTCAATCAAAATTCATTTCAATTTAAATGGCATCTCTGTCAGACATGATCTCTGAGTGAGGATAAGCTGACTTCAGCTATCACACATGGAAGTAGAAAACAGAATGAAAAAGCTCTAGGCTGCAAATCTTTCCTTTCAATCTAATGTGGTCTGTCTCTTGGGTCCCATTTCAATGTTTTTATATCCTAAAATCTACACAGCTATGCAGTGCGTTGCTACAGTTCACTGTGGGGAAGGACAGATGCTTGTTTCGAGCCTGAAGTATAACTTAAGGCATTATAGGGCTGACATTAGGTAGGATTTATTTCATTTATTTTAGAATTATTTAAAATTATTTTTAAAAATTAGCTGCCTAACTACGAGCAGCTGAGTCTATAGTAAAACAAGCAGTGCGAGAGCACGGCCACGGGACTGTACTGTTTAATTGTTAACACAATCCTGTTTCTCCTCATTCTGTTTCTTTTCTAGTTAATGAAGGGAAACAAGCGCCCCCAGAAGACAATTCAACTCATTGTGAGATGAGACCTTATCACTTTCTGGTAGCAAGAAAAAGGATCTATCACTTCCACCTGCCTTAACTGGTGTAGGTCGCTAGGTCTGGTTTAGTAGAGCAAAAACATTTGGTGCTGAGGACCCTACATCCATGTTGTGTGTATTTCTGACTAGCCATAATCTAATCCCATGGGCTGAAGTTTTATTATTGGTCAGAGCACACTAGGTGCTCCCTACGTTTGTCTTCCAGGATAGTTTCATCCATAGGAAGCCAGATTATCCTTTCTGAGAGCACCCCTCCGTGTAAATGCAGTAAGTGGGGATAAACAAGAGATTTCCTTGAAAAGCTCACACCTGATCCCGATCAAAGCACTAACATAGACCCACCGTGTAGTGATTAGCTTAGACGTACACAATAATTTTTGGAGATTGATGAAGTTAAATGACGTGGAAACCGTGCATAGTGGCCTTTTCTGTCTGATGGATGAACTGTGAACTGGGTACGATTACCCACGTACCTGACAATGCACAATTCCAGCCAGAGCTCAGAGAAGTCCCTCAGAGCTACAAAGCCAGCCAGTAAGTCTGGAAGGCTCCACTCCATAAGAAACATGTCAAAGCTGGCCTAGGCTGACCTTAGTTGACAGCCTCCACTTGCAAATCACAGATGAAAGACACAGAAAACAATCAAGTCCTTAAGTGGATAAAACTACAACTGAGGACTTGACCTTGCAGTAAAAAATGGGCTACTACTAAAAAAAAAATTCCATAGACTCATTTAAGATTGTTTTTACACCAGAAATGTAAGGGAGCTATAAAAGAAGGAAAGAAAGAGAAGAGCTGCATTTCAGTGTGTTTATTTATGCAGAGCAGCAGGTACTGTGGCTTAGAGGCTGGAAAGGAAGTTTGAGATAAACAGCATGATAGTAGTCAGTACAAAAAGTAATGGGAAGACAAGAGAAATCTCCCCAGGATGATATAAACTAAATTCTCTCCAGCAAGTTGAATGGACTTCACCAACTACAGTATAAATGTTATTTTCATTCTCTCTATAGAGGACAAAAATGTATAGTATTCCCCTGACTTGTACAAATAAAAAGTGCAGTGTTTAGCCTGTACAAAGGAAGGCTAGAGTTAGACTAAATAACTAATTTTTAATCACTTAAAGTGATTTCAACCTCCTTTCTATCAGTTTTATCTTAGTGGAGATTTCTTCAGATTCCACAGTTACTCCTCATTTTCTCCACACTAGCTAATAAGACAGCAAAACGTGATCACAAAAGAGGCTTTATGTAACCACAATAATTTTCAGGATTGTGATATTTTTCATTAAAATATGATATAGTATTTTGGCTTGCCTCTTTTCCCTGGAAAAGGAGTTACAGGAAGCTAAGCACATCTGTACAAGAAGTTTATATCCTTATCATTTAGAGATCAAGCACTATATTTTCCCTGTACATATAACCTCTAAACATCACCAATTGTGCAAATCTAGCTGAAGAAATATGTCAAATTCTGATCTGTATTACAGAGATGTAGATTTTGAAACTTTTTTTTTTTTCCCTATTAGTTATTTTATGCTAGGCATAATGAGATACCAGAAACCCCTCTTGTCCTTAGTTACTACTGAGTTTGGAATAGTGGTTTTATAACAGCATGTTTGCAATAGTGGTTTTATAACAGCATGTTTGCTGTACTGATGCTGTGATGCCACAAAATCATCTTGCTGACTGATATTACTGAAATGAACATGTCATGATATTTCTCTAGCTGTTATATCTGCGAGCAAGTTCAACGGAACTGCATGATTGTATGGAATTTGCAGCTGGCTTTATTTTTATTGCACTCTTACACCTGGATAATAAAACATCCTTAGTAATTCTCCAAAATAAGTGACGAGTAAAATTTGAATTGCATTCCATACTTGGTAAGAAATTTCAGCTTCAGCTGAGTTTCCCTCCCAAGTGGTCTTCAGGAATAGAAAGGAATCCTGTAACGTCAGCACACCACTCACATACTTATTTAATTAAACTTACTTCTTCAAGCGGAATCTCATCTTCTACCGGACAAGCAATATGGTAGGGAGGGAATGGGTCAGACCAGCCTTTCTTTGTGCAGTTCCTTTTTACTATTCCAGCTGAAACAGAAGCACTTATTTTTTTCTGACTAAGAGCCACATAACACAGAAAATAAAAACCACAAGACCTCTTGCTGATACAAAGGTTATACCACGAGAAGAGGATCATCTCCATTAGAATCTCACAGAGTTGATAGGTCATTTTGCATGTGTACATTCAGGTAGTCAGATACAAAACTTTTTACTTTATCTGGAGACAAACAATAGGAAGAAGTGAGAGTACCAAGGTGACAGAGGTAGAGGTGGGAAGGAGTAAAGAAGAAATCATATCAGGGACAAGGAAGTCCACTAAAGAAGATTGGGAAGCACTGCCTCATTCAGAACTCACTCCTCTAATGTATCCCTTCTCACTCCTACCTTCCTTGGGTCTTACTCTTTCTTTACAGATCAGAGGCTGGAATAAGCAGTTTGTTCTATGCGCATTGCACATTTCCATATAAAGATTTATGAGTCAGATGAAGGATAAGTAAGAGAATCCCAGGGCAGGAAATGAATCTGCACAGATGAAAGGGATTTTCCTTATCCTTCATTTATAGCTAGCATGTGTTGGGTGAGGCAGAGGTTGGGCTTTACAGTTTCTTTTTCTTGTGGAACTGCCAGATCTAGGTCTTTTCTGGAAGGTCATTTCCTCCTTATGGGCTTTCAGTTTGTTCCTAGCCATATTCACCCAGAGAGTAAGCAATCACAAAGGCATCGGTTTGCACAGTCTTTGACCCAACACATATGCTACTTCAATGACAAAATTCTGTTTTGTATCTCCAACCTTGGTCTCAATGAACAATCACATTATTCATTCCTCTGTCTTTCATTTCATCCCACACTAATCAGCATAAATCTCATAAAGCCCCATGCTTAAGTTCTGACCTGGACAACCCCCATACGAGCTCTGTAGGAAACTCACTCAACAAGCCTATCCCAAAGCCTATGGAAACCAATGGAAATCACTCTATTGATTTCAGTGTTCTTTGGCTCAGGGCCTCATCACAGACTATGGGATTATATCCAGTTATGGATAACGCTTAAAATATGAGAAGAACTGCTAAGCTCCCTCGGATCCTACCGAAATCTTTGCAGTAATACTCTGATCCAGCTAGAGAGCAGGAACATTCAATGTTCTGTCTTCACCCCCATTTTAAAAATGTTCTTGCCAGACATGCAACACAATTGGAGTGCAACCATGATAGTACGTCACCTGGCTCCTTCATGAAGTGAAAGAGGATGTTTGGGCATGGTAAGGCAAGAGTTTCTCCAGCATCTGCCTCTGGCCAGCACAGTAATTTGTCCCAAGTTCTCTTGCAATCTCAGACAGAAAGTGAAATATATTTTTAAGCATAATTATATTTCAGCAAAATAAAAAACCAAACCTTTTTAAACTTTGCCACTCTACCCCTTACATATCTTATAAAAATAGTTTAGCCACAATTTTTATTCTATAGTGAGAAATAAACACCTCCAGAGGTCTATTTAATCTGCTTTAGTTAGACCCCTTGTGTTAGACTGGGGTGGTTTTTCAGACATGATGCAATAAATGAAAATGTATCGTGGAAATGGGAGGGAGAGTGATGCTGGAAGAAAGACCAGATTACAGTACTTGTTAAGGGGTTACCCTGTTTTTAAAGATCAACGCACCCTCACATAACAAGCATGATGCCAAGATAGCATGCACTTGGGGGAGGAATAGGACAAGGACACAAGGATTCACTCAGGTATATTGACTATCCATATCTGAATGTGAAAAAAGTATTGAAGAAAATAATTGAAAGGAATGGGAATAGATGGAAGAAGAGCTGACCAGAGAACAGGGATATGGGACAATAAGACAGACACTCAAACATGCACATTGGCAGCATGGCTGTGTCCTGACTCTGGTAGGGTGTCAATTCTGTCTCACTTTTTTCATTCCTCACACATGGATACCTGCTGGTGTTGCATTTCCACGCTCTTCTGTGTCCTCCAGACATTCAGCCTCCTTTTTCTTCAGCTCTGTCATAAAATCACATTCAGGGTGGACATTCCCAGCAACCTACAGGGAGAGGAGTTTCAGCTGATTAGTAAGAAGGGGCTGGGTATGATCTTATGAGCCATTAAGTCCAGACCCACTTTTGCTACTAACAAGGCTGTGTTAAGGACATAGAACACTAGCTTAGGGTTTAGCAGTCAAAGGGTGCCTCTGCCTCTGCACAATTTGCACCATTTTGGGCAGATGAACCCAGCTGAGCTCTGCCAAAGGCAGCTGAACTGTGCTACCTTACGTCAGAGCAAGTCATTAGGCAGTGAAGATGGTAGCGACAGCTCCGTACTGGAAAGTTTATAAGAATTCTCTGGCTATGTTCATAATGAAAGACCTCTTTGCTAGGGCCTGGGTTTGAGTGTAGGACCCATTTGCACCCTAACTTTACCCCCTGCTAAATCTGGGCCCAGGGACACAGAGTGCACTTTGGACAGGATCCTTTTCTTAACAGTGAAGGGCCCAGCACTGCAGGGCATGCTGCAGAGCCCACCTGCTCCTCAGCATAGACATGCCCCTGTCAACCTCCAAATGAAGAAACATCTTGAAACCACAGACAATTACTGCAAAACTGTCTTCTGAATGAGGCCTTCACTCCAAAAGGAATGAATCTGTTCTCTCCCTTCTGCCATCTGCCTTTCTTTACACAGGGTGGGAGGCAAAACTCCTTTCTTTGGAAAAAAACTCTACACCAAAGCATTTGTTGTTGGTATGCTGGTGTAAAAAAAAAAAAAAAAAAAAAAAATTGGCACCCAGTGATATAACAGCAGGAACTTTTTAGTTGCTTTAGCCCTTATTTAGACTTGTGCTTACATGGACACCACAAGAGAATTAGAAGGCATCCAGAGTACCTTGGCCACCAAAGGACAAAGTCTGCAGCAGGCTGTTCCACACCACAACTGCTGTGGGTGTACCCACTGTGCAGAAGTACCCGCATCTATATTTCACGAAGAAAGCAATATGTTCCTTGTCCAACCAAAGGCATTGTCTCTCAGCTCTATGCCCTGGCAACTGGTGCCAGTGTGCTCTGTATGTGTGAATATACATATAAAGACACAGATACACACAACAGAAAATAAACTCAGGATGAGATTTGCATGGTGAACAGGTGGCTGGCGTATGGCTCAGTTTTGTTCCACCGAGGGAAGATTAATATTCAGGGAATTTGGAAAATAAATAGCTGGCTTTCAGTTCATTCAGAGGGCAGATCTTATCTGTTCCAATAAGCTGGCGTTTCCTCTCCATGTTAATGTCCATATCTCATGTTGGTCTGCAGAGCATTTGAACTGCATATTGGCTAACAACCTGAGGCTCTCAGGCTTCTGGAGAATACTGGATTAATTGCACAGCCTTTGCTCTTCTGTGGTTTGGACCCTGGCAGTTGAAAATGGCATGTATCCACATGTATGCCCTTCAAGGAGATAGTCTGCTTCCCATTTACTGCACTTTTAGGAGGATGTGGTTTTCCTGTCAAACTGACAGACAACAGTGCCGTGGATCAGTTTAAGGCAGCAATGAAAAGTAGGGCCCCACACTCGAGGCTGAATGAAGTTTGGTGTGTGTGAGAGGAAGGAAACTATGAATGGATGGTGCAGAGGCCAGCCATTGCCTTAGCCCCAGGAGGTGGAGATCTGATGTGCAGGTTGCCTCAATGATGTCAGCCCTGATCAGTAAAAACAGGTAGTCTAGGGAGCCCCTCAACTCCACTAAGATATGCAGTGATAGGCAGAATGACAGAAAATCGATGTCTGTCTTGAACATCTTTGCTCACTTGATACCTATTCTCATGTCAACATATATTCTTCCCCCCTTATACTCACCCTGGATGACGAAAGTAATCTATGCTGAAAAACTCACTACCCATCATGTACAGCAGCTATTGCAAAAAGTAGCTTTATTAGTCAGTAGAAAAAACAGTCAAGCCATTTACTGAAAAGATTTTTTACAACAGTATCTTGGTTCGGTGAACTGTGCTCAGAAAAATCTCAGTAGACAGGAAATGTACCCATTTGCACAGTCCTAAATTACTTCTCCTGGCAAAAAAATGACTAGATTTTGCCTGTGAAAACTGTCTTTGCTGACTTAAATGGTCATGGAAAGAACAAAGCTTGTTTGGTTTATTCACCAGTCCAGGAAACCTTTTTTTTTTTCTTTTTCTTTCTGTCTCCAGATTCATGAGAACTCTTTACTACATGCATCTCAAGTAAAAAGGTGAGGCTGATCAGGTGCCAGGTATTTAAATTATTATCTTTTCCTTCAAGAATACCTGACCTTAAGAGATGCTCTCACAGTTTATATTCAAGACAGTGCTAACCACTGCTTGAATAAACACTGAGTGCAAGATCTGCTATGACAGAAACCCAGGTAAAATAAACTAAAAATTTTATTCTACTCCCAGGCTGTGTTCTAGATATATTCATCCCCCTAGCGCATTTGACTACCTCTAGCAGACCCTTATGCTTTCAAAACGTCTCTGAATACTATTCCCAAACAAGGTGTAGAATCAGGTTCCAAACTACTTTGAAAACATTTATAGACTTACTTGTTTAATCTCATTTTCTACCTCCTTCCCTTCTGCCCACTTCTGGAAGCATCAAATAATAGGATAGAGGTATGAGCCATTCTTTAAGACAAGAATAAATGTCTGTGTATGTGATTCAGCTCCCTTTGGTGTCTACATCTACGGAGACATCATTATCTGCTCTAGTCATCTTAGGTTCCTTTCATGAGGATAACAGAGAGAAGTTAGCATTTTTGTGCAGAGATCAGTTGAATTATTTTATACATTTACTTTTGGATGGAATGAGCTATGGTTTAGACTCAATTCACTAGGATTCCCCTGACACTTAAATCCATGGTTCCTTTCTAAATTTGAGCTTCAGCACTGAGTTAGATGAATACTACTTACAGCTACTGAAATTATGCAGGCTTGTGCACAGATCACTACAGCAGAGCTATTTTGCCTGGCAGCTCAGCCGATAATAATGGTTTGTAGGATCCCTAGAGAAATGAAGCTCCATAAAATCTTTTAGTTTGCTACTTTGGCAATTCACTTGTCCTAGGCTCCTCCCTAGAGAAACTCCCTCTGTAGTTCACAGATCACAGAATCACAGACTGGTTGAGTCTAGCAGGAACCTCTGGGGATGATCTAATACAACTTCCCTGCTCAGCACAGGTTCAAGTAGAGCAGGTTGCTCAGGGCTGAGTCCAGTCGGGTGTTGGACATGAACAAGGATAGGGACTCCACAACCTCCCTGGGCAGCTTCTCTTTCTTGTGTTTAAATGGAATTTTCTGTATTTCAGTTTGTACCCATTGCCTCTTTTCTTTTCATTGCATACCACTGCCAGAGGACCATTCAGATTCCCTAGGAATTGAGATGTCCTCAGGAGAGATGCCTCTCTCAATGGACTAGAGGGAAAGTCCTGGATAACTGCCATCTTACTTTGAGGTCTTCAACAAAACGTTTATTATTATGGTGGATGAATGTGGGCCCTTCCACCCCAGGCAGCCTCTTGTGTTGGGTACATGAGGCAAAACAGGAATCCAAACTCAGCTTGTTTCTTTTTCTGAATTCTGGTAATTAGTAGAGGAAACATGAAGCAGAGGTTCTAGCACTTTTCATGGTCATTTACATCCATGAAGATGGACAGATGTAAAGTACCACTTCCCTGATAGCCACTTACCATATAGCAGGTGAGATCTGCAGGCATGCCTGTTCCGTAGACCTTCCTGAGTAGCTACAATGATTTCACAAAGCTGAGCAGAACACGTGTCTCATTTTAAAATGTGATGTCATCAGTTGAGTTGCTCACATTTTTAAGAGTCAATTGTTTAAAAATTTCATGTGGAGTGCAACAAACCTAGATTCAATTCCCTGCCAAACCTGAGAAGTTTCAAGTTTTTGTTTCCCATTTTTTGAGGGAACCAGCATCCCAATAAGGCTTGTTTAGGGAGAAGGTTCCTAATCAAGCAGCATAAAACCATTCTGCATCTGCACATGCAACTTTCAAATAAAAAAAAACGGGATGTGCTTTATGAATTTTGGTAACTGTTAGCAGAACTTGAAAGAAGAGGAAATGGAAGAACAGATGAATGGCAATTTTGGAATGCATCTTCCTAAGTCCGTGCCAATCAGAATATATTAATTTTGGACCAATCTTTTAACTGATTCCGTGGTAAATACTCTTTGGTGTTACCGATGGGCAAACACAGGGCCTCTTAGTGGGCCCTGATTTTCCAACAGCTTCACATTCCCAGAACATCCATCACAATTCACTAAGGCAGAGCAAATAGGACAGCAAACTCACTGGGTACTAGATACCTTTAAAGGACTTCGACCTGTGGAAGTCAGCTACACCTTTGCGATGCTTCCACTACCATGGGACAAAACACATGAATAATGGCTTAACTCCAAACTGAGTTGCTGTCGGGGTCTTGAGGGACCTTAGTGGCCATTGTCAGCAAGTCCTGGGGCCTCCCACTACTCTGCCATTTCCCAGGACCCCTTTTCAGCTCGGTCTCTGCCCCCACAGTGCTGTAGGATGGTGGTTGCAAGCTCCACCACAGCCCTGCTCTGCCCGGCCATGGGTCTCGCTGATGTCTCAGCTTGGCCTCAGCCCATCCTTGTCCCCGTGGCCATGTCCAATCAACCTGGGCTATGTCTGACCCTGAGTCTCCTCACCGGGCCTGATCCTGACCCTGATCCTGACAGGCTGGTATGCAACCCAGTCTGCCCTGCCCCTTCACTGGAGATGGTGGGATGGGCTCTGGCTGGCAAGGCTCTGCCCTGATGGTCAGGTTATCACTTATAGAATAAATATAGCTTAGAAAAAGTATAAGTGCTTTCCTTGTGGTCATATTTGTACCCCATCTGGAGTTAAGATAAGGAAACAGGTATTTCCCCAATGTTCTTTTTAGAAGGGCAAAAACGATAGGAGTTGTGCAACAGGAGCCAAAATAGAAAATTTTTTTGAGAGGACAATAGCTAATATTTAAGGTTGTCCTCCTGAATAACTTTCGTACAAAAATCTTCTTGCGGCTGAGAAAAACTAAACTAAAAATGAAATAAACACTGATATGTTCCAAATAGAACATGAATTTGCAGTTGCTATATCCATCAGTTAATGTATTAAATGGAGCTGTGGGTTATAATAACCACCGAAAATCAAGCACATCTTTACCCTTGTCAGAAGGCCGCTGCTGAAAGTCTTGTTAATGTGATAAAAATAATAATAAATAAAAAAAAACCAACAGAAGAAAACTGTCTTCCAGATCAGGCTCTAAAGAGGGCCATGAAATGCAAACATAAGAAAGTAAATTTCTCTTTTTTAAATTATTCTCAGTGTTTTCATAATGTTATACAAAATTTGCTGCTTGAATGATGCTTTTCCTCTATTTTCTCTCATATACATCAGAATGGATCAATATTTGCATTATTTTCACATTACAGTAGACACCATACAAGCAATGATAGCAAAAAAATCTCAGTTTATGGAAGCTGAAAGTCAGCCTTTTAAGCATTTAAAACATCTCCAAAAGTTGAGTTCAGCTCTTCCAGGGAAAGCATTCTAGCAAGTTACACCAACAATGAAAACAGATAGCTGTTTTTCCATCATTTTCTACTCAGAGTTGTTTACCCATCCTCTAATATAATAAAATCCGCAACACACACTAGTAGATTTTTATTATACACTTACACATAACCTTGGTTTTGATCAGTGCATAATTGTATTATAACCAATCCAACTTTATAGAAGAAAGTGCTATTTCTCTTGGGTAAATGGGACATGTTCTTACAGAGACCTTCGGAGATATTTTTAACTATTACTATTGGATCCTGATATTCTACTTATGAGCATTCATACTTACCTGCTCCCACTACAGGGAAGCGGAGTTTTTCGCACAGATGATACAAAAGAAACCATAGCTTCACATCAGTAAAAAGTCATTCAGAGAAGAGATTCACAGAGAAGAGGAAAGGATATAGCGGAAGGATCACAAAAGGAAGATGCTGAAATTACTCTCAAAGGCAAAGAAAATATCCTTCCCCCTCTTTTCACAACCCTTTCCTCATATCTATGTGATCCTGAATGCTGGTTTACCAGTCATTGTCCAAAGCAAAATATCAGCAAGACCTCTAGGCTTTTTAATGCTTTTGGATATTTCTAATTCAGTCGTAAGCATCCCTGCTGGTTCGACTCATTTGTTACCTGTAGCATCTCAGCTGCTCCCATATTAAATAATATTAATGTTACCAACAAGGCAGATGAAATTGGAACTAATAAGACTGCGTAATCTGAAATTTAAGAAAACTCTGTCAAAACTCAGCTGCTCTGATGTAACAGCTCTCTTCGAGTTTCTTCTTCTTTGTCACTGTCTTTTAAAGCCTACACACAAAAAACAGGGGGTTCTGCCAATTATATTGTTTCTCCTTAGTGAGTATGTGGTAAGAAAGCAGCGAAATGCATTGAGATATAAATCCTACATGTGTCCCTTCTGCCACTGTTCACACTTTTCATAGCATCTTGCCTTGTTTAGCTGAAATCCAAAGCAAATAAAGAGAAAAGAGGCTCACGCAAAAAGTAAAGCTGTATCTGACCATCTGCTCCAAGAAGAAAATGAACAATTATTGAAAAACAATGAAGTAAAAGCTTTTTTTCATGCAATTACTTACAAGCACTGCCAGACTCAGGGCGTACAAAGCAGACTGGTATAAAGCACTACAGTTCATGTTCCAAAGCAAGAGTCAGACTTCACTTCTTTAGCCTTTCTTAGCATCTTTCACCTGCTTTTTGACTTCTCTTTCTCCTGTCAGTTGCTGATTAGAAGCATTTATCTTTTTGCACAGAAGTGACGTAACAGTACAGTGAAGTGGGAAATAAATATTAACAACTCTCTAAGCTGTATTTACCAGCTTTCCACCTTTTTGACTTTGCTACATGCTCAAAGACTGGACTGGATGGATTGAGTGATAGATCGAAAGATTATGGGAATCCTGTGCCCCCTGGCAAGACCCCTGTTTCTTTCTTTATAACACAAAATGATTTTAGGAGGGATGGACCACTCTAAATGTTGCTAATCTGTATGAAAACAACATGGCTGGCATAAGAGAAACTGTCTCCTAATAGCTAATGTTAATGTCAATTTATTCTAATAAAACACATTTCACAGTATGGCTTCAGAGTATCTGTGTGTGGGTGTGTTTGTATGGAGTATAATAACCATGGTACTATATATTAAAATACAGGATCAACTACAGCTATGAGGAACTAAAGATGTACTTATGGAGGGCTCAACTACATTTGGAAACTTCTGTGGGGATGAAGTCTTCACGGTTTTGTTGTAGGTTGGATCTGCGAGGGAACTGAGTATGTGCAATGCAAGAAGGTGTCTTTGGAGAGCTGAAGTGGGCAAGCTTTCCCTTCAGTGTGTGCATAAGGATTTATTTCATTTTTCCCCAAAGCCTTATACCTTGCCTACATTAGGCAAGTTTTCACAGGGCTGTTTAAAACAAAATTAGAGCTGTGTTCCTGCCAATTTTCATCATCTAGTTCCAGAGGATAAAGTTCTAGACCTTGTAAATGAACACTTACAAGTATACTTATCATGGGCAAATTCTCATATTTTTCCTAACATCATTTCAGAAGCTACAGAATCTCGAGAACTGAAACAATTCCCTGCAGAGAGATATAGCATGGAAAAATTTCAGCTCATAGTGTTAAATTTACTTTTTCAACTGGTAAAGTTATGAAAAAGGCTGGTAAGAGAACTTAAACCTGCAGAGTCTTAATTCACTATGCCACATGCCTTCAAAATAATGTCTGAAAACAGTGTTCAATTCTTACCAATCAGTGTTTTGCTGATTACCTCATATTACCATTTGAGGTAGACAGCCTGAATATTTACCCTACTCAAAGTGCTTTCAAATATTGAATATTGTTATATTCCTTGAAAAATCTTATAAAACCATAGTGACTGGTGCTGTCATCACAAGCTCATGCTAGCAGAGGCTGTGTTACAGTGCTCGAACACACTCCCTCTCCTTTCCTTCCCAAAGAGATTCCAGATTAAAGAAAAATCTTTGGCTGAGCGTCCATCAGGTTTCCTGTAATGTATCAGTGCTATTGGGGTTAATAGTCTTTAGGCTACCCCACAAATATACTGTGATTCTATGATTCTATAAATGATCTAACAAATCACGCACCCTACAGTCATTTGGACTAATGTTTGAAAAAGAATCATAAACAGTCCTGTTTCGAATGAGTAACACCTCACATTTCATGGGGATGCACTTATTTGGTCCATGTATTAGAAAAATATGTTGCCTGTGAGTAAGCTTTTGGTGTACATATTAGAATTTTCCATTTCAGCCACCACATCTGAACCATTATATGTGTTTATTCAGTGCTGTTGAAGTCATGCCTGTAAAAACTGCAGAAGGTATTGCTTACCACTTTTCAATGTACCAGAGCACAGAGAGCCCATGTAAGACATTTGAAAAGGCTTTCATCTTTCAGGGAGAGTGAGCATTGGTATAGAGGGGTCTCATGCTGAAATCTACCACATAAGAACTTTGAAGACCATAGGTCATTTTGGAAAACCTGGCTTTTTTGTATTTTCAGCCTTATTCTGCCAATCTGCAGCACAGACATTCCATTAAAATGAGTTCCTTCCTACTGTCGCTGTTCTGTGCAAATTTCCAGCTGTTTGTGGTTAAGGAGAAGGACATGTCTAAAAGAAAGTAATGGGCTTATGGGTCTTTTTTTTTTTTCCTGAAAAATAACTATTTTTTCATTTAAACAAAAAAGTTTCCTCAATAACTTACAGAACTTTGAGCTTCTTAGTTTCACCATAAAAGCACATCTGAAGGACCAGTATTCCACAGGCACAAATTTATCACTTCCTACCAGTTCTATCCAAGTTTTTCAGTCCTGAACACCACCACCCCTGCACGTCCGCTCCCACACTTCTCCTGAGCAGAGGCAAGCATTTGATAGATCACTAATTACTACATCTTCTCTCCACTCATCACCTCCATGATCAAGGCGCTCCCTGTTGCATGCAGCTCCTTTGCCAAGTTGTTTCTAGCGGTGGCGGCTTGCCTTCAGGATGGCAGAGCTGCAGAGGAGACATTGAATATGCAGCGGAGGAGATGTGCTTCTCCCCATGGGCTCTCCAAAGGTGAAAGTCTGACATTTTGACAGCTCTCTCAAGGATTCTGCTCTTTGCAGAATGGTTTTAGCTTGTGCCACCAACTGATGTAGTTTGTAAGATACTGGCTGATTTCACAACAGCTTGTTGCCTCCTCCCAGCCCTGCCACCCCTGTTTCTGCACTATTCTCCCCACACATAGAACAGCATCCCCAAACTTATCTAAAACTTGGGTATTTTCTGCCATTTTTTCTCTCTCTGTAAGATCCCCTCCATTATTGTAGCTACAAGGATGTTTACATGCAGATTAATGTTACGCAGTTGAAATGTGGCTGTTTATTTTATTTTGTCTAAACACTTTTTGAAAATGTCTATGGAAATCTGCATTGTTTGGACCCAGTTAATCTGATTTGGTTCCTGGAGGTTATGATTCAGTGAAAAAGCACAAAAAAGAATAAAAGCAAAGTACCAGAGCTAGATGGCCTCACTGAACAAAGGAGTTAGATTTCTCCAGGCAACAAGAGCAAGAGTGTATTTATTTTAGACTACCCTTGTCCTCTCTTCATAACCTTGAGAACTCAGGGCTCATATACACCTGATTTGCCTTAAGCAAGACTCAGGTTCATATCTCCTTTTACATTAACCACTATGTTACTGCCATTACGTGTAAACAGATGAGAGTAAATTGTCTCTTCCTCCAACACGCATGGCTGGACACTGTCTGGCTCCTAGAGCACAAGGTGTTGGGTGGTGGTGGTAGGACTAAATTTCACCCATAGTAGGAAACATTAACCAGCACAATATAGTTCAAAATTTATGAAGAACATTTCCACAGCAATTAGTAATATCTAGTCGTCTTGTGGTGATGGAAAGCTGGAGGAAACCTGCATTGGGTTTGTGTGGCAAGGTTTTGGTGGCGGGGGGGGTTACAGGGGTGGCTTCTGTAAGAAGCTGCTGGAAGCTTCCCCTGTGTCCGAGAGAGCCGATGCCAGCTCTGAGACGGACCCGCCGCCGGCCAAGGCCGAGCCCATCAGCGATAGTGGTAACGCCTCTGTGATAACATTTTTTAAGAAGGAAAAAAAGTAGCTGGGACGGAAACAGCAGCCGGAGAGAGGACTGAGAACACGTGAGAGAACCAGCCCCCCAGACCCCCAGGTCAGTGCAGAAGAAGGGGGAGGAGATGCTCCAGGCGCCGGAGCAGAGATTCCCCTGCAGCCCGTGGGGAAGACCATGGTGAGGCAGGCTGTCCCCCTGCAGCCCAGGGAGGTCCACGGGGGAGCAGATCTCCACCTGCAGCCCGGGGAGGACCCCACGCCGGAGCAGGGGGATGCCCGAAGGAGGCTGTGACCCCGTGGGAAGCCCACGCTGGAGCAGGGTCCTGGCAGGACCTGTGGATCTGTGGAGAGAGGAGCCCACGGAGCAGGTTTTCTGGCAGGACTTGTGACCCCACGGGGGACCCGCACTGGAGCAGTCTGTGCCTGAAGGACTGCAGCCCGGGGAAGGGACCCACGCTGGAGCAGTTCGTGAAGAACTGCAGCCCATGGGAAGGACCCACGTTGGAGAAGTTCATGGAGGACTGTCTCCCGTGGGAGGGACCCCACGCTGGAGCAGGGGAAGAGTGAGGAGTCCTGCCCTGAGGAGGATGAAGCAGCAGAAAATAACGTGTGATGAACTGACCGTAAACCCCATTCCCCGTCCCCCTGTGCCGCTGGGGAGGGTTGGTAGAGAATCCGGGAGTGAAGTTGTGCCCGGGAAGAAGGGAGGGGTGGAAGGAAGGTGTTCTGAGATTTGGGTTTATTTCTCATTACCCTACTCTGGTTCATTGGTAATAAATTGAGTTAATTTTCCCCAAGCTGAGTCTGTTTTGCCTGTCACGGTAATTGGTGAGTGATCTCTCCTGTCCTTATCTCGACCCACAAGCTCTTTGTTATATTTTCTCTCCCCTGTCCAGCTGAGGAGGTAGAGAGATAGAACAGCTTTGGTGGGCACCTGGCCTCCAGCCAGGGGTAACCCTCCACAAAACCTTAATACTATAAATGAATATTTCACAGTCCTACCATTTACCTAAAAAAGACAGTAACAACAACCTATTTTATTGACATAAAAAACCCAGGGAAATTCCAAAGTTAAAAGTAAGCAATTTGACTTAAATAGTCAAGGCTTCCGAGATAACATTGCTACAGATTCATATTTCCTAAGGATCATGATCAGAATAAGGTATTAGAATTCAGCATTGAGAAAAGGGCTACAGTTAGCATTTTGTCTTGAACTTGTTAATCCAGTCGGCAGGGTCAAAAGGGAAAATGGAGTCAGGACTGCTTCTGTAGTCTACCAAGGTCAGACCCACGGGCAGACACTGTCATGATGAAGTTTGTAATACTGAAGGCAAATTTACTGTGGAATAAAGGGAAATTTCAGTCTCTACCATTGTCTCTCAGAGCCCTTATTGCCATGACAATTCTTTAAAACTATTGAAATTTAGAGGAAAGGTGTGGGAGGGGAGGGGGGAGGAAGGCTGGGTCTAAGTCGTTTAACCACAGCTCCAAGAATAGGCAATTCTGTTGTGCAGACGTGACAGATAAATGTTTAGTTTCTGAAGAAAAAGGGAATGTTTGAAACAGGGCAACTTTCGACACTCCAGAGCTTCAAAAAGTTTTATAAATGAGGCCTTGAATTATCATTTAAATACTGAAGATCAAAAATATGCAGTCATAAGTATGCAGTGGAATTAATTTTTTTTTGCACACAGAGTAAAAGGGTGATCATTTTGCTCGCACCATGTATGAAATGAGCAGATGGATTTTAATTAAAGCTGTTTAAACATAGTGCAAAATGTAGAGCATTAACTCTTGATCACATTAAATTAAGTTAAATCTGTTTAAGTACTCGTATACTAGGGGTTTGCACCAGTGTGCTTGACTCATTTTTTTTCCACTGGGATGAATTTTCTAGCTTGGCAGTAAGGCTATGGCACAGTTACTTGACCACAGTGCTAGCTTCAGCACTTCTTTCCTTTCCCCCTACAACTTTCTTTGGGCTGCTTACTCCCTGCCAGAGCTATTTGTGGGCATAGCAGGGAACTGGAGCGGAGAGCTGATCCAGACTAGAAATAAACATTTTTTTTCCCCCAGGAGAATCGGTTCCCCAGTCCACCTCACCATGTCTCGTAAATGCTGTCAGTGTAATGGAGAAGGCAGCCCCTGGTAGAAGAGCCGGGGCCAGTTTTAGGAGAGGGCAGGCGCCGCTGAAACAAACCTGAAACCATGTCTTGCGGCTACCTAGGGAACATCAGGTGATGTTTTCAGACACGTGTCTTGTCATTTGAGTGCTGTATTTAAAACTTCTCTTAAGGGGGAAAAAAATGAAACGTTTTCGCATGCAGAAATAGGAAAACATAAACTCATGCACATGATCTGTACGAATTATCAAAATAGGCTGCTTAGCTTGCTTTTTTCAATGGCAGCCTGTTACTGAAAAACTATAGTTCGAAGTGGATTCTCATGCACGTTTACTGCCTTCATCTTTAGTATGGTCAAAGGTTTAATCGGTGATATTTGACTTGATTTCCTTATTTACAGGTAAAAACATTTCCCTTCCATCTGCTTGTTATGAATAGTTGAGGCTGCGATTCAATGGTAGGGCTGTTAGTCTACATACAGTTACGTAACAAGAACTTTTTTATTCTGTCAAGTAGTCCACAAAAGTCCTCATTTATACAAGCACATTTCATAAAATTTATGTATCAGATGTTTCTACAATCACCCAGAGCTATATTTTTTAATAGGGCCAATAGAAATATTAGAGGATGGTAGCTTTCTATTTCAGAGAAAAAGCAAAAGGGAAAGAAAAAAACCCAAAGCAAACAAAGAAAAAACTAAACCAAACTGAAAAAAAAACCAAACCAAACCAAACAAAAAACAAGTTGAACATAAAATGAAATTTTTTTTTTTTTAAATAGTAAAATCCCTGAACATAAACATAAACCAAAAACTTCAGGTTTTCTTCTAATGGTAAGTAAGAAAAATTAGCATATTGTTCAGCTTTAATAGGCTCGTTTTGGATTTTGAGGTGGGAACACCATTCTCCTCTGAAACAGTTTTGAATGATCATTTGATTGACTTGTCCATTGATTGACTATTGTCTAATGTTCACCATTGCTTGTCCATCATACCATAAAAATTGCCAAAAAGTTTATTTTAAATTTTAATAAAAAATATTTTTATTGAAAAAAGTCAATAAAAATGTTCTTTGAAGCATCTCCATGTATCTTATGAGTTCTACAGAAGATAATTTTCAAATATCTGGTATAGTCCATGAGATATCTTATGTCTTGAATTGTTTTCTGGTTTCTCTTGATTTCTGTTATTTGGGCTTGCCATGAATAGATGAATGCAATAAACACTCATTTCCAAAGCTAGTTGTCATCTGGAATCAGTATAAAAGGCTCTGAAATTTTTCAGTTGAGGAAATTTTATTTCCTTTTTAAGTGAAACATTGTCTCAGCCAAACAGAACATTTGTTTCTAACACAAAGTAGATCGATTACTTTTTCCAGAAACATGATTACTGTGTGGTCCAAAATAGCTCTCTCTTGGTTCTCTTTTAATCAGTTGCTCATTAACTCCTTGCAAGATCTAAAAATGGTTCTTACATTCATCACCCATCATTATCTGCTGGTCACAGTCCACCAGTGCCTTACATCAGAGAAGGAAAGTAATCCACTTTTTACATTAATAATTTCAGGATATAGTATAACAGAAACAGCTGCAAAAAGGAATCCTGGGCTGGAAAAAGTCAAGCACACAAACACAATCTATGAAGCTGCTGTTTACAGAGCAGGCCTCCAGGAAAGCATCTGAGGGTCAAGGTGGCTAAATGAGGTGAGTAAATGATGTCAGTGATGTTACAGCACTGGAGAAAGACAAAATTATTGGGTGTATAAATGAGGGTATTACTTATTTCCTACATGAAGCAATACTTCATGATGGTAAGCAGTCAAATTGCCAGAGCAATTTGACCAGTCTATGATGAGGACTATTTTTGAAGTGTTTTTCAAGAAAGCTTTGGATCTGCTGGAAATAATCGAGAGGCAAGCAGAGGGTTTAAGGAGAGGCCAGGAAACTGCAGCGTAAGGGGAAGAGTCAGAAGGAAAGCAATGGTTTTGCCAGAAGAGAAGATGAAGGGGATACACGATGTGTCTTGTGTTATAAAAACACCTTTGGAAAGGAGACAGGAATAATTTTGCCCATGTCCAACAGGACAAAAATACACTAGTTAAGCAGCTAGAGGAAGATTGTGGATGGGATGTCAGGAGAAACCTTTCTGGCAGTAAAATTGGTAAAGCCTTTGATAAACAAAATATAGAAAATGTGGAGTCTCCATCTTTGGAGGGTTTTTGAAAAAGATCAGACAAACATCCATGGGAGTGATGACTGAGACTGCCTTGGGGCTGGACAGTGGATTGGTTGGTGTCTTGAAGTCTCTTCAAGTCCTGTTCCCCTGTACTTTGATGGACTTCCAGCAGTCACAGGAGATTGATCCTTGAAGTGCATTGCCAACAGAGTTGTCTTCAGGGGTGGGCAAAGTAAATGGCCTTTGAAACAAATGAGAATTTGATGGGAGAAAACAGCCAGTTTAAGTGTAATATTTTCTTTTCTATACCAGTAATTCATTTTCTGGTCAAACTGGCAAGAACAATGGATTTATTTCTTTTACTTTCTTCTTTCTTTTTTTTTTTTTTTTAAGAAGTTCAGAAGCTAATGGGAGAAAAGAGCAATTTTTTTTCCTTTTTTTTTTTTCTAGAAAACAGATTAAAAGCTGCCACTACCTCCCATGCCTCCGAGATGAACTTCAGTATGAACTTTATTGTGCAGATGATTCTTATTTATAAGAATAAAGTATAAATGTGATACTATTCTAAATGAATGGAACAGTTCCTGGCAAAAAAAGTGCTGGTCAGGGGGAACAAGAATGTCAGTCATGCTCTTAGTAAGGAGCAAACCCATGTGTGCTTGATACACAATTAAGCTGAAGAGCAGCATCCTGTCCTTAGCTATTCCCTCTCCCAGAGTTGTTCTCCTCTCATATGGATTCATCTAATCTCTTTGGTGTAGTGAATGTGTATAAGGGGACCTTGGCTGGAAGGGTTCAATGGGACAATATTGCTAATGGACACAGAAGACAGTGAAGTTCTTGGGGGAATTCTGCTTTTCGGCCATGACAACATGACTTTTCTGCATTCTAAGAGACCTTGTGGAAGCTCAGGTCGATACACTGACTGAGCTTGCTCCTAAACACTTACACAGTGGACTCAGGCAGCTATCACAAATATCTGTGCCTCTGTTCTCCCTTTTAATGGTGAGAATAACAGTGAACATGAAAAGTGTAGAGGATGTACAATGTCACATTATGATGAAGAAATATCTGTGTTAATATAAGTGGCTTATTGATTCTTTACATACATTATTAATAGAAAATGTGGAAAATAATAAGGCAATTTTCCATAGATTTAAGACAGATTCGGGAAAAATATAATTACATTAGGCTTTTTGGACTAATGTTAATGCCAAATAATAGCAGAAGAGCATGCAACAAAATATGTTCTATGTATTGAATGCTAAATAGGACAATTTATTAGTACAGTCACATACGATACAGAGAATCACATATAGCAGTAGGATATTCATAATACACAAAACAGCCCCACAGAAACAGCTACTAGCTGCCTTTATACTTCATTGAATAGGCTAGTAGTGAAGTATTATTTTCCTAACCATGTTGTAATAAACTGCTGCTGTCCTGACCAGACACTAAGCAAAAATCACTGATGAAGGAACATTTGTTTTTAATTAAGCAGGTGGATAGTTATTTCATTACCAGACTCTAATCACTATTAAATATTGTTATTACTTTTGTCCAGGAAGAAGTTTTGGCCATTAAAGCTACATTGAAAAGTATAACCTAAAGTATAGCCCATTGTTTTATAAAACTATGTTTATTTCTTTCGAGTCATTGCACAGCCTATTTTTACCTTGGGAAGGTTATTGACTGTTCTTTTGATTGTATCATTGGCCAAAGATTAAGATAAGAAGTAAATCCTTGATCATCCTAATCATGGGAGAAGTTGAGAAAATGTGGACCAGTGACCAACACCTGGGACGCTCATTTTTTTTGCCTTTTTTTTTTTTTTTTTCCCCCTGACAAATGGCAGAACCTGAGTACTATACATGCAAAAAAAGGGATTTAGTTAACCATGGCTGCTGGGAAAGGCAGGACTCCATGGTTGTCCTCTTTCTGCCCATTAATAAATCTTATTCTTTTTATTGCAAGCACACAGAGTACTGCTGTCTCATGATCTGGAGTGAACAGCAGTGTGATCGGACTCTGCCTATTAGGGATGGATGAATATCTTTCTCTTGGCAGTGACTTTTTTTTTCCCTTCCTGATGGAAAATTGCCTCCTGACACATTGAAAAGGTCTCCATGGACTTTAATGAGTTCAGACATCTGGAACAGGATTCAGTTACCTGAACATATGTGGCTATTGATAGCCGAGATGTTTTGGTTCATCCTATTTAACTTCCACCTGGTCAGGAATAGTATAGGTGTTCCCTAGATCCATCAACATGGGTGTCTTCAGTACCTGAGGTTTCTCGAATATCAATAGACATCACGTTAGGACAAGTAAATTAAGCACCTAGGCCACAAATTTCTTCCCCTGCATACTTATATTTAGATACTGAAAATAAGGTGTCCAAATTTCAGTCTGGATCTTGTCCCTAACTCTATTGGGTCTGGCTGAGATGAAGTTAATTTTCCCCATGGCAGCCCTCCTAGTGCTGTGCTCCGTATCAGTAGCTAGAAAGGTGTTGATAACACACCAGTGGTTTGGCCAATGCTGACCAGTGCTCGCACAGCATCAAGGCTGTCTCTCCAGCATTCCCCCCTCACCAGTAGGCTGGGGGTTGGCAAGATCTTGGGAGGGGACATAGGCAGGACAGCTGACCCAAACTGACCAAAGGGATATTCCACACCATATGACATCTGCTCAGCAATAAAAGCTAAAGGAAGAGAAGGGGAGGGGGGGAATTTGTTATTACATTTGTGTTCCAGAGTAATCACTGCATGTACTGAAGCCCTACTTCCCGGGAAGTGTCTGCACATAGCCAGCTGATGCGAAGTAGAGAATAAATCTTTTGTTTTCCTTTACTTCTGCATGCAGCCTTTGCTTTTGCTTTTGCTTTTGCTTCATTAAACTCTATCTTGACTCACGAGTTTTTTCCCTCTTACTTTCTCCCTGCTCTGTCCTGCTGAGGAGGGGAGTGATAGAGTGGCTTGGTGGGCACCTGGAGTCCAGCCAAGGTCAACTCACCACAGTCCTTTTTGGCACCCAACGTGGGGCATCAGGAATTCAAGATAAGGATAGTAATTGGGAGAGGTGACAGGCAAAACATGGACTGAACACAGCTAGAGAGTAAAAAGTGGAATGATTTCAGGGAATTTCTGCTGTAATTCTGAAGGGACAAGGCGTGTAAACTGTTCACTTTCATTCGGTGTTGTGATGACGTTATTTTGATTTTGATGTGGGGAATTCTTTTTTGTTTGTGTGAGTGAAGTTTGTGAAGATTGTGTCATGAATGTGGATTTTAATGATAATTCTTAAATATATGATTCACAGAGGTGAGGGATGGAATGTATTGGGTTTGCATGGCAAGGTTTTGGTAGTGGAGGGCTACAGGGGTGGCTTCTGTGAGAAGCTGCTAGAAGCTTCCACCATGTCCCACAGAGCCAATGCCAGCCGGCTCCAAGACGGACCCGCTCCTGGCCAAAGCTGGGCTCATCAGCGACTGTGGTAGTGCCACTTGGAGAACAGATTTAAGAAGGGGGGAAAAAGTTGCTGCATGACAGAAACTGCAGCTGGAGAGAGGAGTGAGAACATGTGAGAGCACCAGCCCTGCAGACCCCCAGGTCAGTGCAGAAGGAGCAGGAGGAGATGCTCCAGGCGCCGGAGCAGAGATTCCCCTGCAGCCCATGGGGAAGACCACGGTGAGGCAGGCTGTCCCCCTGCAGCCCAGGGAGGTCCATGGTGGAGCAGGTTTTCTGGCAGGACTTGTGACCCCATGGGGGACCCACGCTGGAGCAGTCTGTGCCTGAAGGACTGCAGCCCGGGGAAGGGACCCACGCTGGAGCAGTTTGTGAAGAACTGCAGCCCGTGGGAAGGACCCATGTTAGAGAAGTTTCTGGAGGACTGTCTCCATGGGAGGGACCCCACGCTGGAGCAGGGGAAGAGTGAGGAGTCCTGCCCCTGAGGAGGAAGGAGCGGCAGAGACAACGTGTGATGAACTGACCACAACCCCCATTCCCTGTTCCCCTGCACTGCTGGTGGGGAGGAGGTAGAGAAAATCAGGAGTGGAGTTGAGCTGGGAAGGAGGGAGGAGTGGAGGGAAGGTGTTTTTAACATTTGGTTTTATTTCTCATTATCCTACTCTGATTTGTTTGGCAATAAATTGAGTTAATTTTCCCCAAGTTGAGTCTGTTTTGCCCGTGACGGTAATTGGCGAGTGATCTCTCCCAGTCCTTATCTCAACCCGTGAGCCTTTGATTATATTTTCTCTCCCCTGTCCAGCTGAGGAGAGGGAGTGATAGAGCGGCTTTAGTGGGCACCTGGCATCCAGCCAGGGTCAACCTACCACACGAACTTAAAAGTCTATTTATGATATGCTGCTTCTAGAATAAATGGAAAGCAATTCACCTCCAGAAGAAGGGTCAAATTTGGGGTGAGTTCAATGACCTGTTCTGCTTACTCTGAGATCTTAATCTCTAGAGGCTTAGAAATTATTAGTCATATTTATACAGTGCCTAGCAGAATGGAAGCTCAAACTGGAAGAAGAGTTATCCCTGAGCACAGTCAAATAGTTAAGTCAGTGATACCCAAGTGGTGGTCATGGGGTTGACTATGCAGCGTTAGCAGTAGCACAAGCTGAGTTAAAAGTCAAGTGTTCACCCTTGGTGGCCCACAGACCATAGATAAGCCTGTGCCTGTGGTTATTCTGCCGATGGTTTAACACTGTAAAATGCTGGGCCAAAAAAATAGTGGTTCTGGTTGCATTGGTTACAGTAGTAATGAGAAAATTAAGAAACATATTATTATTTTGATTACACAGTAGTAACTGAGTCATTACACAACGTGGTAATTCAGGAATGACTAAAGAGAAAAGGGAACCATAATTAACTACTCTATCTTGCAACATAGACCCTTATTTGAGGAAATGACATAATAACATGGAAGTAATCTCTCCTTACAAACCTAAGTACTATAGAAATAGTTCTCAGCTCAGACAATTTGTTCAACTTAGGGAAGTACTGGCATAATAACTTTTGAAGGAAAACAACAAGAAATATATACATATGAAAGTATACATGACTGTGTAAATGGGCTAAACTATGATGATTATGATACATTTTCAAGTTTTTTTGGAGAATAAATTCTGACTGACTGTTTTCCAACTAGCCATCAGATTCAATGTCTTTTCATGTACAGGTTTGAACTGCCTTTCTAGAAAGCTCAGCATTTTATTTTAATTTTGAAGACTACATAGAATCCTGGAACCATATTCAGGGCTCAGTAAAAAGACCAGAGATGAGATTAACCCAATAAACAAAACTTCTGTTTAGCCATTCCAGCCTCTTCAGAGAGTTCAGGGTATCTATGATCCAATTGTTATACTGAGTCTGACCCCTGACTACCTCCATCATTTAACCAGGACTCTACACAGACTCAAGGGTTTTCTCTGTGAGAAATTCTTTTTTTTTCTAAAAATTCTCTATTTTCCCACTCTCTAGCAGTATCTTTAAAAATCAGAATTGGTCAACATTGGTTTTTTGCTTACTCCAGAAAGGTTCTGGTACCTTCCAGAAGTATGTATCTTCCTGGACTAAAGCCCTGACTAAGGAAAAAAAAATATCCATACTTGCAACAGAGAAGAAAGGAAGAGGCATCTGTCAAAATAGTGATACTTGTGAAACTAGCTCAAGAAATTTACCCATGGACAAGTTTTGAGCCTTGTGTTTTTCCCACAAAATTGAACCATCACATCTAAGAGAATCTCCTCAAAAAGAAGTTGTCCCACACCTGATGAATCTCTTTGAAATAGCTCTTAGCGCATTGCTATATCAGCCTTACAGATCCTAATTTTTTATCATCTAACACATATATCTCGTCTCTTAAAATAGTGCCAAACTGTGACCATTTGGACAATACTGGAGGGTAACCACTGATAAACAGAGAAGGGACGCCTCACCATGACATTTCTTTCCACTGTCATTTAGACTGACAAGGCATATCTGCACCTCTTTTCCTTACAAGGGAGTATCAGCTTACTGGCGAACAAACAGATTTTGGAGCTTTACTGAAATTGCCACAAGATATATTCTCAGCCTACCCCATTATATTTGCCATATTTTAATGGCTTTCAATGATGGATAAATAGGAGGCAAAATAAAAAGTACCAGTAGTTTTATTACACAGTCCGTCATAGAAACAGGGCATAACAAAAAACCACCCCAACAAACTAAAATCCCAAACAAACAAAAAAAAGTAGGTTTCTCTTGGATTATCCATAACTACGAATACCAGTTATGCAAGACTCACTCTAGCTACAATAACTGAGGTATTTTAACCCTAATCTAACACTACAGCAATGAGGATTTAATTCTATGACAGATGGCTGTTTAACCACGAAGATCTGCACTGATAGTGATTCACATTCTCCCTTGGCAACCAAATCCACAGCCTAGTTTTTCTTGTAGTTGTGAAGTTTTTCCTAATATTTGATCTAATTCCTCCCTGCTGTCTTGTAAACCCATTTCTTCTGCCCATAATGATGAGAAGGAATAACTGATGCTTGTCTCTTATGTAACATCTTTTTTAGCCATCCTCAGTTAATCACCAATCTCCCTTTCTCTCTGGAATCACACACCCAGTTCTTTAAGGTTTCTCTCTAAGACCATACCTGCCCAGTTTCTTCATTCTAGCAGCTTTCTCTGAGCTCCTTCTGGTCCCTCTGTCTCATTTAATAGCAAACTTGCAGTGTTTATAAGCATATTGTGACAAAAAGAAAACATAACAGAATTTTAAAAGTTCTTTTGAATGCCACGTAAAAGCCAATGCTATGTCAAAGTCTTCTCTTCCATTAAGACCTAAATGTGACCAAAAGGGCCATGACACTTCATCCAAAGAGGCCCTAAAGAGAGTAAGAAACAACTTGGAGAATTTTACACGTTATTTCAGAATGCAAACTGCAGCTACAGCTCTGCCCAACAGACACAGAGCAGTTCATGCAAGGATTCGAGGTGTACTGCACATCAGTGCCTTCGCTTATGCAGAGTCCCTGAACTTGAATCTGTAGTAGCTGAGATGTCTCAAAACCTGACAGAGAAACATATGCTCGGAAAAGAGGAAGTGAGAGCCAGCCTGTATTTATATTTCTTTTAATGTCATGTTCTCTGCAGTAGCTATGCCAGCAGGGACTTGGGATGTAGTTTAACTCCTCCAGGCAAGACGTGGATGAAGAGACCCTGCCTGGGAAGAATCGATCAGCTTCTATCCTCCACCTACAAGAATTTCTCTTATTTCATTCCCTAACACATCTGGGGTTTACAGCCAACAGATCTGCAGGTCAGTTGGCCATACCCGTAGCATCATGGCCATCAGCTGACTTGAGCCTGCTGTTTTTCTGCAGCTCCCTGGGCCCTCCTGCTGACTGCAATGACCAGTTTTTGTAGAACTACAGGATTTCCAGATCAATGAGTTGTCTAGAAAGATTTGACATTTTTGTTGTAAAGAAAGAGACTCTACCATTATTTTCTCCTATCTGATCAAAAGCCTGCAGGAAGTTAAACTGCGGGCATTATCTTGATTTTGTGGTTTTCCGAGCTTTGTTTCTCGTAAGGACAAAAGAAGAGGGTAGAGAATGACTGAACCATAGCACTGGGAATGGACAGTATGACCAACTGACCTCTGAAATAACAGAGGTCATCAAACTTCCCGTTTGTTCTCTGATCAGAAAGGGGGAAGTGTAGTAATTTCCCTCTCTCATTCCCTTCTTGCTATGTCAGGATACCCACATACTAACAAAACACCCCTTCCATACCAGGGTGAGGGCAGAGACTTGTACAGGAAGAAATAAACTGCAAACAAAGCAGAGTTGTAAACTTATCAAAGAAGTCTTGTCAGAAGCAGGAAACCATTTATTAATCTAGTCCACTTCTGGGAAGTTGGTGGTATAGGATATAGAGATGGCAGAACTTGTGGCAACAGCGATTCTCCTCTGGCATGTCCTTGGAGGATGAGCAAGGAGGCTCAAAAATTTCCTTATTTCTCTGTGTCTTGCACAACACATAGCAATGAGGTGTAGTAATCAGCATTAACACACAGTAATTTAAAATTCAGCATTCATTGCGTAATAAAGATAAACAACATTTTGAATGGCTGGCAGTTACAGTGAGAGGTATTACTTTGCCCTGATGAGTGCAAAGAAACACACATTTCCCCCTTATGTGAACAGTAAGGAAAAAGCAGAAATCTGCCCTCCAGACTGATTCACCATTTCTGTTAACGACACTGTGCGTATCTCATTTCCTGGGAAGTTCCAAGTAGCGAAATCATTCTTGACACCTTGCCCCTACACAAGAACTATGTCTCATTTTCACACCAAAGTGACTACATGATCTGAAGTTTGGATGAGGGTAAGAGGGCAAAGTGTCAGGGACAGCTTGATCTGTGTGACACAGGGTGCTTGAATGTCTCAACTGGAACGAGTGTCTCCAGAACTGTAGACTTCGGTGTTGACAGCAGGCATCTCACCATGGTTATTAGATTGCTGCTTGCCTCTGATCACACACATTCACACGGTGTTACTGAAATTCTGAGCGAGTATCAGCAGAGAAAGCAGTTGTCTCCAGATGGTAAAATGGGCAATATAAATTTTGAGAACCTTCTAGATGAAGGATTTGGGGTTTGATTTTGGTGTTGGGTTGCTTCCCCATCACGATACACATATAATCAGTTTTAACTCTGGGGAAGTGGGGGGGTGGTTTTTGGTTTTGTGGTTATTTTAAGGAAATATTTTTTTTTTCCCCTTGGGTGTTACCATAATACTCATTGGCCATACACCTTTATAAACCTTTTTTCCAAAGACTATGTGACTAATATTGATTTTTTTTTTCAAGTCTATATTCCACTTGCTGTAGAATAAACATTTTTTTTTTTTTTTGCCTTTTTTTTTTTCTCTTTTGGAATATCGTTTGCCCAAAAAGGAAGCAAGGGTTGAACTTTCAGCTGCTGCCCTGATAAACTACACTTCTTGCTTTCACATCACTTCATTGATAGAAAAGGGTGGAAATTTACTCTTAGGCCATATCACTGACCCTCAGCTCTATCTTAAGGCATTTCTTACCCTTTGAGTGAGAATATCTCAGAATACCCCAGTCATAGTGTTTTGTGATTTCTCACTAATCAGCTGGAGTCCAGTGGTTTTCAAGCAGAAAAGGTTCTCAAACTTCTGTTGTCATACCAAGGGGTGAAAAGTTCTTGTGTTCACTGACTTTTGTGCAAGATCCGGTCTGGTAGATGTGTTGTCCCCAGCTGTGAGTGTGACTTAACTCACCCCTCGATGTGTTCATCTTATTCAGATACATACATGGGCAATTACTAATGGTTGGGTCACAAATGTGCAGCCCTGCCAGTTTCCAAAGAAGATGTCTGTTTCTGCATAAGTCCCTTACTACCGGATCTATCTTCTAGGCATTTGAAAAGGTGAGAAGTTCATTACACTTGACTCAGGCAAAAAGGCAGACTTGTGATGGAAGATGGGAGTCTGAGCAATAATTCTCAAAAGGGTGAAGAGGAACAGCTGTGGAGGAAGAGACCGGGCTGTTTATACAACGTGGTTTATTGTAAACCATTGGTGAGATCAGAGCTGTGCCAGCATGGTTGTAAAAGGGCACAAGTGAGTTGAAAACTGTGTTTAAAAAGAAAAAAACAACATAAGTAGTATCTTCATCTGCTCTGAAGCACTTGTAACATTATGAAAGTGAAAGAGTTATTAATAAAATCTTCAAAAGGCTCAAAGAGGGTGGAAGTACCTGATCACAGCGCTCTCGGAGAAAGTCAGGAATCTTAAATACTCAAATATATGATGTTTATTGGTGTTTATTTCTTTTCTATCCTTCCAGCTTGGACCAGGGAATTAGAGTAATGCAGCTACATACTTCTTCAAAGCAACTTTTTATTGTTCTTTTTTCTTCCTTGATAATAGCTCTCAAGAGAAGAGTTGATACACTATTCAGCAAGTAACATGTTGTGGTCTTTGTCTACAGCCACTACACAGAACACTTTTTGAGTAATGAAAAAGAAAAAATTATAGATGGGATATCTGAATTTTTTTAAAAAATGAGTTCTGCACAATGTGAAGAGGAAAGAAGAAATCTCAGATCAAGTGGGACACCAGAGTATCCTTTTAATGAGTTACACACCATATTGCATGATGTAGATCTTGCTAAGGCATTGCCCTGATCTTTGCCATACCTTTTTATAATATTAAAAAAACCCTCAGAACTACAGCGCAAGAAGGATGATATTTAAACTCTCAAAACCAAAGAGATTAATATTAAGCTAGAAATACTGGCTATAACTTCATCCTGTGTAAATATGTCAATAAAATAATGATGATAAACATGATCTGAAAACTATACCTGAGTATTTGCAAGTCGGTAATTAAACTTCACAACACCTTTGTGAGGTAATAAAAAGTTACTTTTGCAGGTTTAATATTAAAATATTCAGAGAAAGGTTGCTGCTAGTGTCGTAATTGCTGTATAAATATAGACAATTAATTTCCACACACATCCCTCTGTTATGGCGTAGAAGTTCTGTCCAAGTCAGAGGGAGGGAAACTGAGGCAATGACATATCACGGGCAAGGTTTTCAGAAACATGACTGAATTAAGAGCAGAAGTCTCCAGAAAATAATGCTGAGATTTGAGTTGCTAATTCAGTCCAATGTCTTTGAAAATCTCACCTCAGGAAGAAAAATCAAACTTGGGTGTGGTCTTCTACATCATGTTTAGGTGCATGTTACAGTGTGACACTAGAGTACTCCAAAGTTCTGCAAACATCCTCTGGTTTTTTTTGTACCCGCTCTTACTTGGCCATTGCTTCTTTTTTCTTCAGAATAGCAAATATTGCCTAACGTGATTTGTCCGAGACCAGAAATGGAATTGGTGGCTGGGCCAGAAGCAAAATCCAGGGCTCTTCCTCTGCCCCCATTTTCTAGACATTAGCTCATGTTCTTTGAAAACTACATGCTGCAACTTCACCGCTATCACAGTCTGCATTAAGCTTTAATTTAGGATGACTTGGCTTCTGTTGTGATTAAATGGAACTCTTATCATAACCCAAATACAAGTTCTCGTTGTGTGTTTTCCCAGAACACAACAATATTGGCTTAACACCAAGCTGGCACTCTGCACCCTAGACCTTGGCTAGGAAATTATATCTGTAGATATGTACACATGCAAACACTCCTATACACACATGCACACACACCCTTACATCCACACATCCACGCGCTATTTCCAGCACTAAGATGTGACGGTGACAGAGGACGCTAGAAAATCTCCAGAAGACATATAGAAGCCGCAAATTTATTTGAGATGTAAAAACCACCTTGATCCAGTTTGAAACACCAGTCCCCACTCTGGGTGGCTTTGAGGCAACTGAAGCCTTTCGGAGACCAGCATTAAGTGAGTCCATATTAGAGAGGCACTCCAGATCTTTAAATAAATTTTTAAAAATCATTATTTTCCCTTTTATTTGACCACAACCCCGGTGGTACCCCTTCTTTCCCCAGCTCCTTTCTTTGCTGGCTAAATTTATTAAAGGCAGACAGCCCCACTTTCCAGCTCTTTGCGAGTAGGCATGGAGAAAACACGTTGAGCATCCCACCCATCTGAATATCCTGGCAAGTCACTTGGGTCTCACTGGCTCCTTATTCTGCTTGTTTGCAGGACCTTTTTTTTTTTTTTTAAAGAACAGAGCCCTTCAAGCTGGTTGGTAACAAGCTGTGTCTCCGGATGCCAAAGGGACAACACAGAGCCGCTTTGTAAAGGAGTAGATTGGCTGTCCTCCCCGCTCAGAGGGAGAAGGGCCTAATGGAGAAATGCACTTGGATGGTGCTGAAAGCGATTTGTCAAGTCGTCAAAGGGTCTCTGCACCTCGTCGGAGCCAGCCTTGGGAGAGGGAGGAGGGAAATCTCCATCCCAAGACTGTCTCTGTCACACTGGGAGATTAAAAATTAGCCTTTGCCCTTGGTAAAAGTCAGGGAGGGGAGGGACGACTCCTGGGAGAAACCTCACTGTGTCCAACACACTTGGGCCAACATCATGGCAATTTACCTTGGCAAGCCCTACTGATCTTATCCCCTCCCCGTATCTTCAGGCTGCTCTTTGATTGTCTTCAAAGGGCATTTCTCCTCTGCTGAATCACAGTATGTTTTGTTCATCCCTCTTTCCCAGACAGTAAAAAGGGTGCTTTGCAAGAAGCACCCAAAGGAACTAAATGTAATAAATCCCAGCGATGCCGGAGAGGAATTGTCCCACAGGGCTCTGACACACAGCACCTGCAAAGTCTGAATACAATGCACTTTCCACTACAGTAAGCTTTTGCTTGGCAAAGCTTTTCCATCAAATGACTTATCTGCGTGGGCAGCAATATTTCCGTGCCGGTCTCATTCTTCCAGCCTCCCTCTCCCACCTCAACCACTTTGAGGCCCAACTGCAACCCAGTCTAGCAGCTGTCATTTCTTTTGGCCCCATTTCAGACAAAGACTGCTTTTAAGCTATCTGACAAAGCTGTATCAGGTTCACAAGGCCTTGAAAGGACTTAATTCAAGGAGAAAATGTGTGCAGATTACATTTGCTGGAGTAAATACTGGGTTTAGATTTCCAGCCCCTCTTTTAGCTCAGATGTGGCGGTGTGTTCCCCGGTGACAGAATGCCAGCAAGCAGCAGACTGAGTAGTGTATCCACCGTACCGTGTGCCTTTCTGCTGCTCACAGATTGCATTGGTAACAGTCTGCAAAAGGCTCAAAGGCTTCGAGTCCTGCCCTGACAGATCGGGGATGTGGGTTTTTTTCTCTTTGCGCCTGTTCAACACACATGTTCTGCATAACTCCATCATCGAAAGGATCACTTGCACATCCTTCACCACGGCAATTTTATTGAATGTTTGTCACACACTGACCTTTGCCTTCAGGTAGTTAAGCTTGTGCTATGTCCTCATTTGTTTATCAGCCTAATTTTCATAGGCACTTCAATTTCTAATGACATGGCTGGGTAAAAGCAAGAAATGAAGCAGGATATCCACATATTTTCTGCCAGCTGTGAGGCAGCTAGTAACTTCTACAGTGTGCTATGGAAAAGCCCTAGATAAAAATTAAGAAGGAAAACCAGGTATATAAAATGCTTTAGGGCATCTTTTTCAAAACTGATATATTCAAGGAAAATTGCTTTCTTCTGTGGCAAAAGAAAATCAAGATAAAGAGCATAATAGAAACAAAAAAAACCCTCCATCATTTATGGTCCCAAATAAAGTGGTACATCTGGGAATGCTACTGGATTTTTTTAGGAGAGAAAAAGAGAGAGAAGGCTGATCCAGAATAAATAAATGTATAACACCATCAAAAAATGCCTACAACAAAGCAGAACCCAGACAGCAGTTACTTGTATTCACATGTGTTGTGTGTTCTCTGGAACACTTAGGAACCAACAGATGAACGTCATAAATTTAAGCTTTCAGTTACTTGCCTCCTGCCTCCAAAGTGGGTTGTCTGTCTACTTTCCTCCTCTTAGTCATATCTTCCCCCGTCTCCCTTGCATCTTGTATGTTTAGGAATTAGATAGCAATTATAAGCCCTTTTTTTTTTTTTTTCCCAGGAGGAAGGGAGTAGGGGGAATTTTTCATACTGAAATATCCATATTATAGCACACAGTTATACCATGGTCCTAATAAATCAGCAAGGGAAAATATAGGGTGAAAGCATCTGCCATTTATATGGTAATAACTGGTGTTCCTCAAAGGACAGCATATGTTATTTGTATCAAAGCATAAATTAGCCTAACAGGTCCAGACTGGATTCCAGACAACTATTTGCGGCCTTACACCCCAGTTAGTCCCAGATGCTGCTCTTTCACACCTCAACAGAATCCAAATGTAGACTCTGCCTTTTCCATCTGCTGCTTGTCTCCCCTGCTGAGTCCAACCTTTCATTCCCTATGACTCCTCAGGCCCTGATATTATTTCTTGTATCGCTTCTGGAGGTGATTAGTGAGAACTTGGAGTCGGGAACCTGGAGGTGCATTATATCCAGCAAATGACAAAACATTAGAAGAACGAGCTTGGGAGAAGGGCAAAAAAACTGTGTGTGTCTCTCAAAGTCAGGTTGTTCACCAACTGCCTAGAAATTATTATGTTAACCAGGCTGCCCCATGGAGGCTGGCTGTATTTCAGGCCAAGTCTCTTGAAGTGTTCATCATCCTTATCCTTCCTTTTGGTTTCTACCCCAATGTTTGACTCCTAATTTTCCCTACTCCCACATGTCTCCTTTCAGCAGTCCAGGTTTAAATCCAACTTTATGCTCAAGTCCTTTGCTAAGTAGGAGTATGCTGGAATTACCAGTTTCAGTGATGATCTGAGATTTGATTTTTTATCTTGACTGGGGTCAAAAAAGGGAGCAAGAGGGAGAAGATGCTTCCATTTCAGAAAGGTATTTGATGCAGGATGCAGTAAGTCCAGAGCGTACAGAGTGTGCAAGGGAGATACTATGTCCTGAAATACAGGTGGTGCCAGAAGCCCTGTGAGAAGGGTGGGAAGCTGATGGCTTGGCTTGTGAGCTCCTGTTTGTATGGTGTGCTGACGGATGAAGAACACCTGCTCTGAAAGTCAATGAGAAAAGATGCTGCAGAGCTGGGAAAACAAATTCCTATTAAGGCAGTGATAAAGGTGTGAAATACATCATCATCAGGGCCAGGTACTAAGCAAAAATGGGACTGGTCTAATGACATATTCCAGTATGAAGCAGAGGAGAGGCAAATCACATTGGGGTAAATGTTAACAAACTAGATCTGAAATGGAAAAGGATGGAAATATTATGAGGTGTGGGAAAAAGAAGAGATGCAAAAGGGTTGCAGCATTTTGACAAGGGATGTTCTTCGTAGTGCAGCAAACTCAGTGCCATCTCCAGTCTGCTTGGCTGAAAGGAAAAAAGCAGAACAACCTTTCTGAAAGTGTCTGAAAAGAATCAGAGAACAGTTCCCGCTGTGGCTCATTTTTCAGTCTCCAGTTCAAACACACCACGGCCTGTTTGTTCCCACAGTGCAGGGCTGACCTTCAAATCTTTCACGAGCTTTTGCTAACTGCAGCCCAGCTGGTTGCAGCGTTCCAGCCATCTGCTTCTATGTTTAAAACCCCAGGTTGCAGACAGTTTTCTTTAGCTACCGCTCCTCTGGGGATTGCCTTAAACAGAACTGCGCAAAGCAGCAGGACCCCCTGTTAGCATCCCTGGGATCCTGAGGGTTTGAAATGCAGCAGAAAAGGAGGCATTCCTGTGAAATCTCGACTCCAAAGGGGCTGGAACGCTTCATGCTTCAATATGTAGCCACCAGGCAGCAGTTAGGCCAACTGAGCGAACTACCAGCTGAATCTGGGTAAGGAAGATGTGGGAAAAATGAAACTTTTGTGTCACCTTCAGAGAAAGATTTCTTGGCTTTAGGTGGGTGTTGAAGATCATAGACGTGGACAGAGAAAGCTGTTTATTCAGAAAGTTCACTTGCCCTCCTGTTAGAAACATTACTTTATATACCCAAGTTCAAGGTTTCTCTTATAGCCTAGCAGCCTACAGGCTGCCCTCCCTACTTACAACTCCATTAAAGCAGGTTTTGGCTCCAAGCATTCCCAGGGAACGCCTCAAGTTTGCCTTGGCTGTCCTGTCCCATGTCTCATAAAAGCCTGAGATCTTGAAAATTGTTACAGAACAGTCAAACTTCTTCCACTATCCTAAGGGACAGATTAATCAGGCAACTATGTACTAAAGTGTTAGTGTTCTTCTGGATTTCTATTACAGTATAGGCAAAAAAATTCTGTCTAAATCTAGATGTGATTGGGAGGCAGTTGACACATTTGAAGATGAAATCCTTCTTACTCACCAGACAGACGCTCTTGACAAGACTACATCAAATGTCTTCTCTGGTGCTTCGCATTCATGCTGGCAAGGAATTATATTTCATTTTTGATAATTTATACATTTGCCCTCTAGATGCCAAACTGAGCTATGAGTTCAAAACTGGAGTGTAAAGATCAACATCAAGTATTGCAAATGCTTTTATTCTTGATGAAAATTTGATGGGGTTTTTTATATTTTATTTAAAACTACAGGTCCTGTCTTGGTGTTCTGTTTGTATATATATGTACAAGTACATACAAGGGAGACGGGTCTCTATTAGAGTCGATCAAGGCCTCAGCAATAGTCGGGGAAGTTTCCAGTTATTCAGCTAACCCTAATTTTATCATCTGAATAGCTCTTCATGTTTCACTAACTGAATTCAGTAGACTTGCAGTGACTTTAATGGGCACTTAGAAAATTACCTCACATGTGGACTCCTACCTTGCCAACACCTAAATTTAGGTGGCTTGGCTTGTGAGTCCAAACACACCTTCTCTGGAATAACAGCATTACACTGCATCTCAATATTATTAAAAATAATAATCTGACCCAAAACATTTGCAGAATACAGTATGAAAAGATAATGTTTCCCTCCCCTAGCACAAGAATGAAAAAACCAAAACCAAACCCAAAACAAAACATTAAAACAGATCCATCCAAATCATGCCTATGAATACAATATCAACTGCAATCTGAGTCTTCATCAAAACTCACCCAAGAACTGTGTTACATCTTCGCTGGGATAACAGGAGTTGGAAAAGTGCATTCCACACAGACTCATTAGTAATTTTATATAACTCTGGCCCACATACATGCTTTTCCATATGTAAGACTACATGCATAAAAGTTTATACACCTACACATACAGACTTTTTACTGAGTCACATGGAAGTCGTACACTAGTCTGAGAATCTAGCTTGGCACAGTGCACCTACCACAACAGGGTGTGTGATCCCACTGTTTTCCATACCTCAGCTATCACTGTATCCCATACATTGCCAATTAATTATATCTGCAGCCTTTGCAGCTCTTCCATTTCTATTCCATTTTCTTTACGCATGCAAAACATTCAAGTGGATCTACTAAGCTAAGCTCATAGGACTGGGCACAATTTAAAGTATTTACGCTGCTTTATATTTGGAATAAATGTGTACTGGTGAAACCCTACAGTTTTTCTGAGGCCATTATTAAAATTTAACAAAGATTTAAATGTTTGAATGGGCTCAGGAAACAGCTATTATTTATCAAGAAACCAAAGTCAAGGCTTCTTAACAATATTGGACAAAACTGACTAATTGGACAAACAATCCTTTAAGGAAAGAAAGAGGTTATTGTTCACACAGCGAAAATCTTAGCATAATAATTAACCACACTGAATGTTTTGACAAAAGATGAGATGCAATAGAAGCACAAAGTGCTTGAAAAGTCATGTGAAAAGTCCTCATGTGACAAGCCAAAGCACTTGAAAGAGAACATAAACAGAACTCAAATATATAAATCTGAAGTGTCTAAATCACTTAAATGTCTACACAGAGCCTAGGTTGTCTTCAAGTTCCCTCAAAACCTAAAGTTCAAGTTCTGAACAGATCCACAGCTTCACTCCTGCCAAAGCTCAGCCAGGAGTCAGAAATCAGTAATTTTTCTAAGTTTTCCGAAAATAGGCGTTCCCAGATAGCACTTGATCCATAACAAGAGGACCCAGTCTCTTACCAAAGGTGTCATTCTCCTTGTTTGATTTTAGTTTTCTAAAATCTCATTTCTGTGTACCCACTGGACAGAGATACGTGAAAACTGAGAGTAAGTAATTCCATCCTAAAAACGTCACCAAGACATATTCAGTTATTTCAGGATATGTTTGCATTAGTAAATAAAATTGTCCAGTGCCTGTCTCCTAAGCCCAAAAGCAAGTAGTATGATATGATTTGCAACAATACAGCTAAACTCTCCTCCTCCCAGTGCAAGGTGGCTTCATCCAAACTGCACATTTGGGACAACCCAGGCACATCCTACCCGCTGACCTGCACTGTCTGGAACAGAGCCAAGTTGTGCCTGCGAGCAATTAAGAGTCTGGGCAGTAGCAGAAAAATGCTAGGAAGCATGCATTGGTCTTTTTTTAGTGTAGATGTAGTCTAAAAGAAGAGGTGTAGACCTCCAGGAGGAAGGGAGCACCTGGGGCCGTCCCGAGTTGGGTAAGAATGAGCTGGTGATGGGCAGCGTCTCCATCTGGAAAGCTGCTTGTGATGCAGATGGTTCCAGCCTGAGTTCTGGCACATCCCCTCAGGCTGGTGAAGGAGAAGAGAAGGATCTAATTCAGGGCTCTGAGTGCTGCATCTGGAGTAGTATGATTTGGGGTTTTTTTGTTTTGGTTTGGTTTAAGGAACAGCTTAGGTGATAAAAAGTTTTTCTTCCGAGTACAATGCACTGTGGTCGTCTTTGGCTAACACCCCCAGCAGCATATGGTAAGATTTTTCTTGACAATCACAAGAGCAGGTGTTTTCTTAATTTTTTTCAGTAGTGAAGTACAACTTTTACATTCCTTTCAGTGTTTTACCTACAAGACATGTAAATGGAAATGTGAACCTAGATTCATAAAGCATTTTCTCTCCATTCATCAGGCAAAGGCTAATGCAAAAAGATGTAAATCTGTCAGCCTCAGCAATGACAAGAATGAAAACAAAATTTACCCTAGAGCCAAAATACCCACCTGTGGCAAATAAATCTCAGTCAGTCAGTTCCCGTCTCCTTCATCAATAACTTACACAGAGAAAGACTCATTGAAGTACACTTTGAAGATTAACAGAAATGGACTGACATGGATCAGCAAGGAATAAGACGTACAAAAACCAATCTCACTGCATAATGCACACTTTGAGCAGGACTTTCCAGGCTTCTCCGCCAGCAGCAGGCAGGTTAGTGCTGCTTGGACACAACGGTAGTGTGTCAGATTGGCACGTCGTAGATCTTTCTGGCTCTCAGAGACTGAAATAAGTGTTTGAGATTCACTCCCATGCCTGGCTAATGACCAACCAGAGTTGAAATCGGATCTCTTACAGCAGACATCAAAGTGCTAGTGTCCACTCCCCAGTATCACAAAAAACATTTTACACTACCATGACAACACAAAACACTGTAAAGCCAGATGGGAATATTATGTAGCTCTTCTCTCACTCCTTGAACAATGCTAAAACATTTTTGAGTAAATCAGATCTGGCTCCAAGACAGAAAATACAGTCACAGTACAAGTGACCTCTCTTCCCACACAGCACTGATAGGATATAAAATTGGGCAGGCCCATCGTTTCCCCCTCTCCCCTTTAATTCATGCCAGGTTCTTCTTGATTAAGTAATTATGTGAAATGGTGAAACAAGAAGTTGGAGATCCCCAAGGGAAACCAAGTGTATGCTGCAGCTTGTCGTTTTTATAGTCACATCCGTCTTTTGGATAGATTACTACCTGCAAGTGTTCCATTTACTTTTCAGGAAAAAAAAAAGAAAAAAAAAAAGAAAAAAGTATGCCTGTTTCCAGCAATTGCATTTCACAGCCACTTTTTGCCAAGAGTTGCTGTTTGGCTCCCATGCTTCCAGGGAACATTGTTTTGTTTGTTTTCAATGGCAAAAAAAAAAAAAAAAAAAAAAAAAAAGAATTAATAGAGTAAGGATACACCCTTTACTAAAAGGAACTCACCACAAGCTAAAGGGAGAAGACATTAAATGGAAGGATCACCTTTAACTGTCAGTAGTCCTTCTCAGGAACTTGAAAATGAAGTGTAAAGGAAAAAAAGGGAAAGGGGAAAGAAATCTCTAGAAATGCTACAAAAATGAGCAAATAGCATCACTATGCTGATCATTTTCCACAGGCTTCTTAATTCCTGCTCTAAGACAAGAATAGAAACAAAACAGAGGAAATGGCACAATGTGGGCAATTCTTGGCAAATTTTAGAGTATAACAGATCAGGAAGTTCAGGAGATCATGAAAAGGGGAGTGTATTGAGTTTCTGCGGTTCTTTTTTATCAACATCTATAAATCTGATAACAAAATGATTGAAAAAGTTGAAGACCTTTGGTTCAAATAGGTATGGCTCAAGGACAGCAGGGTATATAGTTCAACCAAGGTGAAAGGAGAATGAATCCTTTTGAATGCTAATAAAATCCACAAATCAGTTGCCTTTTATGCAGTGTGTCACTTCCCTTCATCCATTCTTCGTTTCTGTGTTCATTTTGTGCTCAGCCTCTTTACCAAATTCTGAAGTATACAGTAATTTATCACAGTATTACAGGCAATAGGGCTGACATCCACATCTGAAGACCATTAGAGCTGAGGTAGTTGGCTGATTCTCCCAATCATTATTACCTGCCCATCTCTCCCTGCAGGATTAGACAGGGTGTGGAAGAACAGGAATGGCCATGGGCAGGCATCCATGGTTACATGGAAGTGGTCAGGAGCACAGGTCCCTAGAAAGTTTTACTCAGAAGCAAAGACACACAGCAACAGATAACTGATTTGGTGGTAAATTGGGTTTTTACCTGGTGGTAAATAGTTGGGGACAAATTTTGCTTTCCCAAGTGACAATGACTGTGGCTTCAGCAAGAATAGGATTTCACTGAGAGGGTTTAAGCAAAGTCCCACTCCTGTCAAATCAGAATTTAGTGCGTTAACTCCCTTTGTAGATCTGAACATATTAGATTTGTCCAACAGCACAAAGGAATCTTGAAGTCAACAGGAATTGTGCTTTCTCAGGAAAATGGGGCATATGATTTCAAGCACCTAAAGCGATGTGATCTCATAGATGGCTAATGTCTAATTATCAATGAACCTATTTAAACAGAGGTTTGATTTCACAGTTCAGCTTTGGGAAGTCTATAAAATGATGCATTTGTCCCCAGAAGGAATTCTGGGCTAAGTAATTTCTGTAATATTGGACAACTTCTACACAAAAAATATGGTCCTTTCAAGGACATCAGGCTTGAGTAAAATGAAACCCAGAACCATTCTTGACACAGATGTTTACTACAGCCCAGGCTTCAACTGAATCATAACAGCATTATTCTTAATATAATTTTATTGTGTGACTCCTGGCACATCCAAACTTCAGCTGGGTAAAAGGAGGGAAAACATTGAAATACTATGAGAAAATCTTTATTAGTATTATTGTGTTATTTTAATTTTTAAAAACATTAAGCTGTGAATTGTGACTGGTGCAGCTGGTGGATATGGGAAGACAATGGAAGTTTCCTGGCTTATTGGCTGTCATTATGTTATGTTTCAATCGCCTTTCTTTCCTTGCACGTGTTAAAAGTCTATGTAGAGTTGAGCAACATGAAATCTAAAATTAAATTGCCACAGTTACAATGGGGAGGCAGAGCATGTATTTACTTCTAAAGATAGATGACTAAAGTTAGCACCCATATCTCCTTAGATTGTGTATAGAATCAATGGAGCAGCAGTTTCTCCGGGGATGAATTCAAAGCACCTTGCTCAGGCTTCTTCTAAGTTGTCTTGTGTGGTGCTTGCGAAAAACGGATGGTACTTTGTCAGCTGCCTAAACCACCGAGTGAGTACATCTGCATGCTGGTGTCTATCCCTGGGATGACAACTGACCATCAGACAAAACAAAGTGGATCATCTTGGCATTGCTCAACTTTGCCTTGGAAAAATTTGGGAGAATATTAGTTGGGATGACGCAGGCACTGACAACTGTGTTCCTGTGCTTGGGAATATTCCCTTGTGCTTTTTCATTTACCAGGATTTGTAGAGCCACTCTCTGTGGTTATCTGGTATGTTGTGGGCTACAAGACAGGGTGGCTACTGAGACCATGGCAGGTGGTCCCTAACCAATCTACCCTTTATCATCTTTTCCTGTTAGAATGTGTGATAAATACAGAGGTTTGTCCCCAGGAATTACCAGGGCACAGACATGGTCTATCTGTCCATAGGTCAGCAACTATTAGTGCATACATCATGGGAACTCTTTTAAATAACTGTGTTCCAGACTTCTTTTTGATGTCAGGGAGATTTTGTTGAGTTTCTGGTTGATCACATGTAAATACATTTGCCCACTTGACATTTGTTAGTGGGTTTCGATACTTGCTGCTTCATGCTTTTAATTCCTTTGCTGGGTATTTTCCAAATATTTTAATGAGATGATGACAACTTTTAAGTCTGCTTGTCTAGCGCAAAGCAAAACCATTTGTGCCAGGAGTGGAGAGACCATTAGCAGCTATGGCCTTGCATTGTTTAGAGACTGCTGTTTTCAGTTCAGGATCTAAGTACTACAAAAGCACTTGAAATGTACTATTAAGCTTTTCCTCCTTTAAGATGAAGGGAGGGGTTTAAGCCTGGAATTCTGCTGAAACATGTTTTTGCTTAATTTCCTAGAGCTTTACTGTAAATTGTTTAAACATTATCACTGTGAATAAATACACCAACAAATCACACTTCATTTACTTTGACCTGTTTTTTGTTTCTTCACTAGTGAAACAGTTATTGTACATCTTTCATCTATTTTATTTATTATTGTCGTGATCATAAGCAGCAGCTAGAGCAGCTAACATGACGTAGTCCTACTACACACCAAACAGAAAGGCAGTTTTTCTTGTCTTCAAAGTTTTGGACTTTGAAACATAGAAAATAGGCCAAGATATTGCTCTTCTCAAGGTGTAGGCTGAGGAACAAATTGTGAAGCTCACATTTTCTCCATCACTGTATGCGTTAAGTTACCTCAAGCTTGTCAAAACAACCTATTTACTGTGGGTGACTTCTGCAACTGTTCTGGCTCATAGGCAAAAAAGAGTTAATTTGAGGTCAACGGATGCACTAGGATACCAGCAAATAAAGATTCTGGAAAGACAGCGCTTACTTCCAGGTAAGGGCCTGCTTTGCCTGCCGTACAAAGACAGAAGCTTCCTTTTCCCAAAAGCTAGCACCAAATCAAAGGAGCAGTCAAGAGTGGAAAAGCAGAAATTGTCTCAGTCTTACAGGTTGGCACCTGAAGAACGGTATAGAGAATGAAATTGCATTGTGTTGCAAGGCAAATTAAAAATCAAGAATCATGAACATTTCATGTGTTAGCACAATTGATTTTGTTTATTTTTAAACCACCCCAAAATCCAATCATGCTGTATGTACATAGACAATACACGAGATAACACACCAACTGTAGACAAGAAAGATAAAATGTATTGTTTTAATTTGCTGGCAATTTTCTTTTTTTTTTTTTTTTTTCATTGTACATCTGCTCAGCTTGATGAAATGATCCAAGCTGTATGGATTTCCATGTCAACCCTCTCTCAGTTCCCATGTCCACACTGCCTCTCTAACAGGAGACATCCATCATACTACCTCTGGGGTGTTTGTCTGAATGGTAAAGTGTGCAGCTTTTTATGTAGGTTCCTCTGGGCCTCATTTCTTAGGTAAAACTGTTTAGTGCAGAACAAGTATATCAGCATGTATCTGCTTTAACTATATCCTATAGTTAGTAGGTAAGACCAGCTAATGCTTTGGGTTACTCAGGAAAACATAAGTAGCACACACACAAAAACGAAAACAGAAAATAGTGTTCCACATCGTTTAGAGTGTTAATTTTCTTTACGTTTCCAGTGTCATTTATTTTGCTAAGCACTGCTGCAATTCTTTCCACTTGTCTTATGCTCTTATTTTCTTACAAAACAGTATACTAGGCTTTCTGTATAAAACATATATATAAACATTTATATATATATATATATATAAAAAAACAAAGCAACGACCCCCAAAATGGACTTACACACAGGTATGTATTTGTCCCTCATTAGAAAATATACTGTGTGTATATCTATTCATTGTCCCTGAATGTCACAGCACTGGCTATTAGAATAGCGTCAAGAAGAAAGGGGCTTTTTTTTTTTTTCCTGGTTTGTTTTATAACATACAGTTAAATTACCTAAGATGAACAAAAGCAGAGTAGTCACAGGCACAATACAATCCTGTTTACATATTGGCACCATGTTGTTCTTGTTGCCATTGTTATTACTACTGTCTAATTTGACTTCTAGTTATTACTTCCCAGGAATTAATATATCTGTACATTTTTTGTCATATATTCTCTTCCCTCCCAGTGAGCTGGATGCACGTTCAGGGAGAATGAAACACTTCGAAAATCTAAATGGATCCTGGGACTCTGGAGATTCTTGTCCTGCTTAACTTTTCTGGTCCTCTTTCTCAGAGATTATCAATCATTTAGAAAATGGTGGTTAATTCTACATAACAAGTAATTTTCAGTGGCCTTTCCTTCCAAAAGGTGCTTTTGGGCAATGATTTGAGATAGTTTTTCAGATGCATTGCTGGCATTAGATACCAGCCTTGCATATTTGTATAAATACTTTTTCCCATATAAGAAGTCCCCTGTTATTGGTACAGATGGTTCTCTGTCCTTGGTATCTATTCTTTCAGCAAACAGACTGGTCATTTGAATTACTTATCATTACTGAGAGATGTGCTGGGAGAACCACCCACACTGAATACACCAGAAAATTTGGTGGTGGTGAGGGAGGGGTTAAATTTCAGCCCAATTTATTTAGCTCACGTAAAAGTGTCTAATGACTTCTTGGCCTGAAGACTTTGTAATTGAAAACCCCAGATATAAAAATGCTATTAAGATTGGTGGTAAAAAAATGGAAACCCATATTGAATTAAAAAACAAAGTACTGCTTGCTGGTTTACAAAGAGTCTATAACACTGATAAAATCTTCGGAAACCACTGTACTTTTTTTTTTCCTTGTCCTTCTTTATTTTGGCTTCATTTCAACCCGGGAGTTCATATCATCTCCTTCCAGATCATACTCTTCTACTTGGCCGCTGGTCCACACCTTCATGCGGTCAGTCAGGTCGCTGCTTCTGGGAGCCAGGATGAAGTCATAAATCAGGGCAGCACTTGCTCCTCCAATGATTGGGCCAACCCAGAAGATCTGAAACACAGTTCCAAATCCAGTTAATACATCAGATACCACTGCATTTGAAGCTGTTCTGAAAAATCTCCTCTGAGGATTTTCACTACGAAATTTACAGTGAAAACATTAACATAACAGTCTATCACCTGAATATTAACTGCATGGCAAGAAATTTCTCACCATGAATTGGCAATAGACCCAGAGATTAATAACTGTGACTATGTTGTCGAGTTTTGATATTTAAAATCAGGTATCTACTGGTAAAGCCTCTCAGTAACTCCAGAGAAATTTGGCAGGGGGGCACAATTTCCAAAAGCAACAAGGACATTAGTCCATTCTCCCATTAACTTTCAGTGATAGGTGAATTAGAAAGTAATACTGAGTGAGGACCTAATTAGGGGCTTAATTTGCTACTAGCTGCTATTTAGCTAGTGATATCGCTGTAATTGTACTGGTCTAATCATTTAAGGCAAGTAAAGTTTGGAGGGAGAGGTAGTAAAAGTATTCTAGTAGACAGGTTGATTTTATTAGAATTAACAGATGATTTTGAGGGATTTACATGGCCAAAGAATGCCTGAGTCTGAAAACAGGTTTTCTTTTATTCAGCAATATTAGTGGTTTAATATGAATTATTATCTCTATCTCCTTCTCTCTGTACAAATGAAAATAATTTTTCTATGAAATCTGAAAATACTAGCTACTGGCTTAGTTACATTACATCACTATCCCAATAGAAGTGTTTAAGTGGGAAATAATGGCAAAATTTCCCCAGTGTCCTCCTTTGGTGTTTTACTCTTTAGATTAAAATGGCATCCATATCCAAAATTTTCACAAGCCATTGTACTACCACTAAATTTCCATGGTTGCCTATGCAACTGGCTGCCACAATCATCAGTAGGAGACTTGGAACAAGCTGCATTTTAAATATTCAAGAACACATGCTCATTTAGGGCTTTCATATCAGCCTTCTTTATTGAGCTTAGTGAAAGAAGTAAATTTTTGTGAAGTTCCTTATTTTAACCACATTTAACCACAGGGAATAATCTAAAATTTATAGTGTTTCCAGAGCATTTTTCCATGAAAGCACTTAAGCAGACACTTAACTGTAAGAAGATGAACACTTTATTAGCTTCCATATATGGATGGATCATTGGATGATTCATTCCAGTTTGTAAACCTGCTTAAAAACCTTCCTAAACTAGGTTTTACCAGATTAAGCAGTAGCACTTTACAAACTCAGTTTAAACAATAAACACTCAATACAGAATTCTGTGTAATGAGTCTTTAATGTTTAAAATATTTGAAATAAATAAACTTAAAGAAAATCTACTGTAATACTTTGAACATATACACTCAGCTTGAGGACTTTGTGATCTCCTGAGGCTGGTCAGGAGCAAAAGATTATTCTTTGTTAAATGAAATAGAAACGGCAACTCACTGAGTTGGTGCTAACGATACGTGTTTAAATGTTTCTGATCTTGTAGATTATGCACATGCAGAGCCTCTTGTAAACTAAACAAATTTATTCAACTTACCCAGTGATTTTCAAAGTTGTTGGCAATCAGCGCTGAGCCAAAAGATCTGGCTGGGTTAATTCCACAACCGGTGTAATCAATCTAGGAGGTGGAAAGAGAACCAGTGGTGAGGCACTGATGCACGTGTGGCATCTTCATTACACAGGAGGCCAAGTGGCAGCCTGCAGCATGGTTCGGATGCTCACAACAGCTTCACTCATCCCACCTGCTCTTCCTCAGAAAAAGGGGGGAAAACCTGTTTGCCATGTGCTTGTCCTGTCCCACCAGGCAAACGGGTCCTACTGCAGCAACATCTCCCAGATGTGCAACCTCATCACTTATTGCCACAGCCACATGGCCCAAGAAAGAAGGGCCATGCATGCTGCAGAAACAAGGTCAGTCTCTGAAGTGGAAGGAGAAGGAAGAAACTATCATCTGCCCATCTTCTTCCTGCCTTCAGTGGCCCATCCTGAGGTGGGACATTGCACATATCAACTGCGAGAGCTAAAACTTACAGCAAGAAGATGTCCCAAGGCAACGGAGAGACCAATGGCCAAAGGTGCTGATCCTGAGACATCATTCCTTCTCCGGTCTGTGGTGGCAAGGACACACAACACCAGCTGGAAGGTAGCAATGATTTCGATACCTAGTCCTTGGCCCGCATTGATTCCCTCTGAAAGCTGCATGGAGACAAGAAGGAAAATGTCACTTGACGTTCCTACCTGACTTCAACCAGTACGACAAAGTTTTGCAGGATCTACTTTCTCAATAGGAACATGCAGACCTGCACAGCCATTTCTCTCCTTGGGTTGCTTTTGCTTAACAGGAAAAAAAAAAAAAAAAAAAAAAGAAAAAAGTGAACAGAAATTAGTTTTGAAACATTCGCTGCTGTACTCAAGCCTAGGTGTAACCAGCTTTTGTTGGTGATTCAACATGATTGCATGGTTGCTGCATCCAGCCAAAGTGAATGCTCAACCTCTAGACACAATGAGAACATAACTGATCTATGCGTGAGAAACAAATGAGCCAGAGATTGGCCTTCAGTAGAGTTTACCCATAGAAGTGAATTGTGGTGCCTTGAGACATTTATTCATTGCTTCTGAGAATGAGGAGCCCGTGGTCATGTTAAACAATGCTCAGCTTGCCTACAGCAACAATTACTAAGCAAACAGGGGTAGGAGGAGGAAAGGACAAATAGTAAGAAAAGTGCGTAGCTCTGGGTAGCTTGAAAGTACCTATCTCTGCTATTGACAAGTCACATTAATCTTCTCTTCTCCCACCACTACTTATTTTCTGTAATTCAGTATGAACTCTTCAAAACAAGGACTTCATGTGGGCAATGTCCTGCAAAATGCTGGCTCCATGGGCAGATTTCCACATTAATGTTAAGGCACCTATACTGTGATTCAATTGCCTGAAAATAGGCCTCTAATGCCACCTGAGATATCCGCAGTCTTCATGTAAGACTGGTAGATGTGACATAAGTCCTACAGAAGACCAAAGGTATCTAAAATATCTCTGGATGTCAATGTTTAGGCAATGTATCTCTAACTTGGATAGGTAATGAACATAGTCAATGGAGATGAGGTCCGTTCAGCTGATGAAATGTAGGTAATCATTTGAGAGTCAACTGAATAGCTCTTCTTTCTTTTGTATTCACTAGATCTCATTTGACTACAAGAGCTTAGACTCTTAACTCACATGTAGATGAATTTTAGGTGTCTTAGACTCAGACTGAATCTCACTCGACTTCTTTGGGAGCCATAAAAAAACATCCACAATTCAGGAATCCTAAGGGGGTGATGGGGGACGTATTTCAATTTCCTACTGAAGTAAAGTAGATTCTCTAGAAAAACTCACACTGGCAGATGTAGGTATTCCAACTGTATTATTAATCATGAAATCAGTAGAGTTTCTTATTAATATAAATGCTGTAGAACATATTGAAACCACAGTAATTCACATAAAAGAACATTACACAGTAGAAATGCTGTCATATTTCAGGAGTACTGTTAGAAACTTGTGCTTACCAAGAAAACATGGAGCTAAACCATTCAATGCTATAACAAGTTTTGAATTCTGCTTCTAATTGCTATATTCAGTGGTATCTTAGTTAAGACAAGACAAGCCTGTATCTGAGCTGAATAACTTAGTGTTAAGCAGAAATAACTACGTTACACGGATAGGATGAAACATGAGCTTGGACGGAAGCCAGAGAAAATGAGAATGTGAGTGACTCAGAGTAGGAAGCAAACTCTGCAAAACTTATGCTCAAGAGTAGTGCTATCAGTAGGTTATCCCATCTGTCAAAGCCTCTGCATTAAAAATTGCTAGGTCATACACGGCAAAAACATAATTAAATGTTATTGTGACCTGTCCAGAACAATGAAACTATGGGAAATCATGCTTTAAATTTGTTTTTGTGGTTTTACGCCCTGATTTCCCCCAAACTAATATTTGAATAACCTTAAAACTTAAAGATGTTTAGCTGAACTCTTTCACTTTCTGCCTTTGCTATTCACTTTTCTTGTTTCTTCTCTGTAACAAAGCAGCATAATATCAATTTCCTAACCACTGACAAAAAATCATCTGTCCTCAGCCAGCATAAATCTGATTAGCTACTTTAAAAACAAAACTGTGAAAATATATTGATTTCTAAGACCTGTCAATCTGAAGCATTAATAATATATTATTATATCATTCTTTAATATGCAGGACTGATATCCTTTGAGTTAGAAGCAGTTTATTCACAGATTGAAGGGAATTCTGGTTGAAATGGTGGGCATTGTGATTCTTTTGGCATCCATACAGTAGAAAGTGAAATCGGTTAATGAAACCTCCAGCATTAATAGGACTTACATGTGAGAAATACAAGTCTGACATAAATATACCCAGATAAGCAAGCAGTGAAAATGACATGATCCAGAAATTCACGCTGAATACCTGATATACCACTATATTAATATCCTATTACTTTTGTCATCCCCTTTTAAAATTTTTTTTTTTTTTTTCTGCAGAAACAGTGGAATTTGTGGATCTCAATAAATTAGGCTTCAAATACATCCCATTGATATCAAAAGAAATAGTATCACTTTAAGAACCTGGACTACAGACTCTCTGGAAAACTCTGTCTCACACTTGGAAGGCCAAATGATCAAACTTAAAAGGCAGGTGTATTGACAAATAAGTGAGTGATCTGCAGATGCCCAAAAGTGGATAAAAAAACTGAATTCTTTTCTATCATAAAGCAACTGTTAAATTCCAGAGAATCTAGATCTGAGGTGTGATACATCGATGTTACTATTTGACAAAGCCTTGTCATTTCAAACCGTTAAACACTGACCTACCATTAGTCTTCCCTTCGTTTGAAGGGCTTCTATAAAAGAAAAGAGACAATAAGAGCAAAATCATGCTTTTAAAACCTGTGATAATCCTTATCTTTGAGAGGCGGAAATCATATTCTTCCTTTCCCTCCAGGAAAACACATCCTATAGCTGACGTGAATTGAGGTCATTCTCCCTGCTAATCAACACTTATTGATGGGCTGTGTGGAATGAAAGAAAACCTGGAAATATCATAGGAAACCTTTTGCTTTCCTCTAGCATGTAATTTTACGCAGCCTGCCAGGGATGTAAGGTCGTACTGTGAGAGCAAGGACTCTGGGCCATGTTCCAAAACGAGGCAGGCTGAGGCAAACCTTGGATGTTCTGCTTTGCTGTGGGCTGTGGATCTGCAGTATGTAAGAGTAGTATCACAGACATTCAATATTTGCTTACTCGTCAGAGTTATAATGTCACTACAGCAGCAGCCTGAACCATCCAGGGTATAGCAACACATGGAACAGCAAAAGTCTTCACCACCCTCACCACATCCCAGCCAAAGCATAACATGGGGAGTAGGAAGGTGAATTTCCTAATATCAAGTTAAAATGTACATATATGTGTGTGTGTGTGTGTGTGTATTTATATTTATATAATCCTTGGTCACAGTGGATTTGCAAATGTTAGCCAGCTAACAATGTAATATGAAACATTTTGCACCTTTTGAATCTGTTGTTTTAAGCTCTTGACAGAAGCAGGTAGGCATAACCAACGTAAGTTTGTTACCCTTTCATTGTATTTTCCATACGTTATTCAGGTTTTTTAAGGAAAGCTTGAATTTTTGTAGGATACCTGACTCTAGAAGCTTCAGGGTTGTCTAAAGCTTAATCTGCCTCTAGCAGGGAGTAGTACTGTACGTTACAGAGACCTGACTACCTGAGGCTAACAAAAGAGAAGCAAAAATCAACCGCTGGTCTTAACATCTAGCATTCTGCTGCTGAGAATATCCAGAATGTAAGGTGACCATATCTCTGGTTCTTAAATAGATAGAATAATGTCTTGAAATATAAGACATAGTCACCTCTACTGTAGTGCTGGGGTGAAAGGGTCCCTTTCCAGTGACCTGTACCCACACTGCAATGATTTTCTTCCCTGCGTTGGTAGGTTGCTTACCAGTAGTCACAGCAAGGTGTGTGGGCTGACACTGCATTTGCCCTTGATCTATCAGCTGGGAAATCTCTGACCTCTTCTCATCTCAGTCCAGTAACTCTCACATGCTCTGCATTTTAGGTGATGCTCATTAAGGCAACAGAAGAAATGTCAGAAAGCAGGGAACAGCGCAGTAACTCCCTGAGCTTTTCATGCCTCAGACTTGTGAGGCTTGAAGAGTGGATTCAGTGCTTTAAGGGATCAAATATGCTCTAAGGGATTAAAATGAAATACACAAGCCCACATTCATCTCCAACACAGTTTCCTACATCATAGGAGTCAATCCAGACTTCTCCTTTTCTGTTCACATGAATTGTTCCACTAAAATTCATTTCTAAGTCACTATTTTGACAGAAGAAGCACCAGAAACACATCCAAGAAATGGATTACATCATTGGCAAGCTCTGATAGTTATATATAGACACATATATCTGATGAGATGAATCAATCTTGGCTGCATTAGCTTGCACTGAGAAATTCTCCCTTGACTGTAATAGCACCCAGATGATAAGCAGAAGCCTACATGTAGACACCCCAAGTGAGGTATATCCTTCTGTGAGCTGAATTCCACCATTAATTTTTTCACTTGAGTTCACTGTGAATCTGAACAAGTTCATGGAAGAAAAATCCACCGGAATTCAGTAAATTTATAGAAATCACAACTCATTCAGAAAGCTCCTGAACTGCAACTGGTTGGAACGTAAGGAAGCACTCTAGGCATGCTGAAACTCTCTGCTTTGCATAACTGGACATGGGATGAGGTACAATACCGGTTCCCCATTCAAAGATTAGCTTTATCTGGTAATGCTACTGCTGCTCCTGAGCAACCCGGTTTGAAGCTGACTCTGCTTTAAGCAAGAGATTGGACTAGCGACCTCCTGAGGTCCCTTCCAAGCTGAATTATCATGTAAGAGACCTTGGTTCTTTGGAAAAGTTCTTTCTGTGGGAAGGTTGGGGACAGAATTGCCTCAGTGCGGCTCTGGCTCAGCTGAGTTAATGCCTAGAAACAGCTGGTGACATATGCAGACAGTGGAGCCACACTTGGTGGGTCAATCACTGCGAAGGCTCTGCATAGATGTAATCCATATTGGCAACTACACCAAGAGACATGTAATGTAATCAAATAAGGACCGTTAAACCTGAGGGCAAAATTAATGGAAAATCATTATCTAGTCATGACCGTGAGAGTTACTAGTTGAGACAAACACCTGTTTTTTCGCCTTAGGAAATGGGTAGCGTTCACATTGCTTCCATTTCTCCACATCAGACAGGAGATGAGAACTACAGAAGCTTGTTTCTCAGAAGTGCCCCTAACTGCCATGTTTAGCTGCCTGATTTCCACAGCTTCAAGCAATAATTTGGGCAAATTAATGGTATGTTTTCTTTCCTTTTGGTTTTTTTTTTTTTAGACCAGGATATTTATTACTTGTCTGCCTTCAGAAGAGGAATGGGGACAGGAAATTAAACTGGCCCAAGGTAAACCCAATTGTGTACTTCTCTAGAGGTTTCATATTTTTCTCATTAGGAGTAAAAGTATGTCAAGTTCAAACCTGTTTCCCGTTATATGGATAAGACAGTTTGTTATGCAAGGTGGTTTCATCATGTGGTGCTATGCTCCATCTCATCCAACGAACCTTTAGCCATGGATTGTATCTTCTAGGGTCCAGCTTACTTTCATATAACAGAGATTAGTTTCTCATTGTTCCTGAAAAATGATAGGCCTCTGGAAATGTAGCAGTCTATTTTCAGTAGGGGAATGTCAACTTTCTCCATTCTTATGAAATACTTCACTGCAAGCCATGCTGGCTGATGTTTTTTAGAGAGAGAAAAGTTAAACCACAGCAATTCAGTGACACATATAATATCACTGATGGCCGGGGCTTCTCTTCTTTGCAGATCCCAGCCATCCCCTAGCTAAGGCAGCTTTTGCAGAACCCCAACAATAGCATGGCTGGCACATAAGAAGCAGCATGTTGTGGACTGACTAAAAACGCATTACCTTTTGTTAAAGTGTTCTTAATATTCATGTTGGGAGAAGAACTATGTTCTCCTGTCCAGACAAAATCGAGAATTTTAAGGAGCTGTGCTGCAATAAATAATATCTTTATATCAGACAGACCTCTTTACTTGTGTGTTGAATTCAAATAAACATCTAACAACTTGCACCAGGCCTGCTGTTTTCAGCATTCTAAATTATTAGCTTATCTCTGCCATGGCAGACTGTTTTCTTAAAGGAAAACTTTTAGCATTTTATTCAAGCAAATTCTCACTGTTTTACCATGATTTCTTCCTGTAGCTTAAACTTTCCCTTCTTTGATTTTCCTTCTTTTTCTTAATAAGGAAAACTCTTCACATTAGTTTAAATGGTTCATGCTCTCTTCTTCATCCCCACGCTGGAAGTACTAATTATGCTGCTTTATACCAACTATCATTTAAGTGTTTAGCTGGGCAGAGTTCTTTAATGCAATGTTCCTTAAATGTAATCTCAGAAATTAATCTCCCTACTACCCTCAAAACCATCTTCCACTATCTGGCCTGTCATTTTGTCTGACTCTTCTCATTCTTTCAGCTCCAACTCTGTCATGAAAAGAGCTTGATAACTTCTGTCTTGATAACATACATTTCTTCTGTTGAAAGTCTGTCCCAGATCTCCATAGCTGTAAACCTTCCTTTAACTTACAGTCAAAATGTATTCAGAGACTTTATCCCCAGCTATTTAACTACAGTTATTCTCTTCTCTCCTTGCTATTTAACAGTATTACTCTGAAATGGACGCTTCTATGCACATTATTTGAGTGTTAAGGATTCAGAGAGTACAGCAGTCTCATTTCTTTGGTAAGTAGAGACAAGCAAAGATCTAAAGAGTTTCACTTAAAATTATACGACAGGAGCACTCAGAAGAAGCTGCTTATGAAGCAAAGAATTAGCTTTGGATCGTTTCCTAGATCAACAATAGAAGCAGAACCTAGGGACAAAACATATTGTCCTCTGCTAGATTATCCTTCCTATAAATACAGCCTTAAGAGCTCTAAAGGGGACTCATTCAATTCCCAAAGCAGAAATCATATTTTCCATTCTTTGGACAGCAGACACCATCCAGGAACAAGACTAACCTCCCTCCTCCCACCCTATCTTCAAGCTGATGAGAAACTAGCCAGGGCTGTGTGTTGCAGCAGCTTGGTGTGCCTTAAAGAGAAGAGTGATGATTTCATTTATGTTAAACCAGAGTACAAAAAGTTTACATGTAAGGCCAGTGACGGTCAGTAAAAGTTAATTCCTCTAGAGGACTTCATTTAGCACAGCTAGTTAGAGATAGACCATTTGTCTCATTTACACTTTTACTTTTTGATGTGCCTCTGGGAAAGTTGCTCTGGGGAAACATTTTTTTTTTTTTTTTAATCTTGCTGCTGAGAAATAAACAACTTCTATTCAGAGGATGAGGAATGGTGAGTTGATTTTTTTTGTTACCAAGCAAAAACCAAGCAAATAGTTCACTTTCCATAACACTTTTGAAGCACTCATTTATACCATGGAGCTATTTATGATCTCCCGTATTGTCAGCCCAGAAGAGGATGGTCTTTCAGTGTGGAATTTTGGGCATATCTGAATTTTGAACCTAATAGAATCTTCCTTTCTATGTTGTTACTGGAATAACTAGCTGGATTTGCACAAACCTCACAGTACAGTTGTTGGCAACTGCACCAAAGCAATATTCGTTTTATACTTCTAGACAAACAGTCCAGCAAACCTGTGAAGTTTTCAGAGTTTCCAAGACTGAGGCAGTTCATACAATTAGTCTTGTGCAGAGCACTGAAGATTTGGCATTTCCATGGAGTTAAAACCAGCTCTGTATATGTGCAATGGATTTCAGGAATTAGGGGAACAATTCCAGCTCCTTCATTTCTCCACCTTGTTCCTCAAGCAAGAATTCTTATCAAGGGAAAGCAAAGGGGCCAAACCTGACTTTATTCATTCCTCAGTCCAAACACAGTCATCATTAACTTCAGGAGAAGTTGCGTGTATATGTGTAAGGAAACACGTGCCACAGTTTTTCTTTGAAAGAGTTCATTGACTTCACTTGGCACAGAATTAGTGTCAAAAACCTGGAAAAGTTTGGTTTTCTGTGATACCTTTTAGCGGTTCAAGGAGAGGCAATGCATGGGGCTCTACAAAGAAAGTGCACAGATTTCTTTGCTCCTTTCTCGTCCACAAATGCCAAAAGAGAAACCCCTTGCAGAGATTTCAGCACACATTTTTTTCCCTCCTGCTGTTTATAGAGTTTCCTCCAGGATGCCTGTCAGGCTCTGTATATTTGATTTAACAGGTTAATGTTGTGCCTTAGCCTCAGATCTCATTGATTTCGGTGGAGTTGCAGAGTGAAACACCAGCGCTGGCTTTGGCTCTGGATGCCAGAAAGAAAGTACCTTCCCATCAGGTTGCACACTAATAAAACACAGGACCGCATACCACTCGCAGCCAGGCCAGAAAAACCTCCAGGAGACATTTACTCGCTCCATGAGATTGGTATTAATTTTATTCTGGAGGTACTGAGGAGCACAGCCATAGGCCATGATGTCTCATTGTGCCAGGTACCACATCAGCCCACAATGAAAAGGTGCCTCTACCTCTGCATATTTATAATAAAGAGACAACAGTTTAAAGACAGGAAAATACAGACACTGCGAAATGCAGACACCCAACATACAGACAGTTTGCTATCTATGAAGTTGAGCACAAGCACAATAGTTTGGACTGCTTTCCCTAACTCCAGAATGGAGATTTTTCTAAAGATGAAGACTTCTTTGACATTTTCAGTTGTGATACCAGGTAAAGATCTGTCTGTTATTGAATTCTCTCAATTAAGCTAGAGAATGGACAAATAAGCAAAAATGTACTACTGCTGTAAAGAAAACAGGCAATTTCCTTTTGAGACAAACAGGAAATTTTTCAAGGGCTATTTTTTCTTCCTTTAGTACTTGTGATGTGCTTTAGTATCCTTGCTTTAAAAATGCTTCTCTTAAAGATAGCTATATACAGCCCAGATAGTGACATTTTTTAGGATTCTCTGATTATAGAAATGCTATTCTCAACTCACCTGAAGGTTCACATTATCTGCTGAAGTACATGAGCCCTGCTACAATGACTTATATGTTGGTTTTACCATTGCATCAATTTAACCAGAAGGGATCCATAATATTCATTCTCATGTTTGCTGTGGAAATTTCCATTTGTTCTCAGGCTGTCGTTCTTGCCATGTCAGATCTTGATTTAGAATCGACACCCAGTAATAGATATTTTTTAAAAAATTCTAGTTAATTTAAATTAGGAAATGAAATTTGGGGTTCCCTCATCTGAAGAATCTTTCTATCTATTGATTTTTCTGTCTCTGGTGTGTCAGTAAGTGTGAAGGTGTGTATACACATATATACAAAATATAAAAATACATATGGCATAATACATAGAATGCTAAGGAAAGGAAAACAATTTTAACTGTTTATTCACCAGTCAGGAAGGGTGGTGGCAAAATGAATTTCCTTATATTGCTTACTCAATCCTACTTAGTTTGACAGCTGGTCAAAAAAAAATTGTTCTCCAAAAATCCCGGCATGACTCTCTTTGAATTATAATATCAACCAATCTACCAAATTAATAATGGTTTTAGGTCTATTGCAACTCATTATTTTACAACCCTCTGTGCACCCCTTTCATCAATTTCTATTATTTCTAAGTAGAAATAAATAAAGAGGACCTTTAATCTGAGACTTGCAGAGCATTTTCTCAAACAATGCACCAGACATCCTTGGATCCTCTGGGTGTGGACCCTGTTCATGGTACAAACCCCACTTGGAACCACTCTGTTCTAGCACCAAAAGGCTGGCCTGCAGGTGGATGATCATTAAGGGCCTCACCTTGTGCCACAAATGGCCGTGCTGCTGCATCCCTGCATGCTTTCTGCCAAAAGCTCAGGGTATGGCTATATCATTATAGAAGCACTAAGCAAACCTTCGTAGAAATGGAAACAAGAAATAGCTTCTGAGATCTGAGATAAGATTAGAGCTATAACCCCTGTTATCCCCAAATGCTCCAGAGGATGGCTGATAACCATCAGGTTTACATCTCAGACCAGATGTTTCTGCTGTCACTGTGTGAACACATTCGAAAGTGGCCAAGCCTGTGGCCAGTTTTGAGCAGGTGCCTTTCCTGTGTTCCACCTCCATGGCCAGTTGCGATTCAATACAATGCTGGCATGCCATAAAAGACTGCTGCTGCAAGTTTGAAACTGAATAATTAGCTATTGTTGTGGTGCTCTTTGTTAAGAAATGAAAATCCTGGACTAATCTCGTGTACAGGAACCATTTTGCTCAGTCTACAAATGCAGTGACTTCTGACCCCTTGTAGAAGCTGAAGTGCTTAAGCACGCACGGCAGGCAAGGTTGGCAGGAGAAGCCTACGCTAGATTGAAAATAAGGAGGGCGGAGGGCAGTGACAAGGAGAATGAAGCTCACTGTACTGAAACTTGAGAAAGGCTCGGTATATGATCTGCACTGAGAAAAACCATCCAAGGATTTTTAACAAGCGCTAGAGGTCAGGAACTCAGCTGCATGTCTCGTCCATCCAGTGGCACCTCTGGAACTGCTATTTTCCGTACTGACTCAGAGGAAAAGCAACATCACTTACTCAGTTGTCCAGTCACACTGTCAAGCTCTCAGTTTATTTTGGAAGTTCTTCCAACTCAACCCGACTTTGTTTAATTTGAGGTTAGAGGAGAACAGACTCATAGGGCGCGGGCACAAAGAGAGAGGGAAATCACAAGGTAAACACTGAGTCATCAAGGCCAACCATGCAAGTCCCGCTCCCCGTGGTCAGAGGGCCACTACTGGTGCACTGGTTTGGACCAAACGTGGGGAGTCTGGTGATTCCTGTCCGTGATCCCCTCTGAGGCAACTTTCTAAAGGATGGGTAAGATTCAGTGAGGAGTATCAGGATAAAAACATCAGTACTGACCCACACACAACATTAAAAGGTGCAGCAGGTCTCAACGTTACGAAAGGGAACTCCCAGTGCAGTGGCAATTTTACGTTTGCACTAGAGGTCTCTGCGCCTTGGAAATTTATTGGGGGAAAAATCACCAGCATTGATGTCCTAGAGATAAGACGATATATCTGCAGAAGCTAAGGCTCCACATATTGTATGCCCCATCCTATGCTCCAATATCCTGGAGACGAGAGATTGTCCTTCAGCTTTCCTAAGTAGCAGAATAAGGCTGGAGCTGGAGGACACGCAGACAGCAGAGAAAAAAAACCATCTCCAGCACAGGGGTTCAGAGCTGCTCTGCTGCTGCTGGACCACAATCCAGCTAAGTGGGGCTGCTGATGGAAAGAGGACTCACTCTGTAGTGTGACTTTGGTGAGGGTGGAAGGTGTCTCTGAGCAGCAGATACCGCCCTGGTACGAGGAATCGGGGACAGCAAAGGGCTCCTTTCTCCCTGTCTTTGGGAAAGGACTTGGAGCTGGCCACTGTGTGTTTATCACCAAAGGGCATTGCACCCTTATGTGCACCGACTCTTATGCCACAGCTGATCCAACTTTGGGGACACTCTGCTGAGCAGTAGTGGCAGAGACACAGCTAATCACACTGGAAATCCAAAGGGTGTTCCAGCAACAAGTGACCTTCCACACTCTGGGAGTGGTATCTATATGACTATTCACCTGCCTTAAGAAAACACTCCAGACCTCTGAAAACACTGACCACAGATCTGTCCTGGCTTTTCCGTAAAGTTCTTCAGTTACACAAACAACATTTATCAGTCCACTAAGTGTTTTTTAAAACGAAGCCCTTCTATTTGTTATTCGTTGCTGTTTTTCTTTTCTCTTTATCTACCCTGAGCAATGGTACCTTCAGGTCTGTTTTCCTTGCCTACAAATTTTGATCCACTTACAACATTTAAAATAATATCTTTCATCATAAACTTCAAGGCAGAGTTTTCAAATGGTTTCCAAATTGTAGCCCCAAGACTTAGGGGGCACATTTCCTGGCCCTCTAATGAGTATACCAAAATACAGAAATTATGAAATTTCAAAGCAGTGTCTGCATTTTTGCACAACCTCTGATCATTTTCACAAAAAAAAAAAAAAAATTAAAAAAACTGAGCTAAAGAAATTTTCTCAGCCTGTTTTTAAAAGCTTGATAACAGTTCTCAAGATAATCATTGCTGAACCACAAATATTGTGTTACCTTACAGCACAGAAGTCTCCTCTCACCCGCCTTTCCTGCTTGAGCTCTTCGTTGGACATTAACTGCCCGTGATGAATAGTTTCTTCCATTATCCAAACTACAGATCTCTCCTCACTAGACAATAGTCAGCTATGCTGGCAGATGAGTGCATTTAAGATTAGGCATTCTCTATTCTTACAGTTTTACCTAATGGAAATTTGTAACATGTAGTAACCCAATTGCCAAAAAAAGATACCAGATGATGTAAGGAAAAATATTTAAATTTTTAGAACAACAAACACACTGCATACTCCTCTTTCAGCTTTTTCAATTTTTAAAGTTTTTACTTTGTCACCCACACCATTACTAAAATATATGGGAAGTTAAGTATTTTAAAAGGATTCAGTACTCTAAATACCTCTCTGAATATTGTCCAGAATGTCTTATTCGGAACCAGCCAAAGTAACTAAAAATATATCCATTGACTTCAGTAAAGTTTGGATCAAACTTTTCATATGTGACTGTTTTGCTTGTCTTAGTATAAAACAGACCTTAATATTGAACATGCTAAAGGAGCATCCTGCTTTTTCATTCTCCCTTCCTTCTCTTCAGCCTTGCACTTTCGATGGCTGGGTTTTGTGCTTCATTTTCTCGTCTTTCCCTTTTTCCCTTTGGGCAATGAGAAAGGCACAGATTCATCCAACTTCATTTTGGGTACTTCCCAGAGGCTCCCAAGCCTGAAGCCTCATCACGCCAAAGAAGAGTTGGCTGTCTCTGGAGGACGACTCGCTGGATCTAAAGGCTGAAGTACTTCTCTTTGTCTCTCCTTCCCTGTGAACTAGAGAGGAACCTGTGGAAATGGGTTCCTCACTTGGCCCCTCAGTGCAAAGCCTACAGCTGGATAGGACAAATCTAAGTTCAGGCATGCAATCCCACCCAGTATCCACTGGGGACACTGGATAGCCACTGACTACATTAAACTGCTCCCACCACATTTTTCCTGTAAAACCAGCCCTCCAAGAGCACTAGAGGGTCAGAACAGAGGACGCAGTCACGCACGTCCAAGCCCTCTTCCCAACCCTGTCAAACAAACAGCTCTCCTTTTCTTTCTGTTCTTTTTCTCAACAGCGAATCTACACCTCGTTTTCCACAGGAAGGGCAGGAAGACAAAGCAGCTGGCAGGGATGCTGCCAGCTCTGTCCCTCCCCTCCTTGTCCTCAGATTAAAAAGCATGACATAAAAGCAAATCTCCGTGGTTTCTCCTTATCGTCTACTTGCCGAAGGAGGCAGCGTGCTCTTGGTGCTGGACTGTGGTTTCGGGAGATGCCCCGTTGTGATCGGCTCTGCCCAAGGACAGCCGTTCCGCTGTTGTCCCCGGCGCCGGGCTCAGACCCAACGCACCCCTCAACCGTCCCCTCCCCTCCCCAGACAGTCCAACCTTGTCAGTGGGAAATGAATGGGTTTGCTTTCCTCTCTAGTTCTTTCTTGCAAGGCAGAAGAACAGCTGCTGCCCTCCCCGTCCCCTGGGAAGTCTCCCCACTGCTGCTCTAGCCAGAACATTTATAACTGGATGTGAAAGAAAAAATAAAAAAATCAAAATTCTGAGTATCTGACGATGACAAGCACTGAGACTAGGGCTTTTCACAGTGTTTAGGCACCATTTCATACATTAATTCGTGCAGAGAAAGTGTTGCCAGATTTGTAAAATTGGCATGATGGAGACTTACACTATCTAGTTTTACCTACAGTGTATTTGATGGCCTTGAAAATGATGCATTTGATTGTATTCCAGAGGTGTTCCTGGTGGGGGAAGGGAACAAGGCTTCCGTCCTCATATGCAATTTTTGAGATTCATGAAGTAGTCTCCTAAGCTTACTAAAATCAGTGACTGCACTGATCTTTCCATCTGTCCCCATAGGTCCTTCTCTTCTGAGATATCCTTGTGCAGAGCTCTGAATTATATCTTTATAGCTTGGAAAGCTACTGACTGAGGAGCAAGAAGAGTTTGGGGTATTCATCTACACCCCCTTTACAAATGGACAGTTTCGGGGCTTTTGGATAGAGGAAGGAGCCAGTCATCAGCATTTTGTGGCAACCATAAGGGGAAGACCAAACACGAGCGCTACTGAAACCAGACCTCCCATGTTTAATGGCAGTTGGACCTCTCGAGGAAACCACTTGGGCGGATACCCTGTCCCATGCGGTTGAGCAATTCCCTCTGCCAGTGGTTTCAGAGGAAAAGATCACATAACACACACACACAGCCAGAGCCTTCTGGAGTTAATAATACGATTCACTCTGCTTCCCCAAAATGTTTTGGATTAACCCATCAAAATTTCCAAAACGGTGGCACAGTGGAATACCTGCAGGCACCAGGCTCGAGGGAGGTAAGCAGCCAACCCCCAGAGTAACATGAGGCTGGATAATACAAAGCTGCTCAGGAATCACATTCTTAATATCAGATTTTATTATGTTTTCAAAACCTGCCTCATTTTCTGAATTAACTGTAATGCCACAGCATGCAAAAACATATTAAACTATTTGTTAATCTATTTATTTGCTCCTTTCTTCCCCTTTTACCTAAATGATTTCTGAAGAGCTATTGTATTTGCAGCTTTATGTCTCAAATATCCCTGTGACTTCAAATGGGCATAAGATTTCAAATTAGCTCAAGTTTCAAACTGCAGTCAGGAATATTCTGCAAGAAAGGGGCCATAGAAAAGATGCGAAATACTTGTTCTTATCAGAATCAGTGAGTAGAAGTGAGTAGAAGGCAATTTCCATTTACAGTACTCTGTGTAGTGCAGTGGCTGTAGCACTGCCTCTGACAGCGGGACGACTTCAAGTTTAAAAGTGCATCTATCCTTTTTTCTCTTGTTAAGATACAATGACAACAGGAAAATGAGAACATTTTGAGGAGGAGGAGTTGTGGCCAGGCAGTTTTTATGCAGCATGATGTGAGCACCCGGCTGGGAGAGGGTTGAAACCTGTACCCCTGTTAAATGTAGCTGCCTCACATCTTTCTCCAGTCTACACCTGAGAATTCAGGGGGTTTTCCCATTTTTGCACAGCAAAAGGAGAAACACACAGAAAGTGCAGCTGGAATCCTGTGTCAGGCAGAAGCTGAGCACTCTGCCTAACGCAACAGGTAACGCTCACACTTTTGGTGGTAGGGTTTCTCTTGCTACACATCTCCCTTGCTGTTCCCATAGGTTTTCATTGCAGTCATCATCAGGTTACACAAATCATTAATCAGGTATTGAAAAAGAATCACATTTACAGAAGCGAAAACAACATCGATACATGCACATTAACCGGCATGTTACCCGAGACCTTCAGAACCACAAAAGCGACTCGATCACGCAACAACTGCCAGCGATTTCAGTGTTAAATCGGTGTCAAAAGGCACCTTTCAGCAACTCGGATGTACGAAACTGAACATAAGCAAAACCGATCATGTCCATAATGTCCTAAAGCTCCGAAGTGAGGGTGGGGAGGAAGGACCGTCCCTATGACATAGATCCATCCTGGTATCAGTCAGGACTGGATCCCCCGCTACAATAAGCAATTGGCTGCCTGAGGTCACCATCACTACCACCATCATCACCACGATCCCTCCCTTCCCCCCCATCTTTAGTAGATTACAGGTGTTACGTTTCTACTTGAAAAAAAAAAAAAAAAAGGAGGAGGAATTAAAAGTTTCCACTTACCGAGTTGAGCCCCAGGAGGTTGTTTGGGAGAGAGGAGGTGACTCCTGACAGAATAGCTGTGGCCACCACTGCCCCCAGGCACTGGGCAATGATGTACATGAGCGCCTTGAAGATGCTGATCTGGCAGCTCAGCAGGAGGCCCAGGGTCACAGCTGGGTTCAGGTGGGCACCGCTGATGTGGCCCACGCTTTGTGCCATGGTAGCGATGGATAACCCAAAAGCCAGTGAGACCTTCACATTGTCCTGAGACCTTGTTGAAGTTTTGTTGCCCACCACCGGGAAGCTAAAACCCAGAGCCGAGCCAATGCTGATAAAAATAAAAAGGCTCATGGCAAGGAACTCGGCCACCACTGCCCTCCAGAACATTTTCTTTTTGAATTCACTAGCCATCTTTCCTCTCTTTCTCTCTCCCCTCCTCACTTTCCCTTCTCCCTCTCTCCCTTCCTTTGCCTGATATTTTTCCTTTGAGGTCTGAAGAGAAATCTGGAGAAAAATACGGTCCTTGGATTATTTATAGGGCTTTGGGTGGTCTGTAGGAGGGAAGGGGTGTTGCACAAAAGGAGGAAAGAACGTCTACATAGATGCTGACTGCTAGATTGATGTAAGACACTGTATGCCTGCCAAAGTTTTTTCTTCCTTTTTTTTTTTTTTTTTTTTTCCCCTCTCCCTTAACAGCGTTCGATCTCTGCTGCCGTTTTTAAGAGGCTTTTTAAAATTCTTGGAAAAGTCTAGGAGTGCCTCAGGAATTTTACCCTCACTTCTTTAATTCCTGTATCATCATCATTCAGCACACGGACTGGAATGAAAGCTTTTACAGGATTTCTGTCTTGAGCTGGACTGAAACAAAAAGCAAAGTTATCTGTGCAGACTGGTAAGTTATTCATGCCTAGCTTCACCGGCGGCAGATAACATCCGAAAGTAGTAAATAAAACTGACAACTAAATCCACACTCTAGGGACTTAAGTACCTCTGTTTCATTTGAAAACAGGTAGAAATGTCTCTTCTGCTGGCTTTGTGGCGACGTGGACTTGTTTCTGATGCCAAGCCTGACGGCTGTACCGGCAAACACATGTATTTACCCAGGCTCACACAAGCTGGTGGTAACTGGTGAATGGTAGGGATCAGTTTTAATCTCTGAACACCGTGTAAATCTGACATAACACTGCAAGTAAGCTGGAAGATTTCTATGGATGCAATTTGGATGCTGAGGGGCAGACGATTTGTGGGGGGTTGGGGTTTTTTTAAATTTTTTTTTTACTTTACATAATTTTTTCAGTTTTTTCTTTCAAGCACAGAGGTGTCTCAGGGTTTCCCCAGGCTTGCTCTCCCACACTACTTCCAACCGGCAGGAAAAAAAGCCAATTTGGGGGCTGCTTAGCCCGTGTCCTGCAGTGAAAGCGTATCTCACAGCACCCTGCTGAAGGTCAGCTGTCACCAGGGAGACTGGCTGCTGCTGCTGCTGAGCCGCAGGACTGGCCGGACACACGGACAGAAGGGGAGAGCAAGGGAGAAGGGAAATTACATGCTTGATTTTGCAGACAAAATGAATCTCCCGGCGGTGCCAGAGTGTCTTTTGGAGCAAAAGGTCTAACCGCCTCTGGTTTTATCACAGCCGCAGATTAACCCCTGTGTTATCAGATCTCTGCCTGCTTTAACAGTGGGTGGTACGTTCATCTGTAAATCAGGAAGTTTGCTCTGACTTTAAACTACACAAAAATCTGATGCCGAGTCAGAAACTAACTCCCCAGGCACAAGTCTTGAAAGATGGGTATTTAAAATCTGCCTACTTCTCTGTCTCCTCTTTTTTCTCCCTCTTCTTACTTTAATGCACTGGTGTCAACTTCTAAATTGTCCTTAAATTAATTCAAGGCTTTTTCACTCGGACAATATGTCAGTATGAAGATGAAATCAAATACACACCTGGATATTATTAGACAGTCAATAAGGGTTTTTAAAATATATTCGGCTTTCAAAAAAATGATTCAGATACAAAGCTGAAGACTGTTTAAATAAAAATCCAGATGTCTGCAGCCTGTCATCCCCAAGTTCTTATTCTTTCTAGACATCAGATGTTCTTGATTTTCCATATAACAAATTTTATTTCTTTCTGTTTTATAATATACTTACACAACAGAACTGCACCAGTGAAAAAAAGGAAAAAGCAAAGAAATGGGAACAAATTAATTATTGGTTTTACCTTTCTAATTACAGTGGGACTTCAGTGAGGAACCATGTGACAGACAAATCAAAACCCAAATTTAGCCAAACATGGTAAGTGGTGGAATTTTAGTATAATACAATTGATGCTAGTTGTATTCTGTTCAGTGAAACTTTATTTACTGCAAACAGACTCTGAGACTTGAAGATCTTAAGTGACCAGCTTCTCTGGTCCTACCAAGCAGATGCCCAAGACACAGGGCATATATTACACACCTCAGGGAACTAGGGAAAGCAGAGCTCTAGGAATAGTTTACAAGAGTTTCCATGTGTCCCAAATTAGCACCTGTGGGATGGAGCTGCCTAGATATTGAGCTGTGTCCACAGGAAATTCCCACTTTACTCACTTCCTACAATTAGGATCTGGATGACCAAACAACCTTTGTACCAGTACTGATAAAGTGAGAAGGAATCCCTCAAAGGAAAATTTCTAGAAGCCAGGAAAATAGGCTTGGGGAGTATTGCAAAATGCTTCCCTGACTTCTACAGTCTTGTCTAGGTATCCCTGACGCCTGTGCCAGAGACAGGGTACTAGGCAAGCAAGACCTTTAATCTGACCAGTGGCATATGTGAACAACACGAATTAAATGTGCCTTGAGAGCAGCAGGCTGGTCACCCCCCTTGAGAGTTAGTTAATATGCTTCTATTTTCATCCTGGGACTCTCCATTGGTCTCTTCATAACTACTACCCACTTCTTATTTCATATTTTGGAACTCGATGCCACAATAACTCAATAAAATTGTCATTCAGACAGAAAAGAAAAAAAAATCTGAAATAAATTAAAAACATAAACTATTACATATAAATAGGGAAAATACACATCTGAGAGAAATATGTGGAGCTATTAGCCAATCTTACCTGTCTATGCTCTGAGGGGAACAAAATCATGATTATCACTGCTGTGTTGTTACTAATTGCTTGCATGGTGATGGTACCGAGGCCCCTATGCCTTCAGTGCTGTGCGAAGAGAGAGAGCAGAGACAGTCTTGTCCTGTCTGTAGAAGAACCACCAAGTGGGGAAACAAAAGGAGACAGCAACAAAAGAACAAATATTCTGCACAAGAAGTAGAGGGAATTGGCAGAGTGGACAAATTAAATCAACAGTATAAGCGTAATGAGGAAAGAGGAGCGAGAAGACGTGAGTAGGGCAGCAATACGTCAGTTGGACCCCTTCAGAAATGTCCACCACAATGCAGATCTAATTGGTGCCCAACTCATTATGTTACTTTTCCACAAAATGAGCTCCATCCCATCTTACTCAGGCTGATGGCAAAGACCCCAGCACTTGGCCAAGTAATCAGAGGCCTGTATACCCAGTCCCCATAAACCACGAGGAAGCAAAAAAGGGCAAAATCCAGTGTCCTGCATATCAGCTGAGCTGGGGTTTGTGCAGACAGCTTTTCTAGGCATGGTTTTAGCTTATGTGCCAAATCACACTTGAAGGTGGGGTTTGTTTTTTTCTGGAATTATGTATCTAGAAATAGAGAGAGATGACTGCCAACCTTATGTAAGTGTTTAGGACATGCAATGAAGAGCATATCTGATGGGAACGAGAGGGAGAAAGTAGCCTTTTAGATGAGGGGTGGTTTTTCACAGATGATTTAAACCAGTGTACTCTCACCAGCTCTCTAATTTAGTTACACTAGAGACAGCTGAGTGAAAAATCAAGCTCGCAGTACTGGCTATTTAATTGCCAAGATCGCAGGACCAACTCATTTTTTGTCTGAAACAAATCAGGTTTTGAAGGACTGTAGCACAATCCTCACTTAACATTTCAGTCAGAAAACAAATGTACTTGTTGTTTAAGTGGTAGGCTTTGTTCTGTGCTCCCTCATGTCAAATTGCTTAGGATCTTTCTACTATTTGAAGAAGAAACAAATGTCAGCGACTGCAAATTTGGTCTTGGCTGACACGACTTCTCTGGGAATTTTCCACTTAGGTGAAGGAACAGTCAAACTCGAAGGGCAGAGGGAATGTGTGTCAGTCCAGTGGCCAAATAACTGGAAGAACTAGAGGAACTTCAGCAAACTACAATTACTCTTCTCTCAAGAAGAATTAGTTATCCCGTGACCCAGCCAGCCAAGTCTTTTAGCAGGCAAGTGGCAATTGCTAGGAAAACTATATTACTCACAGTTTCAGAGAAAATAGCAATTCCTACTTTCTTCCCATAGACTTTCACCCCTCTGAGGCATCGCTGACTCTCACCACCGTGGAGAAGAGCAAAGCCATGAAGCGGGGAAGAGCTAGAGGATCCATGTATTCCTGCCCCAACATCTCAGAAATGGAAAGGAGTCCAGCACTACCGGCTGGAATGAAAATGTTTTCCCATGTATTCTGTTCCCATGTATTCTGTTCTATTCCCAGGTATGCTGTCCATACAGAAAGTTGGAGTTCAGAGGTGGGGTTTCCTATAAGAATAATGCCACTGACTTAAAGAGATTTACACCAATATTCAGCAGCTGCTTCCTGGGCTCAATTCACTTTCTGGCTAGAAGGATAACCTGTCCCATTTAGCTAACGTAAAAAGTACGAGGCGGCAGTTGAGTCAATGCAAAGACACTTGGGAATTTCTCTGCAGGAGAGGTGCCTGAGCACAACTGACACCTGACAGCATGAGTAAGGTGTCCAAGAACTGGGAGGCATTTTAGACTGAATCCCTAACTTAACGGTCCTAAATCCAGGAAAGATGGAAGATTTCAGACACATCCCCTTCTTTAGCATTTGCTATCAGCCAGTCTAAGCACCCACTTGCTCCATATGCCGACTGCTGAAAATTCCCTCCTTAGCGACTCGGCTGACTTTGTTCCCTGTATGGTAAACTCAGAGCCTGTAATATCTTCTTATAGAGCTGGACACTTAAATCATTTTGTGAAGCTGGACCTGAATCCTCAGAAACTCATCTGGGAGGATCAGCAGTTATTTATCAACCACATGAATCACCTGCTGTGCCGGGAGCCAAGATGGCATGTCACCCTCTAATGAGCAAGATTCAAAGGCATAAAGTTCACATGATTAATTTTCATTTGGGTATTTCACGATTCAGTGAAATCAAAGCAGGTTCTAAAGAATGATCAAGTTTTTCATTTTCTTTGGAACAAAAAATACCCGTACATTCCTCCATGTTCACCTAGTTATCATAAATCTCTTTTGAGGGATTTTCTTTTTTTTTTTTTTTAATTTTCACTACATACAGGTGTGTAAGCCTCCTTACTACAGCACTTCCATGTTTCTTCTCTTCATTTTCCTTTTTCTTTTACTCTTTCCCTTCAGGCCATAATAAGACAGTAGAAGATAAAAGTTTATCAATTAATATATGACAGGACAAAATCTGTGATGGTACAATTAAATGAATGAAATTCAGTATCAGCAGAGGCAAACCTATTTATATTGATTTAGTCCAGATAGACAGAGAAGATGATTAAAAAATTGTTTTCTCTTGAAAGAGGTATTGAAGGCATAACTGAGGAGAAAAATCACTCATGAATGTCCTTGGAGAGTTTTCTTCAAATTTCATTTCAAGTTGTTCTCTCCTCTGAGAGTAAAAGACCCTACTGCACTTCCTGAAATCATATATAACGCAGTGATAAATGTGTTAGTACCGCACGATTTCTCATCACAAGTACATCAAAGCTATGTGGGTGGCATTTGTCTCCCCTAACTGTAGGAATCTACCATGGAAATGGCTCCAACTGAGGTGATGTCCTTTGCCTGCCTCTTAGTGAATGCATAGTGTGTGCATTTTCAGAAAGTGATCACAGCCCTCGATTTTAGACACCTACACTCCATCGGCTCCATTTACACAACTATTTAGGCTGCCTAGGCTGCCTAGCTCCAGAGTCAGCACTCACCTTTCTCTGGAAATCCCAATTCTATGCCCATGAGAGCTGTACAGCTGTCAACCATGTCAGTGAAAGGACTGTTACTACCCTTTTTTTTTGACACTTCTGGACATGAAATAATAAAGATGACTGACACAAATGGGAATTTCCCAGACAACTGCTAAATCAGCCTGCATCACAAACCAGATTTTTCTCTCACCCTGATTCTCTTGTGCCACCAAGTAGACAGCAGCATCTCTCCTAAGGAGGTAGCATTACGGACCATGAACTCTTTACCGCTGCCTGCTCTGCTGACACACAGCATGTAGTGCTAGAGAAAGGGTTCAGCAAAGTTGGCTTTCATCAGGATCATCTTTTGTCTGAAGGCATCATCCAAAATAGGCAATTCTTCTCTCCAAGCTTATGCTGGAGAGAGAAACCCCCACGCTCTGCTGCTTAGCAGCAGGCAACTTTCAGCAGCATTAATATACCAAATAATGTCCCTCTTATAGTAGCAATGGATGTTAACCAAACAAATGTCAGTACACTTTAGGAGCAAGCCATTTTTGTGAGACAGGGAGTATGAATCCCTTACCACAAAATGGGAGAAAATCTTACATCTTTCTCCCAACAAAACTTCTCACATATGTGTTATTGAAGCACAGTTGTCTTGTGAAACGGTTGGTTTCTCCGGCAATCCTAGAAAATGCCACCACATTGAGGGTTAAATTCCAATCATTATTTTTTTTCTAAGTGAACATATTTAGCAACAATTGTCCTTTTGAGTTTCCTGTGCCCAGTGCATCACTGGGAGGTTGACCAATTTTTTTTTTTTTCTTCTTCTTTTTTTTTTTGCCCTGGACATTGTGTTACATAAAATAACAAGTCTGCCAGGAATACTGGGCATGACACATCAGTGACTGTGCTAATGAAAGCCTTGGTAGTTCATTACAAACACAGGAGGTGAATAAACCATTGTTATTGCTATAGGAAAGTTTTCAGTATGGATGACAGTTCGCTTGGTTTTTTAATGTGCAGGAGGAATCCGGTCCAATCTTCTACTGCCATATGCTGCAAAGCTCCACTGGAGCAATGCTGATTATTTGCTTGTTTTGAGGGAGGCTTTTTAATGTAATTTTCATTAGTTTTGTTACCCAGATTTCATCATTGCCGTATGCTGTATGCTCTGTTTCACCATGGCTCAACTGCTCAGGCTCACAGCTTGTCTTTGGCACAGTCCGAGGTGCTGATTCAACATCAGAGACTTCTTTATAATAGTGAATTTATTTTAACTGCCAAGTGTTATAGGGCACTGGATGTTGAGCTGATATGAAAATAAAAGGGAGACCTTGAGGTGAAACTTGTGACCTATTTCCCAAGCAGGAAAAGCCTTGAGGTGAACTTTGTCAGGTTTATCGCGCAGCCACAGTCTGTGAAGTGTCAGCTGGACTTGTCAAATCTATGAGATCATATTGCAGCCGCAGAATAACTCACCGTCTTAATACAGGCTGCAGAAATAAAACAATAAAACAAAGTAACCATAGGCAGAGCACTTGTATGCCTTACAGAATGCTGTGCCAGAACTTCATAGTAAATGGATCATCTTGGGAGGTTACTTAGTCTTTCCTGAGTCTCCAGTTACACTTACAATCCTCCTGACAGCAGTTTATCTAGGCTGTCTTAAAGACCTTCCTGAAGGATGGTGATTCTTGTACCCATTGAGATGATCAATTCCAGTGCTTACCTTTAGAAAGGTTTCCTAACATCCAAACTTCCCAAATCTCCCTTGTGGCAAATAAAGCCCAACAACATGCATCTTGGAAAGCAATTTTCCCCTTCCTCTCAAAAATGTGTGAGATTTTTAAAGATTATTAGTCTTACTTTTTCTAGACTAATAACTCATTTTCTTACAAACTTTCCTCTTCTGGTCTTCTTGACTTCTGTACATGTAGTTCTTTATCTGGTGTTTGTATGATTATAACATTGTGAATTTTCTCTATAGGACAGCCTCCTTTGTACTTCAGACCAGTTTACAATTCACAAGGTTCATCTTAAATTCTAATCTTGCACGTCCAGAGTACTGCTGCCCCTTCTAACTCAGTAACATTTGCAACTTTAACACCTGTTCACTACTCCATCACTCAAGACATAAAACAATTGAAAATAACACGCCAGAACAAGGTCCTAGCAGAGCTACTATCTCAATAACATCCTCAATTTTGACAATGAACCATTGCTAACTATCTTTCAGGTGTAGTTTTCCAACAGTTGTGCACTTACTGTAGTTTCATAATCCTGGCTGGTATTGTCCTCCCTTGTTTACAGGAACAGAAAACTCAAAGTTTGACTAAGGTCTAGAGATAACATATCTATTGCAACTCACCTATGCATAACCCTTAAAACAAAAGAAAATCCTTAGCAGTGCATGACACCAGAGACACCATTAGCCATGTTGACCAGATCTTTACTTCAAAGTAAACTTTGATACATAAAACTACTATCCTTGTTTGTGACACAAATCTTTAGCAAGACCTACCATATTTCTCCAGGAACAAGCATAGAGCAGGTTGGCAGTGGGGAAGCAGTAAAAAGATCTGTCAACATTGTCTGCTCTGGTAATAAAAACATAAGTTACAACTGGGAATGGATAATAGTCTTGTGGATGTGAACTCTTGCAAACTGAATCAGCTTCCTGGTGGTTGTATTTCAGCAGGAAACACTATATTCAGCCATATGACTAACCAGCACACACACCAGTAAATCTACAGAAGCTCAAGAACCTCATTCTGCAGTTACTTTACAGACCGAAGACCTACGTGGCCCAGGTGTACAGGCACAGGTAGGCAAAATATCTGCAAGGCCTTTAGCTAAGATTTGTTGTTTTTCACACAGAGTCTCATACTGATTGTGTTCAGTAGCATTTGGGCTTGCACAGCCATGGTAGAAGAGGGCACAGCCATTTGCCACATATCTGGCACCCTGCAAATCCCCTTGTGATCTGCATATGAAAGGACTGAAGACTCTAAGTGCTACTTTTCATTAGGAGGATGGATTTAAAGGAAATGCAACGACCTCCACCATGAAGAAGATCTACCTCTCCTCTGCCATACATCCAGATGATGCGACTCACTTTCAGAAAGTGTCTGTCTTCTTCTAATAGCTATAGAGAGAACTCAGATGATCAGCTTAAACTCAGTGCTTAACTTCCAGATGGCTTAAGCTAGGTGAAATTAATCTCACGCTCAGTGAAGATCTCAGACAGATAAACTTCCTCAGAGCCTCGAGTCGTCCATATTCTTAAGTTCACATATTTCTTTATACTCAAGTGAGTGGAGATGGGGTTGTCTCTAGCATTGCCAACGCACAGCACTGCGCACACTACTCCTTCTCTCTGTTCACTCACACAGTCTCCTAAAGCACCTTTGGTCATAAAGCTCTCCTATCAACTGTCTTCTCTCTCTTTTTATTAAAGGTACCACCTGTCTTTCCATTTCTGAACACTCAGGAATAATGACCATGGGCATTTGTACACCTTTGAAGGCACAGTTTCATCCCTGAACCTCTATGGGTACTGTAACTTGCTGTAAACATAGTTCAGCCTTTTTCTGAGCACTTTAATTTGTCTTCCTTGGGATCACCAACACCTTGCAATGTGTCCATATGTGGGCATTTCACTGGTCGAGCACATCTCCCTTTCTCTTTCACTTTTTGTTCTTTTGTTCTTTCTTCCTCATTTTTATCAAACAGATCCTCTCTTTCTTTCCAGGTTTGAAAATCCTGTTCATTAGAAGCCAGCATCACATACAAGATTTGCCCTTCATTACGGCTTGTTTTATCTCTAAACAAGAACACGAGGACACCAGAGAAGACAACAGCATTGAAGCCAATTAATTAAAAGTGAAGTAAATATTGTAAGTAACCTTCAACTATCTCCCTACATGATAATGATCATTGTAAACATCTTACCATCATTACAGCCTGGGATCCCATCTGAATGTAAGAAATAAAATTAAATAAAAACAGATTGGGAGAGAGATTAATTATTCCTTGCAGCAGTAATCCTAAATAAGTTCACACTCGTGATATGAGTATTTATAGGGACCACCATTTTCCTTCCTTGCAGAAAAACATCAATGTGCAGAACCATGGAGTCTATGTAGCAAGTTTGACAAAAAACAGATGAGTTAAGTTGCTGCAGAAGTAGTCTGAGATGCACAACTGGAAAAAAAAAAAAAAGGTCCATAAATAATGGACCTTTAAATAATTTAAATAATTGCTTCAGAGAAGCAAAGCTGAGATCTAGGAAGCATCAAAAGTTTGGTCCTTTCCCAAAGTCATCTTTCAGTTTTGTGTTTATGTGAATCTGTTCCCATCTCACCAGTAACGAATGGTTCCTATCATATTACCTCCTATTTTTCCATCTCTTCCTGATGTTATAAGGAAATAAGACTCAAGTGTTAAGTGCGTGCAGATTTGTACTCTGTAAGGGCATGCTAGCACCTCACTGTTTGACACTGAGTGTGTTCACGCTGATTTATTGGTGCTGCATCAGGACATAAAACAGCGATCCTGGCATAAAATGAGCTTTTCTAGAGCTTGCTGTAGTGGTTTAAGACATGCCTGTATCTAGTGCCATCCCTGCACCGGACAGTCTCCATCCCACAGGTAAATTGGGGTCAGGGTCTGTGTTCAGAGGAGACTCAAACATGTTCACAAAGCAGTGACTTAAAATAAACCCTTTGGCTTGGACAGAAATAGATTACGAATGTGCACATCATGTGGTGGTGTGTCTCAGCTAGCTGGGTAGAAACTTTCCTTTAACGGATGGTAAAAGACAGCCGGAGAGGAACCCACTATGGCTAATGTGGCATAAAGAGAGCTGGGTCACACCCTTAATTTGTGCATTCATTCCCTTCATTCAATGAAGGCTGGGATAATTATACCCCCCATCAGCGTTTGCAGAGCTCTCAGTAATTCCAGGCTAAGTATTTATATTCTGCTGTGAAAGTGTGTGTGTGGTTTTAGATCACATAGTTTTCCAAGCTTTTTCTTCCAGTGGGACTATCAGAATACCTGCGAGTGGTTCAAACGCTATCTTTGTATGTGCTCATTACTGTTTAGCCAATTACAGCATATAGCCACGTAAGTGTTGCATTGATCTGTTAAATTCCCAGAAAGTGAATTAAAAAGAAAAACAAAAACATTGCCATATGCCACAAGATTGCTTTAAAGGAGAGATTCCAAGAAACAAGGCATGTAAGGCAAAACCTAAGTAAAATAAAGTCAGCAGTAGGCATGTAAATTTAAAATCTGAATACCTGTTAATAGGGAGAGTGGCTTAAATGAGGTGCTTTTGAGTGAATTGCAGGAGTTTGTAGAGACGCACCCTATGCTGCATTCCCACTTTGTTACATGGATTACATGGCAGGAAGACTTATGTGTCTTCAGGGAGGGTGGAAAAATGGAAGGATGACACTCAGTGGCTAAGACTTTCTGAACAAGGAAGAAACAGGAAAAATCAGACAACTGTCTGGTTCATTTCAAATAGCAGATTTCTGCCATAATGTGGGATAGTGTATCTACTAGCTCCAGGACAAGAAGAAAAGGGAGAACTCTGTGTCAACATTAATCTCCCAGTGATGTAAGAAAGGAACAGTTGACTTGCATGAGAATTGGATCAGACCATCATGGAATTGGATGGAGGTTGACTTTCACTGCATGTAGTGGCTCTGCATCTCCTTTTTGCCTTTGCTGGGCAGAAGGGGAGATGGGAATCTCCTACCAAATCCCTTCGGTTGGCCTGAAATAAAGGGGAGAAGTCCCATAGTCTGGTGGCACCCAGCAGAACTACTCAGGTTTTGACCCTCAGCTCCCAAGGGATTTCCAAGGCAAACATTTAGCCCCCTGCCCCCTAATCTGCTCCAACCTGTAGAATAAGGAGCCACCTGGTATGGAAATATGTATAATGACCAGGCATTTCAGAATTTGGGCTGAGAAGGATGTGTGTCCTGGAAGGATGTGTCTCTGCTCAGCTGGTTATTTGCAACACAGGCGAGCAACAGAGGCTAAACAGTGTTCCATAAATTAAGTCTGCCCCAGTAATTAATTCACTTTCTCATAATGACTGGATCAATGGTGGGAGGAAAAGAAGTGTGAGACTGGATAATTTTCTGTGTTCTGAAAGATGGTACAAATAATAGAATTTGGCAGGTTTGAGTAAGCACATAGCTTGGACTAGTGGGTCAACAGCACGAATGTAAATAGTAGCTATGGGGGCTTCTTATATCGACTGTTCTGGAATTCAAAGCCTCCCAAGCTTCTTAAGGCACAGCTGGACTCCTCAAAAGTCAGGGCCAGTTGCCACTGCCACAGGGCAGTGGCATTTCTATTAGCAAAGCAGCTGCAGATCTGGCTTAGGGTGTGAACCTGTTTTCTTTTGGTTATCTACCACCGTAGATCCAGACAAGTGAAGAGCTAGGAAGGGAAAGCTAATAATCAAGCAAATGATCATTGCAAAGTTTGGTTCAACTGTGTATGATTTATATTAGAATTATGCTAGGATTGAATATGGTGGAAGGAAAAATGTCAGTTTATCTGAGAGAGGGAACCTCAAGGGAACTAAAAAAGCAACAGCTGGACTTTATTGCTTGCATATGCAGGTGGGTTTGGCCAGTAATGTTACACAAATTGTCTGAGATGCAAACATCAGCCAAAGATCAGCAGGTCTTGCTAAATAGCTGCTCCCAAAATCAGAGCACACTGCCCCTCTGGGAGTACCAAGCATGCCTTCCAGTTTACAGTCCTTTTAGTGCCATATAGATATAAGGCCAACCATGGCTGTAACCATTCTGTAATCATGCAGAGGTCATCAAATTGTTATAAACATTTTGGCTTTTATGGAACAAGAATTGCAATGGCTGAAAAGACCAGTTTCCCCTTGCCCAGCTGACACATGATGACAGGGACTGGGACTGACACAGACTGTGATTCAAGTTATTTAAAATAATAGTTATACCAAATGTAGCCCTCACTCTTTCTTCCTCTCTCTCTGTGCAATGTGAGGAGCCTGAAATGGGACTGAGATGGGCAGTAAATATGCAAATTGAACAATTTCACACCAGTTAAATGGATGTTCTTCAATAATATTTCAGATGCTAAGTTTTCCAAAGGATTGGCAGTTTGCATTATTTTGTTCACATTTGATGTCTTCTACTCCTAAAAAGCAAGTGATATTAGGGATGTACGGTGGACGCAGAAAGTAATAAAGTAGATGGTTATCTCTAGAATATCTCCTGCCATTTGGACAGCCTGAACATATCCAATAAGATGTAAGATTTGGATAGAAATTTCTGGTGCGTCATCCCATCCTAAAACAGAGTTGGACTCAAATACTTCAAGGTGTCAGCATGCTAGTGTTTATTTTCATCTTCCACATATGAAGCCTGTTACAGGTTTTCTCCAGCCTTCTCAAAGAGATGGGGACGATAGTTCCAGGTGGAGCCATTGGGACAGCTAGAGGTTGTGAACCAGGAGTTGTTTTCATCAGATGGCATCGTGCCTTAGCCTTCCTTGCAACAAGCTGAATAAATTAAACTTCTTAGGCTACATGGTGAAAGATTTGTTTTCCTGCCCTGGATTGTGTTTGCAATTCTCCTTTGAACTCTCTCCATTGTTTAGATGTCTTTTCAGAAATGTGTACTCCAGAGCTGGATACATCATTTAACAAAAGTTTTAGATGGTGTAGTTCATAGAGGCAAGGTCACTTCCCACCTTCTACTGAATCTTCTCCACATATATCCAAAAGTTGCACTGGCCTTTTTTTTTGGTAATAGTTCACATTGAGACAGTTATTGATGCTTCATTTGCCACTTGCCAGATAAATTTCTCCCCTCCCACACATAGAATCTGCAGCCTTGTCTCCCCAACATTTTACCCTCAGTTTGACTTTATTAAAACAGATTTGATTGGACTGTGAATATTTAGTCATTCCTGTCCTATTGATTATTTACTAATCTACCTTTGTTGTGACACCATAAAACTGAACACACAAAGATATTATATTCTCATGGGGTGGTTCCTAAGGATTAGATAGCATTGGACCAAGATTATCTTTAGCTTTTTCTCTCTTAGGTGCTTTCCTGAAGCCCTGAGAACTTGAAAGATCTCTGGAAAACTAGATGATGTAAAGTCATTGGTTGACATGATAAATCCCTTCCAAAAAGGTCTCTTCTGCTGACCACATGATCTTGTTTATTCTTGATGCAAGATCCTTCATTTTCTTAGCAGAGGAACAGCTAACTGTACTGCTGTTGGCTCATTGAACAACATTCTGCCTAGTCTTTCCAACTTTTAATATATAACCTCTATTATTTTAGTGCAAAGATAATCTGTCTTTCCTACCCAGTTCTGGAGGCCTTTTTAGTTCTGTCTGATGTCTACTGAGTTTAAGCTAAACAATTTCTCAGTTGTCTCCTTTGTATCCATATCTGTAACTTCCTGTGGCAGGTTCTTGCAGAATGTTCTCTTCAAATATTTTATTTATTGGTTCGGGTTTTGAAGATACACTTTTTTCCCCCAACTCTCAAGTTCCTAATGTTTGTATGTTCCATAGTGTCTCCTTACCCCTTGACTCTTTTGCACTCATGTGCAATCTGCAGCAGTATTGGGAAAATCAAAAAAACTCCACATCAAAAGTTTCTTTATGAATCTTTATGCCAAAAGCTATCATTACAAATCAGACTTGCAAAACAAGCAACTGGTGAAATTACTTCTCTGGCTCACTGCACTGTGTCCACACGGTCTGGAGAGTGGGTGAGGAATGGCTGGGGTTCAAGGCTCACACTCCCATCCTTCCGCGTGCTCAGCAATACTCCAAAACTCTCCATTAATTGCAGTGTTATGGATTTCACTTATGGTGAGGACAGGAATCGGGGCACTAGAGACGCGGGGGCTCAGGGTCTCACAACGTAGTTGAGGCCCAGCTGAAACTGTTGATCTTCTAAACATTCATTTGCATTGACTCTTCCAGGACAAATGCTCAGAGTGGCTCACTTTAACCACAAAATCTATGAAAGAAGGGGAGAGTAGTGCCTAACGCAGAGTCCTAAATGATAAAGATCTTTCACGCTTGTAGGAATTTTTGCTTGCACAGTGGTGGGTACTGAATTGCTCAGAGAGCACATACACTGGCAATTACCAAAAGTCTTGATATCTTTGGCAGGATCACATCAATAATGTTTCTCCTAGAATAACATGTTCTTGAACTGTTTCTCCAGTGTATTTTCTGCACATATGTTTCCCATCAGTAGCAGACAGGGAAGTCTTACCCAAGAGCACAGTATATCCAGTTTACAGAGGTGAAAAGGAGAAAACCAAAAAATTTCTAACACTGACTTTGATTCTGGTTTGAAAACTTTCTGATCTGCATCATGCTTCTTTACCATTGTGTATGTGTTAAAAGACATGAAGCCTATGCAAGGCTTTTGATGCTTTAGGACCACTTCCCACACTTGTGATCTCTGATAATTAGATAATTCTGTAGGTTAGGAGTGAAGCAAAATATTAAACACAATTATCATTGCAATATTATTATAAAATAAAACAAAGAACCCCTCTACATTAGTCACTGTGAGGTAATCCCAGCTTAAGTGGACGTGGGAGTAGAAAAATGCTGGTGAATTAGCAGGTTTATATCAGGAACACACTGCACGGAAACTTCATATTGCCCAATGAATTTAGACAGCACAGTCAGTGGACTCAGGGGAATCAGCCAGCAAAGCAGTACATGGTGCAATTCTTCTGCCTAAACATAAGTATCTGGCACCATTTTATGCATTGCAGTCCCTTGCCTGGCCTGCAGCAGCTATGCCAGAAACACGGGGTCTCCTTGTGCTGTCGCTCTGTCATATCTGCCAGCCTTAAGTGGATATCTCAGCTACCCAATGGTAAAGAGTTCCCTAGCTTAAATGGCTAACTAATGATGTGTGGGAATTTAAAAAGCAATGCCCAGGTGTACGAAAGTTGTGTGGGCCCCTTTACTGACAATAAATAAAGATGGACACAGTCAGATGCTAATGCACCCTGTCCCAGTACAGTGTCCAAAACAGGTGATGCAAACCATTCCCTGGAAGTACCTGCTTCCCACTAGAGAGGACCCTGCTCCTTCATTTTCAGATGGCTGAAGGTGAGGTGGATCCCAAGCTTTACATCACGCTCAGTGAACATTTGTCCAATACTGTTTCTCTTACCGGCAGAGGATGAAATGTAACTCAGCCATAAGGAATTACTTCAGCCTCACCTAATTCCCTTTGGAAGCCTCTCTGACATACACACAGGCTTGTGCTAGCACTTTCCACCTTGACAAACATACAGGACTGACACAATCTCATTCCAGGGTTGGAAACATAATTAATGGTGTGACAGAATGACTCACATCACCACTTACCTCATGTTTCCCCTTCTACATCTTAATTCTGCATAGTCTCATTTTCCAGCTGCCACCCCTGTGCAGGTGGCATGCAGACCTGTCCGCTCTGAATTCTCATCCTGCTCAGTGTGGCTTCTTCTCTTCACCTCCCTTTGAGGAACTAGAGATAAGCTGCAAAGTTTCATAGTTTTCAAAGTTTCCGTGTTATTGGGAAAGACTATCTTGTCATTGTCCCACCTTACTCCAGGTAATATATTGTTGGAAATGACTTTTTCTGTCCATCCACAGAAGGGCAGATCTCACTTGGATTCTTATCACCTTGTATCTTTTGTCTCAGATCTTAATTTATGTAACCTTACCTTGCTACTGCACATCCTGAATTTTCCTCCACCTTTCCTTAACTGGGAGTTACTGATCTGTCATCTTTCTCCTCTGATCCCTCGCCTTACTCCTTTTCTATCGCATAAAAGAAACTGCTTGTTTTCAGTCTCAGAGCCTTGGATGGAGGATATTTATCTTCTTTTCTTTCAGTATTAACAAGCTCATACAAACCTCTAAGCAAGCAGTGAGGACAAACCTCTTTATCTATTTCTTTCATTTTCACATAGTCTCATCTTAGACTTTTTTCCAGGTTATGTTTAACACACCAAAATATTATTTGTATGCGTGTTCAAAACATTTCTGTTGTTCTTTACTCCCCTCTCCACAGAATCTCAGAATGGCTGAGGTTGGAAGGAACCTCTGGTCCAACCCTCCTGCTCAAGCAGGGCCACCTAAAGACAGTTGCCCAAGACCATGTCTAGATAGTTTTTTAATATCTCTAAGGAGGTCCACAACCTCTCTCTTTGAAACCAGTTTTCACTGTGAAGCCTGCAAAGAGCATAGAACAGACAGCTTGTGCTGAGTTGTGAGACGGCCATCCAGTGTAGCTCTGTAAGAGAGAAACCACCTTGTCCTTTTCACAGCTATAGCCTGCTCCATGAGAAATGATGGTTCAAATCTCTGGGGAATGGTTCAAATCTCTGTAATAGTAACATCAGCAACATGTGTCTCGGTATTTTATTTGGCTATGCATTTCAAAGGGTCAGCAACTGCCAGAAGCCCAGGTAATATGATCTTCACAATCTCATTTCATGTGATATACCCTTCAGATACCACACAAGCTAGGATTTGGGGGAAAGACCTAACAGTGCGGTATTGTGATTGAACTATGTCTCCATGGATTCTCTTTTTTTTCCTCTAGGAATACATTGTTCTGTTATTGGTAGCACTATAATCTCTCTTCCAAGACCAGCTAAGAAATCATGAGACATTCACATCTTAAACTGAACGCACCAAAATGTCTGCCAAAAGAAACAAACCTATATGTTGAAAAACAGATTACCTATGTCAAAATCGATTCACTTGTTAGGAACACCATTTTTTTTTTACCTTTATTTTTTTATTAATGGTGGTTTCTCATGGCATTCAGCTAAAAAAATCAGAAATCTCAGTGTTCCTATCTACTTGTAAACTAGGTGCCTATGATCCCCTTATATTTAGTTGAGATCTGGGATTTAATTCAGTTACCTTAATATAGGCATCAAAGTGGCATATTTTTGTGTCAAGGGCATTTGAGATTCCTTTTCCCATCTGCTAACCAGTTGCTAGTCCATAAATTTGTAGACCCTCAGTAATGGCAGCCATTTCCATGTAGCTTCATCCCAAATGGCACTAGACCCTGTCTTTAGGCAACTGAATCAATGAGCAAAACCAGTGGAGCCTAAGGACTTCTGAAGCTTATGTTGTAGAAAATGCATCCATTTGACCAGTTGAATTATTCTCTAGATTCCACTAATTATATTGATTGGAAATCCACAGATTGCAATGGGACACAGTTCCATGTAGACATCTAGATGTAAACATCTAATCTCTGAGGTGAAACCCAGTCCATTTTCCTAGACAACCTGCTTGATAGCATGCTCTCTGCATTCCAGCGTCCCATGATATTTCTTGAGAAGACACAGTTTCAAGTAACAGCTGGAAAAAACACATGTAGAAGAAAAATACCAAATATTTGTCACATATTCTTTTGGAGAGCTTTTTTTTTTTTTTTTTTTTTTTTCTGGAAACAGAAGGTTTGGAGACCTTCCAAGAAAAGTGTAATCAGTATATATTAGGTTTTGTACAACAGCCAAATATTACGGACAATTCCAATTATATATGAAACTGAAAGAGTCATATTGAAAGGGTCAGTTTATTTTTTGTTCCAAGAAACTTCTCAAAAATAATACCAGGATGCAAACATTGAGAAAGTAAATGCATTCACTTCAGACCATTATGAGCCTCTTTTAATTGTAATGTTTATGTATCAACTGTACGCTTGCTTGCTACAGTATTTTTATACTCCTCTATCCAACCTGAACTTAGATCTCTTAATTGTGAAAAGTTATTTACTACCCTTGGAAAACTGTTCCAGGACCTGACAGATGTCACTGTTATAAAGCTGTTTATTGCATTACATTTAAATTACTCTTTTTCTTCCATTTTGTTCCATCCTCCTGGTTATATTTCACTGCATTAATAGCACCGAGTCCCTTTTTCTCTGTTGCGCTTATCCTTCTCATTACTTTAAAATTGCTCTTAAGCCTGTCAACCATTGTTGGATTAGGTTATTTATAAAACTTTTTTTTTTCATAAATCTTAGCCTTTTCATAGCCTTTGCTGTTTCTCTGAATTCATTCCAGTGCGTCCCCATCTAGATGTTTTACATTTAGAATAATGTAGTTCACAACAGTTTTTCCAGCCACAATATGTCATATGTAAGTATTAAGTATTAAAAAAAATCTTTCTGTGGATTTTCTGTCTGTATTTTAGGATTATGATGTTGCTATTTCCTGCACACTTAGCATCTTTCATTGTTTGACAAATGTGATAAGTCTAAGTGCCTAAGTTCTGTGTTGCATCAGTTTTGAATCAAATGTTCTCTTCCACAAAGAGCTGTATCTATTCTGAAGAGAAATGAGAGGTTCTGCATAACGTTTTCCATCATGGATTTGCAGTGCCATTTGGCAAAGTAATATGCCAGTTATTCGTAAGAACAAAAACAAAGTGAACTCAAAATATCCAGTCTATTTTTTTTTTTTTTTTCTTACCGCAGGTTAAAATTAGAATAAAATAATCGGCTAGATATAAACTCGGTGAACTTACAGTTTCCAGCTGCAGTTTTCCTTTACCACCTGAAACTGTGAAGCTAACTGCCCTGGGTCCAATTTTGAACCTGTTTACCCAAATGTAAATAAGCAGTAACTTTGTTGAAACTGAGAACATATAGAATGTAAGAATAGTAAGTTGGGAGCCCTAGGTGATATTATTTGCCAGCACAGATTTTCCCAGTACAATAAATGGAAATGATCCAAGAGAAGAAAACAATGAAGCTATCTATGGTGGTGTACTGTGAAAGAATAACAGAGAAAAAGCATTGTTGTTGGAGAAAGCAGCTGGAGTTGTAAGGCTCCCCTTCTTGCAATGTATTTCTGATGCTGTAATCAATTCCCTAAAAACCAGAGCATTAATGAATGGGCTATTATACAGCAAGTTACTCCACGGCCTGGTTCTTTTCCAAGTGATTGTCAGCTTCACCCTGCCTGCAGTGTGAATATGTTGGCCCTGGGCCTTTGATTCAAACCTACAAGTACTATTCAAAGATGCTCCTTCCCAGTGCAATTCTCCCATACGCTACAAATTGCAGATTCACGGTTAATTAGTCTGCCACTGACCGCAGCAGGCCATGGTCTACAGCAAAGCCTATATTCAGAGAGATTAAATAACGTACAAGCTTTCTTTAGGGCAACACCACACCATGCAAATAGTATACTAAGGCTTTCCTTGCTATGTGGCAAGCCCACCCTCCGCTTTATGTCTTCTAGCAGAGCTGAACTGCTCTTGTGTAGGGTCACAAGAAAACAGGCGTAGGAAGACAACCTTTGATTTTCAGGGGCCACACCATATTTTTTTTAAATTATTACTATAACGACCGACACAGGTTGAAAAACATTCTTTGATTTTGCTGCACTTCTCACGAAGTACTCATAAAAAGTTAAGTTACAGCAAAATAGTCTCAATAGCAATTTCTGTGATGACAATGCATGGAAATAGAATATGAGAAAAGAGGCAAAAAAGAGTCCTAGAAAATGAGAAACAGAAATTAATCAGTGATGCATGGCCTTGTTGAGGATATAGAGTGAAAGCAGATTTCTTGCATTGTTTTGAAGGTTTCAAAGAAAGAAAAAATAGCATATTTCAGGCTGGGGTTTAACTGGTATTTGGAAGACTTCCAGTGGTCACTGACTGATTGAGCCTTGTGCTTTAAAATAAAATACAAATGGCTTGACAAACCACTGGGAATTTGTGTAGCCAAGGAAAAGAAGGGCAGCGGGGGGGGGGCAGGCAGAGCCACATTCCTAACTCTCATCTGGATGGGATGTTGGAGTGCACCAGTCTTTGTCTGGTGTCAAGGATTTCTTGTAAAAGCAAGTCTGGGGACGTAAAGGACGTAGGGGTCGCAGAGCTCTCAGAGCGTTTCCTGCTGATCCAATAGCCAGGGCCTCCGTGTTCGCTGCTCTGCACACCCACTTTTTTCTGTAAAAGCATTCAGAAATTGTGTTTACATTTTGAGCATGCTAAGTAACAAATGCACAAGACAGATGTGCTCAAATGAATAAGAATTCAAATGCTGTTTTCTAGGATTTATAAATACATTTATTCAGTATAGAGAATTAAAGCCTGAAAATTGTTCTTAAAAAAATAATCACTCAAAGTAATTTAAAAAAAACAAAAGGACATGAAGGTAGATGATGCAGATATCGCTCTTAGTTGAGTTATCAGTGCCAAGGGACAGATGGCGTGCACTGACGCATGCTAATAATCATACAGATCAGCTTTTAATACACTAATTGTCAACATGAAAAGAAAAACATGATAGATAATCTATTGTTATTTTCTGTTATTTTCAATCGGTGCTGCTGGGAAACTTGTATTACTGGGGCTGTACTATACATCAGTAATAGTGAGTGTTCAGCTGAGCATGACTCCACATGATGACAGAAAGTTTATTTTTAACTTTCTGCTCCATACTTTTCTGCATTCTACTCCATATTCAAAAGCAACTTTGAGACTAAAGGGCCACACTCAAATCAAGTGCCTATACAAGTGCCTACAGCACTTGAACTGCATGTGCTGTTCAAGAGAATAATACGTGAACACAACCATGTAGGCTCAACTTCTCTATACATTCAGTGGGGAAACCAAGACCAAGATATCATTAGATATTTAGCTAGATGCCTGCCACCAACACAGGTGAGAAACCAGTGAACTCCAGCATCCCATTCTTACAACTATGGACAGGGACTGCAACAATGAGGTTCTCTGCTTCAGTGTTTCAGCCAAGAAGTTGGGTGGGTTCAGGTATTTCTGAAGAGTTGTTAGCCTACCTCTCCCAGCGGAATGTCTCGGGAGCCAGCCACACCATGCTAGAGATGTTGGTAGCAACATAATGATATAAACGGTTGTCTGCTGGAGACGTACCCCAGGTCCTGGACCCATTCGGTTTTGTAGTACAAACACAGGCAATTTCAGTCACCTGGATCCACAAGGTACTGTTATAGGAGATGACGGGCTCTGATCTGTAGCTGGAACTCCTCTGGGGACTTTCAGCAGGACTGCTTTTAGTTCATCTGCGCAGGCATTGAGATGACATGAAATATTCCCCATTCTAGCATTTGTGCCACAGCGAGAAAACAAAGATGACATCAGCAGCAAAAGAAAGGACGGATGAACCTCTTCAGACATTTGATTTGGAGGATTCTTGTTACTTCTGCAGTTGAGGGTAGATTATATGGTTCCTGCCCCGAAGGCTTGCTCCTAACTACTCTAAGGAAGAAGCTACGCTATACTACACTATAATAATGTCTCATCTTTCCTAGTAGGCTGCCGTGTTTTTCCATTTCCGTTAGCTGGCTTGGCCACAGGGCTTCTGAATTTTTTAGTTTATTTTTATGTAACAAGAATACAAGGTAGTAAGATCAAGTGGCTTGATGCCTGGCTGATTCATCACTTACTTAGGTTTATTAACTACGTCAGTGTGGAGCATTAGAGGGAGATGGGTAGAGAGGGGGTGGGGTGGGCATGAGATATTATTTCCAGATTCTTTATCTCCCTATTGTGTTCAGTGTTTAAAAGTGACAAACACCAGTCTCCCCACACTGTAAAACGCAGACAAAATTTCTCTACTTTTTACTTTTCTCAAATACTGGATTAATATAGCAGTAGTACCATATTAGCAGTATACTAGTAGTAGCCTACTAGTAAACAGTAGAAATATAATCAGCAAACACTAGAAAAATTCCCATGATGACAGCAAAGGGTTTGTACAGTACAGGAGATAGGAATAAAGGATCTAGTCTAAGATCCTTTTTTGGTCTTTTCTGGCCATGAAAGCCAATGAAGTCTAATGCAGCTTGAAATCCCTCAGGCACACCAAACAAAGACCCTAAGAGGAACAGCTGTATTGAATTGGACTTAAAAGCCACCGTCCTTGGCACTGGCCAGTAGTGTCTAGTACAGAGATGAGTGGTGTGATTTTCTAATGCGATAAATTATAACCTGCTTCCAGTTTTGACTCCACTATTTCAAACTTATGAGCTGATTGAAAAAAGAGCTCTGATATTGCTGAAATGCAATAAATTGGGCCATGAAGGAATAGTCTTAGCTATGCATCCCCATAAATTAGACTGAGATAACTACATAATTTTATCAAACATAAAACAGCCTCTTCACTTGCTGAGAACTACAGTCTGATTTCGAAAGCTCTCCTCTGCTGAAGTCTTCCATATCCTGTCCCTAATCTCCTAAGCCATCTCAACCCCGGAGCACAAATATTAGAGAAAAACAGGGAGATACATTTTCATTCCATGTGCTTCCTCTGCTTGGATGTGAACGGCGTTCACAACATCTCAGCTAGCCCATGTGCAAAGGGCATTGTCCTTGGATGCTAACCAAGACTGTCAAGCAATTTGCTGCTCTCAGAGACTTTTAGCTGTTCACTTGGAGCGTTTTCCACTGAGCAGAGAAGCAGGATATTGGAGTCAAGATTAAGTCCCCCCATCTCCCAGCACTGTATCAAATAAAACCTTTTCCCACCCACACATTGCTATCTCAGCATAACAACAAAAACAACCTGCCAATCTCTCCCCACACAGAAACCTTCAGAGTTTTCATCAAAAGTAAAGGAAAGGTACTGCAAAATTTCTCAAGCACACCAGGCAGAAATTGCCACCATTCCTTTCAAACCATCTGCTGTTATTTTCTTTGAAACCACTGGATGAATCAGATCGGGAACAAGGGAGTGGGTTTTTTTCCTGTACCAAAACCACGCTACAAATAAAGACAAGTTTTCTCCTCTCTAGGGGAGCACTTGTTGGCCAGAACCGTCAATGTTTGCTGAGCAAAAAGTTCAGTCCGGAAAGTCAGAGAGGCAAAACCAAATGGGAGCCTTTAAATGCAGTTGTAGGTATGGGGGAGACTAATCTGGGAAAGGCTACGAACACAAAAAAGTAAATTCAAGAAGGGCCTACTCTAAACAGGGACAACAAACCAGACAGGACAATAACACAGTGAGATTCAATCTTGATAAAGCCGAGACAGCTAGGGAAAAGCAAAGCATCCAAAACATTTGCACTGACAAAGAACGAAGAGAACTGAAGATGAATAGTCAGAGTCTGATGGAAAGAATATGGCAGAACAAGAAACTGAATTTAGGTCTTCCCAGACCTGGTTATTACTGTAGCCATGGAGCTGTGGTGACTTACTAGAAACAAGCTGGAGAAATTAATGAATTTTAATAAGGGATTTATAAGGGTCAATTGTTTATCCAAGCTGTAGGGTATGCAGGGTTTTGGGGTATCATACCACTTAATGATGTGTTAAAAAACCACAACAAGGAACTTACTTGAATCATTCACATTATTTTAAAACTTTCTCTGTATGCCCCTCTCTAATCTGCAAACATGAACTCAGCCCATGAATTTATCTGGATCACAGTATCCTGCAAGTCTTCATTGGCCACATCCACACTCGCGAATAACGGAGACATTAGAGACCATTCTCAGGACAAGATGTGGCCACACTTTTAAGCCACCCAGCTAAAACCTTCTTTGCCCTTCTGCTCCTCAGGTGGCCTTATCCATACCACCCATTGTGAACCTGCGGTCTGTGTTACCCACCCAAAGCATATCCAGGCCCTTTCGGGGAAGGTGCTGCTCATCCCAGACCAAAAAACCATTAGGGATTTTGCTGGCAAATTACACAGTATGGACAACTGTGAGCAGGCTACTGAGTCCCTCTCCTGGCCCTCTGCACTGTAATGGTGTAGGTGTAGTTTATGGGGTACACATCCAGCTGTGCCAAACTGAAGGGCACCAGCGTATACATGGATAAAGGTGACACTTAAGTAAGTCATCATAAGCAGCAGTAGTCCTTATGGGCATGTTTTTTGCTGAACAGACAAGGTATGAGGAACACACTCAGTAGATAGAGGATGGTGGAAGATGCACAAGCTTGAACATAACTTTTCTCTTACCTGTGAGTCACTTAACAAGTTTGGTTTTTTTTTTCATGGCCTTCACTGCTATGAGACAAGATTAATTATAAGCTGTATAGGATTATTCTTTGAAACCACTTTGTCAGTTAATCTTCTTTTTCAGCTAATCTTGTTTTTCAGCTCTGTGCACTATGCTGTGCTGCAAGATGCACAAAACGGAGCCTTTAAGCCCACTGCACTCATTTCTTCTTTGGGTGGTTTTGATACCATATGAGAGTGTGTATAAATTTCATGTGTTTTAGTTCATGTAAACAGACCTTGGCTGATTTCAACCAAATTTAAAAGGGTGGAAAACTCAGAGATGGTAAATTTCTAAAACACTTATTAAAATAGGCAGCTGAGTAGAAAGTCCTCTTAGTGAACTTTAACTACCTTTCTAGACATCACAAAACCTACTCATTGGGGAAAATAAAGAAGAGAGGGAAAATATACACCAACATGACCAGTGCAAACCAGTCTTCATTTATTCCACTGCTCATAGAACAAGTACTTTTTACTTTAAATTAAAGTTTCATCGCATCTTTAGCCCTCTGGTATTTCATGCAAATCGTCACACAGGAAAGTACATTAATCTAAGATTTCCAGCCATGACACAGTTCCTGACATTTATATTGAAGTGAAATCTGTGAGGAATAAGAAGCCAATTACTAACTGTTTTATATACATGAGAAATGAATCATGTCATTATCATTCAGGGTGTTTTAGACCTCCTTTTTTGCTATCACCATAATTTTATAGAATTTATTTGTAATTTGCTGACAGCTTTCTACTATTCAAACTTAGAAACTGCAAAACAGTATTTAATTTATCCATCTTGCGCATTTTCTATTAATAGTATCTCTGAAATGTAGCCCTGAACTCAAAAAAAACCCAACAAATGCAGCAAAAGAACTAGCAAAATGTATATATACACATGTATATAAATATATAGGTATACATGTCCTTAGGAAGAGAAAATTTAGGATAAATTCTCAAGGTGGAGAGGAAACCTTCCCAACAAGAGCTATTATACAATAGCTCCCCTGGGGAAGTGATGAGCACATAATTTCTTGAAATACTGAACATGAGCTTTTTCAAAACCAACAAGCGTGCACTGGAGAGAAAACCTCTAGCAGCAAGGAACTGGACCATTTAATAGTCCTTTCCTATCTCTACAGTTTGTGAGTCTGTGAAGATCCCTAGGGGCTAAACGAGCCACAGATTTTGACAATGCTTTCCAGTAGTCTGTTATCAGTCACAAGTTACAAAACAGCTGGGGAGTTACTAGAGCAGTTCATGCAATTTCCCAAATCAGGTCAGACCAAGCAACCTGACACCTCAGTACATCATAGATCCAAGAGTGGAAGTGATTAATACCACGTAATATCTGACTATGCTACCCATACTGGTCTGCTGTAAAGACCTATGCCCTGCCATTAACAAAGATATTGTTCATTAATTCCTTATTAATTTCATGAAGAAAAATCAGAAAAACAAGGATGAAGACAGTCAAAACTGAGGAGACAGGGGAACAATATTTTTTTTCCAAGCTTTCTGTTCAGTCCACCCCTGTTGACCCACCTTTTTCCAGGCCCTGGTCTGCAACCAGATAGACAAGGGCAGCAGCTTGCTCAACAAACAAGCTTGTGTACCCACTGCATGTGGGTTTTGCCTATGAATCACCTTCTGATGTTGTTCCAGTTCTTTTCTGTCCGTTTATTAAAAACCATTCCAAGAGTGGGATGGACATCAGACAAAAGATGGCTCAGTAGAAGAAGCTGTAATTTCATATGGAATTGCTTCAGGACTTATCAGTCTGAGGAAACTGCACAGATGTTGTATTTCTAAGCATTAACTTATCGCTGAATAGGCACTGTTTCAACATAATTTATATTTCAGTCTTGGGATTTCCCTGACAACCTCCTCCAAATCATTTCTAGCTGTTAATGTCCTGTCAGATTTAATGATTCTGGCTTCTCTGACAGTTTTACCCTTAATGTGAAATAAATACCTTCCTGATGCTTCACTCAGTGTTGCTAATGGGGTGGTAGCTTAGCATTTTTATTCATGTTTGTCTTTTGGTCTTCAGAGGCTAATCAAACTTGGCCACTGAAGGCCACTAAATGGATCCTGCTGGTAGCACTGAAAGTTAGAGAAGTCTCCTGGCCAGGTGGGACTGCAATGGTCACCGAGGCAGATGTGGAGGGGGATAAATCTCAAAGGAAGACACTCTTACTGGATAACTAAAGACAGATGAGTTACTTGAGAGACAAAATATTTTTGCCAGAGGAAGTAGAAAGAAGGGAAAGTATTGGGGCTCTTAGGACATCATCACAGGCACAGGATCAGCTGCATTAAGCATAGGCCAGAGGAAGGAAAGTTTTTGCCCGCTAAAACTTCTTTCACTCTATACAACCAAATATCCAGGTTTCACAGTGCACACAATCTAGTCCCAGCACCGCAACCTGAATAAACAGCCCTCACGCACCAACCACAAGAATTAACTCCAGACACAGAGAGGTTTGGCATTTCTTTACTCAGGCCTTGTAAGAAGTAACATCCTTGACTTAGGTCAGAAATCATCCATAAGACTGTCCTGATTCCCTCTGCTCCTGTAATGTAGTAGAAAACCTGTTCAAAAGCATCTTTGAGCTACAATTCCCTGATCTATCAAACACTTGATTCAGCGAGACTGAGTCCAATCCAGTGCCAGCAGGATAAATGATCATCTCTGGGAAGTTATCATCTTTGCAAAGACTAAATCTGTTCCTCAGGATTTGCCTTTGCTGGGCTGCAAGTCCCCAGGGACTGATTATTATGGGAAGTGAATAATAGTTATGCGATTTATCTCCTAGATGTCGATGTAAAGAGAAGCTCCTCCAGAGGCTGTCACCAAACACTCATACCTCTCCTTTGAACAGTACATGGAGCCTAAACTGCTGACTTCTGTGTCAAATTTTGATGCTTAAAATTAAGTGACATGAATATCTCCCTCCCCACAGTGTCCCTGCTACAGTCAACTTTCATAAGGATCCAGGAAATTTGAGGTCCTTAGCCACAGAGGTGGAAGAGTGTGTTTCCATCAAGAAAATGGTGATCCAGGTGACACAGCTGTATGGAATACTTGAAACATTAGCAGCATCTTCTAATACTGATAGAAGATAGACATTTCCAAGCCAGACTTCAAGGAGTACAAATTCTCTTCCCCTGTATTATGCAGGCTACTGAGGGATGGACATTGGTCTGCAAACGTGATGACAGAAAAGCAAGACGCTCAAAGAAGCATTTTCCCCATGGCAAGACTTGATTCCTCCTTATTTGGGCAATTTTTCTGTGCCTACTTAATATGACCGAAACTTCTTTAGAACAAGACAATGCAAGAAAACAAGCTGGCCCAGAATCACAACATGTGAGGTGGAGAAGGGACTTTTGTCTCTAACACAGCAAATATTTCAGACAACCTCATTTTTCATACTCACTGTTTCCTTCTCTGATTTTTTAATCTCTTTTTTTTTTTTCCACAGAATAAGCCAGACCAAAAAAATCTCCCAAAAAGCAAAACCTTCTCAAAAGGTCAGAATGAAGAATAATATTTCATACTGCAGGTTGTGGAGCCATAGCATTCCTTTTCAACAACACCAGAACCACATGAGAAAGTTTGCAAATACCATTTAAGATAGCAGGGAATGAGTCACCTTACATAGGACCTCACTGTCTTATTTAGGTAATACTCGGCTTAGCTAAAATTCTAATAACTGGTACCAGCTACCGCTATTAGTAACAAATACTCCATAGGCAAGTTATCCCTTAATCTGCTGGTACCACTGTCAACATTTAATTAACCTGCCTAAAGGCCTGGTGCTCCCTCAGTGAGGTAAAGGAATGTTTTGCCATTTATTTAGAGCTAAAATATAACCCAATTGCCATTTTTAGGCACTTGAACATTGATTTTCCAGATGTGCAACAGAATTCGTTTCAACAGCACAGCCAGCTAGCTGGTTTCTAAACAGATTTAGATGCCTAATTTCTGAGCTGACAACATTTTTTTGTAATGTCTGCAATGTTTAAATACCTGTCACTCCAATGATCCTTGGTCATCATCATTTTTCTTCATTCTGTAAATGCATATTCATGAAATAATTAATTCCCAGGGCACAATGGAGGGATAAACTACTTGTGCTTCACATGCAGTTTATGTATGCGAGAAACTCCAGCTTTACAGCTTTTCCTTCCACTTCTTTTCCAATTCAGTCAACCTACTACAAGGGGGATTTGTTCCTGAAACCAGTCTGGTATGAAACCTATTCAACCCATAGGCTGTGAATGGAAAATGCTGGCATCTATATGAAGTGCTCACATGGTGTGTCCTTATGCGTTGGCCCATTTTAATCTTCAAATATAAAAGATACCACTACATGTGTAGTTACTGTTTTGTGATAGAAATAGACTTTTTTTTTCATGTGTGTGTGGTATCAGTAGCACTTTTAGCAATCACTGTAACACAGTGAAGTAATTTATGTCCACTAGGTCTCGATTTCATACAAATCCTTTCTCAAACTAATTTCTGATTTTGAATCATTTCTTTCAAGACCAAGAACAAAAAAAAAGTAAAGTTGTTATATTCTCGGGATTCTCCAACAATCAGTAATGCAGAAACACGGGAAATAATGAAAAAAATTACTTTAAAAAAAAGCACATACATTCGCAAACTCCCCCGTTTTGGCCAACGACCACACCCCGCACAACCTGGAGTTCATCCTGTATCCATTTGTTTAAGCAACTAAAGAACAATGAAACATTTCTGGACATTCCTGCAATCGCCTTCTATCCATCAGCTCTGGCAGCTGCTTGGCAACTCTTTATTTGGCCTCCAAAGTAAACCCAGCCTCTGAAGAAAACACTGCAAACCTCTACAGCCAGCCTGTTTGCCTGCAAAGTGATTAATTTTGAGCGCCTTGAAACCAAAGCCAGTGTGCTGATAACATGAAGCAAACAGAGGGAGCAGCGTGTTGAACAGCTTGGAACGAACTGTTCCTGCTTTGCAAGCCAGGCTGATATTCTCACCACGCATTAGTTTTTCCAAGGAATGGAAAATGAGCACCCTGGGCAAGTTTGAAAGCCTTGAGAGGAGATCTACCTCGTTATCCACCTCCTCATCTCTGTGATTGTGGAGACACCCTTTGATAAACATACATTAAAGCTCTTCATGTTGCTCAAATCTGAGATCAGTGTCTCTGCTGAAATTCAGGGGCTTCCCTCTCTGAGACTTCCCTGAACATTCCTTCAACTATTCTATTGATAAAACAGGAATATTTCATATAATAACATATACTGATAAGACATGAAGGCTGAGATGAAGAGGTCTCTTATGAAACCCAGTTAAGAAACACTTGGGTTATCGCAACCAGATGTTATTAAACTCACCGCAGGAATTACTGGCTTAGATATGCTGGCCTGTGTTAGGAAGCATTCAAGCCACATAATTAAAACAGTCTCTTTTAGCTTTAAAATCCACAAATCCTTGCAGCTATTGCACTTGCTAACTCCTTCTCTGGAATTGACGTGACAATAAGTTTATACCATCTTTCCAGAAAAGCGTTTGCAAAGAAAAGCTTAAAAGCATCAAGAGAACAAAAGATTCCCTTTTCCTTTAATAATTTTCAAGTCAATATTACAATCTGGAGGTATCTGCCTCAGGATTTATGAGCTATATGAAAAGTTAGCCTACTTACCTACCATGTACGCTTTTATCTCATGCTCATCCCATAGTTTCTGGACGTGCCCAGTTGTAGCCAAGGAAAACTTAATTAATCTTGACTTAAGTCAAGGTAAACAATTTAAAGCATTTTAAAATGCTCTCTGGGGCTCAAAAAAAAGCAAACAAGCTTCACTAATGGAATACATTATTTCATTCCACAAGCTATTGCTGAGGTTTCTTCAATTTGGTTGAACATCTGTAATGATTTTCCAAAAAGAAAGCAATAACTATTGTTTGTAGCTAGAGGGCTTGATTTCATGTCCCATCTGATTTTTCCTGACAGTCCTCAAGATGCTCCTAGGAATGCCCTGGTCTTTTTTCTTTTTTTTTTTTTTTTTTTTTTTTTTTTTTCTTCCTCCCCACCCCTTCCTTCGTGTATAGCAAAGTACTCTGAGGAATCATGACAGACAGGGAATGGAGGTGTCGCCTTCTTGTTCGCTTTTACAAAGACAGTGTGCTCACAGCATGTTATATACAACATCAGAGGCACGCATGGGGATGGTATATCTAGGGTCCCTCTAAAATGCTGAGTTCCTCTTGCCTAAGTGTTTTTGGAAGGAGACCAAGATGATGTATCATTGCAACCAGCTTCTACCATGCACCTGTGTTTACTTAACTTCAAAACGAAGTCTGGGCTGGACATTGCTGGATAAGGTGTTATCCTCTACAAGCTGGTTAAACTCTTTATTTTCCTTAGAAAAACACTGAAATTAAGTTGTTAAAGACAAGTCCTGAATACATTTCAGAGCATACCAAAGGTAATCTAAGTGGGTGGCTTACAGTTCATTGAACTATCACACATTCACTGCTCCCATAGCCTGGAAAGTTTTCCAAGAAATACAAACCAGTGAGGCAGGACCAAGCAAGAAGGTGTCAGAGAGCTCAACGGGACATTGCTGTCAAGACCCAGGCATGACCAAAGGCAAGAGAGGTACCTGAGAAAGGTGCTCACATTGAGGTCGATGAGCTAGGGCCAGAGAACAGCTATGAACAGCAACTTTAAAAGCCTCCAAGGACTTTTGCCAACATTTGGTGATGCCATTCGGAATCCAATCATGGCTCACAACTTCATCTTTCCTACGTAGATAACAACAGCAACCTGTCTGTATTTTGTCCCGAACCTCAAAAGCACAACGTTCATCACATTAAATTACCCAATACAGGGCCGTGACTCTTAGAGACACCAGAATACAGCTTCTAAGGGACTTTAAGGAAAAAATATTATTTACTGGTCTGTCTTGGGCTTTGGCATCCTGAAAAGAAAAGGTTATGGAAACTGTACCCTAAGCAAAATGTAAAAGGGGCAAAAAGTTGGGTTTTGTGTGTTTGTTTCCAAATACAAAATGAAGGGAATTCCCTGTTGCCTTATACAAGGCTGTACAGTTCTGGGCAGCAAAAGCTAGTGACACTAAATTTCAGTGCTTAGAAAACCATATCTTTAGAAAGCTGAGAAAATTTCACTTTAAAATTCCTAAACAGTCTTAACATTTCCCATGCACAATATCAAGATCTTCAGAATAATAGCTGCAAAATGCTCTTCCATGTAAAATCTTTTGAGGGAAAAGAAACACTGAGATATTACTTGTCCTCTTTCCACCAGATACAGGAAGGAGAAGAAGAATGATTTTAAGGTAGAGTTAAATTTTTCTTTTGGATAAAATTCCACTTTCTGTTAGTCATCACAAGGGAAATACGGTGTAAATCAGCCATAGTCAGTTGAGTTCTGCATATCTTTACTCTGCCTGAATTTGAGTCATTTGTTATTCACACAAATATAGAAGTCTATAAAGATCACTCAAAACCAAGCAAGAGTGATACATTAGTATATCCTCATCACTGCAAGGTCTCAGCCTATGAAGCCTTTTGGTTTTCTTCTTTATGTTCATTCCCCTGCGTGGTTACTTCATAACAATCATTCACTGTCCTTTATTTTTTCATTATTCTTTTATTTCAGAAATGGTTTTCTATTCATTTCTCTTCTTCATATTTGATTAATGTTCTGAAATGTTATAGTTGCAAAAATTATTTTTTAATGAAAAATTCTTTAAAAATGAAGGAATTAAAATAATCAGAAAATATTATCCTGGTGGTGTACATATGCTCAATTTCTAAGCACTGTTATTTATTCATTTTGATAAAATCTTTGATTTAAAAAGACTGTTTATCATTATAGTTCTGACAGGTGACATCTGCCTTTTTTTTTTTGTTTGTTTGGGGGTATTTTTTTGAAAATTAACTTATGGATGCTTTAAAAATGTAAAAGATGTCTATGAAAACATAAGATGAAAATGTAACATGAAATGTCCTATTCTGGATGAAATATCAGACCTACCATTGATTTGGTGTTTCTTTTACTTCATGGTAAATGTGTCCAGGCCATAAAAACACAAAATTTCCAACCCTAGCTGAAGAAAAATTTTCTGTTTGGTGGGGTAGGGTGGGAGCAGAAAACATGTATCTATTATTTCCACCATGAGCTGTAAACTTCAAGTGTCACAGTAATGGGCACTTGCTCAGAAACTGTCCACACATTTATTACAGCCTATAAAAGCAATGTCCTGTTCCCATCCCTTGTTTGCTCTGAGCAGTGAATGCCAGCGCAGTAGTGTTGGTGTCTGATGTACCAGACCAAAACATCCCTTGGCAGAATAATCACCCTGTGCTGAGATCTGTGCTACTGTGGCTGTTTCACCTCCAGAATGAGAGCTGGCTTGGTCGAAGGTACGAGCTACACCGGGCGTACAGTGTGTAAATACGTGCCGTGACACCAGATGTATCTCATTTACTGTGCACATCAAGACTTCAGAGTTAAATTTCCATTTTCTTATTGCAAACAGGGGTTTACTAATGTAAGGAAGCTCTTTGTTTGGAAGAAGATTTAAGCAATCAGCATTTCACAGCAAGCACTGAAGATCTACGCGACTGCAGCATTAGAAAGGTGAGGTTTAGGATTCCTAAAATCTGAAGTTCGATCTATCTGTTCTGGAAAGTGGGAAAGGAAAGAGAATGGGAAAGAAGTTTATCTTCCAAGCTGCCCTGACTTAAATATGTTTGTCCTTGCTGCTCATGGGTGCATAGTCTCTCCCCTCTGCCCACAAAGAGATGACAGAAGCTCCTATAAACCTTCCACCTAGCAAAGCCCCTGAAAGAGGCTGCTATCATTTGTCATCCTCCTCCTCCTGCAAAACTAACCCTCCGTCCATGTGTTCCACTGTACATCAACAAAACAGATAATAAAGATACCAAGAAAGGTTATTTTCTGTATTTTTTTTCTTCCTGTTTCACACAGCTTCTGTGAAAAAAACATGACAGGTGGTTTGAATAAAACATCCTACGTACTTTCTTTTTTTCATCAAAAGGCTGACAAAGAACGGCTTGTCTGTCGCATCCCTCTCGCAATGTCTTTACTAGGACAGGCTGAGACAGAGGTGTTTTGGGGAGCAACAGTGCTCCCAAGCATTTCTGTATGGCTGGCCGGAACAGCATGTGTGTGCAGATAGATATTTCAGACTGTTTTGATGCACCGCAGGCCAATAACTTCTCTACAAGCCAACCAGGGGTACCAGGGATTTATTACAATTGAGGCTTGGCCAGTGGGTGTCACTAAAAATTAGCTGTAAGGGAAATAAAAAAAATAAAAGAAAAAAAGAAAAAAACATTGGGGCAAGAGAACCTGAATATTAAAAAAGCATTTCAGAACTTATTTTTGGCCCCAAGCCTTGTTTTGAATCCTTCCTTTGGTCAAACAATGGCAATGAGATCAGAGCCAGGCATCTAGTGCCCGCTAATTACTATCTGGACTGACGCTTGCAGTGAATAGCTGGTAGGAGGCCCGGATAGGATGGGAAATGATTTTGCTGAAGTATCCCGCGTGGATTCCCCGGTGGTGGTGGCATGTTTCTTTATGGGCTTCCTTCGGTGCTCTCCCTCACGCAGTGGGGGAACGCAAGCCAGGTGACTCACTGAGATTCTGCCCCATGTTTACTGCAACGGCAACAGTCCCCTCTCCACAGGGACTTGCTCACCGTGTGGAGCCTGATTTTCCCAAGAACGTCTCAAAGGGCTAATTTTAAATTAACAAAAGCTTTGGAAGGCAGGGAGAAGGGAAGGGGGAGGGGGATTTCTTGCAGGAGGAAAGAGATGGCAGAAATAGACTCCTTCCTTTTTCCTTTCTCTTGTCCAAGATAAGGAAACATCACACACTAAAGGCAATTTAAAAACAACTTAAAAGGCAGATAAATTTAGTCACAAGTATTCCTCTGGGTGGACGATCGAGATATAGTACGAGTCTTGAGCCAGAAGGTTTTTAGGAAAAACTACCAGTGGTCAAGGCAAAGGGGCAAAAATCAAGGAAATATTGTTCATATTAAAACTACCATAGGCCCAGGTCATAAACCCCTTTAGAGGAAAGATGGTCCAGTAGTTAACACAATGGACTTTAATTTATGCATTCCACCCAGGTCTCCTGCTCCAGTCTAGGCTTCCTCTCTAACTGTGACAAAGTCACTGCAGCTTTTCTGTGTCTCCGTTCTCCACTCATAACATAATGATATTAACAGGAAGATGGCTAGGACCAACATACCAACAGCTACGAGCTTTGCTGAAATTATCATTGTATCAATAAGAAGTTGCACCCAGATCTAGAGGCCTATTATACCCTGCAAAAAACAAGGTTGGAGGATTTCATTGGGGAGTTCAGATAGTCCTGTTACTTTCCAATTCATGGTCCAAGTTTCTAACTAATTGATAAAGACTAAAACATGTGAGCCCTGCAAACTGGTCCTGTAGACGATGAGATTCGCTTCCTGAGCATATGAAGCCAGTGGCATGCTTTCATTGTGTGTCTCCTGGAAAGCTGGAAGTCAACTCATCCACCCATGGAAAGGGGAAGCTGAATTGGGATGCCTTGATATACTTTGCTTGGAGGTGTCCTTCTGTAGAAGGGGTGGACTGGCACATGATGAGCAGAAATGTGTAACCTTCAGAAAGCCTAAGAGATGTCCTCTATCATATTAAAGAGTTCACGTTCCAATTCTATCAAGACTCAAACTCTTTCAAATCTTTAAAAGGGTGAAGAAATTTGTTACTTGAAGAGATAAAACCTGAAGATGATGAATGAATTTCACATCGGGCTACAGGCTGATGGTTCTTCTGTAAAAACTTGAAGGGACTTGTAGCTCTGAGGCAGAGGGATGCCATCAGAAAATGACACTGGCAACTATTCAGTAGAAGTAGAGGTTTTGCATACAAGGATTATAGTAAAGCCTCCTCTTTTTATGTCTCTTGCCAACTGTCCTTTTGCTACTTTTATCGAGTGTTTTCTCAGTGGTCTTTGGGTTATTTGGAATTTGAGCCAACTTCCAAAGTTTGATGGGCCAGCAAAGATACTCTATCCATTATTGTGGTGAACATGTATCAACCAGAGGTCAGCACTAGCTTGAGGATGTCTGTATAATGCTCCATTGCACTAAGTAAACATGTCTTTAATCTCTCTGTACCATCTGGAAAATAATAATATTTCTTTGATTTTTCCCTTTTGATTTTCTTTTCTGTTGAGATTACAAGTATTAAAAGGCAAGCCCCTTCTCTTATTACACAAGGATACATGAACGCGAGTATGACAAACAGGCCAAGACCTGTTCCTTGGCCCTGAAGGCAAATGGTGTAATTAATCTCATGGCCATATGGCTAAATTTTCCTCCATGTGAAAAAAAGCATAGCCTCACCCATACTGCCTATTGGGAACAGTCTCTGACCTGTGATATTACTTGAACCATCTCTGAGCATTGTCTGGGAAAAATTACATGGAGCAGAACTATTTCAGGGACGGTGCTAACAGTTGATCACTATGGAAGATTGCAGGTTGTCATGGTTTAACCCCAGCTGGTAACTAAGCACCACGCAGCTGCTCACTCACTCCCGCCCACCCAGTGGGATGGGGGAGAGAATCAGGAGAAAAAAGTAAAGCTCATGGGTTGAGACAAGAACAGTTCAATGGAACAGAAAGAAAGAAACTAATGATGATAATGACAACAATAATAAAATAAAAATAATAATAAGAGGATTGAAATATACAAAACAAGTGATGCTCAATGCAATTGCTCACCACTCACTGACTGATGCCCAGTTAGCTCCCGAGCAGCGATCTGCCCCACTCTGGCCAACTCCCCCCAGTTTATATGCTGGGCATGACGTCACATGGTCTGGAATACCCTGTTGGCCAGTTTGGGTCAGCTGTCCTGGCTGTGTCCTGTGCCAACTTCTTGTGCCCTTCCAGCCTTCTTGCTGGTTGGGCATGAGAAGCTGAAAAATCCTTGACTTAGTCTAAACACTACTTAGCAACAACTGAAAACATCAGTGTGTTATCAACATTCTTCTCATACTGAACCCAAAACATAGCACTATACCAGCTACTGGAAACAAAATTAACTCTATCCCAGCCAAAACCAGGACACAGGACCATCCCTGGTCTTCTTTACTTTAACAGCATAGACCAAATTCAAGTGTGCCATGCCCAAGACAAAGGGCCACAAGGTTGATTGGGGCCTGTAGGTATTACTGTAAAAGAAAAAAAAAAAAAAAGTATTTTTCCAATTGACTTTTTGATTTGGCTTCCAGTAATTCAAATCACTAGTCATGAGCACCTCCCTGAAGGAAAATACCAACTCGAAGGCGGCATGCAGTCTCTACACAATCACTCCTCCAGCGGACGTTCTAGTTCATTCCCAGCCATTCTCTGCCGGTTTTCCAGCTCTGGAAAATTAGCACAGTATGTTACACCAGTGCGTGAGAGGAAAATGCCGTTAACGAACATGACTCTCTTGACAGAACAGTGGAGGTATGTATTGCTTGGCTTGTCTATTGTGCACTCCATTGGCGTCTTTGAAACACACAACTGTGAAAGCAACATCGCTCAGATAATCCTTCCCAAGTGTAGTGAGAAGGAACTGCTGGTGCCACAGAGCAAAAAGATTTCCAAAGATTGATTCTAATTTCCTGATTTTTAAAAAGAAATTGCTCATCTGTGGCTATTCATGTTTGCGCCTTTTGCTGTCTCCAAGAGCAATATTTTCCGAGGTGCTTTTAATGAACTGAACAGCCTCTTAAAGTCTCATGAGAGACAGAGAGACTATTAGAGACAAGTCATTTTATTTGATTATGCGTCACAAGATTTTGGTACATTCTTAACAGAAAAGAACACAACAAAAATTGATCCTCCTCCCACTTAAATCAGTTGGACTTTTTCTCTAAGGTGGGATCAAATCCAGAACATATTAATTAGAAATGTGTTTTGATGAAATGTTGTTATGTAGTGCGAGGCGTGTGACCAGAAAAGCAGATTAGGTTACAGGAGAGACATAGCTGGAGATGACTTCCAAAGGGAAAAAGGCCAGGAGAGGTCAAGGTGGTAGATTTGAAAATGGAGAGCTCACCAAGGAACAAGAAGGGGAATCCACACAACCTCAGCCTCACTTCTCGTGGGGGCTTGGACCCTTCTGACTTGCAGGACATAGTGCCATAACCCCACCTACATTCTCAATAGCTTTGCCAATAGATAAAGTCATTTATTTATAATGAACTATATTTCATGTGCCTTGGCAGAAAAGCACATAGTTGCTGAACAGTTGGGAAAGTGTTTTGTCAGAGACAGTCTGATTGAAGACTTGCTTATAACACTGTTTTCTAGAGCTCTGTTAGGCTACTTTTCTCATTTACCATCTGCTCTGGTTTTGCTGTTTTGCTTTCTTTAATTATTATTTCTAATCTGTCTAAAAGAGCACTCTTCCCCAAACCCAAATAAAATTTTCAAAATTCTTAATTTAGTCATTCAGGAGCAAATTCTTGCGAATACCAACAGGTAACATGGTGTTGATAGCAGGAAATTTCATAAACTCCTTTGACAGAAATCACAAGAAATTGTCTGCACTTCTAGGTACAGTCTGTGGTTTGTCTTCCAATGGTTCTCCCACTTCCACTCTCTTTCTCTTTCTGAAAGCCAAATACTGCATAGAATTTGAATCACTAACATAAAGTGCAATGTTGTCAAGGGTTTATTCACAAGGTATAGATTCAGTCCAGAGAAAAACAGACTTTCCTTTCTGCTCTATCCTTTTGACGATAAACTACTTTTGAACAAATGAAAACCCATTTAAGTTTTCATCTGTACCTTTACTGATAAGTGAAAAATTGACTAACTCATGAAATAATGTTTTCTCTTACATGTTTTCTTTCTGTGGTACAACTGAGATTTGGCTAGGACAGAATGTCAATCTGCCAGAATTAGGCGGAAGGCGTAGGATTCGTGGTATTTCAGACCCAGTCAACACAATTAAGCAAGCTTTGTTCTATTTTAAATTCACAGAACACATCGATCACCTTAGAAGTAACTTCCAGAAAGTTTTGTTTTGTTTTGTTTTGTTTTGTTCTTAAACCATGCTAGTTCCAGGCTGATTTCCAGAACATTTAAGTTTCAAAACTGAATAAGAACTGAGGAATCATCTGAGCTGAACTTCCAGGTCCTTGACAAGACTTACCTGAATATAAGAATAATAGACAGATGTTCTCCACACACAGAGTTCTGTTTAGCTTGAGGCCTCCCTGTAATATCTTCTTCTGTCACTGCAAAATTAATATTTTCAGCAGTTACTAGCCTCTTTAGGAGAAAAGTAGAGCAAAAATCTTCAACAACTGTGACCAAGCTTGTTAGGCAAATGAAAAATAAAATACTCTAAAAAGCCCTCCGATGTTCCAACAGTGCTGATCTATGCTCATGTAAAAAAATCTCAGATGTCTACATCGAAAATATGAACCATTACTCTATCTTTGTTTTGCTATTCGATTGTAAACTCATTCAAACAATATCAGGTTAAAACTAACTCAGCCTTTTCAGAGCTATAATAACCCCAAAGAAAATTACATCCTCAGCTTGCTGACAGGAGTCTTAAGGGTCAGAACTCTAAATTCCATCACTTTGGTGTAGTGCCAGGGATTTTGGAAAGAAAAAATAATAAAAATCAAGTAAGCTTCATATGAGTCTTAACAGATGCAAATAATTTTACTAAAACTAAACTGTTGCCTGGGACTATGTGCACCCTAGAGTCTCATCCATGTTCTATTCTGACACGTAACATGCTTTATTCTGACATGTAAAATAAAACCTAATGAGAAGTTACCATAGATTTATGAGAAGAGAAAGGAGAATATTATTTTTATTTCATTTCTGTACTGCTGTGGAGCCAGTAAGGGGTAACAAAGGTATGTGCCAGATACTATGATGTACAGCTTAGACTGTGGTTAGTGAGCATTGGTTATTATATAATATCAGCAGAAAGACATGGAAAAGGAATAATTACAAGGTATCTTCTGGGTTGCTGTACCCTGAGTTTCCAGAAGATTTTTGTATCCTTTATGAATTTAACTGTTATTTACCTACTAACCCTTAATGCTTCAAAATTACAAAGCAGGCTTCCATATTATCATATATTTCAAGTGAGATGCTTATGTATGTGGGTAGGTAAATGTTCAGGAAGAAAATCAGATCATTTTTCTTGAGATGTTTGAGTTTGGAATAAAGCATCAAACTCAAGCAGCCCAACTGTAGTGGTGGTTTTTTTTCCTGCTGGTGATTTAACACTGGCACGGACTCTTTTCTGATATTTCTCATGCAGCAGAAATATGTTTTCCCTTACAATTTGCAATTGAATATTTACAATTTAGCTTGAGAGATTTCCTCGGGTATTATTGTGCTTTAAGAAAATTGTTCAGACAGCACTGGCACAATTTGCTGAAGGTGACAGAAATGAGCAGATCCTGTGAAATGTTTTACTCGCCTAGGTTGTTAGTAGAGGAAAACCTGGGACATTGGGATTCAAAGCATGGAAGTCAATCACTCAGACTCCATTATCTGGCAACGAGCTCTTATTGCTTACATGACCCAATTATTACAGGAGAATGTGAAATCTGAATAATTTTTTTGAAATAATCTCTCTCTGTATATTATTGGAAGCATAAGGCAATAGACACCTCAATCAGATTTTTAAATGGAAACGGGATCAATCTGGTCCCTTGTTTCTAAGCACAAAGGTAGAAAGTGAGGGAGTCCTGTCATTATAAAAACAGTCCCTATAGCTCTCATTACCTTGACAGCTCTAAAATTGTGAAAACCATTAAAAAAGTCATTAATTTTCCAGAAATGTCTTTAAAAAGGGGGGAGCTGGGATGTCTTGGGGATTCTCGTATTAAAGCGAACTGTGCGTGACAGGTTTTTGTTCTCTTCTCAGTTCTTATCCTTACAGAATAAGCCTAGGGAGAGGTTGATTAAATGCCGCAGATACAGAGTAATGATTCTTTTTTGCTCCTTGGCATGAGAAGGCTCCAGGATTATCCACTCCACACGGCTTCCCTAAAAGGAGAGGAGAGCATGTGGTGCTCTCTATAAATTGCTTCCCAGGGAATGTTAAGTGAGCATTTAGGCAGTAATGATTCTCTTGTGCCTCCTTGGGCAGGGAAAGGTCCCGTTTGCTCTGGCCCAGAATAATTTTTCAGCACGTTTGCCTTGGTAGCAGCACTGTTTTTTTCACATCCCTATTTTCTGGTGAATCAGTGATTTGGTTGTTTTAGTGCCAAGTTTTCTTAATGTTTTCTTTTCTTTTTTTTTCCTATGAACCTTGGTAAACAGTTCTTCATTTGTCAGGTCCTGACTGATTGTTTTCACCTGGCCGATGACTCTACATTTTTCCTTCTTTGGCAAAAAACTGCATGGATGTAGCAATTCATTCCCTGTTGCAAAACTTTTCACTCTAATTAACTGATAAAAAGAATATCTTGGTGTAGCTTATTCTTTAGTCAAATGGCCACAGTTTTTTATACCGAATGAACAGAATTTTTCAGTTTAAATCAAGGCTGTATTTTGTCTAGGAATCTGTAACTGCTCACCTAATTAATCCATCTGAAAGTGGCCGTATGATCATTTGTGTGGGGGAACCACCCATCATTGACCATGATCCTCAACTAAGCACTGACAGTGCACCGTGGCTATAAAACTGAATGCAGCTGAACTAGGCTAGCCCAATGGACTAACACACAGATCTTTGACTTCCATTGGCTTACACACTATTTTGTTTATTTTATGCTTTGGGAGCTACCAAATTAAGAACGTATTCTCAATGATGGAGTTTTATTTGATTGCACATACCTCAAAGCTGATTTTTTTTTTTTTTTTTTTTTTTTTAGTGAAATCCTATTCATTATGAAATCAAATCATATTGATTTCAACAGGAATGGAATTTCACCTGTAAAGCCTTTTAATGGGATACGGAACTTCTAAATGGAGTTAGTTTCCTTCGTTCCTTGTCATAACCGTTTTTTTTCTCCAAGAAGCATATGGGTAGAAATGCAGTCAGCCTCATCAGTTGGTCATTAGAAATGTGTAGGCCTGTAAAGCTCTACTATGAATTACTCTACACATGCCAATATTGGCAAGAGGTATTTAAGACATCATGACACTAATGAATACTGAGAAGTATTTAAAGGCAAACCAGAAGTTCTCTGATTAATTCTCATAGAAATGTTCCATTTCTAATTTGACAATATCCACTCAAATTCACAAGGGAAATTTTTTTGATTTTGCAATGAGACCCTTCATGTTAGAGAAGGAAGGTGTCAGTTTTATTCTCAAACTCCATTTTGTTAAGAAATAGGAAAGGAAAAATAAAACTCAGTCAACAAGGATTTTTCCCAAAATCCTTAAGCATATCAGGACAGAAAGAAACATAAGACAATTGGATGGTGATACTCTATATGTCCTTGATTTGAAGTTATTTATGTTCTTTCGTCCCTGCATTTCGCTTCACCTTACTGCAATCATGTGTATTGCTGTTGTCACTATATTTTTTCTTTCATTTTCAAATTACAGAAGTGCAACCAGGATGTTTTGGTTATTTACTTTCCATTTGTTTTTTTTAATTTTTACATATATCAGTATTTTCCTAAATAGTCAACACGGACTTGGCTCTCCTTTCGCATATTTACTGTGATTTTCAGAGTGAAAGCAATTAGAACATCACAGTTTGTTCATCTGTTTATTTTAAATGGGATTCTGAATCAGTAGTACGGAACTGCTGAAAAATTTCTGAGATTTATTCTTTTTCTCCCCATCAGCTTAGAGCTCCACTGCTCTAAGCAAATGAAGTTTGCTTGGAGCTGTTCTATATTGTAACTTGCTGTGCTCAGGGATCATTAAAAGAGTTTGTCCTCCCTGAACTTCTCAGGTACAGGGGGCTCAGTGAAGGAAATTATTACTTTAGTGTGCTGTGACTATCCTAGCACAACTCCCTGCTGTTGTCTACTTATGTCTTCATATTGGCACTCCCATTAATTTCAGGTGTCTTTTCTCTTGCTTGCTTCCCCAAGCTTAATAAACTGCGCCGTTCCATCAAATATTAACAAGTTAATAATAAATTGTAGTGTCATTTACAACATGGGTGCATTCAGAAAGACCTGCACAATCTTAAGTGGGGCTGTCACATGCTGTTAATTTTGCATAAAGCAGCAGTTTTGTACTTCAGCTCTGGAGAATGTTAGGGGCATTCACAGTTCTCACTCCTAATTTACACAAAGGGCAACTGCAGCATGGCTTAGTTTATTTGTTATAGTAGCAATCATTTTGGCACATGCTGGCACTGCCACTGAAAGCAGAATAATGTCACCAGAGGCCGTTTCCTACACACTACACTGGAATTGCTCAAAAATCTCAGCTGGAAAACAGCCTGCTGAGGCCTGAGATCATAAAGGGCTTCTCGTGCGTAAATGACACTGATCCTGGTACTGGAACAAGTAGTTAAACCCTCCGCAAGCTCAGAAAGAGCATGGAGAAAAAGCCCAGAAAATTACACTTGATTTTGTAATTTTCTTCTATTTTTTTCCACCAGCCTATGGTCTGCACACAGATGACACTGGCTATGATCCATGCATAGAAAGGGGAGGGATTAAAAAAAATATCTATACTGTTACAGTTGCAAGCAGAGGGTTCCTTGAAGCATCCTCTGAAGTCACAGTTCATCTTGTATGCTGTGCTCCACTTTCAGAAGTGTATTTGTATTTTCCTAAAGTAGCTGTAAAAGGCAGGTCAGGAGGAGGCATCTGTTCATCTGACCCTAAAAGATGTGTAGAGTGATGAGTTCAGACACAACGTTTCAAGAATAAAATTAAAATTGACAGCTTCCACCTCAAGAGGAAAACAGCATTTAACAAAATTATGTTATTCGGGTATCAACCTGGGTTAGGGGTGCTCAAGATCAGACCATCACTTCACACACACGCTCACAGCCCAAGACAACCATACGTCTTTCACGAGGGCATGAAAAAGCAAAGCTCTTTCCTTCATTTTGCTCCATTTTTGGTATACAGTGGAAAACAGACTAGTGTGGCAGTAAATAAAATGCAATTTTACTTTAATCTGAAAAGACACTTGTTTTAAACATATTAGTGATTACAAGAAACATGATAGCTGTGGTATTGGCACAGAAACTGATAAAATCTTCTGGATAACTATCACTTTCCCTATCTGCATGGTTTGTTTCTCCAGTTGTTCTCTGTTTTCACTCTTAAAACTTTTATCTGATTTGCAGACTTATATAGCACAGCAACTGGACATGAGTATAAGAGCCTTCCTAGGAAACCATGATCGAGATGTGTTTATTAGCTTGTTCCTTCAAAAAAAGTCCTTTATTTTCAAATCCTGAGCAATAAACTGAAAAGCACAAACCACAGATGAAAATAAAGGTAATGCACTGGTAAACAGCAGGTAAGCACATCTAACCATAAAATATTCCTGAACATGAAGAACAGAAGAAGAGAGTAGATGTGCATTCACTGTAAGACCATAGGCAGTGGCTTCACTTCAGATTTTGGTCACAGACTAAAGTTATCCATGATATAAATTCTCTTTGCTTGAATCTGCCTAGATGTTGAATGTTTTCTGGTAAGGTGAATCTTTTTATATTACATGCCATTAAAAAGCACCACAAAGCAGAACCTGGTATTAGTCAGAGTTTTACTGGGATGCCGCGGAGTTAAGAATCAATAATAAAATTGCCTAGTTCAGGCACCTGACATTTAATTTTGGATTTGTGATTAATATTGGATGTGAGGCACAACATACTGGTATGGCATTTCATAACTGTTCACCTTTATTATAGAAAAGATGTTAGAAAATATTAAATCAGAGACCCATTGGTCCATTGCACAGATGTCAGATCTGTAGAGACATGGAGAAAAAAATCATCTGAATTGTTTAGAAAGCAAGAAGTCAGAGAGATGACGTCATGGAAGGGGGGGAATTTGAAACCTCCTCAGACCAAGAGCAGTGGTATATGTGACTTTCACATATACCTAGAGTGGAATGAAGGAGAAGAGGAGATTTCCTCACGTTGCTGAACTCAACACACTATGTCCTACAACCCCTTTCAGGAACTTTTGTTGTTGGAGTAGAAAGTTCCTATCCCATAGATTCAGAGTACAGAAAGGCCTCAAGGGGTTGTAGTTGTCCAATAGTGCTGTTAAAAGCCCCCAAAAGTACTAACATCAAATTTATTTCCTTTTTTTAAATAGCTTAAAATATGTTTCCAGAAGCTTGGTGCCTCCCTTAGTGCCTTACATCACATTATGTGATTAAAAGCTAATCACCACAAACACCAACGTTCAGTAGGGGTCAGATGGACAACGACTGGGGAGAGCACGGGTCAGGATGACAGATGTTAGAGGCAGCTGGATCCAAGAGCCAGTGGATGCGAGGCTGCCACAGCTCCATGTCCCCAGGCTCAGCCGGCTGTGAGGTTCAGCATGGATTCCCAACAGGCGTTGGGAATACTCACAATCTCTCCAGCAACTGCTTCAGACCTCCAGACCCTCCAGTAGCCAACTTGTTGACTCCCTGGTCCCTCCAGTATTCGGCCCCAGGGCCATGGTCTCTCCCATGCCCAGCTCCCAGACCTCTTAGCCTTCTCGCCAGCTAGCCTGGTTGGAAGTTTGTTGACAAATGAGGTATACCCACGTGCACACACACACACACACACGGGGCTGCAGTTCCTCAGGGAAACACTCACACATCCTGACGGTTCTGGTTCCTGGTGCCACAGACACACGAGCGCTGTGAGCCACGGCCCCTTCTCCAGCCGCTGGCACTCAGACCCCATCCATACACACACGTGCACGCAGCATAGGGGGGAGCCCCTCGGCCAGGAAAATGTTTGGAAATGGAGTTCAACAAGGAGACAGGACGGACTGAGCTGAGCAAGCACAGAGCACGGCCAGCCCTGGTTCATACACATTCAACTGCTTTTATCCCCTTATCTCTCTGTTTTCCCACACTTGCTCCTCCCCAAGCCACGTGGATTGGTCCTTCCCCCAAACATCCTATGATAAGTCTCACATACTCTCACAATTCCCATAAAACCAGCCCACAATAAGTTTTACACAATCCTCAAGTGCTCCTCCCTTGCATCCCGCTATGAGTCCTGTTCCTGTGAAGGCAGCAAACCCACAGCTTTCAAGGCCACCTGGGAAGTATTTCTTTGGCCAAGCCAAGCCATCTTGGTGGGTCTCAGCCTTGACCATGGGCTGATGACCCTCCCTGGGTAGCCCCAGGAGAGACTGAGTCAGAGTAGTCCATCAGCACTAATTGCGTTATTGGGGTTCCTCCACCTATTGTAGTTCCTCAACTCGTTGACGAGCCTTTGTGTTTATGGCGATTTAGCTCTTCATCACATATGCTAACGGATTAGGCAAACATCCTGCCTGCTGCCTAGTTTATTGTTCTTCTGACCAGCCCTCGCATGGCACCTAGCATGATTTGTCCACCTGCTGATCCGAAAATATCATGCTCTGCTGCTTCCCATTGCCCAGGCTGCATGAAGCTCCCAAGGTCTGGGGAACCCTGTCTGGCCAACATCTCGTTGTGCTCTCTTCCTTTCAGCCACCCTATATCAATCACCAGCTTCTCCTCACCCACATCTGTGAAGGTTTTGAGGTCCTATAAAACCTTCCCGATACACAATTTCTGTCTCATTTGTTATTGTGTGCCTTTCCCTTTGGCTCCTTCCCTCCAATTAAGACACTAGTCTTCCCTCCGGGTTTCCTTCTCATTCATGCTGAGTCAAAGATATGTGATGCCTGCAACTCTGCCCCATTCACCTCCCTCCTCAAAACTCCTTTTCCCTGGAAGACTTACCAAATCAGCTGGTGAAACGTCTTCTCTACCCCACTGTGAGATGTAAGGGCAAGAATGAAGAGATCAGTGAAAAAGAGCAGTAACTCTGCTTTATCAAGCAGATATTCTAGATTTTGCAGATTGGTTTTAAAGCAAAGAAATCTATTTTGGTGCAGGATACACATGAAACATTTTCCCTTTCGCATACCTGGTAACAAACATGAGGGTACATAATCTCTTCCTTCCAGACTCGTTCCAGCAGCCGCAGAATCTGCACGACACTTCTGCTGCCCCCAGGACCGACCACAATCGGGGCAAGGCAAAGAAAAACCTCTACCTCCCAGAGCTGCGTATCATAAAATTCAGCACCACCCCAACATACATTCTCGAAAGCTAATACTTTGAAGACCCCAGTAAGAACAGATTGTTCGGTTTCTCTCTTTATTTTACCAGCCCTTGTAGGGCATATTTTTTCCGTACTCTTTGATGCTTTACTAGAGCACGGACTACGCTCTGAAGGTGTGGCAATACTACAACTCAACTGAAGTCAGAGGATTTACGCAGTCTGAAGACCTGGCCCTACATTTCACCTTGGCCTTTCCAGCATGCTGATTTAATTTAACCCAAGGCCAGGAATTAAAATAAAAAACAACAATTCATGCCTGGTTACATTTGTGCTTGTGACCTACGCCTGTCTGAACAGGAGTTGGACAGGACAAAGCACAATGCACTTCCTTGTTTTTATTGCTTTCATTCACTTCATGTCATGCCAAAGAAGGTTGATTTAGGAAGTTCTAGTAATTAACTGCTGATGTTTTTGACTGCTGTTCCCAAGAGACTTACAATGACTTGTAATGGTTGTTCTGTAGGAAACTCTTTCTGGAATGATTGTAGATAACACATATTCTCCGTATGGCTTTACTTTTACTTGATTATTTTTTTAAGCAAGGAACATAATTTTTCCTTTAGGCAAAAGTCACCTGTTCCCTGCATCCTGGAAACCTCATAAATCACCCTTCTCCTCTCAGACCATACTGACATTTTGCTGTCAGAGTCCACGAAAGAAAGAGGCTTCCTAATTCAGTTACACGTTAGACATAGGATATGTAAAGTGGGCAAAACAAGCAAGGAGAGAGTAGAAATTAATGCTGCCTTTATACTGCAAGTTATGGAGTGCCTTTCATTGCTCTTAGCAGCTGAGAAAACTCAAAAGGAGGAAGCACAGGAGCAATGTGTATTTGGAAAGCACAAGTTGTTAGAAGAATTTAAATCTAGGCTGGTGCTATTAGAGGAGATTCTAACAGTTCCTGACATGGTCTCTCACTCTTCAGGATGTTTCCCTGTATTTTTAATTCACTGTTCTGTTAAAAATTAGTGGATGCCTTAGCCCTGTTGCATAAAACCTAACAAATTCCACCCAAAATGAAAAGAAATATAATAATTATCATTCTAATTCCTCTTTCTGTGCCTTCTGCTGCTCATACACACATGTATTTCTCAAAGCATATGGCATGCAGCCATCAGACACCTATTTTCTCTCTCAGATGACTAAACAGTTGGGTATCCATAGCTATATTTCATAATGTAAAAAAAAAAAAAATAAGGCTGATTTTCAGATTTTCATCTACTATGCTCATCTGCTGCTAACATTGAAAACTCCTGAAAAATAATACCAATAAAAGCAGAGCAGATTCTAATGTGTGTGTTGCATTTGTCAGGTTTGCAAACTGGAATCATAACTTTAATAAAACTGGACTGTTTCTTACAGAACTGACTTGACCAAGAGTGACTCAGGAAGGATATTGTGTGTGATAGGAATTCAGCCCTGAGAAGGATGGCAGTTACAATAAAACTCTTCTCTATTGAAGTGCTCGTAAAAACCAGCTTTCTTCACACGCCATTGCAAACCATTACTCATCTGTCACTAGCATTACTCATTTATCTAGGACTGACATTTACCAGCCACAATTTGCTATTGTGATATTTTTCCCCTTTACTTCTATAAACCAAACGCAAACAACATATGACAGCAGATTTGAAATCATATCAACAACGTATTACAGCCACTTAAAAACAGGAACACAGAGATGTATCACAGACAATAAGACATAAAGACACAAACCGTGAACCTTTTTCTCGGCCAAAATGTAATAGCGTGCAAGACAGTTATCTTCCATGTGAGATAAATAAAAATATGGAGCATACTGAAAACAGTATTTAGCTGATTTGCACTTGGCATGAGTTTGGCCTTTAGTATATTTTTCTCCTGAATTTAATGGTCAGTAAAGTAAATGAAGTGTAGGCCTAAAACTGCATCACAAAGAAGAAAAAAATCAGAGTAACACAAAAATCAGTGGTTCGTGATGTCCTGCACCTCTAGAGTAAAATGATTTGTAGCCACTTGCATGCTCAGTGTTTAAGGTGGATTTTTTTCTTTTTGCTTGGGTTACTAAAATTAATTTACTTCCACCCCCACTTATGATGATGCCTTTTTAATGTTTAGGATTTAATCCCTACCAAAACTTCACCAATGAGACCCAAGTCATATACACAGCTGAGTAGCTACTCAGTAACCGTGATCTTCAGTTGGGGTTTTAACTTCTTTTTGGAAATAACCTCGCAGAAACCCGGATGTCCTCAGGGGAACTGTGCCACACAGATCTGCACAGGTGGAGACTGTGGACCGCTCCCTTCCCTTAGCCAGAAGCTGTATTTTCCCATGCTCCCTGCAGGAACGATCAAGAAGTCAAGGTCTGGAGCCCTTGGCTCATATCCACAACACTTACCAAACCAAGTACATCTCAGCAAAAGGTATGTTTGCGGAACGTAACTTTTAACCTCATATTCTTTGTGTATTGTACAGAGAGGAGCTGAACAGTTTTATTCTTTTTTTGGTTACACATTCTTTGCTGGTGTTTTGTCAATTATTAAATATTTGCTGAATTCCAGTGCACAGAGTATTTTTACAAATGCCCAGAATATTTCTTAGATTAATTTGGAAGTCCTTGCCAAATGATAAGAAAATGATAAGAAAATAAGCAGAACACCCACACAAGGTACAGATATCTTGGGTGTTTTATCAGGATTGAGGATTGTGACACAGTCTTAGTGCTGTTCTACAAGAAATCTATGCTTACAAAATCTTATGTCCAGGACACCTTCCAGGCCTCAACTCTGATATGCCTTCCGTGTGTCCACGTGAGTGACCAAATTTTATCAGCACCTCCTTCTCCAAACGCTGGCAAATTCCTGCTGCTCAGTCCTGTGATTTCTTTCATAAAGAGAGCTTTCTCTATCTCGCAGCTAAAAGCCGTGAAGTGGAAGACCGAGGTAAGAATGATGCAGGAGCCAGGAGGAATCTCTAACCCATCATCTCATTCACTTGTTTTGTCAAGTGTATTGGTCTATAAACCCATTCTTCTTCTTTTCTGACCTTATCACTCACACACAGTGGGATTCATTTGAACTAGCCATCCCAGCCTCCCCATAGTCAGTATAACCAGCAGAGATCCAGCCAGCAGCAGGCAGGGAAGTGAAAAATGCAATTCGCTCAGTAGGCACCTAAACCAAGTCGGGTGGCTCATGCCCATATTGTACCTATTTCTTACCAGTGGCTTTAAAGACAGTCCTGAGTCACTGGTTTGCATGGAGATATCTACCCTGTAGACACCTCTGACTAGATTAGATGGATCTTGCCTGAGATTCACGGATAAGACTAAACTTCCTACAGCAGGAAGGCATCTGAGCAGAATAACCATTGCCAAGACTAGTTGACAATGTTGGAAGCTTTTGGTTTGGGATGATCACTTCAGTCACATGAAAGACCTTTATTTTGAGACTGTGGATGCTCACTACTTCCCAGTGCCTTTATAGGCATTAGTATATCAATCAAGCAAACAGATTGTATTACAAACATCTAATAAGCAATGCGTGGACCAGCTGCGAAAATGAAATGTGTTGCATCTGAACCCATTAGCCTTGCTGCATCTCAGCCAACCTCCATAAAAGAATGAGGGTTTATAAGTTCAGCTTCAGAGCTGTATTAATGTCACACTGCTGCTTCCACATTTACTGTCTCTCAGTATCTGAATCTAGTTGCTGCACAGGACCTCATCTCAAGCTGTCTACAGCCAACTCCTTATATTCTATTTTTTCACAAATGATCTCAGGTTTCTCAAATGGGCCTTGAAAACTGAGGCACCCAGATCCATGAGTTGCTATAAGACATTTTAATCTGTGCAGACCGAGGGTGTGCTATGTAAAGCATGCTGTGAATAGCACGTAATGCGTACAGTGCCACGGAAATCACACACTAGCTGAAACTCACCTTGATGCCAAGAGCCAGAGATCAAAGAAATAGTGCTCTAGTTCAAGGATCTAGCAAAAGTCTCAATGCTGTCATTCTTACAAACAGTTAAGAGTTGTGCCTTTAAGCACAACCTCCATGAAGTGTCAGCTGTTGCAGTTTAGCATAATTCCTTCAAGCAAAAGAAAAATAAAAAAATCCCACAGCAGATGAAACTTGAAATCTTGGACTACTGATAAATATTTATCTTAGAAAAAAGTCACTTTGCATACTTGAGAGGGTTTTTCGTTTTAAAATCGGTGCTTGTTTCCATGTTGATAAAGTCAACAACTGTTGATAATGAGGGACATCACAAAAATAGGTTTCTTTCCACTGTAACAACAATCCCTCCCTACCCTGGTTGAAATGACAAAATATCTGATTAAAAATGCCCTTTTTCTTTCTCTAGTTTTATAAACAAAGCTGCTAAGGAGAAACTGCTTCCATATTTCAGAGCTAATGTTGGCTTTATTATCTTTTAGCCAATGAAAACAAATAAATGAAGAGTGCTAGTATACACAAAGTGTTCTTAATGGGATGAGTTTTCCTCAGGTTATACAGCAGACTGGGCCCTGGATCATATGAACATGCAGGAGCAATCATTTTCTTTCCATGAAGAAATGCCTCTGTTTCCTACAGGATCTTATTGCTGAACAGAAAAATAAAATAATGCACATCAGTCATAAAGGCTTTGGTTCTTGATTCTTAAGTTTTGTGTTTCTACAAACATGAATTGAAGAGACAAATTATTACAAGACAAACTTTGGTGTGGATTAACTTTTTATCACCTACTCCACAATAACTGGTGTGGTCAATGTGAAATAATTCAGGGCAGTTTCCTCCATAGTAAACTTACTCTGGGACAGGGAAATGAAGCAAAGTTACCAAAATAATGTAAATCTAGATTTTGTATCACATTATATTTTTGTAATCATACCCCAAATCATGTAGGCACTCTAATGAACTGACTATTTCACTCCTTCAAAAAATTGGTACCAGCATTTTCAGAAACAGCCAGTGATTTGAGGTCCTTGTGGTTTAATGGAGCTCCCAACATCAGAAAATTGTGCCTTCTTCAAGTACTTCAGTTTCAGCAATTGAATCTTTAGAGCCCGTACGCCACTTATCACTTCTGGAAAACTTGGCTTATGGCTGTGTCATTTTTCCAAGCCCTTCAGCTTTCCTCTGATTTCTAAAGTGACCGTTTCCTGCCATTTCAAATTAGCCCATTAGATATATTAGGAACAAAACCAAAAAGAAATCTGCCTCAGAAAAGTGAAGACTTGAAAACAACGGATTCAAGCTGTCATTTTTGGTCCGCCTGGGAACAAAACACATAGTGACAGCAGAGATTCATTCATGATAGTCAGCCATCATATCTCAGTTTTCCCAGATTTGACCAGTATAAGGGCAGATATGTAGAAAACCAGACACCAGCAGGTTCATCAAATTAGGTCTGAATTTTACCCACAATGATGATTTTTTCACAAGTGTTTGCTGCTATAATAATAAAACATTTCTTTCTGCTGTAGAGTAGACCTGCAGATGGATAAGAAACCTACTCAGTGTGTGCACATACCCACCCTGCCCGGACTCCCAATAAGACTCTGCAACATGACTGCCTCTGCTCTGATTTTGATCAGGATGATGTGACTCGTATCAGACTAAACGACGACGAGTAATGAGATCTTTGCAGTTTTCACTACCGCTTGGGTAGGTTTCAAACAGAACATGGTGGACACGTCTACGTGGAGTCGGATAGTACCTCGCGCTTTAAACTAGCTTCAGACTAGGTGGTTTAAGCATCTGTAGTTGCCTGGGTGTAACACCACCGAGGTCGTTCTGGGCTATTTTATCCCACCCCGACTGCGCTACGGTTCGTCTCACAGAAAAGGAGGCCTAACTTCTCGTTATTATTCCACTGACCTGATGAGGCCCATGAAACATTTATAATCTAATCTCCCAGATTAATTTCCACTAGCAAATGAATTATTAAAAAATGAGGAGGAAATCTGGGCTTTTACTATTACCATTGCTTTAAATGTTTTATTTGTATGCGACATTCTGTACAAGACAAAGTTAAATATACATTTTGTACAAAAGTGACATATGACACCTTACCAGAATAGTACCTCTGCTTACATATTCATCTACATACACAATATGCCATGTCTGTTGTTAGCGAAGGGGCCAATTTTCAGCAGAGGGTGTATTTTTTTTATGCCACAGAAGAAGAGAGAATGAAATTAAGACATCATGCAGACCAAGTGCCAACGTCACAGGTGTCTTTTAATGCTCGATTATCAAACGGTTGCTGTTTTGTTCATTTCAGGAAGTCACATTCATTGGGTAACGAAAAAGAAAATAAGAAACAATGAAGAGGAAAACATAATTAAAAAAAATAGATGCGTGCTGCTGGAACAGGATATGATTCTACACAGATCTGTGCAAAGGTTGCATTGCCGTATAACATTTTGCATTGCCTTGTCTGATTGACTCAAAAAGCCCTGTAATGTCTTAAGGGAAATAACTTCTGGTGCTTTATATCAAATAAAAATACACAGGTCTTCTTCTTGATGCAAACAGTGATCGAGGTAACACTGTGGCATTTTTCTGAGAAGAACTAGATCTAAATTAATGTTCTGGTTGCACATTTCTTCCTTATGGAAGGCTGCCCTAGCAAACCTCAAGAGTCATCTTTTTTCCTAATAATGACACTGGCATTGAACACTGGTGAAGGAAGACGCAGCTTTTAGGCTCCAGCAGTCAAGGATGGTGGAGGGAGCTTAGCAATGCTGAGGTTCTCAGTGCTCCACCTTGGTGGATTTACCCTACACAAGTGGCAGTTTGGTGAAGTGGTCCAAGTGCTTTATTTCTGCCTTTGTGAGCGGGGGCACAGGTGAATCTGGAGTTAGTTCATCTTATATAGATGACAGGTGGACAGTGGACTTTGCAGAACAAATATACGTGGACACAGTGACAGATAATAGGCAAGAAAGATCTGTCTCACTGGGGTTCTGTTGTCACAGAAACTGAGATTCAACAAAACTATTCTCCATAACCAGTGATGAAGGAGCCTCAAAGTTCTTTACAGCCTGTTTTACAAAGATGGTCAGAATTCAGGGCCTCTCCTCATCTTCATTTACCCTCCAAGATAAACCATAAACCACAATCTATTTCCGAGCGCTATCCACTATACTCTTTCTTACACCCTGAAAAATCCTTACAACTTCATGGGTGAAATGCATTTGAGGCAATCCTCTCAGGCTCCATTTTTACTTACCATCCTACAGGCTGCAGCATAGTTCTTCTCATCCTAAAGCAAAGACACATCACACCCTGATATGTCCCCTCTTCTGAACAGAGGAGAACAGCTCCTCTGAACACATATGCACTGCAGACATCCATATTTTAGTCAGATGAAATCTGGCCTGTCACAAGGCAGCTCCCTCCTTCCCCAGACAAACACTTAATCTTTGCTGCTCTTCTATCAGGGAGTGGAAGGTTATCTCCAAACTGACATACTTTAAAGCAGTGCTTTAAATTAAATGGTGTAGGTTTACTAGACTGAAAAATTCAGAAAGGAATTTTTTGTTAAACCTGGTTCCAAAAATCTTCCACCATTTTTCATCTCTACACTATTTTCTGTCCAAATGCATTCTGCAAAAAATCTTAGTTTACATCATAGATGCCCTGTGAGGTAGGTGGGAAAATCAAACTATATTTGCTTCATGAAACAAAGTGTGGACTATAGTTCACAGAAATTTCAAGAGGAACAAAGGCTTTGGATCTAGGATCTTTGACTGTTCCTGATCTCCCACTCCCAGAAACACAGAAGCTCACACTGAGGCAAGCTCTTCCTGGGAAACTGGACTGCCTGAAGTATGGACGATGAGTGTATCTTAAAGGCAGTATTGAGTCCACCTATAGCTGACAGTACAAACATATGCCTATGTACACAAAGATGAAAGGGTTTGCCAAAGGTCATGTAACAACCTTGTAGTAGAGTCAGGAATGAGCTCAGATCTGATGCTGCCTATGTCTCAGAGGCTGAATGGGAGATCTTAATCTCACAAAGTTTAAAAAAGTTTGCTTATCTGATCTAAACCAAACAAAATACATTACACTGAATTAAATAAAATAACTGAAACTCTGAGATGCTTTATGGCGTATAGCTAGTTTGATGTGAATGGGAAGAAAAGGGGGAGACAGATGTTCACTCAAAGACTATCTAAACCTCTCTAGTACTCCGTTATGGCTTATATTCAGGCTGGTTTCCAAACCTAGCTCAAGTGCTAATTCCCCGAGATTTGTATTTGCATAGTCAGTTTGGTGTCTCCACACTACACAGAGTAGGGCCTTGAATTTTTGTTGGAAATTGATTTTGGAAAGAGCAATTAGTTTATCAGGACTCAGAAGAATTTGCATACTGACTAGGAAGAAGGTGCTATGATAAATATCAGAAAGTAAAAGTTCTCTATTAAACTCTCATGAATTATTCACTATCAAGAGAGAGGAATAATTCTAGAAACACCATTTTTCTGCCTTTTTTCCAAGGCATTTTTTTCCATCTTCAGTTCAGTAACTTGTTCCAATTTTGGTAAAGTGTTGCCAAAATATGTCACTTGAATTCATTTCAGCGTACAAACTGCTGTTTCAGTACCTCATGATACATATCCACAGTACATCATTTCAGTACATGCACTTTATTTAATCACGAAAAACGGTATCTATCACAGATAGGCACCATTTAAATTTCAAATCTAACAGCTCTTCTGTTTTCTTGTAATGAAGAAGCAAAGCACAGATCTTATCTATCACTTTGGTGTAAATAAACCTTAGTGTATAAGTAGTTACAATGGTATAAATGTAAAGATACTGATAGAGCTATCTCTAATCCAGAAAGAAAAATGTGCTACATTAGTGTGAGGCACTGTTACACACCAATTTCACCCAGTATAAGGAACATACTGGCGTTATTATTCTCATAACACAAAACCACAATCCTTACTGCAAATTTTATGACACAAGAACTTTGTATAGGTCAGGCTTTATCTGAAAAGTCCATATGGTCACCAACCTGTTTAGTGCAAAACGAGACTTACTAATATCAGGTAAAGAAGTGAATATATATTTCTTGGATGATATTTTATACTTGCACTGGAGTTTTGTAGGTGAAGAACTAAGCAGTAGAGAGAAGGCATGTACAGTGACAGAAATCTGGGTTCAGCTTCTTTCATCAGATGCTTTGAAACAATTGCAGGATACAGAGTGGATCCAGAAAGAGACCTCAAGGGGACGTTGACAACTTCACTGCTTCATCTGTAACCTTGATTTGGTAGTGGAATCTGAGTCTACTCTCAGAAGCTGTATGTTAAAGGCAGTGACAAGGAATTTACGTAAGTGTTGTTTATATTATAAGCAAAATATCTGAAGCACGAGGTGATTGAGGTGAAACTCTTCCAGCCTGGAAACCATGCCATTCTTCCTCACCGTAAACTGCACAACTCTTGTCCTATTTCCTGTATTGGTGGGAATAGGAATGTGCTAATTCAGTCATTTCCTTTTTGTCTTTACAAATAAAGTGCAGGTCAGGTCAGTCACAATATTGGTTCTGTGCCATTCCAGTCAATAACAGCTCCTTGCCACCTAGAAATGAAAGCAATCGTTTTACATCCATCAGTTAATCAGGTCATTGGAAAGGTAACCCAACACCCCTCAACCACCCAACAAACCTTAGAGAGATTAGGATGGACTCACTTGGGGTAACTAATCACATCTTCTCAAAGGCATAAGAACAGAAGTGAGGTACTTGTGCCCCTTAATTTTAGGTGCCTAAGTTTGGAGGTCAGTCTCCTTACCCTTCCTCCAGTCTCTTCTAAGCAATAGAGAGTCCTCAGCAGCAGCTGATTCAGAACAAGTACCTTCATGTTGCAAAGACTGTAGGGAATCCCTAAGATGGGTACAAGAATTAACCCTATATAACCAGAATGCTCAGTCTCAGCTGTTACTACACATTTTGCACACTCCTATACAGGCAGGCCTCTGATTAGGAACTCTGTGTCTCTGAAACCCTGAGACTGGATCATTTCAGTTAGCAGCTATCTTTGCTCCTGACCTTGGTTCCTTTGAAGTATTCAATGGCTCACTTTAATGGCAATGTTTTGCTTTTCCTATGTTGAGGCTTTGCTTTTTCTCTGCCCTCATTCCTTCTTCAGAATAACACTAAAGATGTGTATGAAGAACAATGTTTCCAAATGACTCCACACACATATGCACAAAAACCTTCCATGTCTTTAATTCCTGCTAATCCTCAGCTGCCCATTTGTCCTGGTTTTGGCTGGGATAGAGTTAATTTCCTTTCTGGTAGCTGGTATAGTGCTATGTTTTGGATTTAATATGAGAAGAATGTTGATAACACACTGACGTTTTCAGTTGTTGCTAAGTAGTGTTTAGACTAAGTCAAGGATTTTTCAGCTTCTGATGCCCAGACAGCAAGAAGGCTGGAGGGGCACAAGAAGTTGGGAGGAGGGAGAGCCAGGACAGCTGACCCAAACTGGCCAGAGGGGTGTTCCATACCATGTGACATCATGGCCAGTATATAAACTGAGAGGAGTTGGTCAGGCAGGGGATCACTCCTGGGGGACTAACTGGGCATCCGTCAGCGAGTGGTGAGCAATTGCATTGTGCATCACTTGTTTTGTATATTCCAATTCTTTAATTATTATTATTATTGTCATTTTATTAGTATCATTATCATTATTATTATCACTATTATTTTCTTCCTTTCCTATCAAACTGTCTTTATGTCAACCCATGAGCTTTACTTTTTTTCCCCGATTCTCTCCCGCAACCCACTGGGTAGGGGGGAATGAGTGAGCTGCTGCCTGGTGCTTAGTTGCTGGCTGGGGTTAAACCACAACACCACTCCAGGAATGTGACCAATGCTGAATGCAAAGAAGGTATCAACCCTGCATTTGTCACCAAATGTGTCTTCAAATCATGGCAGAAGACAAAGATCTGAACCAAGACTTGGTGAAAGCAGGATGATGCTCTCCAGTGACCTCACTGGATTGAAGTGAGTCAACTTACTGTACAGTCAGAGTCATTCACTGCATGAATTGCACCCTTGTCCGTGGCATTTCTCATGTTTGCAAGTTCATGGTCCCCATCTTCTGAGAACTAAACAACTATTGCATTCTCAGTGTCAAGTATTTATATCTGTTTTGAAAATCTGTCTCAGAGTGCATGTGCACAGTAGCAAGACATTGGTGAGGGGGTGGAGATGACAGTGAGTTGCCAGAGTGCCACATTCTTTCTGTCACCGAGGAAAGAATGTGTCAGCAAGGGTATGGCAGCTCAGTCCTTTCACTAAGCAAGTCAATTAAGTGTAAAACAAAACCAAAAGCTGAATTCATGCAGTACTCAGTGCAAAGTCTCAAAGGAAGAGACCGTCTGAGCGTTGTTGCGAATTTTTTCCTTCTTTTTTTTATTCTGCTGAGAAAATAAAAATTAAAAAATTGCAGAAAGACTGTCCTCATCCCAGGACTTAGTAGGAATACACAACAGTGATGCCTCACATCTTAAGCTAAAAGCAGAATATGTTCTAGCTGGGGATATTTGACCTAGTCTGGCATCTGCCAGATGTTCAGAATATCACCCCCAGAATAACCAAATGCAAGTGGGAAGTACAATTGCCACCTTCTGTCCCCATTGGATTTTTCAGGTAATGCCATCAAATCATTCCTTATCTTTGTGTACAAACTTCCCAAGGCACCACTTTCTATCTCATCAGGGTGATTAAAGCTTTGAGAGAGATCCACAGAGACCCCACAGAGGCCAAAAGACACCAAATGAAGTCTGCTCTGTGAAAACACTAACATGTGCTGATACCATTTTTGCTGTTATGGCTTAGGATGCTGCTAATCGCTACGCAGTGAAGAACTGGCCTTTTCTAAAACAGGATTTCAATAAAAAGTTTAAACAGAAAAGAGTATTTTGAAGCAGGACTCAAGGTAACTTTCATAACAAGCCTTATCTCCCGTGTTTATTTTCAAACCATTTTTGCTGAGCCATTTGTAGACTGAAAAGCAGTCTTTGGCTGTTTGCTCCTGTGGAGACGGATCCAAAACTTTTTTCATCTATTGAATCTGCACAAGAAAAGGTGTCAAATAGTGAGGAACCTCACTCACAGGCGCTGAACAAGTCTTTCTTTACAGACAGAAACAAAACGGTCCAGACAATTCAGTGTCATCATTTCCCCACACTATCCTGCCACAATGCAATTCAAATGGAACCCAGATTCTAGCTGCTGATTCAATTATAATTTATCAGATTAGCAACATGAAAACTATATTTGACCCACCTGGTTCAACTACAACCTCACCCAAAGGTCATGGAGTTAACGGGAACCCAAGAGGAACTGGTTCAAGCCCTGAACAATGCTCAGTCTGGAATAACATTCAGAGAGTATCTTCTGTACTAATCATTCAGTATTGTTTTAGAGCACACCAATAATTCAGGATGAAATGCCCATGCTCTCCTCTCCTCTTATCCACTAAATTTCCACTGGATGTCCCCCTTCAAAGCCAAACAGATGAACTAATGTGTCATATAGCCCCACTACCCCAGAGGAAAGCTGATGCTAGAGGGTTAACAAAATATACCTCTAAATTCAGATTATAATATCAGATCAAAGTTTTATTCCCCTCAGGCAGAGCTAACAGATGTTATTTCCGCCAGTGCAGAGAGACGCCGAGGATTGTGACTGTGATATGAGTATTTTTCAGGGAAGAATGGGAGAAGACGTCTGCACGGCATCTCCCAAACAACACAGGGATGCACATTCCAGACATCTCTTGGTCAGAATCTGACTGCTTCTACAGATGTCTAGGGCTGAAAGCCACAATAAAAGCACATGTACTTGTACTGACTCTTTGGTTGGGAGCCTGCAGGTTAAAGTGATACCTGTTGGTGACTAGCTGTTCTAGCCATCTGAAGTGTTACCTGCTTTAAACTCAAATCTTGCTCTTCTGACATTTTATAGAATAGGGACTAAAATAGGGACTAGAATAGGGACTCTCTTCCTCCTGCAGAAGCAAAACAACCCTTCTCCTCTGATAAAAATAATAACAAGAAAACCTAAATACAGAAACAGTCTATTACATATGCAGTTTTCCCTTTGGGAGAGGATAAGAGAACAAACAGCAAACAGATGTTAGGCATGTAATTCAATGCATTACAGGACGGTGGTGTTCAGGTATTGAGGTAAACAATGGGTAAGGCTTTTCATGGATTAAAACAGAACTGAGTCATGTGAATAAAAGGAAAAATCTCAATCAACTTTTGGAAACAACAGTTAATCTTCTCAGTTCTGATTGTTCAGTCTGTGAAATTCTCCAAACTGCCTGAGAAATTATCCTGTATTTTTTTATGAGAAAGGTTTGTTAAGTAGCTTCATCATGAATGCTTGGTCAAAATAAGTAACGGCTCTTTGCTTGCTTGCTTGCTTTACTAAAAATTAGTTTAGGAGTGTTTTCCATGGCTGTATGATAGAAAACATTCCTTTTTTATCTCCCAATTTGTTAAAATATTGGTTAGTTTGGTTTGGTTTTACTTTTCCTTATATACTGTTTCATAGTTGGAAGAAAAAGTTCTTAAACCAAAAAGGAAAAATAGAACACGAAAAACCTTTAGCAGCAAGGCCATGCTTAAATAAATATGCTCAAAGCAAATGGAGAATACTGAAAACAAGGAGCCAGACTGATCAGGGTAAATCAGACAGTCCTGAGAATGGTACAAACAAAATAAATTGACACTGGAATTTGCTGGTAATTTACTTCTCCAGTAGATTAAAGCAGGGAATTTAAAATAAACAAACATCACCACTACAAAAACTGTGTAACTTTGATACAATGCCAGGAATGGAAGATGTTCTAAGAGCACTTTTAAGTAGTTGCACGCATTATTTACTGTGTGGGTTTCTGAGGCTATATATTATTTATTTTAGTTTGTAGTCATGCTTATGCGTCACTGGAACAGAGGAATCAATACAATCTATATGTGCAGGGAGTCTGGACTAATGTCACTGCTGTCATGTTACAGGATGCCTCTTCTACTTTTCTGTAACTTTATAATGGCAGCCATGCAGGAACACACTGTTTGGCAGCCACTGTGCTTTTTTTGGGGGGTGTTTTTTTACAGGACAAATTGTGGCAAGGAGAGGGGGAAATTACAACAGAAATCCGAAGCTGCTTGGCTTGCTGATTTAACAAATGTTACGGTCTTTGACAATGAGGCTTTTACTTCTTGCTCCAAAGATATTCAGATAGCAGTTTTCAAAGTCATGCTGATGGAGCTGATATAAAGCTGATTTTTCTACCTAGTTAAATTTCTCCATTTTGCTTCTTTCATGTCTCACTAAACTGAAAATGTTCTCATTAACTTCAGTATGACTTGGATAAATTGCTTAAAATAATATCATTTAATATCATATAGACCTCAAAATGGCCATGAAAATCTGAACATGACAGGAACTAGCCTTGTATTTAAGGAGAAAATATGACCTAAGAACTGTCAAGAATGACTTCACAAAACACAGTGTTTTGTGATCTTGAGCTCTGTGCTGCCCATAGGCACATGGAAAATTTGAGAAAACTGAGCCCATTGAGCACAGGGCTTCATGCATTGAGAATGATACCCAACTCCCCCACAGCAATTATATTTTTCAGAAAGGACTTATGAAAATTTTCTCCTTTTCTCATTATAGCTCTACAATAGGAATCAATGAACTTTTGGGGATCTAAATGTAGATCTGTTGAAACCAAGTTGTGCTCTCAAACTGAATTTGGCTCAGTCAGTTCTTGGTGATGTAATGAAGGTTCCTCTAAAAATGAAGTGAACATCTTAGCCAGTTTGATGTTAACTACAATAACATACAATTAAATGTGTAATACTTATTATCACAGCCTGGCCCATTCAGATCCTTTCTGATTTTTAAGCAGTAATTTTGCAAGATTACTTGCTGCATTATTTTTTACCACACTCCAGCCTTACATATATTATTTATATCAATAACTGAATATATCTGTATGAAAAACTGTAGTTTCACTTACTTTGTCCTAATACAGTGCTCAAGTGGAGGAGTAAGGTCATTTTCTTTATCTTCAGTGCACATCTGAGTTGTGTCTGCAGAGACATATCAGACATTATTAGTGGCTGGAGTATATTTCTATTCACATAGAATACCGCAGTAGCTCTATTTATATAGAATACCGCAGTAGCTTCTAGGAACTCCACCCATGGAAGTGATGGACTACCACTCACACTGTCAATCTAGCCCACAACAGGCACGTATCCACTTTGGACTGAAATACCCTGGAAGGTGAGCATTGCTGGCACTGGAATACCATCTCATGCCCTCGTTCACACCATCTGAACAGAGTGGCCACCGACAGGGCCAGGAATGCTCAGAGCAGGTACCACAACTATGGCTCTTTGCAAATAGCATGGGCTTTATAGGTGACCTTAGAGTAGGCAGTCTGGCTCTCAGTGCTTTGTCATCGCCTGAACCCTTTCAGCTAGTGGTCTACTGCCTGTTCATGTGATGGCAGGCTAAAGGCAGGGGTGACTGAATGCAAACGCTGTTGGGAATGATCCCCAGATTGTGCCCAGTATTAGTTGTTCTGGGCCAGAAACATGCCCAGAATTGTGCTGACTACTTACCAGTAAGGATGATCAGGGGACAGTGTTCAGACTCATGCCCTGACACAGGTCAGTTTAGTAATATAGAGATGGTTTCAAGGAAAAACATGGATTAGAAGGTGAAAGAATATGCTGGAGGGGTGTCATGAGGTTTTTATTTTGCAATTGATGTCATAATTACTAAGAAAGCAATTTTCATTACTCAAATACTAAGGACAGCGGTAGTTGAATAGGAAACCCCAAGTCCAATCCAAACTGGGTTAAGACTCTTTCACCCTGGAAAAGAAGATTGTCCCTTGACTGTTGAGAGAGCAATGCACAGACGGGAGAAGCCAATGTTGTGTTGGATATAAGAGAGCTACCACAGGCTGTGAGCATTCCTTCGGGACAGAGAGGCAATTGCACTGTTCCAGGGAAAACAGAGAGGTCAGTGTCTCAGACACTGGATCTGTCAACAGTGAAAGTAGTCGCTGAACTTCTCAGGGAGAAAACATCCTGCGACCAGCTTGGATGTCAGTCTGCTCAGCTGTTTCCTGTTTTGGAGTAAAACATTTTAAACTGCAGCAGACTAGGGCTTTTTCTTCTTTTCTGTCAGTCATCCAGCCAATGGGTAGGTTGCGAGCAACAAACGATGCCAAGACAGGGTGTAGGATATGGGTCTGCTTCAGTGAGACTGTTGTAGACAGGATGGGAGGCAATTGCACTTACATTCACAGCTGCCAGTCTCAGATATATCTGGCTTCCTCGTGTCATAGACAGAATCTGGCTCTCCCTTGCTTGTTGATCATGTTGGTATAAATACATGCGGAAAACTCTGAATGACTGTAAGGGCTGGAGTAATAGGAAATGGACAATATTTAAAAATAAATAAAGTACTGGCAGTGTTCTCCTAGATCCTCAGGAACTTAGAGGTACACAGGAATCTTTTTAAGTTTCAAAGGGCCTCTTTTATTATAATATTGAAGAGTTTATAATGGTTTGTTAGAGGTCTCCAATAGTATTTGGACCCCTCTAGGAATTCCTGATACTGATGTTCTGGATCTTCTCATAGAGAGAAGCAAGAGCCACTGTCCTGACCCTAGTACTGGTAGCAGGATAGGCATATGACATGGCTGCCTTTCCCAGTCATTGCTAACTTGTGGAATTTTGTAATTTTTAGACTTGAGTTCTTCCAACCAGGAGGTTTGAATAAAGGTTTTTCATACAAAGGAATAGGAAAAAAGTATCACTAAAGGTGTACCTTACAGGAGTAGGCAAGGAACATTTAGCTAAGTTAATTAACTAACAAACTGTGTTAAAGTGTTTCATACAACTTATTTGGAGCAAGCAATATTGAAGTTACACTCTTCCATCCTGGAGTCACCAACAGCAAGAAAGATATGAATATGATCTCTTATATATTCACTTATATTCTAAGCTAAGGGTAGTGAGAAACTGAGAGCCAGCACAGTTACAGACAAACTTGCTGTTCAGGAGATATGATGACCACAGGTTCAGAAGAGTGGACTGTGAACAGGCAATCACCGAGAGAAGAAATACTGCTCATAATTTAAACGGCAACCTTAGAAAGTGATTTTTATTACTTACCTTTCCAGAAGACGTTTGCACATTGGAACAATCTCATCTTAACTGTACAAAAAACTGTTCTGAAAGTGTCATAATCAATATATGAGCCTTCCCTAGAAGCTGCCTCCAGTATCTGAATCTCTGCTAATTTCACTGCTTGCACCACCTTCTGTGGGACCTGGAAAGGGCTCAGGATGCTGTCTATGACTCTGGAAGAATCTTCTGAGAAATTCAGTTATATTCTCCTTAGCAATTATTCAGCTGCTTTTTGAAAACACCTTTAAAAGGATACTGAGTTGAAGGTAAGCACCAATGAGATATAAGAGTGATCTATTAAAACAGATTGTACAAAAATTCCCTGTATCTTCACTTGGAGACAACATATTGTAAATGTTAACATAGGTAGGTGTTAACTGTATATATTAGAAAGGAGAAGCAGTATCTTCCTGAGCAGTACAACACACTCATACAAGCGGTCTCTGTGACACATAACAAAAATCCCAGAATCTCCAGTCAGTCCCTGAACAGCTGACAAAAGAAGATGAGCAAAATGCATGCAAAATTTAGATACACTGGCTTGTTTTTCTTTTCTGCCTATCAGAAATTTCTACCCCTATGGAAAGGACTGAAGAACCTTCATCTATTTAGGTTAGTATGTTGAATTCACTAGAAGGCTTTGCCTGCTTTTAGGAAGGAACTTTATTATTTCCTGTCTACATTTTGGCAAATGGTTATAAGTATAAGAAGCAGGGCAAATTCTCAATATAAAGTGGCAATTGCTATTACCCCCAAAATGTAATTCTACTCTTTCTTTCTGGCTTTTTTACCTTTCTTGCCCAGTGTAATTTCTTCAAGATTTCCTGAAATATGACCTTGATTGTAATCTTCCTAATTATAAACAAGATTCCCATATCAAGGAATTCTCCCTCTTGCTAGTGAAAAGCAAACAACTTCACTAACCAGCACCAGTGAGATGTGGCTGTGCAGCACCCAGAACCTCACATTGTATCTCTAGGTAACACTCCCTAATCATCATAGCTTGTTGATATTTCTGCAATGGAAATACCAGTAATACTTAGCATTCTGATGTTTCCATCTGGTACTGTATGCATGGTTTAGATGTATGATCAATGTTACCTTTTGGATGTAAAGTAATTTCAGTTTTTCTCCAGACCTAACAAAGGATTACTGTACAGCCAGAACTAGGAAAGCATTTCCCTGGAATGATGAAATTATTTGCATTTTACAGCCTTTTGCAGAATTTCACAGATAACAGAAGATTTACTAGGACACATCCCTGGAAGAGGCTATAGGCACAACAAAAAGATATCTACCTCTCAATGCAAGTTTAGTCTTTGAGGAGAAATATACAGATACGCCGTGACAGATTGAACAGTAAAGAGAAAAACTTATACATACTCTGAGCACTTTCTCATCCAAGGATCTCAGAGTGCTTGGTAGCTCTGGATTTTGGAAACATTCCTGATTTATTAATGATAAAAAGACAGATAAGGACACCTGTTTTGGACTGTATGTTACATGGTACAACACAATAGAAAAAATGTGTCTTGATCTCTCTAGCCCTATGTTGAACTATATCATCTGTATCACTTACAAAGAACCTTTTATCTGGGACAGACCATGTGGGAACCAGTTGGCAACTATAGTCCTGTAAAGGTCAAGTATTTTTTTTGAGATAATATATAATGCGATCACTACAATAGAATGACAGGGATTTTAATTAAAATAAGAGGATAAATAACAGGGAGAAAGATGATTGAATTCACTACTAAATCTTGCGAGACGCTAAAAGCCCCCAGCACTCCCACCATACAAAGAGCTTTGCCACATGGACTCAATTAGAACATACAACACCCATGTATAACTCATCCTGTCCAAGAATCAGAATGTAGGTGCAAACAAGGAATACAGACAGCTTATTTTTAAAGAGTGGACTACAGTAGAGTGGCTCCTTAAGATTGAGAAGGAATTTCATTAGATTGTATAAATATATTGAAGAAAAGAAAACAAAAGATAAGTAGGATATTATTAGCAAATAGGAATTCAGTGGTCAAGAATGTCTTAATATGGCAATAAGTAGGAGCGTTCTAAGCAACAGAATACTTCTTGTCCAAATGCTTTCCAGATGGAGAAATACATAATTATTGTAAAAGCAGCTGCATAATTTGGCATGGTTTCCTGAAAAAATGAGTGCAACAAATTGAAAGATCTTTTGCATGTTTGTGTTTCCAGGTATGCTTACAAGCAGGTAAGAGACTAGACTTTGTTAGCGGATTACTGCCATCTTCTGAAGTAGCTGGTTTTGGAGGCAAGGATTTCATGCTTCCTCACCCTCTCTGCTCATTTTACTACGGGCATGTAGTGTTGAGGAACAGGAGACTTGCACTTCCTGCCTGTAGAAGTGATGTGAGAAGATGTGAAGGAGAATGGGAGTAGTTAAATATGGTTTATAATCCTGGGAGCATGAATAGGCCAGATCACAATCTGTTCCTCGGAAATCAGTGTCACTGAAAGATATACCAGTCCGTTATAAAGTAGCACATGCTCACTTTTAACCCTTTCAAGAGCTTATCCTCAAAATTTTCTTGAGAAATCTAATTTCCAATTAATCACCAAAACTAATTACAGAAAACAGGAAACAGGCACACAAATAAACTTTAGTGCCTGAGACCATCATTGTTTGTATCATTGAACTCTTCTTTTTGATGTGAGGCAATTGCCACCACCAGAGATGAAATGCAGAGGTACTGAGTTGTACTTACCAACTGTTAACCGTATTTCTTCTTCCTGGTTGGCCAAGCCATCATAATAATATAGATCAAATCTCCGCTCTGTTTTCCAGTCACCTAGTAAATCCTTTTCCAAACAAAAAAGCACACTGAAGTGGCTTTCGCTGCATACTAACCAAATTGGATACTTAGGGGTCTTCAAGTAACAACCAACCTAAAAGAAAGATACAAAACATTAGAACATCACGGGGGGGCAGGGGAAGAAACAATTCATTGTGGAAAACATGAGTTGTATAAGATCTTTTATTTATTATAGTCTACAAACATTAATGAAGGCTCATTATGTACTGCTGATGAAGCAGACCAGGATAGCTCTGGTAAATCATGGAACATATAAAGCAACTATCTGGCCCTGAGTTACAGGCTGGTAATGAAATCCTTACAGCAAAAAGATCGTATACCAGATGATCAGAACCAAAAGGAACCCTGTCCTCTGCAATAACTATAAAACCACAGTGAGTTTAGGTTAGGAATACTACACAAGATCAATGGGAGACCATGCTCTTATGCAACAGCACCTGGAAGCCAGGCAAGAGACTTCATAGGATCTCAAATGACATGAGACACCCCTGTGTGGGCAACTAAACTGAGACAAAAATCTTTTATTGGATTAAGAATATAATACATTCTCTTCACTTTAGCATGTTGTTCTAGCTTCACAGTCCAGATATGTAAAATATTTTCAGCTACTAGAAGAAAGCAATAACAGAAGCACTTGTTTTGATTCATTATTCTTAAAAATGAAATATTCTCAGCTGAAAAAAACCCAATTATTTCTTTAACAGATGCCTTTTCTAAGCCTTTGCCCTCCTTTTGAATGTTTGAAAATAAACTTCTTTATAAGTAACCTAAATATTCTGTATGAAATTGCATATAAATGATTTTCATACTCAAGATGCTTTAAACTAGAATTAGTGGGGGAAGGGGATACCAACAGGATTGCAGTACGTAAGCCAAGAGCTGGCATGGCATCAACTCAGGGCGGCAATCCTCGTGGGAACATTCACACTGCTCCTGGGAGCATGGAGGGCTCAGGAGTGTATCTGAAATACTTGTACACCAATGCACGCAGTATGAGAAACGAACAGGATGAACTGGAAGCATTGGTCAGCTCCCAGAACTACGATATCATTGGTATTAGTGAGACTTGGTGGGATGAGTGCCACAGTTGGAGTGCTGGGATAGAGGGCTACAGGCTGTTCAGGAGGGATAGGCAGGGCAGGCGAGGTAGAGGTGTCGCACTATACACAAGGGAGAGGCTTGATTGCACAGCCCTTACAGTTAGTGATGATGTGGTGGAGAGCCTCTGAGTAAGGATTAGGGGGATGGAAAACAAAGGAGATATTGATTGTAGTGGGTATCTACTACTAATCGCCCAGCCAGGATGTAAGCACCGATGAGTTATTCTGTAGGCAGTTAGGATAAATTTCTGGAATGGTAGACCTTGTCCTTACAGGAGGTTTCAACTTCCCAGACATCAACTGGAAATATCATACTGCTGTGACAAGCAGGTCTTGGAAATTCTTGAAGCTTGTAAGAGACAACTTCTTGTCACAGGTACTCAGTGAGCCAAGTAGGAAAGATGCCTTCCTAGACTTGCTATTTGTGAATAGGGAAGGACTCGTGGGGGATTTGATAGTAGGTGTCTGTCTTGGCCACAGTGATCATGAAATGGTTGAGTTTAACATTTTCAGTGTAATGAGAAAAAAGGACAGCAGAGTTGCTACCCTTGACTTCAGGAGAGGAAACTTGAAGCTATTCAGGGAGCTTTTTAGCAGAGTACCTTGGGAATCTGCTTTTGAGGGCTTAAGAGTCCACGAGTGCTGGTCAGTCTTTAAGAACTACCTTTGAGAAGCACAGGAGCAGGCAATTCCACTGTGTCACAAATCAAGCAACTGGGGCAGAAGACCAGCCTGGCTGAACAGGGAACTCCTCGTGGAGCTTAAGAGGAAGAAGAAACTGTATGATATCTGGAAGGAAGTTCAGGTTTCACAGGAATAGTACAGAGCTGGTTCATTTATGCAGGGAGAAAACATGAAAGGCCAAAGCTCAATTAGAGTTGAAACTGGCCAGAGTTGTTTCAGATAACAAGAAGGGCTTTTATAAGTATGTTAATAGCAAGCGGAGGTCTAAAGAAAACATTGAACAAATACTTGTTGAAGATGGTCATCTGACTAATAGGGATGAAGAAAAAGCGGAGGCATTCAATGCATTTTTTGCCTCAGTCTTTAATAATACTGGTAGACCTTGGGCTGCCCAGTTCCCTGAGACAGAGGACCACGGGTGTGGGAACAGTGACTTTCCATCTGTGGACACTGAAATTGTAAGGGACCAGCGGAATCAGCTCAATGTTCACAAGTCCATAGGGCCTGATGGGATTCATCCCAGAGTTCTGAAGGAGCTAGTGGATGTTATGGCAGGACCCCTCTCTCTCATCTACCAAAGGTCTTGGGAGTCTGGAGAGGTCCCTGCTGACTGGAAGCTAGCCAATGTTATCCCAATCTACAAAAAGGGTGTGAGGGAAGACCTGGGGATCTACAGACCTGTTAGTCTAACCTCAGTTCCTGGAAAAATTATAGAGAAAATTATACTGGGTGCTATTGAAAGGCATTTAAAGAATAATGGAATCATCAAGCACAGTCAACATGGGTTCACAAAAGGAAAGTGCTGTTTAACTAATTTGATATCCTTCTATGATAAGGTCACCCACTTAGTGGATGAAGGGAAGGCGGTGGATGTAGTTTTTCTGGATTTTAGTAAGGCTTTTGATACTGTCCCTTACAGCATCCTTCTGGACAAGTTGTCCAACTGTGGGATGAGTGGGCTCACAGTGTGCTGGGTGAAGAACTGGCGGAAGGGCAGAGCTCAAAGGCTTGTAGTGAATGGGCCTCCATCTGGCTGGCAACCAGTCACCAGCAAAGTTCCTCAGGGTTCAATTCTAAGGTCAGTTCTGTTCACTACATTTATCAATGATCTGCATGAAGGAGTTGAATGCACCATTAGCAAGTTTGCTGATGATACCAAACTGGGAGGTGCTGTTGACTCTCTTGAGGGACAGGAGGCCTTGGAGAGGGATCTAGATAGATTGGAGCATTGGGCTATGATCAGTGGGATGAAATTTAACAAGTCGAAATGCTGGATTCTGCACCTAGGATGGAGTAATGCCAGGCGAAAGTATAAACTGGGAGAGGAGTGGCTGGAGAACAGCCCTGCAGAAAGGGATCTGGGGGAGCTGGTTGACAGCAGGCCCAATAGGAGTCAGCAGTGTGACCTGGCAGCCAAGAGGACAAACTGCATCCTAGGGTGCATCAAACACAGTATAACCAGCCGGTCAAAAGAGGTGATTAACCTGCTGTATTCAGCATTGGTGCAGCCTCACCTGGAGTACTGTGTGCACTCCTGGGCCCCTCAGTTTAAGAAGGATGTGAAGGTCCTTGAATGTCTCCAGAGGGGGGCAACCAAGCTGGTGACAGGGTTGGAAGGCATGTCCTATGAGAAGCAGCTGAGGACTTCAGGTTTGTCTAGTTTGGAGAAAAGAAGGCTGAGAGGTGACCTCATCGCTCTCTATGGCTTCTTGAGGAGGGGAAGTGGAGAGGGAGGTGCTGAGCTCTGCTCCCTGGGATCCAGCAATAGGATGCATGGGAATGGTTCAAAGCTGCGTCAATGGAGGTTTACACTGGACATTAGGAAGCATTTCTTTACCAAGAGGGTGGTCAGACACTGGAACAGGCTTCCTAGAGAGGTGGTTGATGCCCCAAGCCTGTCAGTGTTCAAGAGGCATTTGGACAGTGCCCTTAATAACATGCTTTAACTTGGTCAGCCCTGAATTGGTCAGGCAGTTGGACTAGATGATTGTTGTAGGTCCCTTCCAGCTGAAATAGTCTATTCTATTCTATTCTACTGATTTGAAGTATTATTTTTAAATCTACCAGCTATTAAAATGTGGGCTACTACAGCATTTCTTTGGATTTGTGAGTAATTTCTTTTATTTATATATGTATTCATTTATCGGTTTAATCAATTTTTTTCTGCTGCTTCACCCCATAGTCTTTAAGGTTCAAGTCCAGTCCAGCAAAGGACTGAGACTAGTCTTATGTGTAGTAGCCTCACATATATATATTATTTCTCATGGAACTTCTGTTTTAAGGCTTTAATACCTGGGGTAGTGTATTTATGGTTTTGAATCTTAATATATGGTGACATAAAATGAGTTATGGAAGTTTCCTGCATCCCCTGAGGTCAGTGAATATCTTGTATTTTCTTCACCTCACACTAATGTGTTCTGAGACAGATACCATCCTCCTATTGCATGCTTCTGCTTTAAAGCTGCAGTATCAGTTAATGATATTAGCTCCTTCAGTAGTAAGTAATAGAGTAAAAATAGTGATTAGATTGCTTAATGTAACAAAGAAACCTTATCTCTTCCAACTAAAATGTTGGTATTCAGCTACAACAGGTATTTATTTTTAGCTATATTCCTGTCATTGAAAGCTGTATTCTAAGTTCAAAATAATACTGTTTTTTCCATCACTGAATTGTTGAGTTTTGTATCTTTGATAAATCACTCAGGGCAACTAAAAACCAAAATAAAACTTTTTTGCTTTCAGTGGAATGTTTCTAACCACAGCTCTGTTTATTATTCTTAGAGTAGACAGAATCACCACTGTGCAGGACGCTGTGTATAACCATTTTTATTTTATCCCCAGTTTTATGTATCCTTTGCTAAACAGATGTTGCACTCCTGGTACGCTACCAATCTGCAAAACAAGGAACGGCAGCCAAGTGTGCAAATATATGTGCATAGAAATACAAGATCAGTTTCTGTCTCCGTAATACAGACACATGGATCAAAGAAACTTTGCTAGTTCAGAGGCTCAGGTAGTTTAGAAGAGGTTTGCATAGTAATATGGTAAGTGATATAATCTACAGAAATAATCTCTGCCTATTACTACCTTTACCTTTACCACTATGGGATTTAAATCATGCTTCAGCATATGCTGTAGGTGCTAGTGGAAACTGGAAGACTTTTAATGGAAAAATTCTCATGCATGTTTTCTAGATACAGATTAATGGATACAGCTTCTACAGTGCAGCCCTCAGTTCTTTACCTTGGGCACACAGGTGCAAATGTCATCTCATATACTGCTAAAAGGCAGAAGCCAAGATATATGCCAAGATATATGTAACTAAAAATCTAAACAGCATCCTAAGTGATAAGGAGTTGGGGGGGGGGTATTGCTGAGATTTAGAATTTGTATCTGAAGTGTTATATGACTACAAAATCAATTATATTCCCCAATGAAAATTTCTTCTGATGTTAGATAAGAAGTCATTAACTAATTAAGTAACTGTTCTCTGACTCATTACTTTGCTGGTATCTATTTAAAACAGCCTTTTATACAACAGTTTTGCTTTTTATGTAAATCCTTGGCTTAAAAGTAAAGAAATTTTTTTACAAGCTTACAAAAACACTCATAACAGGAGTTATCAAGAAGGGAAATACGCAGATGCAACAGAAGATGGCAAATTAGAGGGATATGGATGAAAAGATTCAGTGTCACAAACATGCATATTTTAATATGCAGATAAATCAAAGCCAAAAAGGAACAGCCAGTCTTCTAAAAATGTGTTCTTCCTACATATGTCTGCTAAAGCAACTTCCAAGCTTCATCAAACAACATTTGACAAAACAAGATTAGAGAGATACAGAACTGTTTCAAAGCACACATCCACTCCAGTTCTTACTCACATGAACAGTCCTACTGAAGTCAGGACAAATTGTTCAGATGAGTAAGGTCTGTAGGAACATTTTCCAAATATGTAAAGTTTTCAATTGCCATGCTTGCAGAAGAAGGCAAGGGCATGAACTTTAAGACAATAAGGAGAGTATAAAAACATTGCAGGTCAAATCCTCATCTCCCATAAAAAGGGAGAAGTCCTCATTTCACTTACATCAATTATACAAGTTGAGGATTAGCTGCTGCCTTCAACATCAAGTTGTGTTCGGGTGGTTGGCTGGTCACTGGAGGTTTGCTTCTCCCCAAAACCACTGGCCACTCTGTCCCACTATCATCACCTTCCAGGGGCTTCTGGCTCTCCACATACCTCAGGTTATTCCTACACTCCAGCTTTAAGGTCAATACAAGTTTTTATCCATAAGACTAAAATTTCTTCCTCTCCCCAAACACGTCACTTTGTCTAGACTTCCTATAAGGAACTCCCCTCTCCTATAGCATTCCCCAAAACATGTCTAGATTTCTTCTACAAAATATAATATGGAACCATGCTACTGACAAAGTAAGGACAATCCTCATTGTGAGGATTCCTTTGCCTGCTTCTTCAAGCATCAACTGTTGAGTGGTCTAATCTAACTGGTCCACCTGCTGAGCGGTGAGTGCTTCTTCAATTGACTGGCCAGGCTGGTTGGTGGTACTGCTCCTGGAAAGTAACAGGAGCTTGAAGCAGGACGGGGAAGAACAAGCATGAACACCCAGTGTTCTGACTTCTCAGGAAACCCTTTAAACTCAGAGTGTGTGTCATCCAACAAGTGCCTGCCAGAGAATGGGGCCCTTTTTTCCAGCTGTTGTATGCTGCCCTGTGAGTGTAACGCTGGCTCTGAATTCCAAAGGCAAATCACGGATATGTGACTTGAATCTACTTTATTAATTATTATTATTTGTGTTAAGGGCTGTATTTCTACTTTGCAGAACATAAAAAGAATCCTTTTTTTTTTTTTTCTGCTTGCAGTATCATAATGCATTAAATAGTAATAATGCATTACTATTCAAATATTTGTTTTCAAACGTGCTCATTAATCTTCAGGCAAAAAAAAATATAAGGGGGAAAGGATGAATTAGGTGTCCTTTCATGCTGCATGTTTTCAATTCCTATGGAGACTTCACTAACCCTAATCTTCTCCTTTACAAATCTCTTAAGAATGCTCATAAATTTCAGGGACACAATTCTCATCTTTGGAAAATGTCAACTTTTCAAAAGCAAGCACCTTCAAAGGGCTCATTTTCAACACTACGGGTGGTCTTTTTCCACATCTGACTTTACTGTGTACTCACACAATAGTGAAATTAAATCTACAGACAAATATTTATTACTGGAGAATTATTCCAATGTATCTGCCAGAATGAGTGTATGGTACTTCACCATTCAGATTTTATTTGCTCATTGAACAAGGCTATCTTTTTCCACACTTATACCAAAAGAAATAAACAAGAAATATAACCGAGGTTCTGTGTTTCTTGGACTCCGTTACACAATTTACCTTGAACAAAAACAAACATCAGGTTATCACTCCTATGCAGTGGCCATGATTCAAAGAAGAGAAGATGATATCAAAACCAAGGGGGCTCACTGGATATGGCTAATGTGAAGGCATTTTTCTCCGGGAGTTTTGTTATAACTTAATATAATTTCACTTCCTTGCTTGTTGGACTTTTTTTTTTTTCAATTAAAATTATATTCAGTCATTTCTTGCTTTATGTTTGTTTGCCTGAATACAACTCTTATAGATGCTTATTTTCCAAAGTAATCATACAGTGCAGTACTGAGACACATGTAATTCCACAAAGGTCTGGGTTCTGTCAAACTGAGAAATTGCTAGTTGTACTGAATCCAATAGGACTGATAGACAAAAGGATAATTACACAAAGCTTTCACAGTTACAGGCCATAGCCTATTGTTTGTTCTGTCATTTTTTCCCAGCAATTGCAATGACCGTTACTGAATTAATATTAATGTTCCAACAGTGTTAAGTGTCAATGGTATAAAAATGGATACCCTTGCAACAGCCCTTGGGTGATCAAGAATACCACTGACTCAGTTCACCTATTGCACCAGCACTATTAAAACACCAGGCCAGCCACATTACTATTATATCTGCATGTAGTTAAGGGACACTGTGAGGGTAAAGTTATTGCCATTGATACGTACTTGATTTCAATCAGATTAAGAAAAATAAAATTAATGTTCACAAGATCTGACATTCAGAGTATGCATAATTTATTGTCTATGCCAGGTTAGGCAGAAATTGAAGAGTTTTTAGCCAGATATTTATAAATTGTAGTAGAAAACACTACTGCCATGTGGGAGCCCTAGATGATTTCTCTGTAGCTTTGAATCCTTTTTGTTTTAGAAAAGGAAATCTTTCTGATAATGAACTGGGTGGGTAAAAGGGCAACATTAATGAAGAAGAATAGAAAGAGATGTGTGTTCAATCCCAGGACTACCAAACCAAAGAAAAGACTTCTGGAAAGCACTGGCTTTTGACTAAAGTTCTCTTTTGTGGCCACAACATAAAAGAGGATAGCAGTTGTGGCAAGGCAAATAGATGCCAGGTAGCCTCAGGATCTTTCCTTTATGTTTGTCCCATTCTGCTGTTTTTCTGGTACGTCCCATCAAGTGAAGAAATGTTGTGGGAGCTTCAGACCCTCACTCAGACTTCAGCACTTTGCCATTCCCTCAATACACATGAAGGAGTTTATAATCCATTTCAGTAAGTTACTTCACTGTAATGACAAAGATAGGTCAAGATTCAGTCCACTTAACTCTTCAGCATCTATTTGTAGGCCCTCTAACTTAGGCTAGCCCCTAGGCTTTGGCTGTCTGCAAAATCAAACAAGGAAGAGATGGGTATTGTCATAAATTTAGACCCCCTCTGTTCATCAGCTATAAAGGGAGTTGGCTCGACTCTTACCTGAAGAATTTTCAGCCTATAAAGGCCCTAACGTTAGATAGGATAAATCCAGATCCAAATGCAGGTATTTATAATCTAGAGACACATGTGGAAAATATTTGACTTATCATTTTCTTTTTTGTCTGTTTGCAAAGCATGCAGATCTGTCTTAAAAATGTGGGGTTTGTTACTCTCATTTTCTTAAATAAAAACTCTGTGATTCTATTTTATTTGGAAGGATGTTGACAAGCAATCAATGCCAATATCCCAGCAACAGTGACTGGCCACTGGGAAAATAACTGTCCATGGATAAATAGGACAATAGGACTTCATTAAAGAAAATTTCTGTTCCAGGCTAGAAAGGGAGATGTAAAAACAAAGAATGAAGAAAAGACTTTTTAACTGGCCGATGCTTTGTCACCCTTATTTCAGTCAAACTTGTATGTATCACATGTTTTTGCCCACAGTGGTGCTCACAAATGTCTTACATAAATAGCAGGGTCCCTTGCTGAATGCATCTAGGCGGCACAATATTTACCGCATACCCATTACTGAAAAATAAGTGGAAAATTAAAACCAACCATCAGTTTCCATTTTGCACATGCATATTTTTGTTGTTGGTTTCTTAAACAAGATGGTTAAAAACATCTTTCTAAACCTCCCCCTCCGCAACCCCACCAATGACCTGGCTTGAATCCAGTCCATCAGACTGAGAAAGGCGCCTGTTTAGCAGACATATTTCCCAGCGAAGAAGGTTATAAGAAGGACGTTCCACAGGGCAAATAAACAGGTGAGGTGCCAGAAGACAGAGCATGTGTGCTGAATTTAATAATTCAAGTAGGTCTTGTTATAGCACAGAGTGTGCTGGTTTCATCAAAAGGACCAAAGATAATAATTCCCATCTGTGGAATTTTAATGAATAAATTCTGTTTATTTACGTTTCTCTCTCTTTTTGAAAAGAAATAGGAAAAATGAGCATAACTTTTTTGTCAATGCCACATTCTCCGTTCATTTTCAGAAATGCAAAAACTAAAAAGCATCAGTCTCTTGAAATGCTGACAGCTCAGGCAGAGACTTGGACATTGTCAAGAATCAGAGTAGGGTGAGTTTGGGAGGTCAGATGATAGGAGGTTTAACTACAATAGCAGGACAGGTTAAAAGCAGCAGAGAATCAGTGAAGACAAAGAAGAATCAGAGGCAAGGTTCAAAAGAGACAAGTAACCTTGAATACCTTCATTATTTCGTGTACAACAGCACATACCTAAAGTGGTTTCAAAAAGCATTTCAGAAGGATGGCCAAATTCATCAGTTGGTATCATACTAACTTTAGAGTGAGAGATTCAGAAGACCTGTACTCTCTTCCCAGTTCAGCCACCAGCTTACTGGATTACTTATTGGGATAAGCACTTTGACTTTTGTTCGTCTGTTCCCTCCCCATAAAATGGTAATGATACTTGCCTCTTTTGCAAAGCACAGATCTATTCATAGGAAATGATGCATAAATGCTAGATATTAATATTGTTATTATTACCAATATTAATGACAGTAGTAGTATCTTTTACATTTTTCAGATGAGAATGCAGATTATCTTTCCCTTTTGTCGCTTTTAGTCTCTTAAATGATCTGGTATAAATAAGAAGAGCATCTGTTTCCATCTGTTTCTACTTTTAATGTCACAATAAGTTTTGAAAACAGCATTTCATCATTCAAAGTCCTTTCACCTGCAATTTTAATGTGGCATTTAGGGCAAAGGCTCTGACCCAAATGCAGGGACTTTCTCACTCATGACTTCTATAATTGGCCCTACCCACTTCTGTGCCTCACCCCTTTCTCTGAGGTCTTGTCCCAGCTGCAGAAACAACTCAGCTTCCCTGAGACTACTGCTAAACTGCTGCATGCTGCAGTCCAGCAAACAGAGGAAAACCTGCATCAATTTTATATGGACTGACCAGATTTTGGAAATGTTTCTATTGCTTTAAGAGCTCTAAAGAAATCCCAGGAAACCTAAAATCTGAATTTAGGTTTCTTAGTTAAATGTGTAAGATCAGATGGAATTAATATAGCTTAAACATGGGCTTAGCACAAAGAAAAGAAATCCAAAGATGTGTAACTTGCCTACTGAAAAGTGACAGAATTGGACTTTTAGCCTTTTTGCATTAAAATACGGAATCTCACTATGAAACTAAATGTTTGCATATGAAATAGATTGAATGAATCCATCTGTCATTGTGAAACAATTTTCAGCAAGTAATTACATTACAAAAAATATACCGAGTATGGTGATATATTAGGACTAAGAGTGATGATTAGACATTAACAATTCCAGACAAATTACATGAAACACACATTTTTCTAATCAGTAAAGATAACACATTCGGCATGATCCAGTGAAAGAGATTAATGGATCAGTAACAGAGGGATTCTTCAGGCAATCACTGGAGAAAAAAGGACTGATCATTTTGTTTTGATTTGCTACTGTTGAAGTCTGACAGAAGGATTAATTCAGTTCTCATGCCCTCATGATATTTTCAACTTAGAAGCCATGCCAAGGAAATTGTGGATTATATACAAATACTCCACATATTAGACAAGGGAGATAAAATGGTATAGAAATCTTTCTCTGCGTGGATTTACTGCATCTAGCCTGGAATCTTGCATATCTTTTCCTAAACGCATTGGTAATTTGGAAGAAGTCTAGAGTAGGGCAATAAAAATAAGCTTTGGACAGGATGCACTGATGAAAAAGGGAGGAACTGTTACATCAGCTTGCAAATGTCTAGCGGATGAGGATGAATTGTTTAGGGGTCAGGTTGGATTAGAATTAAGAATGATAATCAGAGGAAACTAAGTAAATGAACAGTCAGGTTTAATATTAGAATATCCAAAGCACAAGCTGTGTAGTAGATATTAAAATATTCACATTCGCAGGTACCTACAAATTTGTATTTGCACTTCCTCATATTTTAAAGCAGAGACGTGTGAGGAAAAAGGTAATATCACAGTTATATGCACTACGATCAACTAATAAATGGTCATCTGAACAAAAAGGCAGGAACTTCATGGATACAGATTTTTAGAATAACGTCTACTATATAACAGGACATAAAAATATCCTGATTTATCCCCTGAGAGATTGACTGGATATGACCTAAAGGGAGTTTCCCAACTCTAATGTCTATGATTCATCATATATCATGCTCAGGATTTTCTTACTCCTGGAAACAAAAAAAAACCCAACCAAAAATGACAGTCCTTTTCCATTACTGGTTTCAGTTACCATCCTCATAGCCACAATGTAATTGGATGTTGAATCCACTTACCGAAACACTGAGAGGAAGAAAAGAGTCACTTTGAATGACAGGCAAATGCTATTCTCAGTTCCACTACTGCAAACTATCAGTGACATTTCTTTGTTCTAAATTGTTCTAAACGTATATCTTTGTAACAGAAAGCAGAATCTGGCCCCTCATGCTGAAGCCACAGTGAAGACTCCCCAGACTTGAAGCCAAAGTCCACCAGAATCTGACTTCTGTCCTAGTCCGAAGGCAGACATTGCAGCATGCACTGAGACATATGAACTGAAATGCAGAGCAGTCGCAGATGTTCTTAATAAAAAGCAAGACAATTTGCATCAGATGCCTAACTAGTGTACGCTGAAAAAAAAGGAAACTACATCTACTGGAGTTTCTGTAACTGATTAAGAGTCACTGGCTTGGAAAACAGATCACTGCTCATGAGTCCAGCTCCCATGCAAGAGCACAGTAGTAGAAGAAACGGACTCCCTCCACCATGTAATTTGCAGAATAAGTGGAAGACGGTGTCTGATTCTCTGGGTAACTTTTTATTTTATTTTTAGAGGGCAGATGGGAAAGAAATAGCTCTTACCTGCACTGACCTCACTTACCATTTTGCTACTTAGAAGTCATTTTACTCACTAGAGAATGGAAAAAATGCTACAGTGATGCATAACAATTTTTTGAGGTTTTAAATGTTACATTGTTTATAGAAAAGGACAAGGAGCTTGAACTAGACACAGAAGCTAATTTATTTTTAGTCCAGTTTGTTCTGAACTAATCTGATTTGGATACACTGATATGCTGTCTGCACTGAATTTAAGCCTTATTATAATCTTGTGAATAATGTAAAGGATTGTGTTAATCAAAAATAGTAAAAATTATAATTTGTCAGTAGTAGGAAAATGTAACTGACTTTAGCCATATGGGAAACAGTTAGAATTAAGCTTTGTTTTCAGTCACACATTCATATTAGATAAGTACAAACAAATTCTTTGCTAATGAATTCAAATTTTTATAGAGGAAAATTCAGATGGGACTGTTACAATTATCTAATCTAGCATCTAACACAAGTAAGAGAATTTCAGATAATATCTTTGCATCAAACACAAGATTGTCTGTTTAAGATAGAACATGTCTTTCCTAAAGATGTCCATCTTGACAACAATGTCTGTTGATGGAGAACCAGTGAAATCCTTATAAAAGTTTTTGCAGAGGTAAATTAATGGCTGTCACATCTTTGAAATTTTTAATCTATCTTTTAATTTTCATGATGACTACAATTTAAATACTAATTTCAAAGACATGTTAAAGGGAACATTCCCATTATATTGACAGCTATTTTAATTGTTTATGGTTTTTTTTACTGCTAATACAATATGACCACCATACAGCATGGAGTAGAGGATTCAATCAACCTGGCTTCCCATCACATGGGAACTCATGGAAAACTGAATACTTAGTGTGAGATTCAGCTCCAGATTCAGTTGCTTATATATACATGACTAAGATATAGGTGTCCACATGTGAGCTGGGCGTCTCAACTACACTATAATCAGTGGAGAGTTAGTGAATACAGAGGAACTTGTTCAGCTCAGCCTAGAGTACCCAATTATGTTTAGTCAGCTCATCAGCTTTCAACTCCACAGACTTCACTGAGCAGGTCCTAGTTCACGTATACAGATCTATACAGCAGCCACTTAAATAGAAGTGTGTTAGTCCGTAAGTTGACTCCCATTTCAGGAGATCAGTTAGAAACGACACAGGCATGTAAGATTTGAGATGCTGTGGACTACCCAAGTCATTCACCAAGGGGTGGCAGTCGTGACACAGAACCTGCATCCAGAAGAGAGACCATGCTTTGCCTTGGGGCATCTAAAAGAGTGCTAGATGCCTCTGAGTGAGCAACTGAGTCAAGCCCATGATTTCTTAGCTGCTATACTCACTCCAAGCCAATTTTAAATTTCATTGTTTCCTTTTTAATTAAAATCAGAAGAATGGAAAGCATACCTGACAAACATCATAGTGCTCGAAGAGAGACAGCAAACCAATATCACTGTGGCTTGTGATACCTTTCAATATTGTGATATTGCCATTTCCAGAGTCCAGCTCTATCACATTGTTGAAAACATTGGACACAGCTTTGCCAGTCAAAAGCAAGTTCACCAATTCCTGTTTGTGACATGTTTAAAAAAAAAAACCAAAAAAACAGTAGTTAAACATCTTGTCTCTATCAGACATCAGTACAAGATTGATTCAGGACTGATAAAGTGACACATGTGCCAGACCCCTAATTTATGTGGTGGCTTTAAGTTTAGGGTTAGGGTTAGGATTAGGATTGCTTATAAAAATTTTTCCAGATATTTTGAGGAAAGTCTACTCCCAAAGTAAAATGAGGAAATATTAATGGAGTTTTCAATGTTCATCCTTCCAAACTGATGTTAATCCATTTATTCTGACATCCAACTCTCAACCTTCTCATATTAGTGTTGGGGTTTTTTTGAATTAAAACATTTTGGTGTCCCTTTTTCTCTACAATGAAAGCTACAGCATGAATGATATAAATTAAAAGCCTGTACAGTACTATCTGATATTTCTGCATGTGCTTAGTGATTTATTTCGTATGTTGGACAAGATCTGTTAAAAGATTTTTTATTTCCTCACTGATTATTTCTGGATGAACTTAAGTCTCATTCAGTAAGACATTCACCCATATGGCTTCACATCTGGTCCATATCACTAATATACTCATACTTTGTATAGCAGATTGTTGATTATTTTGTCTCCAATTGAACTAGAAGTACGGGTGTGTCAGGGGCTAAATACAAGTGAGAGGTTGTGTGTGTGTGTGTGTGCATGTGCGTATGTGAGTGTGTGTAAAGTACAAGGAACAGAGACACCAGACATTTTGTTTAGCATAAGATCTCACAAGGGCCAGCTAGAATGTAACAGCACATAACAATATCTAGCAGCAGACTGTGCTACAGCAATGAACCAGCTAACTATTAATAAATAACATATGTCAAGAAACATGAGGGGAAATAACAAAAAGAAAGCTTCCAGAAAAAATATTCCAAATTACCATGCCCGAAGACATGAATAACAGTGGTATTGCCAGTTTGGACTTGACGTATGATTTTAAAAATACTGCACACATTTATAGCCCCATGTTTCTCCTGAAGGACTCTCCAAAGTTTATAGGTTCTTACTGATGTTTTTAGGAGTTCTAATCCACCAGTGATGTTCCACCACCTTCCTGAGGAATCACCATGTAACCACAGTATAAAAGTCTTCTAGCAACAGTACCAGAGAATAACATGAAGCTTGCCTTTTGCAGCCAAAATGGCAGTACATTTAATGGCTGTGGACCATATTCAGACCACACAACTGCCTATGTCCCAGCTTTGGGGGAATCCATGTTCCAGAATTCTGGGATCTACATTCCACCTACATGTCCAAGGCAAAGCGTTTCCAACTGAGCGGATGCCTCTGCAGGACTAGAGCCAGCCAGTGGGAGACATTTGGTACAGGACATGAGCTGGAATTCAGACTATATACAGTTGTGGTCTTAAGTGTCAGACAGCAATTCAGACTGCTTATTTTCAAACACCACATGTCTTTTAGACATGTATTTAATAAATCAGTGTCTCCAGTTTGAAGCACCAGTTAGCTTAAGTCAGCATCAGCTCAGTTAGCTGGGCAGTGATTGTTTACAGAGGAGCTGTACAATTGCACATGCAACCTCATCCACCTTTCTGAAATGGCATGGAGAAAACTCAGCTTGCAATCTCAGCAGTATCTCAGCACCAAAATCAACTAAGGAGTTCAAAAGAGGCAGATGAGAGGAGTATGAGCACATGCACACATAGGTACAGACACACGCAGAGCAGAAAAATAGGCCAAAAAGCAGAGGCTCTGAAAGCAAAGACAACAATATGCCAAAACACAAGGAAAAAAGAATAAAGGATGAAGGTGCTTGACATTATGGGGAAAAAGGAAAACCATAAGGAACTTAAAATAAGAAATGCCATCTCTTCACAGAACTCAGTTCACAGCTCTGCATGCAGAGGCATATCACATCCCCAAGACTGCACACTTAACTTACCTGAGTACAATAGCCATGGCTGCCAATCAATCGGTTTGTAAGTACATCAAAATCATTGCGCACCCTGAAAAGGAGTGGACGATATTTAAATACAATTGCTTTTTTTCACTAGACTTAATGTCTAAATCTTGGGGAAAAAAACCCAAACTGTTTCCCAACCATAAATATAGCTCTACATTTTTAAATTCTTTCAAGGTCATTCTTGCATGGAAAAAAAAAAAAAGTGCATATATCAACTAAACCTATGGCAAGCAAAAGTTTGTTAGAGCTAGACTAAAGAAAATAGTTGTATAGGAGAAAAGAAGCCATTGTCACCACTAGTTAGAACTTTAGAAATTAGAACTAGTGGACCACTTGTCTTACAGAATTAGAGAATCACAGACTGGCTGAGGTTGGAAGGGACTTCTGGAGGTCAGCTTGTCCAACCCCACCACTCAAGCAGGGCCACCTAGAGCCAGTTGCCCAGGACCATGTCTAGATAAGTTTTTTAATATCTCTAATGAGGTAGACTCCACAATCTACCTGGGCAACCTATTCCAGTACTCAGATAAGATGTTCTCACAAATGCATGTATTTGTTATGCCTATCATCAGTACTTGGAATATACCCACAAACTGAAGATGACCCTTCTTCTATTTTATGATATCAAAGACAAAAGTCCATGAAATTGCACTATGGATAATTATGGCATAATATCTCCCCAAACCAAATTCCCTCTCCCATACTCCTGAAATTACTGAATTAGTGACTGGATGATGACCTAATAAATAAGATTGTAACCGTGATCATTTTTATCCTGCAGATAAAATGTAATTGCAAACATTATTTTATACATAAATAAATGTTTAATCTAGTTTTGAGAAAAAACAGTGTACTATATTCTGGGACATCTATGGCAATAAACTCCACAGATTAATTCTATGGTTCACAAAAAAGCTATTTCCCTTCAGTATAAAATATGCCCATCTCAATTGTTTTGGTTACATACTTATTTTGGTATTGTTACAAAGGTAAAGAGAAAGCCTGAATGATCATCAATTAAAACTTAGTTATTCTACATACACCTGGCCTTCTCACTCTCATTTGACTTGTAAAATCTTCAGTGCACCCAATTACTCATGTTTTCTGGCAATTAGCACAATTATTTTAAAAAAAAGAAAAGATTTTGTTTGTGATAAAGTAAGAGTTGAATAGATGTGGTTGGAGTAGGGCTAGCTAGAAATTTCCCTGCAATGTTGCTATACGTGCTCTGTTAAAAAAATGATTTCTTAAGTAAAAAGCTGGGACGTTCCCTGTCTTCAACCCAAACTGTAAATAATTGTTTTCTCATGGGATTTTTTTGAATGCCAAAATCAGAATGTAATATATAATTTATAAGATTTCCAGCCCTAATGATACTTAAAATCATTCAAATCAAGTCACAGCCATTGAATCACAATTCTCTTTTTTAAAAATTTATTTTAAAGATAATTTACAAGTTAGTCTCAATCATAACAAAGTGCCATAATAACATCTCTTGCTAGTGTGAAATCAAAGAAAAGACCACGGAAAGTGTGCCTGTGATATGGAAAATTCTCTCATGCAACATTGCAAGGAATGGATGAGGTGATAATAATCTTTGGATTTTGGCCATTTTTTAGTTTTAGAAACAGTTTCATCTTGAAAACGCCATAGCCTTGTTTGAAATGAGTAGACTATACAATATGCGTCAGTTAGGGACGATGGGACATACGACAAAGACAATAGGAGGAAGTTCTAATTTCATCTGTAGGTACAAACAATATGGGAGTTTAGAGGTGTATCTCAGATTTTCAAGAAGAACATCTGCCTTTCAAATCATCTCTGCTAATGAGGAAACAAACATCAGGCATATAGCTATGAGATTTACACCTATTCCAAATGGTTTTAAGATTCTTATTCATACCTGCCAAAGACTTACCAGCTTCTGTGCAGGTGTATTTATTGTGTTATAATAAAAGGTGTCAGCTTTTAAGTGCAAGTACACTTCACACATTGTAAAAGTATCAGATAATGGTAACAATGTGTTTTGTTTCCTGCCAGGCTGTGAAGATATTCACTGATGACAAGCAAATCTGAAGCATTTGTTCATTCTGGTGTCTTGGCTATCAGATGTCAAAACAGACGTAATGAATAAATCATTACTACTAATACTACTTTGTCCTTTCATGGAATTTTCCATTTATAATTTTTAAATCACTTTAAAACAGAAAACCCCATTAATTTTAAGCCAGGAGACTTTTAAGAATCCCGGTCACCATCAGACAATGAGTTAAAGGCTTGACTCTACCGAATTCCTTCTTCTTAATTTACAACTCAGTGCTCTGCATGCTGCTTTGACAGAATCACAGGTCAGTAAAAAGACACTAAGAGAACTAAGACAAAGAGAACAGTGTTAATGGTAAATATTTTTTTCCTCATGCAATATTATCAGTATTTTCCAGTGTCATTGTAGTACTTAAATACTTAACTGGAGAGTGAGCTAGGAGTATGTTGACTGCTGGTGCACAATGGCGGTGTTTGCCTCACCTGGTAATACTGTAAAGTCTGTGAAAAAAACTATGCAGAGACCAAGATACTGATTTTTAAAATCTCCTGGACAAATATTTTAAATTAAGCATGAGTTCAAATATGCTTAAGTGCAACCTTCAGCAGGAATCGTTTCCTGAGTTGACAGATAATCAGAAAGTTGACAATGATTTCTGCTAAATTTCAGATCATTCTGTAAGATCTCCCAGCTTGATTTTTATTTTCAGTTGTACTGTGTGTAAAGTGTATGTGGCTTACATCTGTACTGAAACCAGGGAGGAGAGAGTGTGAATACCCTATGGAATGAGGGAAGCTGTGGCTTCTTCTAAGGCAGAAGCAGCCTCTTGAGACGAGAGAGAGACAGCAGCAAATAGAGTCAGATTAACATACTTCGTCATGTGCGTAAAGGCATAGTTTCAACTTTTGCTGTGTTTCAGGTTTTGCCCTGGGACCCCTGAATTGCTGAATTCTCCTTTCAGCAGTGCTGGAATTGCTTAGGCCTGCTTTTCTGATATCTTGACAAAATATGGATGTATTTTTATATGCTCACAGAACCTAAATAACACGGCAAAACTCATCTCCACATAGTTAATTAATTTTGTACTGTTCTTTTTAAAAATATTTCTATGTAAATCTTTTTGGCCCCCCCCCCATAATAGGGTGATCAGGGTGAGGTACCTATATACTGGGGCTTAACTGTCTTTTCATTCAGCAAGCAACCAAACATTTTTTTCTCACATTATTATTGCATAAAATGAACATCATTATGTGGCAAAACCAAAAGATGTGTAAAGTGGCTTCAGAGCAAATATCTACTTTATAGCAACTGGAGAAATCTCATCATGACAGAAATCAGCAAAATGCATCTGGTGTGAATTATACATATTTTTTCATGTTTGTTAATGCTGCTGGTTTTAGGGCAGGAATGCCTGAAATAGCCTTTCAAAAAATATCATTACATATTATAAATCTCATTTTCTCTCCATGCTCCTGTTGGTGATTCTGTGTTAACCAGCCTTGTTGAAACTGTTAGTTTCAAGTTATAAAGAATGTGTTTATTAAGGATGTAAAGTACTGAAGCTGTATAGATGTTCTGAGTCAAACCTTTGACTGCTCTGAATTGTCACAGCCGTACTGACATAACTTGGTGACTTCAAGGTAGCCATGACAGTTCTTATCAGGAATCTGTGTCATGTTTTCAATTCGTTCATCCATTATGGGATATACAAATTATAAAAAAATATTCTAAGAGTTTAAGACAGATGAACAAAAACTACCAGACTTAGAAGAAACCATAATGGCAGTATAAACCTTAGTACTGATGATGCATTGATAAAATAATTTACAGTGATCTGTATGAACTCAACTAAAGTTTTAAAAGTGCATAAATACAAATCCAAAATATAAATATTTTAAGCACTGGATGCTACAATATAACATAATCTGTAAACAGATTAACTTTTTCTTAGCAAATAACACTGAGTTAGATAATTAAGATATTTTAAAAATGCTTCATACACATTAATTCTCAATTTACTTCCAGGAAAATTCTTGCCAAGCCTTAAATGGAGAACATCTGAGCATTGAATATTAAATACAAAAGTTCATGTCGGTTATTTACCCTAGATATTGTTTGGATTGATAGCAGAACAAAATAAAACACTATAAAACAAAAAATAGTGCATTCAAGTAAGTGCTAGCTGTTTTACAGTCCTTAACTCTGTGGCAAAGCTGTAATAGAAAATTGGTGACCTCACTTTGTTCATGGCAACAGACAGCTATATTAACAAACACACAATTACAAGTCTACTCCGAAAATAGAATTTGGGTTGGGAGGGAGAAAAACTCGTCTTCAAGCATAAGGATTTCAAATAATTACAATGGGGATGTGGAAAATGACAGGATGGGTGACTGGCTTATTGTGTAAATGTTCCATAATATTTTTTTTTTATACTGGCACACTGCAAAGCTTTCAAATGAATGTTCAAAAAAGAAGGGAAGAGCCCCTCTGAAAAGAAAAAAAAAAAAAAAAAAGATTGCTGTTTGGGATTCAAACCAGTGAAAGCAAGGAAGTGGCTTGATTCTTTATTTATCACTTTTTTAATATACCTGCTAATTTCACAAAGTTCTTAAAATGTACGTGTACTGAGGTAATCATGCACATTTAATTTATCAGCTCTGCTGGTACAGGGTGCTAACATACTGTAGGAAGTATTTATATTTCAGAGAGATAGATCTGATGTGAAAAGTGATTAATCTATTGGCACATTCAATCTCCTATTTCATTTTTTAAAATAAATTATCTTTCTTCTTACTGAATGCAATATGTCTTCCTGAGCGCCACACATTAAGCAAAGATACTAAACCCAGATCTGCTTAACCATGTTGATCTTACATTTAGCAAACAGCTGAATAGTACACAGTATGACAGTACACTGGCTGAAATTTGGCAAAAATATGAGAGTGTTTTTGTTACTGCTCTATTTTGTAGTAGAATCACACTTGTTCTTTCACATCTTTGGAGTCTTTTTAATAAATATACTTTATGCCCCTAAAATCAAAAGAGTTCTTTTCTGAAATGCATTGATTTCCTGAAGGAAAGGGAAAAAACAAGATTGGGAAGATGACAAAGCTAATCTAACACTTAGGGATGGGCTTCATATCACTAATTTTTTCTATCTAAAGATGGACACATAAAGATCAGCTAATCAGTCTGGGCTTCTTTACATTTTTGTACATGGAAAGAAACTGGTACGTCCTGAAGGTAGTTTATGTGACCTTGCTTAGATCATTTGCAGAGTAGAGGAAGATACTCTACTGGAAAATGCATCTTCTCCATCTGATGACCATAAAGTAAAGGGAGCCTGCCATGACTCAGGCATGGCCATCTAACTGCTCTATAGCAGGGACTGGGCAGATAAATCATACTCACAAATATGCCAGCACTGCAGACAGGCTGACTATATTTTTCTTAGATCACACAATGAGAAATAAGGTTGCTATAGAAATGACAACACCCTGTAGCCAGCCTTTAAAAAAGACTCCTCAATTGGACAAGCGAATTAAAAACAATGCATGAACACTTGGTTTCAAACAGTCACTTTGTTATAAATTTTAGCTCAACAGTAACAGAATTTAAGCATTTAGATATAGTAGAATCAAAGGAAATTCAGATGGTCAGAAGAAACTACTGTCAAGATATGGAGCAGCTTTCCTGTAAGAAGAGACTTCATAGATCCTAGGACCTTTTCACTACAAAAGGACACAACCGATGGACTGCAACAGAAGTTCAAAAACTCCTCAATAGTAAAGAGAATATTAAGGAACATTTACTCACTACGTTTCATAACATGGCCTAGGCAACACTCTGTAGACTTGTTGGGCAACCAGTTCAAGCAAACAAAAGGAAAAACTCTTTCAGAAAGCACCTAACTACATTGGGGAACTCATTGCCACAGGATGTTGCGAAGGCCAAAAGAATTAAAGGGTTCAAAAAGGTTTTAGAAAAATTCATGGAGGATAGGTTCATCAAGGGCTAATAAACTCAGTGGTCCGGATACAACTTCCAGTTTAGGAAGTCTCTGAATTACTGACTATCGGAAACATGAAGAATATACCAGCAGAATAATTGCTCTATATTCACCCCATTTCTTATGCAGTTTCCCTCAGCAGCCACAGCTTTCCACTATCAAAGACAGGCTAATAGGACCTTTCCTTTGATGCTATATGGACAGTCTTATGGAACTGAGGGGCAATTTAATCCACATATCTCAGATACTTCTCAGAACAATACTCTGTGTTCATATTAGCCACAGTGTGGACTACAGCCGTATCACATACTGGGATAGAGCAGCATTGCAGAGAGGGAGAAAAAAGGAAGATGATGTTCTCTGCATCTGGCAGGTAAAATCCAGCCATCCCAGTTACTCTCTTTCACAGAAAACAACATTTCTCAGCTGTTTTCTTGGCTTTCCATACTTTTCTCAGTGGTAGCTTAGGAACCTGAAATCTAGTTGCACTTTGACTAGGTTTATTGAGTCACAGGCTAAGTTTACTGATACACTTTTATTTTGTACTATTATTGTTCTTTAAATTCAACAATTCTTCTCAGTCCTTCTTGTTTACTTACAACTGCTGCCCTCCCATTTTTTTAGAAAATAGTTACGTCCCCTCTCAAAATCTGTTTTTTAGGCTAGAAAAGATAAAAATGTTTGTTCTCCTTTTATAAGGCAGATTTCTCATTCCCCTGGTCTTCCCTTTCCCTACACTTCTCCCATTTTTAATGGGACATGGGATTTCAATGAGGATACATTTTTTGTATGGGATTTCAATTTGACATGGGATTTCAATGAGGATACATCAGTGCCTTGCACAATCTATTAATATTTCTTCACCTCCTAAAACTATTTATGCTGATACACCCTAAGAGCAGATCCAGTGCTGTTTTATAATGCTGGCTCAAAGTCACCATGTAGTCCACTACTCTTCTCAACTCCTCATCCTGCCGTTCACAACTTATGAACCCCCACAGTACAGTAGTGAGTAGTCTCTGTTTGCATGACCTTGTAGTTTCTGTAGTTAAAATAAATTCTTTTTTTATTATCCTCATCATGAAGCTGAGCCAACTCTTTGTGTACAACACAATTTGTTCTCTGTATTGACAGTGCCTTTCAACTTTTGAGTCATCAGTACATTTCATTAGCACACCACTCCCTTTTTCCAACATTACTGTAGGGAATAAAAACTAAGTTTAATCCCAGACTGATCATTGAGGAACTCTATCAGTAACCTTCCCCACGCTGGTAATCCTTTTCTGAGTCCCTTTCCTTTATCACCTTTACAATTCTTAAGATCCCTTATTTTCACATTAGCAAATGACTTCTCATTTGGCATGATATCAAATACAAAACCCTCTTATTACCTCTCCATTAACTAAATTTATTCTATTTTTTTTTCCAGTTTAACTAACAATTCTCCATTTGGTACTATAATTGCATGCTCTACTGAAGTTCAGATAGAATTCAACTATTTCATTTCCCACTTCAAAAAAGCAGCTCTTTTATCAAAGTAGAATATTAGTTCAGTTTTGTATAACTTATCTTCTATAAAATCAGACTGCATTCCCTGCCATTTTCCATTATCTCTGTAGTTACTGACTCTCTTTTCAGAAATTTGCCTACACAATTTCAACCTGCTGAGATAAAGGCTAAGTTGCTTAGTCTGCTTTTCTATCTTTCTTAAATGTAAGCATTGTTTGCTATTGCACAGTTACGGTGACCTCTATTGTGAAAAGGTATAAAGCATCATTGTCATTGTATCTGTGATTTTAGATATTAGTTATTTCAGTATTTGGAGATGGAGAGCATCCGATTCTCCAGACTTACTGCACCAAAGATGCAATGTTACTGTATGTTTTAATGGCAAGAGGTATAGTATGACAAAGCATGTAAGATTTTAGGATCAAGTCCATTCATAAAGTTTGACAAAGCAAGAAAGAGATCAGAAAGTATTGCATAAGTTTAGGAATGAGATATAGGCAAAAAGATACTTGGTTTAATTTTTCCTTCATGTTCTGTGGCCATCACTTTTTCAGGTTCAGTTCTACCTTCCACAAAATTAATTCAATTTCTATGCATGGATTCCAGTTATCTATCCTGACTTTGCACCATGGTGTTCTCCTTACTGAAATGTAAGGCAGAATATTAATTTAGATCTGGAGCATTCTTTACTTTATTCCTAATATCACCCACATCCACTCTATGCAGAAACTTCACATCTTTTCCTGATATCTTTTTATTGATATGATATGGAAATTGCTTGTTGTTTAATTTCCGTGACTCAAGGTCTAGGTCTGACCCCGTCTGAATCACATTATTTCCAACACCAAGACTCAGACCACTAGTGCTAGAGCTATTTGTTGCTCACTACACTTTTTTCATTCCTTTGCACTCTTTCTTTAGAGATCAGAAAATTCTCCAGAGAATGAGCTAATAAGCTTCCTTCTCTTCAGGCATGTTCCTCAGTTTTATGATTTATCCTGATCTGTTCTAGAAGGAACTGGATGCGTTGGGGGAACAATCTGGATTTTTTCCCCTGTTGCCATAAGAAATCTTTCTGTTGTATATCCACACCAAAAGTGTGGATACCCAGTACATATATATATGTATATATAGTGTATATATATATACCCAGTACATAGTCCACTTCTCTGTTCTGTGGACCCATGCTGGTGACAGGCTTCCTGAATTTTCTTAACAGGGAAATAAGTGTTACAGGTTTCTCTCTATTATTTGTGCAAATCCCAGGGTTTTTTCCCATTATTTTTTGCATTGTTTCCCAATATACCAAACCCTTACCTAGCAAGATGTCAAACAGAGTCAGTATAACAACCTCTTTGTCTTCTTGATTCTTCCCTTTTTTGCTGAGTTTGGTTTCATTTTTTCAGTTTCCTTTACCACTAACATTTGTTCCTTGTTCTTCAGTTCAGCAAACTTCTTCAAACCTAATTCAACTCTTCCTCTTCTTTGCCTTTGTGGTCATTTTTCCACCTGGATCACATTCCTTATCTAGCAGGCTATATAGCTTCCTTATCTTCAGATCTTATTGGACAGATGCCTACATATTTGTGTTGTGTCAGACCCTACTCTCCTTTCCTGTATCTTGTCTTCAAAATCCCATTCTACTATCATATCCAGCTTTATTCCTTTGTCCCTGGGTCCCCTCTTTCTCATGTGTTATAAGGTGACATTTCATACTTCAATATATTCCACTGCATATCCACTTTTGAAAAAATATAAATCTCATAGCTTCAAATCTTGGTCTCACATCCTCCTTCAAATACTGCTATGGCTGTCTCACTTATTATCCCTGTCTTCTTGTCTTTCTTTGAAGGGAAAACATTAGCTTCTTTCAAGCAAACTCCCTTCTTTATTGCCTCTTAGGAGCTGAAGCTGCAATCTGTACTTCATCAAGGTTCTACATTTATTAATATATTTATTAATGTAGCAAGAAATTCTTGCCCAGTGAACACTGGGCCAGTGAAAAGGGCCTCTGTCTAATTTACACAACAGAGCCTCAAAGACAAGGAAGATCCTGACGATTACGTATTGCATGCAACCTATCAAGCAGGAGGCACAAAAGTTCACTTACCCAAACAAACAAGGACTCAATTCCTCCCTACCAAGGACTGGATCCCACACAAACTCTCCTATTTGCTCTCCTCCCACTGTTCTCGGTAAATCTAATCTCATGCTTCCTCCATGTTGTGAAATCACAAATGGATCTTGGAGAGGTCTGAGACTCTCAAATATGGATTTTTCAGTTAGGTCAAGCTGCTTGTTTTTTAGCACTGTAACGTAATTGACAGCTGTTTCCCCTTAAAAATAGCTGCTTCCCTATCTTTTTCAAACACCAAAAGACTAAGACGTAAAATACATGATGACATGTATTTATATTACATAACTGTAAACACTGAGTGAAAACTGCTCACACACGTAATTTCCCCTTGCTGTTGGTCTCCCAGGCGTTCTCAAGAAGGGGGGGGGAACTACCTTTGAAAAAGTTTTCCCAGAAAACTAGCTCATATTTCCATCAAGAACTGAGTATGCCCCATGTGTTTGGATCTTTTATGTGAAGTTGTAATTGCTTTTACCATTGGACAAGCCAAATGGTCATTTTACAGAAAGCCTTTCTTCAACAGCCAAATAGCATTCGGAGAGTAGGTGCTTTAGGGGAACTCTAAATTAGAGATTGGTTCTGAGACAGGAAAAGGTGTCAGTTAAGGAAAGTGGATTGAGGGTGGAGGACCCATTGTTCCACCCACAATTCATGCAACAGAGCATCACTTTCTTTTTCAATGTCCTACGTGACTGAAAGAGTTTAAAAGTCAAGTAACATGTCAGAATCAGGATTATTTCACAATAACTGATACAGAGAAGGATTCAGAAAGGATATAGAAAAGGATACAGAAAAAAATGGCTTGATACAGATTACTACAATGACAATTATCTTCTGTTACACATCTCAATAAAAACTTGTTTTATTGAGTAAAGGTACTCTTCCCAGAGCTTGGCTTTCAATATTTTTTAATTGCACTAATATTTTATAATTTTAATATGGTTATTTGAGATTATTTAAGATTCTTTTTCATAATGAAGTGTATGGTTAATTAAGAGTGGTTATTCTGTCCTTGCAGCAATATGAAATAATCCAGATGAAAATGGACCAGCGAATCATGTCTGAAAGGCAGGTAACATCATGGCTAGAGATCCTAAAGTTCAGTAGTCAATGTACAGTTTCTTCTCTGATTTGTGGCACCTTGTTCTGGCCACGGTAAAGCAATGTGCTCACATGCTTATAGCACATGCCCAACAAATCATATGTATCTGGAAGCTCTTTGATAAATCAATTCCCACAGGCTTCTGCTTCCCATTTGTGACATGTTCCTCCTGTTCTATGAAAATTCTATAAAGCAGGAATTGTGTGGCTATGGGTAAACAACTGATCTTGAGGCCAGGTAGAGCATGACACGTAGTAATTGCATATACACATGCTCTTACCCTACAGCAAATCTGAGATATCTTTCTCCTGTGTGAAACAAGGATGAACACATCTGTTTGCCCTATAAGTTAGTGCATATAAGGTCAGAGCGACTGGGGAGTAGTAAGTGGCATGCTGAGGTTACTCTGGATGTGGCTTTGCTCTTTCTGACTCTTCGGCAGGGAGAGCTTCTGATCTTTATTACAGCCCATAGGTATTACTGTACTATAAATATATATTGTACATATGTAACAGTATGTCTCATAGCGAAATGCTGTCCTATGGAGATGAGTAAAGACAGAACTGTTATATTTTTTTAAAAATTGATAAAAATAGTTTGCCAATGGACCAAAGCAGGAAGATTCTTGGAATATGGCTTGCAACCCGACAAATAATTACAGAAGTAAAACCAAGCTGACAAATGGATATACTTGAGCATAGAACAGGGCATAATAGTGATAACAATGCATAGTTCATACAACATCCTCTGAGCACTTAAAAATTAGATTCCTTAGATGAGCAAGTTATTCGTTCAGGAAGGTATAATAGTTCTGTAAATGCTGAAGCTAGATGCTCTGCATAGCCAGAGAGGATTGTAGCCTCTGGTCCTTTAGCCTGTCTGATCAGGCTTTCCTCTCACTTGAAGTTCAAACAAGTAAAAACTTCTCTCCCCTGTAACATGTCAAGTGCAGCTCAGGTTCATTTATTATGGGAAGGATATTTTTTGAGATGGAATAGGTATACTGGACAGCTACTAACATGATTTAATGCTTGTGTGTGTTTATTTCAAGGATGGATTAGAATGAAAGATGAAGGAAATTTAACTTCCTTGGTTCAGTAAAAGGGTACCACAGGAATGAAGAATAAGTACTCAAGGGCACAGAACAACATGGTTTTAATCATATGATTCGCTTAGTAAAAAATTGTTAATTGATAGAAGATTTCAGAGAACTAGATAATTTACTAATAACTAGGGGCTGACTTATTTGATGTGAGAAGTCCTAGACTGATAAGGAATCAAAACATGTTTTATTCCATTTAATAAAAAGACATTGGCTTTTGAAAAAAAAAAAAAGAAAAAAGAAAAGAAAAAAACCCCAAAACAATGAAAACTCCCAAATTCAGAAATGGAAACAGCACAAATAATTTTGAAACAGGACTGTACACATTTCTGGTGCAGTAAACACTACAGAAGGATAGTTATTAGAGTTGTGGGATCACAATAAGGAAAAAGGTGTTGATGCATATTTTCCTAAGTGGCCAACCTTAATGAAGTACACAGCCTCCTCTTGACTTGCAAAATCATTCTCCTTTTTTTTCACAGATAAAGCCATTGTTTTCTTTATTCTCACACAAACACTTCAGAGAAAAATTTGAAAAGATACCCAAATGACCAATGCTGACTCTAGAATTACATTTGTGATCTGCTATCAGTAAGTGATAATGTATCCCTAAGTCGACAAAAAAGATTGCAAACACTGGTGTTTTGATTCTATTGGTCAGCAAATTTGTGAGTAACACAATGAGCCTGTGTGTCAGATGAGGTTCCATTTATTTTCTCCAGGCAGCTTGAAATCGGCAGTACACTGCTTTTCCACAAAGGAATTTGACCCAAGGAATTTTCTCATTCAATATGTTCTTTGCTCTAATAGCTTCTAGTAATGATGGTTTTATGCAATAAAGTTATTGCACTGATTAAGAAAAATACAGCAATGAAAACAGACAGTGTGACTGGTTGGTAAGAAGTTGAAATTTAAAGAAGGCATTTCAATGAATGGATCAGAATCAGCCACATCCCAATATAGCAATGGCTTTGCATGAGTAAGCTCAGTGAGGAAGGTGCCAAGTGTTAGAGGTGATGAGACAGCATCTAGCAGAGAAAGCTTGTGCTGCAGTTCCAGTACATGCTGTAACTTCAGTCAGACTGTGGAGTTTACTGAAGCTGCCATTACTGGGTCAGTGTAAACCACTCCTCAGTATTCCTCTTTCCTGCATGCAATGTGCCGTTCTTGGATGCAACAGTGAGGCCCACATGGGGGCTTGCAGCCCACCTTTAAGCCCAGTCTCTCCCAGGCACATGGAAAATATCTTGTAGCTCTTAACAACATGAAGATTTTAGTACACATTTTGCACATTCAGGAAGATTGGTCCCTTGAGCTAGTACAATACGCCCACTATTTTTTAATTTTTCACTGGTTGTGAAAAAAAAAAAAAAAAAGAGGTTACAATTGTTAGTGACTAGCATTCCTTCCTGTACCAGAAGCAACAACACGTTCTCAGCAACTTCCTCAGGAATTCTCACTCCTCTTTGGCCATTTGTTATCAGTCCTACCAGTGATGATCATTAGTGCATGGAGTATGATAAACTCATTACCAAAATCTACAAAGCAGTGCAAACCCCTGCATTTCCTGGCATATGTCCCCATTAAATAAAAATACTTAGATTGTCAGTGATTTAGAACAACTCCCTGATAGACCTAGTTGAAATCTGGAATTTCCGTTTACATGAAAAATCAGTAACAATGTAAAAATTATGGAGCCAGACCAAAAGTCAGCCTATCCCAGCATCCAGTCAGCAGCAGCAATAGCAAACATCAAGGCAGAACACAAAAACAGGGTACATGGAGATTACATCTAGACAGGTGAGTTTAAAGATACCGAAGTATGCATGTTCCAGTAATTTGTCTAAATTTATTTGAACCTCTTCATATTTTTGGCCTCCTCATCTCCCAGTACTGACAGTTACTCATGCTGTGGAAAAAAAGTACTGTGGTTTGTTTTAAAATTGAAGCCTGAGCATTTCCACGACATCCCCTAAGTTTTTGGACTCTGAGAAATAATGTATAATCACTCCTTATTCAACCTTATCATGGAAGTCTAAATATTTATCACATCCAAGTTATTCCTCTTCAATGCTGAAGAGGAAAGATTTCATCTGTCCTCACACAGAAGCTAGTCCACACTAACGGGAAACTTTGGTTTTTGTCTTCCACTGTGTGTCTTTTCTGACCAGGGGAGACAAGACTACATGCAAGATAGAGACATGAGAAGATCATGTATTTATGCAAAGACATTACCATGTTTTTATTCTATTCTCACTTCTTATCACCTTAACTCCCAACACATTATTTCTTTTTTGAACTGATATGTTCAGATAATTAAATTACTAGTAGTGGTGCCAGCATTTCTCTCCTTTTTTATAATAGCCTATTTAAAGCCCATCACTAGGTAAGTATAGTTGAGAATCTTTTTTCATCATGTATAATGCTTTGCACTGAATTTCATCTCCCATTTTATTGACCAGATACTATAAGACAGAATTCATTTCACCACTTGATGTTTACAGTGTAAAGCCTCTATATGATTAGGTAATTGAGATTTTCTTTTTATATAGGGGAGGTAAGTAAGCATTTTAGGAGATGATTTATCTCATTCTAAGCTAGACATTCAAAATAAGTCAAATGAATCATGATCTTTTTCTCTTTGCTGAGCGTAAAAGAAGCCTAGATGCAAATATTTCCATAGAAAGTAAATAAAGTAAAATAGATCATTACTGTCAAAATAGCAAAAATCTAAGAAATAGGAGTCTTAGCTAGTAGTTCTCCTTCAAAATCAAAGAAAAAAGATAGGCGCTGCCCACAGCAATTCTCCTCACCTTTCTTGGCACTTATTTTCGGATGGGATGACTCTCTCTTAGAGCAGCTTCTCTCTTTTAACTGATTACAGAGGGAGCTGGGAAGACTGACACTTGGCGTAATTTTTAGAACGCTAACCCTAGATGAAATTACTCCAGTGTTGGCACTATGAGATCCTTCTGAACTGCTAGAACTTAGTCACAGATTTAAGAAGGTGCTAACAGGTCTTGATCATTCTGAACCGCACCAACTACTGCAGCTATCATTCCTAAGTTATGTGGCATGGTCACAACTGCGTGCCATCTTCCATCTTACAGACATGGGAAGCATCTGTCCACAGATGTGACTGCTCTGAGGAAGTCTGTAAGCTTTGTGGTCTCATTATCCTGCACTCCTTCTAGATCAGTGCTGGCTGGGTTGAACTGCACAGGTCTTGGTACAGTGGTACTTATCCTTCAGTTAATCAACCTCACCATTTACTCCACATTCAGTGCTCTTCCTTTTAACTTGTAATTAATGCCTCCCCACCATATAAAATAAGGTATTATTATTTTCTTCTAATTACACCCTGAAGTGAAAGCTTCAGTAAACACTGGAATTTTTCATGGAACAGAAAACATCTGAAATAATATTTTTGATTGAAAGAAACATTTCAATATTCATTAACCAAAATGCCAGTCTTCTTTTTGTTGAACCAAATGTAAATGCTTTGGTTTGGTTTCACTGGACATACCTCTTCATCTTAGACAATGTTGTTTTATGATAACCATGGTTCAATATTATTCCATCCTTAGTCTTCAACTTGCTTACAAAAAATGCCAATTATTTATAGAAGAGATATTTAACAAGGGTCCCCGGAGGGTCAGCATTGTGGGCACATGGTGAAGAACTGACCCAAACAGAAGCATTTCAACATGATTTGAGAATGTAAAATATTTCAACTTCTGAACTAAAATTAATTAACTATCTAGCTTTTTGAATAGAATATGCACACAAAAATCAGGACAACTGAAACTTCCATGGAGGTTTTTTGTTTTTTTTTTTTTAACAAACCCCCCCCACTGATTTTGTGTTAAAAAACTGGGACAAAAATAATCCTAGGGAGATTTATTACTGTATGAAAATTCCATTACCTAAAACAACTCTTATTTGTCTTCAACTATTCATCCAGAACTATGCCAGTTATGTAAATAATTACTTACAATGCTTGCAACACTCACTAAATGGTACATATTTCTTGATGATATGAGCAGTGAGTTATTTGTCTTGATATTTGTAATATCCTAAGAGAAGTACTATGACATAGTCGTTCAAATCTGTTACTGAAAATTACATAAACGAAACTTAGTTTGCACTTCTAAAAAAATTTATGCAAAGGTCTGAAAACACATTCCACTGTATCTAGTGACACAGAAAAATTCCTGTTTCTTATAAACAAAAGATAGGTACCAATGCAATGTATTACACAGTACCAAGTTAGAAGAATAATGGTATTTTAAAATTATGATCTGTGAGAAAGTCATGAATTTTCCTCACAATAAAGCTACATTTTATAAACAATTCTGACATTGTGGACCAGAACTGTAATAATATTTAGATATCTAAAAATGCAAATAGGCACCATAAGGAATTTTCATGTTCACTTCAGACACTTAGCTCCCCCAAATACAAACACAGATGATTGATTGGCCTTGTCATAATCCATCCGTTAAGAATTTAGAGGTGATGGGAAAAATAAGCTCTTTGCTTATATTATTAAAGAATGTTTACCATTTTATAACAAGTAAAGCAATGCAATTAATAGCAATTAGGACCATTGCTGCTTTTGGTGATCATACCAAATGCCAAATATACCGTCACTTGCTCAAACGCAAAAAGGAAGCCTCTAGAGGGTGGGAGCAAGGACGGGTAGCCTGGGAGGAATACAGAGAAATTGTCCAAGCAGCCAGGGATCAGGTTAGGAAAGCTAAAGCCCTGAGAGAATTAAATCTGACCGGGGACATCAAGGGCAACAAGAAAAACTTCTATAGGTACATCAGTGATAAAAGGAAGACCAGGGAAAATGTGGGCCCTCTTCAGAAGGAAACAGCAGACCTGGTTACCCGGGACATGGAGAAGGCTGAGGTAGTCAATGACTTTTTCGCCTCAGTCTTCACCAGCAAGTGCTCCAGCCACACCACCCCAGACGCAGAAGGCAAAGCCAGGGACTGGGAGAATGAAGAACTGCCCACTGTAGGAGAAAATCAGGTTTGAGACCACCTAAGGAACATGAAGGTGCACAAGTCCATGGGACCTGATAAGATGCATCCACGGGTCCTGAGGGAACTGGTGGATGAAGTGGCTAAGCCACTACCCATCATATTTGAGAAGCTGTGGCAGTCCAGGGAAGTTCGCACTGACTGGAAAAGGGGAAACATAACCCCCATTTTTAAAAAGGGAAAAAAGGAAGAACCGGGGAACGACAGGCCAGTCAGTCTCACCTCTGTACCCAGCAAGATCATGGAGTGGATCCTCCTGGAAACTATGCTAAGGCCCATGGAAAATAAGGAGGTGATTTGTGACAGCCAACATGGCTTCACTAAGGGCAAATCGTGCCTGACAAATTTGGTGGCCTTTTATGACGGGGTTACAGTGTTGGTGGATAAGAGAAGAGCAACTGATGTCATCTACCTGGACTTGTGCAAAGCCTTTGACACTGTCTCACACGATATCCTTGTCTCTAAATTGGAGAGACATGGATTTGACGGATGGACCACTTGGTGGATAAGGAATTGGCTGCATGGTTGCACTCAAAGAGTTATGGTCAATGGCTCGATGTCCAAGTGGAGACCAGTGATAAGGGGTGTTCCTCAGGGGTCAGTACTGGGACCGGCGCTGTTTAACATCTTTGTTGGTGACATGGACAGTGAGACTGAGTGCTCCCTCAGCAAGTTTGCCGATGACACCAAGCTGAGTGGTGCAGTTAACGCGCTGGAGGGAAGGGATGCCATCCAGAGGGACCTGGACAGGCTTGAGAGGTGGGCCCGTGTGAACCTCATGAAGTTCAACAACGCCAAGTGCAAGGTCCTGCACATGGGTCAAGGCAATCTTAAGCACAAATACAGGCTGGACAGAGAATGGACTGAGAGCAGCCCTGCAGAGAAGGAGTTGGGGGTGTTGGTTGATGAGAAGCTCAGCATGAGCCGGCAATGTGTGTTTGCAGCCCAGAAAGCCAACCGTATCCTGGGCTGCATCAAAAGAAGTGTGACCAGCAGGTTGAGGGATGTGATTCTCCCCCTCTACTCCACTCTCGTGAGACCCCAGCTGCAGTACTGCGTCCAGCTCTGGGGCCCCCAGCATAAGAAGGACATGGACCTGTTAGAGTGAGTCCAGTGGATGATCAGAGGGCTGGAGCACCTCTCCTATGAAGACAGGCTGAGACAGTTGGGGTTGTTCAGCCTGGAGAAGGCTCTGGGGAGACCTTAGGGCAGCTCTCCAGTACCTAAAGGGGGCCTACAAGAAAGCCAGAGGGACTTTTTACAAGGGCATGTAGACAGGACAAGGGGTGCCAGTTTTAAACAGAAAGAGGGTATATTTAGTTTAGATATTAGGAGAAAATTCTTTACTGTGCGGGTGGTGAGGCACTGGAACAGGTTGCCTGGAGAGGCTGTGGTTGCCCCATCCCTGGAAGTGTTCAAGGCCAGGTTGGATGGGGCTTTGAGCAACCTGGTCTAGTGGAAGGTGTCCTTGCCCATGGCAGGGGGGTTGGAACTAGATGATCTTCCAGGTCTCTTCCAAACCAAACCATTCTATGATTCTATGAAATACCTTTACTAATCTGGACCTCTGCTGTAACTAGCTCAGAAAAATAAGAATAAATGACATATGCTATAAAATTATCACGTCATTTGTGTTAGAGTGCAGAAGTGGAGTTAAGCCAATAGCCACTAGTGTTACCGTAAGCAAAAGAAATGAAGAAATGACAACAAAACCAAAAAACCAATCTGTAAACACTTGTAGGAATCTCAGTAGGTGAGCAACTGAATGCGTATCACAAATTTGAACTAAGTTGCTATTTATTTTCAAGACAATACAGAGATGTTAGAAATAAAAGCTTACATAAATCAAACCCATGCTGCTTTCAAGCACAAGCTGCTCTCTTAATGTCAGTTGTTATTCCAAGTTGTCAGGGAACAGTTTTTTCACTTGCAGTTAACTCTAAGACATTTTTTAAAAAGTGGAATTTGACAAAATGAAGAAAGCTTTCATATTCTGACCCACTCTGTTATTCACAGTACCACAGAAATACATTTAATCTGTATAAAAGCACAAATAATTGCAACTGTGCTTGCGCAAGCCTCAATGAGTTTTTAAAAGAGGTTATAATGATTACTGCTTAGTTAGAGCTCAGCATATTTATTACACCAATAAACTGAGACTAGATTTGTCATACCTTACTTATAACCATCTAAAAATTAGCTGCCTAATCCATGTTATACTAGCCTTTCTTTATCATTATCATTGACGAGAGAGATTAGGGCATCACAAGCAAGTTATTCATCCCTACCTAAGACAGATACCTAAAGTATGTGAAATAAATAACCCTCTAAATGAGTCTTGCTTTCAGCTGTCAAGAGAGGGAGCATAGGCAACTACCTTTGACATGATGCCTAATGTTTAGATGGAGTCATTTACATCAGATACAGTGGACTGATCACTGCAACTTTAACAGCATATATATATATATATACACACACACACACACAAGTGTATGTGTATACAACAAAAAAAGACAATATTAGGTGAGTAAATCTGCATAACTTCCCTATATTTATCAGAGTAAACATCAAGACAGATTAAAAAGGCCAGAGAGTAAAGTACATCATGGTTGTTTCCTCACTTTGCACAGCTTGTTTGCTTTGCAGTTTATGAAACAGGGATACAAAGACACTCACAGATTGATAGATCTTGATAAGATGACAGACACAGTCAGAAGGATGCACCCACAGGGACCAATTTCAAACTGAAAAAGAAAAGGACTATTTTTATTTTGTTTGTTGTGTACATTTTCTGTCCAATCCTAAAGATACATAAATTGAACTGAAAAGCTGAAATAATTGCTCTCATTTATACTAAAACTGAATTTGTTGCTCTGTTTGTTAAAATGCAAGACATGTCCATATAGTGTTTGAAACGATGTTCGGAAGCCATCATATGGGACTGATAAACACAGAAAGACTGGCAGCTGAACTATAACAGGTTTAGTATCTTCTCTATACACAGTACCTGATGAATATTTTGCTGAAGAAATACAATCAGATCTTCGTATCTTGTGGCACTATGTAGTATTAGCTGGGAAGAAATGCAAGAAGAAAAAAAAAGTAACTGAAACAATAACAACTCATTTTTATAATCTGAAAGCTGAAGTAAAGTAGCTGAAACTTTAAATCTAACTGGAAAAATTTGAATAAACAAAATGGAATAAAGATCTAAAGAAATCTACCACTTACTGTTGCTACCTGGTATAATACTATATCTCAGCACTTCGTATATTCTGAATTTTTAAATACCGCTTCTTGTTGTTTTTAAATTCGTTGAACAGTTTGATTCAACTTTAAGCATTGTTTTTGCAATGAAAAACAGTTCCTAGAACAAACATAGGAATACTGCAGCTTTAGAAGACATAGAATGGGCAAGTAGCTTAGGAGTTTGTACCTATGTGGTGAGCCATCTATAGCAGGCATATATCAGAGCACTTCTTATCATAATCAGAGAATACTCCCATGAATGCTCCTATTTAACATGAAGTTCAGGAGAGTTCACAGATCCAGGCCCTTATTTCAACATTCTTTGTCTATTTTTCCATCTTCAGATTTTGACAGAAATGATGGTCTTGAGGATACTGTGTGAGGAAAGATTAAGCAGTCTGGATTATATTCCTTTCCATCACATTTTCACTGTGGCTATATCCACATGACCTTTGATAAGCAGTACTTAGAGGCAGCATAATGGTGCTAGTTGCACTCCGAAATAGCCAGCAGCTGAGAATTATGTTAACGTATTATCTTGTCTCTTGGAAAAGCATAGTATAGCCAAGGTTTTCTGCTGCATTCACCCTATTTATACAGGTTTTCACCTTCAGTTGTTCCAAAACTGTCTGGTTCTGGAAAGTTGTTGGCACATCCATTCCTCCATTTAGGAGGCCAGTAATATTTCCTTAAACCACTAAAGCCTGGCTTATGGCATCACTGTTTGCAAAGCCATCTGAGAGCTTCAGATGGAAATAAAGGCATAACTGGAAAGTATTTTGCCATTTAGATCTTCTGGAGGAAAAAAAACAGCAAAGAATTCTGTGTAAGACAAGAAGAAAATACTGCCTTTTGATGCTCACAGCCATGCTGGTCAACTTGAAAGGATCCATGTTCAGTTTTACTACATATCAATAAAAGTAGGCACAGTTTATAAGCTTGAAAAGTAGACAGAACAAAAAGGACTTCAGAGAGCCCAATTGCCCACAGACACTGGGACGACTCAGAGCCAGCCAGCCAGACTACAGGATTTTGTTACTTCCTATTGGTTTTTGGATCACAACTAACTAATTTGACATAAAAGATTTTAAAACACTAAGACAGCAATGGAAATCAGATTCATTGTACTAAAATAAGAAAAGCTAGAAAGAGGATATATGGAGAGTGTTACTGTGAGTTACACAGAGCCTTACAGTTTCTAAGATTCCATCTGCCTTGTATTTTCCTATGGGAGTGAACTGCTGTCTTCCTGATGGCCTGAAGAGGATATTCAGACAAAACCAAAGCTCATGTTAGAAGGAACAAAATGGCATTAAAGAGAAATCAAGATGTTATATTAACTGAATGATGAGCCAAAGATTTTGTATTATTATTTTTAACCACTTTTTTAAAAAGGGACCTCTTGCATTATAAGTTCATATTACATATTAAACAAACTTTTATCAATGAAACATATACCTTAGCTATGCTGTGCTCTCTCAGTCTATTTAATATCAATTACAAGTTTCTCTATACAGAAAGAGGATAAATATAGGTTTAAGATGTTAATGACAGTTTTTATTGGAAAACAATATTAAAGCAATGACATTAAAACAAGAAGAACATATGTACAATATCATCACATAGGAAGCATTTTATAGATGTAAAATATGCAAAATATCATTTGAAATGTCTTTGAATTTTCTGCTTCTATTTCAGGTTTGAAGAAGGACTTCTGTGCCCAAAAGCTTCTCTTTTATTTTTCAGCTATCTTAGTTGATCTAATAAAAGAAATGACCTATTCTCACAAAACCTGGCTCACTTAAAAATATCATGTTGGATCCAGTACAGCCAAAGCAAATCTAAAAGTTAGATGTCTTGTGTACAAGCAGCTTAATTGCATAGCATAAACTAAGTAACTAGTAGGAAGCTATAGCAAAAGGAAATTAATCCCAGCCATAATAGAAGATCCTGCAATACAAAATTGTTGGAGTAACATGCTGCGTCTGGAAAAATAACTCTTGATAATGGTTTTGGAGGAATCCTAGCCTCAATGAAATCCACAGGATCTTTCACAGCAATTTCAAAGAATTTGACTATTTTGTCCAAGCTACTGGGACAGCAGAAATTACATTTTGCATTTCTCCCTAAGCCATTTTAGACTGCATACATACATGTTACAAAACTTTCATTTTGTAAACTATGTACATATATAACAGACACAAGTATAAGAGCATTGTACAATAACTAAAACCGCTTCTCCTACTTACAGTGCCACAATTGCTTTTTCATTGCCTCCTGCACGCCACAATATGTCTGCAATAGCCATGGTGAGGCATTTGGTCCTGTGTACTTCTGAGGGCTGAAGACAACTGCAGTCCAGGAAATGGAAGAAATAGACAAGTACCAAAATGTGTACTGGGAAGCTTACTCATTAGAGGGCAAACTGCCCCAATTACAGTATACATAGATTCATAGCAGGTTTGCAGCTAAAAGAACAAAAGCAATTTTCTGAGACTATTTAGGTGTTGCAATGCCTAATAATGAGCCTCCGGCAAGTTGCCCTAGAAAATAATCATTTAGGTATCTCAGTTCCTTCTGTAGTCAAGAAAAGAGACAACTTGGATGGCCAACTCAAAAAAAATCCTGTGAGCTGAACAGGAAGCTAGTATTGTTACTGAGAAGACGTACCAGGTGTAAAGGTACAGTTGAATCTGACTTTTCTCTGAGGATTAAGCATCTGAATGAAATGCCATGAGAACACTCACTGTGCATGCAGTATGACGACTTCTCAGCACTGCACTGAACAGGTGATAGGAGGATGTGATGCTGTTGTTCAGCACCTAAAGAGCTCTCAGAAGGGAGATGCAACTGAAGTTACCACTAGAATATGGACTTTCTGGAACCATTCTTTGAGGTGAACCACCTTAAATCTCATTTTAGGCATTCAGGAAGGTACCTTGGATCTTGCTGAAGGTAATCAGATCCAGTGAATAGAGCTGTATCTAGAACAACTACCTCTTTAGATTGCTAGTAAAACAAACTGGGCACAGTGGGTAGGTCTCGTCTGAAGTCAGAAGCAAAACAGAAATTTGAGGGAAGTTAATTCACCTAGGACAAGTGTTAACAGCAGTGTGTTGCATTTGGGTGATCTGGATGAGCTTATGTTGCTCATAATGATGGTTAGACTGCTGTTACAGGTACTTAAGCTAAGCAATTGTAAGCTTGCTAGCGTATGTCTATATAGTCTACAATACCCTTGTAATACAAGGAACCTAAGAGATAAAATGCACAATCTCTATTTCTAGGAGATCAATACTAAAAATGGTGTCTGATTTATAAGGAATGATTAAAACAAAACTATTATTAAGACCAATGGACCAAAATCAAAAGAAGACTAAATAAGTTATGATCAACAACAGGAACTGATTATACACAGATCTATAATCATACCCTGGAAACTAATCTTCTAAAAAAATAGTGGATGCTCTTTCAGATTACATATTTATAATTGGTTGGACAAAAAAACAGGTAAATGTACTTTAGGGAACAATACTGTATTGCCAAATAATGGACAAGAGAAGCTAATTAATCTTTAAATCTGTAATAAAATTGTTTTAATATTCTGTAACAGGATTGTTTTATATATTAAATATGTTTTTTAGTTTATAAAGGCCTTCATACTTAATTTCTTTCTTAAGTTCTTATTTCTTAACTCTTGTCAACAACATAATGTTCTTACTTACTACTAAACTTCATCTAAAGTACTATCTGCAATAAACAGTATGCTTGCATTTTTTTAATAAGGTATGACCCAAAGTGGTGACCTAAAACATTATGGTGACTGACCTAGTATTGGTCTGTGAAGCCCCACTGTTTCTGAAATATCTTCACTTAGATGCTTGGCTTGAACTTACACAATGATGTGCAAAACTACAAGATGCTTACAGTAGTCTATTGATCCATATGTAAGCAGCGCTGTCAACACATTTCCTACAAGCTGTGTTTTGTGAAGTCTTCTAATACCTCCTGTTATTCTAATTTCCAAGATGTGAATGGAGAAATAAAGGACCAGGAGGCCAAAAGTCACACAATGGAAAACTGGCAGATTTAAAAATAAAACCCAACATCCATGAGCCTGAAGAAGAGGACAACAGATCCATGCCCCTGGGAAGCACAGAACTGGAATTTTCTCTAGTGGCTTCAAGAATGGCAGTCTTTGAAATTCAGATATTATCAGTCTTAAGAGTGTTACCAGCATGGGAGATGATGTCAAAACCTGTTCCCAGCATTTCAGTAAAAGATCTAATAATTCAAAAGACTAAACAAGAAACACCAAACATCAAAAAATTAAACAGACTTTCAAGTTCGATGTCTGCCTTGAATATAATGTTCATTTAGAGAATGTTCCTCCCTCTGAAGGATGTGAGATATGGGAAATAATTGGTGAGAGTTTTCAAGTAAAAAAAATATAATCACAACTTTCTCTTATCTCTGCCTGTGTTCTAATACAGACACTCAGAAATTTATGGGAAGCATAGCAACTAATTTACGTGTCTGAGAGAGGTAGCAGTGTAAGAAGGAGACATGATAATTATTTCTTGAATGTCGAAGAAGCCTGAAGTCAAACACTTACTGTGAAGTGGTTAGTAATTTGAAAATTCAGGTTAGAATTAGAAAGGAATATTAATCCTCTCATTTCAAGCTCTGAGACTTCCCTCTATTTCTGCCTAAGAGTTTCTGCCTATGGCAAACACATCATAAGAAAAATATGTTTATCTCATGAATAAAACAGTCCATCTTGCTATTCATTTTCAGGAGCCTGGAGGCTTTTAGCATTTCTGTGCATAAAGACAAAGAGCTCACCTGCTAACCTGAAATGCCACAGAGAATTTCTGCATACTTCAGCATCATTTTTCATATACAAAATATGTAAAAACTATTTTAAAACCACGTGGATAATAGGAGGGGAAAAATAGGAGAGGCAAATGTTGCCAAGTAAACAGGATAGTTTGTAGCTGGCATGAGTGGGGACACTTATAGTTTAAACAATCTGGCCTTAATCCACTTATTTGGGTGCCACATAATTTTATGTATTTACAATCACTGAACCACATTGAAAGAGGAAAAGGTTAACATCTCTATTTTTACTAAGGATGACCTGAGGCTCAAAGGACCAAGGAGCAGATGATCAAAGGCTGTCCTCCAAGCTGAAACAAATTCTTGGCTTTCACAACCAGAAATAATTCTTCAGTGAATTCTGTGGAGATTCCTGGTCATAAAATCTAAATATGTACTGATTTTCTTGCATGCAAGTTTCTGAGTTTTCTCTTTTATGTGGACAAGAGCTTCATTCTGCCTTGAAAAGTCTACTTTCATTATAATCTAAATTAGAATAATAAAGTTTTGCTAGCTAATTTTTGCACTTTTAAAAAGTGTGCTCTGAACAGCAGGCTCTTGATAGGAATTACAGACAGATGTGATGTACTGAAAGAACTGAACAGAAGAATTAAAAAACTAAACTGCATAACATTGCAGAATTAACTTGACATTACACTCTGCACATGTATTATACCACTGACCCTATCTCTTTATCAGTCCATCCTAACTGCCTTTAAGTGACTTCAAGGAACAGGCAATTTTCAGGTGATGAATTCGTAGCATCTTGTTTATTTGGCCCTTGTCTTGGGGTCTGCTGGCAATCACTGCCAATAACAACTAGCAACAGCAATAGTAGTAGTACCGGTAAAACTTTCAGTATTGTATTTAGACTCTAAGCCTGTTTTTCAACATTTCTACTGGCTTACTAGGTGTCTTGTATCAGGCCTGCCTACACCCTAGTACTGGACCTGGGCACCAGTGTGAACCCCCTAGGGCCTGGTAATCCTTTGATTAACTGTCATCTCCCATCCTGGGTGCTGAAGGCAAATAATGATGTTCTACAGGTGCCTGTTTCATTCCATTATTGATGAAAACAGCCCAAACACTGAATTTACATTAAGTGCCAGTCAGACAAAACTAAGAAAAATCAACAGAGACCCTGTCAGTTTCCTATACAGCTCCAAGCAGAAAAGTGTATATTTGTGGCCAAATTTTTATACATGATGAACATTTTTACATTGTAAGGTAATGAAGTTCAAGAAAATTCTCAGCATGAAAGATTTTCTTCTGACTATATTGGGGTCAATGTATCACCCACAAATAACACAAGGTGGTGGCAGTGTAAACCAGTAAAATACTGTTGCACCTATTCAACAAACTGTATCTCTATAAAGCACAGGAAAGCTTTGTGAAATTTTTCTTTTGTAATGGACTTAATTTGTTATTGAAAACAAAAGGTGAATACAAGAAGTCTGGTAATACAGTAATTTTTTTAGACATAATTTTCCAGCATTTCATTGAATAAGCTCTGTTCCTTTAGCAAAGTGACAAGTATGTTAATATTATAAAAATGCAAGCAATTTTCCTTGACACTAGCAATACTTAACAATATTCCTTTAAAGTAAGTAGAAAATACACACACAGAATTTAAATTCAAATTCTATTAAGGAGTTTAACTGTGAAAGATCAAACACAGTAGCAAGAAAAAAAAATTATAGCTGTAACTTTAATTTTTCACCCTCCCTGAGATTCGTAGTGTCAAAAGCTGCATGAATTTCATGGTCTTTCAAGCCTTGATTACATTTTCTTTGAAATCATATCTCCATGGGATCTCAAGGTTAAATAATTTTCATTGGCCTCAATTCAAGCTGTTGGATTTTTTTTAGAGGTTCTTGGGTTAATGACAAGCAAGTAATATACAAATAAAACACCAACCTCTAAATTCCTACAGTTGAAAGGGAAATAAATACAAGTAAATCATATGCTACTTTCTTTCTCTCTCAGAGACAAAGAGAAGTTCAATAAGTTCAAACTCAAAAGGATCCTCAGTGGCTGCAGCAAAGAAAAAAAAAAAATTAATTCTGTATGGAAAATATTTCTGATGTCAACTGCTGACTTACCGAGTGTCTTTATTCCTGTTACTGTCTGCAAAGATAAGCTGTTGTAGGACACAAGCTTGAACTGCAGCCAGTACTCCACATGGGCCACCCTGAGGGGAATAACAGGACACTCCATGAGCAAAACAATTTGCACTGTTTGATGCTAGTGAAAACTTTTGCAAGCCATGAGCTTCCATTTAGGCTTAAGCCATTCTTTCATCTCTCTCTTTCCATCCATGACTTTGTAGTACTCTCTGTCACTCTATTTTTTTTGCAAGCCAGTGAAAATCAGTGTTACTAACTGGTATTGTTTCCCACCTATTTTTCCTGAAAATGCCTAGACATCTATAATGTCAAAGGAAAGGTTTTTTAAAATCTGTTCTGTGATTATGCAAACAAATGAAGGATCTCCTGACGCCTATTGAGCCACAGTCTACCTTGACTTCCAGAGAGAAATCAAATCTGACTGTTTTCCAAATGGTGAAAATAAGCCTTGGTCTTTTACCTCCTCTGAGCACTATGCCCCCCCTCAAGTTCCCACTTACATCACTAAACAAAAATTTCAGTTTTATGTATAGTCCTCTGCACCAGGCAGCTATCTCACTGGGGAAGAAAGAAAATGAATGAAGTTTGAACCTTTCAAATAATTCATGTTGAAAAAAAATCACAATACCAATAAATACCATATTAACTTTAAACTTTATGGAAAATAGATAAATAGCTGTTCTGAAAGACTGTGGGATGGAGTAGCAATGTATTTCCTTCTCCTTGCTTATTCCCTGCCATCTAGCCCACCTGACCCTATTGCACGGCCAAGACCTGTTCCTATGGGTTAACTATATGGCAGAGACAGCTGCACAAGTTGTCCTGAGAAGCAAATGGTATGCCCTTTTCTTGTCTAGAAAACTTCATCCAGCATAACTCTCCTTCCCTTGTCACTCAATTCTCTCCCAGGTGCCTCATATCATATTATTTACTCAAGTAGTTTGCTGAGGAGACAGAGAAAAGTCATCATTTGTCTGGAACATCTAAGCATGAACGGAGCAGGCTATGTAGGACACAAGACTAACATCACAGATACCACAATACCACACATCACATTGGTAGTACTGGGAATTACTGCAACTTAACAGAGGATTCAGCATATTAAATCCCACAGATGCTGTCCCACGTGTCTGTCAGCACATGCTGCCATTCTCAGAAATGGGTTCACTCTTAACATTAGGAAGTCCATTACTTTAACACAGGTCCTCCCTAAACCAGCATCCCATATAGGCTGATGTATCAGTGCCAGCTTTGTCTACCGAGGTCACGTAAGAAAAACCATGAGAGTAAGAAAGTATGGACCACCCAGCAGGTTTTCTGGAGAGTCTGTGTTCTGATTTTAACCCATGCCAAAGTCTATGCTGTTGTTACTCTCCATAGCATGAGATTAACCCAGGATCACACTGCTGTCATATGCTACAGCTGCGCCCCTGATTTCCACTGTAGATCACAACCAGGTTGTGATAAATCAGTTTAGGATTTGTCAAACTCCTCTCAAAACCATGGAGCAGAATGAAAAGTGCAGCCAGCACTGCTATTTTCAAATAGCAATGTGACCAAAGTGATCAGTTTAATTCTAAGGTTGTCCTAAGTATGGCATCAAGCCTAAGGGAATGGGACTTCCAGGTACATGCAGTATGTACAGTATGCAACCTAGAAAATAAAGGTCCTGTAATCAGAAAATAGCTTAGATATTGATACCTTCCATTTTCTCATTTATATTACACACACACTACCTCTCTATAGTTACTTACATAACTAATGAGTGAATCATCTGAAATATATAAAGGAAAAAAGCAAGGTTTATTTCAGTCCACCAGGGAAAGCCTCCCAGTCAAAAAAATTACAGGAACCATTCTAAATATCTTCTTATTGCACCACAGACACTTAATGTAAGAGAGAATCAAACATTTGTTCAGCTGAAATGAATTTTGGAAGTGAGGAGGAATATATTACCTATCTGAAATAAACACATCTAAGCAAAACACTCTGGTTTACCATTCCTGTTGTGGAATTTACGGTAGGAAATTTAATGGCCAGTGAGTCACTAGAAGTGATGAGATATCCTTTCTCTAGCAGTAGGGTCTGGAAACACCAAAGCAGCATTTACTGTGGACCAGTGAACATTACTGCCATGGTTCCTTTTGGAGTTTAAATTAACATTTAATATCTTTTTTCTGCTAGGTTTTCTTTAAACATAAGCAACTTTTCTCTGAGATCATCAGCCTAATGAAATATTTAACTAGACAAGGTAAGTTAATTAAACATCTTAATGACATGTTTATTAGCCATTGTCCTTGCCCCAAAGCCTCTCTTCCTCTCATTTCTGTATAGTACATAATGGTCTACTTCTCTCAGGCCAGATAAAGATTTTCTGCATCAGCGCAGAAGCTTAATGAGTGTTTTGTAAAGAGGAGTCTACTCCTTCCCTAGTCTTTACTGAAGGCCTCAGATCCTTGCTCTTTAAGAGAAGAGACCTGGTGCATGGATGTCCCAGAAGCATATGTACAGAGTCACAGGGCAGAGACAAAAGCATTAAGCTGTAGTTGAGGAGGATGCATTTTTACTATGGATCTGTTTGATTCTGGAGGCAGCTACACATCCTGCACCCTGCGTGTGGTCCCTGGTCTGAGTCTACACATTGGCCAGCTGAGAAACCAGGCTGACCAACTGCATCTGGCATAGGGAGCAGAAGGACAGTCTGAAGTACTGCAGTCTGAGTCTGTAAGAGGCAGGTGCAAGGTTGAGAAGATAGACACCAGATGAGTGAGTCTCCCACTGAATGCCCTAGACCAGAGAGATCTTTGTTAGCACCAAAAATTTCTATGGATTGGGTATGTGCTTTCCAGGCTGACCCTAGTCATAGCATGGTGGTTTTACCAGCTCGGGTCACCACAGGGACCTCCTGGGGATTTTAGAAAGGGCCACTTGGTAGATGATGCCAAGGAATTGATGAAAACCTTGTTTTAGGGAGGAGCTGGAATCTTGTGGCTGGAGTTCAGAATTACAGAAACATGGCTGCAAAAGAGGTGGTCCCACCAGCCATCCCAGAGTCCCAGCCTCAGTGACACTACAGGGGCATTTGTTCCCTTTTATTTTAGAAATGAGCTTCATCACATGACCCCCATATCTTTAAGCAGCAAAAATCTCCTTGTGATTTCCCAGGCACTGCAGGCAATTTTTGCTATGTCCTCCCATTTTGAGACAGATGAAGCTCTATCTTAAATTTGTTAAACTCTGCCCCCCCAATTCCTTTATCTCTTAAACTCCACCCTTGATTTATGCTCTTTTATTCTTTTACCACCACTAGCTTTCAGCTGAAGTGGCTTGTCTTCCTCCCTACGAATAACTCCCCATCACACACACATATGTGCACACTTTCTGTAGCTACTTTAAGCTTCCCTCAGAAATATTTCGTCCATCTCAAGTCTCCTAAGAAGATCTGACAAGGTCACATCATCCACTGGTAACTAGAGAAGTTAAAGAAAGAGAAGAGTCTTTAGAAGACTTTTTTTTTTACTGCTGAAACACACAGCCTTTGTAAACTCGGTGTAAAAAGCAAAGATCACTTTAAAGAAATCACTTACAGTACCTTTTTTTGCACAATGCCGTATTTTAACTGTGGTATGTTATTAAAAGTAAAACTCTGTATTTTCCATTCTTCACTGAAGCAACAAAGACTAGAGCCAAACAAAAGATTTTTTAATTCCTATAAAAAAAAAGGAAAGAAAAAAGTTCTCATTTTAAAAACAAATCAAAACATAGATACGTTTTCTTGCCGTAATTTGTAGAAAAGAAAGGAGGAGTGTGGAAGGGTAATGACTAACTCACTACAACCACCCTTTTCTGTTTTATACATACTGTAAATAGCAACACTCAAATGAAAAGGAGCAATTTTTTCCTTTTCCTGCAATATTCCTTCAACTCACAATGCTGTGTGCTGCTCAGCATAGGAAACTGTTTATGCAGATTGTCTGGGGCACAGTTTCCCATGAAACCGTTACAGAATATTGACTTAAATTTAACAGCTAGAAAAGCAACGCCTACTAATGGTTACATGAGGGAGAAAAGGACCCTGCTGAACACAGTATGGAGAAAAGGCAGCCAGTTTTGCCTGTCAGAATTGCTGGTATGAGATAAATGTTCCTCAAACGTTTAACTGCTGTATGTCGGATGGCATATCAGCATGTGCCAAATTCAGATCTTGGCCCTGAACAACTGCAGACCACTGCTATTCAGGAATAGCTACACTGAAGAAATTGCATTCATGCTAAAGTAAAGCTGAGTAAATAAGAACAGACTACTCAGTGTTTGTATAGTTACTTGGACCTCTTTGATCTAGAAACGAAATTGGAAGACACCCTCATTATCTCTTCTCTGTTTTTTCTTTCCCTCTGTCTGAATGGAAAAGAAAATATTAAAAGTATTTAATGCTTCCATTTCTGCTTAGAATGAGGAAGGTAAGCAAGGGATAAACAGTGATAGGGGAATAATAAACTTGTTCTAAACCACTGTCAATTTAAAGGACTGGAGAATAAGCACGTGAATAACTGACTGGAGGCATTAATAAAATAATACAAGCTTCATTAATTATAGCTATTATCTGTGCTTCAAGTGGGCTGATGCATTCTGGCATGCTCTTCTGATATTTTTCTGAATTTTGGCCAGGCATCCCTACATTACTTTTTCACCTGAATACCAAGTAAGGAATATACTCAGGAGTGAAACAGCACATATTAAATCACACACAAACATGCAACACATAGCAACCTACTGCAGCTTTGGCTAACTTAACTGAAAAAAACATTCTCACACATCTATTTATATTTACCATCATAGTTAGTCTTACTTTTGCAAGAGAAATATCAATTGCCTTTGGTACTACTTGAAGCATATACAGTGTTGAAAGATCTGGGTTCTTACTAACTTCTTCAGTTGTTTCTTCATCCTCAACATCAACTAAAAGAAAAAAAAAAAATCATATAATGAGTTGGATGAAAAAATTGCTTCCCCCAGCAGGCTCAGTGCCAGGGGGTCACCGATATGACAATTAACACTTTCTTGTCATCCATCTTTATAAAAAAGAAAATACAGTTTTAGTCAGAAAGAACAGATAAAAAATACATGAGCCAGCCTTTGTTTGATTACTTCTTAATGACTTCTTCACACAGTCTTACCCAAGAAATAATAGCAAATGCAATTACTCTGACTCAACTAAGGGTTACAAAAGAAGCAACTCATACATATTTGGTTACAGCTGCTCTGAAGAATACGATGGCAAAAGCCAAACTGAAGCTTGACGTAACTTACCTAATTCTAGGACATCTTTCGTCTGGTCTTCTTTACAGTAAGTGGATGTGGGAGACTTCCTACATTAAAATTAAGCAAAAAGCAAATAACCAAATGTTCACTTACAATGAGAAAAGTTGTTGGAATAAACAAGAAGAAATATGGAATATGCCCACACAAAGATATATTTTTTTATGTGTGTGTAAATATATGTGTATATATATCTACATACGGGGTGGGTGGGGGGTGGGTGTGGAGGTATGTGTGAGCATGTGGAGAGAGAGAGATAATAAAAGATGCAGAAGATGATAGATAAAAACATATTCAATGGCTTTCACCTTTAGTTTTTAAAATGTTCTATACAAAGGAGCTCAGTCTCATATTTTTGTATAAAGAAATAAATGGCGTTAGAGCAAAAACTTTTTCAGTGGAAGAAAGCAGAACTTCAGAAGTTCATCAGGAAAAGCCACCAGCACAGAGCAATATACTGCAATTGATTCAGGATTTCAGTTCTCTTTCAACATCAGTTTCATTTCATTTGTGTGATTTCAGTATGTATCAGGTCCTGCAAGCTCATATACAGGGGCAGATTTTATACTGCCCTGAATTTCAAGTGAGGATATTCAAGTATATGTGACTGCCTCTGAGTTCAAAGGATCAGGACATAACATAAAATTTACATCCCTGATGGGGATCAGGATGAGATTCAAATTAGTCATTAAACTACGTGAAATATCCAAATAATATAAGTGGGAATAGGTGGTAGACTGGCTTCCTTTACCAGGGTAATTTTTTAATCCACTAATAGGTAGCAGTTGTTCAACTGCCCTTGTGATTTAATTGTATATTACATAAATAACAGGTTAAAAATTCATATAAACAACTACTAAAAGGACTAAGCATTTAAACTTGGCTGTGAAGTCAGAACTTAAATAGAATGTTAGATCTTCAGAGATGAGATGGGTTTATTCTTTCGGTTGAATTCATACCAAAATGAATTCAGAACCAAGAAAAAGTTTCAAATAACTACTGTAAAAAGATGATGGGGTTTGTTTTTTTTTTCCAAAAGAGCAATACTGCATCATTGGCTTTTGCTTTGGAAAAAAGGTATTGCACTCACAGTCCTTTCAAAAATAGTATGGAATAATTTCCTCAGCAACATTCTTTGTATGCACGATATTATTATAGCAACAACTGCTGTCATATCACATACTTTCCATTAACTTAGTTTCCTTTTTCAGTGTGTGAAAGATGAATAAAAACAGAACACAGACATATCATATTCAGGGCTTTTCCAGTTCAAAAGCATTTTGGCACCTTTCTCACTGATAATCTTTGATACTGTAAGAAAAGAAACACCTCTACTTCTCTATGAACAAGTGAAAGGGTTTTGCAATGAAATGTGGACGGCTATAATTCAGAAAAGATAGAATGGAAATGAATCACCCATGTTATTAGGGACTTGAGGTAAAAATAAATAGGATGCCCAGCAGGTCAATATAAATAAGAGGACTGAGAGCAAATTTGTATAGTGGCATAAGTAGTATTGAGCTCTCACTGAACATAACAGTACTTTTAATGTGATATAGAGTTTAATATAGTTGACTGTGGTATATTTTAAAATACAATCAGATCTCACCTTGCTTTTTTGCTAATACTGAATTTCAGCTGATATTCCTTTCTGCTAGCTACTTGCTAGTATTTCATCCCTCCTGGTGAGGGAAAGGGTCTCAATGACACTAAATTTGCCAATAAAATGTTTTTCTGCCAAGCACTCATGTCACTTAACTGTACTTTGACATAACCACAAGCCACATTTTTGTTTTGTCTGAGACTGCACACTATTGTCTTTTATTTCCTAGAGAATAATGTGTTTCTTCCTAGGTTAACCCATTTCGATTTAGTATTGCAAAAACAGAGCTCTTAACACTTTAAGAATGCAGCACTACAGGTTACAGCATCCTATCCAGCCTCAGTTGCTGCTTCAGAAGGGCTTGGGTCTCTTATAGGTACTGTATCATATCTCGTAGCTTCATTAGATGTCCTGGATACCTTAGAGTCTCAAATAGCACTATATGCCTATGTTCAGGCATGTAGAACACTGCCTACATCAAATTAGCAACCCAAACACTTCTCAGTAGTGTTTCATCTCAAAAGATCTATAAATGAAAATAAATTCAACTATGGTACAATTCATATATAGCTCACCTGGTACCAGTTTTTGTAACATTATTGCTTTCTGGAAAGTCTAAAAAATTTTGGTTCTACACCCATTCCAGGAAGAACCAATGCTGGGATGCAAAGTGCTTTGAATTGTCAAGGCTGAGAATTCCCATCAAGCTGAGGAAAGCGCTGACATGAAAGATTGATGGAGGGTGTTTTCTGGTTAAGAGGGGTATTTTTGCAGGTGTAGGTTCCCTCCTTAAGGGGAGCTTGTGTTTCTCAAAACATTGTCAGGACATTTATTGCAATTTCCATTTCAGCAGATGGTTACTGTTCCAGGAAAATTTATTGTACATGTAAAACCATACAGTTAGAATACTGAGGAAGGGGGAAGTCATCCATCATGGCAGAAAAATGGGACAGGAAGAAAATAAGTTTCATTATAAACATACTATACAGTACTTTCTCTAAATATTTGAACATTCCTATCTGATCTTTATGTATTTCAGAAAACTGAATTTACTCAGAATAGCTGAACTCGCAGAGAAAGCACTTCTTGGCACAATAATGTATGTACATTCCACTATTTCCTATTTATACTACCATACACAAGAGGTCAAATAAACAAAGGGGCTTAAAAAATAAACACTGATGATCGGTGGCTTTAAGATGACTGTGTTGGTAAAACTTATTTCACTGCCTGATTACAACAGCTTTTCCGCTGGACATATACCTTTTCTGCATAATAATTTAGTGTCAGCAGGATGCCAAGAAGTCAGAATGCAATCCTCTGGTCTTTTGCTGTTATGCCATATACAGACATATATGACTTTCTTGGTATAGTGAGTAAGATCTGGAGAGTAGGTAAGAAAAAAATTAGACTCTGTTGCTATTTGCAAAAAGGTAAACAAGGCCATTATATGCGATGCAGCTTGCCACTGCTTTGGGGCAAAAATATAAAACCAGAATTATTAAAAGCAATTGTAAAAATGCAAAGAAAATGGATCATAATCAATACTAGGCAATATATTTCTATGGGAAAAAGACCTTGTCAAGAAGATTTAATATAAATTCTGCCATGTTTGCAAGTCTGGTTGACAAAGGTAACAGATCTCATACACTTAATTTCTCCAAATTTCCTTTTTAGTTAAGACCTGCATCTGATTTGATTGGCACATGAGCAGTATGAAAAATTAATTCATGAACAGATGGCTCATTGACAGATATAAAAAAGCTAAATGAAAAAATTGCCATTGAAAGGGTCATTTCTAATAAGCTCACACATGAATCTGTGTTTGTCCTGCTGAATTTTATTAACTGTAGTGACAATTCAGGAGAAAGCTACATCTTTGCTGAGAAGGTTTGTATATGAAAAAAATATTATTATAATCACGGCTTGAGCTACAAGATGGTTTGAACTGCGTGATGAGTTGGGCTCACCTGAATAGAATGGTCTCATGGGCAATGAATGAATATTTATCTCCAGCCATAAAACCATACTGACTATAATGTAAGTGTAGCTCCTTTATTCATACTGTACTCTATCAAAGATTTTTCAGTGCAACACTCCCACATTGGAATTTTCAAGGAGCACAGTACCACTCGTGTGAACTGACCATTACATTCAGCCACTCAAAACAGTTGCCAGCAAAATAAACAGGTATCAGCAAAATAAAACTCCATTCCATTGATTCCATTATATAAAGGTGCTTACAAGACACCAGCTGAGACACTACGTAAAGCATTGAGAAGGGTTCCCAGACTTCAACGTTCAATCAGTTCATATCAGTGGAGGTGAATACAATCCTCCATTCTGTTTGTCGTACATAAAGTACCCACTCTGACTGGTTTTGGCCTTCAACTTTTAGGACATTTATTTTTAAGGATGTAGAATTTTCGTGGCCTTACATTTCCTGTCAGAAACCTCAGATTTTTAACAGTCCAAACCACTGTAACCTGACGAATTTTAGCAAAATAAATTATCTTCCTGAAAGCTAATATCAAATGTTAAATTGGAAGATGACAAAAGCTTACACTGAAGAGTGGGGCACTTTTCTTATCTCATTTTCTTATAAAAAATGGTGAATACAGATAACAGCCTATTGGTAAGCACATATACTGCAGAGAGAGATTTTACCTCCTGGTAAAGTAGTCTTAGGGAGATTAACACATAGGGGGACAAAAATTCCTTATGCTACCTGCAAACAACAGATTGTTTTTAAGGAGTGGGTAATTTCTTATGCTGCTTCCTACTGTGCTCCCCCGAAGGCTCGTATGTAGACACAGTGAAAGGAAGTGGTGTGAAGCTCTATGAGCAAAGTAGGATGTATATTGTCTGTTCTTGCTTTACATTTGAGAAGATCTAGACTCCCTCTGTATTTGCATGAACAAGGCAAATTCTCAAATGACTGAATGCATTTTAGGCAATGGGTTGGACCTTTCCAGTTTTACATCCTTTCCAAAAATAAAGAAATGATACAGAAGCCATTTGCCATTTCCAGTAATTGCAAAGTGCTTCTTCCTATGGAGTGCTGGAAAAATACTAAAAGGGCAAATGGCAGCACACACAGATGTTATGTCGAAGGCTCTGATGCCATAATTCCATTGGCACAAAACAAAAGTCACAAGAGTTACTTTTATTTTAGGTTCTTTTTTCCGGTCCAAGCATTATGTTATAAAAGGTGTTATGCAACTCCAGATACTTGAAGGTTTTCACTGCTGAGTGATTTGGCAACTACAGTATCTCTCTCTCTGTTTTTGTATATACGCTAGTTAAATCCATATTCCCCAAAGATGACCCCATTTTGTTTGACAGCCATTCTTCTGGTTGCCAATTGCAAGAGACAAATAAAGACTTATTCCCCGGCTGGCAGCTGCACACACTCCAGGAGGGTTTGGTTAGTCTCTTAGGGAAGGTGCCGACTGCACTATTCTTACTGTGCTTCCTGTATACAAAGCCACACCGAAGCATTGACGAAAGCTTGAGATGACGCCATGTGCTTCTTCATGCAGCTTAAGGACAATGCCTGGTGCTATGCACAGATCACAAACTGACAAAGATGGAAGGAAACATGCAAAGGTAATTTACTATTAGGCTGCTCCAACTCTGCATTCTTTTCCATTCTTTTGCCTGAAGTGTTGCACTCTGACTAAACTCCTGTTTCCCAGAAATGCCACCATTGCCCAATACATCCTCTTCCTCTTATAGTGGGAAAAATTTAACGAATTTCTCAGACATTGCTCATACGCACTGCATGTCACTGAGTATGCTGGCATACACTGAAATCAGTTGGGGTTTTCTGACTGATTTTAAACAGGCTGTAGTTTATAACGATATGGCCATCTGAGCTCAGACCTCATTTCACAGAATAGGCTATCAAGGTGATGAGTACTTACTTTCTACCCTCACAGGAAAAAATTCCTCAATCACCTGTGTCAGGAAGTTATCATCAGTGCAGTCAGAAACCTCCTGGATTGCTTGTGCTCTGCTTTGTTGCTTATGCTGATGGAGGGAATGTCAAATCCTGCTCTGGACTTGTTCAGAAACTCCTGGCCAACATTCTCTGCCAATGTTCTAATGTAAATCAGCACAGCATGTGGCCAGGAATGATGCAGGATAAAAATGTGTGAGAGGATCTTGGCAGTTTTAGGTTTCAATCACGTATAACTGACAGGTATAGGCTTGGTCCTCACACAGAAAATAAGCTCGTTTATTCCTGTTAATAACAGAAAGCATGAGTATTAATCTTTTAAGGACCATAACACTTTCAAAATATTATTTTGAAAGTCTCAGATATGTAAAAGAATACAAAAAAAACTGCACATATTTTTAAAGGACTTAAAGGATTTCTTTGAGGAAGATTAGTACTTTGTTTTCCTCTAAGGATCTCCTAGCTCCATAAAAGTGAATTTTCAGGGACTTTTTGTTGGAACATATGAAAGGGAAAAGGCAGGAATTTTCAGTAACACAATGTGTTCACCTGTATTCATCTCCATTCAGGATGAAGAAAGCCATAGGTGGTTCAGACAGCAAACTAAAGCCATTCACTCCTTGTCAGTCTTACATAGAAATGCAGGGAGTTGAAGGGAAGTACCTTTGCTATAGGAACACATATTGCCTTACCACAGAAGATTAGACTGACTTAATAATTCTACTATAAAGGCCAATTTGGAGGAAAACACACTAAAACACTGAGGAGACGTTTTGCATTCAATGTGCTTGAAACTGAAAGTAAGAAGGCATATGCCTGTGATAAACTGCAGTGACAAATGGGCTAATGTGATTTTATAGTGCTGAGAATCATGCCCTGAGCAGCCGGTGACTGTTCTTATGCCGTATTAGTGAGACTCACAGTGCAATAAAGTTAGAGCAGTCCTTAACTACATGGAAGAAATATAAAACAAATCAGTAAAACCTAACAGAAAAACAACAGCAAAATTTCAGAGCAGGAAAGATAAAAATACAAGCAGGCGATATAAGCTTTAGACAAAAAATGTCTAAATGAACATGAAAATTATAGAAAAGTATTTTAACAGAGGCAAATATGTAGCAAGGAACAGAAAGATCAGTCAAAAACCAACTTTAGCTACGGATAACAGGGCAGTAAAAAGCAAATGCAAGGTGAATATAAGGGAAAAATTCCTAAGACTAAGGATGCTAGACACTGGAATATATTCTCAGGGAAGAGGTGTTACCTGAGTAATTTAAGACTGGACTAGACAAAACCCTGGAAAAAGTATTACAGCAAATATATATATATAGAAATGAATAATCTGCCATAGAAACAAATGACCTTAAAAGGTCTTTTCCATCTGTAAATTCTAAGATTCTATGAAATATGAGTAATGTTCCACTAAGGAACTTGGTATCTATGGCAATTCACTAACCCTACCCTATTTGTGTTAGAATGCGCAGCAGTGCTAGAAAAAGGCTTATTATCAAATAATAAGTGATGTTTTGGGAACCACTAAAGAGTGCCCAGCTAAGGCAAACTCAGCTGAGAGACTATTGCAGGAAGAGAAATTCTGGCCCTGAACTCACTGGCGCTTGCTTTCCTGGTGGTAGAGATGAAGTGCATCAGAGATATTTAGGTTTTGGTTGGAAAAGGCATCTGAAGCCAAGCTACACAGTCATAAAATAGTCCTTACTGTCTGAAATATCCATCTGTACTGGCAGACTTCTGAAAGGAAACCACTAGCTCACATTCAGTTTGTAGCCAAGACTGATGGCAAGGCAAAGGAGGGTATGGCAGACGCAATTAGAAGAACCGGATAAGTAGGGTGATTGTTCACAATGAAAGGATGAGTGGAGAATCAATTATCTTCCTTGCTCCTGAAATTGTATTATAGATGTCTGCCTTTGGACAATGGGATCCACTGCTGTATCCTTTTGTTCACTAATGGCAGGAGGAAATTTTTGATCTGATGTAATGATATTCCTATTTCTTTTTGCCTTTGTGATAGCCATTCCCTTTTAGTTTCTATGAAATTGGCAAGATATCCTTAACTTCAGGTCCTGATTGCTAAGTCCTTTTGTTCCCCTGGGTCTTTGATTCCAGTTTTACACTTTTGTCTTCTTTCATTGCTCTGATTCTAGTTTCTATGCTATTTTTCTTTGAATTGGGTGAGGGAGGGTGGTTGGCTTTATACTTGAAAACTAGAAGTTCAAACATCGCAATATGTTCTTCTTCTTAACTACCAGAGGTGAAACTGAGGTCTACAGATAGTATCTGCCCATCTAACTCAGCACAAGGTGGTTCCACTACACTGCAGAACTGCCCAGTCAGAGCGCAGCTGGCCAGCTCAGAATTACTCATTTAGAAACTATTCAGCTGAGGACTAAAGGGTTTCCACATCCCTATCACACCTTACATTGATAGAATTAAAGGACATGGAAAATTAGGAGAGCACTTCAACTTCAGTGGCTGCATAAGCAGCAATTGTAGTATGTCTCTGTAGCTGAGACAAAAGAACTTTCTCAACTGCTGTGAAGTGGTTCTGCTTGCCTTTCCCCAATTTTGTTTGCTCAAGCTGTGAAACATGGGGACATCTTGACCTTCTAACACCATTTAGCTTCCCCAAATAACTTATTATTCACCATGGTCTTTCTGCAAAAGCAATAGAAAAATTTTAATCCAAGGTCAGGCATCAACTTCAACAGCTATTTATTTTTTTACAGTTCCTAAAGGTCGTGAATTCCATTCCACTATAGAGCCCCATTCTTTATTCTGTGTGCTCAGTTTAGTGACAAATACTTGCTTCTTGTAGGGGACTCAGCATTAAGGAGAATCACAGAATCACAGAATGGTTGAGTTTGGAAGGGACCTCTGGAGGTCAACTGGTCCAACCCCCTTGCTCAAGGGAGGACTGACCCTACCTCAAGATATTAAAAGTGGCAGAGAACATTTCCTCACTGCCATTTAAGGCTCTGCCCAGGTTAAAAGACTTGGGAAAGTCTTTAATAGTTTGCTACCTTTGATCTGAATGTGTTCCTTCAACATCGTCTCTCCCAAGTTCCTGTGGAACTTGCAGCATTTTATCAAAATCATAACTACAGATATGGCAACTTTTTAGTTGGAATCTTCAATCATTCACTTGAATTGTGTATTTTTAACCATTATTTTTTATTCTCTTGAAAATCTCAAAATAAAAAAATTAAAAAGTAGTGAGTCCTCCACATTTTGCTTGTGCCTTGCACAAAACTGACACTACTGAGAGGAACAAGGACTCAACAAAAAGGAGAACAGTGAGAAATACTCCTTTCAGAATGAACTATAAACAGCAGCATCAAAAGGACCTGAAAGGATAGATGAGGTTTCAAATTCTCCACTGATTTGGCACTGAGACATAAATGTCATTTTTAACTTGTTAAGTTAAATGAAATTTCTATGAAGGAGTATGGAGGAATTACTGACATAATTCTGTATACAAGTGTGTGTGTGTAGTTTGATATCAATATACAAATACTAGATTATGTATTTGTCTCCATATGTTCTTGAAGAAACATTTTTCATTTCCTTAAAATGGAAGGTTCTACAGTAAAATATTAGGAGTTCTGTATACATTGTATCAGTTTATACAACCAGAAAACTCATCAACAATCTACCTTTGCATGATAAACTCACATAGGAAAATATCACAAACCGATTCACTGTTAATTACTTCTGCTGCATGATTTCTCTGTCAAAGCAAACCTTTACCTTTCCTTATTTACTTCATATATTTATGATTGCACTACTATTACGTAGTTTAGGCAGAAAAGAAATGTACTGTGGCCACTGAAGCATTTTATCTAAACTATTAAAAGCTAAAGCCATGGAATATGAAAAGTCAGAAAACCAACTCCTGAGAAAATTAAGTTTAAAACTCAGATTGAAATACTGTCCTTATAGTAATCTCCTGTACCTACAGATTCCAGCAACCAGCACGGTTACCATTACCAACACCACAACATATATGGCACAATAAACAAAATGCGATGCCTCACCCAGAGGGTGGTGGTAAATAGCTCCTTTTCAAATTGGCAACCTGTCACAAGTGGGGTCCCCCAGGGATTGATATTGGGCCCAACGCTGCTTAATATCTTCGTAAGTGATCTGGATGATGGGATCAAGTGTACCCTGATGAATTTACCAATGATACCAAACTGAGTGGGGAAGTGGACACTTTGGAAGGGAAAGCCACCCTGCAGGAAGACCTGGACAGGCTGCAAGAGTAGGCTAACGAGAACCTTAAGAAGTTCAACAAAGACAAATGTCAGGTCCTGCCCCTGGGAAAACATAACCCAGGAGTGCAGCACAGGCTGGGATCTACCCGGCTGGGGAGCAGCTCTGTGGAAAGGGAGCTGGGGGTCCTGGTGGACAACAAGCGCAAGATGAGCGAACAGTGTGCTGCTGCGACAAAGCCAGCCAACAGGATGCCGGGTTGCATCAACAAGGGCGTCACCAGCAGAGATAAAGAAGTCATTATGGCACTCTACTCTGCGCTTGTCAGGCCGCACCTGGAATGCTGTGCTCAGGTTTGGTCCCCGCTATACAAAAAAGATGTGGACAGGCTGGAGAGGGTCCAGAGAAGGGCCACAAAGATGATCAGAGGACTGGGAAGCCTGCCATATGAGAAAAGGCTGACAGAACGGGGTTTGTTCAGCCTTGAGAAAAGAAGGCTTGGGGGAGACCTTATCACCATGGTCCAGTATTTAAAGGGTGGCTACGAAGAAGATGGAGACTCCCTTTTTACAAGGAGTCACATGGAAAAGATCAGGGGTAATGGATACAAGTTACTCCTGGGGAGATTCCAATTGTACCCAAGAGGAAGATTTTTCACAATGAGAACAATCAGCCATTGGAATAATCTCCCCAGGGAAGTGGTGGATTCCCCAACACTGGACACTTTTAAGATTCAGCTGGACAGGGTGCTGGGCCATCTTGTCTAGACCGTGCTTTTGCCAAGAAAGGTTGGACCAGATGATCCTTGAGGGCCCTTCCAACCTGGTATTCTATGATTCTATGATGGAGAAACTAAATTAGCTGCTGTTTGCTTACAGCTGAGGATACATGAAGATTTGCTGCCACCTATATATTGCTTTTTTTTCTGGATTAATGAAAAGTAAAGGAATTCTAAAAAAAAAAGGCATATAGATTGCATTCACAATTACATCTGAGTAGGTATGTAAACTCTACAGCATATTATACTTTCTTTATGGAATAACTCCTAGTGACATAGAAAAGAATACAATCACGTCATAGAGAGCTATCATTGACCCAACAGAACAAAAATTTCTGTTCCCCCTGTAATACAAGGAAGAAAATAATCCTTTTGTTCTAATTCTTTGCAATCATTATTCTCCCATTTCTGGGGAAGAATTCAGACAGTGTATTACCAGGAACTACGTAAATAAATGAAGCTGCAGGTGAACAAATTGTTCTTCACCTCTATCTTTCTGTGATTAAAGGAATGAAGTGCACTCACTACGTAATGACAGTATGACTGCAAGGGGATCAACATTAAGTCTGGAGTACACTGAAAACACAACAAGCGATTTTCTATTAAAAGTCAGTATTTTATTACAGTTATGAGCAATTAGATAATAACTGCAGTTAAGCACTGGCCTTTTAAACCATCACTAGAGTTACCTGAATTTGAAAGCAGATGGTCTCAGCAGTAGTTCAACAAACAAGCAAAGACTACATCTGTATCATTAGTCTCCATTTGATTGATTCACTAACTTGATTCCATTTTTCTAAAAAGAAACAATGAATTGCAGCAATAGCAATGCAAATAAATGAACTTGCATATTTTTTTCCTATCTGTGGTAGGTGTGTTGGTCTGTCATTTTGGAAAACTTAGTGCTCACTCTTGAATTACACAGCTCTCTTTACAGGTAAGCATTTAATTTGGGTCATCACAGGAATCCAAATGCCTCCTCACTGTCAAGATAGCAAATAGTATCTGTTTGGACAAAGACAGAAGCTCCATTTCTTACTGAGGACAAAGTTTTTTTGTGAAATATGGTACTTGGAGGTCTAACTTCGTGTTGATATTGTAAGATTGAAGTAGCAAGTCACAAATCTGGCCTCTTGACACAGTTACCCTGCTGCACACACTTCATGCAGTAGATACGAATTAGATAGTTAATGAAAAAAAAGCATGATCATTTCTTTCATTAAAATGTGTGAGTCAAAATACTGTGGATCTGTATTTCTCCAGGATATTTTTATAGCTAGGTATTTCTGCCCACTCAGTTTGTAAGCATTTATTCGATAACATTCAGCTTGTCTTTTGAAGCATGGCAGTGGTTTTGCTTTATTTTTTCCTCACAGGTAGACAATGGATGCCTGCAGCCTGTATGCAACAGAAGCATTTTTTTGCATATGAGAAAAGAGAATGAAATAGTACAGCAAATGGAAGGAAAAATAAGATTTGTATGTCTTTAGTTTTCTATGGGAAACAAAAACAGAATTGCAGATGCCTGTGAATGAACTAGCTGTGGTTAATCCTACAGAGATTTTCAACTACTTATCTAAATACTTAGATTAGCATTTATGTCAGGGGCATCAGGTAGCAGTAACAGAGAATGGAAGAGAATCCAGACAAATATCCACTCCTACATTGTAATTTTTCATGCCTCAAAATGCTCAAGCACTCTGGCCAAATGCTGAAAGGCTCTCAAACACCGCAGGATTTGGCCAAAGGGATATAAAAGACTTGCAAGAGCCAGGCCTTATATTGTAATGGTCGATGTTTATCTGTAGTCTCACTTCCACTCTCTGTTACTTTCATTTAACTTCAGGAGTATCAGCAGTCTTGCTGATTTCAGTGTGAGTTTTCAGAAGCTCAGACCTCAGCATGAATTCAAATGCTTTACTGGCTTTAACTCAAATCATCTGGCAGGAATGTCCCCGTTTTGCTTTGGAAACAGATTATCACATGGACTCTGCTTAGGAAATAGCTCCCTCTTCTGTTCTCGCTGAAACCAATCCAGTCCTCTGCAGGAGGGAATCTATTTCAAACCACTTACTACAGCAATGGAGCACAGTACCACAGTACGTTGCACAAAATGGTGCACTGGGGCAGTCCCTGTTCAGTCCAGCTTCTACTTTTCTACTTACTCCACAATTACTGCATAAGGTTAGGAATTGTCAGCACGTCAAACTACAGCTGAGTGAAGTTAGTACAAGAGATTTCTTGGTCAGACGCAGTCTTCCCAAAGAATTTTATCCAGTCCAATATGCCTTTGACACTCATAAATAATGTACTATATATTCACTGATTATCAAATACCGGGAATACACTTACTCTTCTCAGCTTTGTTGGGGAGCTGTCAAAAGCCCGCTGAAGCTGTATTGTCTACCTCAATTAATGCTGAGCGTGAAGTAATAAACCATCCTGAAACTGGAAAGGATCATAGAGTCATAGAACACTTTGTGTTGAAAGGGACCTTAAAGATCATCTAGTCCCAACCCCCCTGCCATGGGCAGGGACACCTTCCACTAGACCAGGTTGCTCAAAGCCCCATCCAACCTGGCCTTGAACACTTCCAGGGATGGGGCAACCACAACTTCTCTGGGCAACCTTTTCATGTGATGGGTTAGCACTACCTTATACACTCTGTCAAGCTATATGAAACAAGAGTTGTATGGAGTCAGACCCTGTTGCTTCTGCTTCCACAGGGACTTACGAGCTGGCTCTCTGCATTCACACGGAGTCATGAAAGGCCTAATAAATCCTTCTGGAAGCAGAATATCAAAGGTGGATCTGCAGGCGCCAGTTCCAGTTCAGCAACAGTTGGACTTGTATTACCTGGGTTCAGCCATTATCTGACATAGCTCAGCTTTCTAGTACATTACATAATGGAGAACTGACCTCTTGTGGGTTTTAAGACTTAAGACTGTAGTACTTTGGCCTGTTACTCAATAATCTTTTACAAATGAAGTTAGCTAACACAGATAAATAACTGCATAATGCTGGTGGCTATTTTCAGTCGCTTTTTGGTTCCAGACAGGAAGCAAGTGCCACTCCTGGACCATGTGCAGCTCCAGTAGATCCCCAGTTTGTGAACTCCCACAGCCCATACCGTAAGTGTGGAGAGACCTAATATATCATTGCTTCTTCATGATCTCAACAGGGCCTTAACACACTGCATCTCAGGATTTATAAGAAATTAAACATGAAAACAAAATAGTAATAATAATTTTTAAAAAATCTGTGATTGCAGTTTTAGCATATTAATGAGGTTTTTCAACACTTAAAAAAAGGCAACAAACCTGGCTGCTGTTAAATTTAGTAAAACAAAAATACTACTTTATGGCCTGCAGAAGGGGATAATGGCATGTGCCTAAGTTTGTGGAGCAGTAGGTGATATAAACTTGAAAATATTTCTGCCAATAATAACACACACTCCCTTCTAGCACTGGGAGCACACCACAAGACCAACACTCAGGGTGCCAGAGCCCTATGTATGACTTTATTATTGACCTGCTGTGTGACCTGTAGCATGCAGGTTTCTCTCTACCTGCTCCAGTTTTCCCATCTGTAGTACGGGCAGAGTGATAATCACCCCCTGCTTAAAGTTGTTGAAGAGCTGCTGACAGCAAGTGCTAGATAATGAGGCAGCAGTTTTTATTATGCAGATTTTATATATGCACAGACAGGGCACAGTTGCCTTGCTCTGCTCAAACCTAGAGCATCTTCAGCAGTTCAGAATTCCAGACTGGTTAAACTCTGATGGATGACTCAACCTGAAGCATTTCAAAACCCAACCCAAGTCACAGCCCCACTACAAAGCAAGCTTTGAGATGTGGCAGTCTGGGCCCTACTGCTTTAGCAACCCCCAAATAAATAAAATCCCATGCCTCCCACTCTTCTCAAATTCTGCACAGAAAAAAAAAAACCAACCACAAAACAAAACAAATCAATTAAGAGTATAAGACAAAGAAAAGCCAAAAATACATATTTGGAGGTCACAGAAGGAGGCTCTTCTAAACCTTTTATAGCAATGTGAAGCAATGCAGCACAATAAAAAAAAATCTGAGCTAACTTTTGAGTAAAATACTTTGAGACACAGGAGCTGTGCGGCTGCAGCATCATGGTGCATGAGGACGCTAACTGGGCTTAGTCTAAATACTGCAATGACACGGGCTGTCCTGCTTCAAAGACACAGCACAGTGTCTCTGCATGGTACAGCACTGTGCTGGTAGCTAAACCGGCCTGCTTGGGCATGGCTTGGATATCTCAACACAGCAGTGCACTGAACCATGTGGACATATGCGTGCACTTGGCTGGTATTCCTTAATTTTATCCTCTGAGGTTTTCTGGATGTACTACTGCAATATTTAGAGGTAATCAACACTATTTCCTAAGCAGCAAGCAACATCTCTGTGGAACACTGTAGATGACCTTCACAGGTGGGAGTCACTTGTACTGCTTAGATGTCTAAGTGGTCTAAGTCTGAACCTGTAACTACCTCCCTTTTGAAGCAGTAAAGAGAAACCAGCACCTCTAGGGTCTCTCCACTGACCAAGAAAGGAGTCTTCAGTGGTTTGGGATGTTAAAAGTTAGTAAGTTAAATCTTAAAATTTCTCCACCTTTCAGTATCTTCACCTCTTCCAGCTTCTTCCCCTCAATGAAATCAGAAGGCATATCTCAGTCACTCCTAGTCCTCCATCAGATTTCCTCAATGTTTTAGTATAATATTCTTACAAATATTCTTACCTGTGGCCTGACAACCGACTCTCATTTTTCTTGAGGGATCTTTCTCTCTTCTCTCTTCCAGCCCCTGAATGTCTGTGAGGGGCGCTCACTTTAAGGCTTTTTTCACTTCTGTCTGTACCAAAGCTTGGAACTGATTTTCTTTCTTCTGTCTTGGTCCTCTCTCTTTCAGACAGCAGTTTGGCAAAAGAGTCATCTGTATCTTTGGGGATGTTTCTTAGTTTTTCAGAGGCTGAACTTGTGTGTGAGCTTGACATAGTCTTTGATGCAAACTCCTTACTTACTTGTGTTGAAGATCCTTTGCTTTCTTGAAAATCAGTACTTGGGACACTCAGCTCATTTTCTTCATGTTCTTCACCCTTGAACTGTGCTGTGCCGCTTATGCTAGTGGATCGTTTTGGAAGCCTCCTTTTTTGCAGGTCCTAGAAGTAAGTGCCATTAAAACCATAGATTAAAATTTGAACATCTTTAAATAAACATGAAAAGAAAAGGAAAGCTCTGTCGCTAATTTCTGAGCTAAGCAATTTGTTTGTTATTAGGAATCAGGTTATATAGTAAATCAGATTTTTTAAAAAATGATAATATATGACAGACATACATTTTCACTTAAAATTTGAACAGTATTAAAGATGCTATATACCATTAAAAACTGTTTTCTTTTACCCAAGAACATCAACAAAATACCTCCTAAAAGCTTAATTTTGGGGTTGTACCCAACTCAGGAAACTAAGAAAGATTGCCCACTACAGGTATCTAGTTTCTATTTCCAAATCAGAGATATTTAGAAAAATCCAACTAATTCATTTAACTTCCATATTCTCTTCAGTATTATCTAAATGATATGTTTAAAATATTTCAATTTCTCATTATTACAAGCCTAATTTTACACAGGGGAAGTTCCTGTCTATATAAAAGCAGCATGAAGGAAAAAAAAAAAGAGGCAAGAATTTTAGAACTGTGTTTTGAAAATACTTACTGATGGAATATGGTCTGATTGATCACTTTAGAAACATATTTCTAACTGAAAGTAATTTTCAATTCCAAACTGCTACTGATTAAATATAGGGCTTGGGAAAAACCTGAGTAAAACAGATATCCATGGCTAAGAAAACTTTGAAAGCCGTAGATACTGCTAAGATGAAAAAGCAATTTTCCTAGGAAAATGGAAAATCCCATCTGTCAAGAGATATCAAGAATGGAAAAGATTTATAAAGCAATTCTGCAACCTAAGATCACAGACATGCAGGGGGTAGTTACAGGTAGTGGTTATATCTGAAACAGTTTGAATTTCTGAATTAACCAGAACCACTTCCCTAGCTTACGACATATTTTCAGACTGCAGATTTAATGGATTAGCATGCAGAAGTCATTTTCACATTATTTGCAAATGACTTTATCGCAGAAGGTTAGATATAAAATCCATGGCCAAGCCAAATATTTTGTAAGTGTTGGAAATCACCTCTGGTGAACTTGCTACTGGTCCAGCCATCATTCCTCTGACAATGAGACCAGACCTGGGCCTTGGCTTCTCCTTCATGGTGGATTTCAGCTCCTCAGAAATCGTTGCTGCTTTTAAATCTTCTTGACTACCTTTTAACTTCTTATCCCCATCAGAGGGTAAGTGGCTGTTGTGTATTGTCCCTGTGTGGCATTTTTCACTTTTGTGCTGATGTTTTCTGGATGGAAGGATTTTATCTAGTGGATTCTCAACATCATATCTACGAGGAAGAAAAAGGCAAAACTTCAAACAGCAAAAAAATGCACAATGAAATCAATGAAAACGTTTGCTTGGCTAATTAAAGCAGTGCTGTCAAATTAAGTTACTTATCTAGCAATAGTACTCACTGCTGCTTTTCACTTAAACATCTATATGTAGTTCTTCAGGACATTATTTCAATATCATTATTATGTGTCACACATATAATATGTGTAACACTTTAATCTTATGCTTACTTATTTTGATATGTACCATATCATAACAGAAAGAAAACTATATATATCATACCAGACAGGTCCTAAGCTACCACCAGCAGTTCCCATTCCTTCTCCATCTGCTTGGTTGGCAGATTGAAAATTTGTTAACACTTTTGCTAACATCCTCTGTTCTCATATAACTTAGACTGACTCTACTGATCCCTTTCACTCTTTGCTCAAATGTAGAACACTTACTTTAGTTCAAAAAGAAAGGTACTTTTGTATTTGGGCTTTTCCTTGATAACAGGTTGCTACACTGCTGTCATTTGACATCTTCCATATTCTTCAGCCTACTCCTCCAGGAAGCAACACAAGGTGTAGTTCACTGTTTGCATCTGTTTTCCCACACATATATAATGCTATAAACAAGCTTTTCTGAAATGCAAGTGAGATTCACCTGGATCTGTGACTCCGTTTGTACAACACAATATTAATTTCTTCCTTAAAAATATCTTTTAACAAATCATGTTCTTACTAAAAAAAAAAATCATCATTTGAGCCTGTAAGAAATCATGACAAGACCCAGTTTTCTTCATCAGGATCTGTTTCACTGTCTGCATAATATTAGATCACTGTTAAATATAAGTACTTTTATTGAGTAGTTCCCACTTCACTGAGACCTCTTTTGTGTCAGCTGATAAATTTATATTCTGTGTAACCTGAAAATGCTAGCTGCCTTTATGACAACTGTCCATGAACTTGTTTTTCACTCTAGGATGTTTTTGTCCATCCTATTTCATAGTAAAGCAATTCCTTGAGTTGAAGCATCTCGTATCACAAAAACATTCCTTTTATTTAACCAGTTAAAAATTGGTTTTTGAAGTAGTATGTCTCTTGTTGTGAAGACACGCTGCGTATGTAAACTGAAGGGAACATGATCAGTCTCTGGGAGCATTAGGAAATCTGAGGACTGTTACTCCCAACCTGGGACCATGTAACCCCTCATTGCCAAAGGGCACAGTGTGTCAGCTTAGAGACTGTTTTAACAGTTACAGACATTAAAAAAAACTTCAAGAGGTAAGTTAAAAAGAAAGAAGGCCCTTTAATAAGGAACCAGTGAAGAGTACCTGTCTAATTATACTCTCCACTCCTGAAAGCATTGTTAAAAATTATCCAGGTAGTTGAAATTAAAGCTAATTTCAGGCACTAGCTGGTTGACTTGGTAATGCCTGATTTTTCCCTGGCCGGAGGGGATGGAAATGGGTAGGAGGATCACAGAGCTGCGCTTTGCCGTGGTGTTTCTCTCACCGGTTCATTTTGTGGTCTGAAATAGGACGTGGCTGAACCAAAGTGGCAACCCGCCCACATTAGTCCTTGTTATGGCAGCTTTGCAGCCTCCTCCTGCGGCCCTGCCGTGGAAACGCAGCCGAACCGCACGGCTGGGACAAGACCTGATCCAGGGGAAAAATGGAGCCACGCATCCAGGAATGCCTACCTGTGTCCGAGGGTCAGATTCGCAGCTGGTTTCGAAAGAAAAATCAGTTACAAACACCGGTTTGTATCAGGACAGGCCCCGAAACCCACATTCCCCTGTCACACCCACTTGGCCCATTTTTCCTTGCTTGCACCTCCAGCCAACTTCGGCCTCCCCCACCTCAGGAAGGCGTAACTGGTGAGGTTGGCGCATACGAAGGCATGAAAATTGGCACAAAATCACACAGGATTTAGATGGAAACCTGCCCGTCAATACAGGATTTTGCCCTCTCCAGAGCTGGCAGCTTTCAGTGTGTGGCTAGGTAACGTTTCCAAGCTCGTACACGCAAAAGGTTGGGCATTTCTGGTTTTTGCTTTCCGATTTGCCTTTAATCTGCCATTTTTGGCTCCCCCCTGCCCCACTGGCTGAGGCAGCAAAGGGGAATACTTCATCCCTTGAAGGATGGTGCCCGCGCCATGTTGGCGAGGGGCCCTTCCTCACATCCCCCCCACTCTGGTCGCCGACACATGTTGCTTCTGCCTGTGGGGCTTTACTTTGCCTCTTTGAATTTGTGTGTTCATGTATCTGTGTCTAATGAACGTTTATGTGTGTGCGGATGTATGGGGGGGGGGGGGAACAGACCCAACAACCACACTGCGCATGTCTTTCCCGCCAGCGGAGGACTAGAACCATAGAGTGCCCGCCAGTGTAAAGCAGAGCGGCCCCACAGCGCACCACTTCCTGAGCAGTGAACGGCCACTCTGGGCCAGCCGCCGAGCACTCACTTTGCCGTCACCCCCCGCCTCGCGGGAGGGAAGCGCTCGGCTGCCAATACGCATGCGCACAGCGGGCTAGCGATAGCTGCGGGCGGGGGCGTCGCCATTTTGTTGTGGATGGGGAGGGTGGGTAGAGCGGTCTGGTAACTCTGGGTGGTCCTGTTCGGTGTCAGACGGGGGTGTTAGTGGATCCCTCTGTAGGAGAAAGCTTATTGCTGTAGTAAGAAAGGTCTGCAGGCACTGGGGAGGCTCGCAGGGGGAATGGAGCAACTTGCACTGTCTAGGGCAAGGGGAGAAAATGAGGCAGGTGCGAGGTCTGAGGTAGCATGAGGTGTGATAGTATCAGACAGAGGGAGAGAAGATCACTGACAACGTGCTAGAAGCTTCTGTATCTGAAAAAGAGAAGCAGCTAATTCTTCTTTTGCACTGCCTCCTTTTCAAGTGTCACTTCTCAGCTGGTAGCATCAACTCAAAATCTTGGCTTTCTTCCCCTATAAGGAAGGAGTTGCTGGGGTGTTGCAAGCACTGATGCTCAGACTTAGCTACTTGGAGCGTGCTGTGTTCAGGATGAGGAATAAAATCAGATTAATTCCCTGAGAGTCAAGGCTGGGAAGGTGAATTACTCTTTTGTGCCCATTTTAAAAGTTCTGTACTGAAGCACAGTTGGGGCTGTTAACTCCACCTTGAGGCAGTAATAAACGCAATTGAAAGACTTGGTTACATGCTGTTTTCAGGTATTTTGCAAGATAGAAATAACCTATCCTGTTAGTAACAATATTGAATTTAAGATGATAGACCTTGGTTTTGACATGTAAGGCATGAATATACGTGTAGTTTGAATGCATGTGGTTACTTTCTCATCAGACTGCTTCAATTTGAGTATTTCCAATTTTCAACGCATAAAAGCTCAGATTTCTATGTGCTTCAGTGACTGAAAGATGTAACTGAGATTATCAATCTTCCTAATTGGTAGGGAACATAACATTTTTGAAGAGTGGCTTGCATAGGAGATTTTAATAATTGGAAATTTAAGCTTTGTGTTACTAGGATAACTAATAAAAGGTAGTGTAGCTGAAGGTATAAATGATAATACTTTCAATGCTATTTCCCTTATTTAATTTAAAAAAGTTTCTAGACAGGCCAAAGAGAAAAATAAAACTGTACCTGTAGGCTTGAGTTTCGCTTTCATCAAGCACAGTGGCACTCCCACGCACATGATCTTCATCCAAGAAGTCAGGTGGATGAGATGTTGAGCTCTTACTTTGAGGAATTGACAGAGCAGAACTTGAACTGATGCTTCTGGAAGTCCCACGGTGCTCAAGGAAGTAATTAGTAATAATTTCAAGAAGAGTTTTCAGTGGGTTCTCCTTGGCCTATCCAAAAAGAAAAAGTTCTCAGTGACTATTGACACTCTTTGTTCATCTTACTGCAGCCTAAAATAGGATATTCTTTTTACAATGTACAGTAGCTGAACATACTAACTACATTCTAGAGTTAGCTGCCTATGGGTGTATCCCAGATTACAAACAATCCAGGAAACTGGAAAATGTCAGCTAGAGAATGTCAAGAGCTTGAAGGTGTTGCTGTGTTAAATGAAGTAAGCATGATACAGAAAAAGCAACCTGTTACAACCATTCCTTATTCTCATTGTAGCTAAACATTGCAAAGTATGGTAAATGTGCTAGAATACACCTTTTCTAATGGTACCTGGTGAACTTCAGAAGAATGTAGCATGAACTGTAAGTGTTTTTAGTACCTGACTTCAGTATTTGGGGTTTATTTTATCAGAACTTGGTGAGAAGCATAGACTATAGAACTCTCTTGTGCTTGGGATAACTGGTAATTATAGGGCAACACCCCACCCCTGTTGTTACACTGTTTCTCAACAGTACTCTGGAAAACTGTCCTGTGTACCTGAGTATTTTATTTAAAAAAAAAAAAAAAAAAAAAAAAAACAACAAAAGAAAATTAAAAACACCACAGATGTTTAAGGCTTAAGTAGAAAATGCTACAATGTCTGCTATAGTGATGCAACTACACTGGGAGATTTTTTTGAAGTGACTTAATACAGGATTAGCATCATGCTGCTTACCAAAAGCATCATGGTGCCTTAAGTCATGAGTGAACTGGAAGTGGAAATTATCCATTGATGTCCCTGTCATCAAATATTGCTGTCTATATTGCATTTCAAAGAATAGTAGATGCTAGAAGTGTAATTTTATCTGCCAGGTCTTACAAAAAGTTGCAAATAGAAATGGGCATGTATGGGTACTTCCAAAATTGAATAATCTAGCCCTAATGGTGGAAAAGGTGTTAAAGTGAGTAACTGCTCCTGGTTTATTGGACATTGCAGTTTGTAACAAGGGTTCATGAACTGCCAGGTTCTCAGCTTCGTCCCATGAGCTGCAATCTCACCTAAATGTTAAGCTCTCCATTCCTCAGAGACCTGTCAGTGTGTCTGCAGCAATGCAGTACCAGACACAAGCTTGAGTTCTCTCCAGTTTGGACATACACTACAGTCTTGATCTGGTTGGCCCAGTTTCATGGTATCTGATACCACATTTTGGGGAACACGATCTGTTTCCTTACCTTGTTCTGTTTGTACAAGGAGTGCAGATGTAGGACATTTCGAAGTTCATTCCTGTTATTGATGCTAAGTGCAGAACGTGGAAGCTCTCGGTCCATGGTAGTGATGGTTTTCTTCAAACCCTGCGAAGGAAAAGTGTCAGATTTTAGAGTACTTGAGACAGTACAACTTACTAAATCTTTTATTCTTTACTTTGTTGGATGTAATATGAAACTTCTGGATGGCAGTAATTAGTAACAAGCTAACCTTTAGAACCTGTACTTTAATGGTACAGTTTTGCATTATTACAGCCCACAGATGTGAAAATAATTAAGGTGGCTATGTTGTCTGTGAGATGGAAATTACCGAACATGAAAAAAAAAGACCTCCATTCAGGTGACTGCTGAACAGCCTCATAAGACTGACTGGTCTGTATGAGGCCCCTGCTAATACCTGGGCTTCTGGTTCAAATAGTTCCAGAAATACTGAGTTTACTTTTTCCATCAAGATGTGATACAGCTTTTCATATATGTGATTCTGACATGGGTAATTACGGAGTCTGAATATCGGGTGTATGCTATCTCTTGGTGGGTTCAGAACAGGTTTCAGAACCTTTATCATGAGTTGAAGTCACTCCCATCAGTCTCAGGTTGGAAATCAGTCAGATCTCCATGGCATCAGCTGGTTTGGGGTCTTCAGACTTCCTCAACTACTGTGAATCTGTAGTCCGCATACATGGGCACTTCAGAGACAAAATGTATGGGCATCTCACTTTCTGGAGGGAGAGACTGATTGATTGTGAGATGTCAGAGTCAGATCCCAAACTAATTTAAGTGGTACAACCAGACCACCATTTTGAGAGAGAAAGTCCCGATTCCTTCTATGAAGGGCTATTGTTACAAGAAAGGATTTATTTTTCTGCAGATGGATTGTCTGGCTCAGATTTAGGGAACTGGGCAAGTTGTGATAAATAAAGGATCATTACTGCAGTTGGCTCTGATGTGTATTAAAGATTTGGGGGATGCAGGGGAACACTTGTGCAGAAGCACAAAGGATTATCAGTGTCCCTTGTTTTGACTCAAGAGTATATAGTATGAAATAGATGTGGCAATTCAGGTGTAAGTTACTATGGTAAGCTGTATGGTCTGTTTTACCAGCAGGGCATTCCCTTTCTTTTTATGCTTTTATTCAGTTTTACCTTTAAAGATATCTAACTCAGAAATGTAAATGTCTTTCATTTGAAAAATCTTTGCAATCAGTTGAGCTGACAGACTCAAGCCTCTCATACTTCTGGCAGTAAATGGCAAATAATGAATTCTGCATCTGAAATTCTGCTGGCAAATGTTTCAACTTTGTTCACAAACATTGAAAATGTGCATTTGGAGACTTGATGCAAAACAGATGAAGAAAATTGAGGTCTGTGTAGCACTTAATAAGACAGTGGCTGTTTAATTTCTGATACAAGCTAACTCATTCCTGACACTGAAGGACTGACTGGGCTGGACATCAGCAGTATTTCCTTAGGATTTAACATAAATACAAGGTGGTAGGTACTTTCACCTGGAAATGTGAAGGTGCCTTTTCTTCTGCTCATTCCCACGCTCCACACACCTATGTATAGTCCAAAGTTTCCTTTACAGCATTAACTTTGTGAAAAGTACAGTGGCCTCTTACCCCCCCCTTCTCCCTGTCCCCTTTCCCCCAGATAAATCTGCTGTCTGCCAAGCTATTACTGAAAACCAGAAAAAAACAAAAAATTACCAGTTTCTCTACAACCACTACCTTTTGCCTTTTTTTTTTTTTTTTTAAATGTCATGGGAAGTTTTGTATGCCTCTTGTAAACACAAGGACAACAGCAAGATAGGTAATTAATGAGAAAAAAAAAAAAAAAAAAAGAAACTGCGTTTCTTGATTTAATCTTGGGTTCCGCAGGCGCGTGTGGGTAAGAATCAGGCTTTCTCACACAAGGAGGAAGCTGGCTTCCATAATCAGGAATAAAAAGGCATTGTGGGAAATGTAGTGCAGATACTCACCCAACAGGCTTGTTACGGTTCAGGTCTAGCTGCTCTAAGGCTAGAAGAAGTCCCCCCTCCCAGTATTCCTTAATCTTTTAGCACTTAACATTTTTCATGTGTCATTCTCATTTGTACTAGCTGGAGAAAATCGAGACAAGTTACCTTTCTACTGAGAAATTCTCTCACCAGTGATGCAGCCACTTCTTCCACAAAGGAGTTGTCCATTTTTAGCCCAAAGTGTGCTTAGGGGGCGTATTCTTTACTTCGTCTAACAAATCATTCAAGTCTGCCGGCATTGCAGCTCTTCGGTGCGGCTTTTAACCGCTGCAGTCCTGAAGCAGCAGCGGGTGGATGGCAGCGGCAGGGCTGTGGGCAGTCCGGTTGCTGGAGGTATGTTGCCGTGGAGACCATGTCATCGGAAGCAGGGAGAACTCCTCCCCCTGGGAGGGAAGCCAGGGAGAGACTTAAAATTGAAAGAGCTCATGGTGTAACACTGCAGCAAGCATCTCGGTCATTGCTTTAAATAATAAAATTGGAGAAAGACTGTTCAAATCTAAGAGAGGGAACAGTTTTCTGGGTGTTTTGTTTTGTTTTTAAGAAGCATACATACTTATTTGCAATTTATTAACTCCTGTGCTAATGCAGCTTTTAACCATATATGTTTCTTTAGTCAAATTGCACTCTTGTACAAAACAAACAAAAAATGCAGCTGCTAAATTGACCTTAATCTCTCATACTGGCAATGTCTAGGGTGGGAGCATTCATCGACTGAATCTTCCCTTTCAGATTGCACCTATGCTAGCCAGTGATACAATATGCTAACTGGAGGGATTGTGGTGAGCGATGCTTTGAGCTTGGGGATCTGATTTAGGTTGGAGAGGTCATATAACAGAGTACCCTGCTCAAAGCAGGGTATTCTCCCAGTACGGAGATTCCGCAGCCTGGGCAACCTCTTGCAATAGCTGACCACTCTTGGGTGGGTAAACTATTTTCCTTAGCTAGTTAAAATTTCCCTTGCTACAGCTTCTGACTGTTTCATCTTACCCCTTTAACTGTTGTGCCCTGTGAGATGAGTATGGCTCTATCTTTTCTTTAACCCACATTCAATAGTTCTATATAGCATCTAGACCCTCACCTGGTCTTTTTCTCTTTAGGCTGAGCAGACACTGCCCTCTCAGTTGCTCCTTGCATCTTGTGTGCTTCAGCCCCTTAATTGCCTTGCTGGTACCTTGCTGTACTTGGTCAAGTTCATTCATCGCTCTCTTAAACTGAGTAGTGGGGGAAGAAAAATAAAACAGGGTATTCCATATGCAACCTCAGGAGTGCTTCACAGAGGGGCATTTTTGCTTTTACTAGGTGCCTTTGCTGCAAGTGCATCCTACTGACTCATTTTCAGCTTGTCTGCCTGCTCCCCAAGATCCTTTTCTGCAAAGTTGCTTTCTTGCATAACCAACAGTTAGGCTGTATTTTTGAGTGGGTTTTTCATTCTTACTGCACGACTTTGCATTTGACCTTCACATCACCCACCGGTTTTTCTATATGCATGTGTAGCAGATCAAGCAGAGCACCCCTCTTCATCAACTCATCTATCCAGCACAACTTCAAAGCATTATTGTCAACACACTTCTGAAGTCTCTTGGTTGGTTGTGCCAGGCCACGTATCTCTTCCATGAGGTGTTGAGGTACTTAAAATCCTCCATGAGAAGCAGGACCTGGTGATGGGGAAGCTTCTTCCAGTTCTCTGAAGAAGTCACCATTTCTTCTCAGTGGAACAGACTCTGGCAGATCCCCACAGCAATGGCTCTTTTGTTGACCTTCCTTTTGGTCCTGACCCATAAGCTCTTGGCTGGCCCATAATTTATTGCATAGTAGATCTCTGCATTCAGGCTGCTGCTTTGCATACAGCACAGTTCTCCTCCCCCCTCTTACATGCTTCTCTTTTCTTGAAATCCTGTATCCGTCCAGTCAGGTGAGCTATTTTTAGCCTCTTCCAGACCTGGTGTTTTGCTTACTTATGGGTTAGCTTTGTGTCCAGATGTATCAAATGGTATACCTGCAAGAACAAGTAGCTGGTTTTTGTATAATTTGACTTGGTAGGGCATTGGCTGAAATCTCAGCCTTAAGTCTGCCACGCACATATGTCGACTCTCTGACTGACAAAGGGTGGAATGTGTCTCACTGAATAAAACTCTACAGTGGAAGAATGGTCGGTGCAGATGGACAAGGGTGATGTGCCCATGAAGCTCAGAGAATAATGCAAAGAAGCAGACTTTATCTCAACACAAAGAGGACTAGAGGGTGGACTTTGTTTCATATAAACAGCTATCAACAGTTGAGTGGATCAACTGGTGGTGTAAATGTTTCTCCCTGAGTGTGCGTGTCTCCTTGAGTTAGCCAGACCAGCATAGAGGGAGTGTATGCATGGCTCAGCCCAACACAGTATAAAAGCTAAACATCTAGCAAAAGCAGTCTGAAGAGAGCAACGGGCTTGACCTGGCTTCAACCCACATATTTCTTCCCAGTTACCGGGGATGCCCAGCGTCGTAACAATGGACATATTATAGAGACTAGTAATAGGGATCATACTGGTATTGTGTTTGAACTGCATACTGCAATTGCTATATTTGGCTAAGTGTAATTTACATTTGTATTGTGGTGTGATGCTTTATATCACACTGCTAAATCAGAAATCCCATGTAACATCAAATATATTCATATAAGTAAATTTGATATTAAACATTATACCCTCTACATGTGGAATATCTAAAAGAACCTGGTCAGAAGGTATTGGACTCTGACAGGCTCTTGGAGAGCTGGAGGAAACAATATTTTGCAAAAGTTTTGGTTAGTTTCTCCATATGTCTTTTGGGGACATCTGGGGAAAAGAAGATTACCTTGTGCTGGAAATGAGCTATCACATGCCTTCAGGATATCGGGAGGTAATTTGCCAACCATTCGGTTAATCGGACATGCAAAGGGCCTGACTGTTCGTTATGGTTGTCAATACCAGCTGTCTGCTATGCATTAACTTGCTGGCGTTTTACATTGTCCTAGAACATGATGCAACATGCTAAATAATGCTTGCTATGATATAGGTGCCCCTGTCACTCCTTTCATTCCAGGAAACTGTATTCCAAAATGAAAGTGGAACATGATTTTGATAACAACAATTTAGCAGTAAAGGTGCTATCTTGTGGGTCTAAAGACAGGGAGATCACATACCAACTGCCATCATGGACAAAACAGATTCAACTTGGGGAAATTAAATTTAATTTATTTTCAATTTAAAAAATAGAGTATGATGGTGAGAAATAAAAGTGAAAACATATTCCCCCCACCCCTCCTTCTTCCCAGGCTCAACTTCACTCCTTCATTCCTGACTCTTCTAAGTCCTTTCCACTGAGTGACACAGGGGGATGGGGAATGGGGATTGCAGTTGATCCATAACAGCTTCTACTCTGCCACTCCTTCCTCTTCACACCTTTCCCCTGCCCTGGCATGGGGTTCTCCATGGGCTGCAGTGTGGATATCTGGTCTGGCGTGGTCCTCTCCATGGACTGCAGAGGAACCTCTACTCTGGTGCCTGGAGCACCTCCTGCCCTTCCTTCTTTGCTGACCTTGGTGTCTGGAGGGTTGTTTCTCACCCTTTTTTTTCCTTATCCCTCACACTGCTGCACAACAGTTTTCCCTTTCTTAAATACGCTTTCACAGAGGCACCACTGGCTTCGCTGATGGGCTCAGCTGTGTCCTCCAGTCAGCCCATTATGGAGCTGTCTGGAACCAGCACCGTCCAGCATGGGGGCAGCCCCTGATCTCTTCTCACAGACGCCACCTCTGCAGCCACTCTCCACCCTCCTGCTACCAACACCTTGCCATGTAAATGCGATACACTGATCACTGAAATGTCTGAAGGAATGGGGATAGTGTAATGTAATCACTGGTCAGTGACTGCAGCACAGCTCTGGCTGTGAAGTGTGTAGCACTGTTTAAAGACATTGCACAAAGTATTTTCAGCTACTTGAAATTACACATTCTCTGCAAAAATGGCAGAATTTCTGCTCATAAGCTGATTCCACATGGACCTGGTTTTATAGAGCAGGAAGAACTCTCTCCTTAATTCCTGGGGGTTGGGCAGGGGGAAGGGGGTAGGAAAACAGTATTGATCAGATGAGAATAACAGACTGCAGGAGGAAGCCCTGCAGGTGTTAGTGCAGTGGGAAGCTGCAGGAGGCCTGTGGAGAAAGTTATATGAAAAGTCTGGGTAGCGTGTAGGGGAAAAATCTAGGTGCAGATAGGTAAATACAAAGGTAGTGTAATAAAATACAGTGACAAAGCTCAGACCTTAAGAGCTTTTACTTCTGAATGTCTTACAGTCTTTTACTCTCCATTTCTCTTAGGAAAGATCGATGCTGTTACGCATTTACAAAAAGTCCAGTACTGTTTACCTGTAGCCAGCTTTTGGTACCTCTGTTTCCTTACAAAAGAGGTAACAGCTCTTGGGAGTCAATTTTCCCAAAGTGAAATGTAAGTGCCAGGAATGCCCTCTGGCGCCCGTAGGTCGGTATTGCAGAACCGAGAAAAGCTCTCGTCCGTGCAGCTACCGACTTCGGTACAGAGAGGGTGACATTGGCACCCTCTGGTTGTTGCTGTTACTGTCCATTGCAGTGACAGTGTTCTCAGGGTTTCATTTAACGCTTACTAGTAAAAGTAGGTTGATTATAACCTGACAAAGAGATTACGTGGGGTGGTGATGCAGGGATTGATTTTCCCTGAAGTAGCTCTTGGGGTACTCCTAACAGTGGGTATTCACACGCGCTGTGACGCAACGTCTCACCAAGATACAGAAAGCAATCTCAAATGAGATACAAACAGAAAGAGATCGGGAAACTGCATTACAAAGCTGGGGAAGGTTTACTATTAAGCTATGCCAAAGAATGGTGGGTTTCTGAAACAGACTTTCTGTAACAACGTTCTTATAATACTGATTTTATGAGTTTTACCCAACTAATCTATGCAAAGTGTCTCATTCTTAGTGTGTCCACTACAGTAGTTATAGTATACAGTGATCATAACTGTTACAGGGACTGGGTAGTTGTTGAGCACGTGGGACAGCGTCTCTCTGGTATCCACATGTATTAAGAAGTACTCAGCAGGCTCAGTTAGGTCTAAAGCATTTGCTGCATTAGCATGTGGCAGATCTCCCGACATAGCCCCACTGCAAAATTAGGTGCCGATGACATGCTCCGCCTCCCTGCAGCTCAAGGCAAGAACCCCTGGGGTCATGGGGTTCCTCAGCTGAATAAGGTTGCATCAGGCAGTGGGAAAGGGGATGTGCTATTTCTGTAGAAAATTAATGTAAGAAAATTCAATGTGAAATCCTATGGAAGGGGATTTTTTTACTATGCAAAGTCTTTCTTGCTTTACATACTTTTTCTGCTAGTAACCTTGCTACCCACATACTCAGAAGCACCAAACCCTGTATGTTCAAGTGGTCTGGGCAAGATCACTTCTGTGCAACATGGAGGGATGAGGGACACTGGCTGTCAAGCCCTCACTCTGTCTTTTGGGTTCCTCTTGATCAGCAGTGATAGGAGTTGGAGGGCAACTGCTGGGGATGCACATCTCATGCTCAGCATGAGCACAGTTGGGAGAACATTTAATTAGAAGCCTCTGACGATGTTATCCATTTTCCCAATGTCAGAGAGCAGCAAGAGCAGATCTGCTCTGCAGAGGAAGGTGAGCTGCGTGTCAAGGGTTACCACATCACGGGTAAGCAATGGTGACATCACCAGCAAGGGTGCAGTCCGGCTTCGCCCAAGCAGGCAGGCCTATCTGGAAAATGCGCTATTTATAGACAGATAGTCCAGATATTGGGGAGTCCTGTTCCCAAATGCTGTATTAACTAAAAAGAATTACTTAAAAGCATTGGCTAGACTATTTTTACTGTGTTTCTCCAAACTTACTGCCAAGTCTGGAGTACAGTAGCCACAGCCTTATGGGTCTCCATAACTGCATATTCAGATCATGGTAGTTAGTAGTGATAATGCCAAGATGTTCCCCTGCAACAGCAAGACAAGCTGAGTCATTCCTAATGTTACCAGTGTAGTATCTTGTGTCACCACTACTCATGGTGTGCTCTACAGTCCAGTTTGATCAGAGAACAGAGTTTGGAGCTCTGCATGGCCAGTGCTCCTCAGGTTTGAGAAACAGTGTTGCAGGAGAAGCAGTCTATAGCTGGGGTGTTTTACTTGAGCCAGTTAGTTGTCCACCACCCCTTGACCGTGATTTGAGCCCTGAGAGGAAAAAAAAAAAAAAAAAAAAAGAAGAGAAAAAACAATAAGATAAACACTTCTATGTTCCCCTTTCCCAGTCTCATATTCCTTTATTTTCACCGAATGATACATGGAGTCCATAAAAATTCCCCTCATGAATAGATGGGCAATGTGGGAGTGAGGCAATAAGCATAGTGGTTCCTGCTCCAGCATGGTGTCAGCCATAGGCTGGAGTGCTCTCAGGCGCAGACGTGATCTGGCATGGTGTATTCTTTCCCCTTGAGAGTTCCCTAAGGAGTTCCAGATGTTCCATTAAATATATTTAAGCTCAAGTACTTCTCTGATTCGATTAAGTTTTGGCACACGTTGGGTTTTTCCACTGTTGTTTCATTTTACTTAGGGCAGCCTGGAAGTGATTTTGCCTGACACATGGTAGTTTGTGATGTCCTCCCCCACAGGTCACTATTGTAGCCCCCTGTTTCTTATAGCCTTATAGGCTTCTGGTTTTAATTAGTCATCAAACTCACAAATATCGCCACCCCGGATTTTAGGATCCCAGTTGGTGACAATCATGGCAGACACTGAGCTCACCGACTGCTCACATAGCAGCTGGGGTAACATAGCATTTAATTTGGCTGGTTCAGCACTACTAGGTACTGAATATATGTGATCTAGAAACATTATTCTGGTAAGGGGCTAAGGGAAATACTGTCAGTAGTGTGAGTGACAGTTCCAGCAATCCAGCAAATGTGAGGTCTGGAAAGACTTTGTAACATAGTCTTTGAACATTGTGATGTCTGTAAATACCATTATTTTCCACAGTGAGTAATGCACAATGAGTAGAGTAGATCTGGCTTTTAAAAGGCACCTGGAGCTGGCTGACATTTTTTGGTACAGAATTTGGAATACAATAGAGTCTGTTACCAATGCAAAATAATTAGAAGAAGTTATGTATTGCTTGTATAATTGCACACAATTATGTATGTGCTGCAGTTTGTTGACTCCCCTTGTTCTCTGCTTTGTACTGGGACAACATAATTGCACTTAAGTCTGATGTTTTATATGCTGTTTAGAATTACCTTTATTTGTCTAGTTAATGTTCCTGTGTTTTTTTGTAAAAATGCAGAACATTTCATTGTATGTTAAAGGAGAAAGTGAAATGCATAAAGATTTTCTAAATGTGAAATGCATAAACTTCTTGTGAACAAAAGGCATTTTTGTAAATAAGGGCTTTGGAAAGTGACTGATTTGTACAGGAAAGGACTTGACTGGTATTTGAGGTGCTGAACAAGAAAGCTCGTTGAGCTCCTTGTTGCCAAAGCATTTTTTAGGTCCGTTGTTGTTACTTTTTCTGTTGCCTGTCTTTTCTTCAGCCCTTAGCTCAATCGGACGTGTGGGGAAAAAATGAGTTAAATGCATGAGATAGAAATAGATGACTCAGACCTCCATATACGCACATAGCTGCAGAATAGAGAGTCACTTACCCAGAACAGTAGTTAGAAATAAAGTTTAATGAGGGTACAGGACTGACTGTGCTGACCAGGTGCAGAAAGACAAACATACTGACCAGCCCTGGATAACACACATCCAGCTCCTTCTAACTCCTTACCTTTCTATTTTAATCTTTCCCAAATCACCTTAATCCCTACCTTCGCCTGCCTTTGGTTCCTTCTCTAAACAGCCTCAGTAAATTCTGAACAATCCTGTAAAGCTCTTCCCTTCATCGTGTAAACCTGCCCCTGTCTGAAAGATGCACTGGAGAGCCTTTTCACTGTCTCATCAGTGGCTCTTCTGTGACAGCCCTGGGACGAGCTGTGGCCGGGGCTCTTTTTCTCAGCGTAATTTATGGGGGTTCCCTTGCCTGTTGTTCCTCTGTGCTCCTTCAAGCTGGTGACTCCTGTGATAGCCCAGAATAGTTGGGGCAGAGTGTTTTTCAGGTTCTCCCATTTACCACTATCTCTCTGTGCTTCTTGGAGTTGGACTTGATGATCCTTATGGGTCCCTTCCAATTTGAGATATTCTATGATTCTTTGTGAAGATGAACTTTTTCTCACACAACCTAACAGATGTCTTCCTCCCTGTAGCTTTCTCTTCTCCACACTGAACAAGTCCTGTTCCCTCAGCTGCTTCTTAGAGGATGTGTGCTCCAGCCCCTGACCATCTTGGTGACCCTCTACTGAACTCAGTCCAGTTGATCAATGTCTTTCTTGTACCAGGGGTCCTAAAACTGTATGTGGTCATGTAGATGTGATCTAATGAGTACAGAGTAAAGGGGGATAATAGTTTCCCTCAGTTGATTTTCCTCGATTAACAGGCCGTGCTCCTTTTAATACAGCCCAGGATGCTGTCAGCTGCCTTTGCTGCCTGGGCACACTGCTGGCTGGTGTTCAGCATGCTGACTACCAAGACCTCCATGTCCTTTTCCACAGGCTATTCCAAATAACCACCATCTCCTTCATGCACTCAGAAGTGTGATCCAGGAGGACTTGTTTCATCATTTCCCCACAAACTGAAGGAAAGCTGACTAGCTTGTAGGTCCCTGGGTAGAACTTTTAGCCTTTTTTTGAAGACAGATACAACATTTGTCTTTCATCAGTGACTGAGGACCTCCCTGGATCTCCACAACTTTTCAAAGATGATAGAGAGCAGCCTCACTATGATACCAGTCAGTTCTCAGCACCCATGGGTGAACCCCATCTGGTCGTATGGAATTGGATGAGTCATGCTCTCACAGGTAATCCCTGACTTCAACCATATCTGCTGCCAGTAGTTCATCTTCTCTTTGAGAAGAATCTCAGAGATGTGGGAGACCTTGTCAGTGGCAAATAAGGCAAAGAAGAAATTAGCTAATTTAACCTTATGTGTCCTTGCCATTCTGAAGTCACCTGCCCCACTGAGCAACAGGCCCACATTTTCTTTGGTCAGTCTTTCACCACTACTGTGAGAGAAGAAGCACTTCTTTTAGCCTTTAAAGTCTCCTACAGGCATGAACTGTGGGTGAGCTCTGGCTTTTCTAACACCGTCTCCATATGCCTTGGCAGTGTTTCTAAATTCCTCCATTGTGACCTGTAGTCTGTCTATCACAGAGCTCTAGTCATTCAGGCCTTTTGTTTTGATGTGCTCATGGTCTCCCTTGACTGTATCATTGCTGCCCATGTGAATGAGCAGCAAGTGTCCAAGGGCTGGATGAGCCTTGGCAGTCTCTCCTCAGCTTCCCTGATCCAAGCCCAGTGGAAGCATCACATCTCCCTGGACAGGGACGTGGTTCTTTGTCTTGTCATCTGGCTCTGGGGTTCTCCACATTAAGGTGCCAGACCCCAAGGTAGGGGCTCTGAAATGATGCAGAGTCCTGGTAACAAATAATGTGGGCAGCTATACCAGCCTGCTCTAGAGGAGTGGTTTGATTCTTGGCCACTTACTGAGATGTCCTTGGAAACAGGATGAAACTTGCCTTTGAGACTTCATGGGAGGTCTCTGTTTGTTTGTTTTATTAATCATTGTCTAGGGTCACTGATAAAGAAAAAGTCAGGTGTCTGGTCCTCTTCCTCCTGAGAAAGTACGTCCTATCCCTGATACTTACCCTCCTTGGTTTTGCCTTGGGACTAACCTTTGTCTAAATGTCACGGGTGTGGGTTTCTCTGTGGAACTACCAAATGTTTGTGTGTGTTCTTGATCATTTGACAACTGTGGAAGGAAGAGTGTATGTTGATAGTACAGATGTATCTGAGTGGGTTTAAAGAGTTTTTCTGGATGGCACGGTGGCACCTTGACTGACTTGACCAGAATCTGTGGTGAACCAGATTCCTTTCTGCTTTAAAAAAAAAAAAAAGAAAAGAAAAAATGAAATAGTACTGTATGTAGCTGTGATTTTACCCTACAATTTAAATCTCCTTTCTTTGTGTCACCTAGTATAATGGATTGATCTTTGCATGTCTACACTATATAGATGTAATTTTCTCATGAATATTCTTATTCACATGAATAATTGTCTTTCCTTGTTCTCTACATTTTTTCCAAGATAAATTACTTTATGCAGCAGCAGTTGAAATGCTACATTTTGAACATTAAATTAACCTTGGATGTGAGACATAGATCAGCAACATCATGCTAGGAAAGGATTTCTATTAAATAATTGACAGATTCTTTTAAAGCAGTGCTTAAGCTCTTGAAGGCTATGACACCCACTTCAATTTATAGAATTTGGGTTTGAGCAAAATGATGCATTTAGCTTGAACTTGGCTCATTAGTGCAGATATTCATTAGAAATAATTTCACTTTAGTTCTGCAATTGTACATTTTATTTAAAAATGTAATGTAGTTTGTGTTGACTGTATTCTATTCTAGAGCTGCTGTGAACAGGAATGTAGGAAATTACTGCTGATAAGCTGGAAAAGTATTAAAATACATAGTAGGAAACAGTATTGCGCGAGGAAACTTGAAAGGCTTTTGAAATGTCCCCAGGGTGGTTGCTCTGGGAAGCACGGCACTGCACTTTGATCATCACCTGGAGGTGGTATTAGCATGTTTTTGAACATGGATGCTCTTTGGTCATGTCCTGGATGCGATACCTTCTTTCCAACCCTAAGGCAACATAGCTTATTAATGAGAAGTTATTTCAAACTACAAATACATCATGTCCATGGGATTCCCTTTACCCAAATACTGACTGAAAACACTCATACAAGTCCAGCAGCCTAGTGAGGCTGGACTTCCCTTTACAAATCTGTACCAATTCTTTCCAAATAGAGTGTATTTGTGCATGTGCTCAAGATTTATTCTTTATTATGGACTCTGTCACTGCCAAGGAGGTTACTCACGAGCCCGTAATTCTAAGATACCTTCCGGAGCCCTTCTTGTAGACGGGAATCATGTTAGCAGCGCTGCAGGCCTCTGGCAGAGCAGCTGTTTGTAAGGGTGGGTAGCATGCCTTTGCCAGCAGTTTTGCAGATTCACATTTGGGAGAATGCTACCCAGTTCTGGTGTTTATTAGTATTATTGGTTTGGTCCAATATTTCTTGTGTATTGAAGCTGACTCATTATAAAGGATGTCAGAAGAGACCAGTGCAAGAAATTCACTGAGTGCTTTTGCCTACCCCTGAGTGCTCCTATTATACTTTCTTCATCAAGCAGTCCTGTTGATTCCTTAGCTGGCCTGCTTTTAATGTTTTAAAAGAACGTTTTACTATGAAGCTGAGTATCCGTTGTAAGGTGCTGTTCAAATTAATTTCCATCCTCTTAATTTCTTGTTTACATTTGACCTGCCATCTTGTATGGCTTTTCTGTTCTCTACATGTGGGCAAGCTTTCCATTTCTTTAAATTCTGACCTTTTTCTTCTGACAGCCTTCTTAACTCCCTGTTGAGCCAAGCAAGAATTAATTGTTTGGGGTTTTTTTTTTCCTCCTTTTTTACCTTTTGGTCCATGTTTTATCTGGGCTTCTATTCCAGTATTCTGTGTAGTTTCTAGATTGCTTGTAGATTTGATTGTTCCTGCTTTTGGGGCTGTTCTTTTCCTCTTTTTTCTTAACTAATAGCCTTGGTTTTACATTGTTCCATTTCGTCACATTTTTTATCTAGTGCTTTCTTCACTCACCTGCTGTTTTGTATAGTAGCCTAATTGTGTTGTGATCACCGCTAAAGAACAGCTCTTCCAGTGATTCCACTTGAACTGGTTCCCAAGCACCACTTGAATCTAAATCAAACTCTCATGTGGATTCCTATACAGGTTCTTCTAGGAGTTTTGGTTCTGCGTCTCATCCTGATGAGTTGCTGACCCATTCTGTATGTAGGTAATTTAGCTCCTCCTGTTGCCACCAGTACAAAATTTACTGCTTCTGTGCTCAGCATTTCATGATCACTGTCATTGCCCTGATGGAGGTCAGTAGTGTCCAGTTCCAGTGCTAAACTGGAATTAGATTATGGGATTCCTAACCTCAAGGATTCTTCCATGCTTCTCTTTTCCTATAATATCTTCATGCTCTGACACTACAACCATGTATAATTATTTAAATATATTGGGACACACACACCCATACATGTGGCTCTGTTACTTTTGCAAAGTTGATAACTTAGCATTAGTTGTCCCATTGTTGAAAGACCCTGTTTTCACTGGGTCTTTGGGATGTCTCTTGCTATTGGGGTGGTCATTAGATGTCAAGCATTTCATTTGACCCCCCTGACAGGTCTCCAGATTCAGTAATTTGACCAGAGCACACCTGCCTTATTGAGGCTGCTGCTGTCCCAGCCCTGGACTCAGGAAGGGGCACCCAGTGCTCCGTGCAGCTACATCTTTCCTCATGGGCTCCCATCTAGGTCAAGACCTCTTCTATTCATGTAGAACATCACCATTGCACTGAATTACCTTCCTGGGCTGCACCTCTGGACCACCCGCTATGCTAACCAGTTAGTCCCTGTTTGCACACCCTGGCCATTTTATATTTGTGGGTGTAAGTTAAGTAACAGGTCTGATGGGAGCCTGCTCTGTCATCTCCCTCCAGACAACTGAGTATTTGTCATTTAAAGAGGAGACTTGAAACAAATATCATCTCATTGACCGTTTATTGTAACTATCTTCATTTAATTGTTAGAAATCGAAGGTAAAAATGACTGGAAGAGTAAAACAATAATGGCAAGAAATTTTGAAAAGCTTTTCAAGGATGAGGTGTTAAATTCTGATGCTTAAAAGCTGTTACACTGGTTTTCAGCTCAGAACTACTGCTGTAAATCAGTGCTGCAAAAATTAGCCTGTCAAAAGTGATACATGAAGAATGCACTCTTAAGAAAAAACATGCTAAAATACCACCCTCTGAACACTTCAGTATCAAGGTAGCTTTCTGCTGTTTTGTTGACTGAAACCAGCAGAATCTGCCTGGTCCACAAGTTGGTTCTGTTTATCTTGCTATGTGTTGTTTAACAAGTATATTAAATCAAAAGATTTGTTTGAATAACTGTCTTCTTGGAGATGGTTTGAATTCCTCCAGTGTGGTTTGGCTAATATTTTCTTAAGAACTTTTTTGATGTGGGATTGAAAAACTGTTTCATTTTGTAAAAAGAAAAGGCATGGCACTGTGCTTTTTTTTTTCAGCATTCTTCATTCCCCGTCAATTTAAGGAGGATTGGGAACAAAGGGTAGGGCTTCAAAAAAGCCTTCATTTCTGTACTGCATGGTAGCCTTGGCTGTTTCTCTAAAGGTTTGTGCATTTCTGCGTATTTCAAAGTTACAAACATAGAGCAAGTGATCACAGAGATGCCAGATGCAGTTTGAAATACAGTAATGTAATACTCTGTATAACTCATGAAGTGTGAGTTATGGCATTGTTACAATCTCGAACTTCATCTTTTTATCTTGCTTCTCTGAAAAAGGAGTACTGGTTCAATGGGAGCATCAGCTTTGTGTTACAGAAAAGGTATGAAACACAGGTAAGAATTAAACTTCTTAGAAGCAAAGTAATGAAAGCAAACAATATGTACTTTTCTACCACTGAGTTTTATAATTGCATCTGAGGCCTTGAGAATAAGCAGCTGTGTAATTTTTAATAATGTTGTAATATTTCATATAGGAATGTGATGGATGCCTTGTTCTTCATCAGCCCTGTTGTTAAGGGACTCCTGGATATCCTGAAGCATACTTCACTGTTAACTATACGCGTGTGTGTAATGACATGTGTATCTTTTGGGTACGATGCTGCTATTAGTTTCCTAATATCAGGTTGTCATACTCCTGGGAATATTGCATTTTAAATAGTCAAAAACTAATTTAGTCAAAATCTCTGGGACTGTTTGCTAATGCAAGATGCTAAGCAGCAGAAGTCAGAGACAGGTCTTACCTTAGTGCTTGGAAAATAGTTATAAACAAATGTTCATCATTATCCTCTTGGAAATACAGAAGCAATACAACTTAACAGCGGGACTGTACTTGGAGCATTCATGCAGCACCTGATAACAGCAGGCTTTGTTGCTCGTTCTTTGTGCAACTCTTACATGGTAGCTGATAGTCTATTTCTCTTGTATTCTCCCCTTTTTATTTCATCCTGTCTTACTGGATAACTGTCCTGATGTCTGCTGAGATTCTTACAGAACTTTGTTGTCCTACAATTTATCAAGCAGAAGGGAGAGAACACAGAGGCCATGGATGGATGCATTTCATATCAGCCAACCTCTCTTCACTACAGTCTATTTTAGATGACTATACTTCAACCAAACTTATTTTTCCTTTTTGCGATATGCATTCTTTGTTTGCTGGAGCAGTTGTGTGGGCATAGAAGTACTCATGAGCCCATACCACCATGGAAATTACCAGTGGCTTGATACTGTGGTAATTTAGATGGCTTGCTTAGGATCCTGAAAGTATGAAGCTCTTGTGCAGTGTTTGCAACTGCCCATTACAAAGTGCATTACGTTAAAACATTGCCCATTTTTCTTGGCTATGTAAACAACACTTATAAAGATAGCAATTCCTCTGGTCCATATGAGGGGATATTCATCTAGGTGGCTGCTGCACTCTCAGTAAATGCATCTTTCCCACCCCTTTGCAAGCCTCTCTGTGCTCTCTCTACTCTTCATAGGAACTGTTGCTACTTTTCTGCTTAGAAATGCTTTGGTAATAACCATTCTTCCTTTGCTGAGTCCACCTGCCACCCTCCCAAAAGTCAAATAATCAGAATAGGGCTGTTCTTTATGTCCAAAAGGAACAGGCATCTCGTCTCTCCTAGCAGTTCATGCAGTGCAGTAAGTGAAGCTGCTGATACCTATTTCTGGACAGGAGTTAAGGGACCGATGTGACGTTCTGAACTCAAATTGCTCCACTATACGGAGGGCACCAGATCTGCTGAACAAATCTATACATTCTTCTACAAATCTATTACAATCTTCTGGGATTCCATCAAGAGAGGAATGGCAGTGGAAGAGGGCAGCTGACAGAAGGTGATAAGCACAGAGCATCTTAGGGTACCCTAAGACAGGATACATGAGCTCCTAACAGCACCCACAGGAACACCAACAGCACTCACATAAACATGAACATAAAAGGCCCAGTGCTTTTACCTTTCTCCATCAGATCTGGATGGAAGTTCACCAGTGAAGAGACATTTACATGCCTTGCCTTTTTAGATTCACAAGCACACCATGTTGGCAGGTCTCTCAAATATTATCACAGACTCCTTCATCTGATATCCATTTCTGGGCTTTGCCCAAGAACCTTAACAAGTTGTCAGCTGAGACCTTGGGCTTCACCAGATGTGGATCTTCTCATACTCACCAGCTAGTCCAGCTTGAAGTTTGTTAGCAAATCTCACTCGACATGTACACAGAATTGACATTCCGTGATGAAGCAGCCCTAGCCCCAGTGCCTCCAGTTGCTTGCACCAAGACCTAGAGAGCCCTGCGGCTGACAGTCTGCTCTTCAGTTGCTGACACTTAGATCACCCTCAGACACAGAGAACAGAGTGAGATCTCACATGAAATATTTAAGATTAGGATTTAACAAGGAGATAGGGTAGACTGTGGTGGTCAGGCACAGGGTCAGTCAGACAAGGGTACTGACCTGCTTACGCATAGCTAACCCCATTTATTCCCCCTTCTCTCTATTTTCCCATGCTTTTCCTTTCCCCGTGCACTTTACACTCTTCCTTTCTCCACTCCTATGTCCTCCTAAATGAACAACCCATCCTTAATTACCTTTTCCCCATTGGTCATGGTTTTACTATATCTGCATCCAAATTTGGTATTTCTGATACTGTTACCTAGGTCATCTGCGCCTTATGTGGTATGACATTACCTGGGTCCTGTTGGCCTGGTAAGATCCTGGTCCCCAAGTGGTCCCTCTGATTACCTCTGGAATTCGGCCATGTCTCACATAACTCCCCCTTCATCGTGTGTGAAATTCAGCCATCCTTCACAGTGCTATGTATAATTTTCTTCAGCTTTTCACTCTGTTATTTATGTTCAGCAGTTTCTAGTGTTATGTCCACTAGTTTTTCATGGTCTGTTCAGTTAACTAAACCTCAAGCCAGTGCCCAGTCATCTGCTTGCAGACCTTAACAGAAAAACTGTAAGTTTGGTGGCTCACATTATTTTTTTCTACAGTGTTCTGCTTCTCAAAGATACAGAGAAACTGATAAACTTTGTGGGAAGATTTCACTGCTTCTGAATTCTCACTAACAGCAATATGACTGTGTGGAAAATCAAGAGTATATTTTGTTATTGAAATGGGAATTGGCACTGTTGTCAGGAAAATAATTAAGTCCAGCAGTAAACAATAATATGCTTTGGCACATAGCCTGAGAAATAAACAAAATGCAGAATAAAATTACAGGAACAAAATACATGCTCTGATTGTCAAGTCAGTTTTCAAACATCCTTTTTCTCTTTTAAGATTTTTTTCCTTCAGATACAACTTATGTTTAATGCAAGAATATGAATCAAAAGAATACAGGAGATGTTTCATTTTTCTGTGCATATCATTGTCAGCAAAATAAATTGTTGCCTTGACCCTATCACACTTTTCCTTGCTTTTATGCATTCTGTAGGGCTTCCTCTCCAAACTAGCCTTGCTCTTATATCTCCTCTCTAAAACCTTTACCCTCCAGCAGTCACTTCTTGCAGAATCCAGGTATTCTGGCTGAGATAGAAATGCAATATTTTGATGTGAGATTGAGATCACCTTTCTTTCTTCTTTTTTCTTTGGGAGGGGATTTTAGGAAGGGGTTTAGAAGAAGGTGGAGCAACCAGAAGGCCCTGCCTTAGCGGTTTTTCAGACACTTTTAAAGTTGTTAAGAATAAACAGAAGTGCTCTTCTTCCTTTAGTTTTGCCCTCAGATTTCTCAGTCCGTCTCAAGCTTTTCCTCCTGCTGTGTGTTTGCAGTGGTTTTTGACTTCAGGTTTGAATTGATCATCATCATCCCATACCAAATTCTTGCTTTTCTGTTTCTTTTGTACATGGTTACACTACGCACTGGCAGAGTCGAGCAGTTTTCTTCTTGGTGTTGTCCTATTGTCCCTTTTTCTAAGAGAAAATATAAATAACTACGTGCCTTTGGAGCACAGTTCTATCTCAGGGAAATTACAGTGTTCCCCCCCTCCATCTCTGCAGGGTGGCTGTTTGAGAACAATGCTCTGCATGCTGCAAAACACTCTTTTCTTCCCTTAAAATGTGCAACCAGCTTCTAACTATTAAGGAATTCACCTGCTGTGGGCAGCATGCTCACTGTTTTTTTTCTCAGCACTGAGCAAACTGCAGAAGGTTTTGCCATCTGTCCTTGAAAAGCTTCTCCTACTGTAGTTTTCAAAGGCTTGACGTTTCGTTCCTTTCCTTTTCTCCCACAATTTGCAGCTTACTGCACACTTGTGTTGAAATTGAAGTGTATGCCATCCCACTCCTCATGATACTTTCTGTCCTCATATTTGTAGGCAGACTGAAGAAGGTCACTTTGCCAATTTACAGGTGATAGGTATTGCTTTGCAAAAACCCTGTGTCTGTTTTTTTTCCTTTAAGCTGGAATGCATCCTCATTAATGGCATCAAACTGTATGCTTGAAATGTGTTGTTTTATTGGGAATTAAAAATAAAAAAGGCAGGAAGAGGAGGAAGAATTAGAAAGGCAGCATGTAGCTGCATGCAGACTGTATTTATGTAAATGGACTAGTTTCTGAAAACCAGGTCATGAATGAATTGGGAATTTCTTATAAATCCCACGTGAAATGCTTCAGATTTTTAGCTATTGCTTTCTTTCCCTCTCCTTTCTTTTGTCTTGTGTCTTATGCTGAAGCTATAGAGTAAAATCATAACTAACAATTTGCTAGAGATTCTCCATGATAAATGCTGCAATGCTTATAGTCTGCAAAAAACCCAGTAATTTACTGCTTTGACCTTAATTGATTAACTGACTTCAAAATACACATCAAAATATTTGAGTATGTTCAATCTGTTGTAAAATGGGAGATCCAGATGAGTAAACATTTGTTAAATACTAACGAAATCAAAGTAATTTTTGGCTTTAATATGGAAAAAGTAGACAAGTAAAATGATTTATGAAAATGCTAAGTATAACGTGATGGATTTCTTAGTTCCTCACTGCAGTTTTACTTTAAAACACTAGGTCGAGCTCATGATTCATGGTTTCTGTTTTTTCCAGACGCTTGTTTGGAGAGCCAAGCCTCTTCATGTTCTCCTAACTATAAATAAAAGAGAAACTTTAAACAAAATACTGCCTTTTACTCCATATTGTAGCAGATTTTTTTGGCTAATTGAAGTTAAAATGTAATTTAATACAAGACTTAAATAATATTCTCAATAATGAATTAGTAAAACTCTATTTTTTACAGATCTTCATCCACTGCTTATCCAAAAACCTTTTTTTTTTTGGCCAGTAACAGTTCCAGGTGTTTTGGAACCAATTTAACATAGGCTTTTTTTATTTTTTCCCCTCTTGAAAGCAGCACAGGATTTTTAGTGTAATGTTAGAATTTTTATCATGCATTTTTTGAATATTTTCACTGTGGTAGTGGTCCCAACTATTCTAAATTTCCGTTGCGGTATTTGGGAGCATTTGGGTAAATGAACCACAAACAGTAGTAGCATTTCCGTTCCTTGATTGGATGAGCAGTTCTGGCATGAATAACATATTTGTGTGTGTACAGATAGTCTTTGGAGCCTCAAATATGCACCCATGAGATCTTGAAACTAATTTCTTATGAGTATTTCTGCTAAAAAAGGAATGCTTGGGTATTTGCTGAGAGCCAATGTAAAAGATTGTCTGTCCCAGGCTCCTGCAGGAATTCAAGCCTAGTTGCATTTGTTACACTGTAATTTGAATCACTTCCAGTCCAGCAGCTTACAAACTTGTTTGGGTTTTGTACCCAGACTGGGTGAAAAATTAATTTTCTTGAGATCTGCGGAAACTACACAATAATTGAAAGTGGTTAATGTTTGGATTGAAAAATAAGGCTGAAGTTAGTCATAGGTTTGCAGGCATTTACTTAGAGTCATGTGCATATGTTAAGAACAATCATATGGTTTCTGTGGCTGCTGTCCTGGCCATTTTTTTCAGTCCTCGGCATTGCTACCATCAAATACAAGGCAACTGTACTGTATATTTGCACCACAACCCTGGATTATGGCAAGCTCCCAAACAGTCTTGTTAAATACGTTTGACTCAGAATTGGATTAACTGATCCAGACCCTACTGCAGAGTTTGGAGTCCAACTTTCGGAGGTAATTCCGTAATTTGGACTACCAACAGGATAAAGTCATGATGTTTTTTAGACTAGATCTATCCAGGCCATACTGGGTATTTCAAGAGAAGGTGCAAGAAAACGTGCAGTGGACAGGTCTGGCAAAACCTTACTTCTCTTCATAAATATACTTTCAATGGCACACAGCAGACCTCACTTTGATTGGATTCTCTCTTATATTAACAACAGTTCTGATGGTGGAGAAATCCATCCATGCCTAAAAGAGTTTAAAAACAAAGATTCACAGTAAGGAGTGAGTTTAGCGAAGTCCATGAATGGCAAGTATTTTGAGTCAGAGAAGAAGTAAATTACAGCTTGTCTACTTCTCACATGCATCAGCCTGGGTCACACAAGTTTTGCTGCACAAGTAAGCCTCAAGAAGAGATGATTAGTTTGGATGTTACCATTTTACCAATTACTTTCCCCATGTTTTAAATCAGACTGAGGGAGAAAGCCTCGTGGATCTTTAGCTTTCAATGATAGAGGCTTCACAGAACTGGGCTGTAAGTTCAGGAGGTCAGAGCATTATACTGTGTACTTGCTTCTGAAGAGGTGTCTATAGTCTTTTTATTTTCTCCTATTGTTTGTGGATGTTCTCAAAGTTTAATTCTTTATTTATTGGGACCTAAGCCGTTATGTTTATGCATGAGCAATTATCTATTTACTCCAGCATGGATAAGAGGCCACAAGGTTACAGTTGTTGCTAACATATCTTTGAATGTCAGTTCTTTTGATTGCTCTGGTTTTCGGTGCATTTTTTTCTCTCTGACAATGCTTGTTCCTTTTTTGAACAACCGTTCTCATTAGTGTTATGTTGTTTAACAATAATGTCTAATTGATAGAGCCTGTGCTTCCCCCAGCATTCATCCAGGGGTGTGGGGAGGTTTTGTTTTTGTTACAGGATTGTTTAGTGGAAACCTTCATAGAAGTGGTGTTGGATTGGAAAGTGGAGTAGGGAATAAATAATTGATTACAACAAGAACATTCAACTGAAATTAGGCACAGTGAAATTCAGGAGAACGTGGGGGAAGTAGAAATTATTTTTAATTGAGATTCTATAGAAAAACTAAGGCCAAATCTTTCCACTTCAGACAGTCTGTAATTTACAGTTATCCTACAATTAAAACTTTCAGATCCTAAGTGTTCATCTTTTATAATATCAAACTTATATTTTGACTCCAATGTCAGTTTTGTTCTTCTCCCCTGTAACAGACAGTCCCTGAACTTTGAATCTCTTTCAAAATTCAGAGGTATTTAAAATTTGGATTTAAAATGTTTTATGCCTGAGGGCTGTGCCTACTTCACATGTTCATCTAATTTGAATGAAGACCTTGAGGTCTGTCCAACCATCAAAGGTATTGGAATTTGCTGTTCTGGAGAAACATTAAAATTTTTCACTGGCGGAAGGGGAAGGTAAAATTCCAATGGAAATTGTATCCTGCCTTTCCAGCAGCCCTAGCAAGCATTTATCATTCTGTTTCCGTTCTTACTGAAGGCATGCCTTCGATATTAGAAGTTTCTTATAAATTACAAACGTCCATAAGCTAGCTTTGAAACATTTGTGGCTCTGAAATATTCCTGTGCTCGCCTTACGATCATCACTGAAACTTTATCAAAAATATCTACAATCTTATGTTCATGTTTTTTGATAGAAGCTAATTATAGATACTAAAACTAGCTGAAGTGAAGGATTTTTTTTTTTTTTTTTTTTTTTTTTTGTGGAGGCATAAAGCCAAGATCATCATTACAAGGTTGCACAGTTTGTTGCCTGCGTAGGCCTGGGGAGCAGATGGAGGGAGGTATAGGGACTCTCTCAAGTAGAACTGGCTGGGAAACAGTACATCTGCTTTGTGAAAAATAGGGACATTTTGAAATATGTGTGGATGCTAGTGTGGAGCTAGGCATGGTGCTTCCATGATAGATTGGGAGAGAAAGCAGCCTTCCTGCAACAGCAGGCTTTGCTATTGAAGGCAAGTTCTCAGTGATGTCAGATGCTGTATTCGCAGCGAGATTTGAGCCCAGGTGTTGTGCTCCCTGAGTGATATAACACTGGGAGGGGGGGGGGGCGGAGATAGGGAGAATGTGTTTGCATGCGTAATTTGTTTTAAAGCTTTTTTTAGTCATTCTTCCTCATTTTCTAGCAATTTAAGAGGACAATGCCTTTAAGCCTAAAATGTCACTGGAGAACTGCTTTACCTAGGTTTTTAATAAATTCTGATTCACCATTAGCTCCACCTTAGTTATACCCACTTGATGCTGAAGGAGCTTCTATGATCCCAGCACTAGAGACCCTGTTCATGTGGTTTCAGCTTGACAGCGGGAAGTGATGTTGCTTGGGTCAACCTTGCCTCTACTTGGCAAGGTTGTTAGAAATACAGAATTGTGTCTCTGCTTGTTAGACTTATAGAACCATTTAGGTTGGAAGGGATCTCTGGAGCTATCTAGTCCAACCTCTGCACTGAGCAGGATTCAGTTCAAAGTCAGATCGTGTGGCTTGAGGTTTTCATCAGCCAAGTGCTGAAAATTCCCAAGGACTGATATTCCACAAGCACTCCAGGCACCTGTCCCAGTGCTGCACCAATGGCATGTTGAAAAAAGCTGTTCCTTCATGTCCTCCCAAAATTCCCCTTGCTGCAGTTTGTGTCCATTGCCTCTTGTCCTTTCAGTGTACACCTCTGAGGATAGTCTGGCTTTGCCTTCCCTGTTACCTTCCACTAGATAGCTGAAGGCAGAAATTTGATTCCTTGCAGTAGCCTTTCTTATTTGGTTCAATTGGAACAAAAAAGGAGGATGAATGCAGTTAAAGGAAAACTAATTTTAAGATGACCATATATTCATGGACATTTTTGACTGCTGACCCAACTCACCCAATAGAATAGACTTCATCAGCATGCCCGTATCCCCCAGGCTAATTCCTCTAAGCAACACAGATGAAAGAGTGGAATTTTCCTGCCTTTTATTTTAAATGTTCTAAATTAGATAATTACATAGAGCCCTGACAGATTTACAAGAGTAATTGCCTAATTTTATGATGCAGCACTACTGAAAACAAAGATTACTTGATCTAAATCATGTCTTGAAAAGGAAAGTCTTGCTGAATGTGTTTGAATAACAGCTGAAAAATACACTATCTAAAGTCCAGCCAGTCACTGGGGAAGAGCCAGCTCCTGGGAAGCAGCACAGAGGAACTGGAGATGCATGAAGCATGAGAGCCCTTGGTACATAGAGAAGGAAATGGGGGAAGCAAAGGATTACTGGGGGGACACAAGTAAGGGGATCCAGAATAATGATTTAAAGGCCTTGATGAATCCTTCATGCCAGTCAGCAAGCTAGGTTCAATTTAAATCAGACTCTTTTTTTTTTTTCTTTTTTTTTCTCCACTTCCAGTCATTCAAAACAACTTTGCTCATTCCAGCAGTATTGACCATGAAATTAATTTGATCTACTGTAGCTAGTGCAAGGCACGCCGTCCTCTCTCCTGTTGACTGGTGGCACTTCTGGACTATTAAAGTGCTAGGGTACTCTAGAAGAAGCACCTCTATTGGAAAAAAAAAAAAACACAAAAAAACCCATAAAAAAAAAAATTGTAGGAAATTTGTCTCTTGCCATTGTCACACTCTGCTCGAGCATTTTTCTGACTCTTCTCCCAACTGTACAATGTCATAATGGCAGTTGTAAATCAAACAGCAGGTTTTTGGCCTATCTGTCCCTTCCTGGGAAACCTGATGTGCACGTGAGAAGTCCCAGTTGCTCCCTACATGTGGCATTTTGTCACCTTGCAATGATACCATGCCAGAATAGCACCCAGCTAATTTTCTTACTGTCTTTAGTACTGCTTTCAACACATCGAAATGGATTCTGGAGCCAGGCGGTTTTAGCTTTGAGTCAGTGTTATTATAATTTATTGTATTTAATCACTTCAGTGGCACTTTTTCATGTTGCTTGCAGAATGGAGATGCTGGAAGAACTAATAATGGGCTCTTCTGCACATCCACTAAATCTGCACCAAACACAACCTGCCTTCAAAATAAGAGTGCTTTTATACTAAGAGCTTCTACCCTGAAGGCAAGATCATGTAGTAACTGTGCAACTGCTGCAGCTTCTCTGCAAAGTGAATACAATGGATTGAGGACACCACAATACATCAGATAACTTAAGGAGCTGGGTTGTTTTCTTCTTACAACAGAGATCATCTGACTTTGAACTAGGTACTGAACTTCTGGGTGATTGAGCTAGGTTGCCTTGCCAGTGCATGAGGAAGGTGGCATTTAGTGAGTGATTTGTGCCATCTGTTTCAGAGAAGTGTCTCAAATAAGTGGAATAAGTCACCCCGGGGAGGTGCTTGTCTCTCCATTTACTGATAATGGAAGTCTAGAAGAATAGCTGGGACCCAAAAGCCAGATTCGCCATGCCAACTGAGCAGCTGGAGCTTACTGTCCACCTTAAGGAGTGAAATTCAATGAAATTACTCCTTCTTGGGTCTCATTTCAGTTTAGTTAGCAAACTTTGGTCAGACCAAATAATTGAACAAACAGGATATTCCACTGAAGGTTAAAGGAAGCATGTAAGCTTGTTGCAGAAGTAAGAGTAACAGTTGCTCTCCCATCTTACTCAAAGAAGAGATTGTCTTTATGTTGAAGTAGTGATTAGTAGCACTTACAGTGACAAAACTCTCAGAGATACAGAGGTCTGCAGTATCTGTTCCTATCGTATTTTTTACTGTTTACCAGTGAATTTGAAGTGACAGCCTCCCATAAAAGAGAATCATATGTTGGTTAGGGTTTTTTTATTCCTATTACAGATCTCTAATACAGGTCTGTCTTTGTTGCTGCCAAATAGCAGGTCTAACAACTCCTGCAATTTTCAAAAGACTGTGGAAGCAGGAGAACCTGAACTCTGTTCAGTCCTGGCTCTGGAAGATGAGGACAGCTGAGGAACAGTGGCAGAGCCCCCTCATTGTGGGGAAAGGCAAGGAGACCAGCAGAAATTAACATCTTTGATTTAACCATTCTGATTTACTAACTCATATGTCTTCATGGTATTGCTCTGATACAGGGTGCTGATATGTCTAGACATTAAGAGACTGACATTGCTGCTCTTTTAATACTGTTTACTGTTGCGGTTCCTCTACCGAACCAGTGTTTTCTCACTACCAGCCATCCCACTGTGAATTGCTATGGCAATAGAAATCAAGCACAAAAACAATCCTTCCCAAACATGTGAAGGTTTATTTACCCACATTAATTCAACTGCATACTTTCTCATGAATATTTTGGGGGTTTCAGTCTCAGAACAGAATGAACTGAAAAAAATTGCATTTAATATGAAAAATATGGATGACAAAATGACAGATCCTAGATGGCCAGTTATCCTGGGGGGACTGACTTGCAGAAAGCAGGTATTCTACATCTTTCAGAAACCAAGAATCCTTCCAGTGACAACAGGCCAGTCAGTCCCTGATGGGCTAATTTACTTTTCTGGAAAACAGATCACTCCAGAGTCTTTGTATCATGTGTCCTCCAATTTACATCTTAAAAACATCTGGTCAGCTGCTGAATAGTCTGTTGCCATTAATATTTTGAGTGGTGAAAAGATGTTCACTACAACAGGAATTGTCTAACAGTCCCAGTAGTGCCACACAGTTGAGTCAAATTCTCCTGGAGTGAACCCACCCATTCAGCAGGAGCTTCTCTGAGAGCTTGGGGTTGCTCCCTGGTGTACTTGCATTTAGGAATCAGAAGTAGCAACAGGAGAAGAAAACAATGAAAACTTAAAGTGCAAATGTTTAGACAGAAGGCTTGCTTTGTATAAATTCTATGCTATTGCTAAAATGATAATCCTTCAAAATACGCTGTTATATTTTAGATGCGCTTCCTCAGCACTACTTTAAGTCCTTTAAATCACCCCATATTGTCTGAACACCACTACTGAATCACAGACTGATGCTTCTCTTTCCTTAAATCATTTTAACGGAGGTATACTTAAAATGCTTTAAGTGTATACATTCTGTGTGAAAATAAACAGAAGAACTGAATTAAGTGTGGTAGAGTGTTTTCCCTCCAATTAAATCCACCATGTAATTTATCACTTTTATTAAGAAACTCATATCTCAACAAGTGATTTTTCATATCATCTTTTAATTAAAGCTGATTTGTGTCCCCATGGAAACTCTTAAGGTGAACTACCATTATCATAAATCCATAATCAATCACTTGTAACATGTGAACAGACGAGTAACTGCAGATTTTTTTTCCAAATATTTATTAAGAAACATTTGTTAAATTTCACTATTTACAAGTGAATCTCTGTTCTGACAATGCATCTCAGAAATCAGCCTGAGTCTAAACTCTTGTCGTTTACAGCCCAATCAGTAGAGCAATGATGGTGGCCCGTACATTTACTGAAAAGTGAATTTATACCATACTTAAGCACAGTTTGGAACAAAGAATGGAATAATTTTGTGATTTGATTTCCTGCTATAAAAATATCTTCTGGGAGGAAAGCAGGAAGCTTTCCATGATGCTTTGAGGATGGGTAGAGTGGAAAAAGCAGCTGTTTCTGAGGTGCAATATAAAATCAAATGACCCCTCCATCTGAAATTAAATATGCCCATCAAGGAGTGTCATAAATCTAAATGACAACATCAGATGCATGCCACTGTGCTTGTAGTAAAGTCCCATCCATCAGAAAACAAAGACTTTTTAATGAGATGATCACTACAAAAGAACATTTATAGAAGTCCAAGTTCAATAAGTTCCTCAATAGGGTGTCCTGAGTGAGTGCTGCTTCATCTGACTGTTGGGTTGCTGATAAGTAGTCCATTGAAAGAACTTTACTACATCCAGCAGTGGAAATTAATCAAGTATATGACATATTCGTGGCAGCAGATATCCCACCTGTTCTGCCTCCAGCATTACTGGATGTGGGTAAACTATTTGGAGATGCCAGTCTGTTCATTGACCATTATTCTGGGTTTCTCACCTCCTTTGAAAGATGTCAACAGATAATAACTTCTTAAGAATTGTTCTGTTGGCTTCTCACCTTCTGAATTACCCACAGATAGGTTAGCTTGGATGCTTGTGGCCTGCAGGCAGTTGCATTGTCTATATAAATGACAGCTATGTCATCACCATGGGTCGTGCAGGCTTGGGACTTCCCAGCCTCATCTGTCTATAACTGCATTGCCTCAGTGTAACTGGCAGGCTTTATTCTGCACTTCCCTTTTTTTTGGCAGGGTGAATGGCGCAAAAAGAGGGAAAGGTAGAACTACCGAGTGACCAATTTCTGGGATGAAGACAGTGGAGAGGTGTAAAAAATTATGACAGAAAGTGTGGGCATTTTTATTTTTTTCTTTCTGTTTCCTAGGTCACATATCAGGTGTTAGCTGAGGTTGCCTCTCTGAGATATAAAAATATTTTGTAATATCACCAACCTGGTGAAAAGTTTAGTCATGGGATCTTAATATGTTGCAAAATTCTGGTCCTATCTCCTTCTCTAACTTCACCACTGCTAGGGTTCTTGGTAAGATGACTATATCTGCTTTGTAGACAAGATGCCCCCAGGTACCATCTTCTCTTTCATTGTACTCCAGAAGTATAATACTTCTGGCTCAGGCTCATTTTTTGATGCTTTTTGTATTGCAGTGACATCGACTGAATTTATTTCCAATGTTTTTTTCGTTGCTACAATAAACTGACAGTAATTGGAGGATGGATGAATGAGTATGATTCCAGGAGAAGAGCTCATCTGGCCATATGTGCCAAAGACTGTCAAGTGTTTGAGAGAATTATGCTTCTTTGAGCGATAACGTAGCGATTTATGGTTCAAAGCTGTGCCAGGGGAGGTTTACAGTGGACATCAGGAAGCATTTTTTTACCGATAGGGTGGTCTGACACTGGAACAGGCTCCCTAGAGAGGTGGTCGATGCCCCAAGCTTGTCAGTGTTCAAGAGGCATTTGGACAGTGCCCTTAATAACATGCTTTAACTTGGTCAGCCCTGAATTGGTCAGGCAGTTGGACTAGATGATCATTGTAGGTCCCTTCCAACTGAAATAGTCCTATTCTATTCTATTCTATAATTTATACAACAATATTTTGTATGTAATTTGGGAAAGGTAGTTTTTTGTTAATTTTTTCTTTTTTTTTTCAGTTTCCTATCTGTTAATCCTTAATATCTGTAATAGGATTACATGATTTGGAAAATGATGCAGGAAAGAGATCTGAAATCCTTAGCATTCCTACAAGTTCTATGAAAATCAGTGGCCTAACCTAGCCCACATCAATTGCTATCCCCAGTGCTGGTGCGGGAGATCAGCTCCCTTAATAGCTTCCAGAGAGCCTGCGTGAGAGAGGAATGCTAAAAATGCCTTGACAGCAGAAAAGCTTTGGTCAGACCTGAGCCTTGCTTGGAGGAGGACAACCTGAACAGAAGATATAAAAATCATACTGAATGAGGCTTCCTATGACCCTCTACTTGCAAGCTACTTCTGTTTCTCTTTTGGGATGAAGGTTGCTCTGAAGACACAGCATGCTGAGATTGTGCAGTAACTTTCCCTTCCCATCCTCAAAATGCAAAAAAAAAAAAAAAAAAAAAAAAGAGAGCAGCCAGGGACTAATACTTGCAGTTTCTCAGCTGTTGTAGAAATGTGCCAAAAAGATGCAGGCCAGAGCAGCCTAATTGAAGGGTAATTCATTTAAAATTAGTAAATAGGCCTGCCCATACAGTCAGCTGTGTGAGCTTAGAGGACTGTAGCTGGACAGAAACCAGCATCAGTGTTGCAGCTTTCTTTGGCTGCTTTTATAATCTAATGAATGAAATAATGTAGTCAAAGGCTGTGATTGTAAGCTGTTGAGTGACGATTTGCCAAGCATACTGTAATAGTAATTAAGACACAAAAGGTAATAAAAATGTGGATAATTACATCATGCGCAACATGGCTTAACTGTTCTCTGCAAGAGCCAGAGGAAATATCTTCCCTCGTGAAGTGTTATTTTCTCGAATTGGAGGTCTAGTCAGGTGTTCTGTTTCTCTTCAAAGTATCATATTCTGGTCCCTTCAAGAGGTGATGTGTCAGAGAGCAATGAAGCCTCCTAGGCAGATCACATTTTTGACATGCATTTCTGTGCCCTGATGAAGACAGAGGGTGTGATACACTCTGAAAATGATCACCGGCCTCTGTTCTGAAGCCTGTGTGATGAAACATCCATTTTCAAATATTATAATAGGGTCAGTCGTTGGCAAGTCTTGCTTTGGTTGAGGGTGAAAACACCAGAACATCGTTTTCCCTTCTGAACCATGTCCTCCCTGTGTGTGATATATTTGCTATGACTGGTGTTCTGGCTTACGTTGACCTTGGCAGTTTGAAAGCAAACAGCAACTTTGTTCTGCTACTGCAAATCCCATAGTTGATCTTGTCAGTAAAAGCTGTGTAAGTAGTTGGCTTATTATCCAGATAACGCGATAAAAGAATTGCTAATAGAGAGTCCTAGGAGTTAAGCACTTGTTGCCATGGGGCAGTGAGCAGAGGAAGGTGTTTTATGTCTTGTAGCTGCTTCCTGAGCCCTTGTTTTACAGTGAGTGATAGAAGAATACGAACGTCTAACTCCTGACAATTGCATGAGATCTAATCCTACTGAATGCTCTGTGAGAAAGAGAGATGCTTGGCTTTTAAAACCCTTTCCAGAATTAAGCCTATCACTCCAAGTTACTACCTCTCTTTTTACTATTATTATTCTAACAAGCAGCTTTATAGGCATTCCAAATGTTGGAGGAAGATTGCTGACTGTACAGAGCGTTTTTATCCAGACCAAATGCTGGAGCTGGTCACCAGAACTTGACCTCAGACTAAGTGTGTGCTAATAATAATATATTCATATGTCTGCTGGTGCTCGACCAAAAAAATGAGTGGACAGGAGCCAGAATACCACTTCTTTATAAATGAGATAATGTAATTCCAAGTGAAGCTGTGTGTGAAGTGCAACAGTTTCTCAAGCACTGCTTCTCCCAGACAATCCGATGTCAACTGAGAGGACAGGTAAAACAAAAGGAGAGAGATTAGGGTACTCGGCACTGTCATCCAGTCTTGCTTTACTCAAAAGCAACCAGTGTGCTAGAGGGCTACCAGCTAAGTATATTATGGTATAACCCTAGCATTACAGCAGTAGCAAACCTTGCAACTTTCCTTAGAGTGTTAGTTTTTACGGTCATTGTTACAGCAGGATTTAACTGTAACTTGGAACTGTAAGTGGTCAACTCAGTAGAAAGAATTATTTTTAATTACCTGTAATTGAATTTGGAAAGGATTATACCAGTAGTCTGAGATGATAAATCACTCAGAGCAGCTAATTTTTCTGCTTGCCTGACTCAGTTATCAGAATCGGCCTTCCTCTCTCTGCCACTTTTTTATAATAATTGGGACTGGGATGACAGAGAATTTCCAATCTCTGCCCTGGTGAGAAGCTCTGGGAGGGCCTGACACAGAAAACAGTCGCTGCCTCAGGAACCATGTTCTCATTCTCGATGTGTTGTTATTTGGTGTGAAAACTGTCCAGACTCAGGGCTGCCTGCTCCATGGAGCTGACAGCTGAGCACCGTGAGCGCAATGGGAGCTGGAGGAGGTGGAAGCAAGACAACTGAAAAGAATAAATAAAAGCAAGAATAAACCAGCCTCAGATGCACTAACTTAAATACAAAGTCTCTCTCCTTAAGACATGCACTTCTTTATCACTCTCTGAAACTGTGATATGGCACAATGGACTAGAAATTGTAAGATTGGGTTTCACTGGTGGATCAGTTCTCAGGCCTGCATGAGAAACTCGTACTGTTGATTATGCTCCCTTGCCCTTCCTATGACTTTTCAGTGGGAACAAAGAGGAAAAGGCAGGTGTAGAAAGAAAAATCTATTAAACGAAGTTTCTGCTGACATGCAGCTTGGTGGACCAGACTGGTATGGATGCTGCACCATCGCTTTCCCTGGAGCTTGGGCAGGATGCGGAAAGATGCTCCTCAGCCCTGTTAAGGAGCATTAAGGACCACAGTCTATCCAAGTACAATCCATTGGTCTCTCCCCCCAGTTGCCATCCCACCCTAGCACAGGGATTACCTGCCCCTTCCACATTGCTCTTCTCTCAGCCAAGCTGAGGATGGTTTTGTCACTTGAGTGATGTGTGCCTCCATTTCCCCCAAACCCATCAGTGCTCTGTGCCATGCACAGTCTCTGGGACGATGTGCAGGCCACGGGAGGCTTCAGAAATATAACTGTTCACCCCAAGTGATAGTGCAAGGGTGAACAAGTTTGTTGTTTTTCACACTAACAACTGGAGTGTGAATGCATCCCTATGCAGGGGAAGTGGGGGAGAAGAATCGGTCACCTCAGCTGGCCTCGATGTGCCTTGTGTTCAAAATAAACAGTCTTCATTCTGCACTTGTCACTCATGTGGTTATGGGGCAGGTATGGGGCCTGGATGTTTTTGTGGCTAGAGCAATTATCTCCCTGGGTATATCTATATCTCTTCTTTGGGATGTGCGTACCACAAGGGTAGGCTTGGGAGGGCTGTGACACACTGAACATGGTGCCAAGACTGAGCTGCGCCCTTGGAGAGGGGGGGTGATCTCTGAAGTAGGTGGTGACCTGCCACAGTGTCCTGGGAGAGGCTTTTTTGAAGTCTGGAGCTGTCCTTTTGGGCACAGCATCCCTGTTCAGTGCTGTTCTCCCTGTGGAAACCTGTTGTGCATCCCAGCCTGCCAACACGTGCAAAAAGCAGCATGTTAACCCATGCATTGGGAAAGGGAGCCTTGGTGGGGGATGCTGTTGTAGAGTATAGCAAGCCTGTCACTCTGAATTTAATTTTTTCATTCTGTCATTAGTATTGAAGTTTTTAATAGTAAATAACCACTTAGGTACACTTTCATTGCTGTGTAATGATTTTATTTTTTTGGCTCGATGGATCTCATCTCATTTTCAAGTACTCCACTGAAAGCAACGGCTTGGAGTAAAACCATTTCATCCTATTAGTTATTTCTTTTGTGAGGCATAACAACCACCAATTTTGTCATAAACATAAAAACTTGGAACTTATGAATTATTGAAATTATATTTTTAATGTTTCAAAACATCAGGCCTCATCACAGTTGTAACAATTTTCTTTGGCTGTAAAGTTTTTCTGCCAATACCATTTATGCACAAGAGTGTATGCCCTTTTCTGAGAGGGAAAAAGGCCTTTTTAGAAAAGGGAGATGTTTTCTTGGTTAGGCTTCTTGTAACGTCCCAAGTGATAGTCTCATCAGCACAGTGAACAAAAACATTGGTGAAAATCTAACTGAGTATAGGTATAAGTAACTGAAAAAACTACCCAGGGCAACTGTCAGTGGAGAGCTGTTGGAGCTGGGTAGACACCAGGAGACACTGAGGAGAGCTGGACACAGCATTCCAGATATGTCTCACCAATACCAAGTAAAGGAGAAGAATCCCCTCCTTCAATCTGGTAATGATGGTCCGCCTAATGCAGCCCATGATGCTGGCTGCCTTCTTTCCTGCAAGGGCATGTTGCGGGCACATGTTGAAGGTGGTGTCCCCCAGGACCTCAAGGGAATTTTCTGCAAAGCTGCTTTGTCACTGGTAAGTCCCCAGCCCATCCCGGTACATGGAGTTGTTCCTCCCCAGGCGCAGGACTTTGCATTTGCCTTGGCTGAAGTTCATGAGATTCCTTTCTGCCCATTTCTCCAGCCTATGGAGGGCCCTCTGATGGTGGCACAAACAATCTGGTGTACCAATCTCTCCTCCCAGTTCTGTATTGTCTATGAATCTGCTGAAGGTGCACTCTGTCTCAACATGCAAGTCCCTAATGAACAGATTAAATAGTATTGGCCCCAGTATCAACCCCCGGGGATATAGCACTATCGAGTGCCCTGCAAGTGGACATCATGCCACTTATCACAGCCCTTTGAGTTTGGCAGGTCAGACAGTTTTCAATACACTGGACTGAGGGTCCTGTCATCCTGCTAGTGACTTCTTTTTATTCATATGGGGAAGTCATTTGGCCTGATTTTCTGGTAGTTGACATAGGCACCTACGTTGGAGACCTAAATTGGGTCTGTGTGGTCAACAGAAGGATACACTAGCCCTCAGGAGGTGCCAGCATCTCTACATTGCTTAGAAGCAAAGAAGGCAATGTTCCTAGTTAAGTGTCTGATGTGGTATTGGGTCGGTCTGGCCTGTTCTCTCTCTGGATTTCCATTTTATCATTCATCCTTTTGTCATCTCTCCCACTTGAAATGTAAGCTTTTGGGGAAATGCTTTCTATCATGTGCTATGCCAACTCTAGACCAGGGACAGGCTCGTAACAGTTTTGCAGCACAAATAACACCAACTGCTTCTGCTCTTCCGTTATCTTGTCACCTGCTCACTGGTTTGACCCCATTGACTTTAGTGGGTTATTCCTAATGTAATTCTGTGAGGGAGGGATTTGCAGCTCAAAACTAATTCTTAAAAAAAACCCACAAGTTTTTAAAAGCCCAGAGCATTCTGTCTGTTACCACGGGTATGACTCTCTTGTAAAGTAAAACACATCTCCAGGATTCAGTTATGGCAGCATTAGTAGAGGAGACTTAATGACATTGGGGAGAGAAGTGACTCTTTAGCTGCGAGCAGTATTGTTTCATCCCCAAGTGTGACATTTCTGTTTGTGAAATACGTTTCCTGCATATTTTTATAAAATACATATATTATTAGATATAAAATGTTTTATATACAACATTTGTATCTTGATTTAATGTGAGTAGAGAGGGTTACAATACACATGAACTACTTGTGGTATTAGTTTAAACCAAAAGGACACTTTAATTATGTTTATGTTGGGATCTGGTCAAATGAGAAGTTAAGGTTTGGTCAAGCACAGTTCTCTTCATACCACGTGGGCCTTCATTCTGCTGTAGGGCTAGTATGTCACTTTTGAGTAGATGTAGAAAATGAATGACTGGATTTGCATCAAGGGACAAATTAGAAATTCTCCTGTAGAGGCCCTGAGTAGAGTTGCTCAAAGCATTCTGATAAGGGAGAAGATAATCAGATTGTTAGTATGGTTCTGTGGAAATAGGTGGTTATAACTCAAATTTCAGTAAAATTTTGCAGCTGTGAAATGTGATAAATCCCAGGTTGTATTAAAAGAAAAAAACAGGGAAAAAATTAGTAATTCTTGCAAGGATGGATTGGTGGCCAATTTATGATCAAATTTGGAAGATCAAATTTCTGGCTGCCCTGAGAACAATGACTATAAAGAGGAGACAAAATTACCGGTACTAATTCCATTGCAGTTTGCATTTACAGGCAGGATTAACACCGAATCAGTCATAAAACCTTCCTTTGCTATTCCAGACCTCCTGAACACATAGACGGTCAGTCAGTGGGTGGGTAGCCACTCCTTTCTGCAGAAGCCTTTTAGATGAGGCTGTGACTGCTGCGTAAGTAGGGCTGGTGTGATAAAGTTGCTGTGACTGTGATGGTGAGCAGTCTCTGTGTTGTGGCTGAAGCACTGTTGTTGGACACTTTCACATATTCTATGACGGCTTCAGGCTGTAGTGCGGCGATAAGAAAGGGAATTTTCTGTCTTACTTGAGCAAAAATACTCTAAAAATCTTTACCAGATTGGTATCGAGGACAAATAACCTGCAGCTGTTCTCCAAAGAGACCAAAGACGTCTGGACTCTTGTCAGCTTGAAGATAGATTTTATTGCGACCCTTTGCAGAAGCCCTTTAATTGTTTTGCCCCTCAAGTCTTCCAGTATAAAACAAGAATAACTGTCCCTTTCTTTCTCTCCCTGACTCTTTTCTACTTAGTTTGCAAGCTTTTGGCACCAGACTGTTCTTCAAGCTATTCTACAGCAGCTAGCCTAACAAAGCCCCATCTCACTGAGACTCCTGACGCTGACATAATTAATAGAAATAATTGATATGATGAGGAATCATCACAGCCTTCCCTGGAAGTGTTTAATTTTTGCAGGGCACTTCGGAAGGGACCTTCAGACAGCGGCTATGGCAGAGGTGGTTCCTTTCTCACATCTTTTTGTTAATTGTTTTAGTTGTGACCAAATTTTTTGCTTCAAAAAAGGTTTTCTCAAGCCGTGTTACTTGAGGGACCAATACTGCTTGGATGAAAAATCTTCAGGTTTTTGTTGAATGAGCACAGAAATGGGAAGTCTTTGGCGCTCAGGGAAAATGTGCTATTTATTGCATAGAAATTTTGAAGTAGCTCTAACAGCACTTGTTGGAGCACTTTTTGAAGGACCAATGTTACCTCTGTGCTCTTGGTGCTCTTAAAACAGTCCTTTTACCAAGAACTGTACTGGGCAGCCACAGAAATAATGCAAATTCCAGATAACATCATCTCAGCAAGGAAGGTTAAATACCTGCTAAATACCTAGAAACTGGGATAAGAATCAATGCATTGACTTTATGTCTTCAATAGATGCATATATTTTTGCCTTCATAGCAAGAATACTTGTTGATACTGTGCTTCTCTGAATTTCATTCCTACGGTCTCCCAAGTAGGCACTCAAATATATATTAAAAAAAATTGCTTACTCCCTGGGAATGAATGTATTCATTGCCCTAACATTCACATGTGGGGCCAGTATAATTTCCTGTCCTTATTTCAAAATTACTCAGAAGAAAATTAACTCCCTACCAGGAAAAAAAAAAACAACAGGGAAACAGTCATTTAAAAAGCCAAGCCAGATTGGTTTTCTCCGTGTTTGTAGGGAAGCGCACTGGTACTGAAGCAAACAACTGGACAGATGTGGGCTACCTGGGCCATTCTTTCAAAAGCAGCCAGCCACAGGTACAGAATTAGCAGCTTTTGACTAGAAACCAGAGGTTAAGCTTCCTCATGGTTAAGACTTGTCAGAGTCTTTCACAGCAATCCCATTGTACAGTGCTTATGGCTGGCTGGTGATATTTAGCAATGTCTCCAAAAGCCTTTTTTTTTTTTTTTTCCTTTTGGATGGAGTAGAACTGATAGACATCTGCCTAGAACAGCTCAGCTTGCTTATACTTCAGAGATTTGTCATCCTCCTGGGTTATGCTTCTTCTCTGGTAGGAAGGAACAAACCTACTTCTTAAAAGTATTTGAGTACATTTACATGTCATAGCTATGGTTGTCAGTATTTTGCAGTCATCTTGAGTCCATATCCAGATGTTCACTCAGCCTTACCCTAATTAAGTGCACAAATTTAAGCCCATGTACACCTCCAGGTGATTCCTCACAATGTGACGTTTATGTCAGACATAGGACCTCGGATGTCTGTTGTGCATTGCTCTTTTACTTTGCACATGTTTCTCATCCATTTCTGGTTTTAAAAATAATACTGTGCACTTACGGCTGAAAGCATATGTAAAGTTGGAGTTCCTGAACTTAAACTGATACAAAAAATAAGACAGAAAGCTAAGAGTCTGGATGATGATGGTGAAGTTGCTGAAGTGAAATTTGGGAAACTGAGCTAATTCTTGATCTATTGCTGCCAGGAATGAATGTAGAGGAACCCCCTAACTCTGCATTCTGTGTTGTTCATAGCAATAAAAATGGCACTTCTTTTCTTTTAGCTTGGGTCTGTCTTATCTAATGTACTTTCACGTTCATAAAGCTGGAGCTTCTCGGTATGCTGGAGCCTTGACACATCTGTGATGCTTATTTATAAAATCACAAAACTATTTAGGTTGGAAGTTACCCTTAGAGTCTCTGTTGCCAAGTCTTGCTCAGAGCAGTGCTAGCTTCTATCCCAGACCGAGCTGCTCAGGGTTTTAGTGGAGTTCTGAAAATCTCCAACGATGGATCCTTCTGAAGCTCAACAAAGGCAAATGCAAAGTCTTGCACCTTGGGAGGAACATCCCCACGCAGCAGTATTTGCTGGGAATGACCAGCTGAAAAGCAGCTTTGCAGAGAAGGACTTGGAGGTCCTGGTGGGTAATGAGTTCAACAAGAGCCAGCAATGTGACTTTGCAGCAAAGAAGACCAACAGTTTTCCTGGGCTGCATTAGCAAGAACATTGCTGGCAGGTTGAGGGAGGTGATCTTTCTTCTCTACTTAGGATGGATGGGGCCACATCTGGAGTGCTGTGTCTAGTTCTGGGCTCACCAGTACAAGAAAGATATGGACTTACTGGACCAAGTCCAGCAAAGGGCCACGGGTTGATAAAGGCATTGTAGCATCTGAGATAGGAGAATAAGCTGTGAGAGCTTGGGAGCGTTTAATCTGGAGAAGGCACAGGGGTGCTTTTATCAGTGTTTATAAATAACTGATGGGAAGGTGCATAGAAGACAGAGCCAGGCTCTTCTCAGTGGTGGCCACTGACAGGGCAAGAAGCAATGGGCACAAACAGAAACACGTGAAATTTCATCTGAACATAAGAGAACTGTTTTTTACTGTGAGATTGAACATTAAAACAGGTTGCCACAAGAGGTTGTGGAGTCTCTATCCTTGGAAATATTCAAAACCTGGCTGGACATGGTCCTGGGCAACCTGCTTTCACTGATCCTGCTTAAGCAAGGGGGGTTGGACTACAGGATCTTGAGAAGTCCCTGCCAACCTCAGCCATTCTGTGATTCTGTGGGATTGCACAGCCTCTCAGAGCCCTTGTTCCCGTGGTTCACCCACTGTCATGGCAAAAACAGTTTTCATTTTTCAATTGGGAATTTCCCTTTCTTCAACTTGTAACTGCTGTTTCTTGTCCTTCTGCAGTGTACTCCTCAGCAGTCTGGCTCCTCACCTCTGTTGCCTCCTACTTGATAGCTAAAAGAAAGTTAGATTCCCCTTAGCCTTCTCCAGACTGAACAAGCTCTTTCAGGCTCTCCTCTCGTGTTCCCTGGCTTGGTAGATGCCAAACCACCTTCACAGCCCTCCACTGGCCTCACTCAAGTTTGTCAACATCTCGCTTGTACAGGGGGCCCCAAACCAGAAACAGTATTGCAGATGTGTCCTCACAAGTGCCACATGGAGAGGAATAATAACTTCCCACAACCTTCCCAAAGCAGCCAGTATTTTATCTGAACATCATTTTGCTGTCAGCATACCTGTCAAATCTTGGCCAATAGTGTAAGATGCAAGTTCAAAGGTGGTTGAAGATAGGTGAAAGTAATCTCCATCTACATCTCAAAAGGAATAATTGATGCTGTGCTGGGTCTAGTTTCCCCTTAATCACTTTGGCATCTTTCTGGATGTGCAGCATTTAACTAACACACGTGTGCAGCTGAAAGCAAAATCCTGCCACTTTCCTGTGACAGGTGTTAAAAAGTCTGATATATCCAGAAAACCTGGATATAATGTCTGCATGAGAAACCAAAGGGGACTAGCAGATAGAGGGAAATTGCTTCCAGTAACAGGCAAGGTCACTTGTAAAACATCTGAAGGAGAAGAAAGAGTTATTTTTTTATTTATTATTTTAATTACTACTTATTTGACTGTGTCACTGTGTTCATTTATACTCTGCACGCCTGAACCACTCATTTTTTAACTAGAGCTCATAGTTGTTCATACAGCCCGCTTTGGCTAGGGTGCATCTGCTTGCTGCGTTAAGCTTTCTTGTCCTGCTACAAAAGGGGAGGGGGGGAGTGAGAGAGAGAGGGCAGACCTGCAGAGGGGAAATAGCTAGATTTGAGAAAGCCAAGCTTGCCAGACAAAGTAAGCTCTTGATATCAGTTCTGGTATTTCAGGAGGGAAAAAATTTGGAAACAATTCAGATTTTTCCAGCTGGAAAGAATAGCTGCTGAGCTCCTGCAGGAGTGAGTTAACAAGCACAGGCTTCCTCCAGCTACTTGCTACACAGTGCATTGACTAAGCACAGAACCTTTTGAGTGATCAGCACCAGCGTGAAGAGAAGTCAGGATGCTAAAGGCCAACAGATCATGGTACATTTTCATTAGCTAGGGAGGATTTTTGTGCCTTCTCACCATCTAGGAAGACTGCTCTGTAATTCCGGGGCCTTATCTGCAGGTAATGTATGTAGCTGCAGGCTTGCTGGTTCCATTGCTCAGACAGAGAAGTTAGTTGTCCTCATCCAGAGCTGGAAATGGAGAATGAAATTAATTTTGTGGTTTTCTTCCTGAAATCAAAGCAATGAGGAGAAGGTCCGCTATTTCAAAATCGTGTCATTCAATATTGTATTACCATACACGGTGGTAATGGGGAGCGCATGCCTGTTGAGAAGAGCTCAAGATAAAGGAACATAGGAAATTACAATTATAAGCCTTTTTGCTGTGTCTGTCCCCTCAGGAATGTGCTTCTGTCTGGGTAGCTGTGGAGGAGGTGTTAGATTAGCTCACTGGGCCAATGTACTAGGATACTGTTGCAGAAGATAACACATAAAACAAAACCCCTGAGTTATGGACAGTCTTGACCTCTGGGGAAGCAGGTTCCCAGAAGGGCTGCCTGTGTGGTTCTTGGGGTCACCGGAGGATATTCTAACACATAAGGGCCTGCTGGGGTCACTGGCCTGTTTCCAACATTTATATCATTAGAGCTGAAGTTCAGATGTAAGAAGGTATCTAGAGGACTAAAGTTGCAGTTATTTTCCCCCACACCTCTGCTACTTACTGACACAAGTTCCTAACACTCCTTTCAGGATCTGCTACCTCCACACATCAGTTTTAGACCTAGAGCTTGTGAGAGAAAGATCATCAAAGAAAGATACCTGTCTGAAGGTAGACCTTAGCTCCCAAGTCTCTTTAGTATTCCAGAGTTTTCACCTCTTTGTGCTTCAGGACTGAAAAGTTCCAGTCTCAAACACCCCCAGATTCCAATGGGATTTCATTCCTGCTGACTGCTAACATGAAAACAGGCTCCCATGAATTTGGCTGGAGCTGTATTCATCTGTCATTAAGTCTAGATCATGCCAGAGCCATCTATGGCACTTAGTAATGCAGAGCTCATTTTTGTCAGAGTTTACTTATTCAGAGATTGTCCCTGAAAGTAAGGCTAACTGATTAGGAATGGTTTTATATACTTATCCATTAGAAAGAGGAATTAAAATGGAATGTTATGGTGTTCTCAGATGTCTAAATTATATAAAGCTAGCAAATTCTACAATGCTTGATGTAGAAATAATAAAAGATTAAAAACCACTTAGAATCGACATAGTATATTGCAGGGATACATTAATATGAACTATAGTGGACCCGATCTTCAGCTGACAAACCTAGATAGAGCTCCATCGGGTTTTGGGGACCTGCATTCACTTCTATCAGCTAAAAGCCGAATCAGGTTTGACATAGACTGGGATACAGTTTTTGTACGCCATGTGTGTATGAGAGGCAACGTTGGTTGATGGTTAAAGCAGTAGACTCAACCCTACAATCATCCGTTCTGTTCATGGCTCTCCCAAGAGCAAGGTGGGAGATCCTGCACAAAGCAATTGTGCTGCAGTTTCTTATCTGTGTAAATCAAAAGATGATGCTGTTTGCTTGAGAGTTGTCTTTGAGGTCTCCTGATAAAAAGACAGCATATAAAAGCTAAATGACATTATAATCTATTTCCCATACCATGTACACTTCTACAAAACTTCATGTTGCTCTTTATTATAAGTGTACTGTAAACACTTGCTGTGTTTCTAAAATTTATTGTAAAGTTGGAAAAAGACTGAACAATTTTAGGGACTAGAGCTCTTGTAATTAAGAAAGCTCCAAAAGATTTAAAATCTCTGACTTCATCAGACTCTCTTCTCACATCCGACTGTCTGTATTTTGTGCAGTTCTGTATTTCCTGACAGTGCAAAATTGAGATGATATTTAAGAGACCAAATGAGAGTTTGTTTTTGTTGTTGTTTGAGGTCTTTTTGTTTGTTTATGGAGCCTGTAGCTGCTCTTACCATAATCTATTTAAACCTACCATGACATTTCTAAATGCACTTCAGCAAAATAATCCTGAAAACAATATGTTCTCTGTGCTGATTTAAAGCCAAGCTCAGGTAATCCTAACTAAACCTGTTATCAGAATCCACAGAGCCTGGCCCTTTTGTGACTGAGCCCCAATTTTTTCTTTATAGAAGCTTCAAGTCAGCTGCCAAGAGTAACTTTAGTTCCCATCTATCAAAGGCAAAATAGCAGCCCTCTGCCCTTGGCTATTTAGCTCTTCAGCTGTGCGTGGAATAGAGCCAAACGTAACAAATGGAAAGACTTGAGCCAGGAAATAAACACAAAATAGACCCTGCCGTTGCTACACGGGGAGCGGCTGGGGGAAGAGGTGCTCAACTATCCTAAATATGCATGACGCAACAGCACTGTCGGTGACAGCATTCAAGCTGCCTGGGCAATATTTTGAACTGGGGTGTCATGTCTGGAGGAGCAAGGTTTGTGGGAGTGGACAGTGGACGTCAACTTCAAAGGACAGCCATGAACTGTGTCCTGTGCCAACCTTATCAGGTCGTCATCAATGGGCTATGTGCTATTTTTGAATTGACGGCTACTCTGATACTAGCTATCTGTCAGAAGGGAGCGAAGTGGTCTGTTGGCTGCTGGGAGGATTTTGCCTGTGGTTGGTGGTGGTGGATCTGAAAATTACCACTGTCAGGAGGAAGCCGACGGACTGTGGGTGGGGGTGGAAAGGGTGTTGGGAGGAGGGTGTCAGTGTTGGTATTGAAATGTGCTCCCAGTGAAATGGGCTCTAATTCCAGCTTGGTCTGGTGTGGGGTGGGAAGGTGGCTCTGTCCATGGTGTTGGTATGTATCGCTCATTAAGCAGAAGGGTTTTTTCCATTACGGACAGAAACATTGACATGAAAAGTGCCCTGCTGATGGGAATGAACAGATCAAAACCCAATAGATGCCCTTTTTTGTTTGTGCTAGAAAGTGGTTTTTAATGCTGACACATGTCAACAGTCAGTCTCGTGGCATGGCTTCAGTTGGTCTCCTCTCCTACGCTGCTCTGACTTCCTGCCCTCCTCTTATCCCTCTCTTTTCTATGGGTATTTCATCTGGATTTGTTCATGCAATATGCCTGCATCTTTTAATAGCCCTCTTTTTAATCCTTTATTCCCTATAATCCTTTTATTTTCCCATTATTCCACACCATTATGGTCCTTCGTAGTGCTCTTTTTAGTGTAGTAGCCTATTGTCACAATGACTAATTATAAATGTTGTTGAGGAAAAACATGTACTGGAAGAAATGGGGTCACAATATAGCTATTGTGGAACTCTCTTCCCAAGTTCAAGAGTAAGGACCTGGAGTATCTATCTATCCTGACCAAAGTACTGTAGATGGCTGATGCTGCTCATTTTGGCTCTAGTTACAGTGTTCAGAACTACAGTTTATAGTTACAATGGTTCAGAACATGCGAACCAAGCCTTTAAACTAGCTGTTAATCTGGATTTCTGAACTGCAGAAAGATCTCCTCTTTTCCAAAACTTGCTGGTTCCAGGACTTGCTGATTTTCCAAGACCACCTATGAGAAAAGCTCACTGGGCTGGGCTGGGTTGTAGAACCAGCAGTTTGCCCAGAAGTCAAAATCCAGACCAAGGTACACTGTGTCCTTACCCACAGGGACTGATAGAAAGAAATAACCGAATGGCTTGTCTTTAAGGACCTCACTATATCCCCTGACCTTGTGGATCCATCATCCTTCTGAAGCCCTTTCTCTAAGGAAGGCATGTTATGCCTACATGTTTTCTAGCCGCTTCCACTTCAGAATGTCTATCAGCTTTCTCGTGGTCCTGCTTATGCACCAAGTGCAACTCTTATTTCTTACAGGCTTTACCAGGGCCGTATTACAACTTTTGGAGGCCTTTTCTTTCAGCTTAATGTTTCACTGCACTCAAGTTAATACAACTTATTTAAAGTGTTTGTTCCTTTTACTAAAGGCTTTTTTGTCTTCGTCCTCCTCTGTATAATTACACAGTCACATAGCCTGACATTTATTTCTATAACTGCTAGCTGAAATGGTACTAAAACCAGGATCAAAGGCACAATAAGCTCTAGAGTATAGAGCATGGTGACTTCAAGGCATGGCACAAAGCTTGCCTAACCCTCTGAAATTTGTTACACAGTGTGTAAGTCTCTTTATCCACATTTTACAGATATCAGAAATTGATTTCCAAATACCTTCTCTCTACCATGAAATACCTTGATTGAGAATTCACAGTACAACATTGTTTTGGCTCAGCTAAGGATTTTTCTTCTCTTCACGGTGGATGTGGGTGGGCTGTCTGTGTCTAGACTTGAGGATAGCTGAGAGGATGACTTTCAGGTTTGCCTGTTTATGTAGCAGCAAGTGCGTTTCTTAACATTTGATAGAGAGGAGTGCAGTATCCAAAATGCAAGTAATCCATGAACCTTTCCTGGATAAAGATTCTCATCCTTGCTGTGACTGCAGCGATGTGTGTGCTGCTTCAATTTGAATTAGGAGTTTAGAAACAATATGTTCCACAGATTTTTTTTCCCCCTGCTTTTTCCTAAGCCTTGTGGTTGGATTTTAGCCACTCTTCGTTTTCATCTGGGTTTTTGGGAGAATGTCTTGTGAAGATATGCAGTGCTTAGGTTTTGAGTCATGCATTCTTGGGGCTATCACAATCTGTGACAGCCTTGGAAGCAGTGAGCATGAAATAGTAGAGTTCAGGATCCTAAGAGGAGCATAATACAAACCCTGGATTTAAGGAGAGCAGAATTCAGTTTTAGTGGTATAACTCTGGTTTTGACTGTCTTTAGATCTGGACCTTATCTACAGATCTGAAACTTCTTCTGTTTAAAGAAAACAAACAAACAAACAAACAAACAAAAAAACCCACAGAGAAAGGAGGTCACAAATACTTTTAATTGCCCAAGAAGTGTTTCTGCTCTCATGAGAGAGTGTGTAAGTCTTGAGTTGTGAGCAGAGCTCCCTAAAGCTGTGAGACAAAACTGTTCACAGTGAAAGAAGCAGGCTAACTCATCCATAAATTCAAGCAGTAAGCTTCAGATATTTCTTGAAATCTCCTTCATGATTATGAGTTCACACATTTGTGCTTACTTGAGCTTGCAACGCTAGTGTGAAGTGAGTAGCTGTGGGGATTAATGCAGAGCTAAGCAGAGACATTTATAGATGAAAGATTCATTCCAAATACAGTTACTTAAGTCATAATCTTATTCTTAGAGTATAGTATTTTGGTCACTATGGTGATGAGCAGGATATATAATTATATAGATAGCTAAACAAAGTTAGATTTGTGTTAAGGTGCTTGAGTGGCTGAGGAGCTGCGAGCACCTTTTATTGAACTTCACCAGCTTCATTGCAGCTAAATCTGCTAGAGCCCCTGTTTTGGAGCCCTACATCACATTTTTGAAAGTAGATTAAACCCAGACAATTGGAAATGTTTAGGCATTTGATCTTTTCTGGATTCAATGGGATGTGTCAGAGCATTTTTGAGAACTCAGCAAGGTACTAATTTTAAATGTTTAAGTATCAGATAATCCAGTTAACTACATGCCAGTTTATTGGATTTCCAGCCCTGGGCAGAATTATGGAAAAGCTGATATGGGATTTGATTAGTGAAGACACAGAGGATAGCAATGCATTTATAATGTTTGTCAGCATGGCTTTATGGAACATAGGTCTCGTCAGACACTTGATCAAGGGAAATTTGTTAGCTTTGTGCATAAATATACCAAAGCATCTCTCAAATGCTTTTAATAGTATTGAGCAATATATTGGACAACAATAAGCAATAGATCATATGAGTAGATATGCTTTTCTGTAGAAACACTTTCAAGTGATTAAGAACAAGGGAAACAGCATTCCTGTAGCTTACGAAATGACTGTTTGAGATGCTTTACTGGCATTTTACAAGATTGGCACTGAGCCCGGTACTTGTCAACAATGTCATTAATGATCCAAAAGTAAATATGCAATCACAGCTGATAAAATTTGTGGGTGTCAAAATGATGAAGCACCTATAAATAATAATGAAGACAAGATATTTAGAGAGGGCAGTTTTGACTGCTTGTCAGCTAGGCCTGTGCAAATGGTCTTTTTATTACAGACAAATGCAATCTGCTGCCTCTAGGAATACAGGTAATTCTGGAAGAATAGATGATAGTGTTTTGAAAACACTGACTCTAAAGACGATCTTGTGGGTATAAGTCTGAGCAGTTCAATCTGTTCTGGTAGTCACAGACTGGGAGTTTTGTGTGTGTTTTTTGGGGGGTAGGTCTGATCAACATTTTAGGTGTATTGGGAGAGCAGCAGTTGGTTAAAAACCACCTTAGCTGGGAGCATTGGACAGACCCACACTGGTATCTTTTGGTGACAGGATATGGATAAACTAATCGGGGGGGGGAGAAGCAACACATAAAATGATTTGAGGACTGGGGAAAACACTTTTGATAAGTGATTTAATGAGCTCAGTCTCTTCAGTTCATCAGAAAGATGATTGAGAGGTGACCTGATTGCACCCCAGAAGTACATTCTCCACAAGAAAGAGCAAAGTAGTTAAGAGGCTATTTAAACTAACAGCAACATAGCAAGAACCAATGTTAGATGGCGAAGGAAAACTCAGGCAACAAGACCACTGTTTTTAGCAGAAATGATTATCGTTGCAGCCAAGGAGATGAAGGACTGAACTCTTCACGTCTCAGAACAAACTCCAGATACTCTCTGTGAGAAATATGGTTACCAGAAGTTGCTGGGCTTTGACCCAGGGTAGCAGTGAAATGTCAGATGCTCAGAGGCGATGGGCGACAAATCCTTTCTGGTGTTCATGCTTACAGAGCCTTTGCACTTCAAGCCCTACTTTAAGTCCTGGCCCAGGATCCTAAGGTAACATGGGTGTTTTGGGCAATGTCACCACTGCTGTAGCCTGTACAAAGAGCTTCCATAGTTCATTAAAATTGCTGAGAGGAGTGCAGTAATAGTTATATGATCACATTTCATCCTGTGATATCCTAAAACAGCTTCCAGACTTACAGATGGGGAAAGCCATGTGTGAAGCACCTGGCCACACGGAGCAAGCCAGACCTGGGACCCCACTTGCCAAGATAAACCACCCAGGCTCCATGGTGCCTGCATGCACCCTCTGCAGGGTCGGGTTTAGGAGGTACACTGTGGACCTAGCTTTTAAACACCTTTCTTCTGTACACATGCAATCCAGGTGCTCTCTCATCAACTTGGTGCTTATGTGCTGCTTAATGCTTCTCTCCAAGCGGAGCGGCTTTCAGACTGTATTTCATTTTATATATCTGTGTAAAAGGATTCTTTTTATAGCTGAAGCTGCTCGGCGTCACAGCAGTGGTGAGCTCTACCCTTCTATTTCATTACTCTTTCCCTAGAGCTTAGATATAAAACCTTCCTGTTAGTTGCTCTTAATGTAGTCGCAGTCTGTTGCGCTGTGTTAACTTGTGAATGCATTGTCTAGCAAACTCATTTTTATGCTAAAAGAAGAAGTGGGGAAAGGAGGGGAGAAAATAGTGTTAATGGAAGCAGCGATATGAGAACATGCCAGAAATAAGAACAAGCACCTTTAGTGCTGCAACACTGTCTTTTGCCTAACCTCTGACAACGGTGGTGAGGTCGGAGTCTTTTCAGTGACTCCAGTGGCCTTTGGATAAGGCTTTTTGTACTGAGGTTGAGTCCCAAACTCCTGTAGGTAAATCATGTATTTGGAGCCATCCACTTAAGTGCACTTCTGCTCCCCTGAGGGACCACTGGGAATGATTCCCTCTGTCAAATGTAACCACCTTCAGGTCATGCAGCCTAAAGTCTCTGCTCTTTTATGCTGGAAATAGCAAGTTACCTTTACAATGGAATAGGTACCGCAGTGTTTGTTGGAACTTCAATATGAAGGTTCAACTGGCTAGAACAACTTCCAGGTGTTTGAATGGTTGGCGAGACCTTGCACACAACCTGTTATTGCCACAGGGGCTTGTTCAGAAAAAAACAGAAGACCTGTGGAGAGGAAACAGAGACGTAAGTTCCTGCTGAAAGCTATTTGGTGTATCTGGTTACTCATTCTTGGAGAGAGTGGTTCCCCCCACATCTTTGCTGCTTTTTGTCTGGCACTCCAGTACTTTCTCTGCATTGAAACAGCATGGTTTTAGGCTGTGCTTTGTGGCTTAGTCCTGGATTTCCAATTGCATCTCCTCTGGGAGATCACTAAGGCACTCTTAATCAGAAAAGGACAAGAATTCCTGTTTTAAAACATCTTTCTGGTCTCAAATAATGCCCTGAAAAAAGCCTCATGATAACGTGACATAGCTCCTGGAAGCATGAGGAGTATTAAGAAGTGAGACCAAGTCTTCAGTCTTCCTCTAATGCAGTTTGGAATTTTTTATGAGAGTCTCCTACTTCCCTCCCTTTTCCCTTTCCTTTTCCTTTTCCTTTTCCTTTTCCTTTTCCTTTTCCTTTCCCGTTTCCCTTTCCCTTTCCTTTTCCCTTCCCTCACAAAACTGAATTGGTTGCAGTCAGTAGCCAGGGGTGGCAGATACAAGAAGGGATGTCTTGTTCAGTGATCATTTTTACATTGTTTGTTTTAATTAATATCCCAATAAAGTAGCAACACTTTAGTAAATCAATAGGTACACATTAATCTTGCACAAAGAATTGCACTTCACCTGAATCAACTGCTCTTTCCCTCGCACTGTAAGAACTAAATTTTATTCTTTTGTTGTTCTCCTGTTGGGGAAGACCTAGTCATCAAGCCCTTTGGTGCTGGGAAAAAGAGACAAGAGAAAAAAATTACTACGGGCACAACCAAAGGAAAGGAAAGGGAAGGGCTGTGAGGGTCAAGGGCTCAAACGTGGGTTCGGAGAGAATTGCAGGAGGACAGTAAGCAGGGCATGCTTGATGATGCCTGTTGCTCCCCAGGGGCATCCAGGGAGCCAGTTGATGCCACCCACAGGTGCTGTGCTTGGATACCTGAGAGACTGGGATATAGAAACGGGCCCTGTCATCACCTCCATCTTCTCCATCACCTTTCCTCCTCTTGATGCTTAGAGGACAAATCTGGCCAGGGTTAGGAAGAGGTCAGTGAGGTGATACCACGGCCTTGGGTGGGGTCTTGGGTGGAGAGAAGGGAAACGGAGAGGGCAGGGGAGCAGCAGAGGCAGGATCAGGAGGTGAGGGAGGAACCAGAGAGAAGGACCACAGCTGGGAGCATTCAAGGTTGCAGTCTGGAGCAGAAATGCTCAAGAGCTTCAGTTAGCGGTTGAACTGTCTGTCGCAGCCACCTTCAAGTGTGGAGGTAAGGGGACCGCAAAAGTTCAGAAAAGGCCAAATCGTTCCCTCCATCCCCTAAGGAGATTCTGGGGTATATGTTTACAGCTTAAAGAGAGGATGGAGGAAATGGGAAAAGCTTTGAGTGATTGCAGTCAATCAGGCCCAAAGGCAGTTTGAGTCGCATCAAATGCAAAGACTTCAAAGAGGAGCATTTAGGAGGTGCACATTAAGCGCAGCTTTGGCCCCAAGCTCCTTGCAGTATGTTCCAGCAGCTTTATTGACTCTATAGACTCACAGGCAAGGCTGTATATTGTTATAAGCCAACACATCGTGGACTTTTATGTGCACCTTGTTGGGAAGAGGCCAGTTCTCCTAGAACAGATCCAAAATAACTAGTCCCTTCTGAAAAAACTTGGCTCTTATCACTCTGTTATTTTTATTGGTTTCCTAAAATACTGAGCACTTCAGAGGAGAAACAGATGGGCAAAGATGCCCGTCACTACAAGCTCTCATTTTAATGTTAAATATAATGCAGTTTTTGGAGAATGAGTAGAATAGACAGCTTGGGGGTTACAAAGGACAGTCTTCACAGGAACATAGCAACATCTGTGTGCCATTGCTGCTGTATCATTTTATCCGTTTAACTACCTGGCTTGTGTGTTTTTAATTTACTTTAAGCCAAAAACTACAGGATTTTACATTGAAGGCTTAAAGGTCAGACAAAGCTAATTTATACCCTATAAATATGACCTTAACATGGGAGCTCTAAAACAGGATGCAGTTTAGCCTTTAGGCACTTAATTTTCCCAGAAATCTTTCTAAAGCTGGGATGGTTATAAAGGTATTATCAAGGTTCATGACCTTTCCTGAGAAATCTGCATCTGATTTGAAGCAAACCTGGACTGTTCAACAGGTTTGCAAGAAACTGGAGTTAAGCTCAACAGAAAGTTCATGATTCTTATTAACACTACTTTTTGGAAGCCTATCTCTAAAGGAAATTCTAGTAATTTTTTTGTGCTAAAAATGAAAGAAAGTGTCAACACCAAAACCAGGTGAGTATAACTTTTATGTTCCAGACTTCCTGCTTTTAACTTTGGGGTCCAGTGAAGTTTGAATATTTTATATTATTACCTATTAATCCATTACATGTAACGTGTTTAACAGTTCAAGAAAATTATATTCTGGACAAAACAGAGAGTTGTCAACTATTTGCAGGTGGTTCAGGCAACAGATACGGTGTTACCTCTGTCAAGATACAGGACACACAAAGATGAAGTGACGTCTCACAGGGTCTCACAGAAAAATCTGCGTTAGATACAGGAGCTAACTCCTAGTCTGGTGTGTTAAATCCACTGGGTTGTTGTCAGCTTGAGTGCTTGTAGGCAGGCCAGTGTGTGGGTCTGTTGTCACTGTGTATAACGTAGGAAGACTGACATTTTCAGAAAGTATTAGGTTTAATTCTCACCTGGTGTAGATAAATCCAACATTTCTGGATGTACAGCAGTCTCAGACTGAGCATCAGCAAATCCACAGGTGTAATAAAACCTCAAATTCCACTCAGTCAAAAAGACCAGGGAGAAAAGCAGGGCATCTCCAGTGAAACATGGGCTTTATGATGGCCCCATCAAACCTAGATTGTCTTTGCTTGCTAAAGCAAAGGTAGCAAGATGTCATGCAGGATCACTGCTGAGGCAATGTTAGCCACATTCAGGCATCTCATCTGTGATTGTTCCTTGCTTCGTCACCAGCCGTTGCCAGTGGATGCTGCAATTCAAAGCACTTGAAGGTGTCAGAGCACTCACAGTGCTGAAATGCTTCAAGGACCGATCGGTTTGGACTCTTCTCTTTAATAGGTTTTGTACTGCATTTTTAAACAGTGCTTTGCCTGGCCCTGGCTGTTCTGCCTCCGAGGTGGAAGTTCAGCTCTCGCAGGCAAAGACAGCAGCCTTGTCCTCTTACTCACACGGTGCTCTGTCACGTCACTAGCCAATTTTAGAGATTGGCAGGCAGCAACAAAAGCGCAGAGCTTGACTTCACACAAGCAAAGCAAGCGGCTGCTCACAGCTTTGTTCTGTTCCTGGCCCGTTCAGGAGTGCTGCGCTGTGATCTAGTCAGCCTGATTGATGCAGCAGAGCCTTTCCCCTCTGTGGCAGGGCTCTGCTCAAGCCCCAGGGTCCATAATAACTCTGGGAAGGATGTCAGAGAACCATAGAATCATAGAACGGTTTGGGTTGGAAGGGACATTAAAGATCATCTAGTTCCAACTCCCCTGCCATGGGCAGGGACACCTTCCACTAGACCAGGTTGCCCAAAGCCCCATCCAGCCTGGCCTTGAACACTTCCAGGGATGGGGCATCCACAGCCTCTCTGGGCAACCTGTGCCAGTGCCTCACCACCCTCACAGTGAAGAATTTCTTCCTAATATCTAACCTAAATCGACGCTCTTTGAGTTTAAAACCATTACTTCTTGTCCTATCACTACAATCCCTGATGAAGAGTCCCTCCCCATCTTTCCTGTAGGTCCCCTTTAAGTAGTGGACAGCCCCTATAAGGTCTCCCCGGAGCCTTCTCTTACTCTAGGCTAAACAACCTCAACTCTTTCAGCCTCTCCTCATACGGGAGTTGCTCCAGTCCTCTGATCATCTTCATGACACCTCCTCTGGACTCGCTTGAGCGGGTCCATGTCTTTCTTATGCTGGGAGACCCTGACCGCAGTACTGCAGGTGGGGTCTCACGAGAGCAGAGTAGAGGAGCAGAATCCCATCCCTCGACCTGATGGTCATACTTCTTTTGATGTAGCCCAGGATGCGATTGGCATTCTAGACTGTGAGCGCACATTGCCGGCTCATATGTGATACTGCTTGCATCCCCCAGGAATATCAAGAAAGGTTACAATCTGAACCTGTCCTGGTTTTTCTGCCAAGAACCTCACAGTCTTCAAAGAAATCAAGTAATAACATGGATGTTTATATAAAAGGCACTAAGTAGTTATTTTTGTAGCTAATTATTAATAACTGTAGCACCATTCAAACCAGACAGGAATATACCCTGGTCCCTCTGTCAAATCTGCTATTCAAACTTTTGTATTTCCCATCAGTCCCTACCCAATAGTATAAATGGTTATTTTTGGCGAGGTGGCTGGAAGAACACCAGTCTCAGGACTACTTTGAACAGCAGCATGGTGCAAATTGTGCCATCCCAGAGATCTGTCAAGGGACCCTCTGCTTGTCCCCTCTTTCCTGTTATCACCAAGGACAGTTGCACATCAGAGTGCCATGGTTGGGTCTAGTTTTGGGCATGTGGCACAGGCAGAGAATGTCTCCCTGGAGGAACCTGGTTTTGTAGTGACCGTCGCACCTTAGCACATTTCCCCCCTTGCAGAGCTCCCTGGGTCATTTCTGCACAGCTTGTGAAATAAGGCAGTGGCTCTGCAGGAGGGACTGAAGTGCCCAAATGCCATTAACTACCATGAGGAGTGAATACCCTTATAGCTAAGGCTGGCAGTGCATTTCACTTTCCTTCCTAACTCACTTACAGACTCCCTATGATGAACACTGACGGACAGAGCTTGAAAAGGGTACAGGTGCCTACCACAGGATTTGGACAGATACTTAGAGCTGTGCCGTGCCATTAGATACTATTTAGGCATCTAATGCCACTTGATGAGCCTTAGATACTCATTACTTTCCTCCTGGGTTGACAGAGGTGCTAGGTAGATCTGTCCTGTTCTGGAAGTTGGGAGAGATGCTCTAGAGCATGCCAAATGGCACAAGGCACATATATGGGGACGAGAGAGTTGAACCACTCGTGCCAGTGTTTGCAAATGCAGGCCAGCATCCTGTTGTTGAGCTCTTTTTAACCCTGGAGGTTCTGCCTCCCTGGATGCCATCAGTCCTGCTCTTGCCTATGCCAAGAACCGATCCTGAAATGAGCAGAGCCGTACCAAGATGCAGTTAACAAGATCGTGCCTCATCCAACACATAGGTGGGGAAAGAAGACATACATGCACCTTTCGTATAACACTTATTGATTGAACTCTTGACCTAGGAAGAAATCTAGGAAGATGGAGAATGTGGACTCTTGGTATAATTGGGAAAGTCTCACCCCTTCTTTGTAACTCAGGAGAACTCAGGTGAGTTAAATGCAGGCTGAGGATACCTAACCCATCCATCTCACTTCCCCCCTGCCTCCATGAGCCATGCAGAATCGTTGCCTGTCTCCAAAGCCCAACAGATGTTAGACAAATAGTTGCATAGATCAGCTGTTCAGCATATGTCCCTCTCTTTGGAGACCAAAGCAAATCTGAGCTCCTGATCGGTACTTCTTGATTTTAAAGGCAAGGCTCAGTTTGAGATTTGGACATCTGACTGTCTGAGCTGGTTTTGTGTTCAAGAGAAAGCTAATCAATGCAGTCCATGGAGCCTAGAGAGCAGTTAAGCTGAGCAGATTTAAAGATCTAACTTAGGGTGAGCTAAACAGTTCTGCAGGTTTTAGTGAGTGCAATTCCATTACAGTCAATACAACCAGAAGCCAAATATGAGTTAGCGAAACCTGCTTTGCACTGTAAGATAGGAGTGAAGTGGTGACAAAGAAGAAATGCATCAAACACCTCTCTCTAATCTAGATGCTTAAAAACCCCTTAAGAGGAGACTTAAAACAAGTGAATAAGGACCACCTGAGGGTCAGGAATGCCTTTTAGCAGTTGTATGGTCAACACATGACAAATTTAAGTCTGAACTCTCTTGAGTGCTTCTGGGCCAGCTCTCATACAAGTGGCTGTTCGCATGGCATCACCTTCCACTTAAAGGGGGAAAAGGAGAATGTGAGTGAGGCAGCTCTATGCTTATTCAGGTGAAAATTAAGCATCTAAACAGTGACAGTGAGCTGAATTGCATTCAGTTCTTGATTGATTTTTTGCACATCTCAGTACTGCTGCTCCCAAATTCCCTGCACTTTCTCACCGCACACAAAAATTGATGCTCCACTCTTTCTTAGCCCTTGCCTGCGAAAACTCTGTGAATGCATTGGAGTAGAAAGGAGCTAAACAATGCCCTATAACATTCTTTATAGTGCTGTTTAATGGTTATCTGTTATAATGCTGGTTTTTACCCTAGACTGTGGCTGTGATAGGGCTATGTGGTGTTTTGTTCGTGTTCTAAAAGCTGTTTCTCTCTCACATACTTTTCCTTTTGCACTGAGTTGGTTTCTTGCCATTTCAGCAGCAGTAGTGATGTTACTGGAATGTGTAATTTAATACCTTGTAATTGAGACAGAATTGGGAGAAGTGAGGTCTTGGAAGTGCAGTCCTGAAATCTGTAGATGTCTCCTTGATCAGCAGCTTCCCCAGAGAGAGAGATGCATTTTGCTGTCATATATATGTCCTTTGCAAGGGCTTGCCCTGTGACTTTTATGCACTGTATGTTTTCCTGTGGCATTTAATAATTTCTAGTATCCTTCTATATGATAATGGTGGCACGTAATCACATAGGCTGGTTTCAATTTGTCATTGCAGTTGACAGTGCACCTTATAAGGAGGGTAAAGCAAAATGCAAGTCACCCTTTGCCGTGGTTTAACCCCAGTCCGCAACTAAGCACCACGCAGCTGCTCACTCGCTTCCCCCCCACCCAGTGGGATGGGGGAGAGAATTGGGGGAAAAAAAAAAAAAATAGAAAACTCATGGGTAGAGATAAGAACATTTTAATAGAACAGAAAGGAAGAAACTAATGATGATAATAATAACAATAATAAAATGACAATAATAATAATAAAAGAATCAGAATATACAAAACAAGTGATGCACAATGTAATTTCTCACCACTCACTGACCGATGCCAGTTAGCTCCCGAGCAGCGATCTGCCCCACTCTGGCCAACTCCCCCCAGTTTAAATACTGGACATGACATCACATGGTCTGGAATACCCCTCTGGCCAGTTTGGGTCAGCTGCCCTGGCTGTGTCCCCTCCCAACTCCTTGTGCCCCTCCAGCCTTCTTGCTGGCTTGGCATCAGAAGCTGAACAATCCTTGACTTAGTCTAAACACTACCTAGCAACAACTGAAAACATCAGTGTGTTATCAACATTCTTCTCATACTGAACCCAAAACATAGCACTATACCAGCTACTGGAAACAAAATTAACTCTATCTCTGCTAAAACCAGGACACCTTTTTACCCAGAGCTTTTGACAAAGTGGGAGTCTGTACTAGAGAGGTATGTGTACAGGACCAGGAGAAAATCTGTTGTCCTTGAAAGGAAAGACTGGAAATTTTTCAACTACAGATGCAATGCTAATGGGGAGAGAGAGACTAATACTCCATGAGCTGGTATTTCTACTGATCCCAGGATTTTTTAGATCTGACAGACTTTAAGGAATCCCAGTGTAACAGTGTAACACACCTTTGGGACAGAGGGTAATTCAGGAATAAGAAAACACTACTTCAGCTGGGGCAATTGTAACTTCACAACAAACAGCCTGTTTTTGTAGCACTCTTCAGTTTCAAAAGAGCTATGTGATGCTGGTGTGTCCTGCCAAACAAAGAAAATTCAGAAAGAAATTCAGCCTTTTACTCACTTTTGGCCTGACAAGGACATTTTTTTGAGGTTCATGAAGATAAAACTGTAAGTACAAATGTTATTTTCCTGCAAGACACACTTGGGAGAAAAAAGGCAGGTTGTTTTCAGGAACCTATGGCAAGCGAATTTCCCACCTGGGTAGATACAATTTACTTGTACGTTGCATGCCAGAGAAACAATGGGTTTGCTCTCAAAATTAAATGTATGTCTTGAGGGATTACTGCATCCAAGCTGAGGCTGGAGGCACTCTGATCCTCCCACCATGGCTTTCGGGCATTAAGACACAAAGCAACAAATGGTGACTTGATCCTGTTTGCTATTTTTCGTCTTATTATTCCACTGATCTGACCAAGAGATATGCAAGTACTGATTTAATGCAGCACCCATTATGCCTGAAGTCAGTGTGTTGTATAGGCATAAAAGGATGACATATGGATCCCTTTATGACCTCTGTGAAGTTATACGCTTTGCACATGCATCCTTCCTTCAATTTGTTACAATTACATTTTATAGATGCAAAACCCAACGCAAGATCAAAGACCTTAATCAAAATGGCTTGTGTTGATTCTCGTAATGGAGAAACTCCAAATACCTTACAAAAAGAATGAGTGAGTACCACCCCAAAGTGCTTGGAATGGAAGAAATCACTCAACAAATACATAATGATGGAGCTTGAATAGAACTGGAAATTAGGGGTCCATGAAAACTGAAACTGCTGTTGTTAATATTGATGTTGGAACATGTTTGCAAGTGCTGCTTTCAGTAGCATTTGAAGCTAACTCCCTTCCTCCATGTCTAGCATGGTGCCTATTTTAGGAATGCAAATATGTTACAATGGGAAAGAAGAGTAAGAAATCTACATCTGGTTTTGTTGGAATTATGAATTTACCGTGGATACTGACACAAACTACTAAATTCTAAATTCTTTTGGGATTATGTTGTCTTTGTTACAGAGGTCTTGTCATGGCCATCCATTGTTCTGGCAATGGTCAGAGGTACTTCGGAGCTGTCTCAAACCTGTGTCCAAAATAGAAGAGGTCAAGGCAAGCTACATTTCTTGGTGTGTCCTCTGATCCGAAAAGCTTCAGCCAGCTGGACAAAAGAAAGGTAATGATGAGCAGACAGCTTCTGAAACCCAGTTTCTGCCCATTATAAGATAATGAACATCACTTTTTTAAGAAGAGCCAGTTTGTATATTTTATATGGCATTGATTGCTTCTTCTTGGGAACCTGGCATTGGCCAGCTAACAGGTGACCTCTGCGTATTGCCATCTTGCTGCATGGCCTTTCCAGAAATGTTCAACCCCCTCTCTAATAAGGTTGTTAGGAGGAAGATCTCATGTTTTTTTCTAAAGGAGGTACCATGAACCCATACTGCAAAAGGACTGATCTACCCAGTGCCATGGTGTGCAACTTTGGCCTTGGTTCCACTTAGAGAAAAGGACTTAATTTCACCCGCACCAGGCATAAATGTTTGCTGCACGGCTTCAGATGTGGATACAAGGCAAAGTGACACCTAAAAGAATGCCTGCTGCAATTTAAATCGCCAATTTAGATGCACCCTAACTGTTTACAAGCCTGCAGTAAATGGGCTAATGTCAAGAGGTGATGATGAGTGTGCCTGCTCTTCTGAAGGTGGCTTGTTAGCCAATAATTTATGTCTTAAACCTGAGACAATATTGGTTAAGTTAAACATGTCGATTCAGTGGAATTTGGTATCCAGCAGAAATGTATCTATCTGATGAAGCACTTGAGAAATAAATTAACAGCTTTCCTTTGACTCTCATATTGACATTTCCTGCTCAGTAATAGCAAAGTCAAAACAATAACATTCAATTTTGTCAGAGTGAAATATTTGGCACCAGGGCAGCCTAAAAAGAAATTTGGAAGCGTTTTTCTTAGGATAAAAATTATAATTTTCAGCAACCTTATTCATATTTTTTTAATGACAACTTGAATTAAAATTAGAATGTTGCAGCAAGCCCTACATGCAAAATCTCTGTTTACCTGGTGAATATGAATGTATTTGAATGCCATAATGGAATTTGACTTTATTAGTCACTCTGTAGAGAATATGATAGATGCTGAAGTCTAGCCAACTTCTGTTAGCACTGATAGGCTTATCTATGCTTAGGCTGTTCAGTGTCTAAAATGTGCTAGAGAGATGCATAGAATTAGAAGCTTTGACCTAATTTGGTGTGTTCCACCTGGACTGCACTATAGACATTGGGGCTTAGGGAAAGATTTAACAATTTATCAGAGTGTCAATTAAAGATAATTTTGCAATACCTATTTCCATCATTTTGGGCCAAAATGTCGTGAGATTTGCACAACTTTCAACCTCAATGCTGGACGTAATTCAGCTCTGAGTGAAATTTCACAATCTGCTTCAGGGCCCAGATGCTTCCCTCTTCCTTTGGCACCGTGAATTTCTTCTACTGCTTAAAATACTTACTATGTTCCCACAGATACTTGCAACTTGCTAAAAGTTTGTAGAAAACCGAGTATCCCAGAATGCTTAGAAAGTCCTTAAATAGTCCCCATTTAACTCAAAGAACAGATTTCCATGAGCTCCAGGGGACTCTGGGGCAGGATTCACTTGCCTGAACACAGGCATCTGGTGCCACTACCCTACATAGGTATCTGTGGGTGGCTACCAGAGATGATACAGGATTTATGAGAAGCAGCAGAGGCTCTAGGGGCTGGGCAAGATACGCCCACAGTGCCTGAGATTACAATAGGTGCTAAGACGTTTAGGCAGCTGAACTGGGAGTTGAATAGGGCTGTACATTTCAGTTCTTGCCACATTTGTTCGTTAAAAATGTTTTTGAAAAGGTCTTTTCCCTCCCATCTCATCTTTTCTCTTAATTTGTTCATGTAGTAATCAGGCAGATCTTCTGCAGCCAAATTTTACTTTGTGCATCCTGTAACAGTAAGATTTATTTTCATAGCCTGTAACTAGATCTGGCTGGGAACAAAGATGTTTGGGAGCAAGTTTACACTGAAGGGGTTTTTTTGGTTTGTTTTTTGTTATGTTTTTCTTAAATTATCAGTAGGATCAAACCAAACCCCAGAATGAGGGTATATCTTGGTTAAAACTTGACTAAATCTGGTTTTCACTCATGTATGACTCGTGTAATTCTCTTGAAATTAAGAGCAAGTGAGATGGTAGATCTGCCACCTATTCTAGCTCACCCAGCCAGTTTATCTTATTTCTTTTATTTGTTGTAGATAGTTAATTAGAGGGAGAGAGACTCTTACAGTGGGTGATTATTTCTTCCCTCCCATTTTAGCATCAGCTGAATTGGTCTCTGGAGACAGCTGAGTCTTTCCATTGCCTGGGAAACTCATTTAGACCAAAGTCTAAACTTAGGGTAGAGAAATGTCCTCTAAGTGACTTGACCAGGGTTTCTCAGGAGGTCAGTGGCAGAGGAAGGGGTGACACTTGCGTCTCCTGCAATCCAGTGCACTTTACCATCCACTTTGCTTGAAAGCAGCCTAACTTGTGTATACAGCATGAACCAGCCTCTTAGAAATATCTTTCCCATGGCAATTCTTGTCTGGAGAGTGAAAATCTGAGAGGAGGGTGGATTTTTTTAATTTGTGTAACGTGCCAGGATCATATAATGGAAACAAGTCAGTGGCAAAACACTGGGGGAGGCTGAATACAATTCAGAGAATGGAATCTGATTCTATATAATATCAGCATCTGGGGAAAGAGATAACTTACCAGATACAAGGCAATTTCAGTTCATTAAAAATGAATGTGTGCTCTCCAAAACACACTATCATGGGAAAATTAACAAATATGAAAACAAACTCATCAGGACTATTGCTGTAATTGAGTAAAGGATCCTGTTGTTAATCTGAAACACATAACTAATTCAGAAAGCACGTGTCATAGTCAGACACTGTGGATAATGTGATTAACACATATATACACGCACTCAGACTCATTACTGTGCTGACTCTTTCAATTTAAATGCATTGAGTTATCACCTCATTCCTCAAAGGTAACATTCACACCATTCTTAATTACGTCTGGTTAAGCAAGAGTCAACATTAAGGTGATTCATCAAAGTTATAAGGCAGGAAAAGTGATTATTTTTATTACTTTCTGCAGTTTTCCCAGGCTGGCCCTACAGCCCAGCTCAACTCTAATGGATAGATCTTGTCAAGTTTGGGATACTGGGACCAGTGATGTCCCTTTTTACTTGTAAAATTCTAAGCTCAATTTCCAAAGTGATTTACATGCCTGGGTCGATTGCGAGGTGTGCAGGCAGGCTGGGTGAAATCGATTGTAGTCCCATGAAGGGTTACATTTGAAAAGTCTGCCCAGCAGCTGTCTGTATCACCCAGTACCTCAACTGGTAGAGTCAACCCCTGGCTTGCCTCCAGGTGCTCACGCCTCTGCTTTGACCATTCCCAGAGCCATCCCAGGTTTCAAAAATGCAGGAACCAGGCCAAAATCCCTCCCAGGGGAAGAGTATTTGGACCTATATCCCATTGCATCTCACCGTAGGACAAGCTAAACGGTGTGGCCACGTCTGGTGCAGCACTTCTGTGCCTCTGGTTGCAGTTGTGTCGTTGCGCAGCCAAGACCCGTCGCTCTAGAGGAGCAAATTTAATTACTCTAGCCATAGTGCTGCTGTGGGAAACCAACCTCCAATCCCCAGTGGGTTTTAAACTGATCAGCAGACTGCCCTTTCTTCCTCAGTGACTAGCTTTGGGAATCATACTGTGAGGTGAGCTGGTGTAAGAGCTACCGTGGAGAAAGAGGGGCTCTGTTTCATGCATATTACTGCAGGCTTAAATACCTATTGGAATATATCTCTCCCCAGGCCCATAAGGCTGTGAAATAGTCTTGAAGTTGCTTATCAGATGTAGCCCTGAGCTTTTATAGGTGCCTGGTGAGATTTTTCCAAACTGTCTTTCTCTGACTTGAAGATCTGAAGTGGCTTTGCACAGCCTGTAACCAAGGTCTAAATCATGTCCAGTCCAAATTCCCACCAACTGTAAGGAAGAAAAGCCTAATTGCAGTTCATGCACCATCAGGTAAAGAGTCCTGTCCATATGAGAAACAGCAAGAAGTCCTAAAAAGACCTTGTTAAGGTCAGATCTTTAGCTGCTGGAAATTAGCACAGCTTGATTATTACCTACATGCTTCGAGTGTCAAATACCAGCTGAAAACCTGACCCTGTAGCTGAAAGCTCCCTGTTCCTCTTGCTTTTTCTGGGCTATTAGCTGAGTTTGAGTGTCAAGCTGAGTAAAGCCAGCTAATGAAAGCATCTCTCTCTAGAGGGGGTTATACCTTTCTGTTGAAAGAAATATGTTCCCGTGCACGTCTCACAGGGCAGTGTGGAGATAACCATCCTTATTGCTTCCTGACATCTGGGTGAAATGGGTTCACCTGCCTTAGGGCAGACGGTTTCCTAAACCACTCATGCATTTGCAAATGCTTCAGGTGGAGGGACAGCAATAAAATGCAGCCAGAAGCATTCAGTGGGAAGGAAATGAGCTGCACCACTCCTGCGTGCTCTGCATGAAGTGGGACACCTGGACAGAGCTGTGTCTCCAGTGAGATGATGTTACAATCCAGCCAATGGTTCCCTGGGGAATTAATTTTTTTTATGTTGGAGTACGCTGAACCAGAAATAACAGAAGACCTCTTTGTATCCCCAGCACTTGTCCTTGTGATATCTTCCCATTAACCTTATATTTTAAGGATTGTGAGGCAACCTATGTAGAAAGGTCCAGACGTTGTCCACCGCCGGTATCTGTAGTGCAAAACTGCCTCACCTCAGGCAAATCTGAGCTATTGGCTGTAACACCCATTGCCTCTGAGATACACCCCTGCCTTAATTTCCCAGCTTATCTTATTGATTTCAACTTACTTAACTAGGTGCATTGCATGCAAAAATGCTAACACATGCAACCATAATGGTTTTCAAGTATTAACTCATAGGAGCGGCTAAAAACCCAAATAACTGCTCTATCCACCTGAAATTGCTCCTCCAATCTTGCAATGACCTTGCAATACATTTTCTCCTTACCTCTGCTCTGGGCTTGCATTGTGCGTAGTTCCTTACCTACTCTTACAATGTATTTGAAAAGAAATCAAATGTCGCATAGGCAAAGAACCAGACATCTTGTAGTCATATTTCCTATTGATTGGGAAATGCAGAAGCAATATGCAATTGAAGGTGTCTGAAAGGAGTGAAATGCCACCTGGTGACCATCACAATTAACGTACCACTGGGACCATAATAATTAGGAGGTGCCACATGGCAACACAGCACCGTTATCCAAATGGCTTCTGGTTTAATTTCACAAGTGGTTCCATTTTGTCACTTTAGCGGAGTGGCTCAGAGAATTGGGGAGGGATTATATAATTATTCTGCATTCCTTATTCTCTCTCACCCCTACTCCCTCTGCTAGTAATGCAATTTCAAAGTGGGCCAGAAGAGAATGACTAGAGATCTTAAATTTTATTTATTTATTTTTTATTCCTAGTGTTGAGCATCCAAGGCTCTTACTGTATCACAGAAATATGTTTCGAATTGCTTTTTTTGTTCAAGGGTTGATTAGTATTTTTTTGTTGCATAGGACTGTTGTTGTTTGTGAGCCTTTGCAATCTTTGTGATCAAATTTTGCAGATAATGAGTCCTAGTGACACAGTGGCTTGGCAATGGTTGCAATTTTGTTAAAATGTCTTCAAACCCTTCCTAGTTTTCCAGAGATTATTTCAGTCATAGAAGCCACCTTTTGTTTGCAAGCTCTCCCTCTGGAAAAAGAGAAGGGCGACATAAAGGTGCCAGCTCCAGTTATTCAGCCCTATGCCTCTTCCACACAAGTGGTTAGTTCCTTTTTTTAACTACAAGGTATTTTTATTATGCTCTGTGTTACATCCCTGAAGTCTGACTTGTATTTTTGAGCCGCCACACTGCTGCCATGAGAAGGGAAAAAAATTAATGAAGTGACCTGTTATCTGTGGTCGCACAAATTTCTTCTGGCCTTTCCTACGTACCTGAACTCCGACCTCGACTCTCTCCTGTAGCATCACCTGATGATAAGCATTGATGTTCAGATATCCCAGAGACTCATCTCTCTGTATGATTTTGGGCCTGAAGAATTGTTCACTGGCCTTAAAACAGTTGTGAAATGGATTGGTCTTTACAGCCTTTTTGGTCACCAGATGCAGCAGGTACATGAGCAGCTTCTGTTGAGTTTTTGCACTGCACAGGGGTCCAAACACCAGACTCCACCAGCCTTGAGTTGCTGGGCTGCGCTGTTAATGTAGGGCATCTTTAAAATTTGTGACTACTCTTTGTTTTCCAAGACTTCTAGTAATCCTGAGCTCGTACAGGCCACAGCAGTTTTGCTGGCTGCATCTTCTCCTGGTCTTTGTGGTGCGTATATCCTTTGAAGCTTGGAGGGAATAAAAGCAGTAGGTCTGTAAAGAAGCTGTGAAAACCTACCTGAGCTCAGTAGCTTCCCCAAAATTCTGCTTTCTAGCAGTCATCTCAAGGGAAGGAAGATTGCATTTGGTGACTCACTGCAAAGAGGCTCTCAAGAAGTCCCAGGAAATGTTTTTTGGAAAGCTGGGTGCGCCAAACAACTGCAACAGAAAAATGAGTGCATTTAGCTTTGATGTTTTTGATGCATGACCAGTAATTTCATTGTTGGCCTTATTATGGCAGCAAAGCACGTATTAACAGGGCATAAATTACTTTAAAAAAGAGAGCAAAAATGTTTACTGTCTTCCTGGTAATGCAGTTGGCCTGTTATATGATCATCTATCAGGCGTGACAGCATCTCCTATTTCTATGCAGATTTGTTATTTAAGCAAATTTTGTGTAGGTGCAGGAGGAGAGGGGGTGTTCTTTCTTTTAATGTACACCTATAATTTATTTAGATCAGAGCTTCCCTGCAGGGAAGTAAAAATAAAATCTTCATATCTGGTGTGTTACAAGAAGAGAGTTTGCAAAGACAGTCTTGTTTCTTGTCTCCTTAGAGACAGCATTGGCAGCGTGGGACGTTCTGTGCCCCCCTGAGCATTACTGAAATTGCGACACATTAAAGCTGTTTGATCAGTGGAGCCATAACCTGGGTTTAGAAGCATTTCCCCTGGACCTAAAATTTTAACAAAGGCTATTCCAGTTTATGACATTCCTTTCTCTTGTGAGGAATGGTGAGGAGCAGGCAGAAGGCTTAGGGAACCTTTAGCCTTTCCCTTCTCCAGCTAGACCAATTTCTGCCAGGAGAGTGCCACGTGGACTCTTGATTTCCTAATATATGTAGGACCAGGATCATCCTTTTAGAAGAAAAACAACTCCCAAGGTTGAGCTATGGCTTAGACAGATCTGTTCCTCTCCTAGAGGTGCATACTTCCTTCAACTCTGTGGTGAGTTTTCTCTTTGGAGGGGGACCCCTTTTAACTGGGATGAGCTGTGGCCATAGCATGGATCTTTACTTGCAGACAGCCCTAGGCTAGGCACCATACCAAAAAGGTTGTGCTGTTCCTTGGACTTGAGATGCTGGCACTAATTCTGTGCAGATCTGCTTAGTTCAGTGCTAAGCGAGGTCTCTGCAAAACAATGCATGCTATGCACTTAAGCTGTGGAACACCCTCCTGCGAGACATGGTGGATGTTAAAAATTTACTTAGATTCAAAACAGGACTGACACGTTCGTGGTGAGGGAAAAAGTAAATCCATGAAGGCCTATTCAATTTTAAGACAACATCCCTAATCCAGAAAATCCTTAAGCTGCAAAATGATGGAGAGTATTTGGCTATGTGTTTGCCTGTTCTTTCAGTCTTTCTTGAGCATCTACTGGTGGAGATGAGTGGGGAAGTACATGGGCCTGTGGTCATGAAGCTCTCAAGGCAGAAGCTATTATTTGCTTGACAGGGGCTGGATATGAGCCTTGTACGGGTCTAAAATACTGCCTGCCTTGCTTATATCCATATTCTGGCAAGAGGAACTGAATCACCTAAAGTAGCTGTGGTTTAAGTTGGGTAGAGGTCCCACAGACACCTCAATTTCCTGCTTGGAAATTGCTGTTCCCAGGGGCTGTTTGAGGCTGCCAAGGAGGACACCTCTTGGGACACTGCTGGAGAGGGAACGGGATCCGCGCTGCCCAGCACAGCAACTGCCAGAGCAGAGGTTTTCTGGGAGGTTTTCTTGCAGGGAGGAGCCCGGTGGGCTCAAGCAGGCTGGGAGTGATGTCCCACCGTGGAGATGGTGGCTCTCATAGTGCTGTGCAAAGCCAAACACAACGAGGGTGCTTGGAGGGCTTCATCACACTTCATTTGGGACATTTCCAAAATGCACAGCTAAACGAGGTGCCCCTATAACTTACAGAGAGAAAGAAGCATTTGGTCTGGTTTAGGTATCTGGTTTAGCATGACATGAATGGGACTCAAAGGAGGGGTCTCCTTCCAAGATGGACAGCCATGCTTAGCTGAATCCCTCTCCTGCTTCTGTGCTAAGAAGGTTTTCCTCGCAGATAAGGACAAACATCTTATTTTTCAGGGAATGAAGGAGTGTGTTGAGGCTGTTGTTGGCCCAGACGAGTCTGGAGGCTTGATTAGTTTTCTGAAGCACTACTGTGGAAGAACTGATGAATTCAGTCCTATCATCTGTCTGTCCCTGTTGCTGTCTGCTTGTTTAGAAGGGGATTCAGAATTATGTTTAGCTGAGATAGAGCATCCCCGAGCAGGTAAGTCAAGCAGAAGGGCAAAGAGCGAGTCCGGTGCTTGGGCTGTGGGAGCTCATCTCCCTGGTTTGAGTGCTGTGCCCAGATCTTGCTCACTCAGGCTCACTTAACAGGCTAAATTCTCATAAAGGACAACAAGGCTTCACTAGGCTTCTCTGCTGCTTTTCACTTTCCCAGCATCTCTCTACAAAGACATGGAGCAAAATCTCTGTGCAATTAGTGGCAAAATTCCCACTGACTTCAGTGGGGCCAGGATTTCATGTTAGACCTAATATTGCCTGTAATTTCCCTTCTGATTAAGTTAGTGGGCTGAACTGTTCTCAGTGGTGTATTGAGAAAGAACAGTTCTTTCCACTGCAGGAAATGGCAAGTTCAGTCCTATGTCCTGTACTATTTATAGAAGACCCACATCCTCTGTCCCGCCAGTGGAGCTCCTTTAATGCCGGTGAACTTCCATGACTTCTTACCAATGGGAATCTCTTTCCACTTGGTCCTCAAGCTGCTGGAAAGAATGAGGCCATGATTAAATTTCTCTCTTCATTAAAGAGCTTCTAAATTTCTTCAGCTTATGAAAAATTTGCTTACTTGAGAAGTGATCACTTCACTGCTCCGTTACTGTGAACCTCCAGATACTGAATCAGAATAATTATGCGGCAATGTACATACACATTTTTTTGCCAGCAGCTGCTTCAGAGCACAAAGTGAATTAACAGGTTTAATTTTCTTTCATGGCACCCAGTTAGGCTGGTTGATGTTATCTGGGAACCTTGCCCAGAGGTAGTGTGTAAGACATTTTGCGTCTGTCAGATAAGAAATACCTACAAGCAAATTCATCCCCCTCTGTTTTCTGTATCTGAGCTCATGAAAAGAGCATGTTCAAAGTAAGTATCCAGAAATCTTACAAAGAACATGAGAAGCCTGAGCACTGACTGGTCAAAACAGGGGAATTCCACAGATTTCTTCCAACCTTTTTTTTCCCCTCCGGCAGATAAAATATTTATTGCTCAGCAATTGCAGAAAGGGTAAGCGTGTTGCATCCCTAACTTCAGTTTCCCTTGGCATGGATTAAGAGGGCAGCAGAATTACCAGGCAATCTTAATGAGGCAAGAGGCCATAATTTATATCTGCCTTGAGAGATGCAGACCCACCATCTGTGGTGCACTTTACTGGGTATGAAACTTAATTCAGGAAACCTAATTTCACAGGGCTTAAAGGCAAGCAATTTCCCTCTGCTACCTTGTGACACCAAGTCAGCCTGATTCTTCATCTGTTGCTCTTACGTGCTGCCCTCGGAGCATGCCTTGAGACTGCAGGTACAGCAACACCTGTATCAAAGTTAGTCTCTGGGACCTCGCATGAATTTTCCATGTATGTCTAACAGAACCCATTCTGTTTAATCTGTATGTGATAAGAGAGGTAGAGACTAATTTATATTTCCCTGAGCTCACCTGAGTGGCAAATGACCATGAAAATGTAGTCAGCCTTGCTGGTTTCTCAGAGCTGCTGCTGGGGACAGCAAGCAAGTGTTGCATTTCAGTAGATTTGATTCTATATTAGATGTTGGTGGATGAAAGATAGGTCAAGTTTGCAGTGTATGGGAGTCCGGAGTCTGTCCATATCATCCATTTAAACTTTGCTCATCAGAGATATCATCCAAGTAGCCAACATGCGGGCAGAGAGGTCAGAAATCTCCCAGCAAATGTTCTGTAGACTGTGTTGGCATCATTGCAATTTGTTTGTATAACCATGTGTTTCTGAGGTCCCAGCTATATACTAGCACTCAACTTTGCTGGATATGTGCCCTCAAAATCTTAGGACATGCTTGTAGACACATATAATTTCCAACGGAAATAACTGTCCTAATTTCCTCCTAAAGGAGTATTAATATCACAGTCAGCTTCTTTAGAGCTATGGCCTTTGCTTATGTCCTGATGTTTGAAGGGCCAGTGGGAGCCCGTTCACCCCAGAATGGAGCGTGGTCCCAATGGAGCTGCCAGCAGAAATGCAACTATGCCAAGAAATGAGACTGTTAGACTTCTGCTCTGTAGGGACTCTGGGGCATTTGTGCACTGGGAGACTGTTGGTGGTATCTTATACTGCTGGGAAAAAAAGCATGGAAAAACCAACAACCTCCATCCTAGGAGCTGTGTTTAGCTATACCATAACAAAAGTCCTTACTCTTAAGTAATGCCCTCATTTTCCAGTAGGTGAATTGGTGTCTATGAAAAGCCCAGATTGCTCCTTCATCTCTGAAGTTGTGGTCGGTAAAAAGGCATCAGGCTCAGTCATTTCCCAGTGGTGCTCAGGCAGGTTTCCATCTCGTAGGAAGGCAATGCGTCTTTCCCGTTCCTCCACACCGTCTGCATACAAGGAGAGGGAGTGCTGGGATCAGGTATGGAGGTGACTTAATCATTTCTCATGCAGCACTCACAGACCAGAAGCCCATTGTGTGACATGCTATGTTATCCCAATTACAAGGTGGATTTTGCCCCAAATAAATTACAAACCCTAACCTGTGCTATCTCTTATTCTTTAGCACTGGAGGGAGATGGTACTCTCTTACCAATCTGCTCCTTTCCAAAAAAAAGTTTTCCATGAGCTCTGTGGAGTCTTTTGCATGTTTTCTGTTTTCTGTATTTATTTGTCATTTCTGCCTGCAGCTTAAATCAGAGAGAATTGCTATTTCTTTGTCATAGTGCAAGGTGAGCTGGCTCCCCAGTGTGCTTGAGGACCTTCAAAATCTTCCCAGCTATTCCAGCAGTGAGACAGAATGCATTGTAAAATGGTTGCCTGCCACCCCCAGCAGAATTTGAACACAGGAAATATAAAATGACAGATTACTCAACCCCTAGGTAGGCCAATTAAAGGGGAAAAAAACCCATCTCAGCAGCAAAGGCTGTGCGTGTGCTGTTATAACTGGGAAAGGGTTGCTTGAAAAAGGAGTTCAGCGTCATCTAATTTTTAGAAATTAATAGGTGCAGTGGGATTGGCTTAGAACAATGCCCTTTTCTCGAAAGGAAAATTTGGTCTCACTAGAATTACAGCTTACGTACACCAGCACGAGGAAGCGACAGGGGAATCGTTCTGCCTTGCTCCCAGCCAAGTTTCATCCGTCAGCTGGAGATCCTGATGCCAGTCAGTGTCAACTCCGGGTACAGCTGGGGAAGAGACATCCCGTGATCATATGGGTAAATGTACCCCAGGATCAGGCTGAGTTAATTGCATTTTGGAAGTAATGACAAAATGTTGCTTTGAGTAGCTCATGACACAGATGATTAAAGATGTGCATTGCACAATGTGGAGTTGGAAACGCAAGCTGAATCTTCTGATTTGCCATCGGAGAGCTTAATACTATATGGGGAGTGGTTCAGTCGTCACCCTGTTAGCTGTCTTCCAAGATCTGAACAATGAAATGGGCACTTATTTCGGATCTGAGATCAAAAAGTGCATAGGTCAGCTCTGATAGAAATTGCTGTAGTTCTGCATACTCCAGGAAAGAGAATTACCTCTCCAAAGACTGGGGCTGGTTTGGATCCAGGGACACAGCTGGACCCCATTCGGTGCACTCACAATCCTTCGTCGCTGGACAAACACCACGTCACCAGTTGCAGGGGGGGTGTTCTGCCTGTAATAAATCACCCAACGCTGCATTCCAGGCAGAGAAGCTAATAAATGGGAAAACATTCTGCACTCATAAAACCCAATGATAACTAAAACACAAAGCAACTGAAGCTGGAGCAACTTTACTTCAGCTCTATAAAACTAGGAGTCACACGGAGATTTGGAAAAAGCTTTTTTCTCAACCTGGCAAGTGTCATCTCGAGCAGTAAATCACAAAGCCAGTATGCCTGTGGGTACTGCCTTGGGAGAGCTAAGCTTTAACTGTGATAATCTAGAAAAGAGCAAGTCTCTGAGCCTTCCAGTTAATACAGAAAGCCTCCTGGGTTGCACTGCCTGGTCATCTCTTGGAAAGTCAAGGGTCAGAGCGATCAGATTTACATTTGTCTTGCCAGTCACCAGAGGTGTTAGTGTGGTACCAGCTGCTGATCTAATCTTTCTAGCTTCCATTGCATCACTGCACGCCAGCTCTCATCTGCTCCGTATGAAAGTCCTTACTGGACCTCAGAGACACTCCGGCTTTTCCTTTTTAGGTAAAAACAAACAAACAAACAAAATATTCAGCTTTGCCTGCATGATTTCTTTGTGGTTTTGAAGAGGAATGGGGGTGGGGGTTTTTTTCCAGTCCCTGCCTCGAAAACTATGCTTCATTTGCTTTCCCCAAAGTGCTTGTGATTTGAGGCAAGACCGAAAAAAAAGTATTAAAAAGTGCTAATCTTTCAGCCACTGTATCTGATACATATGTGAAAGAAGGTGTACAGGAGGACATGTCTTTATTTGTCATCCAGTAGGGCCAAAATGGCAATTCCTAGTGTAGAACTGATCTCTGTTTTGCAAGTACTGGCATGACAACAGAGAAACTTTTTAAAGGCTGTGTCTTAGTTTATAAGAATAAATGCAAAACATCCAAGAAAGGTATAAAAGGGGAACTGGATTTTTCTTGTTGTTCTGCAGAGAAAGGCAGTACACACTGTTCTCATGGTCTGTCTCTCTGTTATTGCCTCCAAGGCTCACATCAGTAATGTGTTGGAGTGTCCCACGTCTTTAATATTCATGTTAATTTTTTTCAGAAACAAAATGAAAAGGCTTCCACCATTGTCTTCCATAGACATGAAACCAGGGTTCTAGATGAAGATTGGAAAACACACCTAATATTTGAGACAACTGAAACATTTGCATTGAGCTAGCAGATGTGAAACAGGACCTATAGAAGACTAGAACCCGTCTGTAGAAACTGTTGTCAGGGCACCCCAGCTTGTCACTGATGACACTGAGTGGCTGTTTAAGCAACTGAGTTATGCTATTATGTACGACTCTGCAGATTAATACCTAAAACAGCTGAGTGATAGTGGGCCTTTGTGCTCAATTCTGCAAGGGGCTTTGCATCCCTAGCAGTAGGATGAAGAGCTGCTGCTGAGCCTTCTGGTACTGCATTATCGAAGCTCATTCCCTACTAAACACATGTTCCTTCCAACATCTCCACCGGTTAATAAGTTGGAACGTGTTCTGCCTCATATTTCTGGAGTTAAAACAAGAATGTGAAGCACTAAACTACTGCAGTTTTTCACATCTGGGCTAATTACATACTCAATTAGCCCAGGATCCCTGCAGAGGGGTATGAAAAAGTATCCTGGCATAATTCATCTGATGTCAATATATCCTCCTTATAATTTGGCATTACTGTATTGCTAATACAGCATCCCTGTATTCTCAATAGTCTGTTGAGGATTTCCACCCACTGGCTTAATTATTAAGTATGAAGGGACATATTTATTCACATTAGCAGGGGCAATTTGTGACTTTATACTCCAAGTTCTGCCATCTAAGTAAAGAAAAAGGGGGCCAGAGATTGCACAGAGCAGCACTAATGTTTAGGACCCATCACGGAAGACCTGGGCCACAAAGTTGAATTACCTACTCCTTCCTGATTCACTGATAGGTGATAGGTGCAGTGGTAGGTCCCTATTCTTGCTGACTGGTGACTCCAACTTGTGGTCAAGTGTCTACGCATCCAGCTCTAGAAGTTACAACTCCCACAGATCAGCTCAGAGATTCAGTAACGATTTATTCCCAATGAACCCGAAGAACCACCCAAGCCCACTGGCGTCGTGGTCAAAAGACACCATTCCTGGAGTACGAGGTAAGAAAAGGAAGCAATATTGATTGTTAGCACAGCGCGTGGCTGCCTTTCTTGTTCACCACAAAAGCTGAGTAGCCATTTCTAGCTGAAGCCAACTCAATCCAGAGCAGGGGATTTTCCGCCCAGGAATAATCAAAATGGCAAACTACTGAAAAAACTCCTTGAAGCTGATACTTTTTTCTCCAAGTCTTCTGAGGTAAATCCTACAACTAGGTCCTTTTCTTGGTCATGTTGTCTTTCTGTGCTGTAGTCACACCACCCAGGTGCCTGTCACCTGCCCAGGATTTACAATTGCCTACTCAGGCCTGAGACTGTGAGCCAAGTCTTAGGTCTGTTCTCTTCTGTGATATCCAGAACCACATCTCCGGACTCTCAAACCAACCACAAATACTTAAATGAGCTAATTTGTCTCCTCAAATGAATCGTGGTATACATTTCTCACCTACAGTTTTTTTAAAGATGTGATTTAATTTCCTCAAACAGGCAAAAAAGAAACAATATTGAAACAAAAGGTGATGCAGCAAAGTTTGCTGAGAGAGTTTCCCCAACATAAATTGGCATAGCACAGAAATGAATCTGGCCCACAGTTAACTTCTAGTATTTGTGGAGCATTTTAAGACCATTCACACTAAATCAGTATGATAAATGCATTTAACCCTTGGATAAATAATTTTGAGGAACAGCAAGCATCTTGGTTTTAATTATGACACTGTCACTTAGGAGCCTGAAGGCTCCTATGTAAATGCATTTCTTCATCTACTGCTCAATAACTGTCTGTGTGTTTGCTTTTACCTTTCAGAAGACAGTAGTAGTAAATAGGAGGTAAGTTGAATCTCTCTTTTCCTAAGGGATAAACTGCCTTCTGTTTACCAGCCGATGCTGCGCCTAAGAACATAAAAAACTACCATAAAGCAGCTAATGTGTAGTATCTTGCTGGTGGGTCAAAGCCTTGGAATATCAGTACTTGCAGGACCCAGATCTTCAAAGGGACTTGACTCCTACTGATAGCACTGGGTTTTTGGGACCTGGGACATTTATGCGATTGATATTCCAGGGCCATGTTCGTAAGTCACAAATGAAAATTTGATTTCAGGTCTTACAACTTCTTTTGAAAATGTTGCCACTTGGAAGCATAACTTATCTCAGCTAAACAGCCTTCAAAAATGATCATACTCTGGCTCCATGCCTGGAACCAAAATGAAAGGCTATCTGTTGGACTGGGAAGAACCAGACAAGCCTTGCAAGGTTAATTTTCAGCCATTTTTGTCTGCTGTGTAAAGAGAAGATAAGGGAAAGACAGGAATCAGGACTAATAACAACCCCTTCTTTATTGAAGCTTGTAATCATCCTGTTAGAGTAAATTATTTTTATGTAGAGGAATATATGAGAAAGGAATTAATTTTTAATTACACATAATGCTTTGCTGCTAAGGGCAATACTGAAGCAGATATTTTTGTTTGTGACTATGGTTTTAATAGTACACGTCTCAGACAAGCTTATCTGCAAAAAGTGTGTGAGGGAGACAGAATAGCCCTCCTGTTAGAAGAAGGAGAAGAACTGGGCTTTTGGGGTTAGATCTGCAGTGGTTGAGATCACCTGAGCGTACATGGTCTTCCCTAGTGGAAGCTGTGTAAGATTTTGTCTACAAGCTGTTGAGGTCCTGTCTAACCTCCCTCATCTTTCTTTAATTAACCTTTAATTAGCTCACTACTCCACTGTAGAGGATTCCTCTTCAGGCTTGTGCCAGTCTCATGTAGCCCATAGGCATCTGCTGCTCTTCTACCTATACCTCTCTGTAATGGCTCTTTTGGCATTTGGATGTAGGCAGAATATTTTCCTCCTTCCTACAGGTTGCAGCAGACTCTGAAGTCAAGAGTCCTCACTACCTTCAACTTGTACTCATCTCCAACTTGTTTAACTTCACAATGACGTTGTGTCCAGTTTGGGTCCTCTATCATAGTCTAAGAAGCTTTTTTTTTTTTTTTTGACAGGTGCTCTGTTGCCATTATCCAAAGTATTTTCAAACTCAAGCTCACATGGGTCATTAAACAGTTCTCCCTCCCCACGAGACTACTACTCATAACTTTTATAGGGAGCTGGCTCAGAGGAGGGCTACATTTCTTTGTTGAACGCCTTGCCCATAGGTAAGCCCACACAAAAAGTGATGCAGCCAGAAACAGGGTCAGGGCTCATTGTGCCAATAAACCTCCTAGCCACAGTCTTTCCTGTCTTCTGCGAAACTGGTCACTTCCATTAACAAACCATGCTTAGACTGACAAATGAAGATGAGCTCTTATCCCAGGGGACCTGCACAGGCTTTACATCTGCTTGTATTCACACAGCAACATGGGCATCTCCTCCTGTCTGAACCGTGATGGTACTTTCTTCAAACCATCTAGGGACAACTGCAAGAAGGTCTTCATGGAGCTCTCCTTATGACCTTCTGCTATTCCTGTCTTCCAAGGATCTTCCTTTTAACTCACAGAAGGTCTCCTAACACCTTCACACAGTTCTCACAAGAACCTTTTCAAACTCCAGTTTGAAATCTTTTGCTTTCCTTTCCCATTTCTCTCCCATGCCCTTAATTTGACATTCCAGGGTGGGAAGTCACTGCCTGTGGTTAGGACTCCAGATTGCTGTATCATGCTATTATTCAAACTTTTCTCCATTTTTAACTGCTTTTTAAAAGAATTTCTTTTCACACAATACACACAAAAAACAAGTCTCAGACCTGCCGATTAGTCCCTTCCATCTAGTTTACCTTTGCTCCACCAGATACCAAAAGGGCTCTCTGCTCTCCTGCTTTTGGGGCTGGAGCTTGGGGACTTTACACTCATTCTAGTCTCGTCCACCAGGCTTACACATGGCTGCTGCAATAAAGTCCCGTACTGTGTTTCTTGATACTCAGCATCGAATCACTTTTCTGAGTTTTTTTCTATGGTGTGAGACCCTCAGACTAATTCCTTCCCCTGCCTTTGGGTTAAACATTCCTGCTGTGTCCAGGCTAATGTCACACTTCAATGGCAGCAGTGGCACAGCCAAGCTGTGCCTATTTAGGTCTTTTTGCCTGTGCCTTGTGAGTTTCTGACTTTCTCTGGTGCTCTCAGTTCGGGCATCCCACCATGCATGGAGCTGAGTGCTCAGGATAAAGCATGGTATAAGGAGAGTCAGACAGAACAGGCGCTGGCTTCATGTGTTGAGATGTCTCCACGTTCACGATGGTTTTGGTAACCATCTGTTCTGCTCTCGCCTACTCTCCCAGTTCTCTTCTAGCATTACCAGTCCTGAGATCTCTTTTTGTTTCCCCTCACCATCTCCCTTCAGATCTGCTTTTTGTGCAGACATCAGTTTGGGTTTCCCTAAGGAAAATCCCATTTTCCTTATTTTAGTGACACATCTACCCAAAATTACTCTAAGTGTTCTAACAGGGGCCATCTCTATCAGATGGTAGCTGTAGCTACTCTCACACTGCCTTTATTATGTCCCATTTACAATACCTTCCCCAATTTCCTTCCGTCTTTCAGGGGATATCATGCCAGGGGATATGACTCCCAGCTTATCCCAACAGTCAGAATGTGGGACAGGGGCAAGGCAACTTGTCACAGGGAGCAAACTCTCCCACGGACCATTCTGACGGCTTCTTGCACATCTTCCAGGAAGGACCCTGGAGTCCAGACACTGCTAGATCTTCACTCAGAGACCACTTCTATCCATCTCACAGTAGTCCCCTTACATAGCTCATCAGTTAGACTTTTCCTCTGTGGGATCCCATTTGCCAACATGCTGATGCAACCCAAAACCAGCTTCTCCAAGACCAAGAGTTGATTTAATTGAACTGAGGTATAAAGCAGTGGGAGACAATTGTTAAAGTGAGGGGAAGTGAATGCACAAGGTTTTATTACCTACTCTTTATTAAACCCATGCAAGTTATGGTAGGTTGCACTGGTGGTGTTGCTTCCCTCTCTGCAGACTCTTCTCTATGATAGCTTATGCCAGAGACCCAAAGGCAGTACAGTCTTCCTCTACCTTCTTGGAGGAGCATTTCAGATGTCCTTGGCCTTCCAAAATTTTTGGACTTCAACTTGTTCACTCAGCCTATTGACCAAGAACTTCCATCCTCCCAGGCTGTGACCTCCATTAATGCGCCACGGAGTCTCAACAGCAGCAGCAGTCAGGCACACCGACGCACATGCCGATCAATCAAAGGTAACACAAGGCTGTCCTTCGCTTTTTCTGCCACTCCAGTGGAACAGCCACCAGCTTTGTGGCACACTGAAGCCTCTTTGATAAACAGTCCTTTAGAAGCACCTTGTGCATTTGGGATGTAATCTGCCCATGTGGTGGTAAATCCCAGTTAATTTTTCTACTGCTGACATTCTGTGTGATTTTGCTTGTCACCTTGCACCTGGCACAGGCATCTAGTTACTCTGCAGTGGTTATGTAGTCCCATGACACTACCTAAATCTCCAAACCACCTAAATCTGTTGGCAGTGCTTTCCATACAACCCTTCAGCTGGGTTTTTCAGACAATAGTGTAAGACTGAGATTAGGCCAATCTGAATACAAGTTGTGTGCAGGACTCCATTATGCGGATCACAAATACTCTGCTGAAGCGCTTGTACTTCAGACCTGCTTCACTTTCTTCAAGTATTCATCTTATTGTGCTTTATTGAAAAGTAATTGCATTTCTAAATGGGTCTGCATTTAAGAAACCTCCCTGACAGGCTTTATTCTCCTTCATTATGTGCCTCAGAACACCCTGCATGCATGGCATTTCAGTGTAATCAAAAAGGTAAAATATATAAAAACCTTCCTGAAAATAATGAAACATCTTATTTTTCATGATGGCAATAAGTAACTTAAACAAGTTGCTACTTACAAATTGATTTTAAACATTCTTTTACTTTTTTCAGTGTTTATTCATGGCATATATTTGAGTCATAAAGCTCCCAGAAGAAATGGCCTGGTGTGCTGAGCAATTTAACTAACAATGTTCAAAACTCAGCCCAGCCTTGCTGTGGTGGATTGCTGTTGTATTTAATCACCTGGCCCCATGCAAAACATGTTTGGAAGTTTTGTTTTAGTGAAAACTTGTTCCCCCTTCCAGCATTCCCCGGAGAGAGGAGCAGTGGTCCCCATGAGCAGGACTCGTGCCATCCTTGTAAGCAACTTGCAGTCTTAATGCTTACTAACCACGGACATGAGCCAAGGGCTCTCTGATGTTGAGGTTTGCAGGAAAGCCACCGTCCCTTTGGAAAAAAAAAGATCCAAGTAGCTTTAGACACCTAAACCAATCTCCTTATGCTTCTTTTAGAGTAAGTGAGCAGAAGAAATCTTTAGAGCAATATTTAGCTGACCTGGTTTAGACATCTACTTTAATATAAGCTGAGCTATACTTGCAGCCAAAAGGAGAACATGTAGCTGTGTTTATGCTCATTGCAATTTCCCGTCAGCCATCGAGTGAGCCATCTCACCATAGAGGAGACTGCTGGGGAGGCTGGTCCAGCCCAGACTTGAGGTCCCTCAAACATGAGTATTCCACTACCAACTGGGAATGGGTAAGAAGAAGCAATGGGCAATGCCTTTTCTGCATTGGTGGGACTGGAAACCATGGGAAGACTGCTCCTGGGTCACCATCTACCTGAGATGAGGACAGCAATGAATAAAGAGAAATTCTGACGGAGGAACTAGGGTAAAAAGGCATGGATGGGTGGGTTGGTCTGGGAAAGAGCAGAATAAATACAGCACAGGTTGGCTGGGGAAAGAGCAGACTATCTGCAGCAAGGCTGAGCAGGGCTTCCTAGGGCTTTGGGGTTAGTCCTCTTACCTGCAATTTCCAGATATACCCTGCCTATTCTGGGTTTATCCGACCACAGCGTGGGCTCTGGTATAAAGATTCGCCCATGGGCACATGAGTGACACCGGAGAGCGCAGTCACGTCACTGCAACATCTGGATCGGGATGGGAGTCCAGGGGACCCCCTGATTACCCTGCCTGGGGCCAGGCCAGGAGCTGCCTCACCAAGGGGGAGCTCTGGGAGACCTGGGAAAATGCCAAACGAGAGGCAGCAAGCGTCCCTGGACACACAGATTTGTGACCAGCCCCTGGACTCCACTGCTTTGGAAGCGCAGGAGGACTAGCTCAGAGGCACTGCTCCCTTAGAGATGCCTATATTTAGTCAGATGAATTTCTGCTTAAGAGCAGACAGTTGTCACCAGCTGAGCTGAAAGCAAAACAGATGCTCAGCCCAGCCAGGAGGCCATTACACTGTGATTATTATTACCATACGCTTAATTTCCAGCTCTCTAGTGCTTGTCAGTGATGGATACTGTGACCAAAAAGTCCTCAATCCTGCAGATAACTGAAAGGATACAGAAACGTAATTCTCTTCCTTTATTCCAGTAAATCTCTATTGTTCAGGTAAACCATCTGGTCATTATCACATATGCACACTTAGGCCCTGGAGGCTTAAACCCAAATTAGGATAATCCACTGCTGAGCTGACAATGAGGGGTGACATGTCGTAAAATTAATTTTTTTTATAGTTAGAGTTATTAAAAAGCCATTCAGTGAAATGAAGTTGTTGTTATCACAAATAAATTACAGTTCAGCAGGAAAGCATTATATTGAAAACTGATTGGCTGTAAAATTAATAGTGTTTTGGGCAATGTGCCTGCTCTTGGCACTTCAGTGAAGTGTCAGGCTGTGGCAGTGATCACACCAGTCCCAAACAGTTGTCCCAGTATTTGGTGTACTTCAATGAGATGATAAAAGCCAAGTGTGTTGTGTGTGCACGGGGTTTTTTGCCCTCCTGTTCCATCAGCATGTGCCCATTTAGGATAATGTGAACAGGGGTTTTGCAAGAAAATTTCTTTTCATGATCAACTCCCATTTTGCAGTACTGAGAGTGGCTGTGGGGTCAGCCATGGACAGTAGTCTTGTTGGGAGGGGATGGAGACAACCAATATCCTGCCCCAGATACAACATTGATAGCTTCTCTCAAAAAGTTTCGTTGCTTCCAGTCTCTCTGTCTCTGTCAGCTTTCTCTTGCTGCCCATCCCATTAAGCAGGAGTGATTTCAATAAAAAGTCCCCAGTGGACTTCCTGATGTCAGAAAATCCTGTTACTAATCCGGATTGCATGGATATAACAGATAGATACCGTGGTTATAGCCTCATTAAAATTGCGTAGAGAATGAATGGGTTCTAACGAGACCCTTTGGAATACATGTAACTGTGTCAGTTGATTGTCTTTCAGCAAATATCAAGTCATAAAAATGTCATTGACGGTTATATATATTCAAGGAAGAAACAGTAAGTACCTTCTGAGTTCACAAATACTGTCCTTCACAATAAAAGTCTTATTTGTAGTGATTACTCATTTTTAAAGTTGTCCAAATCTGAAGTTGAATTGAAGTTATTGCTTGTTTCTTTCAGTCTCAGAACCAACTGCAAGAGATTTATCTACTTTCAAAATATTTTTGCAAAATATCAGTCCCTGAAGTCAATTAAACTAAAGCTTAGTGAGATATGATGAAATAAAAATAATTAGAACATGCATGTTCCAAAAAAAGAGTTTTCTGGCAAAAATGCATCTGTCTTTAAATTCAGATGTGCTGCAGCCATAGAGCTGAACTGTTTAACTCCACTTGTGATATTCCGATGCGAATATCACAGCGTGAGATAGTAATATGTGTTGGGTAGGTGGTAGCTTATCATGTAGTCTGGAAAGTCTGTCTCCTTAACCTGCCTCTATAGTCAGGGGAGCAGGAGGCAGCTTCTGTGGGACACCAGCTCTGACCTACCTGTTGGGGAGCTCCTCGTCCTTCACCAGCCCTTCAGGGAGTCTGGGGAGAGGAGTCTTGGGTCTTAAACATTAAATACCAAACACAGACTGGAGTAGGGATTTAGCATGACGGAAGAGATGCAACAAAGTGCATTTCGATGGCAATTTTTTCAGTGGTGTGAAGGCACATCTTTTTAGAATCACTGCTTCATTTCAGAGGAGAATTTGCAATTTTACTTCCCAAATCTGAGTAAAGAAAAAAATAAACCATGGAGCAGTCGTAATAGTTCCCAAGCCACTCCAAGAAAACCCCACTCCCAAGACATTTCTTGTTTGTAGGTTTCAATGTGCTTCACTGGGATTGTAGAGAGGCATCTGGGGCAGAGCACCCAGCTGGTCTAGGTGTACCTAGCATGTTATCCGCTGAGATGGACCTCCCTTATTAAACCCATGACACCAAATGATACAGAATCTAGCTTGCAACTCTGCTCCCTACTACTTATTTTCAGTATTGCAGTGTATCCTATAAGTCCAGGTTCTATATCAGATTTACAACAACATCTGGAGCTGACATGCATTTTCTCAACTTTTAGAAGGACACTGCCTCCCGTGGCTCCAATTGTGTGTCAGAAATGTAAGAAACCCAAAACTGAACAGGCTTTCCAAATACTTTATAAATATACATTTATCCTCAAGCTGCCATGTTGTGTGTGGTGAATGTGCATATGCTGTGTGTGACTAGACATACAAATTTTTAAGCTGTTGATGCCATTACATAAAATCCAATCCAGACTATTTTAGGTGCTGACAGCTTGGGCAATGTGTTTTTCCCATAGCCTGCTGATTTTAGGTCCAGCTTTCTCAGCAGGCACCTCTTTTCTTGAAAAGATAATAAATGTGAAATTATGAGAGTACACGCATGTCTAAGAAGTAAGGAAGGAAGACAGCATGATGCATTACCTTGAATGGGTTAGACTGGATTATATTCTTGAGGACACTGGTGTTTTCTCAATGTCATTTCAGGCTCACCGTAATTGCAGATTCAAGCAGCTCTGAAGGAGACTCGAGTGAGGATCTGCCTTTGGATGGTGCGTACATCGGCACGGCAATGGAAAATTACCTCAGCAAAATGTGTTGTCACTGAGCAACAGGGTGTTGATGTCAAAATAGAGCTAATTGCTGCCCCAGCTCACTTACTTACATCAGCAGCGTGCTCGCCTCCCTCCCGGCGTTTTCCTTCTCCCTGTTCCAGCGAGGGATGACTCTGTGTAACGCATCCTTACAGCTGCGGCGGGGCCAGGAATGGCACACGCCAGTGATGCAGGAGGAGAAGTGACTGTCGAGGCTGACGTCACACCATTGTTCTCATGACATATTGTTCCCAACGAACGCGGCTTATTCCCTGCTTCCCGTGCGCTGAGGTCTGTGAAATCCCCGGCGTTGTTCGTCCCAAGGGCTGGCCGTTTCAGTGGGACCGGAGGGATTCATGCAAGGAGCATGAAGTCCTTTGGGACCACTTAACACCAAAGAGCGGTGAAAATAGCAACGACTGATATGTCTGTCTCAGTACTGTAACAGTTTATTTCGCATGTGTTACCTAGTCCCTAGAGTCTTACACGTTTATAGCCAGAGGCAAGACTGGCTGTTAGCAGAGGCAGGGAATAAAATACCATAGTGCTGCGCTTTCAGCAGCCTGCTTAGATTGCTCATTTGTATAGAGCTGGTGCTAATGCCAGACTCAGATCTCGATCTATTTGTGTGCTTCCCTGAAGTTAGCAGTTGGTGGTGTGTCATCCCTTACTCAACCCCTAATTTTGCACAAAAACCAGACAGACTCTTTGTCCTCCCAATCCTGTCTGCTTTGCTCACTCTTTCTGGAGCTCTTTGCTCCTTTCCCTCTTGGGTTCATTGACTATGTGGTCTCTCAGATCTCAAAGCCCAGAGTTTAGGGCTCTGACCACTGCCTCGTGCTTCCCTCCAGATATGCCATGGCTCACGCTTTGCCTTTCAGCTTATGGGCCTGTAGCCCGTGTGTCTTCTGCATGCTCCCATCCACACTCAGTGGGTTTTGGTTTTTTCCCTACCTTATCATTGATATAAAAACATCTAGTGGTTAAAGGACCCCAACTTCAGCCTGTAAAGGGATCAGACTGCTAGCTCTGAGGTTACATTGGTTCAGTTCCCCTCACATGAGAAATCTCGGCATCTTTGTGAGAGAGCTTTGGTACATGTATCAGCACACATATATATTGTATATAAAGTGTATACTGTTCATCATACATGAGTTGGCACGAGAGGAGACTAGGGAGGCTCTAGAGCTGACAGATTATCATGGAAAAGAGTCATAGTGAGACAGATGTTGGGACCCACATTCAAAAAGAATTGCAAAAAAGTTGTGCAATTACCCTAATTATTCCCATATTCAGAACTATATTTGTAGATGGGAAAGATTCGAGCTGTGACAGCAGCCGGGCTGTAATCAAATGTGCTGTCATGGGTTTCTGACCCACACACAGCATATCTTCGGTTTGGCTGTCCTTGGTTTGCTCTGTCTCTACAGACTGTCTGGAAGAGTTAAAGTGGGCAAGTAGTGAAGAATATTTGCTGCGACCAGCAGCAAACCATGCGGCAAGAGGAAACACTGGAAAAAAATCTGCCTAGTTTTATGACCTGGATGGACACAACCATGATAGATGGTTTCTGTCTGGGAACCCCAGCGAGCAGGTCAGTGTCCTGTCTATGTGCTGGAAATTTAGCTAAAGTCTCTCAGTTTCTGGCTTAGACCTGCGTATCCTTTTGCTGCTTGCACCTAAATGGCATCCACATGTACTGAACAGTGATGGGAGGATCCCGAGGTCTTTGGTGGAGATGCTTTACATGATCTGGGCCACTCTTCTTGGCATGCCGTTTATTTTTCTTTGTTGACTTTATGAAATCTGTTCATTTCTCACAGGGAATTTGTATCGGGTTATTTGTGTTTAGGATGTTGTCCTTAGGCTGGAAACGCTCTTTTGAACAGGAATTCTGTACAGCCTTTTCCATCTGTACTGTGTTCAGTGAGGAGGCTGAGCTCATATGTTACACTGAATTAAAAGCAAGAGCCTCCTTATAGCTATATCATCGCTGTCTCGCTGCCACATAGCAGGTGAAGAGGGAAACACACTGCGGGCAGCTTGTGGTCTGACAGAGACCATCTGTGTGACTGCTGACACGTAATTTAAGCACTTTTTCACTGTTCCCAAGTTATGTTGCAAGAAGAGACATGCAGAAGATGTTGAGGAACTCTAATACAACACGGTGATAGGGGCTCTACGAGCATGTGCTGTCTGGGCAAGAAATTTGCATCTCCCATGCTGTGGGTTTATTATAAAAGGTACCTTCATGGCTTCTTGAAATGCCCTGTCCTCTCCATGGGCCAGTTATTTTTAATGAACTGTCAGCATTTGGCACAGCAAGCAAATCGAGGATTAATAAAAACCTGGTGAACAGGCTGATTTGAAGAACTCTGCTAAACATCAAACATCAGGAATAGGCAATATGAAATAGAGTCAATACGGGGGTGGGCTGCTTTCAAGCACAAAGCCAAGCGTGAAATACTGAGCTGGCTGTACTTTTGGTGTTTGTTTAAAATACAGCTTTTAAAACCTTTCTACCTCAGAGGCCATTTTCCCCTCTGATATCCTCAGTCATACAGTGATGATATCCTCTGATAGCCTCAGGGATACAGTCACATTCTTAAAATGCTGTTAGTGACAGATGGAGCGGTGGAGGTGTTTCTGGCAACCTTACAACTGACAAATGCCTGGAGAATATATACAGTACCTTGCTGCTGGCGCTTATGGTAATTCTTCTTCCCCTTTCGTGGAAGCAAATGGTGGGCAAATGACAGTCTGTCTTGTTGCATAAGCATTGATCTGCAGAGCCTTTCTACAGCAATATATGCAGGACTACAAATTTAAGGTCTCCATCCTGCAAGATACTCAGAGCCCTGCCAGCATGAGGAGTGGAAGGAGTTCAGCCTTGTTGTATGTCTAGGACAGGCAGCAGATCAGTGACATAGCTGGTGTCTGCACCAATTTTACTATCTTTTCAGACTCATGTCAAGAAAGATCTTCCAGTGCCCCTGGGGAGTCCGCTGTGTCATCCAGATAAATGCCGAACATTCACCTTTTCAGAGCACTAACAGTCTCAGCCCAGGACATCTCTGGGGATTAATAACTGTCTAATTTGCAAGAGAGCAGAAAAATCCATACATTACTGATGGGACTCACACAAGGTTGCATGAAAAAGACTTGGCCCTTCAGAACACCCAGAGAGGCAACTCTGTCCCGCACTGTCTCCAAAGCCAATCCTCACTGACACCACCAGCAGCTGGGCAGGTGGAAGCACCTCTTCCAGTCTGAGCAGAAGGAACACATACTTCACTGGCTTAGGTCCCAGCCGCCTACCACCTAACAGAGCTCAACACACCAACAGACTAGCCAAAAACCTACCTAATTTTACACACCTGAGGATGTGGCAACATGTACAGCTAACCATCAGCAGATGCCTAAGCCTAAGCCTGGGTATGCCTATACCCATACTAAAAGTTTTGGTGACATGAACAAATAAAAAACTTTTTGATTCCCCCATTCCATCATGACACAGCTAAAGCTGAGGCACGCACTGATTGCAATGAAAAAGTCATGCATGCTGACAGCCAGCTTTGGGAGGATTGGGGATAAATTCCTGCTTCCATGTTGTATAAATCGGTGCCTCAGGACACTTTTCCATCCGTGTGTCTCAAAGGAGAAGGAGGTCCTAGGAAAAGAGAAAGAAGCACCATTCTATTTTGGTCACATCTGGTACCAGCGTGGTCTTATGGTCATGGTCATAACACTTTATTAGTTGGGTTCAGATCAAGACTGCCCTGTGCTGTGAAAAGACAAAGCAAAGGAGCCTTCCTTCAATGAGCGTAGGCTCATGGATGTCCATCTCCTTGAGGAGCAGCTAAGCATGTTCTGGGACGTTCTCTCTGTAGCATTTTGCGTGCAGGAGTGAACTGTGCGTATGTAGTCAGGACCTTGGTGTTGAACCTGGGTTAACCTGGTGTCGAACCTGACTTAACCAGACTTCTCCTGACTGTGGGTTGGAAGCCATACAGCCAAACCATTTTGTGTTGGGCCACAGCAGGACTTTAGTGTTAGGCTGTGTGATCAAGGGTTAATCACCATAAACACAAAGGCCCCATAAGGAGACAGACTAGCTGGCGAGTAGGATGACAGATCCAGGAGCTGGGTATAGGAGACACCATGGCCCAGGGGCCACATACTGGAGAGACCAGAGGGTCTGCGAGTCGGCTACTGGAGGGACTGTGTAGATCTGAGTACCAGCAGCTGGGCTGAGGCTGCAGACCTTGGGGGCTTATAGGTCTGGGTGCCAGCAACAGGGGAGACTGGGATCCAGGGACCAGCTGCTGGGCGGACTTAGTGTCTGAGCCCAGTTACTGGAGGAATCCACGTTATGTGTATGTATTCCACTAACTAACTATATATATGAATATGTATATTCCACTATTTTTATATATTTATATATGTGTGTATACATATTGCACTAACAGACTTCCATGCTGATTAGCGAGAAGAGGAATAAGGTGAGACCGCTGGTGCTTATGATGTTTGTGTGAGTGCTGTGTTTTCTGTCTGCACTGACCTGCGTGACCAGCCGTGTGTATATATATGTATGTATAGCTGTAGTATACACGTGTTCGTGTGTGTACCTGTGGGGAATACATACTCAGCCTCACTACTGGCTGGACCTGGGGACATGAAGCTGTGGCAGCCTCGCCTCTGGCAGGCTACTGGATTTGGCAGCTCCCAGCAATCAGCACAGCAACTCATGTCTTCCCAAAAACCGCACATACGGGCTGGTCTCTGCAGAATGGCTTTTTGTTTGCTTATTATCTTTTATTTAGATAACTCTTCTCTTTCTTGCTTTCTTCCTCCCATCCCTGTGGTATTTGCCTTGCAGTGTCACTTTGTGCACGAGGGATGATTAGACCCAGTTCCATTCTCGTTCTTCCAGACAAATCCCGCTGGGCTGTTATGCAGGGAAAATCAATTCTCAGGGTCTTTTCCCATAGCGTTTTCTGCCTACCAGAGTTAGAGGGATCTGAGTTGGCACTGATAACTGCTAGTTTTGATATAAAGGTGGACAGCCTGCGCTCAGTTGCACATGCTACTTATACCAAATTGCATAAACTCAAAACCAAATTGACTTACAAGTTAAGATGACAACTTAATCATGAGAACAAACTGCAACTTTAAAACCCTGTGATTTAAATCATCTGTAAGTAAGATTTGGATCTAATAGTGTACCATTCAAGGCTGAACAGCTCAGTAATTGCAGCAGTACACAGAATACAATAAACCACTGGGGGGGGAGGGAAAAAAAAAAGAAAAGCTTTATTCAAGACAACAATGCCAGAAGAAGTAATTACCATTGCAGCTCAGGCACTCCTAGGTGTTAGGCACTTCTGTAGCAACATAAGCTCTTCCCAGCTGACTGCGCTTAGCAGAGCTAAAATTGGGAAGAACAAAACCTGAACCAAAATAGGAATAAGATGAAACACCAATCCTCTTCATTCGATCCAAGCAGTAGAAACCAGTGGTTGAAGCAGAATAGCACATACTTTATGAATTTGTCTGGCTTTGGAAGGGTGTTTTCTGAACTGGTGTTTGAAGGCAAAGATGGTCAGTGCAGATGTAACTTCTCCAGTGCAAGAATGAAGTGACCAATCTCACTGTAACATGACGATCTCTGCTTTGCCTTGCATTCCTGCACACACATTTCTGGTGCTTAATTCGTTCAGAGATTGTTTTACAGCATGGCTACTTTTCTCTTGGATTTCACGTATTCTCCCCATATTGCTACTCCAGTGGTCCACAAATGAAAGTGATATAAGATTTAGTAGTCAGTCTTTTTTGCGGGATATAAGCTAATGTTTTCTCCTGAGCTGCGTGCTGTACAGGTAGAGTCCAGTCCTGCTTCTATTGAAGCCGAAGACACTTTCCCAGTTTTCCATCAGTGAGATCAATCTTTCTGTGGTTTTGTTCCCACTATGGTCACTTTAATTACATCGGAGATGTTATATTTCAAGAAGCAGGCTCTTGCTTGGGGCATAAACTTAAAACAGGCTGTCCACTATACTTACGGCAAAAAAAGCTTTAGGCTCTGCATGAAAATGTTAATGCTTCTGATTTCCTAGATTGCTAAGAAAGGGTGCACTAGGTCATACAGACTGATGTGCTGAATGTCATGTTGTGTGTCCTCTAAGCCCAGCACCAAGAGTAAAACTGAAACATTTCAGTCCCCAGGAGATAGACATTATTTGTGTAGTATATGACAAGAGGAAAGACTTCAGTACAGATAGGTCTGAAGAGGAGAGATTAAACGACAGGCCCAGGTTATCCCACCAGGTGAGTAATCTTTTGGTAATAAGCATGGAGAAAAACACACCAAAAGAGAAGCTATGTCTTACAGGGAAGAAGAGTGGATGTTTCCAGTATCAGGGTGCAGCAGAAAACAGTATTAACAGATTAAGGATATGCAACAGAGAAGCACAAAAATGAGGACAGGACACGTTTTTTGATATCCAAGGATGACATAGATACATCAACAGAGAAAAATCTAACAGAGAAGAGCTGATAGAAACACAGGACTGGGGAAAGAGAAGCTTAGCAGCAGCATTTGAAATCTGGAATCAGTGAAACATAGGGATGGCAGTGACCACTCTCTGTCCTGTCATCCACCCCTGCATACAGAGGCCGGACCAAATACATCAAGAGCATCCCTGATATGTTTGCCCAACCGTGAAGGAACCCCAGGCCTCCTCGGTGCCATTTATTACTTGAAAGCTTTCCTCTGAGTCCAATCTAAATGTTCACATGACATTTTCCTTCCATTTTTTTAGTTCAGTGAATTTGCCTTCCCCCTCTCTTCTGTAGCAAAGGGTTTCACATTGACACATGGGTCAGAAAAATGCCAAACACGCAAGCCAAAATGTAGTTGAAATGATTGGGTTCCACTCAGACTTGTTCAAATATGTTGAAATTTCAGACTTTGTCATCATCATTTCATCTTTGTCATCATTGTCAGAGTGAAAGTGGTATTTCAGCTGACTCCCTAAGCAAACTCAGCCTTTTAAGGTTGTGTGTGTGTCCATCTGTCCACATGTCTGTCAGTCTTCTTTCCAATAATTTTTGAATATAAAGAAACCAAGTTCGAGAGAGCATTTTGAAGTTTAACGGAGAATTTCTTTCAAGCGTTGTGAAAATCAGCACCTGGGTGAGGGTGAGAAACGCAAATGAATGGTCACTAAGAAAAAAGCATGAGGTGCTCAGCTTTATACTTTATTTTCAGTGACTGTGGCTTTCCAGTTGGCATGTGTGTAACTCCGGATTAACCAGGGTACTTGCAGTCTTGGGGCTGGTGAGGAGGACTGGGACAGCTGACTCGGTTGTGGTGGGTTGTGGTGGGATGGTGTAAGAGAAACAGGCTGCAAATCTGGAGGAACTTGGGCTTCACAGATACCACTTCTTCATTTTCATTCTCAGGACATCTGCCCATCAGAGAGGCATGTGGCTGCCAGAGGAAAAAATCTGCTTTGAAAAGCAACATTTGGAAATAATTCTGCTGATTTCAGGAGGCAGAAACAGCTCCTTTCGTACCCTGGGACTACTCATGTTTCTGAGAAGACAGTGGGCAGAGGTTTGGCAGCCTTCCCCGACAGTGATGTGAGGGTACTTTGAACACTGTGAAGTGCTCATCCTTGGGCATGTGATACAGACAAACTGATGCTGGAGGGGAAAGGCTTATGCAGTTTGCCAAGATGAAGGTCAAGCCTGATATTTGGTTGAAAAAAAATCCCATTTTGGATCATTTGTGGTGGAGGGTTTATCAGCATGGGTTTATTTCAGTTCCGTTCTTTCCGCTGGTGGAAATAATACTTCCAGCCTCCACTTACCACTTTTAAGCATGAATTAAAAATCTGAGAGTTTGTCAGGCTGTCTTGTGTCAGCACGTCCCTCTGCATTGCCAGAGTGAGGTAAGAGAAGGCATAAAGGATAGTTAAGAGAGTGAAGGACTGTTGTGCAGTGAGAGGAAATAATTTCCTGCTAATGCACATGACAAACTGAAACATTAAAAGTAAAGGTCATTTTGGGGGTTGTTTTGAAAAGAAATCTGTGCATTTCTAAATCATTGACTAGTATGCCTTAATATGACTGAATATCCCCAGAGACAAAATGCATCTGGACTATTTTCTAAAGATCTGTAGGAGACCCTCGTGGGTGGAGCAGGGCAACGAAGCTGTCTTTCTACTCCAGCCAACCTGGCTTGTGTCGGAGACTAAAAAGAACCCTACAAATGTTTCTCTGCCCAAACAGCCACCTCTCCAAGTGACCTCAGAGCCCCAGCACTGCCTGGATTATACATGTCACTGTTTGGCCAAAGTAGTCTGAGGTAAGCAAGGGAAAGAGGCTATCTTTTACTGGACTTTTGGGGGGGGAAATGGACAAGGTTTCAGGTTCAGAGTCCCTTCATTGAGTCTGATGGGAAGCAAAGAGTCCATGTGGTCTGACTGGAAGATGATTTCATGTTAAGCAGCATGAAAGCAGCTCTCAGGGGACAGAAAACAATGAAGATTTCAACGAATTTTTTAAGGGAGGAGCTGGCAAAGGTCATCAAATTATGAAAAGCATTTTAATCAGTAATTAAAAGTCAGTTTTGCAATGTCAATAAACTGTAGATGAGAAATTATAGCTGGAAGAGAGGGGAAGAGGAGCTTTTAGAGCACAAACTGTGCAGAATCCCTGAACCAGAGCACAGTGGTCCATTGTAGTCCTGAGTGATGAGACCAGACCTTAAAAGAGCGCTCCTGAGCAGGAGGATTTTGACTTTTCAGAGAGAAGGACCTGAAGGAAAGACCCCAGGTCATACTCCGTTTGTGGGTTATCTTTTATCATATTTGGGAAGCATTCCTTCTTAAAAAAAGGAGACAAGCTGAATCACAAGACAGATGTAGTAAAGCAACATGTAGAAGTTTGGAGAACTGACTATGCAGAAGTGAGATCAGGGTGTGGGCTACCTAAGAGAAGGCTGAAGTTTGCTACTTTAGGGTAAAAGGCACTTGAAAAACATGGTCCTCACTGGGTAGCATGGGCTGTGTCTTCTCTCTGTGTGGCCTTTTTAGCAGAGAAGCCAGGAAAGAGTGGAATGAGCTAGTGGAGGGGCTCAATGGTATTGACCATGAGCACCTCATGCTATTATGTCAGCTGTATCTTTACTGAAGGTCTCATATCCAGCAGGTTGATTGGATCAGGGACAGGGACTTGCCAACTGGGATCTCTGTGTTACTACAAGAGGAGGGCAGTGGCCAGTGGGCTGGCAGCTGCCTTACCTAAAAATGAGAGGAGGGCTTTCAAGAAGTACTATCATACTCCAGAAAATGCTTGGTGGTTGTCACGTATTTGCCTGCTTGTCTTCCTGTTGGCCTTGTCTTCCCTCGGCAAAGCATTGTTTTGTTCAATCATTTGATTTACTGTTTGCAAGTAACTGCACCTCAACCAGCATCCAGATGCCTCAGGGTGGGACCCCAAGATGGTATTTGTTAGTGGCATCTGAGAATTGAACACAAGCCCTTTTTGCTCTGCACCTACATGTGCCAGCATAATATTTTACATTAATTAAGGTCAGGCATAAGGGGACTTATAAGAGTTAAAAAAAAAAGATTTTAAAAAAAATTGCCTGTTAGGTAAGAAATATGTAGATCCTCACTTGGATATTATTTTCTTTGTTTTATAGGAACAGTAGAGAAATTTCGTTGCATTTGTAGAGGTAAAGTGGAATTTATCTGTAATCTGCTCCTTCTATTTCAATCTCTTTTGTCAAGGCTTCTCGTTTCTATACTCTGGAGGTTACTGTGTTTGATGCTTGCTCAGAGCAATACACCTACACCCTTCATTTTGACCTTGTGTTCTTACAAATTAAGTCCACTGGCAGCACAAGAAATTGAGCGTTAGTGTTAAACAGGGAGTATGGAATCATTTATTTCCATCTCGGGTAAAAATTCTGAACTGTGTATGCAGGCAAGGCTGGCACTAAATTAATTGGACATGTAGATTTGTTCACACAGAGCAGCGTGCCCAGCCTAGCCACCATTGTGTTCCCTTTCTCACCAGTGTTCCCCACCACCACCACTCATATGATTAAAGATTGCCTCTCTGCTAAATTTACAAGGTTCTAAATCTTCCTATGTAACCTGCCTAAGGCTGGTTGGAAAGTTTGCTGGCAAAACAACGTGACTTTTGGACAATACTTAAAAAAGCATGGGTTTTTCATCCTCCTGCTCCTGATTATACTGGGGCAAAGGATGTTGCTGGGCTGAGCTCAGCTCTGCAGTGTGTGCCGCTCTCCTTTTACCAAGTGTTACACGACTGAGACTGCCCACAGTCCCCGAGTGCTCTCTTACCTCAATTTCTAGTAAAATCTTCTTTCATTGCAAGCCCAATGGTTGCCCAACACTTGACCCTGGCACTCATGTTAGCTGTTCGTCTGGGGCTCTGCCCTGTTTGCTAAGGAGGTCTTGGTGCAGGACCAGACCTGCTGCTCACTCATCCCCTAAGCGTGAACTAGGAATGATTATTCATTTATTTATTTATTTATTTATTTATTTATTTTTGATTGAGGAAGCAATCTGCAAGTGCCAGAGCTCAAACCTGTGGAGGATGTCCTCCAGTCACCTATATGATTTTCCTAGAGTACCTTATACTGCCCTTGAGGGTCTGGTAGTAAAACAATCTTTTTATTTTTAGTTTGGAGTGTTTCTGAGTATTTTCGTTCTTTTGAAGAAATTAAAATAGTAGTGTATCTAATCGGTAAATACAAAGGATGTCCCATACATGAAGCAGTTCGCAATTTATCTGCCGCTAGAAGTTCCTGTCCGTTACGAAAAGTACAGTTTAAATACACATTAGCAGCTCACAAAGGAATCTGTAGAGTAAGGCTTCCCTTACTTTAAAAATATGCACTCTTCTCAAAGGTTTTGTTCAACACAGTAGAAAGTATGTCTGGGCAAATACAAAATATGAATAGCTCCAAAGAGAGATCCTTTATTCACAAAAAGAGATTAGCGTGAACATCTACTTGCTAATAAACAAGTATCCTGCCCCTCTCCCATAAAATACTGGGCTAGTTAAAGGAAAAAAAATCCGGCAAATTTAAAGAAACATTGAAATCCTCTTTAGAATTGTTCCACTTAACTGGGTCAAGCTATTTTGAGGCTTAAAGGGTGATAGGTTTTACTAGGAATATGAAACATTGATATGGCCAGATTAGCAAGCATCATTGATTTAGAGAGCTCACAGGCCAGGAGTTGGAGAGGCACTGTAAAATTCTGTTTATGGCTGTCTGGCCAATCACTTGTTTTCCTTGGAGGGTGCAGCTATTTCAGGAAGTCTTGACCTATTAGGAATAAGTTATCTAGTATTAGATATTAGCATTTAGCTTCTTCCTATTTTAGAAGAAGTCTTGATGGTAATTTCAGAGGGCTGATTAAAGATGTTGGCTAGATGGGAAATCAATGATATTGTAAGATCAGGGATTTGAGGAAGAGGTGAGGAGGGGCCAGTGCTGAAGGATCTGAGATTGTACTCAGAATGGAGGGCTGTGAGATAACAGATGGGAGCAGGAGCATCACTTAAAGCATTTGTTTCCATTTTGATATTTAACTTTCTCCCACTTGCAAAAACAGCCATGCTCCAGCTTCTGCTAAATGTGAAAGACTGGGTACCTCAAGCGCCCATGAGCTTAAGGAGCTGCTCAAATACTTAGTTTTTACTTCATCCATTCAACTTCAGGAACACAAAGATTGAACATTTGGCCTGAAGTTAGTCTAATACCTGGTGCTATGCATGGGATATATATGAGATAGAACTTTGAAGAAAACAGATATCTATTTACCAGCAAGCATATGTATTTGAAAGTAAACTGTGATTGACTGGAATTATGTTTGTGTTAGGCTTTATAGTTAAATATTATAATAACACTGTCCTGCCTTAATTGATGTTCTCACCAAAAATTGCTGAAAATACATTGTTTACTGCTCTTGGTTGTTTCTCCAAGGAAATTTGAAAGCTCTTGTAAAAAGAAGTTTGAAAGTTGTTGGTTTAAAGAGACAAAAATGGTTGTATTAGATGTCTCCTGTCAGACACTGTGATTTGACCAAGAATAGCTGAGATGTGTAACTTTGATTTAGCCCAGCATGCCTTCTCCTTGGCATTTCCCATCTGATTTTCCCATAGCATCCAGTCTCTAAAGACTGAGTCATGTTCTCTTTATGCAATGGTATTATGTACAAGCACAGATGAACAAACTCTAGGAAAGAAGCAAATCCCTTCCTGTTGCGGTTTATTCATATTGTTGTAGTGTCCTTGGTCAAGAGCTTGATCGTAAGTGTATATATAACAGCCACATTATGCCTTAGATGACTGAAGCCTCAAACCTCAGCCTTGCAGATACTTAGATAGAGGTCCTAACCAGGAACTGAGACCCTGAATGCTTTTTGGGGGTGTTTTTTGTGTGTCCAAGACAGACTGGGTGGAAGATAGGAATGGTCGCTATCTCTGTTTCACAGTTTGAAAACAACTGTGTTCATAGATTTCTAGACAGACAGCAGTTGGGTTAAAAAATGATCTGGCTGTAACATACATAAAATTCAATTTTTTGTCTGAGGTTACAAATTATGTCTGTGGAAGAGCCATGCTTTGCACTGACTCTGATGCCAACAGTTTAACTGGATGTCTCTATCTGTTTTGTACTTCCTTCTCCCAAGTAAGCTTTTTGACCTGCTTTTTTAAACCAGCTTTCAGTGAATACCGCATCTTAGCTCGCACTAAAGCTATCTTTCATTTTGATATACCTGTTATTTGTAGTTATGCAACATTTATATTAAGAACAAGAATTGTGGCAAACAAGCCATTTGCAGCACGCATGATTAGGCATGTGGTATTGCTTCAGCTCCCCAAAAGGATTATGAAGTAATGGGTAGTTACTGGTGTCGTGATTTAAGCCCAGCCAGCAACAAAACACCACAAGGCCACTCGCTCACTCCTCCCCCCAGGTGGGATGGGAAGGAGAAAATATGAAGAAAAGCTCATGGGTTGAGACAAGGACAGGGAGGGATCACTCACCACTTATGGTCACGGGCAAAAACCAGACTCAACCTGGGGAAAAAAATAATCAATTTAATATACTACCAATCAAATCAAAACAGGATAATGGGAAGTAAACCCAAATCTTCAAAGACCTCCCTGCCACCCCTCCCTTCTTCCCGGGCACAGCTTCGCTCCTGAATTCTCTACCTACCCCCTCCAGCAGCGCAGGGGGACAGGGAACGGGGGTTGGGGTCAGTCCATCACACCTTGTCTCTGCCGCTCCTTCCTCCTCAGGGGGAGGACTCCTCACTCTTCCCCTGCTCCACCGTGGGGTCCCTCCCACGGAAGACAGTCTTCCGCAAACTTCTCCAATATGAGTCCTTTCCGCGGGCTGCAGTCCTTCAGGCACAGCCTGCTCCAGCGCGGGCTTTCCCATGAGTCCCGGCCATCTTGGGGGGCATCCATCCCCCTGCTCCGGCGTGGGCTCCTCTCTCCCCGGGCTGCAGGTGGGCATCTGCTCCCCCGCTCCCCTCCGTGGGCTGGGGGGGGACAGCCTGCCGTCTGGTCTCACCGCGGGCTGCGGGGGCATCCCCTCCTTCCCCTCCTTCCTCACTGCCCTCGGGATCTGCAGAGGGGTTCCTCTCCCATTGCACTTCCCAAACTCCGCTGCGGGTTCCCCTTCTTAAATCTGTTCTCCCAGAGGCGCTACCACCGTCGCTGATGGGCTCGGCCTGGGCCAGCGGTGGGTCCAGCTTGGAGCCAGGGAAGCTTCCAGCAGCTTCTCACAGGAGCCGGCCCTGCAGACCCTTCCCTGCTACCAAAATTCCGCCACACAAACCCAACTGGGTACCACAGATGTTGGAAAAAAAAATCTCCTTCGATGGTGTTTTTTAGAAATTCTCTGTGAGAGTCTGGAAGAGTTAATGTCTCAAACATTGTGCTGGGGCAAGTTCTGCTTAAGGATGAACTCTGTGTAACAACGAACCCTGCAGAGCAAGGAACCCCAGGTGAAAAGAGGCCAATCACCACAGATCAGCAACAGAATGGGGAGGGCTGATAATGCTGGTCTGATACGCTGAGCAGGGCAGCTCACCATGCATGGCCGGAGATCAAACAATGGTCATGTCTGCAGGGGAGGAGAAGTTACTCCCCAGGTGACCCCCAAGCCCACCGACCCATTTCCCCAAAGGTTCTGGAAGCACAGACTGAGCATGATACCTAATTAGCCGAATGAGTTCAAGTTCCCTCCTGCAGGAGGGGCAAGGAGATGATAAAACGGCACGAACTGAAGCCCCACACACACGCGCCCACCAGAACTGGACCCTTAGGCTGGCTGGATCAGTGCTGGACACAGGACCGGGGAAATCTTTCTCTTTTCTTTTCCTCTGTCTCTCTCTCTCTCTCTCTCTCCTTTTCCATAATCCCAACACCTTAATTTAGCCCGAGGGAATTCCAAACTCAACCCTGGTCTGTCCAGCCGGGGTCATGACATTCTCCCTTACAAAAGTCTTGTGATTGTGTGTGTTCTCCATTCTTATCAGGAAAAAAGAGGCAACTTATCAGGGTGCTAGATGAGTGAAGATGCTAGGTTCCTAAAATGGACTAGGAGGTGAATAACTTATGTTTCCTGAACATGTTCCCTGATAAAGATCTTTCTGTTCTTTGACATTCACATACATTTTTCACTCTTGAATTTTATTCTTAGTGAGAATTGCCAGCATTTGGGGATTGCATTTTACATTTCATAAAACTCGAAATGTCCAAAAAATGACAACAGCACACATGGGTATATGTGAGAGTACATGCACACATTATTCATGGCACTAGCTGGATAGAGAGCTTTACTTTTCACTCCCAGTAATTCTTAGCTAAGGCAATCTCACAGCCATAAATTCACTACAGAAAACATGCTAAAACTTAGGCGAGAAATTAGAAGTGTTTAATTCTGAAAGTGTAAATGTATTCAACTTTAACTGTGTGAGCAAAATATGTCTTTTAAATTTCTTACCCTGTCTTATTTTATTGCAGCCACAGTTAAAAGTGGTAGGTACGTCTGAATATAGGGGTTTTAACTGTTACAAGAAGACAATACTGAGGGTTTCAGCTCTTACTGAATCATTTTGGTTGAGGCTTGCCTGACCCGCAGGACCCAATGTAGTCATCCTTCTGCCAGTCAAATGTTCTGTCCCCACCACCCTGTTCCGATGCTGGTGTTACTCTACAGGTGCTACTGGTGACTCCATGGCAATGATGCTGTTTGAAGTGCCAAGTAACGTGCCAGTGATTCAGGTGGAAGAGCTCCTTGGAAAAGCTCTTATTTTGATCCTTATCTTGTTGCTCTTTGGCTTCATTTTATTATCCTAATATATTACTTTAATAGATCACAACAGGGCCCTTACCTGCTGGGTGCCTTACTCCACACACATTCTTAAAACATGTAAGAAAGTCATTATCCTTATTTCCATAGAAAAGTTGCATTGTTCAGAGAGAAAATGCCAGTTTCCACCATTATGTCATTTGCTAGATGTTTTTAATGAGTTTTTTACCGCTTTACCTAGGGCTTGTCTGCAAAGCATGTTGCTTCTTCCATTGTCTCTCCCAGGACCATGGTCTCACTGCAGGTAGGCATGGTTTCAACCTGGTTAGCATTTATACAGGAGCAGATGAATTTCAATACAGCTTCACCATATCTAAGGCCAAAACAGACAGTTACATTTGTCTGCACTGCTCTTTGAGGACACAGACAAGCTTTCTTCCTCCCCTCCCTCAGAATAGAAATCTTCAGTTTAATTTAGAATCGGCTTCATCTGACATGAAAAATAGAGCTACGTGGTGCTTTTAAGGCAAAAGCACAAACTTTTCCCATATGGTTTGGAGGAAGCCCTGCATGCTTTTTGTTGGTCAAACCCCACACGAGGTGTCTGAAGGTCCATCTTGGAGCAAAGTAGGAAACAAGTAGTACTGAACAAAGCAGAAAATAAAGTGAGATACACATTTTTCCTGAAAAATAATCAGTGCAAATGTCACTGAGAACAAAACACATTTCCAACTTAGGAAAAGCCATTACAGTGTGACTTCAGGCAGCACCATTAATTACCCTATAGTTGTGAACTGATTTTATATTTAATGTTTGAAGTTGTCTGTTTTCACTTGCTGGCATCAGGAGATCTGTGCTGGCATAAAATGCCATTCACTGTCACCTTCTTCAGAGCAAGTCCATGCAGTCAGTCCTCTCTGATAAGCTGAACGGATGGATGTCATTAATCCAGGCATCCCAGTGTCTTCTCCAGCCCCTGAACTTCAAATGTCCGCTCTTCTTTCTGTGGAAAGATGTGATTTCAGTGAGAGGAGGAATGACTCAAATCTCACTGAGCTTTTAAAACCACCTATGTATTGTTCAGCCGTCAGTAATCCCTTTGGCTTTACAGACTTGGCAGCAATTACTGCGTTAGCTGATTCGGAGCAAATCACCGATATTAATTAGGAAAACCTCCATGGGCAATTGTCTAATTTAGACACCATTTCTATTTCCTCTCATGCCTTTATGAAAACACTGGGGCAGCCTCTTCCTATTGCCTGCACTTGTGTTCATTAAAGCATTTCAGAAAGGAATTGAAATATATTTTACCTCTCCGTGATTGTTCTCATCAATAACAAGAAAGACATTGCTTGGATTCCAGCACATCACCATGAGCCACAGAAAAGCTCCTTTGTGATGCGTAAGAAGGAGAGGGAGCAGATGGAATTATGATATTTAAAACCAATTCTATGGGGAGTTCTCAAATGATAGCAACCTTTGCTACTGCCATTCATTATAGATGCTTTTTGTTGAATGTGTAAAGACAGCCATAATTATTGATTGCTCAGCAGGCTGAAGATGACAGCTAGGAAGAAGTATTAATACCTTGTATAAAGAAGTGAATAAGAAATCTTTTTTTTTTTTTTTTTTCAGAGGTTAGGTTTATTCTGGAGATAAATTGCATTTTTATAGCCCTCAAGAAAATGAAGTGTAGGAACAAAAAGGTCTTCTCACACTTTCCGCCTGAAGAAACACTGAGATACAGCATATTGCTTGTAAGTTAACATTCATCAGTGAATGCTGAGCATTAACATAGAGCTGTTTTGGTTTTTTTCTTTCACTTATCCCAAGCCATTGGCTTCAGTGAAATTACAGCTGATTTATGTCTTCATAAACAATTTTTAGTGCTTTTGTAGCCTTCTGTACAAACTGTAATTATTGCAAGCATCAGGAAAGAGACCCATGGCTTTAGGTCTTGCAAATATTTCAGTAAACTATGCAGTAAATTTATTGGAAAATAAAGTTTAGAGAGAGTAAAGCTATGTCTGGCTCTTGGTCAAATTTGGCAAATATCTTTGGCTTGAAAAATGTTGAAAAAACATGAATAGTAAAGTGCTGCACTCAGATTTGCTAAATAAAATATTTTTCTATTTCATTTTGAGAACGGTGCTTTGAATTGCAAACTGACCTTAAAAATAATTGTTTTAATCCCCTTAAATTCATGGAACATTTAATTTCAGTTCAAACAAAATGATTCAAAATGAGCTCAAATGATTCTTTCTTCCTGTCCTTTTCCTCTTCATTTCAGCTGGTTGAGGGAAAAAAAAAAAAAAAAAAAAAATCCTCTCTCCCTGCGCTCAGCCCCTGAGCTGAAACATCCACACTCCTGCCAGCTCTGCATAAACTCCTGTGCATTAGAGTGTTCCACGTGTAATCAGTCTGGTTGCCCTGGGATAGCATGAACAGCAGTACAGGATCTGGCCCATAGCATCAGTGGAAAGAGTTGACAGCTTGCAACAGTGGAAACAATTATGAATTTACAGTAGGTTATTGTGGATATACACTGGACTAATATCCTGTAATTCCAGGGCTGTGGTCTGATTTGCCGGTCTAGGCTCTCTGTGGCCAACAAGAGAAAGACAGACTGACCTCCTGAAGGCATCTCACATGGCTTAGCCCTCACTTGGGGTTAGATGGCTGCAGAGGGATGGGTAGGTGGATGTTGTGGTTTAACTCCAGGCAGCAACTAAGCACCACGCAGCCGCTTGCTCACTCCTCCCCCCCGCAGTGGGATGGCGGAGAGAATCAGGAAAAAAGTAAAACTTGTGGGCTGAGATAAAGACAGTTTAGTAGGACAGAAAGGAAGAAAAGAATAATGATAATAATGATAATAATACTAATAAATGACAATAATACTAATAAAATTACAGTAATAATAATAATAAAAGGATCGAAATATACAAAACAAGTGATGCATAATGCAATTGCTCACCGCTCGCCGGCTGATGCCCAGTTAGTTCCCGAGCAGCGATCCGTGCCCCGCCCTGGCCAACTCCCCCCAGTTTATATACTGGCCATGACGTCACATGATATGGATTACCCCTCTGGTCAGTTTGGGTCAGCTGCCCTGGCTGTGTCCCCTCCCAACTCCTTGTGCCCCTCCAGCCTTCTTGCTGGCTGGGCATCAGAAGCTGAACAATCCTTGACTTAGTCTAAACACGACTTACCAACAACTGAAAACATCAGTGTGTTATCAACATTCTTCTCATACTGAACCCAAAACACAGCACTATACCAGCTACTAGGAAGAAAATTAACTCTATCCCAGCCAAAACCAGGACGGTGGATGAGTAGGTGCATAACGTTTAGATGGCTAACGGTAGCTGTGGGGAGAGCTCGTCCTTTCTGGTTGCTCTATGCTTGTCTACAGCCTCATACAACTCCCTGAATTTAAACTTAGAAAGTGTAGGTCTTTACAGAATTATTGTTAGCTCTGCTCGGGTATCACCTGTCAGCTAGTCATTACAGGATATCTGATTTTTTTTTACTGAGCCAAATGCAGACTAAAATTCAGATAACTTAAGCGTCAAGTGCTGTTGATTGGCATTCAGTGCCTTGGGGATGCAATGTGACAGCAAAGCAAGCAGCTTGTTCATCAGTAAATAAGAACTAATACAGGTGGTTTTCTTATAGCTGAAGTTCCTTTTCCTTTGAAAAATTAATGATTTATTCTATTAAACCATCTCTCTGGAACTATACTTTATTGAGTTATTGGCCGGCATTTTGATTTCCCTCACCAAGGGGAAGTGAAATTTAACACATAAACACCTACTAGAACATTTCCTTTTGCATTGATCGGTATATGACTAAGGTCAAAATGCAGTTGCTATAGTTTTTCACTCTGGTTTCACATTGTTTAAATAATGTCATAATATTAGTTGTACATAGTTTGCTGTTCACGGGTTTTTTGTACTCAAGCTGTGATTTTTGTGTTTCCTGCTATGGTTCATCATTGTTGTAATACTTTGATGTCAATAATCAACTCGTACTTTTTAAAAAGCACAGGAATCTGAACACATGCAGCCCAGTTCTGTAGCATTTATCCATACAGAATAATTCTTCGCTGCCTCTGTAACAACTGGGTCTTGCTGCGAATGCTGCCAGAGTAAGATATAACTCCCAAGAATGTAAGTGGTAGAATTAAAGCCATAAAGTATGGCTTTAAACTTAAGCATTAAAGTATGCTGAAGTGGTTCGGGAGTCTTGTATCTTTTTGATATTCAGTGGAACTCAGATTCTTAAATGCCTGTCTGACTTTTAAAAAATGAGACTTACTCAGAAGATTTCCAGAAAATATGTATTAACCAGGCATTCTGAAGCAATTTGCTGTATAATATAGGACCATTCCAAAGGGGAAAACAATAAAGTAATTGGTGCTATCAAATGAGTATGAAGGTCATGGGTTGTTCTCCTGCCACATAGCAACATCTAGTCCCCCTCCACCTCCCAACCCTGATGTAAAAAATGTTGAAAAGTTCAAAACTTTCTCCTTTATGTGCTTGACAGGTGTCACAAGGCTTGAAAATTGATCATCAAAATGAGAAATGTGGGTCCCCTTGCAGTCATTAGAGAAAACCATCCCCAGAGGCTGCCACGAGCTTGGTCATGGGAAGCTCTAAGGACCATTTCCAGTCTGACTAAAACTGGGGTGCCCAGTCAAACTGCATCTTGTGTCTCGCAAGACTGTCTCTTGTTAGTAAGTTAAGCAGAACCAAGGATTGTTCTTTCTCCTCGAAGACAAATGGTGTGGCATGGCTTTTGTCTGTAAACTAAACTCTGCTCTGCACCTTCTCTCCAAAGTGGTGGCCTCATCCATATTGATTCTTAATCCGTTCGCTCTAAAAGCTGGGAAAAGGAAGAGCCATCTGTGCTTATCGTCCTGCTGTTAGGAAAGGAGGAAGGTCTGACTTCCCACGTGGAGTGTTCTTACCTTGGGCTTTTTGACTCTGCCCCTTGTGTTGCTGGCTTTTATAAATTGCTGTCTGCCTAATATTGAACACAGACGCATCTGATTCATCCTCCTCTGGCTCAGGGCCTTCCTCAATAGATGACAATCGCGGGTTTGTTTGCCTGATTCTTTAATCTACATTTTTGCACATGTTGCTGTACAGTGACTTGTTTAGTGGCAGGAGAAATCCCTCTTCACCAAATACTCTGTAGCCTTTTTGATTTTAGGGGTTGTGGGTCTTCCAGAAATTTTTGGTGGAGGGCTTCTTAGTCATCCATGCAATCTCTGATTGACTTTGGCAGCATTGGACCATCTCTGTTGTTCCTTAGCTCCTGACAGAACGGTGTCTCTGGGGAGATGAAAATAAATGCCCAAGACACTACCTGAAAAAGCATCAGCTACAAAAAGAAAGGAAATAACAAAAGATTAATTTAGCATCTCTGACGTTTGTGAGATATTTGACTATTCTATGCCCAAAAAAATGAAATGCTTTGTCGTGCTAAAGAGAACCGAAGCCCTTTGTCAATCAACACGTCTTACGCCTGGATGCCCCATTTTAGTGACTTAATACATTATTTTTTCACAGATTCTAGAGGAAGTTTCTTTTAGCCTTCTGCAAGGACTGATGGTTAATTCTCGTTGTATTTTCTGTCTTCTTTAATTTGATAAAATAAGAATAGCTCAAATCAATCATCAGAAAGGATGTCATACATAAAAGCTCAAAATGAGATGGTGGGGGAAACAGAGAAGGTGGAATATTAGAAGTGCCAGTTGCCTGAAAAAACGGGAGGGTACTGAGTCACACCGCTGCACCTTGCTTCATGCCAGACACTCTCTTTGCTGTCTGTTAGCCCGTGGTTTGACCCAACCTCCGCCTTGAGTTTCATTCTTTACCACCATGTGACGATGGGCACGATGGGCAGAGGGAGCACAAAGGTTTATTGATGAGTTCAGGGCTGGTGTAGGAATTTCTGCTCTGGTACTGTCAGACTCGGCATCTCCTGCTCTGACAAGTTGCTTTGCAAGGCACCCGGCACCCTGGAAGATACACTTTGCAGTTCAGTGTTTTCCTCCCTCTGAATCATCTCCTGTGACTGACAGTTTAATTTTGAACCTAAATGAGCAATTTCAGGTTCTTGCTGAGATAGGATACTGCAAGCTAAATGACTCTGATTAGCGTCCGAGTGAATCCTTAGGATTCAGTTAGTACTGTAGCCCAAGCAGACGAATCCCAGAATTGCTATGGGATTCAAAGAGTCCTCTCAAATATTGGGCATGCTTGAAGACTTTCTGCTTCTACCCAGCTATTTGAAGACCCTTGGCACCATGAAGGTGAGCATGGAAGGGAGGGAGCAAGCTCTGCCTTGGCTACTCCATGCTTATGGATAAGAGAAAATGGGGGAATTGAGTAGTTTGGGCTGTGAGCTGTTATCCCCAACTCCAGAAGCCTCTCTCAAGGACTGTCATCAGTTGTTTTATGAGTAGGGCCCAAGGCTTGTCCTGGTGTAAGCAAGTGTCAGATAATCTGCCCACATCCTCATTACCCCTCGCCTCAAATTTGCTGTATTGGCTTAAAAAAAGATTTCAATAGCTATAATACTTCAGGATATCCGTGTTATCTTTGTACTTCCTTGAATCTTCCTTTATTCCTGGCCTGAGTCTATCCTGTTGCAACTGGTTTCCTTCATCTGCATGTTCCTCAACTGGAAAATTGGTTTTTTCTCTCACTTCTGAATTTTATTTTTTTGCGCAGGTCTTCTTCACTCCTCCACAGCAAGAGAGAAGTGACACGTCTGAGATATTTTTCCTTTCTCCTTGGGTAAACACAGTTTCATGCTGGCCAATACTCATATTTTACATTTGACAGTTCATGTCTGGCAATGGAGATCTGCTGAAATCACTAGGGATCCATTAAGGAGATGGCCCCTTTTGTGTGAAAAGACCATGTGTCCATTTCTGGGGCTGGAGCAAAGAGTCCTCCTGCCTTGAATAACACCCAGGAAACAAAGTAAAACTTCTTTCTTAAAACTACGTAATTATTTGGGTGATCACAGGTGAATTCAACCCCTCCTCTGTTGTAGAGCCCCAGAACCGGAGGAGAATCCTACTGCTCTGCCTGAATGGGGCAATAGCAAATCCTGAAAATCAGCTTTTTGGATGCATGTTTCTCATGCAGGCCAGCTAAGCCTAGTTTGAGACCCCTGCCTGACACTAAGCAAGTTCTCTGTAACAGCAGGTGCCTGTGGTCTGATAAAATTCAGCAAACAGCACCGAAACATCAGATAGGAACTTGTGCCTTAATTTTACCACATTGTCCCTGCTTTTTGACAGAACGACGAAAGCCCTATGACCAGGAAATAAAAAATGGCAAGTGATGTTTAATGAATATCCCCACTCTAACGAACCTTTTCCTTTCTTTTTTTTTTCTTTTACAGCTCCGTGACTGTGTCCCTGAAGAACAGGTGCCTACATTTCTGTTTGACACTTGGATATGATGAACAGTAAAGGCTTTAATCAGAGACCTGATGCTCACATTACAGCCTGTAAATTCTATTTAGTATGTGCTGAATCCAAGTAACTAGTGTGCTTCATCTCCATGTACACAAGAAATAACCAGGAAAACACTGGGCTATTCCTGTTAGGAATAACAAGGGTGGGATGTAATCGAGGACAACAAGGAGACCATCCTGGATGACTTTGAGCTTTTTTTCAAGGTCATTCTGGAGTTTTCAAGTTGCTATAATTTCTTTTTTTTTTTTTTTTCATAATTACTGGGAAACTATTTGTACTCTGGCCTCAGAGACAGGGAGCACTGGGAAAGCTTGGCAACTTATTATTCAGTGAAAGAGACTTTCAGAGGAAGTTTGAATGTATAATGAACTGTGAAAATGTACAGGGATTTCTCCCCCTTTCACTCTTTTTGTGAATACCCAGTACTGTGTGGATTAAATGCAAAATATAGGGTCAAGACAAATGCAGCTGTTAAACTGTGCAAGTAATAACTGTGGTCCCTTATAATAAGGCCATATTGCTAAACTGCATCTGCTTAGCACAAAATTATTTCTGCAGTAGGGTGTCCTTTCATGTAAGTTCTGGGATATGGTATTCTCTTAAGTGACTGTTTTCTTGCTTGCATTGTCTTCTTAGGTCAACATGTGTCCTGAAACTGAAAGGCAGGAGAACAGGCATGTTAAAAAAAATACAGGGGCAAGAGCAAGTCTAAATAAGAGGGAACTTCAGGGTAGTGGTCTGAATGGTAACTTCTGCACCAAGAGTGTAAGACATATGCCAGCCTCACATCAGATCAGAGGTGGATTAGTTTTAAAAATTAGAATTCATCTTTTATAGCCCCCCGATGTCAAGCTTCCATCCATAGTGAAAGAGGATTATTAGCTGTTGGAGGAGAAGGCAGGGAAGATTTACAATAAACCTATTAATCTCCAGCAGCACTCTACAGAAGTTAATTTACAGATCCCTGAAAAAAAATGCTTACTCAGCCCGCCAGAGTCACAGCAAACAGCTTACCTGTGTGTAGGATCAGGCCTCATATACATGCACGTGTAGGGGAAAGAGTTTGTCTTTGGTGATCTCAGTGCCACCCCTAAAAAGCAGTTTCTGGAATAAACATGGTCAGGTCTGCCCGACGCTGACTTTCTTTGAGCACTGCCTTGCAGAGCATCCCGTACAGAGCTTGTCTGCGTGGTCCTGATGAGGGACTTCTCCTGCGTCTGGGCACACAAGGTTCTTGAGGTTTGGAAAACTTCCTTTGGCTGGGATACGTGCAAACTTAAAGCCTCTCCATTCTGTTGCTCTTAACGAACACAGGAGGTTAGATAATTTGGCAAACTTCAGCACTGAGTCTAAAGCCTGCTTTAAAAGCCACGTCTCCGGTTATAGGTTGAGGTGATTTATAAAGTACAAGCAGCTTGGTGATTAGCCATTGTTCTACGATCTGGAAGTAAATTTTAATAAAAAATGTAAGACTGCAAGTAATCATGCAAATTAAGGAATGAGGAATGTACATCTGATTTTAATGCTTGCAAAATAATAAAGCTGAAAAATACAAATCTACCAGAATAATATATGCCTGTATGCATAGAGACATATTCAATGCACAGTGATCCCATATATCTTGAATGTGCAGTGGTGAATGTAAGATAGAATGGTAAAGAAAATGCTAATTTGACTTTGTAACAAAGAGAGGAAGGCAAAAGAGAGGGATGTAAAGCATAGACTTAGTATTTTAATGGAGAAGAGCAACTTACCTTAGGCTAGTGTCCATCTGCAGCTCAATGAAGCTGTAAAAATGTGCGTACTTGCTAAGATTTGCAATTTGGTATTGCCTCATTACTTGTACATTATGATTTATCTTTGGCTTTGTTGCATCTATAGTAAAAAAAAGAACTGCTATTTCCTAGGTTTCACTCTTCTCTGCTTCATGACTTCACCCAGTCTTCATCCTAAGGTTTCATGTGTCACTAATTGAAGGAGACAAACCTCCTAAATTATGGAATCTAAAATCAGGTTTTAATTAGACTCAGTGGTCTAGCCAACAAAAACTAAAGAGTCCCGTCTCGTGGGGGGAGGTTGATGTCCTCTCCTGTGAGTAGTGTCAGCTCTCACTTTCAAACCACAGTCTTTCAAACCCAGTTGAGTCACTTCCCTAGCATCAAAAGAGCTAATAATACTAGAAATTCAGTCAGTACATAACTCCTATAGACTCTCTTGATGATCCTAATCTCAGGGCATCTGTGGTCCCATGGAAAATGGGCAGCCCTCATATTTTCCTCTGAGAAAGTGTTAGGAAAAAGGTCCAATATCCCTTCGAAATCCTCCTCTGTGTCAGGGGAAATCCAAAATGACTTTTCCCTTCCTGACCTGTGTAATGTTATCTCCAAAAGACATAAACAACCCAAGGAAAATGGCTTGAGTTATTCAACCTGAGGAGACCATCTGCACCCTTGGGCTACCAGCCACCAGCTCGCACTGGTGTAGAAAATTTACGTTGTGCGCTATAGGAGTTGGTCAAGCTTCTCATCAGGGGTCGTGGTCCCACGTGCTGCTGAAATGCAGTGAGAGACGGCTTCTGTCTCGCAGGGCTTGTAATCGTAGCCGACAGAGCTGATAAAGGGAAAGTGTCACAGAAAAGCTAAGCGATATGCCAGGCTTGCACAGCAAGTCAGGAGTAGAGCCGTAAGCTGAGCCCAGATGGGTTTCAGTGCTGGGTCAGGCTGGTCTGGTACTTTTTAGAAGTAATAAATTCAAATCTTATTTGCATTAGCCTAGCACAGGGTTGACAGCAGGGTGCACGAGGAGAGAAGTCCAGAAAGGAGAACAAATCAAAGGCAATGGGGATCTGCTGGCTACGTCATGCAAACACAGTAACTCCTGGCTATTTGCATTCTGTGGAATCAGAGACATTTGGGTTTTGGTTGCATTTGATGGGCAAGAAGTAGCTTTTTTTTACTCCAGTCTTGAAAAGAGCAAAACCAGAACACTGTGTCAGCGTTTTGTCCTGCTGCAAATTCTGGTAGGGTAGATGACTCTGTGCAGGGGGAGGCAGCGCCGTCCCTCAATTAGCCTCGGTAGTGCTGTTGGACCTCCGTTGGCACATTCCGGTTTAAAACAGACACAGTTCCACCAGCAAGTAGCCTAACAGAGAGGGGATACGTACCCTCCTCCTTCCCTCCATCCACCTGCCTCACTCAACTTTAGCTTCCCTTCAGCTACGATAAGGACTTGTCTTTGGTGGCAGGTGCCGAGTCCCAATTTTTAACAAAGAATTTGGCAGGAACCACGTGAGAAAAGGTTCAAAAGCTTAAGCAGAATCACTGTAAGTCCTAGCAGTTGGTTTATTTTTATTTATAACTCCTCTTAACAATCCAGCTGTTTGATATAAAGACAGCCTGGGGATTATACTGTGCTGCCCCAAGTTCATCTCTTTGGTGCCAGGTGGGACTATGGAGCTGTGGGTAAGCAGCGTGAGGAAGGGTTTTCTACCAAACCTTGTCAAACCACTTCAAACTACCTGAGGTGTCTTATTTCAATTATCAATTTAAAAATAGAATTGGTTTTTGTTCCCTAATCTACTGATTCCTGCTTGGGTTATTTTAGAATTGCTTTGAGGCTCAGGGGCAGAAAGCATCTAATGAGGATTTAGCTAAATGGATGCCTATCTAGCTGTGTCTCTTCCGTTCTTGAAAAGCCGTAAGTTATCCTACACTGGCTGAACTTTTAAAAATATGTCACCAGGTTGCTAGTCAGTAGGTAAAGGGTTAAAAAAAAAGGAAAAAAAAAAGCCAGAACATACAACAGTGTTTAAAGCTTCATCAGAAGTTAATTTACCCAAAGCTTATAATCAGTCCCAAATCCTGCAAGTTGTAGATGCTCTTTTTTTCCAAGACCATTTCAAGAGCTGCCTTCTTTCAGGAAGAAAGGGTCAAGGATTTCCTTGGAAATTTGACCTTGATTGTGTCCGACCTTCACAGCTTTGGTACTGTGTCATGGTCACCCCCAGCCACTTCTGCGCGTGGCCGTGGCCATCCGCTTTATTTGCGTGTTCCCACAGTCCCAGACTCTACCAGAAATCCTTGTAGGAAGCAACAACACCATCTTGGCTTTCTACGTGGGAAGTGAGATAGCGGCATTAATTATACATTTCCCAGCTTCTCCCCACTGGCAACAGCATGTGCAAGAACAAGTGGTTATTTAGGGCCAAGGTGGATGTGAGTTTGGGGCTGTTGCATCGTTAGATGGAATCGTTATGATGACAACCAGAAGATGTCTGTTTCTCCAGGGAGTGGTTGGGGGAATTTCTGATGCATGTAAAAGACAAGTCAACAAATATGCATGTGCTGAACTAATTTAAAGCCTCATCAGAAATCAAGCTTTCTGTAAACATGGAGGGCAACATGAAGGAATTTAATAGCTGTGTGGTGTTTGTCTGCAGACCGAGGAGAATATGTGGAAAATAATATTGTTTCTGAGAGCAGGAAGTCTGAGGTGTTTGGTAGTTGGGGGGTTTTTTTTCAGATTTGTTTTTGTTTTTTGAAGCAGCTTTCAGGCAATTCATCCAGAGAAGTTTGCAATACAGGTATCTCAAGAATGTAAGTCTTCATGTAAAATTGAACTGGGTTTAATGTGTTTCTCTAGCCGTCGATAAAATGGGAGGGAGGGACACAGAGAAATTGTGATGTTGAAAAACCTCACAAAGCTGAAGAGCCAGGACTGTCATTTTAAGTAACTGAGGGCAGATGAGGAGATCATCAATTTTAAGGAACCTTGTTAGGTTATGTGACTAATGGCTTTTAACCTGCACACAAAGGAGCACAGAGAAACATTGGGAGGTGACAGACCCCAATAACCCAGGCAGAGAAACAATCCCTGGACCCCACTGGTGCCAGGGCTGCCCCAGGAGAGCCTCAACACCATGGGCCAGGGGTGACACCCACCCCATGAGCTAATGAGGACCAGAGACTACTTATAGGGTGTTTAGAGGAGGGCAAAGGGAGGAATCTGGCTGGCGTGGGGAGGAACAAGCGTGGGAAAATAGTGGGATAAAGGGGCAAGTCATGTGTAAACAGTTTGCTGGCCTGGCCATGGTTGTCTGGCCATGGCCTGCTCCAGATCAGCGCAGACTGTCCCATCTCCTCACGAAACCCCATTTCTAACTACTGCCCTGGGTGCGGGGCTCCCTCTTCTGTGCGCGCGTGTGTGCATGGGGGTCCGGAGTCACACCACGGGTCGGTGCGCGATCACCAGCGAACACAAGTCAGACAGGCTGGTGGGAGGGATACGAGGGTTGGGAGCCAGGTATCGGGGTAGCCGTAAGTCTGGGTCAGGTACTGGAGAGGCGTGAGACTGGTGAGTTGGCTACTGGAGGGCCAAAAGGGAAAAAAAGGACCAAAAAAAAAAAAAAAAAAAAAAAAAAGACAAAAGCCAGCTCCCAGAGAGACCATGGGGTCTGGGGGTCTGCGGAGAGACCTGTTTGCGTGCTTATGTGTCTGTGCATGAGGCAACGGGAGGTGGGCAGATCCAAGGGCCAGCTGCTGGGCGGGCAGTGTCGAAGGCCAGTTATTAGAGGGATCCGTATTGTATATATGTATCACTGTAGGAGTCGTCCTGCTCTTGGAAATCTCTTTCATGCACCGGAGTGACTGCTTTTTTCATGATTTTCTTCTCCAGTATCACATTCTCCCGCTGCCATCAACCGATGGTCTTCTTTCAGACTAAAATCCATCATCTTTCAATTTCCTAGAACCATCTTAACAACTAATGCCTGGTCTTCTGCTGCTGGCCCCCACCCCGTAGTGAGAGCCCATTCAGAAACATCACACCAGTGACACCAGGTACCACCGAATTATTTCCTAGTTGTTGGCTTATTCTGATCCTCCAAAAACTGTTTGCCACAGCTTGTTTGATCCAAAGAAAGTTATAAACAACAAACTCAAAATAACTCCCTACAGCCATCCACCTAAAAGTAAAATTACTGTTTCTGATCTCTGAATATCCATTTGCAATTTTTAAGGATTGTTTTCAGATTTGGAGCAGGCACAGTTTAAGAAGGAATTAGACAGGCAGATATTTATCTGGCTGTCTCTGTCTAATTTCATTCCTGAAAGCTAATGCTTTTTGTTTTCTGGGTATGGGTCTTCTAAATAAAGAATTTAATATTGCTATGGTTTGCTCTTTTTTTCCTTTTATTTTATGAAGCCAAACCAGTTATTATTTCACAGTGCATTACTGAGCTTTTCTGTCATATTTTTCAGTTTCTTATAATAAATTAAGGTTAACTGACTGGTGGGTAAGACCAAATTCCATACAAAAAGCCAGGATCTATTTCTTTATTACACCAGCGTAGGCAGACTGTTGTATGTATAGTTTCAGGTTATCCCTTCTTGTTCAACAAAGGTTTTGAGCACTTCTTTAAGTGCTTTACTATATTGGATTTATGATGGTTATGCATCTTTTATATGGGAAATGCTGCCTGGAGATTGGGACAGCAACCCAAGAGTCAAAACTGCTAGATGGGTCATCTAAGGGTCAGGGCAACTTCTGGTGAATTGCTGTAGATGACTTCTGTCTTCCTTTCTTCTGATTCCTGTAATGGAAACAGGTAAGAAAATGGAAATGCTTTCCAAGGAAAGCTATGGCTCGTTAGACAGCTATCTGTATTTATAGTCGACATATTAGTTGAGTGTTTGGAGACCTTTGGTGAAGAACATATAACAGAAGTTCAATAACATTCAGGGTGTGTGAATGGTTTCAGTTCTGAGACAAAGGTTTGTCTATACCTGAGTGCCCAACATTTCTATTGCCTAGTTCAAACAAGACATTGATAAATTCCTAGCTTGGAAGTCAGGAGTGTCAGGCATCTGCTGGGGAGAAAGGGACCCAACTGGAAATGATCACTAATCTGGCCTGAAACATGAAATCACCATCCTTGGAGATATTAAAAACTCAGCTAGATAATGTTCTGGGCAACCTGACCTAAATTTGAACCTAACTTTGCTTTCAGTGGGAGGTCGCACTAGAGACCTCCAGAGGTCCTTTCCAACCTAAACTATTCTAAATTATTATGAGTCTCTGGTCAATTTTTCTTTTATATTTTATTACATTTTGTGATATTTCTGATATTTTTCTTAAGTCTTATAATGAAGTTTAGGAAATCGTGTAATTTTAATAATCCATTAAACTGGAGTACACCCACAATATCTGTCTGTGTTTGTGATGGGTAATCTCTGTAATCTAATGCCATACCCTATAGCCCTGGGTGCAAAAAGATCTAGATGAAAAAGAAGATCTTCTCTCTAAGTTGTCTCTCTTGGGTAGCAAAGTCTGCATGTGGTCTTGAAAATCATGGTGCCTCCTCAGGGGAGAACAAATCTGAGGAACAGGAGTGCCTGCTAGGTCTGAAGAGTGAAGACGCTGATATTGTCGGGTCAAATGAAGTTTGGATGAAGTTTACCTGCTAGCTGTAAGAGTTAATGAAGGCCCAAAACTTGATACAAAAAATTATGAGTATTATGGAACAACAGAAGAGATGATGTAGATACCCGTTCCCCTCCAGAAATCAAGAGGCAGGCTTGCAAATTGTGATAGAACGTTGGTGTGGTGGGTTGACCTTGGTTGGCTTAATAACAACTTAATAACGACTGCCCTCCCCTCCCCTCCTCCTTTCTCTTAGTTTTTGTTGCTAAGCATGATGACAAATGGTATGGAATATTCTTTTGGTGATTTTTGAGTCAGCTATGTCCCCTCCCAACCTGTTGCCCATTCCCAGTCTGCTGGACTTTGGGGGTATGTGTGGTGAGACAGGTTTGATGCTGTGCAATAGCCAAAACACTGGTGAGTTACCAACACCGTTCTACCCGCAAATACAAAGCACAGCACTATACGTGCTGCTATGGAGAAAGTTAGCTCCATCCCAGCCAGACCCAATACATTTGGAAATGGGGGACATCTTGAATTTATTTCATCTTCTCCTCCTCATTTCCTTTTCTTCCTTCATAAAGTACTATTTTCTGAAGCTATTTAATTCATTGCTTTAATAAACAAGAAAGTGTCAGTCACTGAGCAACATCCTGGCAGTTTACATAATTTTTCTGAGATTTCTCAGTGAAAGTGTGGATGGGTGCTTTAAAATGATCCCTGTAAATTGGATTTGGCAAATATAGATATATATATATATATAAAAGAATGTAAATAAATACAAACCAAAATCAGCAAAACAGTTCATTCAAAAAATGCTAGAACAGGATGCTTCCACAGTGTTTAACATGTTTAGCACCTTTTCTGCTATCTGTTTTCTTCTGAAAAAAAAACAAGATTTTCAGTAAATCAACCTAGCTTCTCAAAAGTTTCAGGTTTTTTCAAACAGTGTATTTTTATGGAACATTCATCAGTTTAAAAAAGATCTGATCTACTGATGGTGCCTTAATGAGTGTGATGGGCCCAGCTGTCTTCCAACAACCCAAACTGAGCAGAATAAGTTGTTCCTGTGCCACAAACTTGTCATCTTCACCCCTGTTCTCTGGTAAGCCATGTAAAGGTGAAGACTCAGATCCAAAGGCAAAGTGTGTTTTTCCTGCACGTATATTTGAAACCAAGATCAGCTGACGGCAAATCCCATGATCTTTAATCGCTCAGAACAGATAGGAGCTTTCCTGAAAAATGTTTATGCAGTTTGTTGTTTCATGCAGTTATTTTCAAATCAGTGTCACAACTAGGAGAAATTTAAGTTGGTCCTGCACTCAAGGAGAAGTTTGAGCTCAGTCCTAGATGTGAGAACATGTAACCTGTCACTGCTGCTCTAGATCCCCAGCTACAAGTGCAGTATATGCTGTTAAAATTCTTTCACACTGGGCTGCAAAACTCTCCAGGAATGATTTCTTTTAATTTCTCTTCCCTTTATAAATACGTGCCTTTGCCTAAAGATAAACATGAAAACACGAGGAATGAGGAGAGGGCCATAGGTCCATGTGAAGTAGCGCTTCTGGAGGAAAACTGCTTTAGAAACTTAGGCCACCGGTCCTAAGTGCGGGAGCTGAAGAAATCTCTTATTCACTAGGAATGTTTCCTTACCCCTTGCATGCCTACTTTGCTATATGCTTTGCCTGTCTTCTGTCAGAACTGTAAGCACGTCCTGGCTCTTTCTAAAAATTCATGCAGTGCTCTTGAGAAAGGCTCCAGTGCCTCATCACAGCCCTTCAGCCCTCCTGACGTACAAATAGCAATGAGGTAAGGAATGCCAACGTCCAGGAAGCAAGTCTTCACTATAATGCACTTTTTATCCTTGGGTTTTGTTTTTAATGCTGTGGAAGAATCTGCTGTGGGTTTAAAGGTTTGAGAGGATTTTGTTTAAAGACTGCAGATAGGTATTTAAGGGCTTGGGCCAGGTAATATTCAAGGAAAATGTTGCAATTGGTGAGTTCTGGGCTGGACTCTCGCCTCATGACAGTGGTAGAGATGAATGTTGTGTATGTTTGTGATGCTTTTTTGAATACAGAGGAGGGTTAAAAATGGACCAGGTTTCCTGATCTCTTAACTTACTTGCTAGAAGAAAATATCCATGAAGTCTGTGAAGCCAAATCAAGATGCAGCTGCAAAAAAGCAACAACAAGTGTTTTTTTCCTTCTTTCCTACTACTCCTTTAATTGGTATTAGTGTGTTTCTCAGTCACAAGCAAAGATCTGAGATTTTAAAGCGCTATTCTTTCACTGAAGTTCAGTGCTAAGCGCATTTTGCAGGCAGTCTCATTAGGCAGTAAAACCAAGAGCAAAAAGATTCTGGTTTCCTAGCTTGTCCAGGTGACAGTGTCAGTGCTTCAGAGGAGAAACAAAACTCTGGAGTCAGAAGCCAGCAGATAAATATACCTGCAAATTGAGCTTTAATGAGAAAAGTGCTTTATGTCCCTAGTAATTACCTTACAGCAAGCAATGAGTTCATCTTGCATGTTCAATGAAAAGACCTGGGTTTTCAAGTGAACGGCATCACTCTGCTTATCAGCATTAAATTGCAGATGAGTTTGCAAGTGTTTAGCATTCAGTAACCTCCTGTTCTCACATGGGGAGGGGCAGAAGAGACTTATGCTCACAGACCTGTCTTTGCTTAGGGAGAAAGTATTCCATCCAACAGTATTTATGTTAGAGACACCATAATCTTCCTTGTCTCTCTTGTCTTCACCAGCCTCTGTTTAACGCTGAACTCCAGAGAACACTTTGCGCCTCTTGGTCATTCCTGGAGTATCTGTTGAGAGCAGATGATGCCTCTCTAGCCCTGCATCAATCCAGTGCGTTATGTTATCAGGTTGCCCTGACTTTGGGGATTAAATGGAGATGTTCTCTGAAATACTCTGTTGTGCATCAAAGGTGACTGACTAGCTGGTTTTTACAAGGTGTGGAAATCTGGAGAAAAGCAGTGCAGTGTGTCAGGGAACAGGACTTAGCAAAGCTCTTCATTGCGAGCTACTGACTGGTGCTCAGGGAGAGCAAAGCTGCGTGGTCTAGGAGAGACTGATGGCTTTCACTCCTACAGCAGAGGGGACAGTCTACCAGAGAACGAAAAACTTAGCAAGTAGAGGCTTCGGTACAGCAACCTTGAGGAAAAATAAATAGACTGTTTCATTTTGCTTGCTTAGAGCAAGTGCTTGATTTTCTACCCCAGTGCCCAAGGAGCATTCCTGACCCTGAAGATGGTTAATCAGGACCAAATCTCAATATGTTTTTCAGTCCATACCAGCTCCAGGCCCTGAGCTGGATACAGAAGGTGGAGCCAAGTAGGCTGTTGTTGGCTGCAGGGCTCAGGTGAGTGTAACGTGAACGGCTCCAAGGAAACCATGCCAAAGCCAACAGCTCGCTCTGATCACCTTTTCCCACCTATGGGTCTTCTTAGAAAAACCACATGTTGTTCGTGAGCAGGGAGGTTGCCCTTCCTAGCTTTCGCTGAGACAGACGGAGCACACTTTGCACAGAAATGTCATTGTGAAAGTCTGCAGACTGAAAGTGGTTTGTGTGAGTGGGTTGTTTCCCACTCCTAAGCGTGGTGCCGAAAACTTAATAGTTTCTGGGTTGAAAAATCTGATTTGTCAGGAAATTTTCCATGAGTTCGTATTGGTATAGCGGCGACGGGGAGAAAAAAACCTACACAAAAAGCCACTATCAAGTTGTCCATGTGGCTTGCTTTGTGGAAATTTCAGCTAGGTTAATTACTGAGTAACCTATTTTATCAGCAGAGGGCATTTTGAGAATCTAATGGCATATCACCTCCTTGTTCCTGGCAGGTGTCCCTGTCTTAAAAAGGAATTAAGAAATTAAGTGGTAAGAAGCAGAGAGGGACATAAATCCTGCAAAGTAGAACAGCAGGGACTTCAGCTAGGTGGATGTGATCAGCACATGGAATCTGATTATCTTTGGACCCATTAGGCTTCATTTTAATAGAGTAAATCTAGAGAGAAAGATGTACAAAAGTACAGATTCCATCAGGAGACTGAAAAATATAGTAGGTGTCCTCTCATCTGAGACAGAAACTGAGCCCAAGACATGCAACAGAGATAATTTTTTTGTTGATGGAATATACAGTACACATGGTGCAAGTACAAGGAAATTAAGTCTTAGCTGGGATTTTCCTGCAAAAACAGGGTAGAATCGGGAGATTGAGTTACATGAGCTCCCGCACCTGACATGACTTTCAGTAAAGGTTATTTACAATTGCAAGAGTACAGAGAGAACAGCACCAGCATAGTTTTTTGAAAGGTCTGCTATTTAAATTAATCCAGTGGGAATAGGTTTCTTCTCATAAACTTCAATTTAGAACTTGATTGTGGTCTCTTGCTGAAAAGCTGCTGTACAGCATGTCCAAGTTATTTTCACAACGCAAAGTTTCTCTGACAACAGGGTTTTGTCAAGCTGAATGGCAACTTAGTTATTTTTAATTGTTTATAAATTTGTTATTCTCCAGAACTTGAAACTGAAAGAAAACCGAGGCACCGAATGGGCATGCATTGCTCAAACTTGAGGAATATCTGTTTGCATTTGTACCTGCTGAGAAGCAGATAAAACTAGCAACCCAAGACTTCAAACCACTGCAGAAAGACTCTTTCTAAGACCTGAATTAGCAGACTCAGGCACATCTGGTACCATTGCAAGTATAACCTAAGGTGAACATAAGAGAGAAAACAATTAATTAATTATTTAAAACTATTTCTACACATTTTTAATTTACTAAGACATTATTAGCAGAAAAATAGTATAGCAAAATGTTGATTCTGGCTTTGTCATCCCATTTGACCAAGCTAAGAGCATTTTTAAAAAAGAGTTTGTTTTCTCTTTGATACATTTTCATTGTAATTTTAAGTGGTCCTGCCTGTACTTTTCCTCTAAAGACAGCCTAATACAAACACCAAAAGCATTTTGAATTCTCCTTTTTTTATATTTATATAATGAAGCAGAAACTGGTAAAAGCAACCTTTTAAACAGAGAAAACAGAGACCTCAGATGAGACATTAATATAAAGTGTTAAAAGAAAAGTCTTCCTTACTCCACTGTATGTTTTGGGGTGGTATCTGTCATTCACACTCTTTCTCGGTCAGCATTTCTGGGTTGCAACAAAAAGCCTTGATATTTCCAAGACCTGTCTGTGTGTCTGCTCCCAGCTTTTCCCAGTCATTGTCCAGCTGCAGGCAACAGGCTTCCTGGGCTCCCAGTATTTCTGTCCGCTGCAATTAACCCTCTAAGAACTACCTGGGAATGTTTTGTTGTTCTCAGGGACTGAGCAGTCTCCCCTCCAAGAAATTCAGCCTAGCCCAGATAGCTGCACAGAATTAAACAATAACTGATGTAGTTCAAGTTTAGAGAATATTGTTTTATTAATTTTATTTTTATTTTACCTTTAGCAGTTGGCTTGTCACTGCACATCACTGTAAATCTCTATAATGGTAAGGAATGGTTTGGGTCTGTCTCCTTCCCTTGTTGCAGACCAGTTTTCTTCAATATTCATTTATCTTTCATTTTTATTTCTGCTATATGCAAGATATATGAAGATTGTCTTGTCTGGTCACATCTAATGAGAAGCTGAACTTTTGATGGACCTGTTAATATGGATTTCAGTGGCTAGAGGTGAAGTGTATGTGAACTCCCTAGTCTTCATTTAGCTTATTTATTTTGTAAGAGAAGGAACAAATAGGCTACGAGCTCCCCCAGACAATTTGAAGCAAGGATGTATGTGTACTGCAGACGCCATAAAAGCACCAGATTATGTCTGGTGTCTGGAGCAGAGCTAGTTCTCGATCAAGAACAAACCCTTTGTGGAGTGCACCAGGGCATTCCCATGGTTGTACGCGCAGGGATCTTGACTCTCGGAGACCAGTGGTTCCACTAGGCGTAGCAGAGAGGCTTCCACACAAGACACGAAGTGGAGAAAGGCCACCAAAAGTCTGAAAGGGATCTAAGTAATAAGCAAAGGCTGATACAGGACATACCTGTCTAAATCTATGTTTCCGAAGATGATGTGCTTTGTGAGAATTGTTGACATTTGAGTGGTAGTTAGTTACATTATACATAAAGGTGAACTCAGTTTTCAGAGGGTAGGTGGCAGGGATGGAGGATGGTTGTCAGAGACTCTGCCGTACCTAACAGCCCAGGACAGGAGAGCTGAGGTTGATCTCCTGCTCTGAGTGAGGCACAGCGGGAACACAGAAAATGATCCACATGCTGACGGGCAGAAAATGAACAGAAATAAACAGGAAAGACAAAGTGGATTTATGCTATGTTAAAATTACCATGTAACCACAACGAATGTCTCTCTGTCCTAGGTACATGTTCAGAAGGGAGGGGGGTGGAGGGGGGGAGGGAGGTATCATAACAGAGGATGGGTGAATAGATGGTCATATTTACCCATTTTTTGAGACTTCAGAAAGAATCCTTTTCTGTATATATTGAAATGATGCATGGGTTTAAAACCTCCTGTTCTACCTAGAATGGCTCCAAGTTACCCATAAAAAGGGATTTGCCTACCTCAAGTCAAATCATTATAGGACCGGAAAACATTTTTTCACAGTGTTGTGGCCAGACGTTGGAGCAGGTTTCTTGCAAGTTTTCAGAGCTTGACTGGGCAAAGCCATGGGCAACCTGCCATAACTTCAAAACTATTCCTGCTCTGAGCAGCCAGGTCAGAGATGTCCAGACATCTCTTCCAACATAAATTATTCTGTGATTCTATAATAATAGCTTGTTGGCTATTTTTTTCAAGGCTTTCATAACACCTTTTTAAAACAGAACAGGATTTTTTTTTTTCCCAGATAGCTGGTGACCTTTTCTGCAATTTGCATGAAAAAAACCAGAAGTTTCAAGGATTTGGGTATGTATTTAATGGTGATCTTGAGGCCTACCTGTAGCAGTTCATACCCCAACACTTCCTCATGCTGCCTAGCAGCCTTCTCTTTAGATAAGCATTACCTCTGCACTTGCTATTGCACATAGAAGTTAAGCTGTTGGCTTAGCCAGTGGCTTTAAGATCTTTTCCTTTAATATCCGGGATAAATCACAGGAAGTTTTCTAAGTGGATCCTAAAAATCACTTAAAGACTTTGGGAAATGCTATCGTCTATCCCTTCATCTGCAGCTACAGATGATAACAATTTTCCATGTTGCAGGAGGAATTGTGAGAATTCATGCACCTGTGTTTGTGTGTCATGCAGCTTGTGGTGATAAGTGGCTTTATAAGAGTGTGGATAATTCAATTAAGTCAATTCCATTTTGAGTGTAATGTTACATGCTCCATAAACTCAGCCATGTGGAGATGCCAGCATTTAAAAATATATGCTCACTTCAGAAATATATCCAGTATTAAAAGTTGCTTTAAAGCTTGCTCAGAAATTCTGTACGCAGGATAGGGAAGGAATTAACATCCTCTCCAACTTCCATCAAGAGGTCACCTCTCAAAAGAAGCAGAAATATCATTGGCACGGCACCAGAACTCACTCAGAAAAACTTAGTCCTGGCTTAGCAGGCAGGCAGGAAAAGATGTGTTTCTTCACTATCAGCCCATCTTCAAAGCAGACAGAGAAAAACTTATAACCCTCAGTCTTGACCACAAGTCACTCCAGTACAAGCTCCCATCAGTGGAGGCTTGTAAAGCACACATGGAGAAGGAGAGAAACATGATGCCATTTGCTGGGCTAGGCTGGGCTAGACCTTGAAATACTGATCTCAGCAAAGGGGGTGTATAAAGACGTGATAGAAATTAAAAACTCCAAATGGGTCCAAACAGAGTCAGCTTGATAGATCTGCTTCATTCTGACCATGTCTCTCTGGTGGCACATTGTCAGCACTGGTGTTCAAACCCTGACTGATGGGAAGCAGCAGAAAGGAGTTTTATTCCATCTAAAGCCAAAACAGGATGGACCCAGAGCAGCTAAAGGGCATCGGTGGTTGGAGCCCAGTGACTGTCAGGTCAATTGTGCTGTGACACTTTGGGAACAGTTACAGCCGAGTTGACAAAGGTATTCCTGACCAACACAGGACAGAGTTGTCACAGTCCCCAACTGATCAGAAAACCCACAGATCCTGCAGCTTGGCTTGCAGCCGACGTGACGCTTGGGTCCTCAGGGAGAAAAGGCTCAACAAATACAAAACTGATCACATTAAAGACCTGTACAGAAATGTCAGCATTCATATGGAACTGTGGCAGGAGTACACAGAACTGATTAACATCAAGGTTGGGGTCAGTCAAGGAAACCAAATGTCATAGCTGCTGTTTAACCTGGCAAACAAGCCTCTAATCTTCATGCTGAAGTCAGATGGCAGCTGTGACTAGCAGAATAAAACAAACCACTGCAATGGCATTTGCAGAAGGTCTGGTCCTGCTCAGTGACTCCTGGGAAGGAAGGAGGAGGAACATCTGGATCATGGAGTCATTCTGTAGACTTCCGGACCAGAAGAGTCAGATTCAGATTAAATAGTGCTATGGGTTTCAGGTCAACCCTATCTACCAGTCATTCTCAGCCAATGACTGTGAGGCCTGGGAAGTATGCACTGAAAGTCTGTGGTCACTCCAGGTGAGATGGTCTGGCAGTAAAAATGAGTCCTCTTATCAGAACACCAAGGCCAGATCTAGATGAAACATGAAAGACTTGGCTGACCAGAAAGAGAAGATCATGTTAATGTACATTAAAACTTAGGTAGAAGTTCTTTCCGTTTAATGTATTCTCTGTGCCAAGCCTCACATTTAGCAGAGAAGTCAGACATGAAGGAAACCTATCACTGCAGCAAGGATGCCGTCATTCAGAGGGTTGTTAAGGAATGTCTCTTTTCTTCCTTTCACATGCAGCAGTTTGCTAAAAACCAGTACCAGAGATGGAGTGCAGGGTATGATGAGATTCATTAGCTTCATACCCATATGTAGGTTTGCTGTCGGCACAGGATCACCCACTTCAGTAGCACCACAGTCTGCCAGATATCCTTGATGGAGGAGTATGGAAGAAACTTTAGATACTGTGGCTGGCAACAAAAAAAAATGAGGAGGAGAGATCGGACGCTGAAAGTGAGATGTAGAGATATGGGAATGAAACTCTTCTCAGCACTGGCAGTGGAGATAATGAAGGGCAACAACCACAAATTGCAACTTGGGCAGTTCAGGCTGGACTCTGAGTGTGACATTTCCATTAGCAGGGAAGGGTAGCAGTGGAATAAGTTGCTCAGAGAAGTTGTCAGATTTCCATCCTTGACTCACCTAGACAAAACCACATCTGAGTTAATCTAGTGTTTGTGATAGTCCTGCTTCAAGCAGGAGGTCAGACTGAAGGCATACAGAGTCTCCTTCCAACCAAGAAGGACAGACTTAAGGCCACAGAATATTCATGAAATTTTATAAATTTCTCTGACCATAGTTCCATCTTCACACTCCACGATCATTACAAAGTTCTCCAAATCTTTTCTCCTCTTGTTTATTGCTTATCTTTTTGTTTGTAGACCAATCATAGTAAGATATTATTGGAAAAGCAGCGTTCAGCACATCAAGATGTGTTGCAAGAAACTCCTGGGAAACCTTGCAAACATAGTTTCCTGACAACCTGGAGAACAGAACGGAGACATTAACAGATTCCTCGTTGCCTGCCACATACCTCCTGCAGAACCAACAACTTCAGCAATGGAGCCCAGTTCTCAGCTCATGAAATCTCACGTGGCACCATTACAGCCCACAGAGCTGTTGCTATGACTATGTTTTATCTCTAGTATGCATTAATATATCTCCTTAGTCACGAATTATTGGGGAGGGATGTTATTTTTTTTCTGGAGAAAGGCCAAATGTCTTCTTCAGTTGGTGTTGTTTTAGACAAGAAAAATCAGCTTCTGATGTGTTCTTTTATCTTGCTCGCTGACACTGTATTTCTGTTGTCTTTCCCTCCACACAACTCATATAGAGGTGTGAGTCTTGTTGAAGAGAATACAGAACACATCATCTTTGTTCGTATTCCTTTCTTATGACTATCCTGAGGACTTAAAAATGCAATCAAGTTACCAAGGCATAATTGGTTACCAAACTCAGCTGAGTTGTCTGTGCACTTGTTCTTATCCCAGTGCAAATGGCAGGCAATACAAATTATTCTGGACTCCCTTCATTGACAGCTGTGCACTAAAATAAATTACTTCCTACTTCCCACGGGGTATAAGCATGCACCATTACCACCCAGCTAAAACGGGCAAGGTTGTAGATACCTATAGCTGAGCACATTACCTGGTACTTCATTTGTCAATGCAGAGAAATGGGAAATTTTAGGGCACAGGTCACCTGTCATGTTTTAAAAGTCTGTTTAGCATAAGGTGAATAATACCCAGCAAGCACCTATTCCTTCCCATTATCTACGCAGAGAATCTAGGCAAAAGCTCAAATGTGGCACTGTGGTCATCTGTATCTGGCTTTGTGAATCCCACTCGCTGTCACTTTTAAGTCACCTTAATTGTGTGCCTGACATCTAAGCCTGGGAAGAAAGAGGAGAAAAAGAGGTAACACCTCTACTGTACACTGCCTGTGCTAAGAGTTAATACCCCAGCAAGGACTGGGTAGACAATCTGAACGGTTTCATTATCAACTTACTATTCCGAGTTTGGTTTATAAATACAGCTATATGGTATAATCGACATATATTTCAGAGTGCTGGGCTGATACTACATGATATTCTGATTGAACAAAATGGCATTGTACAGTATCCATAGGACACATCTCACAAATGAAGAACAAGTTTAATGTCAGAACTTGGAAGTGTCTGTCAGTAAAGAATCACTATTATTTATAGGATATTTGTAGAGCTTTTCAGGAATCCATGTTGGCCCTGATGCTGTTGAATATTTCCTGCCATTTTCTGGGTATAGATAAAATGATGTTTGACAATAAAGAAAGATGAAGACAGGGCAACAGTGGCCAGACTTGTCCTTTTGATGCTTGTTAGAGAAGGTCGTCTTCCTTTTCATCCCCGGGCCTTTCCTCTACCACCAAATCTCAGACACACTGGCGATATACCACAGCTCTGTCCGTCTGAGGTGGGGACATAGAGAAGATATTTGGCTCATTTCCTTCAGCCTTTCCCAAAAGTGGATCCCATGATTGCAGACCAAGCAAAGTAGGACCCTTTCTAGAGCGGCACGGAGTGCTGGCTGGCTTCCCTGGTGGGAACAGCCAATATCTGGTCTAGCAGTGCTGGTTTCTTGGCAGGGTCGTAACAAGAGACAATTTTGCATCATGGGGCTTTCTCCTCCACTCTTCTGCTCAAGGAAAGATCGTGGGTTTTCCAGTGACCCATTAAACTATTTCTTTGGTAATAAATGTTGACAATTAAATTTTAACACCCAAAATATATTGTCTTCTCTCTGGCATCGAGTTGAGGGACCCTCTTACCTAGTCCATCCTACTGCCTGATGTCCACAAAACTTAGAAAAAGCTGAGATTTATGTCAGTTCTTCAAAACTTGTTCCTATGCCTGCCCTAGTACCCTTAGCAAATTGAAATCTTCAAAAGGATCTTGCTGATCATTCTGCCAGTGAGTAGAGAAGTGTCCCAATGCCTTCTAGCAGCAACTTTTTTTTTTTTTTGAGTCCAGCTCTAGTTTTTTTCCAAGTGAAGCTGATTTAAATATCCAATTGGCCATAGTGGCAGTGGTGTACAGAGGGAAAAAGAAGCTGTGACGAGGCCTTGTTTAAAGCGAGGAGTGCCTGGGGAGTGGGAGACCTAGCTTGCACTGAAGTTTCTGGCAAGTTTTCTATGTGGGATAAATTGGAATTTGATTGACCTTAAGCTGAACAGTCTGAATTACTGACCTGAAATATTTTCTATGGTCTATCTTTTAGGGAAGATGCCAGGTAATAAACTATTTCTTGCTTCTGTAACTAGCTCCTACAAGAAGGTTGTGAAGTAATGTAGTGTAGCTGTGAAAAAGGAGGGGCTAATTGGGCAGTCCAATGTCAAAGAGGAAGATAAAATCATCTGCTGCACTTGTGGGAACAAAACAATTTAGGTTAGTACTCAAGCGTATTTGCATGGAGCATATCTGAAATTTGTAAACAGAAATATTCCCTGAGGAAATGCAATTCTAATAGCTCTGTTCCCTATGCAAGGAACCAAAATGCGCAGCAGCTACCCAACACGTCTTGAACTTCGAATTCCTGTGTTCAAACCTAGGTAATGAATGCTCGTAAAGAAAGTACAGACCAAGAATCACTCACAGATGTGATCTGAAAAATATATTCTTTCTCTGGACTGTTGCGCAAAGCAAACATGGTAGGAATACCAGGATAAGACAAGGTTTATTTAAAACCAGAAGCAAATATTTGCTGAATATCTCTTGAATATTCGTAGTTTAAATGACTGAAAATGAGAAGTATACATACTCAGTCTGCTCTGCTGTTTAAAGATTCTTCATATTAACAAATATGTACTGTATTTTTGGTATTACTTAAAAAACTTGATTTAGATTACGGTCAGTCACATCCATAGGTATACACACCCTGAAATAAAATAGTTCTAACCTTTGGCTTATGCATCATTCCTGCAGGGGAATAAAGGTTTTCTCAGCACAGCAGTCTCAACTTTTTCACTATTCCTGAAGCACTTCACAATTTAGGCTTGTCAACTGTTGACACTGAGGCAGCAAAATGCTACTGTTGTGGGTGGGTGTGGAATTTGAGCCAGCTGTCTCCTACATCCACTTTTAAAAATGATGAACAGGGAGGAAAACAGCCTTGACAGGGTTGGAGAACCTACAGATCCGTACAATTACTCCTGCTCAGCATGATTTGGAGCGTGTGAGGTGGACCCTTTCTGCAGCTCTGCACCCAGTGAATGAGTACACAGGACGTTGGGCTGTGTTGATATGGGGGCTTTGTTGCAAGCCTTGTTTTCAGATGTCAGCACTAGATTATGGAAGAGAATTTTGAGTATCCTTACCTTTGAGCACTGCCAGAAACACTGCAATTTGATAAACTGAAGAGCCCCCAGATTTAAGTACAAGGTTATATCCTTTCATGCTATAGTCCATTGGCTGCACGCACAACAGTTAGATGACCAGGAATTGTAACTTCACTTAGATTAGATTTTTTCTCGTGTATTTTTGTTATGGGTGAGTAAATGGGTTCCTTGGTAGCGCCTAGTACCCTGGCATCACACCACATACCTCTCTGCGCTAGTGCCATCCCAGACACCGACAACATCATGAATACATATTACTATCTTCATCCTGGATTTCTCGGTGTCCCAGAAGTTTCGTTAACCTGTCAGTAGAAAGTTCAGTGAAGAGAGAGTGATGGATTGTGTATGTAAATTATCTCTTGACTGCAGGAAACAAGCAATTTCTGGTACATTTACATATCTATTTGCAGAACTCTCGTTTGTACTGCAGTTTTGCTAATGCTTACATATGGGACCAAATCATATCAGAACCCTTCTCATTTGTTAACTAACACCAGCAAATAAATTAGACCAAGAAAGGCCCTATAGAAGAGATTACTCTGATAGAGGCTAATGGGATCCTAAGAAGGTTTGATCAAGAAATTCCTGGCATTTTTTTTTTTTTTTTAACCCTGCAGAAGTATCAGCTTTTTTATGGAAATGAGCATAGCATTTCAACAGGGCTGTAATGTGTGGTCAAGGAAGGGTCTGACTAAAGGAGCAATAGTTCACTGTTTATTCCAGGAGCTTTGGGACTGCAATTCAAATCTCTCTCCTGTCAGATTTAGACCAGAGACTTGCACTCAGACTCTTGTATCACTGAGGGGTGCTGGTGCTGGGTGTAAAATTTAGTCTTTAATCAGTCAGTACCGTCTAAGAGCACTTTAGTGTAATAATTCTTTTTTAATCCAATCTATTCACTGTACTCTGGACCCTATCTGCTTTAGCTTTCTGCTTATTTTCAACCACCCAGTTTTCACGTTAGCTGAATAACAATAATAAAACAATTATCAGAAATAAAAGGACAGCTGTACCATTGCCCAGGAGAGAGCGTTGCGTGGGTATGTGTGTGTCTGAACAGGCTTGCAGTAATAGAGAAATGACAGCTCTTCTCCCAGTCAGTCACAGTTCTTGGAAATTTAAAGACTCAATACACAGAAAACAACATCCTGGTTTCATAAACACATGCACAACATAAGAAAGCTCTCTGGAGGGAGCAGAATCGGACTGCCACTGGCAGTTACATATGAACTAGCTGCTGCTGTTAGTATTGTCACTGTAGGACCCTGTCAGTACCCTGGAGGGAAATTTGTCAGGAGGTATGTTGCGATAATACTGCTTGAATAACGGTCAGGTTTGGTTACCAGTCACTCTGACCTGTCCAACAAGGCCAAAATTGCTAGTTCTATAAATTGCATAGAGTTCCTGCCTTTCTGAATGTAAGGAAAACCACAGCAGGAGGGGAGCTGCAGCTGCTCAGCGGAGTGCTGCGAGCAAGCATTTACCCTCCACAGAAGCATGTGGGGCAGCAGGATTGCCTACAGCAGAGCAAAATCCCACGTCTGGTGTCGACAGCTTGCAGTCACTGCTGTTTCAAATCCTTCACCCAGCGCAGCTCAGCACTCATGGGGTCCCCCCAGTAGTTGCTGGTTACCCTCTGAACGCTACAGCAAGTGTGGAGGCCACCTTAGACACATCACTCTACTGGCATCTCTGGGGCCCTTGTAACCCAGTGCTGTAGCAGAGCAGAATTATCTATAGGTGCTGAACAAGTCTATTTTTTCCCCCATTGATGTCCATAGCAGCGTTACTAATCATAAGAAGGTGTGGAACAGCTCATTTTTAATGAATATTGCAAAACAATCCCAACCAAAAAAATCCCTCATGATTAGTATTAGCCAAGTAAACACAGCTGACAGGAGACTTTACACAACAACTGACATAAAACATTACACAAAAAACCTCCTCCCTCTTCAGCAGGCTCCAGTGGCTTGGAGGACAAAACAACTGCTTGTTCTTCAATTAAGCCCAGTTTTTAGGAGCATAAAAGCTCATTACCCAGAAGAGACTATTTACTGCTAATTGCTCCTTTCAGATTTGTAAACATGGCTCTTTGCAGTACAAGGATAAGTCATCTGAAGAGTTATTCTCTTCCAAGGAGGACACAGAAACCTACCACAACCTGTCCAAACAAGCTGATTCTTCAATGTCATATATTGCATTCTGGCAATAAACTGCTTGTGAGCAGTCTAGAGAGCATGGGTTACTTCCTGAACTGTTTTGATAGGAATTTCAGGGAGAGGGAAAGGCAAAGGAATAATAACTGTTGGACAAGGGCAATTTACAAACAGAAACAGGAGAATAAATCATTCATTTAAGGTTATTTGTTCATTCTTGATGAATGTGTTACAATTCCCTTTGTGCTCTCTTTCCCTGAATTGCCCTGATCAAGTTATGGTTGACCTTCTTTGTCTTTTTAAACAAGGCATTGACTTTGTTTCTATTTTTATTGAACTATATAATCCCTTTATGGACTTGGTGACATTAATATCCTCAGGGGACTGTCTCGATTCCAAGTCAGTGAGCTGTTTTGATTTCCTTTTCCCATATATACACAGCAATGGCATTACTACTGACAATTAATTCAATAATCCACTGGATTGAGGAGCACCTTTCCAAGAATCTTGTGTGAAGTGTCATGTGAATACATTAGGCTTGATTAGACTTTTAAAGTGAGCATTCAGAACTGACAGAAAGATTTGTGGTTTAGCAAGTATAAACAAATATGAAGATTTAATCTGCCTTAGTTCAGAGCTGAAGGATTGTTATGAAACTATGAAAGAAACTAGAAAGATACCACATGGTTTTTAATCCATAGGATTGTGAAGATTATTTAGTTAAAAAGATCAGTCTAGTGGTACACAGCATAATTTAGTGACAAGGGGACAGATTCAAGGTTGGGACAAGTGTTGGGACATTGAGATTATTCAAACTTCCCATGCTGACTTGGGCACCAGTCGCTGACCAGTAGGAAATGCTGAAGAGACGAACACATCAGAAACACTTTCTCCTCTTGATTCAAGCACTTCTGGCTGTAGTTAAGTACTGCCACAAAAATGGGGTTCAGAGCCCAGAGGATCCCTGGGGATAGATGTCTAAATCTCACACGGCAAGGGGAGGCAGAGGAATATATATCCTTGGATTGTTTCTAGGATTTGCATTAAATATTGAGGGGGAAAAAATGCACTAACTTCAAGGTCTGTCAAGGTTTCCACCCCAAGCACTGCACAGTGATTGGCTTGTAAGGCAATTTAAGCAACATCTGGGGCAGAGCTGCTTGCCTGAACCATCCTGACTGTTCCCTGCTTTGCTTCAGTTTCTCACAGAACACATCCCTTGTCTTTGGGCTCTTTCCTCATGCTCAGATGAAAACAACCTGACTTTACTCCTGGTGAAGCCAATGCAAAAGGGCTGACCTTCAGTGCTGTATCCTTACCCCCTTTAGCTTCTCCTACACTGAGAAATTAAAGCATGCCAGGAACAGTTTCTGAAATATAATGGTCTCTCCTGTCAGTGCAGAGTGTGCTGCTGGGCACAGCTGTGGCCTGAGCCAACAAGCATCTCCTGGCCAGGTCAGCATCTGTTCCCAAAAGGCCCTTTGGTTGCGGGCCCCTTGTTTAGTTCAACAGACATGGGGTGTTCTATGCTGGTTGATGCCCAGGGCCAGGGAATGCATTTAACTTATGGATATATATGTCTGCTTGGACTCTGTTCTACTGATGCAATGCAGTTTTGAAACCAGGGCCCCAGGTATCCCAAAACAAATGGCACCAGATGAGTGGCAGTGAGCTGCTTGCTTACCTGCCATATCACATTTAACTACCCAACAGCCTTGTTTAGCGCTCCCTGGAGGTCATTACACACAATCATTGTTTTAGACTATGCTAATGTGTTAGACAAATTGCTTTTGAGGAATTATGTATATCCAATCCTTCTTTTTTCCCCAAATTTTCTGTCCAAGTGACCTCCATTTTCAATGGGGTGTAATTTGTCTGCCTAGTTTTATTTTGTGCTACTGTCTGTGACCATAGCAGTGAAACATCCTCTGTATAAAATCAACAGCAATGGTAAAATCTGACTTTGACTTGAGCTGGAAAAGAATTGTGACGCCTGGATCTGCTGTTGCACAGACTAGTTCAGTATCTTCAGCTTCCTTTACTTAGCAGAATTTACCTCGAGTTACTGCTGGGCAAAGGAGGACAGACTTAGACTCTTTAAAGAGGTCTTTCTAAAAATAAATCTACTAAAACACTCACCATGAGGGTCCTGCAGCTGCTGGGATTTCAGTGAAGAATTTGAAAGTCTGGCTCCACCTTCAGGGTCAAAAGCCTCATGCGGACACAATAGGGAAATGCAATGGTAAGTGAGTATCCTATGGCAGGGACAGGCAGGCAGTGTTCCCAAACACACACTGCTATTTTTAAAGGAGAGTTGTCTTATGAAACATATGACTTCGTGCCGCAGTCTTAAACAGGAAACATGTATGTGTGTTCTTTTAACTGGGTAAATAGAAAGGTTGCATTAATTACTGTATTTGTGAATGTTTGAAATGGAGAGACAGTGGAGTGGACAGAGTACACCAGGCTAGAAAGCGTTGTTGGGAAAGAGGAGCAGCATCAAGTCAATGCATGGATATCCTGAATGAAAAAAATGTCCCTAAGACTCCTCAAATTTTCATGGCTATTGTATTTCCACTATAAACTCTGAAAACCTGATCAAACAAGCTTTCTGACTCTTCCTTGCTGGCACACTGCAGAAAGCGATCAGTGACTCACGATTTGTTACATAAATTCTTTGATAACTCTGTGCTACCCACCAATATGGAAGAGAACATTAATTTCATGCCACTCCACGATTCAGTGCTGCCAACTCACACCCTTCACTGTGAGTATCCTACTAATTCACACTTCACTTATTTCTCCAGCTTCTGCAGCAAAGCCATTGGGAAGAAACTTAGTGAAGAAAACCTACAGAGCCCTCCAAATTTCTTCTGCCCTGACTGGTTATGGAGAGTCCTGAACACTTGATGCAAAGAAATCAGATAATCCCTATAAATATAGGAAAAGACTTGTAAATAAGCATCTTCAAAACTCCCCTTTCAGAGGACTTCTTATGATTTCCAGAAATTTAGCATTGGCAACACCAATTTTTAAAATTGCTTCTGATCTGCATACCTAGCAGAAACTGCCCGAGAAGCAGGTCAGATGAGAGTGTGCTAAAGCATGGTGCTGGCTTAGCTTGCTGTTTCTAATAATAACAGTTCTTGGATAACTTTTCATCAGATCTTAGTAATTACAGTCAAGATTAGCTAACCCTAATAATTAAGATTTGGCACTGACGGGTTTTTTTGTTTGTTTGGGATTTGGGTTTTGTTTTGTTTTGTTTTTAAAAAGTCTTTCCAAGGCATTTCAGCAATGAATGCAAACCCTGATTTATGATGCACAATGGAAGAAGGAGGAAAAAAACCCAACATATCTTTTCTTTTTTGGAGTTGATTCACTACCTGCTGGGTATCCAGCAACCTTCACTGTGACCAGTATTTCAGAAGTGTGATAGTTATCTAAGCAGAAATCGTGGTTCCATATGGCATTTTCTGCAGCAGCAAAGACAGTTCATGCTCCTTCACTTTTCACTTCCATGTTTATGTCAGTTCACTTGCACCCTCATTAAGCTGTTATAACTCTTTGTGAGTCAAACTGCAAGCCAGATCACTAAATCAATTGGGGTAAGAAAAAAGCACCAAACACAGGTAAACCTCTTTACTGACTATTTCTACCACACTGCATTTCAAAAATACCACCTAAAAGCTCCTCAGCTGCACTGTCTTTCAGGAGGATCATATAAATGTCTTTTTTTGACCATAAACTCTAAGTGCTTTGGAATTTAATGTGGAAAATACTATTGCCATGGTTCAGGCTGATTCGGCAAATATTCTTCAGCTCCATCATCAGCTCAGCCTTTGAAGGCAAAAAACATGAAGTTAGAGACCATAAGTTCTTCTTCCAGTGAGTGCTAAGAAATCCAAGCTTCATTCGTCTTGTTACAGAACTAAAGAGCTGCTTATTGGAATAAAGGAATTACAGTCCCCTGTCAAGCTCACTTTCTTGCTTTTGCTGGATATATAAGGATATCCAAACCTGATCAGCCTGGATTCATTCAGTTAATGTCTCCTGGCTGAAGCAAGAGATGGGGGGAAAAAAATACCTGTTAATGAATAGCTATATATTAAACTTCTATTTTGACCTACTGGTAGAGTAATGCTTGGCTGAAACATCAAAAGCTTATCAGTATCACTTATAAGTCCATAGATGTAAGTACTTCACAGGGGAAGTCCCAATTACTCATTTGAATATATGCTCCTCTTCAACTTGTTCCACGATTCTGTTTTCACTGCTCTCCAGTGGCACAAGATAATTTTTGTTTCCTTCATTTATAAAAGTCTCTCTCCCCTCACAGATGAGGTTTTCTCTGCGGTGGGATTGGTGGCCTTAGGACTTTGGTGCTATGAGCTGTTCAACATGGCTGCTGATTAAGCCACATCTCGACTACTGAAAAATTGCTCACCACTTTGTGGGGGTTTGGCAGTCTTTGTAAAGCGTTGGTGCTGTTCCAGGTTGTAGTAGACAGCTGTCATGCGACAGCACGAGCTATAAAATGCCTTTGTCAGGGAGCAGCAATGGCCAGCTGCTCCCTGAGGAGCACAGAGCCAGGAACTAAGAGTGATAAACCAGCCAGCAGGACTAGGACCTCCCTGGCCAAGATCCTGCTTCACAGCACCCCAAAGTGAGGCAAATCCAGAGACGGCACCAAGGTTCAGCCGAAAGTCCAAATCATCAGTCAAGTTCATGCTGATGAGGCAAGTCCAAGGTTAAGCCAGGAAGTCAAGGTTTGGATTAGGTCTAGCAATAATAACCAGAGTCAGACATAGTCCTGTGATTGCCATGCAGGTCCACGGTGACAAGGTAGGTCCAAGGTCAAGCTGGGAAGTCAGCGTCTAGATCAATGGCATCCATGTCCAAACACAGCTATGACTGAGCACAAGACAAATATTCCTACAACATAACTCAGGCCAAGGCTGAAGGACCAGGACTGAACTTAAATGGAGTCCATGAGCGTGGGGTGTTCACTGAGGCCTCAGGAGAGGTTGGTCAGGGTTGATGAGGCCCATTAGTGCTCTCAGGACCGTGGCAGCCTGTTTCTGTCCACTGATTATAAAGGGAACAGAGACAATAAGCTCAGACACCTGCAGCTGATCAGATGAATCTCACATCAGTGTTTTCCCTAGACTGTCTTGATTTCTGGTGGAGCACAGCCTAAAATGAAGCCCTGCTTCAGAGGAAACTTTTCATCCCAGTTAGAAGCAGGGCACTTTTGAAAACTGGAATTTAAGTTATTCAGTACTATTTAGTTTCCATCAGAGGAATATACTGGTTTCTGTATGCAGAAGGGAGTAACTGAATTAGGTAATGCCTCCTTAAGATCAGTTTGCTCTTGCCTGAAGGGTGTGAAGCAAATGGAGACCCAAAAAATCCAGCTTGATGCTGCTGAAATGCTAGAACCAAAGAGTCAAATAAGAAACTGTCTCCCTGGAAAGCATAACAGGCCTTATTTATGGCGGTGGTATGAAGCCTTCCAGAACAGTTTGACTGCTCAGTCTCAGGTGATCCAGATTTCCTTATTGTGGTATTTCATTCTTACTGATGATTGCCATCTTTTTCTCCTGGTAAGCCTCTGTAATCCATGCATCTATCACCTTCAGGCTATGGGTGACTCGTTGTTACCTGGACACCAGCTAGTACAGGACATGAGGATTTGTATCCCCATGGCTCTGTCAGTTCAGTGGTTCTCACACCAAGGTATGTGAAAGCCTAGGACAAACTGCTGCGTGCCTCTGCTATCTGTCTATGGCACAATCTGCTCAAGAAGTTCAAGCAGTGCTGTTTCCTGGTTTTCTCCAGGAAAGATTTCAACACCTCAGTCTTGGAGAAGATCTCTTCCATTTTGAAATTCTCCCACACTTTCTCTCACCACCACAAAACAAAATAACTGAGCCAAAAAACATTGTAGCCTTAAATACATTCTGAATCTAAGAAGGAGAAATGCCAGAAAATCTGTACAATACTGCTGTTGCTCTTGATCGTATATGGAAAGCAATAACATATTATTGTGATATCTGACAGCATCTGTCTCCAAAGCAGATAGATTATGGATACGTCTCCTGGGAAATATCTACGCTCTGCAATGTGCTGCCAAGGCTGAGATATTCAGTCTAGTCTCAACCAAGCTAATTCTGGACATGGAAACAATATAGTTTTGTTAGTAGGATGTTCCACTCAGATAAATTAGCCTTTCTAGTTGACCCATCATAGCTCCATTTTGAGAGGGATATGGCCTGTGAAACAACGAGTTTCCATGACTGTCATCCAGAGCTTTCCACAGAAAGGACAGCACACATTACTTTAGAAGACAACAATGGCAGACCCATGGGTAAAACGAACTAGTCTCAGAAGAAGTCAAATATGCCAAATTACACAGAGACTAGTCGTGGCTTCTTGCTTCATTGCTAGAATCAACCTAAGTTGATGCTGATTATTGCACTGGAGTGAGCCCTGATAGCAGTCCATACCTGCTAAGATGAAGGTGTTCATGTCCGTGAAGATTTTTGTGCCGTCAGCCAGATTCCTAAGGTCAGATGGTATGTCTTTGTATTTAAAAACCCTTAATAACTTTTTCTTCTATACATTTGCCCCTTCTATTTCAATACATATTCCGGTATTCCTTATTAATTCTATGTATTTCTGTGTTTTCTATATTTTCTTTTCTCTTTCTGGGAGTGTAAAATTACAGGGAAAATATACTTCTACCTGTTCTACCCAGTTTAAGGGGGAAGGAAAATCTGATTTGTCTGCCCCTTTCCTTAGATAAGAATCTCTTGCCACAGCTACACACTGAGTCCTCAACACCTCCCTGAGCGGGAGCAGGAAAAGACCTGGAATTTTAGGCCGTGATAATGTCATGTGGCTCCTGAGCACAAACATGCTACTTCTAAATTGGTCTTATTTTTGACCTTAACTGTAGCTATTGCGTTGCAGGTAAGGAGTTGTGTCGTCCAGGGAAATCAGCATAGTGTAAGCAGTTCCTGCCTTCAGCAAACTACACAGCCAAACATAGAGATGCACAGTAAAAGTGAAAATCCATGACAATTACACAGTGGTGTACTTATGGATAAAATCCATATGGGAAAATGATTTGGAAGGATGTGGACCCAAAGGCACAGTTTATGGAGGGAATGCTGTCATCCTCATTTAAACTATTTTTCTTTTTTTTTTCTCCTCTTTCTTTCTGGCCCTCTATTCCTACCACAACTTCATACTACCTGTTTCTACCCAATTTAATAATACTTGCAGGACTTTAAACATTCCAATTGTGTTTAAATCTTTGGGAAACACATGGCTTAATTAAAACTAGAGAAGGAAATAGATTTTCTTTTTCACTTGAAATTTGGAGAAGTGAAAACAAAATTCAATTTTAAATGGATAATAGAAAAACAAATTTCCCCATGAAATGAAACAGCAATTGAATGCTGTTTGTTTGGGGGCATTAAAAATGTTTCATTATGATTTCTGCTGTCTTTGTTTCATGGGGAATAAAGTAAAACAAAAAGCTCTTTTAAAATGGAAAACAAACCCTGCTGCTCCCGAAAGACTGACAAGAGAATATTTCTATGGATGTGTTCTATTCTGATTTTTCAATACAATGTTTTAACAAACGACGTATTTCCATGATACATTTTTCTTTTGACAGATTGACATTTCCCGGTGGGAAAACATTCCCTAGGAATGTTTCTGATGGGTTGTTTCAGATGATCTGCAGTTCTTAAAGTAAAGGCACAACTTGTGGGATGCTGAAAAGATTTATAATAATTCCATGGGTTGGAGGGGGGGGAGGTTGGAAGCAGACAAATCACTGCATTTTGTGTTCTCCTTTAATGAATCACATAAACAAATACTAGGGCTTAATGAAGCAGGTGACCTGATGCCTCTTTATCATGAGAACACAGCCACTGTAGAAAATCCTTAATGTGAGAATTAATGTCTTGATTCTTAATAAGCATTCCCCTACTAATCTCTTAAGTCCCCAGATTTAAATAGCTGCTCAGAAGCTCAGCAGACTGAATTTACTCTTAGTGAAAAGTACACTTACTTAAAGGCATTTATTTCTTGAAAACAAATGAGTGAGATATGGACTCAGCTTTTAAACTGAGACTGATGAGAATTACCGCCTTTTCTATGTAACGATGGCAAGACCTGGCTCAGTACTTAGGCCATTTTAAAACTATGAAGCTGTATTCTCACTGGTACTAGTATGAAACCAGAATAATTTCAGCAAAGCTGACTTGCTCCAGCCATAGCACATTATTTCTTTTCTGCTTCAGATGATGTTCTCACAAAGGTCTGTATTTTTTCATTATTTAAAAAAAAACCCACTCGTGCACTTTTTTGTCCTCTACAAAATGACTGCTTGTTTGCACTATTGCTTGTACTGACAACCTGTCTTTAGACATTGAACTTTTTACTTAAATGCATGAGCCTGGGAATCATTAGGTCCTCAATTCTGAAACTAGTAAAATTATTGATCTTGGACCTTGAACTATCAAAGAAGGACAGGAGAGATTGTTAGCCAGTGGACTACAAATGTGCATGGTAAATACAAAAAAAGTGGTTATTTGTTATGTTATCTTATTTTCGTTTCACAATAGTATTCTGTTGCAAACACTATGGTTTCTGTAAGATTTGGAGCCTGCAGAAGGTGATCAGAGGAGGTTTGTTTACTGTTTCTTTCAATTCAAGAACTAATAGTTGTAAAACAAAACTATCAAGGGTCGGTCTCAAAACCAATGGTAGAAAATGATTCTTCACGCTACGTGAACTGTGAAACTCCTTGACACAGCATGTTGTGAAAGGTAAGAGTATACATGGGTGCAAAATAATGGGCATATATAAAAATAAATATGGAATATGGAATGTATGTGGAATAGACAATTCATAGAAAAGTTATTTTTAGAAAAGCTGTTAATAGTTTTTAAATGTAAAGACATCCCCCCGACCTAGGAAATTGCTGGGACAGAAATTGCAAGAGGCTGGGTAAATACTCTGGGGAAGTATTATCTGCCTGTCCCATTTTCATGGTAGTCATACTGTCCTAGCCCATGAAATGCAGCTAGACAGTCCTTTGTTTTGACTAGGCACAGCTATCGTTATGCAGTTATATAGCCTATGGTGCTTTTACAACATTGCAATTTCAAGGAGGCAACTCCTCCTTTAACCCGGGGGTCACTGCTGTGCTCACACAGACCTGTCCAGGAGTCAGTGGCATCTGCATTTTCTGTTCATTGCAGTCGATTTTTTTTCATAATCATTTATGCCTTCTCACAGTTGAGGAGCCAGGTACATAATTTCAGACTCCAGTTCTGGAAAGAGAGTGTGTGTTTACCTGTGAAGGTTTGTGAAATTGAGGTAAGTGGAGCAGATGTGCTTGAAGGATGAATCTGAGATACAAATGTTTACTCAACACATTTATCCTTATCCATTTTCCATTGCTGTGTTTCCTCAGGCTCTTGGAAAGTTTATCAACATGTTTGTCACTGAAGTTTCCACTTACTTAAAACACCACTGCCTGTTGCTACACGAAATTAATCCAAAGACTGCAGCCTATTCACCTGACTGCAGACCTATTAATAACATTCTTTGCATGCTTCAGTAATCACAGACAAGCCATACATCTAATAAGTGCTTTTGAACTACTGTCAAGCTCCTTTTTAAACCTCATTAAGATTGGATTACTTGGTTATATTAATCCTGGCAGCCTTATGCCAGTGGTCCTGACTCATACTGGTTATTGTAACATATTGGCGATAAGAATACAGGAAATGGCAAATTCAAAACTGAGGCTGAAAGAAAGAGAAAAGCAAGAAGCTGTCCCTATGGCTCTTCTTGTTTCATAGTGCTATCCACAGGTCAGATGAAGTTAGGAGCCAGCATCCTGTGCTTTCAGCATTAAATTATTACGTAGTTGAGACACATAAAGAGTTGCCTTTAGTTCACTTCCAATAAGCTCAGTAATCAGTGCACCCGCCATGCAGTGGAGGGGAGGTTTCTGCCTGCCATCCAAGCACAAAAATATTTCTTGTTGATATAAACACAACGTGCTCCATGTTTTGCATACTGATGCTGCATTTTATGGTAACCACAAAAACGTTCTGGGTCTTTCCAACTTTACAGGTAGGGAAAGCAAAGAAGAGATGACTTGATTTAAAACACAACGTGTCAGCAGTGAAACCTATGAGATTTGAATTCCTGGCTCTCATGCCCTTATGCTAGCCAGTAGACCAGGGCAGTCTTTCCTCCATTTTATGTTTTGGGGTTTTTTCCTGAATCCAAGAATCAAAATATCTAATACTTGGTTAGTTTCTGAATATTGTGGGAACTACACAGCCTGGAAAGCCTCATGGTATAAGTCTTGCAGTATGGAAAGAGAAAGGCTAGAGGAGGCTGAAAATCAATGGGCTTCCTACACAGAAAGACTGGCATAGTGTGAGAATGCAGAGTATTATATCCTAATGCTTGGCAAATTTGAGACAATCTGCCGTTTGCATTCTGACAATCACCCATCATAGGCTTAGCATGGTGAGTCTCCTTTACTGAACAGAGGAAGGAGAAATGGGCATTCCCAAATCTTGCTCTGAGTCCCCTTGAATATCACTGAGGAGACATGCTGTCAAAAATGAGCCCTTCTTGAAGACAGCACCACAGGGGAGAGGTACTGCTGAGATGGCTCATCTGCTGCACTCGCCACCTCAGTGGCAGATTAACAAGAGGCAGATGTCAGGCATATTACAGTTGCCTTTTCTTGTTTTTAAACTTTACTTCTGTAACCTAGAGTCTTATTCTGTAAAGGGCTTCCCCACTGGGCTCACTAGACTAAAGCCTGCTGTCTTTGTTTTAATCCTGATTGCTCCTTAAAGTAGAGGAACGTGATTCCTCTGGATAGAGGGGTCAAGGGATCAGTTGGTTTTTGTTTCCCTCTGCTGCAGAAATTATTTAGATGGCAAGTATGGTCCTCTTGCCAGAAAAGGGTATAAATCCTCTAAAGCAGGCAGTGCTCTGTGGAGAGTCGCTCAGCTGTGGGAAACTCCCTGTGCCATAAATGCCTTTTCCTTTCTTTTAGTAAAGCTATTTTTGTCTGTGTTTCACTCTGTGGTCCTGTGAGCTTTGTTTATCTTCTCCACAATTTTACTCATGAGCCAGATCATACTGTTGACTCACTCAGCTTTCTCCTGACTCCATTTGGTTGGTAACACCCTTGGCAGGGAAGTATGTAGAAAGCAAGTCCAGGTATTTGAGGTAGCAGGATGTGAAGCACGCCTATACAACATCTGGCTCCTAGTGTAAATCACATAGGTAAACCATAACCTGACAATGACCACAATCTACTGATAACTAAACTAAGCCCCCTCAGGAGTTCTACAAAGATTTTTCCCAAAGGAAAAATGTTGCTTCTACATGTAAAATAAATGGCAATGAAATACAGAATCATAGAAAAGTGTGGGTTGGAAGAAATCTCTGGAGATGTCTAGACTAACTGCTGCTCAAAGAAGGGCTGACTTCAAAGTCAGGCTCAGGGACTGGTCCAGTGAGGTAAAGAAAATCCCCAAGCTTAGTTTTTAAATAGATTAGTTCCCTGCGGCACTGACAGGAACTCCTTCAATCCCTTTTTCTTAAATAATGTAGAATACATTGGAGTTCTTTCCAATTTGGATCAGAAGAGATGTGCTAGCATGGTACAAGACAATGTTGGTTTCATTCATTACTGCTGCTTGCTTTCTGCCTCCATATAGGGAAATTTCTAGATTTTTAATTTTTATGAAATATTTTGGTGTTCAGTAGGTCACTGCAAAACTTGTGGAGCACATGCACTCATATCTAAATTTTAATTCAAGCCTTACAAGGATGATGTGATTTTGCAGTCTAGCTGCATTTTATCGTCATACCTGTCACTGATTCACAGGATGGTATGCAGGAACCACTGTTTTCAGGACATGTTTGTATTTGTATGTATCACCAGCATCCTGCATTTTTTCATGTGGATTGAAAGAAAGGTCTGTGAGGTCTGCCTGTCATTCGGCCAGTATTATTGGCAGTCACAGGTACTTGGGGAATATTATTCTCTCAGTCCTTACATGCTTCACCCAGCTGTTTCAAAGATTTCAAATGAGAATGAATAAAGCCTTTGTTAAGTCTGTCAAACACCTTCTGTATCTGTCCCTGCAGTCAAAGAGAAGTTGAACTATTTTATACATAAAATTTCAGTCTTTCACAGACTAGAACTTATTTTTTCTGAGAAGAAGCTCTAGATTCAGTCAATTGCTCTCATCAGCTTAACCGGAAAAAGAGTGTATTGCTTGCTTTCCACCTAAAAAAGAAAAAAACAAGACAGAAATTACACACCCTTAAGCATTTCAACTGCAGGTGCCTTTAGCTCAATCTCTCTCCCTCTGTTTTCATTAGAGTGTAAATTGCATTAGCCCTGACAATAATCTTTTCCTTTCCTTTTCATACCTCAGTGTGTAATGCAGCATTTATTGACAAACAGCCAATACCCAGGGAACTCAATTTCTGAGCAAAAAGAAATTCGTTATTACCAATTCTCTGATAAATAAGCATGAAATGATGCATCCCTTTTCTGCTATCATAACTCATTCTTTCATATCTTAATAGTAGAATTAGCTACTTTCACAGATACTTCAGCATGACTTTAAATGAAACCCTTCCTTTTACGAAGGTTTTGGCAGTAGAGCTGGCTTTTTACCCTCACACTTCACGGTGGGAAGATGAAAACCTGAATACATTTAATTCTCCTCTTAGAATAAACAAGGCCAGGGTTCCCCTTCCATTGCCAGATAGTGTGGTACATTATGTTCTTCAAGGTTTGTTTGGTTTCTTCTTTTTTTTTTTTTTTTTTTTTCAAAAAAGGGCTGGAGAACGTAATTGATAGGAACATGTTACAACTCAGTACTCCACTTTGAGAAGATCATTGTCTTTCTTACAGTATGGTCTCTGTGGTAGAGAATGACAGTTCTGGAAAAGGTGAAAGTAGAGGCAGTGCAAAGGGAAATGGATGGGTCTCTGGGCAAGCAACAAGTCCTGCTGAATGATTTCCAATACCAACCAGGGTGGTCTTGTGCTCTGATGTATCATTTGCTCATAATCATTGAATGCTATGCCCTTTTTCTTGTAGACAACACATTTTCCAATTGTGTTTGTAACCCTAGTTTCAGGCATCTGGTGAAACAACTGCTTTTTGTTATTACTTACCGACATGGCAGTCCTTTTAGCTCCTGTGATGGAGGTCTGGGATGTGATGCTGAAAGCCCAAGGACCCAAATCTGAGCCCACTGGTAACTTTACAGAGGACAGGTAGGAGGATCAGGGAAGGTAAAAAGTGGTTGTGGAGGGAGTGATCACCATTTGCTTATGTTCCACAGCTTTTCAGCTTGAGATCTGCAGAGCCCAGACACGCTAGAGGAAGCTAGGGCTTGGATGGCTCAGTTTTTCCCTACAAATTGTCTAGAAAAAAAACACTGCTGTGCAAAGGATAGTTTTCAGTTGAGACAGCAGCTCAATACTGGCTGGATTAGAGAGTTAGGAGACTAGATGGATGAAAAGATAGTTAAGAAATACAAAGCGGTGAGCAACCAGCATAAAAATCTTTCCCTTAAAGAGCTGGAAGGACATTTCTGGAAGTGCTTGGATAGCTTCATCTCTGCTGAGATGAATAAAGTGGTAGAATTTTACAGGAATGCCTTTGCATTTTTATGAGATGTTTCCCTTGGTAATCTACAGGCTGCATCCACCCACTTTGTCACCTTTTCTGCACTGTCCATGGAAACATCAGGGTAGAGCTAGTAACGAAGTATGTGGACCCCAAAAGCCAAATCTTTTTTATTGATAATGTACACAGCTTTATCCTTTGGAGGACTATGGAGGATCCACTGCTAACTTCATCTAACCCTTCTGGTGGGTGGTTTCAATACTGACATATGTTATCTAGCCTGAAAAAAGTTCAACCATCCTAATCTAAGGTAGCATAAGTAAGGCTATTATTTCTTTATAAAATAAGTTGTGAACCTCCCCAAATGACTCTTAGTGAAAATGAAGACCGTTGGAGCTAAAGACATCTGATGCAAAGAACTCCTGTGGAAAGGGATTACGACTGATTGTCAGAAGGGCTATAGGAAATGAGCACAAGCAATCTTGGCTGAGCCACAGTAAGCCCGCCAGCATGTATTTTAATTAGATACTGACTGAGTGCATGAAGCATTACTCTGTAAAATTTCATACCCCAAGCTATCAAGTTTGAAACTGCTGTAGCTGATTGCTGCAATACTTAGGACCGAATTAACATGAATGACTAAAAGGTCCTACAGCTCTCCTGCCTGTAAGAGCTCATATATAATAAGGCAACGCATGCAGCTTTTATTCAGATTCTGGGAGACAGATGTTCATTACAGGGAAGTATTGCCAAAGGTGGCACTAATTAATTGCTGTGAACAAGATGGGTGTCAGAAATCAAATGCTCTCATGTCTGAAGATGATGCTTCTCAGTAAGGATTTAAGCATGTTGGACCAGATCTTCAGTCACTGTAAACTGTCATAAAACTGTGGCAAGGAAGAACAGCTAAGTATATGGCAAGTAATAAAATTTGCAGTGTAATTTATTCTCTCATGAAAGATTGGATGGGATTCATCTCATCTAACTTCAGCTATCTACAATGCAGCTGTTCCCATCTGAACTCACTGCTCTCAGCTCCTTTCGTAGTCAAGGGAAGAAACAGTCAGAACTGGGATGTGAGTCAACAGACTGACTGTAGACATTGCGTTTAGGGTGTTGTGAACTGAGGCTGGACTTCTGTGACTGTATTGATTAGATGTCCACTGACTATAAATGGAGAGTGGATAAACCAGATCATCTGTAGGTACATTATAAATAACAACTTTTATTTGGCCCAGTCCTACCTATAATGGCAGTTTTTCAAGCCAGAAAATTTCCTAGGAACCGATATCTCATTTCCTATGTCCTTTTTTAAAATTTCAGTGTCCTACACTGGACATTTTATGAATGTCTTGCTCAGAGACTGAAATATTAACAGGAAACTCTGCTTAGTATGCAGTCTGTCTGCTTGCATTTATTTCTATTTATCAGCATAATTTCTAGACCTATTGCTTACCAAATGGAGTATTGTACTGCTGCTGACTCTAGTAACTAGCAAAACTGAGGTGACTGAAGAGCAAGAAGTAAAAGAAAAATAACATTATGTGCAAGTCCCCTGTTTCTCTTTCCTAACAGAAGATAAGTCATTTGTTTGACTATCAGCTTCTTGACAGTAAGATTTTTGCAAGCAATTTATATACCAATGCAAATCTTGTGAAAGCAAACTCTATGGTCATATTCAATAACTTCAGGATAAGTTTTATACCTTATGTGAAAGGTATATGTGTCCAATCTGAGAGTCCTAACTCACAGGGATTCCCAATTCTAATTTATTCTGCATGGATACATATGCTTACGTGACCAATATGGCTTCAAGTGGCTAACTTTAGGCACCCAGAAAGGAAAAAATGCAGCAAGCACAATCTAAAATAGAAGGCAGTTATTCCTGGGAAAAGAGCGATGCTTTTCTTCAGGGATGACACAGCACTATTAGGCTAGAGATGAAAAGAGATAAATTATGTTGACAGCTGAATTCTAGGCAAGTGGATGTAGAAAATCCCCATTTTATGCCTTCTTCCACTCTCTAAGCCTGGTTCTCCCATGTGTACCCCCAGTATTACTTCACTGAAATCCACATGGCTACAAAGTGTAAAACTGGAGTATTATTGCTGTGGCTGACAGACAAATATTTGTAAAACTGCTTCTGATTCATTTACCTGCCAACTGCTGAGTCAAATTTTAGAGGTTCCTCCACTAAAGCTGACAGTGTCAGGCAACTATGTAAAGAAATATCATGAACATATTTTGCTTGTTTGTTTGTTTGCTGTGCTGTGAACTCGCAGAGAGCTTGCAACAATTCTTGGGGAAAAAGAAAAAAAGAAGTGATTTTCAAATATTTCACTACAAAAGCTAAATGAGCAGCGTTGTCAGATGATGGCAAGAAATAAAACAGACATTGCATTGGCAAAAGGTTTTTCCAAGGAAATTCCTGACATGCTGAGTGTGGTGATGTGATAACTCCCCACTAGGAAATCCCAAAGTGACTTGGCAGTTCTGGGGCCAGAAATTGCTGACAACTCAGCTACTAAAATAATTGAAACCTCAAAGAATTCAGAGCAGCCTGCTCAAGGGAAGGATCCTCTCAAAACTTCATCTGGTGAAACTGCACTTCAGCAAGGAAGCTTTCAAAGGCAATGAAGAAGCTTTTGAGAAATGACAGACTGAAATGTAGGGAAATCAGTGAAGACCTAATTGAATTACCATGTTCTGGCTGCAGTCACCTGCCATGTGCATACACTCAATCCACAGCAGAGGCTAAGCATCTTAACTTCTCTGTTTCCCTGAGACTTGTGATGGGCTGGGAATATGCAAACTGTGAAAACACGGTTCAGCTGACATGCAGTGCAGGATTCAGTACAAATAAGACACGCTGTATTTAGATGTCTCCATGTGAGCTAGGTGCCTCACCCATTATAGATCTACTCCATACAGCCAGTGGAGCATAGACAGTGAGCCCCAAAGAGCTATCTCTGTTAGACAGAAAACTACTTCTTAGGTTTCATTGGGTTCACTAGATCTCCACTGACTATGATATGAGCTCAGCATTAAAATATGGAGACACCTACATTTATTTTTCTCAGTCCATGAGGGAAGTCCTGTCCATAGTAACCCATTTAAACTGCAGGACTTGATTGGCTGTCTGAGCCTCAGTTCAGAATGAAAGTTACTATAGCATGAAAGGTGATATTGAAAGCTAGAGATGAACAAGTTATTTGAGCCAATTACATACCTTGCAGAAAACAAAAATCTAGACAGATTAATTGAATCAGAAAGATTCAAAGAGAAAGGAAAGATGAGAAGAGGAGAGGAATAAGAGTTATATGAATCTCTTTGCAAACCAGTAAGTCTCTCACTTATATGCTGTATGTTCCCAAAAGTATTGTAATGAGTTGTTCCTATTGAGGTCTTAACAGTAAACTAGAAAATTATTTCAAGTTAAAAGGATTGGAGGTTTGGCCCTCAAGCTTTGTTATTTATTTTTCTTTAAGACTGCTGATATAAAAAAATCATGCCTTGGAGAATGAGCATTGTTTGAAGACATTGCCTGTGAAGTGGGAAAACAAACATAAAATTTAGGAAACAGCACTGAAAACTACATCCTGCAGAAAGGTCTACAACAGAAAAAAGATGAGTCGGATTTAAGCGTAATCAGTGGATTAAAGTTGGATGCAGAAAGTGCGGGTCTCAATCTTCATTTGATTGTCTAATGCCAGATCACTTTCAGCATCAGTGTGGTAAAATACAGGTTAACACTGCAATCTAAATGCAAAATGCAGAATATATTTCTGATAAAGGAGTGAAAGAGAGAGGCTGAATAAGACATTCCTGTCTATTATTTGAAAATCCAAGATTTACTTCCACAGAAGTAACTTGAAAGTTATTTGGAAATAATCAAGTTGTGCTGAGGATCCACCAAAATGTCAGATCTACTTAGAGGGTATCAGCATGGCTTGAACTTCTGAAGCCAAATTAGGTAGTTGCTCTCATGACATATTTTCCTCCCTGCCCTGTTTGTAAAGGGAAACATTTCCTGATAATACATTTAACCACATTTTAAAGTCCCACTGAAGTAATTCCAACCGTGGCACAGGTTTATAGAGGTCTCAGTGCTTAGATAAGTATGGATGGGTCAAAGTAAGTGCAACTAAGGATTTCCTCAACTGGAATCTGTATTGTTATTTGTGTAATCAGTAGTTCCTCTTTCTCCTTCATGTGATCCATGCAAAAAGGAGTAGCTTATCCTTCCAGTGAAGCACAGGAATAATTTCCTGGATAACCAAGGAAACCATGGAAGGAAGACACCTTGAGACTTGAAATACAAAGATAGCTATATCAATAAGTACATGTCACAGATCTCTGGATGATGGAAGTATCACTCTATGTTTGCCCTGTCCTTGTAATCATCTCTCTGCAGTAGGTACTGGTCTGACTATCTTTTTAAGCCTCTTCCTGGCAGGTCAAACTACCCTCCCATCACATATGATATGGACCAGCGGGGAGTGCATTGACGTAGGTACTTTTTCACCCAGAGAAAGGTGAAGGAAAAAGTGTTGTCCTGCAGTCAATACCCCTAGATTTTTGCATGAGATGTCTGCCAGGCACTGATGTCTACAGCCCCTTCCACAGGACAAAGACAGAACAGCACTAGTAACAGCAATGATTTAATGACAGTTGTGGTCTGTGATAGGATCTTCTCCATCTCCTTGCCCCAGGGTGAGATACCTGATCTTAAAACCTTGCTGGGATGTATTGCCTTTGTTTTCCCTTGGAGAGGGTCCTGGGCTGAGAGGAGGCTCCATGCCTGCTGGTTTGAACAGGAAATTTGTCTCTGAAACTGCTTTGTCAGGGAACTTCGGGATCCCCTCAGACCAATGGTGTCCAGGCTGCCAGTTGATCTTCACAGCCTGCCTGTCAGCTGGAGCAAGGCACCTGGAAGTCTGACTGCAAGGCACCCAGACCGGCATCTCCTGATGTGGCAGCTTTGCTCTCCCCCAGCCAGCTCGGGAAAGAGGAGCATCTGGCAGTGCCTGCAGCCACCAGAACAATTCGCCCAGCCCATATGGGCTTGGTGCTACCTTAGGTTTGTGGGACTCTAGGGAAGCGATGAGCTGATTGCATTGCCTTGGCAATAGGATGTGCAAAACACTAAGCTGGGGATACTGTCACAAGGAAAAGCCCTGTGTTATTCCATGAGAATACTGTGTCCACATGAGTTCCACGGTACAGAAAGCCAGAAAATCTATTTAATGCCAAAGGGGTGATGATGCTTCCACCTCATTTTCCTCTTCTCCCCCCAGTCCCAAGGTTTATACTACACCCCAGAGACTCACTATTAGGAGCCATTTCAAACAATGGAACTTTCTTTAAATATCACCATTTTCTCCTCCATCCTACTTAGATTCCTCACTCAAGTGTAATTGCAAGTACTAGCTTGCTGAAGGGGAAGAAACTAAATGCCTTTACTTTGTCAGAGTGAATTCTGTTATACTGAGCTGTGCTCGTTACCAACTCTGCCCACCATTATTTCAGGAAATCATTACATTCATTATTAATAAGAGCCCTCCAGCTAACTTTCCAACCTTGCAGACATTATTCTGGTTTCAAATGTCATCATGTGCTCTTTTCCCTATGGCATTCACTCATTCTGCAAGAAGCAGGGGAGACTCCTCCCATTCTTTTTCCCAGCCTGACCTTTTTCAGATCTGGCATACCTAGATCAATTCACCTGCCTCTTTGAAACAGAGCTGAAACTGATGCAGTCAAAAGGAGACAGGGCAGTACAACACTTTCAGAGATTTGTAGCTGTTCTGAGCTGTCACAACATCCCTGGAAGGAGTTTAACTTTATTAATTTAGGGGATGAATAAAACATCCGATACATACTTAAAAATGGATCCACTCAGATCCTGCACAAGAGACCTAAAACCTATCTGAGGTCCTGAATGGGGACCCAGTCTGTCCACCGTCCCCAAAAGCCTTATTGCAAATGATTGCATCATTTGATTGCTGACAATAGGAGTAAAACCTGCATTTTGCACTGAGTATAGAGAAAGACTAGATAGAGGTTGAGGCTAGGGTCAGCAGCTGAACCCAGGCTCTTGGGATGTTTTGATCCACTAGCAAAAAGTCTAGCAAAAAGTGCAAGCACCACTCTGCATGCAACCATATGTCTGTGATCACCACATACTCATCTCTTCCTGATGCCAGAGCTTTTTCAGTCCAGGCTCAACTTCAAGAGGAGATACAGAGTGTGCTCATTCAAGATACTCATAGGACAGATGCAGCAGCTGGAGCTCAGCCCCAATAAACTGACCTATTGCTTAAGACACACAGTGTCCCACTTTGCAGATGAGCACTCCAATCGTGTCATCCCTGCCATCGCTCTGCTGGTAACACATCCATGAGGGCTCTGTATCTCACCTGGAAGTACATATTTGATACTTTTTGTTGGTTCCTCTTACTCTATCTGAAACACATCTCATCCCTCTGAAAGGTCATCCAATATTTCAGAGAGACAAAGTTGGTACCTGTTTCAGTCTGATTCCACCCTTTGTGTACTTATGTCTTGTGTGATGTTTGTGCTTATTATTAAAACTGTTTATCAAGTTACTTAGTTGTATTGTAGAAACTCCTCAAGATTCCAGACACGGCAAGGTCCTTACTGTGTTAGATGTTACACCAAGAGCTGGCCATGCCCTTCCTCTAGTGAGGATGCTTTCTGTACGGTTTCACCACTGAGAGAAGTGGGAATACTTGCAGGCTTAGAGTTGAAGATATGACTAAGTCGTTTCAGGAGCTTTAAAAAGAAAAAAACCACACCACCAAACAAGCAAGGGGGAATCATCCTTGTATGGGCATGGTTGCAAGCAATATCTGAAAGTCATTTGGGCAAGAACTGAACAATTGGATCCATGCCATGATCCCATATGGAGACTCGCTCCATCCAGCTGATCAAACTTGTCACGTTCTTCTCCTGCATTCCTGAATCTCTGCGTATTGATCTCATGGGTCTTAGTCTGTTTCCTAAAAGAACAAGGTTTATGTTTCCTATGCCATATCCACATGCATGAGTGTGTATGTATTTCTGTGCCTGTGTATGTCTCTCTGTCTCCATTTTAACTCTGACCAATTTCACCCATAAAGCCAGACAGTGTGATGAATAATCCTTAAAGTTTTGTAAAAGGAGAAGACTGAGAGAAGAGTCCCCAGGCGCACCATGACTGAAGAAAAAGCTGCAACGTGAGCTCAGCCCTTAAAGAATACAAGGGGATCTGAAGGGGAGTGACCTTATAAGCAACCCAGTCAACGGAAAGCTTTGGTTGGACTTTACAATCAGCTATAAGAGGAAAAGCCCTGGAAAAGAGACTGAGGGAATGATTTGTTTAATCCTTAGATAGTCACAATTTGGGGTTGTTTTGTTCTGTTTCAATACAGCATTTAACATTATGAGGCTCCGGCTCTGGACAGCGCAATAAACACAGATCAATCATAACAGAAAGCCATGGAGAGGCATGCTGGAAAACCTTTCTGGTTTCAGGGCAGTTGACCTATGTCTGTGCACATGCAGCTTCAGGCTTCCTTTACCAATTCTCATGAGTTCACGTAATCCTGTTGCGTGAGTTTCCAGTCCTGGAGGTGGATGTTTAAATGCAATAAAAAATGGTGCTGGATTTATTCCTCCTTTTGCATTTTCATGAAAGCATTCATATTAATTGGAAGAATGCAACTTTGGGTTATGGTTTTGTTTTCTTTTAATAATGAAAGGAAACAAATGTTGGTGTGCAACTGACAGGGGAGGAAAAACTAGGCAAGCTTAAATATTTAAATGCATTCAAACCGTTGAATAACTGGAGGAAAAAAGAAAATAATGCTGCTTTTTGAAAACTTTTGCTGGTGTGTTAGGAAGATTCCAGGTCTACTAGTGTATATAAGTGCCCATCTCCTTGCTGTGATACTCACGCTGTATTAAGTGGGATTCCTGCATGGGATTAGGCTTGTAAACCCTAATTTAATGTGTTTTAGAGAGGGTGGGAAGCTGTTGTTTTATGGCTTTCTGAGCAAATGACAAAAGGCAAAATAATTCAGCAAGGCCCCAAAGAAAGACGTTCAGGTACTTCTGCTTCTAAGTAAGGCTTGCTAAGCTTTCGCAAACCCTGCGAATTTGTTGGGACTCTTTCCTCTGTGCCACCATGACCTTTATGCCAATTTATTTTGATTTTAAAAAAAGCCAAGGAGGGTGGTCGAAAGGCAGTGTCTCAGGGAGGAAAAGGCACCATCTCCCTGAAAGGAGACCATTGCAACAGGTGACTAGGGCAGGCTTTGCCCATCAGAGGTGATGGGCAGTGTATGATACTGCTCCATGAGGAAATCCAGCAGCTGGGCTGGAAAGGAGCAGGTCATATCTGCTCCTACTCCAGAATTGTGACTGAGGCTTGTGTGCCTCAGGACACGGCTGGGCTTTTGGGGACAGTGCCAGCTGCAGCTGTGGGCAGGTACTGACTGTGATTCACAACACAGCTGGCTGTTCTCTGGAAAGATGGAATGGTGCAGAGGAGAAAAAAATCTTATTAGGCTCATTGCTGGCACTGGGAAGACCAGGGCTTGGCCTGATGCCCACAGTCTAACAATACCACAAACGCATCCATTGTATGGAGAGTCCTAGCTGGATGCAAAAGGCAGGGAGTAATTAGTCTCTGTTAGGCCCAGGAACTTACTTATGGGCCCCAAAAGGATCGGGCTTCCAAATCTGTAAGACTCCAATTCCTTTAGCACCAACAGCCACCCTAGGGCAGTAGAGGAGAAGGCCAGGAGCCCCCTGGGCAAGTGTGTCAGCGTGCATATGGCATGAAGATATGGGGTGACCTTGTTTTGCCTTTGCTTGCATAGGGGTCCAGTCTGGCAAGTATCCATAGATGGGAAGAGCAGGACAAATGTCTCTTGTTTCAGAGACCAAGTGCACAAGAAACAGCCACACAGGCTGCTTTTCGGCTGCCTGGCTAGGAGGATGTACATTCCCAGCTGAGACATGCCGTTGGGGAGTCTTACAAGGCTTGGTGCTGGGGAAGAAAAGGCTTCCCGTTGCAGCTGGGGAATAGCACAGGGGATGCTCCACAGGCTTGCAGATTTGGGGGAAGGTGCGCTGGTGAATTTGGTGACCAACAGGCTGGAACTCTTTTGCCCCTGGGGTACCCAGCAAGCCTGGAGAATTGCTCCTCATTATCTTGGAGGTGGAGGTCCTCATTGCACCTAGTAACGTTGCATCTAGGTGGGTGTCCCCTTACTCCTGGAGAATTGGCAGGTGGTTCTCCCTGCACACACAGTGTCAGGGAGGATTCCCCCTCCCTTCTCAAGGCTTGTAGGGGGTCCACAATACACTTTGTGCCTGGGCAGTGGGGGAAACCCATTGCTCCTGAATATTTATGGGTAATGGTGTTAACATTGCACCTAATGCCTGGTGGGAGAGGGTGGTGGTGAAGGGATTCTTATTGCTCCTGAAGGATTGGGGGGGGGGGGGGGGGTGCAGTGCACCTAATTTTGGAAAGGTGTACACATTGCACCTAGTGCCTGGGCAGGGAGAATCCTCTTGTTCCTGGAAACTCTGAGGTAGAGAAATTCCCAATATATCGGGGGGGGGGGGGGGAGGATCCCCGCTATTTCTGGAGGCTTGTGCGGCAAGCGTCCCCCTTGCACCCAGTGCTTGGGGGAAAGGGATCTCCATTGCACTTAGTGCTCGGGGAGTAGGTTCCCCCATTGCTTCTGGAGGGCTGTGGGCAGTGAAATCCCTATTGTACCCAATGCCTGGTGGAGGGGGGGAAACCCCTCTCGGGTTCAGTGGAGGGGGAGAGGAAGGTCCCCCTCGCTCCTGGAGGCTCGGAGGGTCGCGGTCCCCCGGGGAGCCCCCAGCCGCCTCCATCCCCGAGGCATCCTGGGCGGAGGGCGGGCTTGGCTCCCCCGCCCGGCTCCCTCCCTCCCTCCCTCCCGGGGGTTTGCCCTGGGACGCGCCGGCGGCGCTGGGGCTGGCTCCTCGGCGGCGGGCGGGCAGGGGTCAAGGGCAGCGACCGGGCTGGGGGAGATGGCAGCGCCGGTGCAGCGCAGGGGCTCCGGCTGAGCGGGCAGCGCCAGCCCCGGGGAGACCCCCCGCTCACCTCCCCGCCTCCACCCCGGCCCCGCCGGCCACATGGCGGGGCGGGCTCCGCAGCACAGCCTCCCGGCGGCGGCGGCCGCCGCGCTCCTGCTCTTGCCCGTAAGTGCCGAGGCCGGGGAAAGGGATGGCGCGGGGGCAGGGAGGGAGGGAGGGCGGGGGACGCCCCGCCGCCGCGGGGAGCCCACTCGGTCTGTGAGGGAAGCGGGGGGCTGTGCCCCGGCCCTCGCAGGTCCCGCCCGCCGCCGGGGGTGTTGAGGGATCCGTCCCGGTGGCCGTTACCCGCTCCCTCACAGATGCCGCCCCTTTCCCGGGCTCTGACAGACCCCGTCCGGGCGGTGCTTGACGGCTCCCTCACAGTTCCCGCCCGACCCCGGGCTCTGAGAGACCCCGTCCGGGCGGCGGTTACCGCTCCCTCACAGTTCCCGCCCGACCCCGGGCACTGAGAGCGCCCGTTTGGGGACCATTACCCGCTCCCTCACAGTTCCCGCCCGACCCCGGGCACTGAGAGCCCCCGTTTGGGGACCATTACCCGCTCCCTCACAGTTCCCGCCCGACCCCGGGCACTGAGAGCGCCCGTTTGGGGACCATTACCTGCTCCCTCACGGGTCCCGCCCGTCTCCAGGCGCTGAAACACCCTCTCCCCGTGGCCGCTCGCCTCAGGGTCCCCTCAGAGTCCCTGGGCTGAACCATGGCCCTTCTTGCTGCCCCCTTCTCTGTGAAAGTCACGTCCCTGACCCCTTTCCTTGCCAGAAAAGGCCCAGCACAGGGACCCCGCTGGCGTCGCAACCCCCTGCCCCAGAGGAAAGGGGTTTTCCTGCCAGCGGGTGGCCCTGGCTGGTGCCCGTGGTCCCCACCATCTCGCCCTGGTGCCTCTCCTCGCAGCACGTGCTCAGCATCCGTCGCTCTTTCCCCACAGGGATCGGCAAACAGGGGTGGCGAAGGGCAGGGCTCAGCTCGTGCGTCCGTCCGAGTGTTTGCTCTGAGTTTCTGTGGAGTCAAATGTAAGGGAGGCTTTTCCTCGTGGTCCTTCTTCATCACAGGCTTCCTGCTGGGTGATGCTGGGATGAGGTGGAGATAAGCTTGGCCTGTGTCAGACCGGACTTAAAACAGCTTTCCCAGCCCACACGCCTAAGTCAGGCTGACTTCTTTGGTGGCTTGTTTGTTTTAAGTGATAGTTTTAAGTGTGGTAAGTGATATTTGCAAAACTATTGTGAGAGGTTAAGCAGGAGGTACGTTGATCTTGCGCAGAATTTGTAAAGGCTCTTCCCGCAAAATTAAAACGTGGCAGTGATCCTTCTGGACTGTAGTGTAATTGGCCCACCTTTAACATTTCCTTAGATAAAGAAAGAAAATCTATTTCCTTATGTTCTGTCTTTTTTTTTTCTCTCTGTCTAATTTACAAAGAAAGATAGAGGGAAGCCAGGTCAGGAAAAGCAACAGGCTCCAAAGGCAAGCAACAATTTAATCTTAAAAGCTTTGCAGAGCTTTCTTAGAAGAGAGACAATATTTTCTCAGCTCCGCCAATGTCTTTTTTCCCCAGTCAGAGATCAGTGCACATGGGATCAGGGTGCCATGGGTCTACACACTTGCTGTTTTCAACTCCAAACCCATTCTTCCTAATCTTTGTTTCTTAGTCCTTCTTCTCTTCCAGGCTCTGTTTTCCCTTATTGATTTCTTTTGGTCCATAAAAATATCTCAGCTTATGTTTAGAGAGGGGGACTTCTTGCCAGTGAGGTTATCAAAAGTACCCAGGTACTGAGAGCTGCCCAATTCTTTTTCAGTTAATCAAAAAATGTCATGTGCTTCCTGTGTAGATGTAATCTATGGACAGTTTTCCCATTCCCCTGTAACTTTGCATTTGAATTATTTAAGTAAATTTTGGTAGTTACATTGCTGCTGTAAAAACAAAACAGCTGCATTGAAATTAAAAAAAAAAAGAAAAAAAAAGTAGCACAGATTAAGAATCAAAGTGTCAGGTTTCCATAAAATGCATTGAGTCTGAGAGAAATGTGTACTTTGAGTGTATTCTGAGTGCGCTTATATAGAAGAGCTTGTTTGGATATCGCATGCTTGCATCTGATAGAGACTTATGTGTACGCCTGTGCGGTATGTGGAAGTAACGTGTTGGAAGACAATCTTCAGCCTCGTATATAGAACAGCTCTTGTTGCTCCAGTTGTAGCAAAAGCAGAGCTTTTACTGTTCTTTTGCGGTGTGTTTTCATCTGTGAATGTTGTTGGTAAATCTGTATCTCTGCTTTACAGCCGGATGAAACTTTGCACCAAGAAGCTCAAGAGCAATGTTTTAAAACTTTGGATCAAATCCAAAGCTCTTAAGTTCCTGTTTAACTTGAAAGTACTTGAAAGTTGACTCGAAGTCAATGGCTCTGTTCACATTCCTGGATTTGAGAAAAGGCATAGCTCCTTATGGGAGCAGGCCTTTACGCGATTGAGGAAGCTTAAGTTTTCCAGCAGCTGAGCAATTGTGTCTTATGGGAGCTGCAGGTTTGCAACACTTATGAAATGAGGCAACTTTCTAGTACAGAATTAGATCTGCCATGTGAAAATCCTGGTGCAGATGACCTGTCAGATTTCACAGGGCTGGTCAGCAAAACGGTGAAGACTTGCAACAGCAGGATCTGAGATTTATGTTCTCTTAGAGGGTTTCTGTACATATGATACACTGGAAAATGGATTTACTTGCATGTGTAAAACAAACAAACGATAAAACAAAGGCAAATGAATCTTTTGACATTTTGATATACAGTCCTTGCTGAGTTCACGTAATTTGGAGGAGGGAGGATTATTCATCAAAAACAAAAGCAAAGCTTGCTATAATTCGTATGCTCTCCTGAAGCTGTTAAAACAGCCAGAGCAGTTTAAGTATATCAGCCAGTGGTGACAAGTTAAGTAATATTCCTGGTCTGAGACTGCCAAAATTCAGTCCTACTGTGAATTAATGCAGCATAAACATTTCATCATGAGAAGCCTTTCCTGGTGTAGTATGTTGGCAGGGTTTAAATCTGTAGCCATCTTGTGGTAATTAGTGGATATTTGAAGGAGGTAGTTGTATGCAAGGAAGAATGGCTGACGTTGGCTGACTGGTAGTTTTGCCACAAAACATTTCAGTGATACTCATAGCTGCCCTTAGCTAGAAAGAAAGCTGCCTTTAGCTTTTGTTCATATAAGGCATCTGCTTACATATTGTTCTGTGAAGAGCGGAGGAGAAATAATGATTAAGTCCTCTAAATTCTGTGGCCTTCATACTGCAAAGCAGAGCAATGGTGCCTGCCCTGCTTCTCGCATGCCTCTGCTGAAGCTGGTGGAGGACGACAGTGCAGGGATCTCATTGCAGAGTGTGCACTATCAGGTGCATGCTTGTTTCATTTCAGTCTCACAGGTTATATCTCTACTAGTACATTAAGATTGCCAGGACAGCTCTTCAGCCTTCAGGCCAAATGCCAGAGAGTGCCTTGTGCCCGTGCTGTTAAGCTCCTTCAGCTTCTAAAATGGGGAGACTGTGTGCAAACTGCCCATTGAGAATGGTCCATGGTGCAGCCTAACTCCCAGATCATTCCCGGGAGGGAAGTGTTTGAGATACCGCGAGATTGCCTGGGGCAAAAATGTGGCCAGGAACCATTCTAAAAATTTAACAGTATAAATGATTAAGTACTTAAACCAGACTTTTGCACTGTTTGATTTATTAGCTTAGATGGGGTATGCTGTACTCGCATTGCTTAGGGCTCTCAATGAGTGCCTGAGGGAGGCATTTTCCTCTAAGGCAAACTCTTCATTGCTTTGAATTGAGCGATCAGCTTTCTTTGTGTTAAGAGATTACTGTGGGATCCTGCTGGTGGTGTGATGATCTGAGAGATTCACAATGAGAAAACCAGGGTAGTGAATGATACCAACTTTTTAAGGAAGTGTGTTTCTGCTTTCTTTTTATTTTCATTTTGCCCTATATATTGTTAAACCAAATATTTTAAAAATACTATATTAGAACAAACATTTGCACATTTCTGGATTTTTTTAATAGTTCTGCAGATTTTATTTTTTTGGGAAGGGGGGGAGGTGAGCAAATAGGGGTAGTAAAAACAGGCTATGTGCGCTGCTGAATCTGATCCTTTTTAGTTTATGTTACTTTCAAGTTTGCAGCACTTGCAAATCCAACAAGGAGGCTTTGGGGAAAAGCTGGTTTACTTTAGATTAAAATTTTATCCAGTAAATTACATTTTTGCAGGAATTTACTTTTCACTCTGTGTCTATAAATTGAAACAGATAGATCAAATCTTGCTAATGTACATATCCTTCTTTCTTTTAACCTACACCAGTTTTAATCCCAAATGTAGTCTGTTCTCTCTTAAAGTGCAAACATTAATTCTTGGATGTAAAGCTGGAGCTGTCCAGCGAGCCACAAGGCACCTCCTTGCCTCCTGTAGATATGCAATGACATGTAGCAAAGTACTGCATAAATACTGTCTTTGCTTCCTTATCTTTCCATTCATAACAACCAGCTTTGACAACTAAACACTTCCTGCTGGCTTGCTTTAACAAACTATTTCTTTATACAGAATTACTTTCTTTTACTGCTCATCCTTTTTTTAATCTTAATAGATTTGAAAATAGCTGTATTTGATTTGAGCTGGTGAGTGTTGGGTAAAGACCTTCATGCATTCTATTTTTTGTCTCTGAAAAGTTTGATAAATTTTGCTGTGGCCCTTATTACAAGAGAAGACAAACAGAAACTAGTAATTTACCATTGTGATCAGAGTCAGGTAACAAGTACTGTCCTTCAGATAAAGAGCTGCTTGAATTTCATCAATCATATCCAAATGTATGAAAATTTCAGTTCCAGTTTCTGGTGCCAGTGTGGGGATGATTGTTAGATGCTTCCTGCAATGCTCTGATATATAGCATGTCATGCTTTTGTAAGTACTGATCAGTTCTCTGGGTCTGGGATCATTTGGATTGGCTCTCACAAGCAGAAGTTCTGCCGGCTCTGCATCATCTTGACAAAGGCTGTGCTGTTTGGGAAGTGCTGTGGCGGTGACAGTGGCATTCTGAGAAAGCCAGTTTGCAGAGATGGGTTTCGACATCCTATCCTGACCTCTGGCTCTTGAGTACCTCATTGCTGTGCAAGCAAGCCCACGTTGAGAGTCAGGTGCTGGGAGCGTGCTGCTCCTGCCCATGCATGTCTTGTTCCCCAGATTGACAGCTCTATTGTGGAACTAAATGGGTGGAGAACTTGGAAGCTGTCCTTCTCTGGGAATGATCAATTAAACGGCATGTGTTTGTACAGAGACGCAGCTTGTTTTCACTAAATAAGAAAGAAAATCCATTTGGTATTTCAAGAGCTGAAAAGTACTTCTTCAACAGAGCTGTAAGAAAGTGAAACTAATTAAAGCTCTGTAAACTTTTGTGTAATCCTGGCTGAATAACTATCCACTCTGGGTTGTGTATGCCATGCCGGGAAAGTAAATAGTGAGCAATGCAGATGGAGATTAAAATACATTAGCTGTCCTCACTGCAATGCTAAACCCTTGCCCTGGTAATAGTAGCTGAAGTGCCAGAGAACTGGAAAGGAGCCACCTGCCTCCAAGGGCTATGGGATAATCTCTCTTGCTGTTACCCAGGTTCCTGGGACGTGGGAGGCTTTCTGAGTGCTGTTATCTCTGCGCTGCCTTAGGTTTTGGAGTGCTGTGCTCTAGCAGGGGTGGCTTTTCCAGTGGAAAGGAAGGAGGAAAGAAGGTGAAAGTGAATAAAAGGAAGTGTGCTGAAGAGTCCGAACAGGTTGCCTGCAGGGCTGCCAGGCAGGCTCTGCTAGCAGGCGTCTCGGTACACGCACTAAAGTATCAATTCCCTTTGAGTGGCAGTAGCAGACTCCCACAGCCCAGACATAGCTTGGGTTTCAGGAGACTCATGCCAGCAGAAGCAGAGAGATGGCCTGTGAGCCAGCACCAGTGGCTGTACTTTGTAGCGTGACCATTACAGGCGTAACCTTTCTGCTTGCTCGGTTCCAGTCCGCAGGGCTACTTAGAGGAACGCTGTGCTCCTGCTGTTGCCTTGTTTTGAGGGCGAGGATGTCCAGGGACCAGTCTGCTCCTTCTGTTGTTGATTGATTCTTTCAAAGCAGAGAGGAAGGCCAGTGTTATCCCTCTGGCTGGCAAGAATGATGTCTCAGAGCACATCACAGGATTTTGGCTAGGTGAGCTCCAAATCAGATGGAGTAAGGATCTTTCCTCATCCTGCCTCATGTCCTGTCTGCTGGGAGATCAGCTATTTAGTCCACCTTGAACTTGAGAGACCTTCCTAGGTGTAACAAACCCCTACTTTCCCAAAACAAGTGTCTTTTTATGAAAATTTTCTTGCCAGACTTAAAGTATTTCTCTCTTTTGGACAGAATAAAAAAAATTCAAAGAAAATTCTATCTTTAAATATAAAAATAATTTAAAAATACCTTTTCATAGTACTTTGGTATAATATTTTAATTATGATTGTGTGAACAGAGTCCAAAATATTAGAAACATGAGTGAAAAGAACCCTCAAAGCCTCTAGATTGCTGATTATTGTTCAAGATACAGTCTGTAAACTGTTAATTACAGCATTGCCAATAGAAAGGGTTTGGGAGTAAATCTTATCTATTATTCTTTTTACCATAGGGCTATATGTCCTAGAATCAAGGAAGAAAAAACAATTTATGCTGGAAGGGACTGCTAGAGGTGTCTTGTCCAGCCTCCTTCTCTAAGCAGGGCTAATTCCAAAACCAGATCATGTTACTCAGGGCCTCTTCCAGTTCAGCTGTGAAAATCTGCAAAGATGGAGATTTCACAACATCTCTGAACCTCTTTTCACAACGTCTCTGAACCTCTTTTCCAATGCTCAGCTGTTGTCATGGTGCATAATTTTTTCTTTATGTCCTGTGAGATTTTCCCTTGCTGCAACTTGGGAACGATGCCTGCCTCTTGTCCTTTTTCTGTCAGCTTCTGAGAAGAGTCTGACTCCTCTGTAATTCCCCTTCAGGTAGTGAAAGACTGTTGGTAGACGTTCTCTTGTTCCAGTCTTGGAGTTAAGTTTCACTGTGATATGTGCTTTTCACATACTAAAGGTGAGCTTCAGCCCAAAAGTTAGCAGTTTAAGGAAGAAGCAATGGATGGAGAGAAAGAAAATTAAGAATGAGCCAGTGAGGTGGCACTGGTAATCAGCAGTGAACTGTCATGAAGTCTTGGGTCAAAGGAACATTTTATGGATGAATGATCTTTGCAGAGACTATTCAGGTAGGTAAGAGTTTGCCTGGGAGAGGTAGCTGAGATATTGGTGTTCATTTGGGCAAACGTGACTTTTAAACTTGAGCTACTCTGGATTCCCTGTGTGTTTTGTCTCCAGTGCGTAAGTCATGTCATCCTAAAGTGCATCTTTAAAGCAGAAGTGATGGATTGTTCCTTGATAGTGCTTCCTTCTTCCTTCCTCCCTAATAAGAGCCTAAAGTAATGCCTTCTGAAATAAGTGAGTGAGGTGAATCACATTTGAGCTGCTGAGGGGGTTCATAGTAATGTGAATTGGTTGGAAAGAGTGGGGAAGAATTAGTCACGGGTTTGGTGTGAAGACCTACGAAAAGGGCAGACATGAAGGCAGGAGTGCTGTGAAGGGCTTGCTCCCCTTCCAGATTCTGAATATGATGTACAGAGATATGGGGAATGAAGAGCAAAACTCTTTAAGGATGTGAAATTGAAAAGTCATTCCATTAAACAATTCTATTTGAAGTAAACTGTAGCCTGTGATTCAAATGTTATTTTGCTCCTTTTTAATATCTTACGTTGCTCTGGAAGGACGTGGAGGCTTGGTTGGACAACTTCAGCTCATGGGTGGCCTTAAACAGTTTTGCTTTGTATGCTGTGACTCAGAAAACCACTTAGCACATGCATGGTTTTCAGTGGATGAAGAACCTCCCCTCTACACCCTTATTCAGCAGAGCACGTAGGCAGATGCTTAATGAAGGCAGATCTCCAAGTTTCAAAGACAACAGTGAAGTTCAGTGGTGAGCTTAGTGTAGCAGATGTTTGAGTTTTTTAAACTTATTTCTGAATAAAGTTGAATTTAATTTCATGCTTAGAACTGCCTGGGTTTAGCTGCTTTATTGAACTGAGGTCCTACTTCCCATTCCATGCAGAATTACATTCTCTTTCTCCAGACTTCCTGGAAGAGCTGCAGAATACATGCTGGCCTCTAAGATCATAGAGCAATGTCTCCTGGATCATTTGGGGTTCACTAGCTAGTAGCACTGTTTTATCTAGCTGCTTGGATTAACTTAGAGACAAGTAATGACAGGGAGTTGAAAGAGCTGAAGGATGATTCGAAAAGGAGACTGTTTTTCTTGAACTGTGCTAGCAGTCTTTCCTTTTACTGTAACCTTAGCTGGCTCAGGTTTCAGGTTGCAGGTTCCTGTGAAAACTTGTATTTAGACCTTCTATCACAAATGGAAATTATTTTTCTGGTGAACCAGAGCCAAACGATTGTATACTGCCAAATGCCACTGCACTAGCAAAGTTAAGTTACTGAGTTGAGAAAGGCCAAAGATATCTTGAAGCAGAGGACTGACCTTTTTGGTTCTTCAACAAGCAAAGTATTTCCACTGTGCTGGCCCTCTTAGCACTGTCCTTTGATAAGCATCTCTTGTGCATATATCTTGTGTACAAAGTAACCGCATGACAGTGAATATAAATCCATCCTGGCCACAGAAAAGACTACCTTCTCTTCCTCTCCTAGGCTGTTCTCTTGTTTTCCTTCTTAAGTAGCATTCTTCGCTCTCCTGGTTGTGCATATTCCTTCAGGTGATTTGTAGTCAGCAAATATTTTGGCTCTCCTTATTCTCTCCCATGTATTGCCATCTCTTGTTGGAGAGAAAGAGTTTCTCAGATGAATGTTGGCATTTCTTATAAGTTCATTCCACTGAATACCTGGTGTTTTTCCCAAAGCATCTGTTTTCACACACAAGTACTGATGATGGCAGGAACCCCTGCCATCACTTGCCAGATGCCTCCCTGCCCTGGAAACTCCCTAGCTGTATTTGAACAGAATATGGGTTTTGTCAAGGAGGTGTGGGATTTGCTTTGATTTTGCTGCATTGAGCTCTTTCACTGATTATATTTTCATGGTTAAGTTAGATGCATGTGTTTCCCTAAACTGAGCTTCTGTGGACACAAAACAGTGTGTTTTTGCGTTTAATTGGACTGCTGCTCTGAGACAGTCCTTCCCAAATGTTTAGGTGAACACTTGATCTCATGGTAGAAATGGTGCATTTGGAAAGCTTAACTTGATAAGATTACCTTTGAGCGAGGAGTATTTCTCAAATTAACTTATTGGAATTGTCTAATTAAAGAACGAAAAATTAAATACAGGTTTTCTTTTTTTTTTTTTTTTTTTTTTTTTAGTTCTGGGGCAAAACTACGAAGTAGCAGCTTTCTGTGTGCTGAAGGCAATTTCACTGCACTGTTGATGTTGAAGCAAGGTAGAACTTAAGGCCTCAGCACTCCCAGATGTTTTACAGAAAACCCTGTGAGGAGGTGCAGCTGGAGTCTTAACAGCAGTGCAACTTCACAGAAATGAAGGGTAGGCATAAGCATCCTCCTAACATGATCCATGCCATTACCATAGATGTCTACTCAGGAGGGGAAAGTGCTTTGCCTTTATAAGGAGCACAGATGGCTAGTTTATTCTCTAGTTTAGACTGAGACTTCATTTTTATGTGGCAATGGAGACATGAGATGGATCCTTCTCTTGTCAGCTGTGGACTGAACACATGTTTTGTGGTTGATAACTACAAAATTGTTTGGTGTTGGAAGGTCACTTCATCATGCTCAGTAAAAGAAAGAAAACAGTAGTACTCCAGATAATTTTATAAGGTGGTTATATGGTCCTGACTTCTGTAGCCATCACCTCTAAAAATGTTTTTACCTATCCTTTTGTATTTAATGTCTAAAGAAAATTTAGAAAGGATCCATCTAAGTTACTCGGTCCTTATAGTGGGTGAGACCCAGATAATGCAGTCAGTAGAAGTCAGCAACTAATTCATTTCAACTTAAAGATTTAAAATATGGCAGATGAACTGCACCTGAAAAATTCCTACTTCTCTTCCTGAATTACAAAGGAGTCCCTGGGTGATCAGCTCAGCTGTTGCTCTCTCTATTTTGAAGTCTGAGCTAGTTGAGATAAATCCCACTGCTTTTCTGTGAGTGGCTTTCTGATGAGATGGTGTTACAGTTCCACTGCATGGATTTCTCTAGGACCTTGTAAGTACTAGATACTACATTTTTTTAAAAGGGAGAGGTTTTGCTCTGTTACTTTGAGACTATGTCTCAGATGTCAGCACCTCTGCTTTTGTTCAGCATGCCACCAGCAGGTGTTTTACAGGGAGGCATAACAGCTTTTTCTAAAAAGGTGGCTTTTATTAGACAACTAGGATATGGTATCTGGGAATTCTAATATGTGAGAATTGGAAAGCAGAGCGTATGCATCTGTCCACGTTTGGCAGCATTTGCTGCCTCCAGCTTACCTTCTCCATCTTGGCAACAAATGTTGCACTGTCATGTGTCATCCTGTTCCACTTCAACTCTTTTCCTTCAGTTTTCAGTCATGCTGACTTCATCCACTCTGGTGCTTCTTATTGCTAGATATTTAAACTCACAAGATGCTGTCCATTGTATCTCTGTGGTAGCCCCATGCCTATGTTGACAGTTTTGGATCCTATTCGTAGCTTTGGGGGCTTGTTTATATTACTGTAGCCATTTCTTACATGTTTGAGAGAAGAAAACCTCTCCAGTGCAGGTGAATTACAGTACCGGTGTTCATTTGTTTTATATATATATATATATATATCTCACTACTTAGTAGAACACAATAATCTTTCAAACCAGGACTCTGTGTTTATTGTTTTTAAAGTTAAGTTACAAGTCCTCTCCAATCTGCATGAAGCAACCACAAATTCTGGTAGGAACTGAGAGGAGGCAACACTATGATGGGTCAGATATTCTTCTATGCCCAGAGCTCTCCATATAGATCCATTGGGGCATGTTACATATATCATATAATGTTGCATATGTATTTTTATGACTTCATGTTAGGAATTTATGAGAGTACTTGTGTGACAAAGAACAAATTCTGCATAAATAGATGTTTGCAAGATTGGAGCCTTTCCATTTGCAGAGGAGCAGACACTACTATTGGTGTCTTGCAACTTCGAACAACGTAAGGTAGCAATATGTTACTCTCTCTTAGGTTGTTGCCCTTTTCATCTGCTCTTCCCATATCTAGAGGTGATCTTATGGTGAGTTCCTCTGATTGTGTCTTGTAGTTGCATGCCCTCTGACAGAGAAGAAGACCTTTCATGGATTAATGAAGAGCAGTGACCGTGGCCAAGGGGAAAGGTCTAATGAAATGCCCACGAGAGACACAGACAGTGACACACTACAGCAATTCATCCACGCCTTTTCTGAAAGTCCTCTCAGATGTGAACAGGAAGTTGACCAAAGGCTCCATATATTGTTCTGAAGAGTCAGAACTGGCCTGCAGACTACTAGTTGTTGCCCCTGCTTTAGGAACTAAAGGACTCCTTTTAACCTTAATCTCTGGCTCAGTGCATTATTTTTATTTGTTCATAAATGTCCTCAGTGGCTCAGAGAAATTAAGATAGATATTTCTGTGCATGTTTCAGGTAAATGTGCAAGGCAACGTAGAACTGATTTGGTGGCAAGAGGTCATGGAATAGTAGCTGTCTTAAGAGAAATGCAGTTTGAGTAAAGTAGTGCATTAGTTACTCAAAGCAACTAATATTTCAAAATATATATACAGTCACAGGCCCAATTATTTATCTTTAAAATTCTACATTACTTAGGTGTTTCTTTTTTTGCTGTTCTTTATTATTTTTAAGAGGGTTTTTTTAGGCTTTTGGCGTTTATCTGCTTTAAATACAATTTTTAAAAAGTACCACACACAAACTGTTCACTGAGGTTAGTGGAGAGAAAATGAAAGCAAAAGTAACATAATATGTGGAAGGCACTTTTCCCTCTAGCCAAATGAACCTAAGTTGACCCTAAAGCAAGTGTGACATTTAACCTTTCTTGTTCCTACACATGCTGCGCTAGGCTTGACCTCTGTCTGTTCTTTCCCATCATCTTACGAAGCAGACAGCTGAACATGCAGTGTATTTACAGTACATGGAGATGTCTCAAGTTTCTTCTTTGAAGTGAGACAGTGCTTTGGCCTGTGAGGTAGCAGAGGGGCAGAGGGATAGAAGGGAAGAAATGCCTTTGCTATGTCAACTCACGTGACTGGGTCTGACATGAGACATGACCACTACAGACTCTGCTTTCTGGCAGGCTCGGCTGGAGTTCTGTGCCTTGTAAGATGGCATCTGCCCTGACTGCAGAACAGAACCATTGCCTTTCTCTGTCTCCTTGACCTGACCATGCATGGTGAGTACCCTGGAAGGCCTTGCTATGACAGGCAGGAGTTCGAGTCTCCCTGGAGGAGAAACAGCAGCTTCGTGGTGTTTATTTGAAAAGAATGAAGACTGAGAAAGGCTTTTTGTATTTCAAGACTTCCTATTTTCTAAAATAACAGCAAAGTGAGAAATAGATAGAAATGGTATTGTACAAAGAACAGTTGTTCTTTAGAGACCAACATTGCTGATGAATTCTATTGTCATTATCATTTACTCCACTTCTTATTAAGTGACAAGGAATTCAGTGACATAAAAAGGGTTCTGCAATCACTTAACACATCTTAAAGGACCGAAATGTAATGTCAGCATTCAAGGAGTATGGTCATTTCCCTAAGTAAAAGCTGCCTGTATTATGTTAGAGTCATTCTGCATAAATAGAAAAGCAAAGGCATTTTGTGTCTTACTGCAGCTTTATATCCCCTCAGAAACAGTTAGGAAGATTTTGTTTCATAGGTTGAAAATGGAAGTTTCTGTCATTGATGTGTCACTCCTGAATTTTCTCACCACGTTGAGTTCTGCCTTTCTTAAAGGACTTTTCAAGAGCTTCTCTTGCTCCAAGCAGTATACGAACTCAGCTGTATGTTGAGAAGTACAGTTCTGTGGGCTTCTCTCCTCTGTCTCCAGTGGGCACTTCAGTATTTTCGAGTGTGAAAATGACAACATATTCCTTGGTTTCAACTCTAAATATACTTATCCTAAAATTTACTTGGAGATGTACTATTGTCCTGTACTGAACTTGTAGCTTTCTTGAAGTGCCCATGTTGATATTATTGCTCTCTTTCTCACTAGCATTTGCCCTCTGTGGAGGGCTCAGCACTCTGAATTCTGAGGGTCAGAAACTCGTGTCTTTTTTTACTGGCTGAAAAGAGCCAAGGATCACCTTACAGGGATGCCTGCTTTTCCTATACAGTCAATGGAAGCACTTTCCTCAAGCCTTCTGAATGGCCCTTTGCCAACTGCTGTCTCTCTTGAATGTGTAAGGATCTTTAGCACCTATGTAAACATTAAAAGTTAGTTGAAAAAATTCCACATGTGATCTTTAATGGGGTGTGATTCATCTTCTCTATTTTAGGCATCTACTTTTAGGTGAGATAAATTGTGTCCTGGTTTTGTTAATGCTATTGACTAGCTCCCACAAGAACAGGTCCAGAATAGGTGGTTCATTTGTAGTTGCCTACATTTAGTCAGATGAATGCCATTTGATGTCATGGAGCTAAGCAAGTATAACCGTAAATCTTCTCTGTCATGAGGGGATGTCTGTACCTGAACCAATTATGAATGGAAACTGCTATGAAAGTGCTGGGGATTATTGTACTCATGAATGAGAAAATCTATTCTGTGCTGCTGCTTTACTGTTTTGTTTTATTTCTGTCTGTTCATCCAGATAGTTCTCCACTGTGAATCTTCTGTGAACCTGCCCTTGTCTGTTCTGCTGGAAAAGTACTGTGAAGCTTTGTCAGCCCGCACCAATGTCACAGGTATTTATTTCTCCATTTCGTGTTGACTTCCATTTTCAAAGTGTCCTTGCCTCAGGAACATCTTTTCCTGCTGAGATAAACATAGTGCCTCCAGCCTTGGATTTTCGTTGGCGACAACGTACAGTGGTGTGACATGGAAAGAAAACTTTGAATTTTGCACACCTGAAGAGAGCTTCAGGTGAACTAATAATGACAGCCCTTTTTCATAATTTAATCTGTTAAGCTGACTATACTTACTGACTGACATGATAGTTGAAGGTTAGTACAGTTAGAGTGTCCGTATCCAGACTGGTCCAGACTTGTTGCCAAATGCTGTTTGCGTTTCTCCAAGTGCAGCATGGGACATCCAGGCTGGGTAGGTGAAGGTAGGTGGATGTGCTAATAAAATCCATCCCTTGTGTGGCATTCACTGTAGAAACTGTGATGCTCTGACTGGACTGACAGCTCATATAAGCTGGGGATGAGCCTTGGATCATTTCGGCCAGATCAATGGAGTATTTACCGTGAAAAACACCAGTTCTTCAAATCAGAACACAGTACATATATTTAACCACAAACCTTTGCCATTTCTGTTTCTTGATCCCACCATCAAGTCTCCAAGACCTGACTCTAACTTTTTAGGTTAGGACAGAAGGCTTTTCTGACACAGAGGTAGGGTGGAGGCACTTAAGAGCACTGACGGTGGAGTAAAGGAAATATCGCATACTCTCTAGAAGGCTAAAGGCAGACAGCAGGAAGGAGTGGGCGGAATATGGCGCCTTTGCTTTCCTCATACCAGTTTTTGAAAGCAGGGCAAAGCACTGATTATTGTGCTTGATTCTTGGCTAAAATGCAGCAGCACAAACGTGACACTGTAAGAGATGTGAAACTGGATCCAGCTTTGCTTCAGAAGTGGGAGAAGCACACTTGGAGCCACTCCTCTGCAGTGTGACTGGGAGGGTGTGCTGCAATGAGTGATGCTACTGGGGGAAAAAGTAAGTTTGTTTCTTTCCCCTTCACTTCTCTTTCCCCCTGGTAAATCTTCATGGAGGGAGGAGTTTAAAATATCTTGTAATAATGTAGATATTATCATTCAGCCAGTTCTCCAGCCCTGAGAAATGACAAAGGAAATGAGGCTCAAGGAATAAAAAATCTTTCTGTATAATATAACAGATCAATTGTGTTTTACTCTGACTGTATCAGTTCCTTAAGGACAATAAGCTGATGTAGGTAAGCTGATCAGACTGAGGTCTGAAAGTTGTGTTGCCTTAACTGCCTCTTAATTTGCATATAAATGGGTGTGTTGACCTGTATTATGAATCTAGCCTGAGCTCTGCGACTTGTGCCATTGTGTTCCAGGGAGCAACTCTGCCTCATGTGGCATATTTGCTTGTATAAATTTTAATGACCATCTATTCCATTCTGTAGCAGGAACCAAAGGAAAGGTAGATGAGGTTCTGTGAAACCTTCCATAATTTTGGACCTTTCCTTCAGGTGTTCTTCGCCTTTTGAATATTTTTGTAAATATTATTGTAAAACTTGTCATTAATTCATAGTGTATTTTTTCTTGTCCAGAGCTTCTATTGCAAAAAAAACAAATTTCACACCAGGCTGTCTTAGAAGTTGGCAAACAATTTACTTGTCAATTGTTGACAAAAAAATAATTTTCTGGGCTATTTACATGCTGCATGAACACAGGGCATCTTCTCAGGCTGAGTGCAACTACTATAATAGCATTTTAATATCAAAAGGAAAGAGAGAAGTCACAGAAGCCTCTCTTCTATTGCATTATCATTGTAAGTTATCACTGATCATAAAGGTAAAGCACTGCTCTAAAATTAATGAAACATGATTGTTATATAGAGACAATCCAACGTGCAGCTTTTCTAGAACATACCTTCCCATGATGCTTGTGACCATAGCCCTTTCTGCAGCATGCTTCAAAATCCTGTGAACCAGTACTCTGCTTTGAGCATGGGCTTATACATGTAGTAAACCCCAAAGCTGCTTCATGTTCAGACCAGTTGGACATAAGTGCAGACTCAGGCGTAAGCATGAAGTGAACTTTGGGACATACTAGGGACAAAAGTTCACGTTTTTGCTTAGCATGGGCTGATGTACTTTTCTCAGTGTGGTGGATCATCAACATGGTGCTTCTAACCACCACTACATGTTCTTTTTGTCTTCTATGACAATTGTAGGATCTTCAAAATTGTCTGGACTACTTAGCTCTAAGTCTTCTCATTAAAAATAGAGGTCTGCAATACAGTGATCTCCTCTTCATAGTCAGTGAAGTTCTAGTTGATACAGTTAAATTCCAAAGCATGATTTCATCCTAAACTAGGATCTAAAACAGAGCAGAAATGAAATGCTTTTTCTTTAAAGGGATCCAAGGATAACAAGCTCCTGTGACTAAGTCTGCTCTACTATGTTGAAGTCCAAAATTAGATGAGCTATGTGCATCCTTCATTTTGAACCCTCATAGCAGTAAGGATGTATCACATTGAAACATTGGTGTGCTCCATTCAGCTGCATGGATGTACAGAACCAGACCATAGAGTCTGTAATGTCTGAGTCTTTTCTTTCTGGCTCACGTCTTTTGGCACAGTGCAGAAATCATATTTTAGAAGGGAAAAAAAACAACAAAACCCAAGGAGACCCATATTGAACGATCTTTATTTATAGCTGGGAGAACAGTAAACATTAAAGTTTTGTAATTGGTTATCTTCCCTGTCTCTTTTCCAGAAGATGCTGTTAATTAGTCCAATATGTTAATTTCCTCCCCCTATAATTACTAACTTCACCTCCCAAATATGTTCACACTAAGTATCCCAAACAGATGGCATAAAATGCTTTTGAGAATTTCATGTATGTGCAATTTCACTGAATTGCTGAGTGAATGACATTGAAAATTCAGTCTGAAGTGATTTAAACCAAGCAATGCTTTTTCAGAGTTGGAAGGCAATATAACTCACTCTGTCTTTAGGGCATTGTTTCCTTGAAAAATCCCTGGATGACACCTTCATGATTGCTTGGGTGCAGCTTTTGAGCTTGATGGGAATACGTGTTTGTATTTGTGGACCTGAAGAAGAATTTTATTTAATTATTATTTTGCTTTCATAGATGAGAGGAACATATAAGGTTGAAATGGCAGGATTTTTCTACAGTGACTCAGCTGAAGATGTTTCTGATGTTGTAATCTCCTGATATGCTTTGGCTAGAATTACAGTAATATCCAGGATGACCAGATGACTGTATCTGTATCTGTATGATACATGCACTGAGTGATAGCTTGAATTTTTATAGGAACTTAGAGGCAGTGGGTCCTCAGTTCACACTGATATTCCATTGGCTTTGTCATGCTTCCCTTCAAATCCTTTGAGTTTCCCATCTTACGTGTTTCCACTAGAGACTACAAGTCTTGACTTACATCTGATCCGACTCAATTTTGACCTCCCTTGAAATCTTTTGATCCCAGTTTTTAGTCCATTGGCATTTTTGGCCACACAATCTTTAAGAACTTGTCAAAAGATGATTTACCTGAAAACATGATTTTTGTCCAAAAAATAAACCAGAATGTGGACGGCCAGTGCTACTGTGCTGATTGTATCAGTATAAGAATTACATTCTGTGTTTTCCTTCTCTTTCTTACCCTTCAGTCACTTTGAAGGTTGTAATTTGCATTTATGGTATTTAAGGCTATTCAGGCAACCCAGTAAAGGAGAGACAGTAGATTAGATGTCATGCATTTCATTTCATGAAGTCCTGGGATACACTGAAAGGAAAAATGGTTTGTTGTCCCTGGTGACTGGATCCTCTTGAGGTGGGGGTTGGTTCCTTGCCCTTATTCTGGTCACTTTGTGGTACGGTAAAAGACTGTTGTCTCACAGAAATGGTGTAAACCCCTTGATTCTGAGTGGTGCAGGATTCCACCTGTACAAATTCTGGCTTGCACTACTCTGATATTGTTTTCTCAAGTCTCTGGGGGAAGGTCTGGTTTAAGGAACGTGTTGGTGGGGGTGGGAGGAATGTATCCAGGAGTGGATTTCAACACACAAATCCTCAAAGATGCTCATCAAGTCTCCAACTAACCTGACATCACCTGGAGATTGCCATAATTTCCCCTCTTGCTGGGACAGTGTTTTATACTAGAGGCTTCTCCCACTTTTACAATACCACAAAACTGGGAACCTATGAAAAATGGTCTTTTCTTAATCTTTGTTGAACCTCTTTGTCATAATATAACCCTGGTAGGCAGCTAAGCACCACAAAGCCACTCACTTGCTCCCCGCCCCTGGTGGGATGGGGGAGAGAAACAGAAGGGTAAAAGTAAGGAAACTTGTGGGTTGAGATAAAGACATTTCAATAGGTAAAGCAAAAGCCGTGCATGCAAGCAAAGCAAATCAAGGAATTAATTCACTACTTCCCATCAGGAGGCAGGTGTTCTGCCATCTCCAGGACAGCAGGGCTCCATCGTGCCTAACAGTGACATGGGAAGACAAACTCCATCACTCCGAACATCCCCCCTTCCTTCTTCTTCCCCCAGCTTTATAGGCTGAGCATGACATCATATGGTGTGGGATATTGCTTTGGTCAGTTGGGGTCAGCTGTCCCAGCTGTGTCCCCTCCCAACTCCTTGTGCCCCCCCCAGCCTGCTCGCTGGTGGGGTGGGGGGAGAAGCAGAAAAGCCCTTGGCTCTGGGTAAGCACTGCTCAGCAGTAACGAAAACATCCCTGTGTTATCAACACTGTTTCCAGCACAAATCCAAACCATAACTCCATACTAGCTACTATGAAGAAAATTAACTCTATCTATCCCAGCCAAAACCAGTGCACTCTTTTAGACCCTACACCAAATCTTATCCAACACATCTGACATAAGTTTGCACTGTTTCTCCTGGACAGGCATTGATTGGTGTCAGAGTCCAGTACGTTCTGACCAGGTTCTTTTAGATATTCCACATGTGGACGGTATGATATTTACCGACAGATTTACTTATTTGAAGATATTTGATGTTCTGATTTAGAAGAGTGATACAAAATATACTTAAAAGACAATACAATAAGTTACACTTAGGAAAATATAGCAATTGCAATACACAGTTCAATCCAGTGTGATCCTCATTAATGGTCTCTCTAATATGCTCACCATTGTGACACTGGGTGTCCCCAGTCACTGGGGAGGAATATGTAGGTTGAAGCCAGCTCAAGACCGTTGCACTCTTCAAAATTCGTTTGTTAGTTGTTTAGTTTTTATACTCTCTGTTGGGCTGAGCCATATATACATTCCCCCCATGCTGGTCTGCCTTTCAGGGAGACACTCACACTCTTTTAAAGAACTCAGGGAGAAATATTTACACCACCAGTTGTTCCACTCAACTGTTGATAGGTGTTTATCTAAAACAAAGGCCACCCTCCATCCCCTTTGTGTTGAAATAAAGTCAGCTTCTTTGCAAGGGCTGTGGTCAGTCACACCTTACATTATTCCCTGAGCTTCATGGGCACATCACCCCTGCCTATCTATCTCCTCCGAGCTTTCTTCCATTGTGGGGGTTTATTGGTCAGTCACAACTGGCCAAAGCAAGGTTCATTCTAGAGAAGGATTTATGAAATCTCATGCTATTGTGAAGCATGAATCAAACTTCTCTCTGGTCACTGTCACACTTCAGATAACTTCTTAACATGGCTATCAGTGTTGAGCTACCAAAGACATCTCCTTGCCTAGAAGTCTCATGTAAACCAGCTACAGATAGCCTTATGCTCAACTGCTGTGGAATAAGTTATTACCACTTTTCAGAGGAAACTGTTCACAAGTATGCTAGACAACAATAAAAGCAACTTAGGAGAGGGAAAGAGAGCATGTGTACTCACATGTCTTTGCATGTTAGTTTTTAAGTGTATATTGAATGACAGTAGCTGATAGTGTGTGTTTGCTGCATGGTCTTTGTCATTCAAGTCTAAATTAATGAGATTAAGATGCAAAAGGGCTCCTGCCGTGACAAAAAAAACCCCAACCACATACAGAAGGGTTATTTCAGACCTTTGATCACTGCTTCAATATTATGGATCTGGTTCTGTTTCCAGCTATGAGAAGTACATATGTACAAAGTAAATATGTATGTATGTGTGTGTCTTGGGGGGAGTATATGGATCTGTTTGTGTTTTTGTATAATGGTGGCAAAACCACATTGGGGGAAACTAGCATTCTAAAATGTGGATTTCTTGTTGAAATGAAAATTTGAAAAATTTCTTTGGAAAACCAATTAAATACATAACTTAATTTTATCACTATTTCATAGATTGCATTTATCTTAACATTAATTTGAAATACTCATGCACAAAAAAAGTAAAATATTGTAAAACTTCCTTTCAAATGTTAAAAACCGTCAAGTTCATTTTTCAGAAAATTATTCTCCATCATTTTGATACGAAAGAGTTTGAAGGCTTGATGCTATGTTTGTGCAGTGTTTCTGCCACCTTGAAGCTGACCATTCATTACAATGCTTTTGTTTCCATCATTTTTTGTTTTGATGTTGTCCCCATACAGATCCACCTATGTGAACGTGGCACAAGGGCAAGTGTCTTTAAACAAGGTTTTATAACAGTTGTGAGATAATGGACCTTGCAGACTCTGTGAACAATTTCATTTTTAAATGATTCCTGTCTTCCTGGAACTTTATTCAAACAAAATGTAGCTTTCTAGGTTTGTTTATGGAGGATTTATCTGTGCTACTTTACTGGAAAGGGTTTTCTCATCTGTGGCTAGAAGACTTTCTTTTTCATCCAGATTATTTGTACTGTGTTCATTTCTAACCCAGAAGCAACACAGGTCTTTTCTCAAGGCAATATTCATGCCTATTGTAAGGGTAGTGATCCTATGTGTGGCCTGTTTGTGTGGGGGAAAGATATTCAGTGTTAAGTTGTTCAGTTCAAAACTTGGTAAACAGCAATTAACTTGACTACCTGGTTAGATTTTTCCCTTGGTTCACTGCTTATATCTGATTGGAACTTGTAGTGATCATGAATCTCTGCAGATCAGACAGGTGTGACCACCTTGGGCTTGCAGATGTTTTAGTATGGCTTTGTGTGCTGGTTATAATACCACCATCCTGACTTGCTGTTAATACAGGCTTGACTGGGTAATTTCTGTTTAATGCGTGTATAGAGGTCACCTCTGTGAACCAGGCAGGTGGGACTGAACCTGGAGTTTCAGAGCAAAAGCTAATAGCTGAAATCAGAAGTGCTTAGGAGCCACTGCACTGTTACTGGAGGTCTTGTGGATTTATAGGCTGGGACTCATCTCACAAATTGCACATCTGAATATTTGTGTTTACATGTAAGTCTGAGCTCCTGTTATTGTCAGTGGAACGGGATTTACTTGCCCTTACATCAGTGCCCAGTGCCCTTTAAGATGCTTTAGGGTAACCAAGACCTGCAGGGCTGACAGATATGACACAGAATCTACAAGAGACCTGTGCCCTCTAGAATAGCCGGTGCTGGCTAGAGGGATATCTCAGGGCAGTAGTGGCAATAGGTGCCTATGTGTGGCCATCTGAATCCTTCCTTAGATCTCCAATGGCTGCACCAGATGAACTAGATGAGTTGAACTAGATGTTCAACTCAATCTAGATGTCCCTATACAGGCACTTCCACACAGGAGTTTCATAGAAATCTTCAAATTGAACACCATATAGCATGTAGTCTGCAAGATGGGAGTTAAATCCACATTTGTAGCTCAAATGCATATATGAAATCTTCTCTGACAAGGTGATTTAATCACAGATGCTTAGGCCACCAAAAAAAAAGTTATAAGTGTTTTGCCTTGCTGCCTCTGCTGCTGAGTGCACACAGGCTTTAGATTTTGCTTGGCTGACTGTTGTTAATTTTTAGTAGTCAATTTCAATCAATCATTCTTTTAGTGGTTGAAAGTTTCATGACAGACAAGCATAGCTGATAACTTGCTTTCTATCCAGAACTGCAAAGGTGAGGAACTCACTGCTCTAGGGGTTATTTATTTCTGTACATTGCACTATTCTGTTTCTTGGAAACGGAAGAATTGGCCTCATTACATCTCTAAATATCCCTCCACAGTAATGGCATGGCGGCAATTCTCACTGTTTCCCTTCTGATTTTCCCAGCAGGTCACATCAATGAGCACTTCCATTTATAATGCTACTTGGATGAGCTAGTCATTTTAACGTATGCTTTGCACTCTCTTGGCGTCAGCCTGCTGGCTGAAGCTACATACGCTGCTCCTGCAGCTGCCTGTGGGGCACTTAGGAATGTGCTTTCATCACATTCACACAACCCAGTTACTGCTCACAGGCTTAAAGTTAACCTTGAGCATCAGCGTTTGCATGATCAAAGCTCAGGCTAGACACAAGCAATCTTCCTAGCGCTTCCTATTTTCAGATGTTGCAATAACACTATTTAAATAGAGGTGATGATGTTGGTTTACTTTCCCAATGCCTCAGATGACATACCAGGCAGTCTAGCATTGCTTGCTTGTACTTCCCAAAATAAAGCTGACTGTGTTGTATGTTGTTGCACAATATATATTACTGCCACGGGTTCTTATAATTGAAAAAAGTTGCATTTCTTAAGTCTGGTGCAGTTCCAAGCTGAGGATATGGAAAAACTCTCATGTATTAAGAAACTTTGTAGACTTGTTGGACAACAAGTTCTGTGGTCCACTAGAGAGGATTATTTAGAATCATAGAATCATTTAGGTTGGAAAAGACCCTTAAGATCATCGAGCCCAACCATTAACCTAACACTACCAAGTCCACCACTAAACCACATCCCTAAGCACCATGTCTACTTTGTACCTTTGCTGTACAAAGAAAATATTTGTGATGGTTTGGGTTGGGGTTTTTTGTTTGTTTGTTGGTTGTTTTTGTTTGTTTGTTTATAGAGTTTATGGATGAGATATATAAACATATCTAGAGCTCCCCACATTTACCCTAGGTGTCCAGAGGTTGACAAGTTCTTCCAAAATTTACAGCAAAAAATCTCTAAGCTGTGTAAACAAGGCTGTAAAGTGCTCAGCTATTATAGTGACGAGAGCCACACAGGGAGTTTTGGGTTTTTTGGGGGGTGGTAGGTTTTTTTTCACAAGTAGCTATTGTTTCTCATCTGGCCATGTGTTGTGATTCTGCAAGTGAAACATTTCAGTAAGAAGTTGCTGCAGTGGCTTGCTCCCATGAATGGATGCTTTTGCAGAACCTCAGGAAACTATCAAATGAAGTAATCTTGGCTTAGAAGAGGGACCAACTACACCAGAAGTGGTGCTAGTGATTTAGGATGAAATATCAACTCCCCTGATCACTTTCGTCAGACTTTACATTATACAGGAAGGTAACAACCCTCTAAACATCTTCATCAAAACGGTCTCTCAATGGCATCAGCTCTGAACTTACTGAAAATCTGTAGCCCGTCTGTCTGGATTCACTAAGATTTTGGGTGTATGGGTCTGAGGGAGGACTGGAGAACAGGATTGCTGATGGTGTGAAGTCAGGGCAGATCCCATGATCCTGTTAGATATTAGAAGCATTTACAGTGATCAACCTGATGGCATTGTCATGGTGGTTCCATGCTGCCAGCCTGGGACACTGTGAAGAATAAGGAAAGACAAAAGTGAACAGTGTAAAATTTTAGAGGAATGCAAATAAGACAGGCATGCCTCATTAAAAAAACACGTTACAGTGGGAACATGGCATTGAGTTTCGTTTCATATTTCAGAAGAGTGCCACACCTCAATCCTGGATCTGTCACTTCTGCATGATATGTTCTCAGCAGACTCTCGGTAATGACTGTTACAATGCCATACTTCATGAAATATACTTAAATCTTTGAATTTATACGGTTGGTACAATAAATACCATTTGCTGAATGTGGTTTCTAAATTAGATATAATTTTTTGTACACTTGGCAGATAAAAATATACTCTGTAGAACCTCTCATTTTGTCAAGTTCTACTAAACAGATGGAGTGCCTTTTCTGTTCACATGGAATCATGTCAGTGAATCTGGTCTTAAATGAAAACACCTCCTGTCCTTTAAATCAACATTTCTCTCTAGGTTTGTGGGTTGATGAGCCCTTCATGCAGTGAAATAATGCTGTGGCCAATCTAGAGAGTAAACCCACATAACAATAGTGTTACTACAAACTGCACTGTTTGGAAGGATGGGTGGTTCAAGAGGATGTCTAAAATACATAGTGCTGGAGGATAACTATTATTAGGAATGGGAGAGACAGGCTAGAATGGGAAATTTTTGTTGTTGTTTCCGATTTCAATAAAATGCTCAAGACCTTATGACCGCATTACTGAGTGGGCTATCCAGTTTAGGAATGAGCCTCTAGATGTGCTCTTGTTGACATGCAGTAGTTTTCTTGCCTTTGTCTCCCTGCTTTTGGCAAAATGGCTGTTTCCATGCTTCTTTTGGAGGAGTGTCCCTGAGCCACACTCAGAGCCAGATTCACCATATAGACAGACCAAGGTGAGACTGGGCTCCATCCATTTCTTTGTGAAGCTATAATTGTAAACTCTGTGTGTCTTAGGCCCCTGTGTATAAAATCATACCTGCCAGCACTGTCTTACTTCACTAGTGTCTACTGAAAGCAAAAAAAGTGGGTGACCTTCTACCATCTATTGTTAGTACATGCTCAAAGCTGTTTGAGAATCCAGTGGATGGTCTGAGGAAGAGAAGGTGGTAGGATACTTCATACTTGCAGATGCATGGACTTGAATGAGAACATAAGACAATGGATCAGAGGTTCAGCTTGCATAAATCACCTATTGTAAAGTTGCAGCTGGCAGCTCATCCCTGCTTGTTTAGCTCTCAATTGCATCACTTGGTCAACCTTTTCTGAATAAACTCTTATGCATGGAATTGATTTGCCTTGGCCTCCAACCCCGAGGTGGGGACATCTTATTGTATAGTCCCCTGTATGAAAAAATAGTTAAGCACTAAAGCTAGTCAAAATGCAAAGCTGACCCGTAAAGTTCCAGCTCTGTATTGTTCAGCTTTCTTATTCCATTACAAAATAAGAACTGTTTGATTTTTTTTTTCCTCCAGGCATTCATCTTACTCATTAAACTGTCAAAGTGCGGAAGCTGGCTGTGTAAGAAAAAGATAATGGAAAATGTTAACACAGTTTATGTAAGCCACTAGGGCCTGAACTGTTCAACCACTTCACCCTGTGTATATCTTTACTTGTATGAGAAGACTCACACACTACAGTGATACACTCCACTGAGTAATGTTACTCGTGTGCATAAACATGTTAGACAAAAAGTTTGTTTGTGGATGCAAATATTTCAAGTGCACATACCCATAGGTAACAGAGACAAATGAGAAACAGATTCCTAAAGGTGTAAATGCTATGTGGTATCTCAACTCCATTAATGTGCTACAGGAACTGGATGTTGTGACTGTAAATAGCACAGCTGTAAAAAACCTACTAGCCTATCTGTGGATTTGTTTGTCCTCCCTAAAACCCTCTAAAGAACACCACAGGGAACTGTACCATTGCAAGGCTCTGTCTTCATCCTCTTGAAACACCATCTTCTGCAGATGTCCTTGGTACATAAGGCCAAGCATTTAGAAGCTGATCTCTTGACTGCTAACACTGTTAAATGCATGGAGGTTTACCATACCAGAGAAACCTTGTCTTGCTCATGAAATCCTCTGAGATGAATATGAAGGCTGGGAGAGTGCTTATGTGTCTCCTGTTCCTGTGTTCTTCCCTAAGCATCCACTTACGGCTACTGCTGGAGACAGGAAGATGTAGTAGGTGGACCTTTAGTCAGAACCAATAGGGCTGTTCTGGTATTTTTAAACAAGCCTATTTTTTTATTGGGTGTAGAGGCAGCCTAAGGCCCACTCAGCTGCAGATGTCTACTTTGCAATATCTAGAGTTACAGGAAATTAATCATACTCCTAAGAACCTTCTCTTTGAAAGTATCCCTGAGGTAATTTAGCAGCATGTGGAAGACTATTACTTTCTGCCTTCTGTGTAAATAAAGGGGAAAGAGTTAATACCAGAAGGGAGTTGTAGTTGCAATTTCATTATTAACCTGCTCAGAGAGACTGCTTGTGAGTTTATCACTGTGAATGTGGGTATGAAATCTTTAAATGAATCCTTTATGTGTAGCCACACTTCAGTGGGCATCAGGTCTTTGAAATTTGTATTAGCGAGCTGAACCCAAGATTTCTGGCTAAGGTGGGTGGCTTCTCATCTGAGCAATTAACTGTGGGTTTTTTAATATACATATATGTATAAAAATATATACTTATATATGTATAAATATATATAAATATCTGATTATTTTAAGAATGAAAAGTCACTGTGCTGAAATTGTTCTTCTTCCAGTAGCCACTGGGTGAACTTTGGAACATTTGAGTTCTAGGATTTTGGAGTATGATGGGTGTTTTTTGCTGTTATCTCTCCAGAAAAATATATCCTGTTTCTTGTTTGAGTTAATTTAAAACTTTGCACAAATCTCCATTTTCTTCATGGATAAATAAACTCAGTGATTTATGCAGGGTGCTCACCAATTGTTCCCCCCTCTTTCTCCTAGAGGTTTTAAATTCTTGAGTTTCAGAGGGGTGAAATGCTGTTTTAAATGCCGCAGTTGCCCCCTAAAGTGCTGTCATTTCTGCATGGGAGAGACTGCCCAATTCACTCAGACCAGGCTGGTGTTCTCTCATGTTGCTTTGATTGATTACTGTTCTTTTACTTAATTTCTTATGAAGCCTTCTCACATCCAAATGTAAAATTCTTCTTAGCAGAAAAGATACAGTTTTCCAAGTTGATATAACACAGCTTGTTATGCTAGTTAGGATACAAATCTCTGAGATAAGTGATACAGAAATTCACCCAGTATATGTACTTTTAAAAAAAGCAATGATTTTTTTATGAGATGACAATCAAAATTGATATAGCTATATATATTATTAGACTTTGGCTACTATTTCCCTAACCTGGAGGATAAGATTATATGACCATTTTCAACAGGGAGACAGAGAGCTCAGGGGCATCAGTGGAAACATGCACAGTAGTAATTATTATGCCTTCTATTTTTGTGTTATAATCATTAGATTTTCATCAATATCCACAAGAAAATGAAATAAATGTGTCCATTTTATTTGAGAAAACACACAGTTGAGCAAAAATGTATGCAGCATTACACAGTATCTGTTACTTTGTTTTTCTGCAATCCCATAGTCCACAGATGAAACAAGCAAAGAATACTTGATTTTTGATCTGCATTGCAGATTTCGGAGGACTTTTTAGCTCTTCATCTAATTTCAGGAGGCCTGACTGTTATGGATTATTTTACTTTAAGTCCACCATTTTCAGTTACTTCTTGTTTCCAGTGTTACAACAAATAGGAATATTTTGTTCTGTTTAGCTTTCCATAATTTAAAATTTAAAAAAATAATAACAAAAACATTCTTACAGAATCCATGGAAATTGAGGAGTAGATATTTTTATCTCTGTTTTATATATGGTGAAAAGTTAAATGGTTTGCCAAGAATTCAAAGCCAATCACTGGAGGAATATTAGAACTTGAGACGTTCTCATTCTGCAGCCTGCCTGCAGTACTTGGTGGGTACTAAAAACATAGCAATTAAAAGTAAGCAGCTGACATTTTTGTATTGCAAAAGTTTTAAATATCCTATGGTAGCCTTGCAAGCCCACATGCAACATGAGAACTTTCTGATTGATATAACTGTTCTTGCTTTTAGCTGGAGCTCTTATGTGTTGATATTTTCATTTGATCTTCTTCAGAGATCTTGGAGGCCCAAAGGTGAAACTGACACTTATAACCCCATGGAAAAATAAGGGATTAAATTTGGGTTTCGGTGGCTGGTGTGAAGTTCCAGGGAATAGAAGTAATGATTTTAGGGAAGGGAGTGCTGAGGTGTTCACAATGAATAATTATTCAATGCCTACTGGAAACACACATAGGGCAAGTGAGATAACTTGCCCAAGATCACAGTGTTAGCTAGGAGTAGATTTGAAATTCCTGTCTCTCTGCCCCATGCTCTAATAACTACTCTCTTCCCTTATGAAATGTGGCACTCGCATATTTTAATGTAGAGAAAACAGGGTATACACATGATAGCATGACACTGACAGTGGCTGGCACGTTATATGCTGTATAAACACCTTTATGCCACACTAGCCCACAAAAGACCATGCCTGTCCTCTTTATCTGTTCCATGTATACAGCTCTTGATGGACATGTACATGCTACTGATGGTTGTTCTGAATTGTCATGGTTGTTGGTGTGTCATTGGATAAATATATTAGCTTAAGTAAATAATGGTCAACATAGACAAAACTGGTGTGGAGAGAGTAATAATGTGGGCAAGCCAACAACTACGGAAGTCTCACTTGATCATGTCCAGCCTTCATTTGATATATAAAGTTGGCTTTGAACAGTAGCTGGAAATTCTCAAACACGTGAAAAACTCCTGACAGGAGAAAACAGAAACACAGGCCAAGTGACCTGAGCTAAAGAAAGCTGTTGAGTCACTCTGGTCCTGAAAGACCCCATTGAACTGTTTCAGGATATTCTGGCACAAAACCTAAGAGAGGGTCAACTGTGGGATTTACCTCAGAGAGCGATGTGGCCAAACACCTCAGCACATGCAATTATAGAATTTAATAAGAGACAAAAATGCTTCTAGCCTTGTTACCATGACAGCCTTGGGTATAGAGAGCACTTTTCTTCCTGGAATCTCTCAGAGTGTCTGTTAATAAGCATCAGAAGTGCTACAATCTTAAGCTCTTTTTTAATTTCTCTTCCTGTCAGTGCAGTCTGAATCAGTGGTTTCCTTCACCTTCTACGCTCTGTTCTTGGTAGCTCATTTGCTGTTGGGCCAAGTGTTCTGTGCAAACATGGAGGTTCAGTTCTGCTCCCTCATAAACAACAGTGTGGGCCAAACACTCTTTTCTCATTAGTGTTTCTTGTACTTCTGTGGCTGCCAGCAGACTCCATCTTGGAGTGCCATCGCCTCTGGCTTCAGGTAGTGGAATACCTCTCCAGATGCTTTTTTTCTCCTATACTTTCTTTATTATTTTCAAGGCCAAATTTAAAGCATCTCTTGTTTTCAATTGTTATTTTTTTATTTGACCTTTGTCCCATGATTGCATTATACCTTGCAAATAACAGTTCTGCTTTGTAATTACTATCCTTTGCCCTCTCCAGCTGAGTTACCAGAGGGTGGAGGAGATGTGGCCCCATTAGCTAAGTGCTACCAAAGACTCTGTGTGGGGAAGCAATGTTTTTCTTTCCCAGGCTGTATTATCATGTTGAGTAATTTCAAGTCAGTGTTGTTTCACTTCCTTCTTCCCAGTGCTTTCCTCTTTATTTATTTTTTGAAATCAGGAGTAGTTGTGAGAGAGTGTCTTCTTGCAGATAGGTGTCCTTGTCCCTCACAACTCTGCAGCTGCTGCATGTGTTGCATAGCTGTACTTTATTACTCTGGATTGTGTGATTGTGATTGCCTATGGTGAAATAAATTTGCTGTTCCTTGCAAGTGAAGAGATTAGGCTGAGCTGGTTCCTGATAGAGAGCAGAGAGGGTTAAGAGTCAGTGCTAATTTGGAAAATTCACTGCGTAGGAAGGGGCTGAGAAGTTGGAGGATGGATGGACTATGTATCTTTCCTCTCTTCTCTAGGCTCTTCCTCTACTCTCTCTCCTCTTTCTTCCTGCTCCTTTACAGACTCGTCAGATAGGATATCCTATCTCTCACTCCAACCTCCTCTTTGGACCCACAGATCCTCCTCTACATCTTCCTTGTTGCAGGTGTCTAGAAATCCCCACCAGTCCTTATTCATCCTTCTGACCCTGTCAAGCTCTTAGAAAGATGGGGGTGATGGAGATGAGATAGAGCAGGATCTAAAGCTGGGCTTTGCTCTTAAGATCAGGGCTGGGATAGGTAAGTGAGAGATGTTAAGCTTTTCTTCTGGTGCCATTTCTGCACAAGCTTATTGGTTTAAGACTTAATGGAGAAGCAATTGTCATGAGATATTCCAAACAAGATTAAAAAAAAAAAGTGCTTTTAAAACATATTTGTGTTTATTGGATGCTATGTCAAGGTCAGTTTAAATCTGAAATCTTTTGGTACATCTAGAAAAGTGGTATTTTCAGTACTTGTTAGCATGCCAGAGTATTTAACAACAGATACTCTTAAACAAGAAGCACTTAAACATGAACTTGTTAGTAAATTAAATATGACCTAGATTAAAAATAACAACACATAGTAGCAGAAAAGCAATATAAAGGTAGTAGCGAGAGTACACACCTAAATTCAGTGCCTTTTCTTTCAGTTCCCCTAATGTACTGAGGGGTTCCCAAACACTAAATATGATTACAGTTAGAGTGTTTGCTGTTCCTGTCTGTTTAGGAATTTCCAACACAAATTCTTAAGGCAATGATAATATAAAATTTCCCATAGGCAAAAGCAAACTTAAAAAAAACCCCAACACTTAAATTCATAATACTTCTTTTTGCTAATAGATGTTTAAGTGAGAACAAAACAAATTTTACCTTTAGGAAGATTTTAATTTTATAAGATATTGAAAATATTTTGGAAACTACTTTCAAGAGTATTAAAACTTTCAGAAAAGATAAAACAGACCTCACTTAACTGGCTAATTTTTTTATTAAAAAAAAAATAAATGAATGTTAGCCTGGAAGAAAAGCAGAAGGATGTTTTATTTAGGGTACAGTGGTACAGTCAGATAAGTACTTGTTATCACAGCCCATTTTTAAGAAGGCATTTCTTCCCTCTCCTTCTTACATGCTGAAACTGATTTAGGCAAAGACAGTTAGGTCTCAGAAAAGACGGAAACTTCTCAGTCTGTGATACTCTTATCACGACTGACCACATATATTTTTCAGTAGTTGTCTCATCAGTTGACAGCCAACTCCAGTAAGAGTATAAAATATATGCAGTGAAGACCAAATAACCCTCAGGGGGATCAATAACAATCTTATAGCCTCTTAATTTCCAGGCATCCATTGGGCATTGGTGGGTGGTGGAGCTCCCTCTCGAGCTCACCAGTTCCATTCTAGACTCATCCCAGAGGAGAAACCTGCTGACTCCCAACACCATTTAGAACAGGGTGAATGTTTTCCTTTAATATTCCTTTCAACTCCAAATCATACAGATTTTGACTTTAGGAATGTGTTTAATTTCAATGATTACTGCCAGAGGAAAAAAAAACCACCTGGTTTTACATAAATGTAAATGTTTTCTTTTGACAAAGTAAAAACTTTGACATGTTTGGAAAATCCATGTTTTAAAAAATCACATTAAATCCATAAATGAAACAAACCTTCTTCAAATCAATTTCTTTGAGTTATGCCTAATCAGAAAATGGAGAGGCTTGTCTGAGTAAATTCAGACATTTCCACACTTTAAAATAAGTAGGGTAAAAATCACCCTCCACTGTGATTGCCTGAAATTAGGTGGGATTAATTCTACACCACTTGTTTGTATAATGAGGCCTTTTCTCTGCTTACATTGATTTCAGTGCTATTAAGGTATCATTGACATTTTCTTTTTGTAGCCTTTGGCCTGCATGTTTGGGGGTTTATCTCATAAACTGAATAGTAATTATCCAAGGAAAATTCTGTTCTGAAGAACTATGGGGTTCAATTAGGGAAAGCAGCAAACGCATTTCTAAGAATGATCATAGAATCATAGAATCGCTTGGGTTGGAAAAGATCTTTAAGATCATCAAGTCTAACTGTAAACCTAACACTGCCAAGTCCACCACTAAACCATGTCCCTAAGTGCCACATCTACACGTCTTTTAAATATCTCCAGGGATGGTGACTCAATTGCTTCCCTGGGCAGCCTGTTCCAGTGCTTGACAACCCTTTCAGTGAAGAAATTTTTTCTAATATCCAATCTAAACCTCCCCTGGTGTAACTTGAGGCTGTTTCCTCTCATTCTATCACTTGCTACTTGGTATGTAATGTTTCTTTTCCATTGCTATGGGCTTCTGTCCTGCTTCCACAATTTGTGTACCACTAAGGATCATTTTCAATGATTCATAATGAAGGAATCTACTTTAATGGTGAAAAGATACCATTTTTTTATCATCAGCACACTGTGGTGTAGATTATGTAGTTCAGAAACATTTACTTCCTCTCGGGGTCACGAAGGTAGGGGCTATTCATGCTTTTGGCTTCTGAGAATTGAAATGGTTGTTAAAGTGCAGATAGGCTTCTTTGAAAACATTACAAAATGCCTCTTTTAGCAGTAGGGAAAAGGACAATTTGAGTCACAGTATAAACACGAGGAGGGCTGGTTATGTTGCTGCAGCTGGGAGAGGAGGATGCATGATATCTGAAGGCAAGAGAATAGCTTGTAGGTAATTGAACAAGGACAGGACAGATGTAGGGTCTGTTTCTCGCTTGTTGGGGCCTTGAACGAAACACTTTGCCTTCCTGGAGCAGCACAGTTCACCCAAGTGTCTGTCTACCTCTCAACTAGTCACTAGTCTTTACAGACCAGTGGTGCAGTCAGTATACAGAAACAGGCACCTCCAGAGGGGTAGTTCCCATTATGAGCAAATCATAGGATAAAATGAATTGATCCATGGAGGCATTTTATTCCTCTGCTGGACATAAATGGAAGGTTACCAGCTTTGTCTTGGATACCTTAATTTTCTATACCTCACTCTCTGCAAATCCATGTACACTCTGTGTACGTAGATTCCCAGATGCTTTCTAGAATAATAGTTTTTCCTTTCTTTTTATTGTTTCAGCCCATTAATGAAAGCTTTTAGGAGACCAATGAGTTCTCATTTTCTGGGGCACTTCTAATCTCAGAAATGAAAACTCAAAGTCTGTCTTGTGGTTATAAATCATATTGTTATTGTTATTATTAATTTTCTTATTATGATAGTATCTAGAAGCTAAATCAGATCAGCATGTCTCTTGGGATAAACACTGGGCAGATCTCAACATGCTCAGAAAGGAAGAGGTTTTTATCCTTTAAATAGTAAGAGTTTATAGTCGCTTGTTTGCTTCCTTCCTTCCCTTTGTATTTATTCTGGAAAGCATGGGCTTCAATGAGATTTTCTACTCTTAACTAATGCTCTTAAAATTACCTAAGTCCCAAACTGATGGGCTGTATTAACAGTAGAAGTGTAAGCTCTGAAAAATAAAAATCTATTTTCTATGCAAATGGAATCTATTCAGCAGAAAATCCGCAAACTCAGCACATTGCAGTAGCGGGATATATTTTGAGTGCTTTGTATGAATCTGGCATTTTCTCCAGCGATGCCAAGTTTTTAGTCCTGAGCAGTTCAACTCCTACTGGGTCCAGAAAATGGGGCAAAATGGGTTGTTTTGGTGCTTTTGTTTAGCTGGTTAGTTTGTTACAGCCTCCCACATGCTTGATCACAGACCATTAATTTGTGAAGTCAGCAAGTGCAGTTATGGCCATTTACAGTATATACATATATGTATACTGTATATATGTATATATAACATATCGTATATGAAGACAGCTATTGCTTCAGCTTTTCCACAGTGTGTTTTACTGGGCTGGGTTGTAGCATGAGACAGCGTTGTTTCCAAATTCAATTAATCTTAGGCTTAAAGCAAATCACAGAAAGGTCAGTCTCACATGAAGGGTGTACAGCCTACTCTAACTCAGGGCTACAGGTACTGAACACATTAAAGGCGCATTCAAGACACCTTTTCATTCTGCCTGTGCCCACAGTTGGGCATGAGCAGTTGTCAGCTGGGTTAAATCATTTTAGTTTGATCTCTGCAAACTCCTATGAAGAACACCAATTCTTCTGCAATATAGATAATTATCTGCATGAGTACTTCCTACTTCAAAGACCCTGGTGGTTATTTTGGGGAGCAGGACACAGCTACACATACCAATGAAATGAAAAAGTGCATTTGATCTCATGGGCCAATGCTGGTTCTGTTGTCTGGTTTGTCAAGGCCTATCCATCAGAAGGCCCCAAATGGTGGCTAGTATTAGAGATTAAAAAACCCAAAGTCATGCTGATTGAATTATGTGTGAGTAAAACTGTGGAAGTTATTTCTAACTCATTGTTCACTTTTCTCTTAGTTGGTGCTATTGGTTGGTGAAAACCAAACATTTGTTAAATAAAGACACTGTGATTAGGAACAGGATTCTTATGTAGCCATAATAAAGATCGTTATGGAAACTTGTACAAAAATGAAAGCAAAAGCAAAGAAGGCCCCAGTGGAAGTGTTCAGCTCGCCACAAATTGAGGCTATTTTTACAGGAAAGATTTTCTAGGCCTGATTTTTCCTTTATATTCCCTACAGATGGGATTCCTGTCCCTATGTTTAGACGTTTATAGTGCAGACATGTCCCAATGAGCAGGTCAGCCCAGGTTGCCTTTATAGTTAATGGTAGGAAAGAGAAACTTTTAGAAGACAATTTATCTGACCCAATTTAAGTATCTTCTTTATGGTGACAGAAATCATCCCGTAGAGTCCACTGACTGCACTGACTAGATCCCTCTTGACTTTTAGCGGAGCCTAGAGATTTCTCTGCCACTGACAGCTACTCTATAGACTATTAAACTAAGACAAATGATCCCGTCTGCATCATGTGTAACTCAGAGGAGAACTGGCCTGAGCAATGCCCATCTATCAATTCTTTTATGGACTACTTGGTTTATATTTTCTGCAGATTTTGCCTCCAGCAAAGACTTTTAGGGAACATAATCCATAAAAACAAGTACAATTCTTCTGAAGAAGAGTGTTGTTTTCTTCTAAAAAGTACAAATTGCTTCTTATTCTCAGAAGTTTCTTGTAAGGAGGTTATTAATTTTTAACTGAAGCGGGTAAAATGGGCTGTTCTTTCTGATGGTTGGACTCAATGATCTTAAAGGTCTTTTCCAACCTAAATGATTCTGTGATTCATCTCCATAAAGTAAGGTTATTTCAAATGAAACCATGGCTTTCTTGGTGTGGAGGAACACTCAGCTATTGATTTCAGTGGAGACTGGAATTTTAACGTTAAACACACAGGACTGTATTGGAGGAATTACCTTTGCTCGTAATCAGAGGTGGAAAAAGAATTAATCTCACCTAACTTCAGATATGCATAGTGTAGACATCTGCAATTAAGTCAGACACCTCAGGCTTCTCTTATGAGCAATTGCTACTGCTGTAGCATTTATACATTCATCTGATTTAAATGTACACATTATAATGAGGTGTGCCCAGTTCTTTCATGGGCTGTTAAGGGAGTCCAGGCAGTTAATCTTGCCGGCAGAGACTGCTTGCACATCCACGTGATACGAGTCTTCTCACCCGGAGCTTCCAGTCTTGTTTGCAGATGACCTACTGCAGGTCAAAGCACAGAAATATTATTATTAACTGTAATACACCAATGATATCATAAAGGCCTTTAGGATAAGCTAATCAACACCTAAAATTTAAGGATCCCAACCATTTATTTCGTTCAGGAAACTGCAGATTTCAAAAAAGTCTAGGAAACTGATGTAAACTCCTGCTGTGGATTTTATACCTTTGTTCTTCTCCTATCTACATTTTCTGTCACCTGGCAAACTAAAAATCCCATGGAATTCAGACCATGTTATTGAAGTGTAATTTAAATGACCCCTAGGGTGTTCCAGCCCAACTAGCTAATCTCATATTCAAAGACGGAAGCAGAGTTACAGAGGCCAAGAAAATCCATTTGTCCATTATCATAGGTAGCTTTTCTGTCTGTGTTAGAGTATCTCAAAGGATCTGGGATAAAATGGTCACAGTCAGGACTGTTTATTCAAGCTGGTGTCCTTCTGGAGGTGGACATCTTCCCATGAGGCCTGTGAAAGCTGCTGTGCTCTCTGCATGTAAATAAAGTTCACTTTGGTGGGGTCAGGGAAAAGAGAAAAGAGATTTTGATTTAGGATATACCTAAGAGTTTGGCTGAGCAGTGAGTGACAAAGGTATGGGGCAAAACTGAGTGAAACAGGTCCCTACAGCTGGTTTTCCTCATGACAAGGGAAAGTCCACCCTTGGGATGGTCAAAGCTACTTGTCTTTTATTTTGACACTGGAAATACTGCCCTAAGAAAAGATTTAACAGACTGTTCCATTTACACAAGACAATTTAGCTTTAACTAACTCAGTCCTTTTGATCACAAAAAAACCCCCCAACCCCCAAACAGGAAAATAGAAACACTTTATCAGAAATTCTTAATTGGCAATAGTCTGTAAGTACTCATGGCAGTGTGGACATAGTGTGCCTCTGCCCACAGGGGAATGGAAAGCCTTACACGATCTCCTCTTTCCACGGGAGCATCATTAATGTGAAAAGGATGATTGATCCATCAGTGTTTCCATCAGGAGCAAATTGAAGCAGCCAGGGAAGTTGGTCTCGAGGTGGGGAAATAAGTTGGAAATCAGATGACAGAGGTCTGAAAGCACACTTACTTGAAAAATGAATTGAATTGTGCAGTGATTTCAGAGTGAAACGATGTGGTGATGAGGACAGACCTTGTTTTCCATCTCAAACCTGTAATCTCTTGTGCAGTTGATAATCTTGTGTGTAAAAGGAGATTTTCTGTTCAGTGAAATTAATCTCTTACTGTAGTGACATTTTTGCTGTTGAAGAAGAAGGGGCAGTAATACGCACTTTGTCCACATGCAGATCCTTGTATGAACTAGTTAACTCTCCTGTTTTGGTTGTTGGGTTTTTTTGTGTTCAAGTAACTATAAACAGGTTTTCTTTTATTACATTTTAAAACTCAATCAAATGTTTCTTTTGCAGTAATGGAGAATTAGGAGAGCCCTCCAGTGGCCAAGCAAAAGAAACCAACATTGCGCTGGCAGTGAGCCAAACAAGTCTAGAAACTAGTGGGAGAAACATGTGCTACATATTTCAAAGGTAGTAACTTCCAGTCCTGTTAAGAATGACTTATATCCTGCTTACATTGGTCCTTTGATCCAGAAGAATTCCATAGCACTTGACAAACTCTCTGTCTATCCCTGAATGAAATAGTATGTATTTATTCATTCATCGTTTCTGTCTAGGAAGGGCTATTTGCATGAAGGGGAAAATACTTTAGGGATAAACTAATAGGTTTTATATTTAATAACTTTACAGGAAATGAACATGAAGATAATTTGGGCCTCACTGAAGTAATTCTTAGTATTCAGTCTGCAATAACTGCAGAAAAATCTTTTCACAAAAAATAATTATTTCTTCATTAAATAGCCCCCAAAGGCAAAGTTGTGATGACCAGGTGCTTGTTGCATGTAATATTGCTGTAAATGATGATTCTGATGATTTTATTAGCTGGGGAAGGGAAGAAGTGCTGAAAAAGAATATCTTTTCCAGGCATCAGTCTGCAGAGTTTGACATCTACTTATGAAAACTGCCAATTAGCAACATCGTAAATGGCTACTGTGGTTGGAGGTAGGAGATTTTGAAAGGTTAATGAGGAGATTTGACGAGTCCATAAGAGAAGCAGCACTTGCTTAGCAATAAGATGATAAGTTATCTTCTTTTTGCAATTGAGTGTGAGAGCATATGAATGACAAAATGTTTAATCAGAATGTTACATGTTTTCCCAAAACTGTTTCTTTAATTTTCGTTGGGATGAGATGTGCAGTTTACCAAATACAAAACAGATTAACATGTCATGGGAAAAGAAATCCAGCTGTGCTGTCAAGTAGATTGGAAGTGCCACACTTCCCAGGATTAATTTTTTGCTGCACCTGTTATTAAAATATCTATCTCAATATCAGCTATTTTATTTTAATTGATGACAGTTACATGTATTTTACATCTATGCTGAAATAAATCTATTTTAATGTTAGTGCTTATTTCAGTCTTCAACTGTTTTGCATTGAATTCTTAGGGACTGATCCTTGGCTTTTGTAAAAATCCACTGTAATCAGTGCTGATGTAACCAGTTATAGATTGAGCTCTCCCTATCTAAACACTTGATAAGAACAGAAAAACATTGTTTTTGAGGCTTTAAACTGTTTTCCAAGGTTTATTCTTACTGTGAAAGTTCTCATCCATAAAATGGACACAGTTAGTTTACAGGTGGCTCAAAATGTATGTTTCAGAATGAAAGATTCTATAAGCTTTATATAAGACCAGTAAAATTCAAGGGAAAACATAATATATGCACAAATATGTGTACATTTCAACAAAGCAGCGTTTAAGTCCTAGTTCAACAAATTACCTCTATTTACCAAGCCACTCAAACTCCTCCTTAATTCCTGAAGTCAGCGAAAGTTAGGTGTGGGTTTAAATTTAAGCAATGTTTAAGCACCAAAGAGCCCATCAATGAAACTGACTTTGAACAAGAAAACAGTCTTTACCAAAGAGCATATCCCCCAATGATGGGCATGCTTAGAATAAAACCCAACAAAACTAATGATAAGCCTAATGCATATGTTTCAGTATTCTACAGTGTGTCACTATAATGTGAACAGGGCATTTTTATTACACAAAATTTTAAGCTGTGTGACCTGAATGATCTTAAAGCATTTTTCTGTTACATACTGTGCAACAAGTGAATATGATCACATGGGCTACTTTTTTTCAGAAACTGCTGTATGTGAGCATGAGTGTGTGTGTGTACAGTAGTTCCCTAACACAATTCATAGTACACAAGGCTGAATGAAATGGAGGTGTTTCTCTGCCTTCAGTGGAATTCTTCCCCATCAAACTACCTCTACGAACAGTAGTTAATATAATTTATCTTGTCACGATAGCCTAATGTAGGCATTTTTGTTTCAACTTTGAAACTGCTGCACTGCATGATTTGTCCTCTTCAGTTTATGCCTAACTTATATCTACAGCTCCAATATCCATCTCAGATATGTGGTGTGTTGGCAGGAGAGAGCTCTGTCTAAAATACAAGTGTATCTAACCATCTCTTGGGCTGAATTACATCCTACTAAATAGAATATCTAAGAGTTATTAATCTTCAAATTAAATGAATCATCATTCTCTGAAAGTGGCCATTTCCCTGGAGACTGTTAGAGAGCCTGGATACCTGGCTTAGTCTAGACACCCAAATTTTAGAAGGCTGAAATTAGGTGAGATGAATCCCTCTGCTGCTATGGACTTCTCAAATATCCAGCCTATACCTATGCAAGACCTGAGGTACCCTGTGGTACAGAATCAGAAATATTGGCCCTGGTAATAAAAAGGTCAAAGGGTAGTGAGTCAAGCTAGGGAAGAGATCTGAAGGGAGGTAGATGGGTTTGTTATCCCAGGAGGTAGCCAAAATGACATAGATAGCAAAGGTCACTGATTCTAGACAGAGGCACAAATTAATGCTACAGAGATAATGTCCTTCCATCCATTCTGTTCTTTTGGGGCTGCAACCTCATATGGTAGCTATTTGAAAGCGCTTTGCAAATCACAAAATAGGGAGTCGTTAAGTTATTTTTCCTCAGTTATAATTGCCCTAATAATATTATGATAATCCATTTTCATGCCTAATCATTCCAGCTTCTGTCTAGTGTGACTGGACCCTACCTCACTATCTGTTACAGAATGATGCTCTTGAGGACTACTGTCTCACTTCTTGAAGTTGGCATGACTGCTCATGATTTCTTCCGTTTAATTTCCAGGCATTTTCTCTGGTGGTTGCTGACTGTCCTGGAGTCCTTATAATAATCAGCTGGCTAGCAGAGAGTTCCAAATCTATTATACAGTGTTTGTATTGTATTGGTTTCCTCTTGTAAATAATTACGTTAAATTTAAGACATGGAATCTCTAAGCATAATGATATGTTGCTAGCATTGTGCTAGTCCTATCATAACAGGACATTTTTATTCTTGATATGTTTAAATTAAAATATTTCTGTTTGATCTCCCATGAAATGATAGGCCCAAACTCATGGGATTACAGTTGCCAAATGCTCTAGGGAGACAAGGTACTGTGGGCCAGTGGGGAAGAGCTCAGCAAACAATTCAATCTTTATTCTAGGCATCTGGAATGGGATTCACTTGACTAAATGCAGACATTTACATCAGTCTAAGTTGTTATATGTTCCTCTTACAGACAGAGATCTACTCAGGGTATTGGATGGAACTGAGGGCAAAATCAATCTCATCCTAACATAGGTGATTACAATAGATCTGGTGAATTGCATTTTAAAAGTTCCTATTTCTTTCCACTAGCTGCAAAGGAAACCTAGGTTGTTTGGCACCTCTGGAGGCATCTGCACTGGAGATACTGTGAGAGATGTGACATGTCTAAAATTTCTTTCCTCTCTGAGAGGATGTTACAAGCGTAACAGTTCAACCAAGAGAAGAAAATTGTCAGGAAAGCTTCATTTGCTCTACAAGGCTACTACTTGTTCTACTCTTTGTTTGTGTTTTAGGAGGTTTCCCACATTTATGAAGGATTCAAGTTTGGTAGCATAAGGAATAAAAATCTATTACATAGGGTAAAGCCTAAGTAATAATAGTGAAATACTCTCCCTAGCAACATGCTGATGGTGGGCTTCTTCCCTTCTGTGGAAGGTCCAGTTTTTGCTCAGTCTAATATCCAGTAGCCTGAGTGGAGTGAGTTACATATTAGAAGATGAAATGCTTATAAGAAAATTTGTTATTGTTGCTCCTTGTTGAGTTTGACAATGGTGAGGCGCTTGTGGGGATTTAGAGGAGCAGTGTGCACTGATACTGTCCTGCTAGCTGGAATTCAGATTAAGTCTTCAAGATTATGTGCCCATGCATACATATCTTCGAGTGAGATCTGATCAGCCCTTATAATCAATGGATATCTGAGGCTCTGTTTGGTTGCTTAGATACGGGTGTCCCAGAACATTTGAGATGCTTGAGGACAAAATCCCTGGCCTCCAGCTGCTGCTTCAGAAGGGGTGGGTCTTCCCTAGGTCCTGTGTTTATCCGCCAGCCTCATGTGGCTATCTCAGATATACTAGAGTATCTCAGATGGTGCTGGATATGTATTTTTGGGCAGTTGAATCAAAATCTAGATCCTCCTTGGCTATAATGGCAGCTTAGATACCTCAGGAAAAGCAGAGTGTCAAAGCAATCTGAATCTGAGAGCTGGCTACTCTGCAGTGTTTATTTGTTACAATTCCCAGATTTTGCACCTGGGTTGGGCAGAGATACCCAAAGGGGTACATAAGCCACTAGCCCAGGGTCTCAAAGCCAGACTGCTGATGCTTCTCAGAAAAACAAGCAAATATGAGTTGGATGGTTTAAAACTATGAGTTACAATACTGTAGCTACAATGCTGTATGCTGGGCAATAAAGGCAAGACCCATAACCCAAAGAATTAATTATCTTACTGCATATGTTAAGGTTGTTTAGGATGCCCCAGTAATTAAATCATGGCAATTTGGAGCATGCTGGTTTTGTTGGTGGGCTAAATCATTTTCTGAAGCATCTGATTTTGGTCATTGTCAGAGATGGGATACTGGGCAACATGATCATATGTTATTTCTACCTTGTTCTCTGCTTTCTGAGCTATTTGATGTTTCAAAGTCAGTTATCATGCAGAGTGACTGTGTGTTTTCAGAGGAAATGGGGGATTGACCTCTGAACGTTTTATTACCCTCTACCTTTTCTTTCTCTGCTTCCTCCTAGCTTAAGACCATATGGGATGACTGCTCAGATCTTCCCAGAATGCACTGAAAGTCAGCACAACAAAGCAGAGTGGGAGGCAGAGAGAGCAAAAGCTTGACTGGCAGGTCCTGAATTAAGCCACAAGAAACCTTGTTGCCTAATGTATTGTAAGGAGGAGAGCAGGGCAAGACCCCTGATTCTATACATCTTATTTGGCAATGGTCCCATTGTACGTAACAGAAAAGAAGTGGGACCAATGAGACACATCATCATGGTCATCATTTGTTCAGATGTGACCTAACCCCTCTTTTTATTTATTTTATTTTATTTGCTTATGCTGTAAACAGAGGACCGGGCCATTGCCAGGCATAAATAAATGTATAAAATGGGTCCTTTGTGTTCTTGTATGTCTGTGAAGCGCTGACCCTGAATTTGACCATGTATAAAATCACAGTTATTCTGGAATGCATATTTCTGTGCTCTCATATGGTAGATGATGTTCTGCACATTCACCCAAAACACTTCACTTCAAAAAGAATAGCATTGGCAGTTTATGAGTGTGTCAAGGTTGGTTCTTTTGTGTGTTCTTGTAATCTCCCTGCAATGTCTCATCATTTGTCTCATGTAACATGATTCACTCGTACAGGTTTTATAGCTGTAGAGAATAACAAGTGTATTAATGTGCTGAAAGACATACATTAATGTGCAGCTACAAGCCATTTATTATTTATGCTGTTGATTCTTTTTACACCCACAGTAAATATTTTCTAACATCAATAAAGATGCAAAGATTCATCACCACAGACCTGCATTTTTTAATTTTATCTCTGCTCACTACAGTCATACTTCATTTCTAGCATCATAAAGGATGTCTCCCGTTTCTAACAAATGAGTTGACCAACAGAAACAAAGATCTGTATTTATCTATGTCTCATATTCCTCTCCACATACAACAATTTGCAACTCTGCACATTCTGTGTAAATTTCAAGTACATGCAGCAAGGACTAGATTTTTATTAGAAGGGTAGTACTCAATTTGAGAAGTAGTTTTCTTTAACAATCTACTCATGTAGCAGAGTATAATTCATTGTGAGAAGCCATAGCGTGATGTGGCAAAGATAGCTGTATATGACATTCCTATGGTAGTTCTAGAGGTGTACTGTCTGGGAAGATCTTTAAGCTGTTGTCAATCTCTTGCTCCTTGAACTGTCTTGCTCCATATGGTATGAGGCTGTCTTGTTCCCACTCTGAAAATTGCATTTACATTCATTGCCAGCATACCTGGAATGAGAAGGGAAGAGAAGTATTTACCAGGTAATGATCATGTTGTCACTGCATTTGAAAGTGCAGTCAGACCAGTTTTGCAGTGCATGTTGAGAAGGAGGGCCTTCAGGTTTATGGTTCAGAAGCCACTCTGGTAAATTAGTACCTTCCTTAAAGTGTATGGTCTTGCATTCCTTACCTAGCTGAATAGTCCTACTAACTTTAAAGTCAGATGCTGAAAGATCATTGCAATAATTAAGGACTACTGGGGGACATTTTTCAAACAGAAAAAGGAGAGATGAGAAAACACTTACTGTGCCATTTGAAACCTTCCTGCCTCATAGTTAAAGGTAACAAAAATGTAGAGGTAGACAAATGCAGAGGTAGACACTAAACTCCAAACTAGATCAGCTGGGCTGTACAATCAATTAGTTGATGACCCTGTCTTTCTGCCATCAATCTTAATTCTGCCTCTTGATTGTCCTCTGGGGATTTAAAGACTTCATTTCTACAAATAAGACAGATGTTTCTTTCTCCTCTTCTTCCTTCTCCTTCATCTATCTCTCTGTCTGCCATTTTTCCATCAAAACCAGGGTAGGGGATCCTTTCTTTGAAACTCACCTCACTTTTCTTTCCCTCGCTGAGGATGTGATAAACATCATAAAGCGCTCATGGCATTTCACATGAACCTGTATTAACACCATAAGGGCCGGACAGAAGTGAGATTCAACCAGAAGGCGTTGTACTTGGCCTGCAGACCATAACGCACTGTTGAATCAGTTGTTTGGCTATGTAGCTGTCTTGCTTATCTCACGCTCCAAACACAGATCCATGACTGTGTTAACAGACCAATTTATAGTGTTAGATGATGAGTATGGATGTGAAATTACTTGGATTAAAGAGACCTAAAGGGCCAATACTCGGACCGTGACTCCATTTGTTACTTCCATATTGGTGAGGTAAATCCCTGAAAGCCAATGGAACTGAAGTAAAAAGGGTATTGGTGTAACCAGGTTGTTTGATGAGTGATGTGCATTTCTTGTCCTAAGCTTGTGTTACATACCAGAAGAGATGGTGACTTGTGCCTAGAAACCATGAGCTTTTCACATCAATGGATAGGGAAATGGGCAATAAAACCTTTACTGTGGTGGGAAGAGAAGGCTGGATGAGGTACGGTGGGCTTTTCTTTCTCTGACAAAGGGAAATGAGGAGAGAACTGGTGCTTTTTTTCCTTCTTTCCTTTTTTCTTTTTTTTTTTTCTTCTTTTTTTTTCAATACCCATCTTGGGTATTGAAATATATAGTGATCTCTTGATTTTGTGGAGGTTGAGTGTCTGGGGAGAAGAGGTCCCTCTAGCAGACATGACCAAGGATCAGTCAGCTGGTTCTGGAGGTACTGTCACCCCACACAAACACATATGTTGGCTGCCTGAGTTGGCATAGAGCTGAGTTTTGGTGTTGCTGGTTAAACAGCACAAGGTCATCCTTGTTAGTAACTGTTAGTGGGGCAAACTAAAAGCCATCCTCTGGCTAATTCTACCAACTGTGGGTTGGGTTGGAGATTAAGAAACCAGCTGTGAAACAGTGGTGCAAGGGCTGGCATATAAAAATTTCCATTACCAGGGAATATTGTATCCCATTTATGAGCAGAGCTCCTTCCTTTACTAGAAGAGCTGTAGATCACTTTCCAATATCTCTTCTGTAAAAGAGGTTTACTGAGCTGTGTGTGTGTTTACATGTTTATTTGTCTGTCTTGTTCACTTCCATAACCTTGCATATTCAGATGTTCTTATACTGATTGGTTGTGCTTATGTCTTGCATATGCACCCAAACAAACCAATGAATACCACCACATAGAAACAAGCCTACTTTTAAGTTGACAAAGTTTTTCTGCCTGCCAAGTGCAATTACTAGCTTTCTTGGGTTACGCAGTAATTATTAAGGTAGACTTCTTCTACCTACTGCCTTCTACCTGGCAAGATCTGGTAGTTACATGCATCAGATGCATCATGGAGGCATACTGCACCAGCAGAGAATCAGCAGTGTCAGCAGCTACAATATTTCTGTCAATCTTTCATTTCATTGCATTTGCTTCTTTTATAAAGAGCAACATTTTCACATCAAATAAGTCAAATTGACATGGTCAGGATTTGACTAGATCCAGCCAGAGAGAAACTTTCACTAAGTAGTTGATTGTACCCAGGGAAAGTTGCAGAAGTAGCTTTTCATCAAGAGGCTACAGTAGAACTGGGAAGGGATTATTAAAGAATGGTGCTAATTTGTTGACTGAGGAACAATAAATGATTTTCTTCATTCAGACTTACTCCTAGACAATTTGTTCGTCACCTCTATATTTATTTCTGAGGTGGGTTTTTTTGGTTGTTAAATATATGGAATGCAGTAGTATTATCTGTGTGATATGTACTGCTTCTGATTTTCTAAAGTTAGCTGAACTGAAAAGATGGTGGGAAGAATTAGTTTAGACTGAAGATTTTCTACCTCTTCTCACTTAAATGAAGAAATCATTCTCTTAATCCTGAAAAAATATTTAGTTTAATCCAGGGCTGTTGTTTCAGGTGTTAACCACTATAAAGAACAGTTTTGAAATGAAATCCAGCTTAGTGTTCGACTCTGTAATATCTGAACCATTTGAAAAATCTTCAAGTGTTTATGCTGGAAAATACAGGGCAGCATTTAGGAACATGAAACATTTACCAAAATTTAAAAGTAGTTGATTTTTGAAACAGTCTTTCTTTTTGTAATTTATTAAGTGATGGATTCCTCCAAAAATTCAGGAAACTCTAGTGCCCAAAGCCTCCAGCCAAGTTTTTGATTCCAGTGTGGTAGGTGCTGCACAAATAATGTGATAAAATAGACAAGGCAGACAGTAGGTGAGAAATGAAGACTTTTGGCCAGACTATGTGATTTGTCCCCTGCGGAGAGGCAGCAGAAGTAGAAAAAGATTATCTTATCAGCATCCTGGACAAGTGCCCTACTCACCGATCAGTTCTGCCTCAGTTGAAATGGCTGCTGGGCTCAGTGATGCCATTGGGCACTGACAAATGCTGTCTTCTGAGAAGATCTCATAGCCATCACTGAGAGGCTCTGCTTGAGGAACAAAAATAAATTTTCTGAACTCAACTGCACTGTCAGAAAGAAGCAAAGAAACTTAAAGTGTAGAGTTGAAGATACTTTGAGGGATAGATGTCTGAATTGTTTAGAGGTTTAGAGCATCCTTTATCTCCCTCACTTTAAAGTTCAAGAAAAAGTTTTTTTTCCTCAAAGCCCTGGTTAAAGACAACCAGTATGTTGGTGGTGGTCATGTTGTGTGAATGATGCTAAAGAAATTTTCTCTCCTGCTTTTGTGGATTATAGAGATGCATGGAACAAAGAGATCTGGTGGTGTTGACAAGGGTTAATTTGTTGAAATGCAGATTTCTCAAGAAGGGGTTGCAATTTTGGGAACAATCACTTGGGAAAGAGATCATGGCTCCAGAGAGAGAAACAGAGAGATGCATTCACTTGCCTCAGAATATCATGCTGCCTAGAGAGTTAGGACACTTGTTATCTTTGTGGGGTTTTACATATTTAAAACAAAAATACTCATCCCAAACTCATGATGGCACTCCTCCCTTCTCCCCCCATTGCAATCTGAAAAAGTTAAAAAATCTCCAGATTTCCAGATGGCAATATAGTGTCCTGGCTAGTTCTCTCATCAGCACATGTTGTTAATTTATTTGCCATTCTAACCCAGTGATTTTTTCTTTTTCCTTTCTTTGGATAACAAAACTCTTTTGGTCCTTGAAGAGTAAAAAATAAAGCCCTTCAATCTTACACATAAATAAAGGGAAAGTCCAGGCCATTGCAGGGTGGGAGGTAGATGTTATAGGAAGTCCTATACCACTGCTTTGAACTCAGTGTAAGCACCATGTCCAGTCTAAAGCCATGAACACAGACTGTAAACAGGAGTTCATTTCTGGATCACTGTCTTTCTGTCAAAGCTTCTTTATTGTCCTTGCCTTCTGTTTCTGCATTAATCTCATATCTTGATGCAGAAAGTCAGAAAGGCTGGTTAGGTCTAAGCTGCTCTCCAGCATGTCCCAGAGTGCAGAACTTCACCCAGTTCCCATTGTACTGAGCTTTGATTTCCCAGAAGATGACCAACCATCTGAGCAGCTCCCTCCAAACTTCTTCTCATCCTTCCCCTTCCCCAGACCCTTCTCATCATGTTCCATAATGACCTCAGTTTGTCAAGCCTTTTGTTCTTCCCTCTCTCCCCACATCATGGTTTCCTTGCTTAGAGGCTCTTCCCTTTGCTTCCTGCATCAGTGTGGGTGCTCTTCCTTTCTGAAATGCTTGCTCCCTCCTACCACTGGAAAATGAGAGTAGCCTTTCTTTTCTTCCTCGTCTCCTGAATGATCCTCCATTCCAAAGCTCTCCTCTGCTCTCCGTGCCTTGCCCTACTCTACTGTCCACCCCATCCCATCTGCACGAGTGGCTAAAAGATGTGTTGCCTCTGTGCCTTGCTTCTCCCAGGCTGGGTTCCCAACCCTTCTCTCACTCTTCCCACTCTGCCTCTCCTGTGGGTCATTACTTCAGATTCCTTTGTTCTGATGCCTCCCTTCTATCAGACCATCTCCCTCATCCCAGCTTTTATTACTTTTCTTTCTCAAGGCCTGCTCAGGGTCCAGTACTGCAGCTACTGGACTGGGTCCCTTCTTCCCCCTCCCTGTCCAAGCATCTCTGCTTATCCTCAGTTCCACACAGTAAAGGCAGGAATTGCTTTGCTTCACAAAAAGCAAGAGGAGTTTTTCATCTGGTGGCTTTTCCTTTTCTCCCTGGCTCTAATTTGCAGTGAGTATTTTTGCAAAAGTGCTCATCCCCGAAGCCAACAATAAAACTCTGTGTGTGTGCGTGTGTGTCCGCGCGCGCATGTGTGTGTGTGAGAGAGAGAGAGAATGAGAAGAGGGAGGGAGAGAAAGCAATACAACAGTCTGGCAATGTGAGGCGGCATTGGAGAGCTGCTAGACCAGGGAAGCTGGCTAAGAGACGCAAACCCCTTACTCTGGGCTCAGCGTGATCCCATTGGTTCCTGAGCTGCTGTTTTAAAGCAAAGAAGAGCCTGGAGGATTGAACTGCACAGCCAGACGCAGACTCTCAGCCAAGTTGTCAGCACGCTGGGAGGAAGAGAGGCTCGCAGACACAAGATTGCAGGGTGTCCGCAGCTTGATGTTCATTTGTTTCCAGAAAGGAAGAAAAGAGAGGGGAGAAAAAAAAAAAACAGAAAAGGGGGAAGGAGCCCGATCCAGTCCAGCAGTCCCGGGGCGAATAATGGATGTGACCATATCTCAGTTCATCTTAGAAGAATTTGATGTCAACTGCAGCCTCCTGGATCGTTTACAAGAGACTTTTTTAGAGAGTTCCTCTATCCCTTTCCTGGGCTTTGATGGTAGGAAACGTTACCTAGCGCAGGGCTCGGAAAAGCTTTCTAAGTGTTAGGATTCAGTTTGCTTTGTGATGCAAAGTGTGTCACTTTTGTATTTTCTCAACTGCTTCTTTTTCCCTTTCTGTCTCCTTTTTTAATGCAAAAGGTCCGTACTGCAATGCCACCACTGATCAGATTGGGACCTGCTGGCCCAGAACCTCTGCGGGGGAACTAGTAGAGAGACCCTGCCCAGAGTTCTTCAATGGGATCAAATACAACACCACGAGTAAGTACAAACTCCTTTCTTTCTCCCACAGATCTGGTGTTGAGAAGGCGCCCGGGGAGATCCAAAATATATTTTCCATTTAAAAAAAAAAAGAAAAAAGTGTTTGCCTGGGAATCAACATTTCCTCCACATTCCAGCCTGTATATTCAAAATTCCTGCCTGGAATGATGCAGATTTCTCAAAAGCACAGACTTTTGCACACCAATTCTTCTTTACTTAAGCGTGTTTAAGTAGATCTAGGCAAAAATATCCTCTGCAGTCTAAGGAGAGTATACTGTGCTTTGTATGCTTGTTCATGTGTAGATATGTATAGCTGAATGTTTTTTGTAGCAGTGCTTCAGCCATTTGGATAATTAAATATCCTTTGGCTTTTGAAGTACTTAGTCTTAACGCCTGAGAACTGTATTTTGAAAGGAGTCTCCCTTTGAGAGGCTGTTTGTGCGAACAAGGGGACAAACTGGGCTGGAAGTTGTATCTAACAAACAGAAGACTGAGGTCTGGAATCTGTTTAGCAACTTCATCAGCAGTTGGCTTATGAGGCTGGAGTGGCTGCATCATTACTGCAAGGGAGACAGTAGAGGATATTATAAGGCAAATAATATTCAAAGCAAGGGAGCATGGGGGCTCCTTAGAAATCTCTTGGAACTGATGCTTTATTCTTAGAGGTAAACAATCATGATGACTCACTACAAATTTATTATTCAGGCTGTTCGACCCAGGCACTCATTTCCTTTTCCTTATCTGTCAATACTGTTTGGACCTTTCATTAAGAGTTTTTAACATATTAGTTCCAGGTATGTGTACCCACTTGTTTGTCACTCAGTTTTTCAGACTACTCAGTGTGCTTTTGACTGTGGGGACATTTCATTCCGTGTTTCACTCTGAACTGTTGCTCAGGTGTTAGTAGTCTAATTTTCAAGTAGTGTTAATTTTGTGGAGCTAGCATTCTTATTAAGTCCCATAAAAGAATGACCCTGTCATCTTAGACCTTGTTTTTTAGCTTGTTGAAAGTGAATTTATTCTTTCCCCAGCTCTAGGTGTCAAGGGTCAGATAACTAGACAAAAGGTCAGTGTATTTGCTATGCAAAACAAAACCCTCTTCCAGATTTGTTCTTAGGGACCAGCTTCTGTCATCCTTGACTTTGAGCAGAGTAAGGAAGTTACCTCAGAGAACTGCAAGATCATCCTCAAACCCTATATTCTCTGACCTGTGCTCTTTGCAATAAAATAGGTGGGAACATGCAAAGGGCTGGGTTATGCTGTCTTTGATTATAGCAGGTAGTCCACTACCTTTACAGTCTTGGCTGAGATCAGAAGAAAATTGCTGAGAATTAAGGACAGCTCAGATAAGAGCAAGTGTATCAGAATAGACCCTAAAAGAGCAGCCATATAAAAGGTACCTCAAAGAAGTATGGCCTTTTTTTTTTCCATTTCCTTTTTTTGGTGCGGGATGTCAGTATTTCCACTGCCTTATTTTTGTTTCTCCAAAAGGAAAGTGAGAAGGAAAAAAAAAAAAAAAAAAAAGAAATGCATTAGCGATGATTCCTTATTTATATCATAAACACAGTGGAGAGAATTTAAATGCTTTTGCTGTGCATGGAAGGAAAAAAATCTTGAATACCTCATTTTATTTTGATAAACTCTGTTAATGCTTTTAGTAGTTCATCAATGACCTGATTTAAAGTTCTTCCCTGATCTCTCCTCAATGGTGGCTAATGCTTGTATTACAGTGCTAATAAATTTTCTTAAATTCATTGCTCTTAAAACAATGGCATGTTAATTAAATTAAAGACTGATGAAAATATATTATTGAAATACTGAAGAATTATTTTGTCGTAGTCTGGGGAAGTGGCCATTTTTCTCCTTTCAACATAAAATGTGAGTAGTCACATTGAGACAATGTATATCTGCAAGACGGATTGGTAGTGCATACTGGTGCCCAGATGTGGTAGCATACGTAGCTTGCAATAGAGAACTAAAGTACACTGAAGCCACTGTAAGCGGCTTTCAGTTGATTCTGTACTCTTCCATGTAGCTCCTCCAAGTTGTGGCGCAGAAAAGGAAAGGAAGGACTATACCGAGATTCGAGTCAATTTGTAAAATCAGTAGCTTTTTGGGCAATAGTAGGTGGTGATTAAGGCTTGGGAAAGTGGTAGGACAGCAGGTTAAGATTCAAATACAGAGGTGCAACCTCTTTTGTGATTTGAAAGATGTGGCAATTAGTACATGCAGAACATGTCCAAATTTTGGGAAGGCCAAATACTGACGTGGTCTGACTACTTTTACTTGCATGGTTTCACCAAGTTAGTTTGTGGGCTGACTAGAGGGCCATTTGTAATGAGACTCAATGTGCTTAAAACCTAGACTGTGAACCTTGTGCAGATAATAAAATAAGCACAGGATACTGATAAAAAATGGGAAATGGTTCTTGCAAATTTCAGAGGTGAATAATCCAGCTGCAAAGTGAAGGTTTGATCAGGAGATGGCTTGGATCAACGAAAGATTTCTGCCTAGGATCTGTAGTGTAGTTTTGTCCTGTTTCGTTTTGCATTTTGGTGAGGCAAAGGGAGAAATGATGGTGTGTAATATTCTACTGAACTGTACTGAAATCAGACAAGTTTAGAAAAAGCACTGTGCAATGCCTTTCTTCTGCTAAGGGCTTATCCAGTTCTAGGTTGTAACTCAGCCATTTATTATACTGTCATTCATCCTGTGTTTGCGAGCTGCCATCTTTTAGGAACTATAGTGTATCTTTACTTTGGTTCTCTACGGCTGTGACTATATTACTCATTCTAATGCATATAAAATTTTTGGATCAATTTCAGTGATTTTTTTTTTGTTGTTTTAGAAATAAAGATTTCAAAGATTCCAAGTTCCTACCACTTTCATAAAAGTAGCTCATCAGCTGGAGGGAATGAACCCAGTAGCATTCCCCATAAATGAAAGCTTTTGCATTGTAGACACTAGAAAATCTAGACTTGGAAGTACCCAAACTATATGAAAAACTTATACCAGGCTCAGTCAAGCACAAGACGCTGATCCATGACAAACCAGGCAGCCCAGGTTCTGGTACTCATGGGGCTATTTCTGTGCCTTCTTGTAGTCTCTATGCACGTAGTGTATGGAATTCAAGACAAAATGTGACAAGTAGTTCGCATCACCACAGATCAGCTCATCAAAGGCTTTGGATGGACCTACCCTGGCTTGGTACCCATCTTGTCAACTGTCATGCTTTGATTGTCGCTCTAATGCAGAACCCCCGTGCTTGGATGGGGAATGCTATCAAACCCCGCAATATGCCAGCAAAGTTTAATGAAAGAATATTTGAGTCAAAAAACTTAAGAACAAGAATTGGTATGTAAAAAATCCCCTCCTTTTTGCCACTACAGAATAAACTGTTTGCGTAAAATATTTCTATTCTAACTGCAAAAAATTCCCGTGGTGATTTTGTGCCTGTGTCTGTGTATCTGTATGTCTCCTGGGAACTGCTGAGTGACTCAGATAAGCTTCAGCTGGATTCGTAAAACAAAGTCTGTCAGTCTGTGAGTATTTTTCATCTCTGACACTTTGTTGTTTTGGTGATTTTTTTTCTCTCTCTTTATTTGAGAAGTAAAGTTGTGCTGACAAATCAAGACCTGGTTACCCTGCAGTATGATTTGTGAATATAGGCAAAATATTCTTTGACCAAGGATCTGAAAATGATGCCATCCACTTACAACTTTGCAATTTTGCAGCAAAGCTTATGTATTATTCTCAAAGAAAAAAAAAAAAGGAAAAATGTATGTATTGGTGCAGTGCGTGGCTGTGCACTTGTCTCTGCTCAGGTTCTATATTTAGCTAAAGATGACAATATCATTGCTGCCCTCTAGATGTGTTTATGCTTTGGCAGTGTGAAGCTTTTATTCTTGTTTTAGGAAACAGATTAGTTCACTTATTAGGATATTCTGAAGCTTGCTTAATTCAGCAAATGGGCAGTAATGAAACTCTTTTTGCTGCTCGCAAAAAAGTGGTGGTACATGCAAGTACTTACAGCATGTTACAGGCTAAAGTTTGTCTACTTTAACTCTTTCCTTTCCCTACAAATTGCCCTGTGCAATGGGGAAATCCAAGATCAGGTGTTCATCTGATGGACGATAAGTGTTGACTCCTGTAGCCTTAGCTCTCTGATTTGAGTTTGTCTACAACAGCCAGTGCAGCAGAGGGATATCCTATGGTGAGACTTGTCTGTCAGGGGCTGCTCAGCTTGGTTTGTGCTGGTTGCAGGCAGGAGGTGGAAGCATTGGAAGGTCTCCATCTTGCAGATTAAGACACGCAAATCTACATATTTCCAGGTAGGTATCAACAGCTAATTTAAGCTGTAGTACAAGTTAGTGGAGCTCTGATTGATACAGGGGATGAAGCCTAGAGAGTTACTCAGCTCAACCTAAACGTACAGATCAGTTCAGTAGCCCATGCAAAAGTGCTAGTGCCATTTGATATGTCCAGGCATATTTTGCCTGGTGTCTAGTTCCTGTTTCAGAGGGCCCAGGCCTTGTGCAGGTTTGTGTTAATCTTCCGGGCCACATAGGTGTTGCAGATACTCTAAGGCAAATGATACGATGCCTGTGTTTAAGCAGCTGAATTAATTCTTGGGTATCTGTTGAGCTGAACTGAATCCACACCTGGAGATTGAGGTCAGACTGCTTTTGTGATCAACAGGAAAAAAGGTATCTATAGCTCCAACTCCCTCTCTGCAAATCTTACACAACCTGCGCCCCCCACCCCCAAGTATAGGAAAGCTCTTTGACTGAGACAGATAGCCACTTCAGATGAGTGTTTTGGGTACTGCAAAAAGCATCCTCATCTTCTCCAGGGACTATGCTGCAGAAAACAGGCACATAAACACTGCTAACCTTGCATTGATGGGGATTTGGTGCCTCCTTGCCTACTTCTTGTTCTGAGGGTGTGTACACCATCTTTTCCTTGATGACCGTGTAACCAGCTGCCTTGTCGAGAATGATTTGGAGAGGGTTGGTGACTTAGCAACGGGGCTGTTGTTCATATGGATGGACATGGGAGAAAGAGCCACTGGCAAAAGTATCACGGTTGTACCTATTCATATGGTTTACTCCACTCTGAAAGAAAAATCCCTGCAGTTCTTTATTGTCTCATCTTGAACATGGGCAAATAATCTTTTGTATGCTGAGGGAAGGGTGAAGAAGTGAATTAATAGCTCTTCTGTTTTGCATCCCCCCTCTTTTGAAAGGGGTTAAAGAGATTATTTAAGTTTTAAAAGAGCAAAAGAGCTAGTTTTCATAGGTCGAACAGCCATTCTTTTATCAAGATCTAACCTCTGCTGGTTTTCCTTCTCATTAATTATTGTTCAAAGTTCTTCTGAAGTGATGACTTCAGCTTGCATATAAAACCTGAGCCTTGCTTGGAAACCGTTGGTCACAAAGTCTTGTTCATACAATATGGGTAATACTTGTCCTGATAATTACAGAAATGTGCACTTTTATGAGTGGCTAGCTTAGAGGCTCTATTAACATTTTCACTTGTGTTTTTATCTCGTGTATTTTAGTGTCTTGAGCACTTCTGTTGATCCCATTCACATGACTTACTTTCTCCTCAGAGGTTATTCTGGCTTGATTTCTAAAGGGCGCATTTTTGAAAGCTAAGTCCCTTTGTAAAAGACAGAGACCCTTTATGCTCTAGTGGCTTTTCATCTTTACTGGAGAGAGAGAGATAAAAAGCCCATCAACACAGCCTTGTCAGCATGAGTGGTGATTCCTAGATGTACAGCTGGATGCAGCGAGGAGATGCAGCTGAGGTGTGGGCTGGGGAAAAGGACAAGGTGAGAGGAAGCATCCCTGTCTGAGAGGCAGCAGATGCTAAGAAATTCTGGTGCACTGCCATTTGGATTCAAGGGCTCTTTATATATTTAAAACACATTTCTGAAAGAAGAGCTTCAAGATCAAATACATGACTTTCTCTTTTTATTAGGCAATGCATGCGTGTTTTCAGACTCAGAAAAGTACTATGAAGCCCTAGAACTAATCCCACCTCATCCCTCTTCTGAAACCTTGTTAGATGTCCAGAAGGCTTTTATTCCACTGGATTGTTTAATGACAGAAGGACAGTTGGGGTAAGAAGAGAAGTTTTGTAGCCAATTTTAATTATGGACTCACTGCAAAAAATCTGTTAAAAAAAAAAGAGTCTTCTTGCAGAAGCCATGTTTTAGCCATCCTGGGGTGACCAACAAAATATTTGTCAGCTAGAGAGTCAAGAGTACATGAAAGTTAAAGAAAGGAGACAGATGAGAAACCAAACAAGTAAGGCAGAGGAAAAACAAGGCTGGAATTGGAATTCTGGGAGAGGGAATAAAACATAATGTTTAAGCTTATAAAGCTTCTCTCTGAGAAGACCAAATCTGCAGTTGATTAGGTCAGCTGGACTCCAACAGCATTGTATCCAGATTAAGATTTCAACCATCTTTGTTCATTTTCTTTTGCTAGTTTAGGTTGAATTCTTCCACAGATACAGCAGTGGGAGGTTCTTTTTATTTCAGTGCATGCACAGATGGGAGAGGCTTTACTTTTTTTCCTCAACTTTTTATTTCTTTTTTCTTTTTATTGTAAAGCATAATTTGTGGTAAGAGATCACTCTGATTTTGCAGTTTGGAAGAAGAGTGTTGAAAGAAATATTTAAAAGGAGGAATGAAAATAACCCATCTTTCTTTCTCCCACTACTATCATCCTGTGAAGTGTGATTTCTTCATTGAGCACAGAATAGAAGTTAATTGCATGTATTAAAACAAGACGATTGTTAATGTTACTTCGGTCATGTTCAGGGACCTTTTCTCCAGCTAATTAAACACTAATTAGTATTTTTGTTCTTCACTAGTAAGTTATGAGGTGGCTTTGCTATGATCCTATTGTGTCTGACTGGGATTCTCCTAAGTTTAGGCTTGACTTTTGAGGCAGACTTCACACATTTCCCAGAGCCAGGAATTGCTGCTGCTGTTCTGCACCAAGCCCATCTGATCCTCTGCCGAAGTCAATCAATCAGACCTGAGAGCAGTAGCAGGAGACCCAGTCCCTTGCTTTGCCCTTCAGGGAGGGCAAACCTGAACTTGTGGCAGAGGGCTCATCACCCAGGATTGCTGGAAAAAGTGGCTTGTCGCAGCAAGAGAGCAATGACGGGTCTCTGAGAGGGCTCTGAACCTTGTGGGCTTCAGCAAACACAGGGTTGCCCGCATTATTTTTGGAGGCTTCTGTGACCCTTTCTCTAAGGAAGCTGCCCCATCCACCTCTCTGTCACTTGCATGAGATAGTGAGCTGTTGTCTAAGCTGAGAGCAACTACCAGCTGGCAAACAGATGGACTGAGGTTCAGTCTCTTCCCACAAGTTAGGAATTAGACGATACTTGCAAAATCATGTGCTTCTGGGGCCAGGGAAGGACTGGAAGAGGGTATGGCTCAGGAACATATGGGGAAGAGAAAGAATTAAATATATTACAAAAAGGGAGACAAAGCAGGAAATCCTCATCTCACAATATCAAAATGAAAGGAAAAAATCCCACCCAGCTACATCTAGTGTGGGGACTTTCTTGTGGATGTGGGATTTCTTGTTTTATTCTGCTTTATGACCCATTTTCCGTCCAGCCAAGCTGTGGGAGGTCTGAAACCCTGCTGGGGAAAGTGGAATGAGGCTGTTCTCTCCAGTCGCTGAACACCTGAGACTATCTGCGATTCACTGGGTTTCAGCCTCTGTGTTTATTGTCGCAAAACCTTAGGGAGAGTGTCACTGAAGGAATGGTCACCTGTAATTCCTCCTCTCAGCCACAGGGTGTCACTTAAAGTGCAAGTAAAGTGTCCACAGGCATCTGCACCGAGTCACATGGGGGTGGAAATGATGGATGAGGTAAAAGAAAACTGGTGTGAATAGTGGTCCTGGACTTTGTCCTGCTCTAATTACCGACAGTGCTGCCTCTGCAGCTTCCCCATCCTGCTGGGTGGTAAAAGAGACTGTTGTGGTTTAACCCCAGCCGGCAACTGAGCACCACGCAACCGCTTGCTCACTCCCTCCTGGTGGGATGGGAGAGAGAATGAGAAGGGTAAAAGTGAGAAAACTCGTGGGCTGAGGTAAAGACAGTTTAATAGGTAAAGCAAGAGCCTCACACACAAGCAAAGCAAACCAAGGAATTAATTTACCACTTCCCATCGGCAGGCAGGTGTTCAGCCATCTCCAGGACAGCAGGGCTCCATCACGCCTAACACTGACTTGGGAAGACAAACGCCATCACTCCCAGCGTCTCCCCCTTCCTACTCCTTCCCCCAGCTTTATATGCTGAGCATGACAACATATGGTCTGGAATATCCCTCTGGTCAGTTGGGGTCAGCTGTCCCGGCTGTGTCCCCTCCCAACTCCTTGTGCCCCCCCAGCCTGCTCACTGGTGGGTGGGGGCAGAAGCAGAAAAGGCCTTGACTCTGTGTAAACACTGCTCAGCAATAAAGAAAACATCCCTATGTTATCAACACTGTTTCCAGCACAAATCCAAACCATAGCCCCGTACTAGCTACTATGAAGAAAGTTAACTCTATCCCAGTCAAAACCAGCACAGAGACTTACCAAAGTGAAGTAGGGACAAAGACACAGGGGAGGAGAAGGTGGAGGGTGTTCCACAAGGAAGCCTATTGTCCCTGCCTTTGCAGAGCGCTTGCTTGGGAGCAGGTCAATGGCTCAAGGTAGGTGGTTGGTGGTGGTTTCACTAGGGCTGCTCTGAAAGGCTAACGGAAGGGAAGTGCTAAGTTTTGTTCCGAAGCAGGTGTGTGTTATGTTAGAAGATGTGGAAGCTATAGAAAGCATAATGTAGCCATTCAGGGGTGAAGCAACTCTATCAAAGAAGCTTAAGTAGTCAACAAGAACCTTCATTTGGATGATACAGGGATTCCTCCTTGCTGTACACACCATGTTCGTTGCTGTACTGCTTCCTATTGCATCAACATGATCTCTCATGCCTGAGTGCTGTCCCCTGGCAGAGACTGTTAAATTCTCCCTGTGGACCCTCAGGTACTTGACAGATGCTCTAGGTGCTCCCACTTAACAAGAATAACAAATAGGTAGATTAACAGTGGGACAGCTGTGACTGCTGAACTTGCCTGTTGCACATGGGAAGGGTGTTCTGCAGATCAGTAAGTCCATTGACCAGTTTTAGATTCTTTGTATTTTCCTCTGTGTTCTTCAGTGACATGGAAGTATCTTTGTTGTTTATGTAATGGTGAATCTTTGCAACTTCTGTGGCTCGGAAGACTAGCACTTTAAGCCGTGTCCTGGTCTGAGTAAAGTTCTCAGACTCTGAAAGTCATGCAACACTTTGCTCACAGTCTGCTGTCCTGTGAAAGGGAAACTCTTAATTAGTTTTGGACCCCAACATTGCTTATGACTTGACATCCAGATTAGAATAGCCATTCTTAGTAGCTTGAGAAGGTGATGAGAAATATGGTTTCCCATGGAAATTGGAGGAGAATGCATTTTTAGTATATATTTTCCTTTTTCAGTGCAGTTTCATTCCCCTCAGATGTTATTCATGGAGTTTGTAATTGGTAGCTCTTGGGACAAATTCATAAAATCAGTAAAACTCAGATTGCTTTATACTGACTTCTTTGTCTGCAGTGCTGGAAATAACAGAGGGCCAGATGCTGCTCTGTATGAGACTTGTGCAATGAGAAGCAATACATTGAAGCAAATGATAGGAAGAGAAACTCAGTATTTAAAAAAAAAGCAGAAAACCCCTCCAGATCTCATGAAGAGTTTTCCCTGGGAAAACGGAAAAGAAAGAGCCGTTCCCAATGCAGTTGGATTGTCCAAAACCCCTCGTGGTTAGAAAGCACTGACCATACAGTGACATAAGAATTAATGCAGTTCCTTATCCTCCTGAGTCAGCCAGGGAGCAAAGAGAGATTTGGAAAACAGAAAATGTGTTATGGAAATGAGGCAAACAAAGAAAATAGGAAATTATTTTGCTAGTGCATCATCACTATTTTAACTAAACTTAGATGTGAACTCCTAGTGATTCTTTTTCTCACTGCTAAGAATTTGAATTTAACTTAATTATTGCTGAATTGTTCCAGTAATACCTGAAACATCAGCATTTGTGTGTTTCAGGGTACATGATGAGCAGTCATGACTACTTGCAGAATCTCCAGGCTTGCCACATTGATTGCAGCTTTGATTTTCAACTAGAGCAGCTAATGCAGAGTTCGGAAGCACAGAGTATTTTCAAGGATACTAGTTTCTGTGTTGATCTTAATACACTTGACCAACCAAATGCTCTGAGCTCTGCTTGGAAACCAGTGGGGACATTAGGTGTTTAGTTGCTGGAAATGGATTTCTAGGTATCATAAACTGGGGACACCCTATTCCTTTCCAAGACAATAGAGTAAAAGGCAGGGGATAGTGGGGGTGATGAGAAGCAGGGGCACTTCAGAGAGACCTCCCAGTGTTAGGCTTCCATAGAGAAAGCATCTAGCAGGTTGCTGCCTGGTAGGAGTTTCTTCTGTCCCAGGAGCTATGAGGGGAGAGAGAGAGAGATGCTCTGACTTGGGAAGCCCTTTTCTTCAAGGGCTTATGTTCCTGTTCTGAGAGCTCCTTGCCTCAGGATGTGGATGGTGACATCTTTGGTGGGAAGTTGCAGGGATTTGCACAGTTGTGCACCTGTCCTCTGAGTGGCGTGGGACTGTGTGGGAGCCAGGTAACTCTGCTACCGGCTCACAAAACCTCTGTAGAGTGAACTCCTTTCATTCTTCCTTACCAGCTCTTTGTACTAATGAAAGCCACGATCCCATAGATCCGCTTTTGGTTCGTTTTGGCCATCTAATCTGATCTGAATTTCCCACTTCACATAAACCTCATATATAAACTCAACCACTTGCCCCATTACTGTGCCAATAGTTAACAAATGTCTCCCTTTCATTAGGCCTCTCTAAAAATGAACATTTCCACCTGTCAGCTGGCAGCACTGTGCCAAAGCTGACTGTGACTAAGGAAGCCTTCTTTGCAGCACTAAAATAAGAAGGCTTTCAGTTTGCTTTGTTTGAGAAGTGAGGGAACAAAGTTCTATTTGGATCTGCTTTCTGTTTCAAAGCCTAAGTCTCAAAAAGGACAGGGATGAATCCAAATGCAGCTATGGCGGTGCATTGCATTGCCCAGTCCCAGGGAGAGAGGCTGTAACAGTATGAATACGGAGTTTTGCTGCTGTTCTTATTCTTTCTTGGGGAAGAGCTAAAAGGTCACCACAAAGGTCTTATCTTGTAATGAAGTCATCCTTATCCATCTACAAACCCATTCTCAGCCTGGCCTTGTCTTTTTCATCCTAATCTGTTCTTAACCCCTTCATCTGTCCTGTATTCATTGCACGTTTCTCATGTAAAATAAATGCCAGCAACAATAATATTAGTAGTTTTATTCTTACATAAGCACTTTGTTTTATTCCTTCAGTGAACACTGAGGGCAATAGAAGGGTCTCTGAGCTGAACCGGAGATGTGAGTGTGTCAGAAAAGCACAGGCATCATAGCGGTGTGTTTAAGTTTATAATGGCATGGGAGTATGTAAAATGCTCTCCTGTAACTAGAAATATGATAAATAATAGTTGGATTTTTCAGCACATGAGTATAAAGTATTTCCTAAAGATTCCTATTTTACTGATTCCCTGTTAGATCTCAGCTGGCAGATCCGTGACTGAGTTACTGTGATTACACTAGCACACAGACAAGCAGAGGTGTAACACCTAACCACACTTGTTCCAATTACAGAGCCTCAAGAGAATTTGTGTTGTTATTTTTTCATCACTTCTTCAGCTGGTTAGATAACTGCATGCCTCCTGTCTGCCTTCAATGCGTTACCTCTTCTAGGCTCTCTATCAAAACCCCAGTGCTGATTTCTCATTCCCTGCAATAACCTGACTAGGCACAGAAAGTACCATGAATGGGGTAGACACATGAATGAGTCACTGATGCTCTGGGACCATATGGAAATCGACTGTGTGTTCACTCAGCTTCTGGTAAACCTGAGCTAAAATTCACCTTCTGAAATCTCAGGGAAAGAAATTGATTTCACTGTGGTAAGTCAGTTATGTGTCCAAGTCCGTAGGCTCAGGAGTAGCTTTGAAAACTTTACTCTGATTTTACCAATACCTTCTGGAAACAAAGTGTTTCTACTGATCTTGAGCACTGAGCTGAAGAAGTCCTGGCTTTGCTCGGTGAAAATAAACATGGTGTGGCAACATGATATATTGCAAGTTGGACTAGATGAACTCTACTGCTCCTTCTAACCAGCATTTCTATGGTTTTATGGTAGCCCTACAGATTTCAAATGGATCCTTCAGTCATCTCTATCATCAGTCTTTTGTTCTTCATGAACACCTGTGACATGGCACTTAGTGGTGGTGGTGGTGGTTTTTAGTTTCTAGGACACTTGAGCTATAAGCAGAATATGAAGAATTGGTATTACATGATGTGCAACAGAGTAAGGATAGTCTCAGTCTCTTGTTTTGATTCCATATACCTATTGATGTGTAATGTGCAATTTGTCTCCACCATTTTACCTGTTTTACTTCATCCTTTGCTTGCTTTTAGGGGAATCAAGTGAGAATCACAGGGCACTGACCTTTGTACAGTTGCCATGTTACTTTAATGAAAATCAGCTGGAAAAGGCAGGGCTAATTGCTTTGATTTAATCCTGAAATGTCGATGACTCATTGATACCTCATCAGAAAAGCTATCTGCTCAAGGTAGAAGGACTGGATAAAAATAGCTTCCTTGAGATGAATTTAAGCAGTTTAAGTGCTAGAAGTTTCAAATGTCTAGGCCCTGAGCGTTACATACTGCTTGCTGGAAACTCAAATTCTGACTTTGGTATCTGCATCCTCTTCTACCTCGGGGTAAGAGAAATAAACCTGCTGCTCAACTCGCAGAAGAGAGCACCAGTGACTTGCTTCAGATGTCCCTCTGACAAGCCTGGAGATGCATCCAAGCAGTGAGCTTAATGCCTGATGCAGAAGCCCTGCCACACCTGAAAGATGGCACTTTCTGAGACCATCTGGGAAATGTGTAGAACAGTTCTCAGAATTAAAAGATTTTTTCATCTCACTGGGACTGCCTGGCTTCCATTGCTAATTTATTTCTCTTCTGCAATCACAAAGGTTGCCGGAAGAGTGGAAGTATGAGGGGAAAAAGGATAGAGGAAGAGCAGAGCATCAACCAAGCAGAGTGAGAATGAAAAGGGAGGTTACTGGTTGAGGTGAAAGTGAGCAGAGAGACAGAGACCTTGTGCCTGGAGAAGAACGTAAGTTAAGAGTCGCTGTGGGAATGGGTGAGGGTGGAGTTCCTGCAGAAGACTTTAGTGAACAGGTTAAGTGATTTAAAATGTAGAAATGCCATTGTGCAGGAGCAAGACCTGGCAGTGTAGCATGGCAAGTTGTGCAGAGGTGAGAAGCAGCAACCAGCTCCTAGACAATTAAGGACAAATTGTTGTGAGGTTGCATGGAAAGATGGCATAATAGAATACAGGTGGGGAATTGCGCAGAAATTAGTGCTGTCAACAATGCAGTGCATGAACCCTGACAGAGGGATGGGGCAAACATCAGGAGACATGCAGAAAGCATTTGTGGGGAAGAACTGGAGTGTCATGCAAGCTGGCTGCAAGCTGTGAGGCAATAGGCAAAAATCTGAGCTGCCATCCCAAAGAACAGCGGGTGAGAGAAGGGAATTGTTGGTTAAGTACCAGATATAAAGAATGAGTGATACATGCTGTACTGCATCGAAGGCAGGCAGCATAGAATAACAGACACAATTACCAACAACAGTGGTCTCTGAGCAAATTAAAACTCAACAGAAGAAAATGTTAGAGACAGCGTATCTGTCTTGTAAATGAAAAGGTGATGTGCAGCTTGATTTTTTAGCATGTTTGGCCTCAGCACTTTCTCTCTTTCCATGCTCCTATGGGAAGAGATGTTCATAGACTAGTTTCCTTCATGATCTTTTCTTGCTGTCTCTCCTCTGGCTTTCTTGTTCCCTGAGTCAGTGGGCAGGGATGTGACAGGACTGCAACCTCACATTAGAACTACTTAGGTTCTGACTATGTTGCCTTGAAAGAGCAGCTTTCAGTGTGAATGCAAAGACTTGCCTGACCATGGCTTGCATTGATCCATCTGGGACATCACTAACATGTGGGGTTGTTCTGGTACCCTGCTGCAGTCAAGAGACAGCGTTTGTGGTTGTGCCAGTTTGAAAGGGATAGGACTAGGGTGGTTTCAGGCTGAATGCAGCTTGTAACTATCAAAACAGACAGTAAATCGAGACCTATTTCATACTCTGCAACTGACCATAGGCAAGCTGCTTCTGTCTCCTGTCCTTTGGTCTTGCCCTTTGTAAAGTAACTCCAGTAAATCAGGAACTCTGAAGCCTTTCAATTCTATAAAGACTTCTCTGCTGCTTTTTTGGTTTAGAGTGCAAGAAGTTCTCTGTTAATATGGTACCTCTATTCCTCAGTGTCATTAATTTCTTTGGGGCTGAGAAGGACAGTTTTGAGGACAGAATCTGTGTTTTGCAGTCCTTTATAAGAGTTTTCATACAAAGACTTTCAGACATACAAAGTGCTAAGCAGGCAGTTGGATTTCAGTATCTTAATGTTGTTGTCTCCAGCACTCTCTTTCAGCAATAAAAATCTTCTATTCTCAACCCAAAAACGTGAACTGAATGGAAAGCATCCCTTTATGTGGTCTGGGAAAACAGGTTATTGTAATTAACATCTTCGGAGTTGCAAAAATATCCATGAGCTTGGGTATTTAATCTGTGTAAGTGATAGCTACAGTTACCAATATATTTCTGTGTTTAACCATATGTTTTCACAGCTCACCTGTATCTCTTTATTTTCATGCCTTATTGTCTCGGTGCAGATCTGCTGGTCTGTAGCACCTGCGATTTTTCTGTGTGCCAGAGGAAATGCTTAGTTATCAAAATCATGTTTATTCAGCTATTCAGTGCTCTTCTCTGCAATGCAGAGTTGTTTCCTAGGCTACATTTGCTAGTATAATACATATTCTGTTGTCAGATATCCCAGCCAGTGGATTTTGCCTCATACCTTGATCCGGTGAAGATAAATTATTGAACCCTCCTGCTTTATCGGTGGAGATTGTCTTCATTTTCCATAAGCTGAGTTTAGTTTTTCAAATATTTTTTTCTCAAAATACACTTCAAATACATCATGCAACATTGTAGCACAAAGGAAGAAGAGGAATTCAAACTCTCAGGCAATGATGTGAGAAAGTATGTTGGAAGAAAACAGCCTTTGATCAGGCTCTGCATTGCCTTTTCATGCTAAAACCAAAGTAACGGTATATGGATTCTCTGAAGGCTTATTGCCTGTTTGATATCAGCCCCATGAATGCAGTCGGAAATTGTCTGTCTGTGAGCAGTGCAGGTGTGTGACAGAGGGTCACGAGGGTCTGGGCAGCCCACGAGCGTAAGAAATGAAGTGGTAGTGAAACCAGTAGCTTAACTTTAGGTTAAAGAAAGTGCAGAATCAGGGCTTATACTTAAGTGAGTAAGTAGTAGAAAGAGAAACAGAGCTATTGTCAGGACGAGGGGGGAAAGAAGAAAAGAGTAAAGAAAACTAGGAATGGGGAAGGATTAGTTTTTTACTGTGCATTGTGGGGCTCTGATGCATCAGTGGGTCTGGCATAGCCTCATACAGAAGTTGAGGACTGTCTCTAACTGTTCATCCCACACCCCAGCTCACAGACACTAATCTGTTTACGAGTCAGCTTCTGATTTGCTTCAGTTCACAGCAGGTATTTGCTATAAATCAGTGTCTTTTGAGTGCCTCTAGTTAATGGTCATCTCAGCTTTCTGCGCTCTGGGACAAGACAGACAGCTAGAGCCAGTCAGTTTTACAGTTGCAGTCCTTATCCGTGAATGGATGTCATTAACTTTCCCCTCTGTTCAACCTTCACAGCTATTTCCATTGCCAGCAATGACTGAGATGAGCTAATTACACAGATTATGCAATTTTGCTGTACATAATACATATAATTTTGTAATGAAGGAGTAGTGCTATGTAGGAACAGTTCATATAAACCTGCCTTTGACTACAACGATCTGGCAGGAAGCTTTGCAAGAGAAACTTTGCATAAAAGAGTTAAATAAGAGTCAGATCACTGATAGGGAAAAAGATCTCAAGACATTTCTGTGTTCTTCTGGAAGTGCTAATATATCCACACAAATGTTTTTTTAATAAGTAGGTTTCAGCCTCAGTATTAGCCATGTCCTGAATGCTTAGATGAATCTCATGAATGCATGCAAATGTAAATGATGCTTTGCAGTTTTAGAATAATTTATTTCATTTTTTTTTAAGATTAGGCAAGAGATTTTTTGTTTGTTTGTTGTGTTATTGTGGTTTGTTGTTGTGGCGTTGTTTATTTGTTGCATTATTGTTTGCTTCTTCCTGTATGGACCAGATTATTGATGATTATTGATAGTAAAAGTTACCTTCATTTTGCTTGCAATGTTGTGGTGCCTAGGGATCAGATCTTTTTTTGGTAGGCTCAGCCATCAGTTTCTGACGCTCTAGCCCAGCTAGGACTAAAAGGCAGAGATGTCAATGCTTGGGTATGCTACTGCAGTCTCACTGCCCAGTTTGGCTTGGTTATGTTCCCATCACTTCTCTGTAAATACTCCCTACAGTCATGATTCTCATATAGCTGTTTCAGTAGTGATCTCTGGCTGTATTTTAAGCCAGGCGTAAATGTTTTAAATTCAACACATGGTCTATAGCTAAATACACGAACTGGTTTTTAGTCTCAGAAAACAATTGGGATTCAGTACACTGACTCAAAGATATTTTTATCTCTTAACAGCTTAGTGAAGCAATATGGAGAAATTCTCTCTTCCTGCAGCACATATCCTTTCCCAAAATAGAGACACCAGACTAAATTGATTTGTTATTTTTACCTGAAATTCTAGGTTGGATGTCTTACTTCAAAGGTTTTCAAAATTGATCTTTCATTGAAACAAACTCACTGATCTGTAGTAATTGTCTTCATTTGCTACAAATATTTTTAAACTTTCCTGGAGTTTCTGGTATCATGTTCTATTTAATGTGGTCCTTAAAATTCCACAGGGCTGTGAATGCTGAGTGTATGTTTCTACCTTCTCTAACTTAGCTCCAAAGATGAGGCTTTTAGTTTTCAGTCAGTCTGGTGCCATCAGCTGATTGTCAAGGGACTGTACCATGATGCCTTCAGGCTTTCCTTCACTAACTGCTCTCCAGTCAACAGATCTTGAGGAACTTTAGTTTCCACTGTTTCAGCAGTATTTGTGAATCCATTTCTCTCACAGTTATCGGAAGGGAAGTTGTCTTTTTACACTGCTGTTTCCACAGGATATTGGAAAGGGCAGGTAGTGAAGCTCTGGCTGTTCAGGATTTTTTTCCCCTTTAACCAAGTAGGACTCTCCCAACGGCACCCTGAATGTCGCTAAAGGAACTAGCACTGACATACAACTGCAGGAACTGCTTACTTCTGTTGATCCAGATGTTTCATCTGGCTATAGAATGAAGTGTTTTGAAAGCTGCAACAGTTAAGGATGTGTTAGTGCTACTATACGGCCCACAAAATCCTTCTACAAATGTATTATGTGTAACTCGGTCTTTAAGTTTTGAGATCAGTTACTTTGTCGGATCATGAACAACAGTATTTCAGGATGGGAAAAATGTGTAAGTGGAAAGCAAGTGGTAAAAAGAAAGTAGGTAGAAGGATTTAAAGGAGGATTTGTAAACTGGCTGTGGTCACATGTAATCAAATAGCATTCTCTGCAGTCTGAAGCATCCTGTGAGTAGTTTTCATAAATGATTTTCAGTACTAAGATAACAGGCACTTGAAGTAATTGGTATATGTGCACTGCATTGTAAATGTATTTAAACAGAGATAATGAGCTATATTCTCTTAGACTGAACTAAATCCTAAGTAATTCTCTGAAGCTAAATGTTCTTCCTATCATATTCTGGATGAAGGATGTACAATCATTTAACAGCTAATTATAGTGATTAACTTAATTTCACAGATGATGACCAGAAGAAACTGTTAGATGATGTATATTGCATCTCCTTCATGTTTCAAAAATAACAAGAACAAATTTTAGTTAACATTGTACTCTTATTAGAAAGTCTGCTAACCTTCTTCTGTTGATTGATCCAAAGATAAATTCTTGTGCAGGGGAAAGGAAAAGACATTTTATCCTAAACACTTCATGTGTAATTACAAAAAAGAATCTTCTATCTATATAAAGATTTAGATTCTATTTTAAGAGGAGAAGAGTTAAAGGGTAGTGCATCAAATGATCTCATTTTACATGATATAATTAAGATCAGGTTATTGAGAAGAAAAAAATTCTTGGTAATGATTTCCTTTAAAGAATCTTTAATGGGAGCTACTCCAGGATGTTGTAACTGCATAAGTGACAGTAAAGTTGTCTTTCACTCACTAACATTTCATTTGGGAAGCGTTATGCAGCAAATCTCTCTTTTTAAGTTACAGCAGGTGAAACGAAGGTTCAGCTGTGAACTCCCTAATCTACATTTTTGTTATGGATAGGTTGAGCCTGGCTGTTATATGAGTGTCAAGAGCACTTATGTAAAAGCCATCCTTCCCTTGGCGTGCTTGCTGTGATCATCGCTTCTTTGGGAATGCAGGTTTGTTCCATGCTGTGTGGGTTTGATGGAGGCTAATGGCAACTCTGTCCTGGAACAACTGTGTTCGTTATCAGCTGTGATCTGTGACTGGTTTTCTTTGTTATGCTATTTGCAGTCTTCTCACTGTCTGGCTTGGAGCCTGCACCCTACCTCCATTTCTTCTTCTTATACTGTGTCTTCATAACCTTAGCTCATAGGAACTTAGGAAAGGTCCTGTTTTCAATTTCACGTGAGTACATTTTACAGCACAATGAAGGCCTTGGTCTCTGAGGCTTCTGCTACTCTAACTGAAGTCAGTGCTGTACAAAACCTCCAGATGCCACTTCAGAAGAAAGAATCTAATTTGGAAGACTCAAAATGTTCTTTTGTAGATATTAATCCATCGCTACTCCTGCTAAAACCACAGAGGGATCAAAGTCCAGATTCAGGAAGTATTAACTTCTCTTCTGTAGCTACGGCTTGCTGCATGGTCACCCTAGGTGACCCTGCCACATCACACCCTTCCTGAAAGAATGTACAATTCCATTTAGATTTTATTACTCTAGAATTCTTCTAGGGTCAATGCTAGAAAACTGTAGCGTTGTACTTGCTGAACCTCAAGATCCAAAGTAAATTCTTGTTTGGACCATATACATAAAGTGGGATTTATCTCACTGAATTTTAGCCATCTCTGAATGATGATTAATCTAAGCCTGTCTTCTGAATTCTATTTCTGGTCAACATAGAAAGATGCATAGACCAAATCACCCTTTGGACATGCCCATCTTCAGTAATAACTCAAGAAGGTTCCACATCTGTACTGCTTCTATGATTAAAAGCAAGTACGTGAGGAAAACCTATTTTACCTTGGCTTGAGGATGGGATAGGCTGCTTGAATGGACTTTGAGAGCCATCATTGCAGTGCAAGCAAAAGAGGGGCCTCGTAGGATTCTTTAGGCGTAGTTTGTGACAGCTAATTAGACCGCCTTGCCAGACTGGCTGAGATGCTGGAACTTAGAACTTAGTACTATGGATCTTTGTACCACATTTTGTTACTTTTAAAAAAAATTTGTTCCTTTTCTTTATTCCTCTCCTTCTATCTTGTCTAGAGATAAGGTCTGACCCACATATGGAATTATATGCCTTCAGGGGTGGCAAATGTTTTACTGAAGAAAAAACTGCAGGTCTTCCAGACGGTCTTTGTCATTTTGCATTACTCTGTGAAAGGGAGATGATAGAGCAGTTGGAGGTAGACTGGGTCTCCCTGTTGCAGTGTTTTAAAATAAAATTCATAGAGTAAAAATGGAAACAAACAGTGTTAGAGTTTAATAGAACACCACTTAGTCTCTTGAGGCACTGGGCCAAAATGAACATTTCCAATGGAAACTGTAAGTGACTGCTTATTTTTCTTACAGAAGAGTCTTCAGGATTTGGATGCTCATTTGTGCAGAAGTTTTATGTTGCACTGCAGATTTTTTTGTGTTCACATGAAATTAAAAGTAGGTCCAAACTGTCAAGTTAACATACTTTTCAACAATATTATGTAGCTTTTCTGTACTCCGAACATAATGTGCACCTGAAGGTTGTATTGCCATAAAACGTAATTCACTGTTCTCTAAAGGCAATCAAAGTTTCACCCTACTTAAAAAAAAAAAGTATCAGTTACCTTTTAATTTGTCTGTCAAAGAAAACAAGCCTAATATCACCTCTTCCACATTTGCTATATAAGCCAGTAGCTCCTTGTTATTTGGCAGATGAAGTCAAAGCTGTGTTGCTTTGAAAAGTGTTATAAATTTAAGACACTTTTTCATGTACTTTGGGTTCTTTGAAGTCCAATGCAGTTTGTCTGCCCATTCATGCCTCTGTTTTTTTTGGGGGGGGGGTGTTTTTGGGGGGTTTTGGTTTTTGTGGTTCGTTTTTTTTGTTTGTTTGTTTTTTTACTTCTACAACACAGTTGTTCATGGCAAACTTGGGATTTAAGATTTTATGATTTGGTACCAAGCAGAACATGAATTAAGCAGTCCTTACTTGAATACCCAATGGTTAAATAGTGCACACTCAATTTGCTTTCGGGGGGTTAATTTTGTGGTTGAAATGGAAATGGCCTTGTGGATAAATCTGCCCCAGTGCAAGAAATGTAATGTATGCATCCTCAATAATGTTCTTCTTTTCATAAGAGAAAATCTATTACCAAAGAAGGTAGTATCTAAATGGGAGAGATTCTAATCTAAATGGGAGAGATTCTCATCTAAGTGGAAGTGAATGATGAGCAGTGAACACTTCTCCAAGGTAAATGAGCACTTTCAAACATATTTTACCTGATCTTTTTCTTATCTTTGTTGAAAGGAAATGGTAAATCTTTTTAAAGACACCTTTTTTCCTTCTATTTTCTAAAAAGTCGTCTTCTTGCATTCTCACCGTAAACAACCAGTCTTAATGCCCATCTTCCATGTAAGCGTGACAGGAAACCTGCAACTATTTAAAGAGCAAGCAAATTCAGCTACTGAGTGATGAGAGCTTTCTATGGCATCCTGCGTTATGGTCCTTTGTGCAGTTATCTGTATTAAACTGTAAATCTGATGTGTGCTGAAGCATCACCAACTCTTTTATTCTCTTTGAAACACCTGGAACATTTTCCTCCACCTCAAGTTCTTGGCTGATGTCCTTGCTGGATGCATCATTTTTTTAGGGATGGTGCTGGGGTAAGAAGACTGTCTTGCTTTCTTCTCACCTCTTTCTTTCCATCTTTTGTTTCCCTGGTGCCTGATTCAGGCTTATATTGTCCTTTGGTAACCACAGTAGGCTCTGCAGACTGATCTGGATTAAAAATAAACAAAAATAAACAAACAAAAAAACAAACCCAAAGCCTACACGTCCCATTTTTGTTGGTTATTTTCAGTCTGGATCCAATTTATGGTGCTTCTTCAGAATCCCTGGAGCCAGTGTTTTCTCCAGGAAGGTGGTACGTAAACCTGTGGCTGATGAAACCAACAAATTTGGGTCTGAAGCCCTCAATTCTAGAATGAAAGAGAAGACCTTCATAGTCAGCTTCAGAAAAAGAAAAAAAAGTGAAATATAGGGAAGGTTTTATTTATCATTAATATAGTCATCTTCCTTTCTTGGTTAGAACAAGTTCCTTCCTAACAATCACAGAAGTGGAAAGGGAGTTTTAGCTTTCTGGGGCAAGGGACTGATGGCTTAGAAACCAGCACAGACAAACCTGGGCTATAATATTCACTTATAGTATACAACCTCCAGTCTCTTGCAGGACTGGAGAAATTAAAGCATAATAATTATAACCAGAAATAAAATTTACAAAGGTGGCCTGAAAGTGAAGAATTAAAGGTATCAACAGTATGACTTTAAAGCAAACTAAATAATGTCCTTCTAGATTGGTACAGAGTGAGAGGAACTTGCTTGGAAATTAATGAATATTGAGGAAAAACCTGACCTAAGTCAAAACAATGAGAAGTGTCATTTTTAGTACTCTGAGAAGTGTCTAGAATATTATGGGGGCTGTTCTGTCCTTTTTTGTAGTGGGAGGAGATTTATATCACCAGCATAAGATTAATGTCCTGTATGTAAAGCCGTGCATGTAACTGTTAACTGGGTATGCAGCATTTGCAAGGTGTGCAATGTTTTGTGCCAGCATGAAATGACTTAGTCTTTCCATCCACTTCCTTGCAGTCATGGAACTGTGTGGTGAATTAATCGAAGGGAATAGTGTTCTTTGCCAACTTTGGTAGTACCAATTTTGGACACAGAGTATCACCAACCTTCAGTTTTCAGACACATCAGTACCTGTAGGTGACACATAACTGGCTCTGGGAAGTTTGCGTAGTGGTACCTATTATATAGCTCTCCTCTGGTGGGTGATTGAGTTAATTCCAATGGTGATCACGGACCCACAGCAGCGCATGTTTAGAGAGCATCTTCTCTTCCACCGCAGGTTTGGGAGCACAATTTCTGTTCTCGCTGTACACAAATCCATACCCCTGTTTACTACAGCAGTTCCCAAAATTTCCATTGCCATGGAGTCTCTGTTGCCTTTTGGCTCTAAAAGGCTGCCCAGATGCTTCTCTATTACCTTGACTCTGGTGCTGGAAGAGAAATACAAGGACATCTCTACAGGGTAGCCATGGTCTTTCCCTGAGGCAGGCTTCCACCAGAAGGTAGCTTGCATTCAGGGGATTGAATGCACTATACCATTGTAAGGATGGTTCTTGGCCTGGTTTGAAATCCTGATCCTTTTCATGGTGAAGAGTGTTACAGACAGCAACAAGATCGCATGTATATGGGTGTTAAAAAGATGTGTGTGTTGATGTTGAAGCTGCCACAACGCGTTTGCCAGGCTACGGTGAACCCGAAACCATGTGGAATGGCTCAGAGATGGCCTTTCCTAGTTGAAATGAGCTCAGGCTCTTAAGATTCATCAGAGAGCTTAGCCAAGAAATGAAGCTGGTGAAATGCTTTTCTTAGACTGTCACAGCATGCGCTGACAGCACCCATTATATGCTATAAAATTAGAATAGACTTTAAAATCTTTTTTTCTCCCTCCCATGCCATTTCAAACCCCAAAGAGACGATAATTATCAGGTGATGATAAAGCACCTTCCCACATAACAGCAGGTTTTCCAAATGAGCAATGCATTGCATTAATAAGGTTATGCCAGGGGAACAGCCTCTTTTCCTCTTTTCTACCTGCCTAAGCTTTTGCAGATTATTCATGGTCTTCCTGGCCAACATGTGATCGCTCAGCTCCTCATGCACAGGGGGTTTCTTCTGAGGAGAAAGATCACTTCTGTGTGGGGTGGGAGATGTCTTGGGGAAACTGGACTGAAACAGAGACCAAGAAGCACTGCAGACAGTCCCATCTTGCACTCAGAGTGCCAAATGCATATCTTTGATCTGCCTTTTCTGATTCATAAGGTGGTGTGTGCATGAAAACAACCCTTACAGAACAATATGGTCCTTCACAGTTCCCTCTCAAAATTAATCTCGTACTTTTCGGCTTCCTTTTTGATATCACTTGCAAAACAAATTTCCTGGTATCTGTCCAGTACTAGCATACATTAGATGAAATATTATTTCTCTCAGGTTTCTGATCTCACTTAAATTTTTGACACATGCTGTCCTAGAAGAGAGGATTGGCACATGATTCATGTTTCATGCTACATTTTGGGAAAGCATGCAAATGCAGCAGTTTACAGCAATGGAAGCAGTAATATAAAGTGTAGGAAGCGTGGTTTAAGCAGTTGGTGGATTTTCAAATTCATGCTCTAATAAGTAGGTACATTATCAATGTAGCACATAGTATAACTACAAAGTCAGCTAATGCCTGCTGCCCTTCTTACCAGATAACACATCTCTTTGGACACAATGTTCTCCATTGCAGTGCTTTGCTCAGTTTGTTATTTATTCAGTAAACCTTTTTGCACTAGTTTCAATGATGGGAAGGGAAAAACTGATAAATGGGGAGGCAAAACTGGAGCTCAAGCCCAGTGCTCTTTAAGGTAATTTCTTTAATGAAAATTTCCTGTTCCTCGTTGTGACCATGTAAGAAAGATCTGAGCTTAGTATTGCTTTTCTGCTGGTAAGTGTTTTCATGCAGTTGTTTTTAAACCTTATTCTGCTCCCCAGTGGGAGAAGGGTATTTATAGGGAGAGAAAATCAACAGAAAGTGTAGCGCTATTAGTAGCTGTAATAGGACTTTATACTTAGAATTACTGTTGTATTTCCCTGTATCTGCAGGGACTTTACTTGCCCATCTCAAACCTAATCTGTGATAACCTGTCACATCAGCAGTCATGTCCACAATCAAAATTCAGGCTCTCAGTGTTGCTGAATATTTTGCTCATCCTATAAGATAGTATGATTATGGGGGATTTTGGTGTTAAGAAGAATCAAGCTGACTTCACAGAAATTGGGAGAACTTGCCCATTCTTATCCCCTTTTTGGAGTTACATTTTTAGAAGGAGAATTGTGGCTCAGCCAAATGGGCTTATATCCGCCAAGAAGCATCTGGAATTTTTATGCTCTTATATCAGGTTTAGTTATGAAAGCTGGCAAGCATGACTTTGGCAAATGGTCATCCGTCTCGTGCTTGGAGTCTTTTTTTTTTTTTTTTTTTCTTGCAGACAGTCTGTTGCTTCCCTGCACTCCCCTGCTGGATATTTAGGCTTGAGGAAGACATGGAGCTTTCTGGCAACCAAACACAGCATAAGCCGACAGTAGCGTATGTTGCGTTTTTGTCCAGACATCCTAAGACACACAAGTGTGACAGGATCTGTCTGAATCATCCTGTAAGACTGTAATTTTCTAAAAGGCAATGATTCTTATAAAATGCTGGATCTATGATCTGCACAAGAGTTTGACATGAAAAAACAACCATCAGAGAAATCCCTGTAAATCCAAACAACTGTTCTGATTCCCTATGGATGTTACTGTGGTATAGACAAAACCCCAATGCTGACTCTGTGATAATCAGGATTTGTAGATCCTCTTGACCTTTTAGCAAGACTCATTCCCTGTGTCGTGTGTGATATCTTTCCTTGTGTTCCTGGGTTGCTCTTATTTTCTGAGGGCCCTTGTCTCTCCTGTGTGCTGCTTTCCTCTTGCAGCCTCTGCTGTTGGACTGAAGGTTTCATCTGAATTCCATGTCAAAAGTTATTTGAACTTTACTAGGCAAATATCACATGAATGGGCTCATTTTGGAAGCCAGTCCCATGCCTAGCCATCATCTCCTTCTTTTCTCAGCCACCTTGCTCTTTATTTTTGCAGAGCTCTGGGACCACGTCAGGATTCCTGGTGAACATTGACTCTATGGTCCATCATGAACCATTCGTACAGCTGCTGTGCTTTGCTTACGTGATTGCAACTCAGATTTCATAAGGTCACCAAATTCCTGAATAAATTCCAGGCAGTGAAGGCTCTGTGACAAGAACATTTCTCCCCACATTCCCACTTACCTCAGCAGAATTTAAACTAGAGGGAGGCTGCACACTAGGACTCATTTACCTCAACAGACTATACAAATTGTCTTCTCGAGTCATTTGTCGTAGGAGAACTCCAGCCTTGGGCTCCTTTCCCCTCTCTCCCACTATTGTGTTAATCAGATCATAGTGCTTCTCAATTCCACAGTGTTTTACTACTGGTAATAAAGTACAGTTACACCTCTCATTGTCATTGCCATCTCTCTGTGCGTTCAGTAATTATGGCAAGTGACTAATTGAATTCTAAATTTCAACTAAGAGGCAATTACTATAAAGATCAAACATCATTATCAGCCTGTGCCCTGACAGCCTTCCAGAAGGGGGTTAGGCAGGGAGTTTCATAGCTCTGTGCTCTCCTAGTCTATCAGGCTGAGAAACAAATTGTGCTTCACCCTTGGGTAATGACTTTCCTCCTCCAGACTCGGTGCTTTGCAGAAACTCGCAACCACTGCAGAACAATGGGAGAATTAATGACCTGTTGAACTAACCAGCAGGGAGAACCTTTTCTTAGGCTACACCTTTCTCACTCATGGGGTTTTTTTAGGTATCTATGTAGGTGGAAGTTCCCACGTGTTCTGGGCCGTAGAATTTTTCCTAGTAATTTGTGCATGATCCATATGAACACTAGTTGGATGATAGCCTGTGTTTCTTAAAACAATTACATCATCCAGACTCAAGTGAGGGAAGTCTTTAAAACAGACATAGGAGTGATTGTTCCACATCAAATTACAGGCCGATCCAGGCCAATATTTTGTTTAGCCCAGACACCTAAATTTAGTTGTCTGTATGAAGGTGCTTATATGTGCTCTAGGTGATTAAGTTCCCCCTATTGCAAATATAGATGTAGTCAATGGAAGAAAAAATCAGCTCTGTAAAGTAAATGGCCACTGATCAGCTGAATCTGTCTAGACTGTGCTGGCTGCAATAACTAGGGGTCAATTCACTTGCTTAAACTTAAGAATTTAGCACTATTTGGATGGCCTGGATTGAGTGGATATCATGGACACCACGGGCCATCTCAAATAGTGCTGGATGTCTATCTAGCAGCATGTACATTATAACCTTCACTTACATATGAGCATCTGCATCATGACATCAGAATTTATATGTCTTAATCTTGAGCTCAGTTTCATATGTAGAAAGGAGTATAAGAATAGGACAAGCATGAAGAAAGACTGCTCTAGGGTGCTGTTTAAGTTTCCAGCAATCCAAGTTTCTGTGACTTTGCTGAACTAGAAGTAGTGATATCTGTGCATGCTAAATGAGTGACAAATGTTTAATCTTTCTTGTGTGTGATACCTGGCCTTTCAGCAAAGATTAATTTGAATAGGTGTGTATGGAAATGTTAAGCCCAGCATGAATTTCAGACTTTTCTTTTGCAACAGTTTTTTGGGGAGTCAAATAAATTGTGGTTTCTGTTCAGCTAGAATGGAGAGGTTCGGTAATATTTTTTCTTTTTTTTTTTTTTTTTTTTTGTGCCAGCAAGCTGGTAAAGGGAAAAGGCAGTAACCTGAGGAATAGTTCAATACAGATTGCTTCATAATCTCCTGCTTTTATCTTTCTGCTTAAAAATACATGCAGGCCTGAACTGAAAACCGTTGGGTTCTATGTGCATTCATATTTGCATATGTGCTGTCTCGGGGAATTAGCTGCAAAGTGCCAATAGCCTTGCGAGTTTGCAGACTCACCCTGCATCTTCATCTCAACTTCAGCACAGTAACACAATACAGAAGAAAGTAACCTCCATTTGTTTCAAAATTATGAACTTTGCACAGTATTACAGGGTATACTTTTAATTTCAGGCACTGCAGCACTTTTTGACAGACACTAGAAAGAAGGGATTATTTTCCTTTTTTACCCTTCCTTAGTGCTTTTGACACGTGTGGGCCAAACTCTGTCATGTCAGTCAGTATGAGGAAAAAACTGTGCACTTGCATGTTTGTGAAAGCAGGATTAACTGAGCATTTATCAAATGGTAGTGAGCCTGTTCAGTTTTCTCTCTCTTTCTCCCCATCTTCTTGGTGTTCCCTCAGCTGTTTCTGTAACAGCATGGTCCTGGCATTTCAGAACAAGAGTTTTCTTGATTACAAGACATGAAATAAATAATTTCCTAAGAAAATTAACAGTATATAGGGATAATAATTAGAGAAATGAAAAATAATTCTGTTTTGCTGAATGATTAACAGGAGCTGTAAGGACATGTGACGAAGAAAGCAGCTTCCAGGATAATTCCGCAATCATCCTTCTGAGGAGTGATTGTTTTGGGAAAGGGCAACCATTTGGGGATTGCCTGCCACTGTCCACACCTCAATCCTGAAACGGTTCAAAACGAAGCTCGAAAGAAACAGAATATGCACTATCAAAGAGTTGTATTTTATGGAGCAGTTTTTGGTAACCCTGGAGGAATGAAAAGAGTAAAAAATATTGCAAGAAGTTGTGTTTGCATTTCCTGAGGTGAACTCTGTGGCATTGACTTGCAAGGGATTGGAAAGTCAAAAAGAATGTGTACTTTCCTTTGTGTGTAGTTTTATATTAACAGATATTTCACTGAGCAAAGTTGAAAAGAGCCACTTTTCTAACAGCTTTGCACAATTCAATCTACGGGATCTTTCTTAAGGTGCTAAAATGGCAATGCTTGCTGCCAGGAAGCCCCAGCCGAGGACAAGAGTGACCTGCTGAGCACAGTGGAGATACATCAGAATCAGAAACTCTGGACTGGAACCTACTTAGGTCAGTCACGGGAGTTCGGAGAAAAGAGGTTGGGGCACAGAGGCCAGGCTGTGGGTCCTGGAATTAGCTGTTGTTAAGAAGGTGAAAGCATAGCCCAAGATCTAGCCACAGCTCAGCAGTGAGGCACATCTCAGAAATGAGAAGCAAGGGAACAGCTGGCTGGCCCAGGAAGGAGGTACATGTGTGATCCAGGTCTCAGTACGGTTTGCAGTGAACAGGGCAACACACCAAGTAGGTTCCTAGCCAATCTGTCTAGGAGGCAGCCAGGCGTTGCCTGGAAAAGTTTTAATAAATGTTGATTCTTGGACCTTCACTTAGGTGAAAAATAGGAGATGGAGAAAGACATACAGAGAAACAGAACTGTATACCTTGGATGCCCTTTTATACTCCTACAGTCTAGCAACCATTAAACCTGCTCAACTTGTCTAAGGAAAGTTGCGTTCAGAAGTGCTGTATACATAACTGAGAGGGTCTGTGTAAGAGTGGGCGCAAAGGTGTGGGCAAGACTATAATCTTTATCAGTATGGCTAATGGAGTATGCCTTGGGGTAGAAATCCAGAGAAATGTTTTTCTAAACTGAAGAAGTCTGGAGGACTTCTAAAAGGTTCTGTTCCTGCCTTTGCTTTTGACATGTTATATGACCTGGGTGAATCACTTGAGCTTTTTAGCAGACAGGAAATCGATACAGAAAGTGAGCATAATTAGACTGCTTGAGCTTCTCATAAAGCATTTTAAGACTTCTTGGCAAAATAAAACAATAGAAAGCTGAGCAAAGTTTCTTACATGCTTGAAAGCCTGAAGAAACATCAGGTTGGTGAGCTAGACAGAGTTGAGGTCAGAAATATTTTTCTAGGGCAATATTTTTTGCCTAAAGTATTATTTATCTGCCTTCCAAGACTCTTCCATAAGTGCATTATAATTGTACATGAATGTCAAAAAAACCCCAACCATGACATCTAAGAAGACCTCTCTCTTTGCACAATGCTTGGCTTTCAGGATGGTGTTGGCTGATGTACAAAGTAATAAGCATTGGTTGGATAACTGTTCTTTCCTCTCCTTATTTTTGTCTGAATATTCCTCATTCACAAATAAAGTATGTGGAGAGAGATTTTTCTTTTCAATCTCATGGACGTCTGACTGCTGTTACAATTATACCACTGTCACTTATGATTTCTAGAAATAGCAAGCAGTGTACCGGTGCATTGTGAATCCTACCTGGCTGTAGCTTGTCACTGCAACAATCAGAAGAAGCCCACCAAAGAGGAAAGATGGCACATGAATAAATAATTTATAGCCCCATGATTCGGCCCCTATTTTTAGAGGCTTGCTGTTTTCCTGAGACTTTGAAAAAGGGCTAAGAATAGTATACACATAAAGTGATGTATCCTTTATGCAACACAGGTTTTTTTCTGTCTCATTTGATCTGAATCCTATGAAATCTGAGCAGCCAATCTAAGGAATTTATATCATGCAGTTCCTGGTGGATTTACTGGGGATCATGGTGGATAAGTACCCAAGAGAAAAATTTTTGCTTGATACAAAGCAAAGTGTCTTATTTTGAACATTAAATGAATAAAAATTATTTGGAGGAGACACTGGGAAAATCTCGCAATATCCCAGTGATTAGGACACTCTGAAAGGAAGGAATCCATTGAACTGTGTTCAAGTTCCTCTTGAAGTCCAACAGTGGAAGGACCAAAGTCGAAGCACTCCATGTTGTGAGTAACTTAGGGGCTACAATGTTCAACACTGGAATGTTTTATTTTGTTTTACTTCTATGTTCCTTGAATTTTTCTAAAATTTTTCTTTTTGGAGGGTAAAACCTGGGTCCAATTTACCAGACTTAACAAGTGATTTGCCCCAAAACTGTGTATTTCAAAAGTAATTTATTCAGCTCAGAAAATGTCATCCAGCTTTAAGCCTGGCACTGAGACAAGACAGTTTTTCTCCACTGTCCCTTCTAATTTTAAAGGCCAACATTTCACAGAACCTATTTTAATGTTGCAAATGTAAGGAAAAGCCTCACTTATTTGTACTTGCTTTCCATTGGCAGACTTTGCATAAATACTTCTGTGTTGGGAGCACCATTAAGTGGCTGCTCAACAGCCTGCTTTGCTGTGGCCTGAAGCCAGTGTAGCAAAGGACTGGTAAGATGTGCTGAACAAAGCTAGTTGCAAGTATTCTAAAATTACAAGGTTGAACTCTGGCTTGTGGTAAATATGCAGGTTTAACCTACCCAGAAAAGGAAGGCAAGTTATTCAACTTGGTCAGAGGGCAATGCAGAGGCAAAGAGTTTAATAGTTGTCTTAAAAAGGAGGAGAAAAAAAAAAGTTATTTAGGATATCAGCAAAAAAATTCCCAGTGGAGAGATTTAACAGACTATCTGAAATAGATTTACAAAGCAATTACTAGAAATTCTTGGGGCTTACATTTTTTTAATCTGGACTGAACAAATCCTGTTGGTAGGGAGATGGATGACATGACCCACTGTGCTCTTTCAGTTGGTTACTGCATCTGTGATTCTCTGAGATTGCCATAGTTACTGCTAACTCCACTTTCCAAAACTTTGTATTTTCTAGGGAGTTTGTTCAGTGGGGGTTCTGGTTTTCTGTTTGATGGACCCTTCATTTCAGCTTGGCTGACAGCTAACATGGATCAGCAAGCTGTCAAAGCAGTCAAATACCCTTAGCTGTGCACAGCTCAGAACTTAACAGACTGTGTTTTATTTATTTATTCATTTACCTATTTATTCCCTTCACTCCAGTAGCAGATGAACTTGTCTCAAGATTATAGGGCCACTCTGTGTGTGTGGGATCCAGGACCAGAGGCATAAATAGTTAAGAGAAGGCAGATTTTCATTTTAAAGATGACTGGAAATTTAAACCTTGTCAGAAAGTCATCTACATGAGACACAGCAAGATGACTAAAATCTTTTTCAAAACCAGCTTAGTTCCAGTTGTCAAGGACAAGATCCATTACAGTAGTGCTTGCCTGCCGTGTCTGGAATTGTCTTTCACCCACTAATGACTGGAAGGATGTAGTTACTTCCTGCTGGGAATTACATCCACTTACCTTTACCTTGTGCTCCTGTCTCTTGTTTGTTTCATCTTTTAATGGCCTTTTACTGACTAAATACAAGCCTGCCACCAGGCCAATCTATACAGATTGAGTTACCGCTACCTAAAAGGCTTTATGTTCTTCAACAGGGTCAATATAAAAAAAAAAAAAAAAGAAAAGTCACTTATCAAATACTCCTCTTTGCATATTCCATTCGGAAACGCAACATCATCTGCTGTTAGAAATAAGGTTAAGGTTTTACCTCTTAAACTAACGTAAAGCACTGAACCTAAGCTGTGTTTTAATGTTGTTCCAGAGCATAATGATGTCCTGTTAATCACAGAATCACAGAATGGTTGAGGTTGGAAGGGACCACTGGAAGTCATCTGGTCCAACCCCTCTGCTCAAGCAGGGCCACCTAGAGCCAGTTGCCCAGGACCATGTCCAGATAGCTTTTAAGTATCTCCAAGGATGGAGACTCCGCAGCCTCCCTGGGCAACCTGTGCCGGTGTTCAGTCACCCTCGCAGTAGAAAAGTTTTTCCTAATGTTCGGATGGACCCTCCTGTGTTTCAGTTTGTGCCCATTGCCTCTGGTCCTGTCACTGGCCACTGGCTCTGTCCTCTTTGCATCCTCCCTTCAGTTATTTATGTACACTAATAAGATCCCCCCCGGAGCCTTCTCTTTTCTGGGCTGAACTGTCCCAGCTCTCTCAGCCTTTTCTCACAGGTGAGGTGCATCAGTCCCTTAGTCATCATGTGGCCCTCCATTGAGCTGTCTCCAGTATGTCCATGTGTCTCTTGTACTGAAGAGCCCCAAACCGGACACAGTACTCTGGAGGTGGCCTCAGCAGTGCTGGGTGGAGGGGAAGGATCACGACCCTTGACCTGCTGGCAATAACTTTACCTAATGCAGCCCAGGATACCATTTGCCCTCTTTCCAGCTGGGTAGCCCCCAGTGTATACTGGTGCACGGGGTTGTTCTTCCCCAGGTGCGGGACTTTGCACTTCCCCTTGTTGAACTTCATGAGGTTCCTGTCAGGCCATTTCTCCAGCCTGTCAAGGTACCTCTGGATGGCAGCATGACACTCTGGCTTTATCAGGCACTTCTCCCAGTTTGGTGTCATCTGCAGACTTGCTGAGTGTCCACTTTTCCCTATCATCCAAATCATTAATGAAGATGTTAAACAGGACTGGACCCAGTTTTGATCCCTGGGGTACACTGCTAGTTACTAGCCTCCAATTAGACTTTGTGCCACTGGTCACCACCCTCTGGGCCTGGCCATTCAGCCAGTTTTCAATCCACCTATTGGTATAGCTTTTGCAGCTACTCTGTGTGTGTGTGTTTACTTTTGTTGCCTGGTGTTACTGGTTATCAGTATTTGAAATATAATCTTCATGTAAGCACTTGCAGTTTTGAAGCAGTCAGTCATACTGAATACTAAGACTTATCACAGTCATCCAAATTCAGTGGTTTCTAAGTAGCAGCAAAATCGCAGTTGGGATGACAAATATTGACTGTTGCTGCTCCATTTGCTGGTTAGACACTGAGGTCTTTTTAGATGAGTCTCTAGCAGCGTTGTTAATAAAGTGTAACATGTTGGGAAGGAATTCATTTTGCATGAGTTCAGGTAGCTAAAAGTCACACTACTGTTCTGGGATAAAGGTCCCCAAGCTTAATTGTGAAAAACTGCTCACATCCCATGCCAGTTTTCCGAGAACTAGTCTTGTCATACCAGTACTGAGTGGCAGGGGTGCTGAATAGGGTTATGGGCAAAGCTGTAAACAGAGTTCGGATGTCTCCCCCCTCATCAAACACCAGCTATCCTGAGTGTGAGGAGTCCTGCAAAAAGAATAAATAAAGTCTGCCAGCTTCTCTCATGTCCTTCCATGTCAGATCAAAATCATTATCCATTATTAGTGGTGTATGGGCTGTTTGGGGATACATTGCTCAAATCTGGGTTGATCGGCTTCTCTTTATTTAAACAACAGATATGCTGGGGTTTCTTAAAAATCTTGTTTACCCCAAAACCAGGCTGAGTTGTGATTATCATGATCAGTTTTTGGATAAATGCAACACTGTATTTTTCTTCTCCATTCAATGAGCTTTTGATCTCCACCTTGGAATTTCTCTCTTGCTCTTAAATGTTTATACTCCACTAAGAAAAGATCAAGTTCTATATAGTAGTGTGTGTGTATGTGGGTATGTATGTACAAGCATATATGAGTGTAGTTATTTGATTGTTTCTTGGACTTTATTCAGAGAAGAACCATAAAAAAATAGACTGAGCTTGGCACGCCTTTCCCAAAAGCTGGACTCAGGGAGATTTGGCACCATACTGCTTCCTACGGTATCCTCACCACACTGCTGATTCCTGAACGCTTACCAACAGGAGGTCATTTCTGAAGACCCTGTGAAATCTGCAGTGGTAAAAATTCCCTGCTTGCTGAAGGGACTCTTAAGGACTATTTAAGCTAAGAGTGAACAGTGACACGTTGCTAACAAAGACTTTATGAAGTGGATTGGAACAATTTTGTTTGCTAGGACTTTTCGGCAAGTATTGCTTTTACAATAGCTTCGTACATCGAAGAGTCCCTGTTCCTGCTATGGGTGGCTGGTTGTAGGGAATAGGCTTTCCCGGTTCTATTCCTGCCAATGCTTTGTTATAGTCATGCTCAAATCTTTTACCTACCTCTTTATGATGTGATACAAAGTTTTCCAGAAATGGAGATCCCTTTCACATCACGTTAGAGCCCATGAGAACTGCAAATGTTGGTACTTCCACTGTCTTTGTGTATGTGCATCTCTATTGTGTATGGAGCTGAAATGTTGGCTGGTGTGTAGAATCAACGTCTGGCATTGGGCTGTCAAAACAGCAGCCACCACTGCAGACCAGGAACAGTAGTGGAAAGTATTGCAGTATGCTGTCTGAGGGGCTCTAATTGCTGCGTTTGACTCTGGGAACACTGCCATTGCTGTAATCGGCTTTATTGATAGAATATGACTATGATCAGCATGACTGAATCAGTCCTTAGAAGAAATATGAAAATGCACATGTTACGCTGGCTGGCCTGGAGAGGATGAAATACATTTAATGGAAGCTAGCAACCTGAGTGACAGTCTGAGCCCTACTGGATATTTCTTTCTATTCAGGGAGTTCCCTTTTACCTCCTTGCCCGTCCCCTGAACTGATGGTGAAGCAGAAGCAACCAAGTGCCACAAACATTGCTAATAATCCACAACAAAAGGAAATCAACATTTTCAAAGTCAAGGAAGAGGCCATAGGCTGAAGCACAGAAATGAATATTGGATGATGTGTCAAAAGCTATGTGTAAAATGGCTGTGTGTTTCCTGTGTCATCATGAGTCATCTACCGCTCAGTATTCATCTGCACGAAGATTAAATCTGCTTGTCCAGTTGTATTATATGAGTGCAAGGGCACACAAAGCACAAATAACCCCACGTTATAACTACCAAAAATGTCTTTATTTTGTGTATCTGTTCTTTAGAATAAAGTCACTAAGGAAGGAGAAATTATAAGAAGAGAAAGTATACTGAGTTCTTCAGTATGCCATTTGTCTAAGAAAATGAAAATTGGCACAATTTTTTTTTTTTTTTAACTAGGAAGAAAAGAAATAGTGCTAATAGCTCTCATTAGCTATTGTTGCCCTAGAAAGATCATGTAACTGTTCTTTTCTTTCTGGGTGTTCATTGTCTCTTTCTACAATGGAGTTCTCCATCATGACTCTTACATTTTCTCTGTATTTTTTCAAGACAATCGTTAAGAAAAACTGAACTTAATCCAGTCTCTTTCTGTACACAGTGTTTTAAAGCAAAGGGCAAGAATGCTTCTAGCACAAAGCACATTAATCCCAGTTCTCACTGGAAAACCAGGTGAGAAGGAATATTCTTTAGCATGTTCAATCACCAAAGAGATCATAGAAGTGTCTTGGTAAGATCACTGACTGTGGTTTCCTTCTTCTCTTCCTTTACATACCCTGAAGCTGGGGGACACGTATCTTCCATTGCTGTCTTTCATAGAACCAATGTATCTGTCATCTTTTTGGCATCTCTTTCCTGCTTTGATCAGTGCTACAACTCCGCATGTCCCAGTGTCTCAGTCTGTCGCTGAGTCCAGTGTCTGTTATTGTTTCATCTTCTCTGTGCTGTTTTTGACAGTAAGTAGGGATGCTATGAAGCAGCTGTTTGCTGCTGTGAAAAAGCCTAAGACGATTATTTGAAGTTGCCATTATTTTATCCAGGGTCTTCTGTGCAGAGATACATAAACGCACACAAGAAGTTCAGCACATGCCAGATGTTCCTGTCTGTGAACAAAGTAAGCCTCTGTCTGGTGCATATGCAATTGGTCCAATGTTGCCAAGAAATGCTAGACTCACTATATGCCATGGGATTCATCAGTGCATGAACAAGAGCTGCGTCTTCCAGATGCCTGCAGTGAGGCTCTTACTCTCTAATATTACCTCACTCACTAAATCAGATATTTCTCCTTTAAAGCACTGGGTAGAAGATCTGCATTATGTTAGTAAAATAGATATATGAAAATACATTCAGTATGATCGGAAACTTGTTTCCATGTGGCTATTAGAACTAATGCTGTAAGACATTTGGAAGAAAGAAAAAAGACCTTTGCTTTGGAGTATAAATTACTTATGACTACTAGAGTTTGGAATGAGACATTCCCAGAAGTCAGATCTACTAGCCGCTTTTGTTTCCGAGAAGTGGCTGATATTGGAGGAGATTCTGGACTAGAGAAATTCAGAGTTTGATTTTATCCTCCTCTCGTTCAGATACTCACCATGTAAGAGTCCGGTGTGACAACTCATACACCCAGTTCACTGTTTCGCAAAGAACTGCTTTGATGTGGGTGTTGTATAGGATTCCTGCATTTGCACTGAAAGAGAGCTCAGAGGCACATTTTGTGGCTCCTAATATTCTAAGTGGAGGGGTTACACAGCAAAATGGAGGTGGAAAGGGGTGGCATTTGTTACACTTGATCTTGCTTTTCTGATCATGATCTGTTCTCTAATAATTCTTTTGGACAAGAAATATGAGACACATTTATCCTTCTGAAAAGAAGGTTTTAATGAGCAGGGAAGATGCAGGGCAGGAGGCAGAGGCATCGTGGCCTGATAAGGTAGAATACATGGTTTGTGGTGGTTCACAGCTCTGCCACGGTCCTGCCAGGTCATTTTCAGGAAGTCATGTACACACGTCTTGCTTCTGTTTCTGTACCTGTAAAATGGAAATAACAATGAGAAGAGCAGAGGAAGAAGTTAGTGTGGATGAGGGGAGCACTCCTAATATTTGCTTTCTTTTTCAACTAAGAGCAATGTTTGAAGGGAGCCTTTGGGTCAAAGGGGTCTTCTTTCCCTAGTTTTGACACTCCCCCTCTCTTTCACCCAACTTCAAGCTATTCTTGTTTTCTGTCAATTTCTTATCTAGAGGGAAGTCAGAAAAAGAAAAGTGGTTTTCCTTTTGCATGGATAAATAACTCCTTGATTCAAGAACACCTTTCCCTCTCAGGTACTTATGTAGACCCAGTTGGACATTCTAAGTGTCTCATATTGTTGATTGTGTTTGTGGTCCCCACGCCTGAGCTGGAAAGATACAGCAAGGGAAAGGAAGAGTCAGAATGAATAAAACAAGGGTTTCATATGAGCACTATCTTGGAAGTGGGATTCAACATCTGATTAAGCATCAAAGCTTCCCACTCAGTGTCTGGAGAGTCAGACATTTTTTGCAGAGACTCAGAATCAGCAACCATTCTGCACAGAGAGCTTCAGCACCGGCCAAAAGGAGGGGCCAAATACAAGGGTTTTCAGGGATGTTAACTTGGATCCAACCACCTGAATCCCATTCAGACCTGGTCTCACAGGAAGAGGGTAAAAGATGCCCCAAGATATATTTAGCTTGGGATGTTGAATAATAATAAACAGAGCAGTGAGGAAAGAAGTCTAATCACCTGTGTAGCCTTCAGGGGAAAATTGCACAGGAAATGGCAGTCTATACCTGATTCTCCAGTAAGAAAGAGAGGGAATTGTGTGAATTTGTAAACTAGTGACAGAAACCGAAACTGAGGTCCTTAACCTTTAGCACAAGTTTCTGTAGTTGACCCAAATGTTACCAGTTATTTTATTTTATTTTGGCTGTGTCACTCCAAGAAGAAACAGTGAAAAAGTGCAAATAGACAACAGCAATATGAAATTCAGTGATCTGTATGGATGTGGTGTAATCTGGACCATCTAGGTGAACTGTTCCTTGTTGCTTTCCATGTGGACTTCCCTTCTCTGTAGGAAAAAGCACCTTTTCAACAGTCTTTCTACTTTTTTCAATGGCCGTTGTCAGCAGCACTTTTAGAAATGTTCAGTCTGATGCTTTTATTTGACATCTTATTTTCTTGATGGCTGGGTGCTGAACTAGCACTGAATGACCATGGCAAAGGCCCAAGAAGAAATTGGGTAAAGGGCAGCAAGAGCATCATGAAGAGTTCATTAAGATGTCTGTATGTGTCCTTTGGGGATCTTTCTGAATTTCCCATTTTATTTTAATTCCCTTGTTTCTAAGACACAGTTCAAAATAAGTATGGAAAAAACCTATTGCTTGGGATTGGATGTGCTTTTGATGGGTGGAGGAAGGTAGCTTGTACAGCAAAACTGCATAGTTTTCTCTCTGAATTCCTTAGGATGAATAGGAGTGCTTGCCAGAAATGGAACCCCCCTCCTCGCCCCCAATATTACCATGCGCAGTGCCCAGAGCTCCTCAGAGTGACATTGCAATTGGACATGAAATCTGTCTGCTTCAGTAAAGTAATTCATGATTTTCACTTACATTCTGGGAGCACTGGCACCTTGGAAAAAGATCAGAAGTGGTTTCTTTTTCATAGAGGATGGGTGAACACATCCTAACCTAGGTGTATGCATTTCTGAAATCTGTTCAGAGACAGTCTCGTGTGGTCTCCTCAGTCTGCCTGCCCCAGGGTTGGGAGATGTGGTTATCTTGCTCCTTTTCCAGGTTATTTGCAGAAGTTTTACCAATGATGTTGTTGCGTAGGAAGACTCTAGAAAATCAGTATCTCCAGGAATGTTTCTTCTAGTTTACAGTGGGATAAATGGGAGTCCAGCAATAAGTTTACCATACACATACCATTTTCCCAGGTGGAGCGCTAAAGACCTAAACCTTTCTGCCCATTTTTTAATACATCATTTAACTGCTTTTTAAGAGACCATACTAACATTGAGCTTTCTCTTGCAACATTCTTATACCTTTGCTGTCTTCTGAACCTGTATGCTATAAGAAAACATTATCAATAAGTATCTTTAAATATTTGTTGTCTCTAGATGCATTTATGTCCTTTTTCTCTCCTCTTCTCTCCTCAGCAGGCTGTTCTAGTCCTCACAGAGGTGGGATAAATTGATTTGCCTTGTGAATAATCTGTTTCGTTAACCTTTTCTTAAATCTGTGAAATTGCTAGGCTGTTTAAAGTCCAGCACAGAGTGTTCATCTCTCTTTTATTTTGGTCCATACCAGGAAATGCCTACAGAGAATGCCTGGGCAATGGGACATGGGCTTCCAAGATAAACTACTCTCAGTGCGAGCCTATTCTGGATGACAAGGTCTGTATTTTTCCCTTCATTCTTTTCAATGACATTTCTCAGCATACGTGAATGCAAAGCTAAGCTTAAGGTTAACGTACTAATTTGGGACTTCTGACACAGATTCAGTTCCTGTCTCTGCAACAAATCCTCCCTGTGAATTCAGGCAAATCACTTATCCTCTCTCCATATCCCCTACTCACATGTTTTTTAAAAAAGGATGCTTTATTACGCTCTGTCCCTGATGATATATGTTTACGCAGATCCTTCCTAGCTTTGTTCAGAGCCTACAGCTGCTACAGTAAATATTAGTAATAATGACAATAAGACCAAAAGCTTCTTTGGCATTGAAAAATAAGCTTTCACCAGCTGATTCCACCCTGTACCTATCAGTTCTGAGGTCTCATCAACAACTGGCCTTTCCAGATCTCAGTGTCATTTTTCCTTCAGCAAATATGTAAAGGGGCAGCAACAGACAAATACATAAAAAGCAGACTCGGGTCCCAGCTGTCTTTAAAAGATTGAGCCAGTCTTGCATTACATAGGAGTTTACAGAATGAAGTTAGTATATAGGGTTAAGCTCCTTCAGAAAGGCAAGCTATTATGCCAAGTCCTTTTCTTGCCAAATGTCTCAGCTTTTCTTGGAGGTGTCATAGACATTCATCCTCACACAGTTTAAAACTTCAAGCCTGTCGTGCCATGTTCTCTTTCTCTTCCTCCTGTTTTGAGTGCTATGGTGGGACACAAGCACACATAGGCTTTGCTGCTGTCTCTCTGCCAGGGGTGACTTTCCCCTCTAAAAACCAGGGTGGAGCCCAGCAGCTCAGGCCTCTTTGTGTTTTGGGGTTGATTCTGCTCATTCTGTCATTGGAGTTGTGCTGTGCCAGTTGTGAACAGAGAGGAGGAAGACAAGGTCTCACCTACTGAGGGCTGCTTGCAGAGCTAATCCAGATTTAGTACTTGGGAACTATATGGACTAGTGCAGTACCCAAAACAGTCATGATGTGCTTTGGCTGTGGCCCAACATCCATCTTGTAAGATCCATGTTGTTGCTGAATGTGGGCTTTGACAAATGAATCAGAAAACAGATAACTACACACCAGCTGCTGAGGAGTGCCTGCTCTTACCCGCTGGCTAGGTAATTTGGTGGTAACTCACCCCCACACACCTCCATTTGCTAGAGGCTTCTAGAAAGTAAGAAAAAATGTACCAGTACAGGACTGCCATCCAGAGGGACTGATACACGTTCAAGGTGGTCTAGCGTAGTGGAGAGGCTCCCATGGCAATTTAAGCTGATCTAAGTTGGGACCACCCCAGTGCAGCCCTTCCTTTCATTTCTTACCCACTGAAAATGAAAAACTAACTTTTTGCTGGGTCATCTTTTGGATGAATTAGTTCCCTAAAACATCTTATTGCATTATTGCAAGTGTGCTGGGGCCAGCACAAGCAAGGGGACTGAAAGTGTGGCTGGGGTTGAGGGGGACAGAAGACTATCTCTGACTGAAATGGATCTGCAGTCCTGTGAAACTACCCTCTTAAAAATGAACAAGAGGGGGGGTGTGTAGCAGCCAGTGGTGACTTAGAGAACGGGGAATAGAGCTGGGCGAAGGCTTCAAATCTTTGATGGGATTTAGCTAGTATGGGAAACCTGAGCTGATAGTAGCAGTCTGCTGTACCAGCTCAGGAAAATGCTGCTGCATTTTAATGACACTCTTTGTGTGTTTGTCTGCATGACTTGAACAGTTGCTATCTCTGCACAAGCAAATACTGAGGAGTTTTATTTGAAGAGGCTGGAGAAGTGTTGTGACTAGGGGACAGGATTATTTCCTTTACTCTGTTTTTGCTTTTAAAAACTTTGCAGCTATGGTGATAGCTTAAAACTTCTTAAATAGCATGTTCCTTAAACAGATGAAAGTGCAGATGTTCCCCCACCCTTGTTTGCAAAAGCTTAAAAACTCATTTATTAGATCTTTAAAGATTTGCGACAAGCTTTGCAAATATTAATATTTGTGAATATTTTTGAAATCTCTACATAATGCTCAGTGTTACAGATGAATACTTGGGTTGCTTTGTGATCTCAGAAAAAAAAAGAATCCCCACAGATTTCCCTAATCCTCCGTTTTGATTAAAGGTGAGATGCAAGCATACATGTGGGTCTATTGTTATTTATTGACTGATCCTAGCAGATGCTAAGCATCAGCCAGGAGGTATGCCCTGTGTTCCCTGTTTATTTTTAATACAGAAAACAACACTACTTTCAAGCTTGGCCACTCACAGCCAGAATGCTAAAGACTTACATGGTTTGACTTCAGATGCAGTGATTGATACATGGGACAGGAAAGCAGGACTTTTCAAGATCAACCCCGTGACCAGTGCTACATGCTTTATGACAGAGTGCTGTTGGTAATGTAGCAAGGGAAATTTTAGTTTTTTTCAGCTGAGGGTTAGTCTTAGGGGGCATAAGCTCCTGTAACACACATTCACTGGATTGCATTAATACATCACTGCTTTACTTGTGGCCAAGACCTGTGGCAGTAGCTGATAAAACTCTGCTCTGGGACTGCTTTGCTCCTAGATTCCCACTTTGGCTGGGATCTAGTTGCCTGCATGTAGTTACACGGTGTAGTTTAAAACACCCCAGTGTATCTCCATGCATGTCAGGCATGACATAGGCCTTCTGGAATACCTGTGTCCTTCAGCAGGAGCAATTGGAGGTCAGTCATCGGGACCAGCTAGGAAGCACAGTGTGTCCTGAGTGCACCTCAAGGGGCACTAGATGCCTGTGTGTGCATAACTTTCCAGCCCTTGCTTCAGATATTGGTTTAGATGTTGGGTAGATACCCACATGTATGTGTCCTAACGTCAGACTGAATCCCATCCTCTGAAAAATCAGTTAGCTCCTTCTCCAGGCACAGGAATCAGGTACAGAAATCATTTTGATCCAACTGGCTGTTTGATGGCATAATGTGTGACAAATGGAAAGCTTCTACTCAGCCTGCAAGCTCCTGTGTCAAAGGGACCTTTGCTGCGTCTGGCACACATCTGTGCTCTTAGAAGACAAATGAGAGTCTCAGGCAGCAAAAAATACATCTTAGTCTCCAAATAGCACTATAAATTAGGAACTTTGGTCTTGTCTATGTGGCCTATGGTAGCTGGATATGAATTTGGTTCTGCTAATGTTTTGAGGTGGCTTCAAGCTGTGTAGCTGAGTTAGCACCATGCTGGGCTTAAGTTAATGTATCCTGCTTAGGAGCGCAGTCACATTAGCCACAGCTACCCATCTTCCAGCTGGCTTAGAACAGGAAAGCAATGAACTCAGAGGCATCTTGGATGACAAAGATACTTCCCAGTTGCTTCTGAAAGTCTTTGGAGAGGAGATGTAGTGTCTTTAAACTGTATTGGTGATGAGATCATCCTGGCAACAGGAAGAAATCTGAAGTGACTGAACTGGGAATGGAGTTCAGAGCCTCAAAAGAAGACATGTGCTGTAGACACTGGCAGGACCTGCCAGGAATTTCTGTTAGAGGGAGAAAGATCCTTGTCATCTGGATTGCTAAGAGTGCTGTCATTAGGTGGTTATTAGTTCAGATCATTAGCTGATTTGGTTTGGATAGGTTAGCAGTCACGTCCTAGCTAAAGCAAAGGAAAAAGTCCTCTAGACAGTATGTCTCCATCATTAGCCTGAAATCTGGCTGCAGGGAGCCCAGTGTGCCTTAGATTTGCAAAGCCAGTGCAAGTAAAGACATAAAGCTGTGCTTCCTCAGTTTACCTGGTAGAAGCTGGCTGGAAGATAACTCTGCACTGTCTGATGTAACATGATTGTCATGCATAAGGTACATGGAAGAGGACTCCAGTGATGAGACCTGCTGTGGTCCAGAGAGCACAGAGTGTCCAGACCACCTCCTTTTCTATCTCCTTTCTAATCTAACGACCCTCCTCCTAAGCCTGAATATGATTTAAATCTGCATTTTAGTGAAGTGAAACATCTTCCTGGAAGCAGAGAAATATTGGGTAACAGTATAAGGTTGTTACCATTTTAAATGTTTCAGTCTTCAAGAGGGTGAGACAGAAAAGAGTTATGCAAGTATTTAACATGAACTGAGCTTTGGCCAACACATGACTGATTCTGGGCACGTGTTTTTCAGCCCTGAAGGTGGTGTCTCCAATTCTACCAGAGATGCAGATTGCATGTAGGCTGGTGGAAAGTGATGTTGCCACCCTGTCAGCTTAGTTTTTCATAGGCACTGAGGCAGTTCTTGTTTCTATGATATTTGAATTTGCCTTCAGGAAACCTTGTTAGTGTCAGCAACAGAAAAAATATGTGTTGTGCCTGTTTTTCCTTCAGCATCAGTGCATCAATGAGGAGCTTAATTAATATTTTTTTCCAATTAATTTTCTCATGTTTTGAACCTTCTTAAAACTCGAGTGAAGTTGAAGTAGTGGTTAGGAGCCAAAGGAGGGAGCTGAAGGGTCAGATTCAAAGAGCAGGATCCTTGGCCTGGGAGAAACATTGTCATCTTCCAGAAGATTTCTAGCACTGCATGAGCAATTCTGGACAATGCTCTTCGTCATATGGTTTAGGTTTAGGTAGTCCTGTGAGGAGCAGGGAGTTGGATTCGATGGTCCTTGTGGCTCCCTTCCAACTTGAGATATTCTATGATTCTATGAATTAAGCAGGAAAGTAAATAAGCAAGGCAATTTGCCAGGGTACTAGCTGAACAGTACAACATTGCATTTCAGGTAGGCACATCAGGTCAAGTGTGTTTTCTTCCCCTTTAGGTGTCCCTGTGACTTAAAAATAAATAAAACTCAGTGTGGAATTCAGATCTTGCAGGTTTGGGTTTTGTTTTGTTTTCTCCTCAAGGCTATTCAGAAAATGGGCCTGCACATGGGGAAGTTTATTTTAGGGGATTTTATAATAGACTTAAAAATACCTTACATGGTTGAGTTCTATCCAGAAACAGCACATTACTCCATGTGCTGAAGATATAGGCAGGTTTCATCACGAAAATGATTCCAAGAGCGCTTGCTCGATCTCTGGCAAAGTGCTGGAAGATGCTATCTTCACAGAACAATGGAACAGATTAACTACAGCTGGTTGTTGTAGTTTCATCCAAACATCCATTCACTGACAAATTCCTTTGACTGGAATAAAATGTTAAGGGAAATTATCAGAAAAAATGAAACAAAGGAAGTCCAACCAAAATTAGAAAACTGATGCCATTTGTAGGATTTTACTTTTATATTTTTATCACAAGGGAGGAAATTTAGGTGGTTCATTTTCAAAGGTCTCCTTCTGAAGGAGGACAGCATCCCAAAGTGGGGAAAGATCTGCTTAAGCTGAAAAGAAACAAATGCCAAAACTAATAATTAAATAAATAAGCATCTTTTTTCAGGGGGATTTATTCTTTAAGTAGCAAACCTCTGTCAATTTTTAACCAGCTTCAGTATTTATCTGAACAGTGTTTTTCTACTTCTTCCTATCCATCAGGCAAAGAGAGGAGATGCTTCTCTTTTCTCTGAAGCCAGCAGCCCACCAATAAAGAATGTTCCAGTTACTTCAAGGTCAAATTTTGGTCACATCACTAAATTCACTGATTTAGGTGGGAGCACTTTTGTACTTAACTTTTTGGTTATAGGATCAAGAACCTACCAGTAATCTCCCCAGCATCCTAGGAAATAGACACTAATACATTAAGTTTTACCACACATGGGTCGCTGCTAAAAACAACAGAATCTCTGGTTCGTCAGGCTCTCTCAAAACTGAAGGGACACCACCAGATTCCAGCTCTTTCAGTCTGCATTGGTTCTGCCCTCAATTTGAGAGATAAGGATCGTAGCTTGCAAGAAACGTACCTCAGAGAAAAATTGGCCCATATGGAAAGGGCTTATTATTTATTCTTACTGACAATTGATTTATTTTTGTATGAAAACCAAACCATTTGAGTAGGAAAGTAGCATAACCCGGCATATTAAGATCATGCAGTTTCCTAAGAGAATAATGTTTTATAATTTTTGAAACTGTGAGAAGATGTGCCTTTGGAAGCTTTGTCACCCTAAAATGACAAAGTTTTAAAATAGTGTAATAATGAAAGTAAGAAATCCTGAGGAAATTGCAGAAAAAAAAAGGGGGGGGGGGGGGAAATGGTTTTTCTGAGATTTGTAAGAAACTGTGGACAAATCCCAAACTGAAATGAAACAAAGCCTGTACTTCTCTGCCTGGGCAGCATGTTTGGTTTATACATAGGCATCAGCCCTGCGGCTATTATATCATTTTAAAGTCAAGAAAAGTAATTACTGTTTCCTAAACTGATTAACTGTTCCTTAATGTCAGTGCTTAGAGAGTCATGCTGATTTAATCATGTTATCTCTTTACCTCCAGAGGAAGTATGCGCTCCATTACAAGATTGCTCTCATCATAAACTACCTGGGGCACTGTATATCAGTAGGGGCCCTTATAGTTGCCTTTATGCTTTTCTTGTGCTTGAGGTGAGTAATCTGTTTGCATGCTTCTAACTTGGTTGGGTGTGTGACACTTACCGGGTTACTCAAGCCCTCTAATAACACTGTCCAGGTCGTGTATGGTCTTGAAAAATGGTCGTGGCTTTTATACTCCCAAGCATGCACATGGTTTCATTGGCTGATGCATTGGATGAGCTGTAATGGTGGCGTCTGTGTGTAGGACCTAAAGCCTACTTATATTCAGGAAGAGAACTGTACGTGATTTATTGATGCAGTAAAAAATTCAATGAGCAGAGAGTGCTTCATTAAGGGAAACCGGAATTTGAGTGTGTCAAGTTGCAAGTTTTGGGGGCAAGTTTTCTTTTTTTATAAGGCAGTGCATGGTAACATAAGGCATTTTTCATTCCCTGACACATAATGCCCAGATCTAGACCAAAGGAGATAGAATGAAATCTTTCCATTTTGCTTTGGGTTAATTTCAATTTTTATTCCATTAAAGAACTTCAAAGTTTTCTTAAATAACAAGAGAAACATCTTTAGAGGAGCTTTATCCCCACCAGTGCTCACGAAACAATGAATGCAAATCAATGAAACTGCATAGAAACACTTCCCTTCCCTGGTTCAGTGGTACAGAAGCGAGTTTGTCAGTTCAAATGGATGTGTCAGTGAAAGAAAGTCTATGAAGAAGAGTTAGGGGTACAGGGAGAAGAGAAAGGACAGGAGGGAAGGAAACTGAGTGGAAAGTAATAGGCAGATGTGCATCAGTATTGTATGTACACAGCCTGAGTCACAGGAATATATTTTAATAGGAGTGGTCTGGTTGGATATTTCTGTATTATTTGTTGGATTACCTGACTGGTATTTCTGTGCTATTTGTGCTGTCTTGTCTAGGAGCGTTCAGCCTGAGCTTAGAACCAACTGCACTAACTGCTATGCAATGATAATCCTTGAGTAGCAAAGGAGAAAGAGGTGGAGGACCCCCCCCACCAGGATTACAACATGATGATAGACACTGACCTAAATGAAAGAATTAACGCTTTCCTAGAGTGGAGCATCCCTACAAAGTCTTATGTTAAGCCTTCCTCTTGACCATTCCTAACAAGAGGGTCTTTATTATTAACAACAGGAATCTTCTTTCACCCCAGCATCTATAAACAGAATAATCTGTGCTAATGAGAAGAAAAAAAAAAGCTTAAAATGTTCAATGGGAACATTTATGGCGCATCAGTTTAAACTTCCATTTCAACCTTTTTTACTGTGCTTATAATGCTAATTCCCATAGTGCTTGGAGACCTGAATTAATTTACACCGAATAAAGAAAGCAAATTATTCATTGTAACTATATTCCCTGCCTTGATGCTGAATCTTTTATAAATGCTTGAGTAAATAATGCAAAAACAATTAGATAATATGGTATAAATGTATCCAGCTTCTAACACAGAAGTGGCCTAGCTGATTTCTTTCAAATTGTTCTTCTGGTATTTAAGATTTGACTTTAAGATTTAAATTTTGCACTCGGCTTCAGCATTAAAAACAACTGCAGCAGTTAAGTACTTCCCTGTACATACTGTGAATTAAGATAGTCCATCTTTTCAAATTCCCACTGTATCATTCAAAAAATACCTAGTGTCCAGCCAGCATTAACCAGCATGAGCTACCTCAGTGTCTGCAGAGTTACACCAGTTTTCAAAAGTTCTAAAGATGCTCCAGTGAAGGCAGTCCAGATTCACGTTGCATTACAGATTTCCCCTACGCAAATTCTAGGTTATGCACATCTTCATCACACTTGCCTCTTCAAAGTGTCCCAAGAACAAATCAGTTTTGATAATTGAGTCCTATTATTTGGGGCTTTTTTTTCTGTTTTATTTTGGATGGAAGATGGCATCTACTAATTGGGTGAAATGAGAGAATTAGATATTTCCTAGCTAAAAAAACACTAGAAGACCCTGAAGGTTAGATCTGATAGTCCCGCATCTTGGCCCAAATTAGAAATCTATCGGTTCCTTATTCCTGCCCCACTCCACCCATCTACCTCACTCTGTGAGTGCCTGCTGAAGATGAAGATAGAGGAGACCTCCGGGAAGGCTCAAGTTCTACAACTGCTCTATATTTTTAAGCTTCTCACCCATCACCTGCTTGATTTTCCTTTGCTCTGTCAGTGCAGATGGAGTCCCAAAAGCAGTGCTGTCTGAAGGAAGAGGCTGGAGCACACCTGCTGTATTGGAACATAACTGCTAGGAAGGCTGTGGGATCTTTGACACTGGAGGTTTTCAGAGCAGGTTAAATATCTGGTTGGCATGGCAAAGAGTATGACTTTGGTAATCAACTAGTGAGATGGGTGTTCTGCTTTTGGAGATGAACTTCGCCGTTACTGTTGCTGCCCCAGCCCAGGCAGCTGCTGCATTGATGGGAAGCTTAGTCCTCAGTTGTGCTGAAGTGGGAAGGGGGAAGAACTGGATCTAGTCCATATTCTTCCAAATCTGTCCTATGTCATCTTGTCCCCAGTTCCTGTCTTCCTCAGTTCCTTATGCAACCCTCTGTCCTCCATTCACAACCCAGCCTCCACGCCAGCGGAAACGTTCTGCTGTCCTAAACTCTAAGGAACCATACGCCAAAAGATATCCTGAGGGTCAGAAATCTCAGATGTAGCAGTGGCTAATAAAATCATTGGCCATCTATGTGTGTGCTGCCAGGAGACCCCGACACAACTGGGAAGGGAGGAGAACTCAACCAGGGACTCCCTTTTACTGTGAAGACCTATTCCAGCCTTATTTTCTCCAGTTCTGTCACATATGAGCCAGTCCTTCTTTCTTGGCTGTGCAATGAAAAATAAGCCAGTAAACATTTCATTTAGCACCTAAATAATAAAAAGTGAAGCCCAACTTACAGGAGAGGGCTTGATTTTTGTTGGCATGCTGACTGAATGGTAATGAGTCATTGAGATAGCTCCTAAAGATGTAAGTCAAGGACAGTTCCTCAAGGTCCGAATGTAGGTGGTCTTAAAAGTGTGAGAGCCATGCTGTCTTTACAATGCAAAACAAAACAAGCACACAAACAAAAATAAATATGTGCCGTAGGGCTGCATTGACCTCCAACGCGGGATCTGGAGAGATTTGCTCAGGGCACTTCACAGGGCATTGTTAAATGTATCTGCACTACCGTGAATCTCATAATCTCTGTGTTCTCATTAATAGTAAAGGTTTGATCTGTCCCTCAGGTGCACACAGGCAGTTCCCGCTGACATGGTTCTCATCATCTCACATAATCACATTCTCACACTAGTAAAGTAGAAATTTTCCATAGGAGGAATCCTGCTATCAGTACGATATCAATCAAGCTGAAGGGGGAAAAAAAAAAAAAAGGCAAAAGGATTAAAACACTTCTTTTGTTCTTTTGAATCATATTTTTTCTTTACTGTTTCTGATAATGCAGAAATGCAAATGACATTGTCCTGGCTTTTTCCTTGGTATTGTGCTGTTATACCAGCCTCTGAGGTGGAATAAGAGTCCTTTGTAAAACTCCTGACTTGTTATTAAACAATGTGCTGGCAATGGCCAGCAGTGACCTGACTGGATTCAATCAGATGTTTTATTTGTGCAGTAGTGACCGAAGGAGGAGTGTAAGAAGACAGGTATTTGTTCTTGGAAAGATGTAAGGCCCTGCTGATTTTTTAATCCAATAAAGAAGGATGGTGCTGAAAGGAAGGTAGGCTGAAGATTAAAAATGACATGTCCTTCTGCACAGGTTGCTGGATAAAGGCAGTTCTAAATAAAACCAAACCCACAAAAATTGGAATAACATCTTTTGTCACTAGTATGGTGGAAATGAAAACAAATTGAGGTTTTGAGGGAAACTTTGCTTTCCTGTTGCTCCTAAATTTACCTCTTTTTATTTCCCTTTTAAAACATCTGATTTTTTTTTCTCATAGGCCTGAGGCAGTTTCCTTTCTTTCTCGTGATTACAGCCAGATTTCCTAAATCTCACATACTGTTTCTCCGAAAAGACTGAAACATTTTTTTCTTGAAACAGCAAAGTCACTTTTTTCCCTTTTTTTCTTTTTTCCCCCTAACTATCTCCCAGGGTTTAGGAGTGGAAGATTGGCTTTCCTTTATCCTCCCCTCTTCCAAGATCCTTTGAACTGCCTCTTGATCTTCAGTCTGGCGTGCAGTTGGTGAGACTGCTGCTGCAGGCCTCTGTTAGTAAGAACGGAAGAGTTTGATTAAATGATTTGTAGCAACCTGTCAGAAGACATGTACAGCAGGTTTCACAGAGCAAAGTGATCTGACACCTATCAGAGCCTAGATAGTGAGGATATATCAAGTGGGTAGGTGATCTGCACAATTAGTACTGGTTTGTGCTTAAAAGTCATGTGGTATCTGATGTGATTAGAGCAGAGCAGACTCCGGATCTAAGGCGCAGTCCTCCCATATATACCTTTCTGTCTTGGAGCAAGGGGAAAAAGAGCAAGTCCCAGGACAGGGCATCAACTAACTGAATTAATGAGTTCATGTCAGTGCTCCATTTCCCCCTTCATCTCCTGGCTTGCCACCTAGCCTAATTAAGTCTATTCCATCTGCCACTTAGAATAGCAGAGCCTTAAATAATGATTCAGGCACATGACATTTTTTAAACTTCATCATCGGTAATCGCAGAGCATGTGTTTCATGGATGCAATGGCTGTAGGTTTGGAGACGGCACCCTGTCCCACCCTGTCATAGTCCATAGTAAAGTTCTCAAAGCAAGGCAGGAATGAAAGTGATGGAGCTCTGTAAATAAGCACATGTGCAATGAGATGGTTGTCTTTGAATACAAAACATCTGAAGTACCTGTACTGCCTGAAACCATGTGAAGTGTTTCATCTCACAAACTCCGATAAAGGACAGAAACTCATTTCCCATTGATTAACCTTAGGCCAAAGTCTTTGATTCCCACTGCCTTTACACACCTTCTTCTCATATTTGTATGACTTGTTCTTTAGACTCTTTGTATGGAGCCTACCAAGCGCAAAAACCACAGAGAGCAGAGCCCTCATGAAGTCCTGGAATAATACCAGTAATTAAAAGTGTGCCCAGAGAGCTATATTCTTAAAAAGTGGAAGGTTTCATAAGCTGTATCTGAAATAGTGGTATTGTAGCCTAGCAATGTGAAGGCTGGCAAGGAGTGTTATTGCTGCCTATAAATACATCACTGTTAGATAAACATTAGAAACTGAAGAGCTACTTACAATCAAGGACAATGTCAGTGCAAGAAGAAATGGGTATAGACAGTCTACAGATAGACTTGTGAGTGGATATTAGAGGATGATTTCCAGCGCACAGAGCGGAGGGGTCCAGGAGCAATGTAATGGAGGAAAAATTTACCTTGGAGTTAAACTAGAGTTTCAGGAATTTATGAGGGACTTTCACTCAATGACTTTCTTGACCTGAGGTTTGGAAGGTCAGGAGGTCACTTCCTATCCTGCGCTTGAAATATGTTCCTAGTGGTATATTTCTGTCGATGCCAACATTTTAGCCGTGAGGCAGTGTTTCTGGAGATGGATGCTAACTTGTTTAAATTCTGGTAATAGAACTGCTCTGTGCAAGATTAGATCTATGTTGACTGACTAGCTTGTCAGTCTGTGCTCTGTTCTCCTTTTGATGGTGATGGAATGGGTTTGGGAATGGTGGAGCAAGCCTTGCAACTTTTCCAAGGTTTCAGAGGAAGGAAGAAAACAAAATTTGGTCTTTACAGTTTAGATATGAATCATGCTCAGGAGTGCAATTTAGTTCAAAAAAGAACATGTCTTGAGTCATCTCTGAGAAGGAAAATCTGAGAAGATGTTTTCAAGCCTAGATGTTTAGAGTTGCCCACTACATATGCACCTGCGGGTGTTCAAGTACTAAATGTTCCAATTTCAGTTTTCATCCAAGGAATTGCACATCCACATCCCTCACTAACTCCACTGTAGCTGTTCAGCACCCAGCCACCTTCTCTTCTGTCTAATCTAAAAGATGGATACTGCTGCTTCACATTAGTCTGTCAAGTAAAACAGAGAGAGGTGGAAAATCCCTGATTTGTGTCACCCATAAATGGGCCATGTGCACTCCTGCTAAATGCGGACTGCTTCTGCATGTTATGGAAACAGCAGCTTCCTTGGGGAGGTGCCCAGGTTGAACCACTGGAAACATTGAGCACCATGAGGCTAATATTTAGACCCAGTACAAGGATGAATATTTGGAAGGAGCAGGCTATGAATGATCCTATATGGTCTTTCCTGAATTCCTGGCCAAATACTCAAAAATAATGGAATATTTCACACCATGTTTTGGTGGAAATGGGGCCAAGGAGAGTGTGAACAGCAGCATCAGTGCCTCAGACTTTCTTCTTTGGTTTATCTACACAGTATCTGCAAAGGTAGATAATTTAATAAACATTGTGAATTGTATAATTGTATTAAAAGCAAGAAAAACATAACCCCTGAATTCCCTAGCTGGTCATTTAAATTAATTTTCTTTCAGATTTTTTTTTATAATCCCACAAGGGGATTATGAATGAGGACATGCTGTTTACTCTTATATTTCCCAAACAGTAGCTGTAAGCCAGATTAACCACTATCAACTCAGTGTCCAGCTTCTGAAGTCCTAACTCTAATTTGTGCAATCCAGCTGCAATGGTCACTTTTCACAGAAAACATTCACCCTTCTACAGTCTGGACTGATAACTACAACCTGTGTCAACAGGGCAATGTCTTAGATAAACCCCAGAGAGCTGTAGCTACGTACTGTGCCCCTGCTACTCTAAACCTAGTTTGTTATGGTGTTCTAAAACCTGAGCTGGAAGGTGGCTTCTGCTACAAAGATACTTTACAGTCCTGTTTCCTGTTTGGTTCAAAAATGACGTGACATCTGACCTCCATTTAGCAAAGCAAATTAAAGCAGATTCCTAAATCTTTTTTTCAACCAGCTAAACCACAAGCACATGCTGTACTAAATGAAGTCAGCTGTATCAGACTCTGTCATTCCTGTGAAAATAAGGGAGGAATTTTCTCCGGTGGAGGAGCCGATTGCACAGTCAAGATTGGAGCTATATTCTTAGACTGCAGTATCCAGTGACTGGGTTTCAGTTACCCCATATTTAACCACGTAGTTCTCAGGGGCAACATTTCTCTTCGTACACTGACTAGGAACAAAGCACAGGCTGGCGTCACGTCCTATAGTTATCCATACCGTTCATCGTTAGCGTGCCCATGGGTAGTTGCAGAGGGCCATCTTTACCCCTGTTCAACGTGCTATTCGGCCAGGCAGTGCTGGGCACAAACACTGACAGTGAACACCATCAGTCTGGTCCTGTCCTGGGGCTGTGGTCCTGTTCTGTGTTGTGTTGGCTGCATCCTTCCAACCCTAGGAATATCAGTGCTTTAAGCCTTTGTGTCTAAAGCAGGCAGAATGCCTCGTGTCCTGTGTTTAAAAATTGGCTTGAAGGCAGAAGAAAGAAGCTTTGGAAAAGGCTTAGTGGAGCACAGATGGTTCCACAATGAGTTTATTTTTAGGGTCTATGCACACCCTAAGCACTAATGGAAGCTGCTGCTTCTCCTCTTCACCTGAGCATTTCACCCCTGTCCTCATAATAAAGTTGTTATTCTTTTCCAGGCTTTCGCTCTTCCCTTGCAACTGCCCCTTGCATTTCCTGTGGGAATATTTATATTCCCCCAGGCAGCTGCCACCAAGAAGCTCATTTTCACTGCCAACATCTCCAGCTGCTTTTCCCATCTGTAAGCATTAGGAGTACCAGAATATATGCACTGATTGAACATGAGCATGCGGGGCAAACCATGAGGACCTCAGGGGAGGCCTCCATGTGGATGAAAGCAAATAGGCCGTGACAGGCACAGAGCCTGGGAAATAACTTGCCGTTAGGTATTCTTCCCACTCCATGCCATTTATGGCTTGTCCATGGGCTCTGGCTGCCCTAGAAAAGACTAAAGGGGAAAAATATTTTTTTAAGTATTGTCCGTGATTCTCCTTCCTGCTCATTCAACAGTTATGGAAGGGGAAGGACTCCAGCAAAGTGTGCTCAGATTTCTCCTGCAGACTGTCTTCAGACAGAATTTGGGACAGCAGTCTTAATTGAACATCATTATTAATGGAATACTACATGAATTAATAGAAGGTTTCCAAGCTTCTTTATTAAAGTTATCATTTGCAATTATTTCCATGCAGATGATTCAACTAATTCAGCTAGCTTTCAACCATGCTGGCACATTATGATGATTGCTAATGTTAATTGCTTGTGTCATGCTTTGAATCAGAAAATAGTAGCTCTGCACATCCCAGAGGAAAAATACCTTTTTATGGATAAAGCAAGAAGAAAAAACATAAATCAACAGAAAGGCTACTTTGAGTTTTACCAGTGCTATTTTAGAAACCCTTTTATAGAGCTCCATTTCTGAATCAGTGAGGCCACCTGTACAGAAAGAGTTGATAAGATTTTCTGCCTTTTCAAATCTCAGCATTTCCCAAGTCAAAAGAATGGATTTTCTAATTCTCTGCTTTCTATATCCAACCACACAATTAAGGCCATTTGATGGAAATAATTAGCAGAGTGTGCTTTCTTTATCAACAATGAGAAGCTCTTTCTGCCCACCTCTGCCATAGGCTGCAGTCAACTGCTGGTGAATTTTGCTTTTTTTTTTCATTTGCTCCTATCGTTCCTAACGTGGAAGCCCGGTTATGACACCCTGCACACCAAGCAGTTCAGGATGCCGGTGGTGTGATATCAAGTCAGGGAATGACATTTGGGCTTGAAACATGGTCTGTTCTCAAATCAAATATAGAGGTCATTATGTGTAATTTCCCACCATACACCTGGCTTTTGATTTACTAATTAGGAAGGCCAAAGAGAAGTATGTTTGCTTTCACCTTAATTGCTTCTTTGTGTCTAACCTCCTGCTGCAGAGCTGAAGCTAATGTTTTTATGGGGCTCTCTGTGTGTGCAGTGAGTGGGAGGCATGTGCTCCCAAATCATCTTACCTGGTTCTGGCCAGCACAACCAGAGACATACTCTGGGACTCTCAACTCACTGGAACACACACATTTTCCTGTACCATTGTCCCCAGATCCCTGTAAATACAGAATCATCGAATAGTTTGGGTTGGAAAGGACCTTTACAGGTCATCTAGTCCAACCCCCCTGCAATGAGCAGGGACATTTTCAACTAGATCAGGTTGCTCAGAACCCCATCCAACCTGACCTTGAACACTTCCAGGGACAGGACCACCTCTCTGGGCAACCTGTTCCAATGCTTCACCACCCTCACTGTAGAAAATTTCCTCCTTATATCTAGTCTGAATCTACCCTCTTTTAGCTTAAAAAACATTGCCCCTTGTCCTATCACTACATGCCCCTGCAAAAAGTCCCTTTCCAGCTTTCTTGTAGGCCTGCTTTAAGTACTGGAAGGCTGCTATAAGGTCTCCCAGAGCCTTCTCTTCTCCAGGCTGAACAACCCCAACTCTCTCAGCCTTTCCTGTTCCACCCCTCCGACCATTTTTGTGGCCCTCCTCTGGACTTGCTCCAACTGGTCCATGTCCTTCTAATGTTGGGGTCCCCCAACAACTGGGCGCAGTACTGCAGGGGGGGTCCCATGAGAGTGGAGTAGAGCAGGAGAATCACCTCCCTCGACCTGCTGGTCACTCTTCTTGTGATGCAGCCCAGGATACGGTTGGCTTTCTGGGCTGCAAGTGCACATTGCCGGCTCATGTCCAGTTTTTCAGCCACCAGTACCCCCAAGTCCTATGATATATAAATACATAAATATTTATATGTATTATATATAATATGTAAATCTAAAGCAAGGTACTACATAACTCAGTCTCCTGTGAAAATATGCTGTCACTTGCTACACTCTTCTATCCAAAGCCTCACGTCATTAGCCTTCAGGCAAGTGGCTGTACTCTGAACAATGACTCCTGGCAAAAAGTCCTGCCCGCCTGACATGAGGACACCTCTGCCCAAACCAGCAGGAGGGGTGGCACAGCAGCAGGATTCTTGTGCGGCTGGCCCTCAGCGGAAACTTGCCTTGTCAGAAGCAGTCGTCTGGAGGTGACTCAATTGCAGGCAAAGCACTTGTTCTTAAGAAATCATGAGGAGCCAATAAACCCTTTCATTTACAGTACCGAGATGATTCCAGTGGCAGTATCTTTTCTCCCTCCAAGGCAGAAACTGTAAGCCCATCTTTTCTCTCCTTTTCAAGGAAATCCTTTTCCTTCTGCCTGCCCTTTCACTCAGTGTAACATAGACCGTCTGCATGTGCCTGTCTGACACTACTTGCTGTATTTCAGGGGGATATTTCAGGCCCAAAATCTGCTGTCAGGCACAGCCAGAAGTGAAATTGCTGCATGAACTGTGCTACTTCAGGAGCACGTGTTAGAGATACGCTACCAACCACTCCTCCCAGCTTGCTCCCACAGCCCGTGGGACTAGCAGTTTCCTGCTGTCCAGTTCCAGGCTATTCCTATCCCTCCTCCCTGCAACTCCCAAAGGACAGGAGGGAATGTAGTTTTGAAAAAAAGGCTCCTCATCCAGCCCTCGGGAGGGGACAAGCAATCAGAGAAAAGGAACCAACATAGACAAATGTATTTTACTGTGAATAACAGCTTATGAGCTCTTCCTTCCATCGTGTTAGTAGAGTAAGCCATGGCCTGACCCCAGTGAACATAAACCACAAAAGGAGTTCAGTGACTCCTGTGAGGAGTTGGGGCCACCAACAGGGTGATTTAATGTGATTAAATGTGGTCTCTGAATCAGGAATATCTTAAAACCTCTGACTGCCACAAGCAAGGAGGTAAGAGCAAGGAACAACTAACAGTCTACCTCCCCTGTTTCCCATACTGTTTCCCAAACTGTCTTTTACTGATCACCACTGGGAACTGAGTCACAGTCTACATGGCTCATTGGTCTGACTGAATATAGAAGTTCTTATGTCTTTATGCTGTGGCCTCAATCTTTAAGTCTGTTCTGACTGAATTGCTGCAACCTCTTTTCTTACTCCTTCCGTCCATGGACCCATGCACCAGGGAAGAGTTAGTAGAAGAGTCCAGCCAAGACCTTGACCAACACTTTTTGTCTGAAAAGGATCAGGGCAGGAAACAAATACAGAAAAAGGCTCTTTAATGGAAGCCCGTAGCCTCAGTTCATGGTGTCTTGTGATGTGCCAGCCTTCAGGCTCTCTGGGATGGTGACTTGTGGTGTTGTTCTTGGAAGGTGGGCTACACTTGCACCATTCAATCCACATCAAGGGTTGTAAAACAAGTGGAAATGGCATAAACAATGTTACCTGACATGAAGATGAATATGAAACTTTATATCATCTGATCTTTTAGGCTAGCTGACTTTAAATGGCTCTGTAACTCTCAACTTCTTCCTAGTGATGCTGTAATAGTGTCTGAAGCAGCAGTTCAGCACACAGTCCCCTCATCTCCCATTTCTCTCCTCTCTGACATGACCCTTTGCCCTCTTGAGAAGGTAGCTCTCTGCTGTCTGTGCTCTCATTTTCCTGATGTTGTCACTGCCACACTCTCCAAATTGTGATATGTCCGTACGGAGGTAAGAATAATCCCAAATTTCTTAGCTTCTGAGTTGTGAGGGAATGCATTCATGCCAATCACTTTGACTCTAGGAAAGCTCAATTCACTAACTTGTAATACAGCTCAATGTGTTTCAAATCGCACCTCCCGCGAATTACAATGTGATGTGAACTCCTTTTCAGTGCTGCCTGTGAGGACAGTTATTGCTCTTTCTGGAGCACAGACTTGCTTGCTTTGTCACTCCACAGAGTGAAGGCAATAATTAATCAAGGAGAAAGGAACTGTGGAGCTCATTGTCACAGAAGACTGTTACGACTGTTTAACAAGTTTTCAGAAAGGGACAGGTCATTTTCATGAATAACGAGTGTATTTAAATTTAAATTAAGACTTATAAATTTAAGCAAGCTTCCATCTACCAAGAGCCAGGAAGAGACCTGTGGAGGACCAATTACACCTGTTAGTATTATGAATTTCTTCCTCAGGCTTAGAGATGAGTGAGTATGACAAGGTCGGCTTTGTCCTTTCACCAAACATTAGCTGTGCTGCAGGCCTCCTGTTACTCACTAGCTTTGTTGCCCAATTTGGGACATGTCCTTCATTCACTGTCCACCTCAGACTCCAGTCTGACTACACAGATAAACTTTATGCACAGGGTAAGCTCCTGAGCCCAGAAGAACAGTCTCATGTGAATAGTGTCTGAAATGAGGGGACCCTCATCTCAGTCAGTATCCCTCTAGATGCTTTACCCACGCTAAATTATGATAATAACATTCACCAGCTGTGCCTGTAAATGAGAGCAGCTTTCTCAGGTGGCTGGCAAGAAATCTTTCCCTTGTTACATCAATTGACTTAGCTGCAGTCCTCCACTGCTGTGCCCTGCAGCCTCCACACACTATATTAACCCTGCTGTTTCTCCCTCCCCAGTATGAACCTGACACATTTATTTCTTAAGCTTTTCCTGCCCTTGGCTATGAATTGCATTATTGCCACTGTGATTTCTGCGCTAGTAGTAGTTAGGAGACAGAAGCAAACAGAAACCATGTGCTCTGGGCTCTCTACAAACAAAAACAAACTTTGAGTCTCCAGTTGGGCTCTTACTAAAAGAAGAGGAAAGGGAAAAACAAAAAAAAAGGGAAAAGGTTAAAACCGTTCTGTGCCTGGGGTCACATCACTGTCTGAGCCATTGAGAAACTCTGCAGCACTTTCAGACGTGGGTTTCTCAGCCTGACTATACTGGTGTTTCCATTAAAACCCTAACTGCTATTAACACCAGCAGAGTAGTGACCCAGACATCACAAAAGCAAATCCTGCCCCTCACCTTTTTGTGCTGCTTTGCCAAGGCAGCAATGTGGGGAGAATAACTGGGGAGAGACTGCAGCCAGAGAAGCAAAATGCTTGCTCTACAGCCTCTTCTTGTTCAGTGCTCTGTTAGCCCAAGACATGAAGCTTTTTAGCAGGCGAAAGCATCTACTTTACCATCCGTGCCACACACAGAGTGTCTCAGAAAGGGAATGAGACCGTGATACAAGGTTGCTGTCACCCAAAGTATGGCTTTTGCTAAAGGTACTGAGACATGGGAGCCAACTGTCTCTGTTTCACATCCAATGCATTATTTGACAAGGCTTCGGGCTTTATGTTGATAAATTCCAGCTGCTGGCCACATTTATACTTTACTAATTTTACACCAGGAACACATGTTTCCTCAGCACATGTGGCTTTTTGAAAACAAGGAGAGTTTTGATCATAATTATCTGTAGAATTTGGGAGTTCCCAACACGGACCAGCCCTTCTTGCTCTGGGTCCTGAACAGACATCACTAAAAGTTTGCCTCTGTCCCAAGCATCTTGCAGTCCAAACAAAAGCCAATGGCTAGGTGCAGACTGATGGGCAAAGGAGACAAAACAGTATGAACCAAGAAGTAGTAAGGAGGGCAAAGATCATGCAGCCAGTAGATGCTGAGTTTGTCTTTATATTCCAAAACTCAGAAAAGAATGTTGTTTTGATGACTAGGATCCTACTGGGGTGGGAAAGCTTTTTTAATGAACTGAACCAAAAAGTCTACAACTATTTATTTGATCCTATTTGCCTCTGTGGCCAGTCCAATGTCCTGCTGTAAGTCTTGTGGGAATAAGGTTTCTTCCAGCCAGATTTAGTGATTTTGCAGCATATGGGATGATTAAACTTCATCTAAATGGAGGCGTGCAGCAAGGATTTTTTTTTTCCACTCCTTTATCTTCTCTTTGACAAGAAATACATTTGGGTGGCAAGTGTGTTGGATCTGTTTTGTTGTTAGAGCTCTCAAAAGCAATTAATTTTTTGTCAGTAACTCTACAGTTTGACCTGAATTTCCTCAGTTTCTAGTCCCCTGCCTCCCTCTCCCCCTAGAAGCAGTGTTTCAAACTCCTTCCTTAATCTGCTAATCCTTAACCTGAAGGGAGTGAATAAAACATCTAGATGAACAGCAGCTGCAGGACATTTATGTGCAGAATGATCAACAGGGAACAGACCTTAATAGCGTGTTTCAAAGTTTGTCCAGAGCCAAATGGGTTCCTGAGGTTCAGCATGAAAGGCAGTAGGTGTTGCTTGCCTAGTTTCTTTGAAAGCCTAACTGTGAACCTTTGCCTTTTGTTAGAAGTGAAATTTTCAAAGTGAGGCATGTCTCTGAAATGTTCTCCGGTAGCACAGGTTACACTGAGAGCAATGCTTTGGGGTTTTGTAGCCTAAATAAAAGTGAATGGATCTGAGCAGCTGGAGATTTGTTTTCCAAATTGACTCCAGTCATGAGTCACTGAGGCTCTCAAAACCAAATACCAATTTCTTACCTGGAGCCTGAGTTGTTAAACTCAGAAGCTATTTTAACATTGACTTAGTAGGGTTATACCTCTGAGCATCTTTCTGTAAGTTGCAGGATGTCATGTGTGGGAGGTCTTCTATTTGTTTTTTTGCTGGATTGCTGTGAAATCTTCAAGAGATTTGTGAGGCTGAAGGACATAACAGAATTGCTTCTGGCCCTAAGACTGACTAATTGAGTCCTAGGAAAAGTGCAATAAGTGTTTTATGATAGCAAAATAGTGTTTGTTATTAAGAAGTCTGGCTTGTTTGTCATGCAAAAGACCTGAGGCAACAGTAAAGTTGGATTGTGCCTTCTCTTTTTGCTGTCACTGGGCTGAGCTACAGTCAGTTACAGTTGAGCAGGTTTGAGAATATCGCTTTCTGTGTTTGCCCCGTGTTATTTGACAGCTTTCTTTGCAAGCAGGGAGACTGGTACGGCAAATGCAGAATCCTAACCTGATGATCCTGGGAAGCGCACTGGCTGTTTGAACCCCTGTAGAAGTGATTTTAATAACTGGAGTGGTTTGCATTTAGCTGAGAAAAGAACATTTAATTGAAGAGTCTGTAACTGCAAAACTGCAACTTGGCACTTGCCTTCCTTTACCATTTCACAAAGAATGAGAAGACAAATTATCTTGTCTTAGGTGACTTAATCTGTAATGAGTAACTTTCTGTCTACCTTCAGTGATAGTTTGGTTCTGGCATCAGCATCATGCACTGGCTGTCTCCTGGAGCCTTTTTCAGCAGGAAGCACTATTTAAGATATCCTCTCTTTTTTTATGGCACTGTGTTCCAACTTATTGTAGCTCGTATTTCACATTGTGCTCATACTTTACATTGCATCTGAATGGCGGCTGGGGAAGAACAAAAAACAGACACAGATATTTTCTGGTGAAGGAGAATATGCAACTCTACCTTGTTTAAGAAAGCTTGGTACAGCCAGCTAAGCCCAGGGCTGAAAACCAGGCAGTCCATGCTCTCCTATTGCATCCATGGGTCTGAAAACTTTGAAATTCACACAGGTGAGCCTGTTCAAGAGATTAACCAAATGTAAACTATTCCAGTTTTGCCACTCCAGCACAGGTATTTGTCAACAAATCTTCTTCTGTGAACAATGCCACAGACTCCAGTGTTTAGGGGCTTATCAATTCTAGTTGTTCTAGGGATGGAGTGGAAGGGAGCAAAAATTATAACCAAGGATGAAATGACCACTTGAATATTTGAGTCTTTCCAGTAGATCCTGTTTCACTTGCTTGAACTGATTCTTGTCAAAGGGAGCTCCTCATGTCATCAAGACGAATCGCTGTACATGGCTTTGCAAAAGTTATGATGTGGTTTCTGGAAGAAAGGTTATGCTGTGGTCTCTTTTTGAAGCACAGATTTTGCCATCCTCCTGTTGCTGTTTTCTATTTATGTCATTTATTTGTGTTGTGACTACACTGCAAAATCAAAGTTTTGCTTTGGCACTGGCTGTGCAATTTACCCTGAGAGCCAGAGAATGGGACCAGACCCAGATATGCTTGCTGGTAAAGATGTAAGCTACAGACAGCCTCGTAGACTCTTCTTGCTGACCCATGGGACAGATGAACCTCCTGTTCCATAGTGTAAGAGAGGTAATGGAGGGTGTTGTGGTTTAAGGCCAGACAGGAACTGGGCACCACAAAGCCGCTCGCTTACTGCCCCCAGTCTATAGATTGAGCATGACATCCTATGGTATGGAATATCCCTTTGGCTAGTTCGGGTCGGCTGTCCTGGCCGTGCTCCCTCCCAGCTTCTTGTACACCTGCTTGCTGGCAGATCATGGGAAACTGAAAAATCCTTAACTTAGGATAAGCGCTGCTTAGCAACAACTAAAACATTAGTGTGTTATCAACATTATTCTCACACTAAATCCAAAACAAACTGTACCAGCTACTAGGAAGAAAGTTAACTCTATCCCATCTGAAACCAGGACAGAGAGGATAAACCATGAGGAATTTTGCAAGTGAACAGAATTAGCTTGTTTGTTTTATATAGTCATTAACATGTGTGTGTGTATATTCACTATATATGATGATTTAAATGTATTTCCCTGTTTAGGAGTATCAGATGCCTGCGGAATATTATCCACTGGAACCTGATCACCACATTCATCCTGAGGAATGTGATGTGGTTTCTGCTTCAAATGATAGACCACAACATACATGAAAGCAATGAAGTAAGTGCGTGCTTGGAGGTAGCATGTCTCTGCCATGTAGTTTGGGGGCGGGCAGGGATGCTGAATTTGTTCATCTGGTAGAAATATTACAAATGACACCTATTCATTCACATGCTCAGAGTGACTTTCATTTCATTTCAAAAAGATGAAGAAAACGAGCTTAGATTTGCTAAATTTTCATTTATTTCCTCATTGCTGAATATCAAAGGGTTTTTTTAAAGTAAAAATCCCACCCAAAAGCTTCTCTCATATCTTCATTGACCATAAATACTTTCCAGATTTATACACTGTGAGACACAGTATTGTGCAACACACTAAATGTGGTTGTTCTTGAACATTTTTGTCAGAGCATCTTGCAGTGATGTGTACCTGGATAGGGGAAACCTTCATTCCAGAGGGCAACATCTCCGTGAAGAGATGGGTACAGAAATTTGGCTGTTGAGGCTCTGAGTCAGCTACTTTGTCTGATGACAGTGGGCACCTTGCTGCCTAGAGTCAGTGGGACTTACAAGAAAATAAGAAATAGGGCCTGAAACAGTATGATTTTTGCTTGTTGATATCTTTGTGGGGTTTTTTTACAAAATTCCATTTTTCTGCCAAGCCCTTCTTCACCGTGCTGGCCTTGAGCATGAAGTTCTTTGATCTGGGCTGCATCCAGCAGCAACTCCCTGTCACTGAAAGGGATGGCTCTTTCCTCCAGGGACCCAAATGCTTCACTCCACCTCCTGTTGCTTCTTTTGCACTAGCTCTGTTCCTTTTCTTGATCCCTTGGGGAGGACTGAACCCTTGGAGACTGAACTCACTAAACTGGTGGAGAATTAACCTAGCCAACAAAAAGGCAAGGAGGAGTTTTCTGCTGGCATAGCGACCTAAGTCAGCTTTCTGATGGGTGATTGGGAGTCAGAGACAGTTCAAGGGACCAGACAGATCCACACAATAAAAAATGGGAAGGCTGAAGAGGGCAAGAAGTGGGGCGTGTTTTCTGCATGGCATTGAGCACTCTTGAGAAATACAGCATGTCACCGTGCTCCCATTTCTTTTACTCTCCGTGTTATTTCTTGTTCACTCAAGTAACTCCCAGCTGCAGATGCTTGTCTGAGTGAGGACATTGAATCAGTCCCTATGTAAGTACTGTAATGCCTTCCCCTGTTTAGTCACCCAGCAGCCCCAATGATACAAGGATTTTGGAGTGGCTTAAAAGCATCCACTCCAAAAGAAAAAGCATTTTTCTTTATTTTCTTGAGCAATAATTCTGCATTTCCTTGTCAAGTAGTCCTTTTTGATAGTCCCTTGGCAGGTTTTTTTACTGTTCTCTTTCTCTTGTAATATTCTTATAGTGGAGTATTCTCCTTTGAGGGCCGTCCCCTGATATTTACCTCCATAATCAAGAAAAAAGTGTGCTACAAACACACATTCAAATACATACCGAAACACATCCCCCTTCATACTCTCTCTCTTTGGAAAGCAGGTGGACTAAAGTACCTATAGGTTATGAGTTGGATCCATAGCTGGTATCAGTCAATGTGGCTCCACTCATGTAGGAACTGGTCCTGTAGAAATTGAAAACCACCCCAGGAGCCTGGATATCCATTCATTTTAATGTCAGCTGCGCACTCACCATCCTTGGTTAACTTTTCAAATGTAAAATTTGACATCTGAACTTTAATCTCACACTTTGGGAAAACAAATAGAAAAGTCATTAGTACCTAGATAAAGAAGTCTATGCATAACTCTGTATTATTATTCAACCAGATGCTCCTTTGAGAAGATGTAGCTTCTATTAATTCACTGTTTGCTTTGTCTGTGTTTCTGACATTTTCAGACTACGGAAGATGGTGGTATATGAGCTTTATTGTTGACAGTTTTATGCTGTGTGATTTACTCTCATGACAATACTGCAAATCTTAATACAGATTTTTACAGTTATTTAGGAAAAATCAGTTGGAGTCAGGCACTCAAATGCCTTTTAAAATGTGACCACAAAGTGCCAAGGAAAATATAAACCTGCAAATATAAGGACAGATCCTTACCTGCCTCAGTTTTCATTAACTCATCCTTTCTCTGCAGAACATTGCAGTCTTTTGGGGAATGTGCTTTACGCAAAATTAGTGATAACTTTGTTATGTTCTTATTGTGGTATAAGTCAGAGTCAAAATAACACCACCAAAATCAATGGGAGCAACATCACTTATGCTAGCATGTGATCTCTTCTGTGCTGATCAGTGGAGATCATTTAATGTGGTTACAGAAGCATCAAGGACTCAACATGGAAACATTTTGCATGAAGTTATAGTGCTTATGTTAATAAATCAAGAAGGGGAATTGCTGAAGATGTCTGGAGCCTAATGGTGGATACATGTGGGGATTAAGAATCCTCGGTCAAATAAATGAAAAGGTATAAATTAATGAGTTCTGCTAATTGGGTTTATTATTCAATAATAATAAATCCACAATTCCAAAAGGAATTGCTCAAAATTCATTTTATTCTGGTTTCCTATGGAAACGATGCAGAGGGAGATCTCACCACCATTATGTGTATGTGTCTGTATCTGTCCCAGTATCTTCCCAATCCACCAGCCAATTCCACTCTGTTCTGACACAGGAACAACAGGCTCAGGTATAACTATTTTTTACAGTTCTTGTGAAAATGAGCAGCTGTGGAGAGGATAAAAACTGTGTAAGTGTTGCAGCTGAGGGAGAGAGGGGAACAAGAGTCTAGACATTATATCAGAGAATTTACATGAGATTGAGGCCACAGGGAAAGATTTAATTCATGGTTATACCTTTGAAAAATTGAATGTGAGACTAAGAGTCTTTGGAAATCTAGTCTTACTACTTTGGGGGTCAGTCAGAAATGGAGCCAAAATGTTTGTTTGGTGTTAGCCAAAAATAGGGGTTTTTTTTAGTTTGTGGCTTTATTTTCCTTTGCTTAGGCCAAAAGGAGGAAAAAAAAGAAACTTTAATTTGGTTTAAACAAAACTTTGAAAACAAAATATTTCATCTTCTTCTGAGTTGTTTTGGTTTTTAATCCTATTTTAAAGATGAAGCCAATCTACATTTCAAATCTTAATGAAATAATACAGAAATGAAAGCTTTAACACATCCAAAAGATTTCTTCTGTTTATTACAGCTCAATGAACAGAAGTGATCACAACTTGTGAATAGGCAATCATTTTGTAACTGTGTTTCTTCTCCAATAAATTCTTAGTCCACAGAATTTTGCTGGATTTGATAGTGCATCTGCTGGTCTGTTGACTGCCTAGAGATCATCAATACCTCATACATATGAAGTCTGAAATAAAATTAACTGAGGGTCAAAAGTTTCAAATACTGTAGTAGAGTTAATTAAAAGGCTGGAGAATGGTGAGACCAAAATGACATCAATGAACCCAGCTAACATAGGTAATTAATGTCAAGCTTCGGGGAATACACTGAATGCCTGCTGGGTCAGAAAGAAATTTTCCCAGACTTCTGTGTGTAGCACTATGGAAATTACCATCAGCAGTTACTTGTGATTTATTGATGTGTTGTTACCATCTGCCTCTCTATAGCTAATTGTGTATTCCATAGCTGTGCTTTCACTGCACTGCCGTTAGGAGAAGATGCCTTTACTGATACATTAAGCCTGACCAAAAATTCCTGTGGAAGCTATGGCAAAATTCAGAGGTGATTTGTGCAGTGATGTGACTTACAGACTGAAGCACTAATGGCAGGAATAGAGGGGATGAAGTAGCTGATAAAACCATGTCTTTAAAGTAAAATATCTTTTTTCTAAATGTCAGCAGTGCTCCTTCCCTTCAGTGGAAATGAAGTAAGACTGTGACATTAACGTCTATCTTATATTTTCTTTGCATTGCTCAGCAGGTGGGTTATACTGCCTAAGATATATTTAGACTCTTATGTCACCTTTGGATATGACCCTAGGCTATGGCTGTACCTCTCTGAAAGATCATCTGTAGTCAAATTACTTACCTCCTCTTGTCTTATTTCCACACAGCTGCTTCTTAAACTGCTTGCAAACTGCTGGTGTGGATGTGCCTTATGGCCTGTTAACTTTCCAGACATGCTTAGGTACAGGAGATCCTGCATGTTGTGGTCAAAACCAAGCCTCAGCAGAAAGTCACAGACATAGCTGTGAGTTCCTGACAGCACCTAACATATTGTGATTCCAAGTCACATGTATAAATCTGCATCCCATGAATGAATTCTACCATTGATTTTTAAGCGAATGACAACATATAGATCTTTTAAATGTTCTCACCATGATTTTAAAATATTTTCTGTTTCCTTTCCAGCCCTGGTGTCGATGTATTACCACTGTCTACAATTATTTTGTGGTGACCAACTTCTTCTGGATGTTTGTGGAAGGCTGCTACTTACACACCGCTATAGTAATGACTTATTCCACAGATAAGCTGCGGAAATGGGTCTTTCTCTTCATAGGATGGTGTAAGTGACTTGTGTGTTTAAAATGGCTTTATGTGGTACCTGGCATTAAAGTGATAAAGACAAGAGTAGCAAGAATAAACTTTAAAAATACCACTGTGGTGAAATCTGACATTCAAACCTAACTTTGTCAGAACAACATGAAATCAGGTTTAGTTGTTCACTGTGGTGATGCCATAAAGCTAATAGGTTATTGCTGGATTTACCTTCTTCATTTAGATCCTCAGGCACCTGTTGTTAAGGAAAGAAAGAGAAGTCCCAGGCTCAGCATTTGGGGCATGCAGCAGTTCATACCACATCCCTTTCACTTTGATCAGCAAAGCAGTGATCACAACCCCTTATACGCTGCTGCTCAACATAGCATGAAACAGAAGAGGCACTGTCCATGCCCTATGGACCCCTCAGTCTCAAGAGACACTTCTAAGTGAGGAACTGACTAGAAGAAAAGACTAATTATCTGCCAGTCCAACTTTACAGCTGTCTTTTGGACTGCTGAGGGATTTGTTCCTAGAAAACAGCCTTTAACAGAGTCACATGTCATCTTTGTACTATCCTTGTGGCTACTCAAAGACAGAAAAATAGGTCATTGCACGCCCTGTTACCTCATTTCTACTGTGTCAGCCCAGGCCAGAGCAAAGGCTGCTCCTTTTCCGTAGCTGCGTCAACATAAGCTGGTCCATCAGTACCAACTGAGAACCGACTGTCAGAGTAGCAGTCCTGCTGAAAAGGGTATAGGGCTTGTAATGGATGCAGGCTGAGTATAAGCCATCAGTGCCTTCTCATCATGAATAAGGTAAAACGCATACTGGGCTGCACTAGGAGTGTGGCCAGAAGATTGAGGGAAGTTACTAATACTTTCTACTTAGCTTTGGTAAGGTTGGCTTTGGAATACCGTGGTCAGTTTGGGGTCTTTTAGGTCAAAAGGGATGTGGAAAAACTGGAGATTATCCAGTAGAAGGCTGTCAATGTGATTAGGAATCTAGAGGACGTGACCTGTAAAGTGAGGCTGAAGGAGCTGAGCTTGTTTAATCTGGCAAAGAGGAAGCTAAAGAGGGATTTGTTAGGTACCAAGAATGATACAAAGGATAATTACAAAGATGACGGAGCCAAATTCTTCTTGGTAATAGCAGATGTTATAAGAAGGGGACAATGGCCACAAATTGCAGACTGGGAGGTTCCAGTTGGACATTAAGAAAACAGAAAACTTAACAAAAAGGTAGTGCAACACTGGAACACATGACTTAGAAGCTGTGGAATCTGTGACCCTGGAGGTATTGATAATTCAGCAAGGCTAAGCCCTGGCTGAGATGAGCTAGTCTTGATAGTTCTGCTTTGAGCAGGAGATTGGACCAGATACCTTCAGAGGCCCTTTCCAACCAATATATCCATGATTTGAATTTGGCCAGCAGAGGTTTGGCAAGACAAACCCCGTTCGGACAGCTTGTTCGCTTGAATGCAAAATCTGAGGTCAAACAGAGCTAGTGAATTTAGCAGTTCTTTTCTGTTAAAAGAAAAAAGGTGGAAAAAAAATCACAAATATTCTCTTTTCTGAAAGTAGAATGACATTTTGTTCAGAATTGCCTTTTCCTCTCAGAACTGAGCAGAAGTAATTGAATTGCAGTTCTGAAGGCAGAAACAGCCTTTAAAACAAAATATGTAATTCAATCCAAAATCAAATGGGAGGAAAGAGGAGTTGTAGTAGAAAGAAAATATTTATGTGGGGAATTGATTCAATTTTTTTTCAATATTTTTTAGTTCTGTCACCAAACTGGAAAATCAGCTGCTCACACAGCTCTCACAGATGCCGTGACTGGTTTGGTCGCTAATATTTTCCCTCCCTTCCTCTCTCAGAGCCTTCTGGGTCTCTGATTACTAATGTAGGAGTGGTGTGAGCTGAATATACCTTTCCTCTCACCCTTTTGGGTGCTTTCTGGCTCTGCTTTGCCTTCCCGTACATGAACTTTTACCAGCCTCATTCTCAAATCCCTTTTCTTTGCTTCACAAGGAAAAGAAAGATGTTTTGCTCTAGGAAAAAGGACATGGCACATTTTGTCTGTTCATACCTAGCAAGAACATGGGGGAAACAAGTGCACCAGACCTTGTGAGTCAATGGTGAACAAGCTGGAAGACAGCACAATCACTTGCAGGGTACAAAAGCCACAAGGGGTGGTGGTGCAGGAGATCAGAGCTGCACTATACTTCTTGCTGAGGTTAAAGATGACCGTTAAGCAGTTCAGTCCCTTCCCTACGGTGTTGTGGTTCTTTCCACTCTGCTTCATCTCTTTAGAGACTTAATTTCCCACAGAAGCGGCAACAAATGGGAGATTAAAAGGCAGCGTTAGATATGAGGATGTGCTGACTCCTACATGAGGGATTAGGTCATGTTGAATCTTGAATTCACCTTAGAGTAGCAGTGATTTCAGAGGAATGTGAACCTGGAGGTTGGAATGAGGGATGGAGCTGGAGAGTCTTGTCTTGTTTGGTTTTGCCTGAGTTGACAAGTTAAAAGTAAAGGGGAAATGGAGAGAGGAAACACTCCTCCTCCAATTTTGACATCAATACAGTGTTTGGTTGAAGAATGCCTGGGTGAAAAAGTTCCTGTTTCCCCCAGAAGGTCTGCGTCAAAAGGCCAGCTCCACTTACTCGTCCTCATGTCCAGTTTCCTGCTCCAGCAAATCCCCCTGAAACCGGCTGGACTCTGAAGGCCTGACACAAAAAAAGCACAAGAGCGAGGCTCTGGACATGGGACTGGTATAACAATAGAATTGGAAAGGAGAGGATATGGCACTGCAGGGATATTAAGTGTGCAAATACACCTCATCTGCTGCAATGAGGTTGCGCGCCCAAGGAGCATTACGGTAACACCTTCTGGGGATAATTGAGAAACCAAGCCCTGTAAAGCAAAATGCATGGCCTTGATGAGAACTCACATGCAGACACAGAGCACACTGCATATCATAGGTAGAATGTTACATATAAAGTTAAGACTAGCTGGATCCTTTAGAAAGGGCAAACAATGAATGAATTCTGACATCGCAAGATATCAGAAGATTCTTTCTCATAATCCTGTTTCACAGGGAAGAGTCAACAAAAATGCTGAAAATTTTGAAAATGGGCTTCATCTAAAGAGCCCAAGAAGTTTACAAGCTTCTTCCAGCCTGGGAAATAAAAATCTAAACACCCACCTCTAAGTCTCTAAGGTTATGCCATATCAACTGCAGGAAAATTAAAAGGGACCAAAATTGCCTTTAAGCCAGCCAAAACTGATCTGATCACTTATATAGACATATAGGTATATACGTGTGTTTGTTAATAATTTTTTTAACTTTTGTTACTGGTACTAGAGTTTTCTCTTTTTGAGATGATCTTTTTTTTTATATACATAGAGGGGTCTTAGAAATTGTGACGTCTCCAGTGTACCAAGATAGGACCAGTTGTATTTAGAGTCTTCCAGTTCATTAACCAAGAGTCTCCTTACTCAAATCTGAATCTACATCTGTATCATCCATACATATATGGGTTGTGATTAACTCCTGATTTTTTGCTGTTGCAGGTATTCCTTGCCCAATCATCATTGCCTGGGCCATTGGCAAGCTATATTATGAAAATGAACAGTAAGTGATGTTAACATTTATGTTTATGTGGCTCTCTAAATAAATTAAGAAATGCCTGCAGGTTGAATTGGTAATTTAGAAATAAGGCTGATTGATAGGAAAGAGGAAAGGTCACATCACCTCCATCCAAATCCAGATCATCTCAATTTTCAGAGCACTACTTGAGTCAACTCCTGAAAATACCTTTCCCAAATATCCTTGGCCAAGCCCTGAAGCTCTCATTTGATATCTTTTTACATGGTTTACAGTCAGGGTAATCTCCTTCAATGGGAGTTTTGCTTGAGTAAGACCTTGGTAAAAACTACAGTTGAGTGCTAAAGGATTTAGCCTTCTCAGTGTGCAGAATTCATTTGACAGTCTGCCAAGAATAGTCTTATGGCTGGAATTTTTGCATTTCTGTTTCTGGCTTTTCCAATTGGAAGCAGTTAGTACATGAAATTGAAAAATATGGGAGACGAAGAGGCATCTGTGTTTTGGGAATTTTACCCCCAAACATCAATACTGGTCAGATATAGCTCAGCTTGTAGTTTTCAACTAGTTTTTGGATCAATGGCTATTATCTGTAACAGCTCCCTTTCCTACCCTTAAAAAAATTCTTTTCTCCATGAATCTGTTTTTCATATGACCACACTGTTTGTCTGTTTGTAGTGCATCTGATTAAATGTAAGTGCCTACCTTGTAGGTGTCCGCACCTGCACTAATCTGTGGTCTCTTATGATCAGCGGTGATGAGTCAAAACAGTAAATGCAGTCTGGGGTGCATTTCATCTCATCTGGAAGGAGATGTCCAAAGTAGGTTGGATGAATTAGACTTACATGCACTATTTCTCCTGACTATAAGGTAGATGGATAGGATGACTGGCTGAGCTTTGGGCATCCATGCTGTAGGCTTGGGAGGGATTTTGTCATGCACTACTTAGTTCCTCTTCTCTACTCCCCATAAACTTTTGAACCCTTGACCAATCTCTCTTCTGTAGCTTTAATGGTGATTTTGAAGGTGATAATCTAATTCCCAGGAGTTACACATATTGGCAATCAGACAGACACCCTTTCACTGAGAGATGTGTGATTTTGTGTGATTCCATCCTTGCCCACAATAATCATACAGGAGAATTCATACTGTAGTCTCAAATGGCAAGAAAAACTTCAGTTGGAACCTGTTCCTTGGCTGTCCAAGTCAATCAGGCCTGGAAGATAACCTCACATTACCAGATTTCCCTGATTTCTATGTTCACAGACCTTCCTAGCTGAGTCAAGGATCACAACATTCAGGGTCTGCTTCATGGTCAGGTTCCTTGTCGCCCTTACCTTGCACAAGCCAGGGCAGCATGGCAGCTGTCCCATTGTGCTGAAGTAGGACTTTCAGCTCTAGAAATAGAGCTGAAGGAACTAGTCAGCTTAAACAGCACAAAACAAAATAACCAAAACTTGTGTCTTGAAACCTGGAGAGGCAAAACACCACATGCTTTAATAATGGTGATGCACATTAAACATTCCTGTTGTGAGTGAGTTCAACACCAAGGTTTGAACACCTCACTTTGGAAGACTGCTCATCACTCCCAGAAGAGATAATGGAAAGTAGGACCCCTGATAGAAACATGCCACAACAACTGGGATTGCACCGCACACTAAGTGGATAGATGGAGAAAGCACTGCATACTTTCACCGTCATTGTATACCCACGAAGTGAATGTGAAAGAATCTCTCTTTGATGTATCATGGATATGAAGAAAGACATGACATGTTTACATAGATATGTGTGCCACCTTTCACCAGCGAAGGTGTAACTGGCCCAGATCCTGCACAACAAAAGAAAGGGGGACACAAAATACAGTCAGCAGGGCAAGAAAGACAAAGTGATCCTATTTGGGATGCAGAATATCCAGGCTGTTCCTGTTGAGTCTCTAGGCTCAAGCTCTCTGCCTTGGGTGGATTATCAAATGGAGCTTCTGCTTTTAAATCCATGTCATGGACAAACCCGTACACTCTAACTTATATGCATAATTTACCTCACATGCTTACAGATAAGGGAGACACCAGGTTACTCTTGGTCAACCCAGACAATTAAACCTAATGTCTTGGGATGTCTTCACCTTTCTGTCTTTAATGCTGGTGTTTGCCTCGGAGTGAAACATTCACATACATCATCACTGCACATCATAGCCAATCCAAATGTGTTGTGCATTGAAAAAGTGCAGAATTTGGCTTTCTGCCCACCATAGTAACGGCCTGGAGCCTCAGTGTTGTGCTTGCTTATTGTCAGTGGTGGGGCCAAGATTCATGTACTTGGCTCGAGAAATTGAGACTGGATGCTTCAACAGTGCCATTCCTGTGATCTAGCACATGCACCCAGGCAGGCAGGCAGAGCTCTTGTAAATGAAGAGCTGATAAGGGCATTAAGCTGTAAAGCAAAGGCTACTAAGTGAAATCTGCTTTTTGCATTTGTAGTAATGTCATATGCAGAGGAGACTCAGTAAACAAACCGAAGCAAAACAAGAAATTAATAACTTGCTGAGGGCCTGTCAATTGTCATAATATTCAGTCATCTTCTCAAGCATTAAAGTATGTGAAACTTCAGATAGTGCCTGCTCACTGCCTCCTGGCCTGAGGGAAGGAGGAGATTCTGCTAAACAGTCAAACTGAAGCACATGTAGGAATGCACCTCCAGTACATCTCTGTGTGTGAGATGTGCACATGTGTGTATTTAACTTACTTATGGTCTATTCTCCTTTCCAGTCCATCAGCCGTTGGGACAGTTCAGACTAAACTTTGTGGCATTTACAAAATCCTTTCTCTGTACTGGGATGATATAGAAATCATGCCTTTAATTTGAATTCTGGAAGTGTGTGCAAATATAGACAGATGAGATAAAACTAATCCCTGGCTTTGAGAAATAATTGCTGTCTGGATAGTGGAGTATCTCTCATACGAGGAGAGGCTGAGAGGGTTGGGAGCGTTTAGCCTGGAGAGGAGAAAGCTCAGGGGGATCTTATCAATCCTGATAAATATCTTATAGGAGGTTATGAAGAAGGTGGAGCCAGACACCTCTGAGTGGTGCCCAGTGACAGGACAAGAGGCAGTGGCATAAACTGAAACACATGAAATTCCATCTGAGCATCAGGAAACACGTTTTCACCGTGAGGGTGGTAGAACACTGGAAGAAATTACCCAAGGAAGTTGTGGAGTCTTTATCCTTGGAGCTACTCAAAAGCCAACTGGGCACAGCTCTGAGCAACCTGCTTCAGCTGACTCTGCTTTGAGCAGGGGGTGGACTAGACAATCTCCAGAGGTCCCTGCCGACCTCAGCTATTCTGTGAAAACAGGCTGCTCTCCCCAGTCAGCCTAGCTGTTATGCTCCATTTATCTTGACCACTGGGGAAATCATGTGTTATTCCCTCATGTGGTTAGACCTAGCAAACTGGACACATGCAGAAAACATGTTCTCTCCTGCAGCTTCCAAGACTGTTTGGGTATCCCAGCGGACAGCCCAAAATTCAGGACAAAATGCAAAACTCCTCTTCTTCATCTGAGTATGCATTTCAACTGTAACTTAAGTTGTTTGGAGGTTGAACTGGAGTTCAAGTTATGTAGCTTATAATAGTTTAAAAGCTCAAACTAGCACACAGGAAGAATGTTAAGAAAATGCTTCAACCAACTTTTTTTCATTTTTGTACTTACTAGAGACCGTGTTCTGCATAGTGAGACAAATATAATTGGTACTGTGGCAAATATCCTGTCTAGGGTTTAGCAGTTCTTTAGCAAAATCTGACAATGCTGAAAAAAGTACTGTTAAGTCTCAACAAAAAAACCGAAACAAATGATTAAGAATTATTGTAGTCATTTCATTGATGGACAGTTGGTAAGGGGAAGAACATTAGTAAGATCTAATTAACAATAATGGTAAAACCAGTGGTGGTTTTTGTTATGGAAAGAACTATCAGAGAACCATGAAGAATATTAATTAGTGCTATTCAATAGAAGTGTGTTTACATATCTGAGTCTAATCAGAACTGTCTTCCTAAATTGTCCTCTTCAATATTCAGGGAGTGTTTGTTTATTCTTTCAGAGGTAAAAAAGAAAAAAAAAAAAAGAAAATGGCTTTTATTTCACACACATGGAATTAAAATTATGAGGCACCAAGTAATTTTCAGTGGTTTAGGTTTCTCTTTTTAGTTTTAAAGAAATGTGCAGTGCTGATCCTATTGCAGAAATAATGGCTTACGTTGGATTTAAAGTAAGAGTTAAGATGACAGGCAGAAAAGTTTGCAATATCTCAGCTAAGGTTACAGTTAGACTGTAAATATGAAATGCAGCTAATGAAATACAGACATATGTAATGTCACTGGCAAATATCTGTCCTCTCACCCCTACTTGCCTGATTTAATGGGTATATTAGAAATGTTTAGAATACCATGTAACAGATCTGTTTTATAGCCTAATCAGATGAACACCATGCTAGAAAAGCTGCTTTTTTTCCCCCACTAAGTACAAAAGGAACATGTAGCATCAAGCTCACTTGTAGATGCCTGTGTAGTAGAAGTCTACCTTTGGCCACAACCTTGTTTCCTCAAATTGTGTGAAAGTGTGTATATACACATGATGCTTCGCTCAATGCAACCTTGGTCTAATACTGGGCTTCAGATAATAAATGTCAGCATTTTGCTCTTCAGTATGGGCTTACAGTTAAGCAATATTTAAATTCCAAAGAGCAATGAACAGCCCTTGCCCTGGAACCTCATTTGTGCTCTACCAGCTCTGCTCTAAATTCTCTGCTGGCTTTTTCTAGCCCAGTAAGTTCTGCCACATGCCTCAGTCTGCTTCTTGTTAGTCCGTCTGCTAGATTCCTCTGCTAGAACAGCCAGCTTCCCAGAAAATCCTGTTCTCTGAGTTTCAGGCAATAATGCCCTTCAAAAACCTCTCTCAAATGTAGGTCTTGCAAGTTCTGGAGCGTTGTGTTTCCTGCCTTGGCATATCTTGTAATTCATTTTTCTTCATATCTTTCCATCTCCTTAACGAAAAACAAACAAAAAAATCAGTTTCATTAATTTAAGGCTGCCCTGGGGATTCCTCTTGGATGATAAATTGGGTGGAGGAAGTACCTTATTCCAAGTCTTGCTCTCATCACCAAATTTTGGAAGATAAGTTGCAAAATAATCGATTTACAACAATTTGCAGTCAGTGCACCAGGGAATAACAGACATGTTTTATATTTATAAAATATTCAAAACTCTCATTCATTTGGAACCTAAAAGATGTAGAAATTGAATCAAGAAAAGGCAAACAATTGTGTGATACTGAATTGTGTTTCTAGATACTTGCTGTGTATCTCAACATTTCTGTACAGTCAGCTCAGTAAGAGCATTTTGCAATGGACAAACAGCTCCTTCTGTTTTAGCGAGCAACACATTTTGGACAAAGGCTTTGGGGGCATTATGTGATTCAAAAGAATTCCATCTGAACCATAGCTTTCCTTCTCTCAGTTTATTTGCCTTGAACTCATGAAGTCATGTCTTACAGACTGCAATCTCTTTGAAGCAACAAGCATTATTTCTTGAATACTTGTAAAAGTGCAAATCTACATCTGTCTCCGTGGTCTCCTTGGCTCAGGAATAACCCTTGGTTTTATGTCTCCAGTGGCACTAAGCTTATTTTTTGTCACAAGGCAAACACAGGAAGGCATAATTTTTGCTGTGTAGACTTGGTGTGTGGTAGCCACAAAAGGGAAGAACACTCTCAGATCCTTGAACTCCAAAATCTACTTCCTAAGGGATCTGGAGCTCCAGTGACCTAAACCTTAAGGCATTATGATAGCAAAGTTGTCTCTGCTTAGTGGAACCAGCATCCAGACCATGTGGCTGTATCTGCAATATTAAATTAGCTGGGCCCGGAATTTTCCTGGGGCTGGAGTCCAAATAGCATGGAGTAGTTCACATCCATATTATTAAACCCTCTTGGTCCCCAAATTGGAGTAGCTGCAGTTTGTAGACTATTGGGAATGTCCTCTGGCTAATTCTAGCTCCAGATTTGTTCCCCAGGAATAGTTTCAGAGTTGGCTATTGTTTGGCCTGGGTCAAAACTGCACCAAGGAAAATGTAATGGTGTAAATGATTGACTCCAGACCTGAGCCCAGTTTCTGATTCATTTACTGACATAAATATAACTGATTTATTACTCTCAGTTAAGAGAATAAAGTGAATGTCAGTATGGGTTCCTGTGAAATCACAGGCTTAGTCTGTTGTATAACACAGCAGGGTGAAAAACACTTGTAATTAGTGGAAATTAAAGTCAAGCCAGCACTCAGTCACACATGACACAGCCAGGATCTCTGCTAGTTTGAGGCCCTTCAGTTTACCTGTGGTTTCACCTAACCTGAGTCGATTTCCCTTTGGTAATGTTGGATCAGGTATTTGCTAGCTTCAAATGATGTGTCTGTCCTGTATGCTGGATTTGATGGTCACCAGCTTGGTTCAAAGCCAATGGGAGGAACTCCTTATTCATCCAGTACCTTACTTAGACAGCATTTCCATGCAACTTGAGACATATTTGATGTAAGTAACAGCCCTTAATTTATGGAATTTAAGTGTCTCTGGGCACTGCAATAGATAACAGATTTTTTTTCTTTACACAGAATATTTCATCCCTTTTTCAGACCCAGCAGGACACAACTTCTGCATCCTTCTTATAGCACATTCTCACATTTCTTGGAAATATTTACATGGGCAATAGCCAAAAACATAGTGAGAACATGATTGGTCTAATGGGAGGGGAAAATGGGGCTCAGATCTGTGTCCAAAGAAAAGGTGCGACTTTGTCCCAGAAAACTCAGTCACTTGCCAATTATGTATATGATTAAACAACTCAGGGGATAAAGGAACATCTCTCTATGGTGTCCTTGGTATTACAATCTAAAAGTGCATTCCCCTTTATAAATGATTTTCTTATTTGTTTTGTTTCTTACAGATGCTGGTTTGGAAAAGAGCCAGGGAAATATATCGACTACATATATCAAGGGCCAGTGATTCTTGTTCTTCTGGTAAGCATGTATGTGAGTGGAAGGACACTGCCATCTCCCATTGAGGGATAATTTCATAGGCATCTGTGATGTTCCACATCTACTTTTATGTAAAATAATTGCAGTGGTCTGTTTCCAGCTGTTTCCTTGACCTTAGGCCATTCTTTCCTCCTCCCTCTGTAATGCTGTTTGCCTTCCTTTGTACAATGTTTTGAGGTGTGAGAAAGAAAATTTCAAAAACAGGAGGTATGTTACAATATCTGCTGATCCACTTGAGGGTCTTGAGAACTAGAGCAACTCCATCATGCACATTGATTAGAAAAATATAGGAATCATGTTAAGGAATTGCATCTCCTTGTACAGTCATCTACATCTTCTACATTCCCATCATTGCTGTGTATTTGTTTGTTAGCTTTCCTGTTGTTAAGTTTCCTTCTCAGTGCCGCCCACAGTTAACAAGCTGTTTATCTGTTTACCCAACGCTCTGTGTCCTGTGCCAACGAACAGTAGGCAGAGGAAGAGGGAAGCTCATTCATAAACCATTTTGAACCTTCGACAAAAGTGCAGTGATGCTTTCCCAGAAAATACTGGGTGTAAATGGAAAAGATCAATGCTATTAAAAAGGACAATGATGAAAAACCCGATCCTACTCTTCCAATCCCTTGCGGTAAAAGCCACCTAGGAAGAAGGCAGATGTCCTAACACAGAATTCACAGGGCTCAGTGGGGTTCCCTCTCTTAGGGAACAAAGACCTGGTATAGCTGTCCCTTGTGCCACTCCAACACCCTTGGAGAAGGTGCAAATGCTCCAGAATAGGCAGCCGCTGCCAACTTTTTCAAGGCTAAGAAGCCTTGTCCTCTCACCTTGTCAGTGCTGTGCCATTCATGTGATTCAGCAGGAAAAAAGTGTCTCTCTTGCCTAGGAAGCCAGCTACTAATCTGAATGTTTCCTAACCTGAAATCAGGAGAGTTAATTTCTGTGTTAATTGTTAAGAGGCAGCAAACAGATCACATTGTGCGTAGCTGAAAAGAGAAAAAACATAATAGGAGTCTGCTTTTATGTAAAAATTCTTTTCTTTATGTTCTAAGGAGAGAAATACAATCAGTGCGATACACGCAATATAATAGTGTGTCACCAAGGGAGACATCCCAAAAACACAAACAGCCTCACAGTAAATTCACTCAGTGATATAGAGACTAACTCACAAACAAATCCTCTTTAGACAACACAAGGCAGCAGGTTTGCAGTACTCAGAGAATTTAGTTTCCACATCATTGCCTAGAAGTCTGTGAATCTGTGAATCTACCATAACCCCCTTAGTCAACAAGATCTGGAACACCCTTGGATGGCATCTCTGACAGATAGCATAGGTAGCTTAGAGTCATGAAATAATTGTTCTCCCCAGAACAGCACTTTCTATTCAAAGACCCCAAAGAGGCACACAGAAAATGGAGGTACAGTTGAAGGCTGCCTCTTTATATACAGGTCATTATATCTGCCTCTAATTTAGAGCAGCCTTGAGACCCCTCTAAACTGAGCTAATAACTATACTGCCCTGAACTGACAATGTGTATTGAACCTTTCTACGTTGGCCTGCACTTGAGCTCTAATTAAAACACAGATGAGATAACAGTAATTGCACTGTGGGGTGGAAAGCGGCTGATACAATTTAGAGAAGTAACATAAGGGCAAGCCCTTCCTTCCCTCTCCTTATCGTTACTCCCATGAGAAAGCACTGCTGGGTGAGGAAAAGAGCTCTCTGGAAATAAAATCTAAAAGGCAAATCTGAAAACTCCTGTTGCAATGCACTCCTGATTGCTAAAATGTGCCCCCTCTTTTTTTTTTAAACTGACAGTTGAGTCTTGTGTTTATAATTAAAATACACAACTCCACAGTGTGTTAAAGCAGCTTGACAGGCTCATTTTTTGATCCTTATGCGAATAAAATCAAATTGTATATAATGACTCAAGCATCACTTATTATTATTGGAGTTACTGACCCTTTCAAGGCTGCCATGAGAAATGCTGGATCAAGAGCACTGAAGTTTGACATCTGCCATGTACTCAGGGCAACACAGTCAAACATCACCCCTCCCAGTATGTCAGTATGCCTCTGCCTTAACATAGATGGGGACGAAGTGCTGCTTTCCTCTTCCCTCCAGTGAACAATGGTCACCCGAAATGGAAGACACAAAGATTTCAAAAATAGTACAACTCTGTGACCTCCTTCAGTCACAGCTAATGAGTTGGATTTGGACTAATGAAGAATTGAAATGTTCAACTGAAGTTCATGTTTAATGAAAGAACATACAATTCTGTGAGACAACCATCCCAGTATACTGCTGGAAAGATAGAGACACATGAATGTTACTAGAAGAAATTAATGTTATTTCCTAAAGAGTGCTCACACTAAAAGCTAAAAGTCTAAAAACTCCATCAAATTACAGTTCCTGTCCACATGCAAGCACTTAGCCTGTGGCAGTTAAAAATGGTTTCACCCACTTCAGTTAGTTAAGAGCCAAGTGCCCAGTGTACAACTCGGCTGAGGTTTGGTTACCTGTTAGACAAAGGTAGCATCATTATGTGTTCGAGAGGCACCATTATACCAGCCAATGGCAATCTGATTAGAGTGCTCTTGTTGGTAAATATTCTTAGTTCCGGAGGGATAAAACCTGCCTCTAAAGATGCCGAGTCTCTTTAAAAGATAGGAGGATTTTGCCTGTCAAAAACTATTTCCACTGGTTTTGATTTCTCATTTTCTTGCCTCTATGCATTGAACTGCTGCAGCGTAAGAGAGCATAACACCAAGAAACAGGTCATGCAGGAGTTCTAAGCCTCACTGGAAATAAAGATTGGCCAAAAAATAAAGCCCTTTGATCATGGTAGCAGTCCTCAAGTCCATCTTTAAACCATATTATTCTCTGTTATAGCTCAGGGTACAAAAACTTTGAACAATGCAATAGAGAGATTTGTTTGATTGCTTTCCAACTTGTCTTTAGAAGAAACTTGAACGCTGACTTGGGCTGAAAACAGAGAAACAATTTCAGAGACAATTTCAGAGGCAAAGGAAACTGGGTATAAATGCTGATCCTGCATATTGGGTGAGAAACCTGTATTTTTATTGACAAGAAATGTGAGGCAGAAAATGTAGGTATTCATCCTTCTTTGTTTCATTCCTGAATGGATTTTGGCTTGAACATCTCGCAGGAGAGATCTAACCATTCAGTACATTGGATGCTTTGAAATTCAATTTCTGATAGCACTAGAAAAATACACTCTGTTAGGTATTTTCTCTTCAAATTAGTGGGTTTTTTAAATTCTGGTATCTCTCCTCAGAGTGGCATAGCCAAGTTTTAATCACACATCCCTCTCTCTAGGTAAAGAAGGGGCAAAGGGTTGGAAATACATGCCAGGGACCTGAATTTCAGCCTGATTTTATTAAGAAAAATAAATTTCTTATGTGCAATTTTAAATGAAAATTTAAAACCCTGTCAAAGAACTGGTGAACCATGAAAACACACCAAGATCAGAGGACAAACCTCAGAAAATAGGCACCAGAGGCAGTTAACTGAGCTGTTTTTTTCTCAGTAACTACTGTTGTGAACTGACCCCAGGTATGAACTGCTCTGCAATATTTCTCAGACCTAAAAATGTATTAAATTTTCAGTTTTTCAAACGGGCAGATCAAATATTTAGTTTTTGTCAGACCTTACATTCAGCTTTAATAGATTTTTTTCCCTTGTGCTTAAGAACCGAACAGTTTTGTAACCTCTGCTTTTTGGGTCTCATTGAAAATAATTCACCACAATCAATTAACTGCTGGCATAAGTGGGTACATGAGCTGATATGAAGACCTGGAGTTCAATTCTGTCTCTGCCTTCATCAGCTATATACTTTTAAACAAGTTAGATTTGCTGCTCTAGGTCTCAGTTTCCCCAGCTATAAAGCAAGCTTAATGATACTTATCTTCCTCTGTAAAAGGCTTTGAGATCCCTGGATGACAAGTACTGTAGAAGAGTTAAGTGTCCTTAAGAAGATGAGCTTACTGCAATGTGGAATTTTGCTCAGGAGACAACTGACACATGTGCTGAAGTGGTCTTTGTGATGTGCTAATCATTAACGACATAGCATTTTTGTGGGGGCAAGATCAAAGCTTGCCCCAGTACTCAAGGTGTGACCACACTAATGGATTTTTTGTAGCAGCATCCTGTTCTCTGTTCTATTTCCTTTTTCTTTCTCAGTAATTCCAAATATTTTTTGTTTCCTTTCTTGAGTACCACTGGGAACTGAGATGAAGTTTTCAGGGAGCCAGTGTAATTCCAACATTTCTTTTGTGAATGAAAATACCCAGAGCTCATAACTCTTCATGTAAAGTTAAGATTGCTTTACTTCCCCATTGTGTTACCTTCATATCATGTGATTTCATGTGCCATGTTATTGCCTGGTTACTTAGTATTGTGAGTCCCTATACAGCTCTTTGCAATCAGCCTTTATTTTTGCTATCCTGAGTAGCTTAGTGTCACTAAAAATCTGTTAGCCTGCTCTTCATTCCCTTTTATAGATCACTGAGGTCTGTGTAAAACAGCACAGATCTACCAGTAGGCTCTCTCCATTGAGAAAACAGAATATGTGTGTGTGTGTGTACATATATATATTCCTACCCTTTCTTTCTTATATTTCTATGTATAATGCTCTTCCCTCCAAACCTCTAACAGCCAAGTTTCTATAGGAGCCTTTGGAGAAACAAATTTGAATTCCTTCCAGAAACCTGAGTAGATTGTCTGCTGGATCTCCCTTGTCCCCATGCTGACTCTTTCAGAGGACTTCACAAACCATGTAATTCTTCACCTTTACACCTCATTTCTACAAATGCTTTTCTTTACAGTGCTTGCAAAGAATTTGTCCAGCTCCAGCTCAGTTTCAGATTATGGGATATAGCAATATCTTATATATAGCAATCACTGGCTGATGTTGTGGAAGACCGTGTCATGGAGAAACTTTCAGTAAATATCTGAGTTTCTTTAGTTTTTCAAAACCAAGACTGTGGAACGATATGGTGTTTTTTTATGTCACAGAGGAGAGTGGAGGTACTTAAGCTTATTAGTATTATTGACAACCAGGAAATTGTCATAAGTGACCATTAATATGTTTAAACTAAATTAAGAAAACTTCTAGCATTCATAGAAGTAGGCTTCATTAGCTGTCTTCCAATAGAAGTAAAGGAATAGTAGCTATTTAACATTGCCCACTTGTGCAAAGGATGTTTCAATACAACTGTTTACAATAGCTATAGTACTTGACTCAATAATTCTTCCCATCCTGTGTCCTAGTTTATCGGTGTAATGATACTGTACAGTGTTCATACATTAATTTTTTTTCTTGAAATGTGCTGCTTTCTGCTTTTGCATGATTATCCTAACCCCATATATGCATTTACACTTCTGAAGAGCAGAGCTGTCTTTCTGCCATCCTGTTACATACATCTTTTTCCAATATGTCTTTAAAAGTATTGCAGGTAGGGGAAATAGGTTTATTAAGCAACTTAACCAATATTTATGAATTCCATTCCTTTCTGATATCGTCCAATAGATAAAATTTGTAGTGCATCTTAATCTTTATCTTCACTTCCTTTTGCTTGACTGTAACACTCCACTCAAAATGTTGCAGTCCACATTGCTAAAGGTCCTTTCTTTTGATCTAAAAAAGTCATAAAGGTTTGTTGACTTGCCATTTTATATATGGAAGCATTGCACCTATGTATGTATCTATATGCATTTCATATTTGTTTTTTCGGAAAAGCATTCCCTAGTTCTGTGCAAGCATCTTCCTTGCTGATATAATTGCTTCTCTGAATATTTTCTTAGTTTCTGCTGACTCTTCACACTTATTCTTCCAGTTCTGCATTGCTCTGTTCAGAGACTGAGAATTTTATTTTTATTCTTATTGATATAACTTTTTCATTTTCCCTTCTCCTTCCTGTCTGACTGGCTTATGTTTTTTCTCAACCACTGGATTGCTGATTAATTTAGTTTTCCTATTGATTTTTTTAATTTTTTTTCTCTTTACAGATTCCCAGTTCTTGCACTGCTACCAAGGTTGTAGTTCATGGCTGCAAACTGTTGACATCCCTGTGTTTTTCTTGCAAGACATTTATCATAATTTTCTCTGATTTGCAAGCATGCTGTCATAGCTACACATAGGATAAAGATAATATGCTAATTTGATTACAGTCCATCCAGAATTTATCTCCAGTTCTGCCATCATTCCTGTTACTGTCTTCCTGTTGTTTACATTTTGTAGCTGTGGAGTCAATACTGTCAGACAAGGTATCCAATACCATGTAGCCTCCTACAATGTCTCTTTCTTTCTATAATTTCTAATTCTGTTTGTGAGATGTTCCACAGCCAATAAGAAACTCATATAACCAGCAGCAGTTGCCCGGAAAACTTTCTCCAAAATTCATCCTGTCAAGTCACTCGGAATACTTTCCAGATAGGAAATGACATTCCATCAGTGAGTTGCTGGACAGTTCCTCTTTGGAGGAAGACTATCTCTTGAGTCTTGTGGTTCTTACTGTCAACACATGGCAACTTGAACTTGCCAAGCCTGGGGAACTGCCAGGTGGACTGTTCACAGCAGTATGCCCATGGTTTAGGCTGTCATGTCATCTTGGTCATTTTCACTGTGCTGATGTGATGAGTTGGTTGCCAAGGGGCTACCACTCCCTGCAGGCAAGAACTCTCTGTGTGCCACTGTTATTTTTGCAAAGGTATGTGTTTACTGGTGTTGCAACATTAAGTGTGTTCCTGACTTGTCAGGTGAAATAGTTGGAGAGAAACCCTGTTGAGTCACATGTGACTAGAGACCCTATGGTAGTTGACTTGACTGGGGGGTGACCTGCAGCGTGTTCCTTTAACAGAGCTTTTTGAATACAAGATGTTTCAGGAGAGCCAGAAGGACCAGCACAATAGTAAGAGGATCACAGATGGGATTATAAAATTGCAAAAGAGTCTGTGGACATGTTCATGCATGATGCAGGGCTCTAGTGAGGAAACGGTGTGATCCCAACTAGAACTGGAGTTGTGTTTGGACTTGGGTTTAGGTGACAGTGTGAGCAAAGGCAAGGGTCTGTGTGCTGATGTGTAACACAGACATTAGGTAACAAAGGTGTCTGTTCATTTACCACTCTCTCCCTTCCCCACCAAAATACAACTCCATCCCATACAATCTTCAGGATGTGTATAGTCCTGCTTTGCTTGCCTGAAGAGTTGGTCTTTCACTGCTGCTCTAGGGAGTCTATTCCACAGTGTCCCTGATCATGACCATCCACCACATTATGCCTCACTCTTCTTAATCACATCTCATTGTCCCTGATCAGATAGATAGCATTTTCCAGCACTTTGCTGTATACCAAAAGGAGTCATTGTGGTGCCTGTGACCTTTGAAAGGGAAACTGTTGTGATCATAGAACGGTTTGGGTTGGAAGGGACCTTGAAGATCATCTAGTTCCAACCCTCCTGCCATGGGCAGGGACACCTTCCACTAGACCAGGTTGCTCAAAGCCCCATCCAACTGGCCTTGAACACTGCCAGGGATGGGGCATCCACAACCTCTCTGGGCAACCTGGTGCAGTGCCTCACCACCCTCACAGTAAAGAATTTTTTCCTAATATCTAATCTAGATCTACCCTCTTTCAGTTTAAAACCATTACCCCTCATCCTATCACTACACTCCCTGTTAAAGAGTCCCTCCCCATCTTTCCTGTAGCCCCCCTTTAGGTACTGGGAGGCTGCTCTAAGGTTTCCCCAGAGCCTTCTCTTCTCCAGGCTGAACAGCCCCAACTCTCTCAGCCTGTCTTCACAGGAGAGGTGCTCCAGCCCTCTGATCATCTTTGTGTCCCTCCTCTGGACCCACTCAAGCAGGTCTATGTCTTTCTTATGTTGGGGTCCCCAAGGCTGAATGCAGTACTGCAGCTGGGGTCTCACGAGAGTGGAGTGGAGGGGCAGGATCACCTCCCTTGACCTGCTGGCCACACTTCTTTTGATGCAGCCCAGAATGCGATTGGCTTTCTGGGCTGTGAGCACACATTGCTGGCTCATATTCAGTTTTTCACCTAGTAATACCCCCAACTCCTTCTCTGCAGGGCTGCTTTCAGTCCATTCTCTGACCAGCCTGTGTTTGTGCTTGGGATTGCCTTGACCCATGTGCAGGACCTTGCACTTGGCCTTGTTGAACTTCATGAGGTTCACACGGGCCCACCTCTCAAGCGTGTCCAGGTCCCTCTGGATGGCATCCCTTCCCTCCAGCGTGTTAACTGCACCACACAGCTTGGTGTCATCGGCAAACTTGCTGAGGGAGCACTCAGTCTCACTGTCCATGTCACCGACAAAGACATTAAACAGCGCCAGTCAAAATACCGACCCCTGAAGAACGCCATTTGTCACTGGTCTTCATTCGGACATCGAGCCATTGACCATGACTCTTTGAGTGTGACCATCCAGCCAATTCCTTATCCACCAAGTGGTCCATCTGTCAAATCCATGTCTCTTCAATTTAGAGATGAGGATGTCATGCAGGACAGTGTCAGACACTTTGCACAAGTCCAGGTAGATGACTTCCATTGCTCTTCTCTTATCCACCAACACTGTAACCCCGTCATAAAAGGCCACCAAATTTGTCAGGCACGATTTGCCCTTAGTGAAGCCATGTTGGCTGTCACAAATCACCTCCTTATTTTCCATGGGCCTTAGCATAGTTTCCAGGAGGTTCCACTCCATGATCTTGCTGGGTGCAGAGGTGAGACTGACTGGCCTGCAGTTCCCCAGGTCTTTCTTTTTTCCCTTTTTAAAAATGGGGGTTATGTTTCCCCTTTTCCAGTCAGTGTGAACTTCCCTGGACTGCCACAGCTTCTCAAATATGATGGGTAGTGGCTTAGCCACTTCATCCACCAGTTGCCTCAGGACCCGTGGATGCATCTTATCAGGTCCCATGGACTTGTGCACCTTCATGTTCCTTAGGTGGTCTCAAACCTGATTTTCTCCTACAGTGGGCAGTTCTTCATTCTCCCAGTCCCTGGCTTTGCCTTCTGTGTCTGGGGTGGTGTGGCTGGAGCACTTGCTGGTGAAGACTGAGGCGAAAAAGTCGTTGACTACCTCAGCCTCTCCATGTCCCGGGTAACCAGGTCTGCTGTTTCCTTCTGGAGAGGGCCCACATTTTCCCTGGTCTTCCTTTTATCACTGATGTACCTATAGAAGTTTTTCTTGTTGCCCTTGACGTCCCCGGTCAGATTTAATTCTCTCAGGGCTTTAGCTTTCCTAACCTGATCCCTGGCTGCTTGGACAATTTCTCTGTATTCCTCCCAGGCTACTTGTCCTTGCTTCCACCCTCTGTAGGCTTCCTTTTTGTGTCTGAGTTTGTCCAGGAGCTCCTTGTTCATCCATGCAGGCCTCCTGGCATTTTTGCTTGACTTCCTCTTTGTTGGGATGCATCGCTCTGGAGCTTGGAGGAGGCAACCCTTGAATATTTACCAGCTTTCTCAGGCCCCTCTTCCCTCCAGGGCTTTATCCCATATAAAGGCCCTTCCTGAGAATCATGTCAGGAAGTATGATAGAACAATTAAAACAAGACATTAATAAACTGGCAGACTATTCGAGGTCAGGATGACAGTATATAATGCTCCAGCTAAAATGACTGCTCTGATGCCACTATGGGTTACTTAATCCTGGGGTCAATTTTACCACATTGCATGAAAATGCAAAGTCTAAATAGAATAATATTTACATTTCCTGGGAGTGAAGAGGAGCGAACATTCTCAGAAGCACAGAAGTAAAAGCTTTTTGTGAAGCACAAAATAAGAAGCCCAGCAGAAATGAGCAAAATGAATGCTAGTTGCCCATTAAATTCTCAAAAGAGAAGGAGAAGATCTTAATGACTTCCCATTTAAACTCCTGAGCTTAAGGAAAACTGCAAAGAAGCCTTCAGAGTCAGTGTTCCCTCTTTTGTGCATCTTGGAATATTTTGGCTATTTCATCTCACTAAGGGAGATAAATTTTCTCTCAAATGGAGTTTGTTTTTTTATGACAGAAAATTTTTATGACTGAAATCTTTCACTGAAAAGTTTCTTTTGGTTCAAAAGAGCTTCTGGGTTTGGATGTTCAGATCATAATTGATCAGTGCCAAAACAGATGGTCCAAATGCTTTTTGGATCACTGGCTTATAACTCCATTTGGGGGCTCTGAATTTTCATTTCTATTTGGAAATGGAAACACTAAACTTCCAAAGCCCTGGCAAGGTATGAAAACTACTTCTTTCCCATCTGTAGTTGGAGAGGGTCTTATTCCAGCAATAAGGATATTCTTAGCACATCATAAGTAAAAGTAAGAGAATAATAAGCTGGTTTATTCTGTCTCCAAGACCTCACCTTTGGACTGATTTTATCTATCAATAAATATCAAGGGAAAAATCCTTGGTACTATTTTCCATTATGAAGCAGAAAACATGTATAAAAAGAAATGAATAAAAATATCAAGTGAGATTAAAAATAAATAAAAAGGATGCACTGCCTGTCATCATTCTCTTAAATGTCCATTCATCATTCTCCATATATGGAACTGATGTGTGGGTTTTGTTAGAGCTGTCCAATTCTGAGAGAAATTAATTTGTTGACACAGACCTCCAATAATAACAAGAAGGACCCTGACAAATAATTATGTACTTTGCTAGATATGGTACAGAGGCTCTTTTCTAGGAAAACTCACTTTGCAGTAGTAAGATCTTTCTTCCTTTGAAATGCTACTATATATATATAAGGAATAGACACCAGACGCTTCATCTTCTTTGCTTGTAAATCAGAATCAATCTGGTAGTCACTAGAACTGTATGGATTCTCTCCAGCTGAGAAAAATAGCTCCATTTTCATTTCAAAGACTTCAGCTTTTGCAGGCTGTGTGCAGCAGCCTGTTCCCTGTTTGACTCCCAGATTGTGTCTTCTGTCCTGAATGAACTCAAGCTATCATCCCTATGAGCTGTGGTATCAGACCCAGTGTGGACAAACGAACAATAAAAATCCATCTGATTATGCAGTGAAAACTGATCTTCACATTAGACCTCTTTGCTACTAAAAGGTCTACTGAGCCAAATGTCTTTCTGAAATGAAGGAATGTTCTTTTAAAAGAAATCATTAATATTGAACACGCTGAAATGTGTTTCTAGTAGGCAAAACCAGAAACAAGTATTTTGATATTACCATATTTGCATTTTTGCCTTGGAATTTTTTGCTTGCTAAGCTCTGCCTTTGAGAAGTTATTTAGGTCTTAAAGATCTCTCAGAGAAACCTTAATAGAGACAAAAGGGAACCCATGATGTCGGTGCCTCAAAACATTTTTTAAGCTTTCATATAATCTAATGTCACAGATTCTCAGTAGATACAGCCACATTCATTCAGTTGAAGCTCAGGTGGGATACCCCTGGACAATCTGAAGATCACTGGATGCTTTGTGTGGGCAACTGGTTCAAGTCCAAGCACTGTTTATCCAAAACCACTCATTTAAAATAAGTCAAATGAACCACCGTTAAAAAGTGCCTCTCTCTACTGAATATAAATAGAGCCTGGGATAACCAGCTGCCTAGAAGTAATCTAAAATGAAATTATGCCAATCTCAGCTCCTTATGCTTCTACTCTTCTTATCCTCAATGTGTGATGGAATCACTGTATAGGCAAGGCCAAGTCACTTCACTTTTCTCTCTTATGTAGCTAACCTAGGATGGGGAAGAATTAGTTATTCTTTTTCCTGAAGAAGCCTGTGGGATGAAGCCAGTAACAGGAGCTTTGTGCGTAACAAACCAGAGGCTGCACTCATGTCCTGTCGTGGTGCGATGACAGCTGTGGAAAGTAGCTCTGTGCAAAAGTGGAAAACCAAGCCTTGCAAGAGCTGCATACATTATTCATAGATTCTAAAACCAGGAGATGTGAATGATTTTTCTAACCTTACTTTATGCATAGAAAAGGCCACAGGATTCTCCTGACCTGATGATCGTCTTTGCATCCCAGCCATCATCTCTTGGGCTGATGTATATGACACATTTTTCCTGTACCTTCCAGCGAGCCCAGGATGCTCTACTTCCCCTTGTCCCATTTACCAGCCCTTTTAAAAAAACAAGACTCTGGTTTGCAGGGAAAGATGGACCAAATTTTGATGTTACTTTTTTCCTGCCCTCCTTCTCTTGGAACAGGTTTCTCTTTGCTTTTCAAGCAAATTTATTTTCTTTTCAAATTTTCCTCCTTCCTCCTCATGAACTGCTAAAGTATAGTACTCACTCACAATGGGTGTTGTAAAGATGAAAACAAGAGGAAATTGAATTAATGGATTAGACCCATTCAGGGAGGAAAAGCTCACTGAGGCACAGAGATGAGTCTCTAATGCCTGTCTCAAAAAGTCCTCAGAGTTGCCTGTTGCTGAAAGCTAGGACTGTGTACCTGGGCAGTGTCATTGAGTATTTGTCTTCGCACTCTTTCTTTACACATCAGGTTATACATGGTGATGAGATGACTGGGTGTCAGGTCTGACGTTTGTCCTTAGGTGACTATCAGGGCTTTGACAGGCATTTTAAATTCATTTATTAAATGTTAGCAAAGTGTAATTGTGTGAGCAAATGTCAGATCTGGAGTTCAGACCAGTTTAAACTTGGGACCGTCCCTAAGAATCCAGAGGAGTTTGGATGGATACAGGTTTGCTATTTACAGAACAGCCATTTATGAGGATCAGAACAGGAAATAAAACTCCCAGGTCTGAGTTTGTTTCTGCAGTTAGGTAAGGTGGAATTTGAGATCAATGTTTCTGGAGCCTTGGGTGAGCAGTGGGACAGATTTTCTGTTATTACTGTAGCACCAAAGTGCCAAATGGGTTAAGGCAGCCAAGCATTAGCCAAAGAAGTCTTATTCTGTTCCTTCATGCTTTTCCAAAAAATCAGTGTGACTTTGTATTCACAGCTGTTCCATTGGGAAATGTTAAGACTATCAAGATAGGATTTATTTAATCTAACTCAGAGGAGAGATCTTTTTGGCTAAACAGATGCATAGTACCTTTTCAGATGCTCTATCAGCCCCACATGGGTCTGGCAGAGAGGATACAGATCCTCTAGAAGGCCCATGCTGTTCGGAAGTAGTAGTTTGAGGTCAGGCAGGATACACCATGGCACCAAAAAGGGCTCTCAGTGACTGTGTTTAGGCAACTAAATGCAACCCTGTAATACAGCCCTATAATATACACCTTCCCAACAGGTCTGCCTGTGCAAGTTACATAAAGAGGCACTTCAAAGCAGGGAGAGTCATCTCATGCTGAAATAAACATCTCAAATAGACAGGAGGAACTATAACGTAGAAGTAGCTATTTTTCCCTATCGGTTATTTAAGGAGCTAGTGGTAACTAGCTCAGGGGTAGATATCTGCCTTTGGGCCATCTACAAGACTACTCAGTTTTATTGCAGGCATGAGACCTAAAGCATCCTCTCCAGCGTTTGAAAGATTGCACAGCAAAGGAGAACTTTGGGAGGAAGACAGAAGGGAAACAGTGTAACAATAAGATGTTTGCAAGACCATCCACCTTGTTGGCAAGTTCATGACTGCAAACATTAATGGAAGAGGCAGGGTGACGGTCACTCTGAAATGCAGACTTGAGATTACTGAGTACATCCTCAGGTGGATTTTAGTGTCTATCTTAAGACCCACAGGCTCGAACACTGCCCAAGTGACTAAGGATATGCAGCATATTCAATGCAAGAACTAGGAAGAGGACTCAGGGTGAGTGGCCGATGCCCCTGTTCTGGCCTCAGTGTTCCTCTCTCCTAGAAAATATTATAGAAATGTCCCTAACAGGCTTTACCCTGACACCTGGGCAGCTTGTTAAAGGAAGCACCAATGTATCTACCTTCCTGTTGCTGCTGTAGACAGTTGTGGTCTCTTACCAGCCCTGTGTCACACGTACCAGTGCCACTCGTAGGCCTTAGCTATGCAAGAGTACCTCAAATGCTACTGTGGTCTGTGCTTGGGTAGCTGAATTGTCTCCCTGAATGTGGCCTCCATGGGGATGCTCAGCTTTTGGTGGTACCCAGCACACAGTGATCTTCAGCTGAGACAGTATTACTGCTGCCAACGAGATGAACAAGCCAGCTGTCACTGGGGATCAGTGCAAACATATCTAGGTGAGAAGTATTAATACATCCTTTCTGTATGTCATCATCGGTTTCTTTCTGCAACCCTTGGGTAGGGGGAGCTTAGGGGAAAGAGTAGGAGAATGAAAAATTGATTTATATAACGTAAGAGTATTTCTAGTGAAGTAACTCCCAAACTTTTCATCTAGCAATTCTCCTTTTGGACTTATGAATCACACTTCTGCAGTTTAATTTCAGAGAAGATCAAAATCCCTAATTTTTCTGTTGCAGCCTGTGGCAATTTGAATTTCCAGTTCCCTGCTGTCACATCAAAGTAGGACTCATGAAACTTGAAATGCTTTCTCCAGTCCATTTCATCATGTTAATCCCATGTGATTAGTCCTACTTATATTTGGAGCTTGCCCTTGCCTAAGAGTCTATAATTCCACCTGGCACCCTCCATTACGATTGCAAAAGTGGCAGGTTTGGATTGGTGCCTTTTTTGCATCCTTGATAGAAGTAACCCAAACCTGGCTCTGAGCTGATGAAGAACCTCAAGATTTCATAGCAGAATTTCAGAGGCAGAAGTTTTATTTCTGTGGGTGAAGGACACCCCCATTCACCTCCCCCTCAGTAGAGACTGCCTGAACATTTCTCTTTCTGTTAATGAGGAATGGTGCAGTCACCAATGTGAGGAGTTTAAGATTCAAGTCAAACCAGTGATACGAAGCTGGTTTTGTCTCTGATAAATAAAGTGAGAACCAGTTGACTTCAAGCTCTTAAATATGACAAAGACAATTCTAGCAAGAACAAATACACAAACTGCACTGTTTTATTTATTTCTTAGCCTCCCTTAAGGCCCTACTCTGCTAAGAAAATAATTTCAAAAAATGTCACGTTAACTCCTAGAGCAGCATTTTTGCATCTCACGTAATAAGTGTTTAATGTACATGAGGTATTTAAAAGACGTGTAGATATGGCAGTTAGGGACATGGTTTAGTGGTGGACTTGGCAGTGTTAGGGTAACGGTTGGGCTCGATGATCTTAAAGGTCTTTTCCAACCTAAATGATTCTATGATTCCCAACAGTGCCAGTCTCCCAGTGTCTATTCAGGTGCTTATTGCACCATTTGTTATAAACAATGTTGCAGTAACCGCAGGGAATGATATGATGGATGCCAAGATACTGTAATCATGGAAATATACCACAGTGCATTGGAAAAAAATGAGTATATTTTAAGAACACCTTTAAATTGGCAGCTCTGCTACAGCGTTCATAAATAGTTGGAAGTCAATCACAGAACTGTTGCATTTATAAACCGCAAAGTGCCAGGAGCCCTGGGACTCTGGAAATGCATGTCAGAGAAATATCTTCCCACAAGCTTAGGTTGTGACCTCAAATTTCCTGAGATAACAGTTCTGTAGTTCTGACAAGTGTACATCACCGACAATTTTGAGACAGATCAGTACGTTGTAAGCTACCCTACTTTATGTGTTGAAAGCAACCCAAAACTTGCTCCTAGGTGCCAAATCCTTCTGCTGATCACAGTCTACAAATCAGAGTCAGTTTTTTTCTTTCCTGTTTACACTGAGAGGAAACTTATGTAAGAAACTCGCTAGCAGATGCTACAACAACAGTAATTAGAGCAAATCTCAATTCTCAGTGGTGAGATTGTAACAGAAATAATAATAACCTAGCTCAGCAAATTAAAAGGGGAAGTGGTAAATCCATCATCTCACCTTTAAGACAGTGCAAAAAACAGGCATTTTTCAGGTATGATTCATCTGCTTTGTTTTAAGCGTCTCTTTTGGAGTGCAATGTATAGCCTCCACTGAATATAAAGGGAGTCCGGTGTGACTAGCTCACATTCAGATCTCTGCAATGCAGCCTTGTATTTTGGGTCTGGAGGGCCCTACCTAATCGTTACAGCCTGCTGTGGAATGGGAGAATGGTTTCAAACGCCTGCCATATCAACGCAGCACAGTGCTGCCAAATACTCTGTGCAGGGAGCCTTGGATGAGCTCAGCCAGAGACAGATGCAAATAGATGAACAAATCCAAACCCTTAGTTCCTTGTGACACCGAGGAAAGGAGTAAAAGGGAGTAAAAATAAGTTCCTTGCTGGGACCATTATTTTTGTACTCCATTTTCATTGCAGTTTCGAAAACATTAATAGCTGTTGGATATTTGCTGCATACTCTGATATTTCTAGTAAACTTCTGAGTCTGTTTCAATCAATGATAAAACCAAGAGGCTGTTTTCAATCAGATTGGAATTGCAAAATGTGCCTTTTAAGGCGTATCACATCCTTTAAGCCATTATTTGACTCACTGGTCTTACTTTTCCCTCTCTCTTCCTTCTTTTCCAGATAAATTTTGTATTTCTATTTAACATAGTTAGGATTTTAATGACAAAGCTGAGAGCTTCAACCACTTCAGAAACAATACAGTACAGGTAAGTCAGCTGATGCTTCTTGCTATTTCTGGTGTTAATAAAGAACCGCCTTGCCTGCCCTGTCCTTGTCCCACCTTTGTCTTTCCAGATGCCACTGTTGATCTCAGAGGGTGTCTTTCTTGCCCCTTGAGCTCATACAGTTAGGTACACAGTATTTATTTTTGCAGGCTATCCGTAAAAGTGTGCCTGCATTTTTTCTGTCCACTCCATTTCAGTGTCCAAACAATGCAAACAACCTAGGTTTACAGGCACAGAGACACATGCACTGCTGCAGCCACCAGCCTCTTTACCTCCTTCAGGCTTGCACATGCCCCAACACACACGTGAAATTTCCCCCTTCCAATGAAATCTGAAGGATTCAATTTCAAGTGAGGATAGGAACTTTATCAATTTCTGTATGTACACAAGCATATGTATTATTTTATGTAAATATATCATAACTCCTTTCACTGATGACTAGACCATTCATTCAGCTAATCTGGAAAATCAGTGAAAAACTGTTCATTCCCTACTAGGTTGCTCCTCTGTCCCAGTCCCTAGCTTTGTCAGTGCAGAACACTATAATATCAAGACTTCCCAATAAATCATGTGCATATGCATATTAAGATCCCTGTTCATACTAATATCCTAGCAGAGCCAGAAGTAAAAGAAGAGCAGAGCCTGGGCCAAAACTCTCATATCATCTCTGTAATCAATAGCAGTATCATTACTGATGATTACTGGGTGCACACAGGTATTTACAGGAGGGTTTAATGTTCTTTTTAAAGCGAAGTGTATGGGAATGAAGGGCAATTGTGGCCCTTCCCTTCAGCTGGTACCAGCATTAGTGTAACCACTCGGGGGGTTGCATCATGGAACTGATCCTCAACTAATAATTACCTTTATATGGGGTGGCTTCTCAGGTAGATCAGTTCCCCGACCTGGCTGATTCTGCAACCTCACAGGCACTAGCATGGCAGAAAGGAGAAGACAGGAATGTTTAGCCCAGGGCAGCAAAAGGAAGGCAGCCTGGCCCCTTCTGGCAGCAATATGGGCTTAGATCAGCCTAAACAGTCTAAAAGCAAATTCTTAGAGATCAGGAGATGCTGCATGCCCTTCCTCTCATAATTTGCAGTATCTTGCAAGATGTTTGGAGCATTTATGGACAGACAGGTCCTTACACTGGGAAATAGCACAGGTTTTGTGGAGTAAGGTTCAGTCACAATCCTCTAAATCATTTCTAGATAAAATCTCAGTGTATCAAGCTGAGGCTTGAATCTTGATGTCCTCAAATGAGCCTGCTCTTGACTTTGGAGGCAGTTTTGCTGCAGTAATGGGGTTTTGTTATTTTGCCTGATTCCTTCCTTTTACTCCAGTCTCGGGTTTGGGGACAAATATGAAGTTAATGCAGTGGTCTGGCCTTCTTGTTCAGACTCTTCTCTGCACATTTCCTGAGAAAAGAATACCCCTTTTTCATGCTCAAACTTCATGCCATAAAACTAAAACTACAATGAAAAAACACTGATTCAAATCTCAGTACATTTTTCTCCCTGCTGCAGTTTGCAGGGAGCATTAGAGGTACTAGATTCTGAGGCAATCTAAAGTAACTGCCTTCATCCTTGAAGAGATGACAGTGATCTTATCCTCGCTACAAGCTCTGTGAGGGAATCTTCTTTTTCACAGCCTAAATAGCAACTCTAATAATGCCAGGAAAGCCTGAAGCAAGCCTTGCTACTCTAAAGCTGCGTAGTGCAAACATTTGTTAAGCAAGTATTAAACGATATGGCAGCTACTTTGTTAAGACTGTTGTGCTATCCTGACACTGGCAATGTTTTTCTGCTCCCCTGCCTGCCTACCTGCCTCTCTTTAATCTACCTGTTACAGCATTATACAGACATTTATACAGACTTAGCAAAATTGCAGTCTTCTGTGTGTGTAAAGTATCTAGCACAAATGCTGTTCTGCAGCTGACATCCCAGGACACTATTATAGGACCAGTAATAAAGATTAGCCCCTAATAATTCTGTTAATAATTACTTATGCTTCATTGTGCACTTCTGTGCATTGTGTGCAATGTGCTTGTTTATTATTTATAAGACAGCCCTAAACAATTGTGTTGGGTGTGCAGGTGTTGCAGAGAGACAGCGAGCATTTATACTCCAGACAGAATGAAAAGGTAGGAGTAGATCAGGTCTCACAGGCACAGCATTCCTGCCCTGGTCAGCAGCTAAATTGTCTACTTACCACATTACCCTGAGGTGTAAGAAATCACTCACTGGGGCTGCAGAGAATCTCAAGGCTTCAGCCTAATGCAAGCCTCATTGATAGGACAGAAACTGTCTGGAGGAAGACAAGTGAGAAAGGGAGGGATATAAAAAAGGTTTCCATTTGTCCCCTGGAGTTCAGGGTGTGGGGACGAACAGCAGGATTCAAAGGCAAATGCTTTCCCAGAACACGTTTCTCCAAGTGATCAGGCACTGGTTAGAAAGTGTTAACTAGCAAACTCACCTGTGGCTTCACAACCCAAAGTGGAGGCTGTCACTCTTTCCATGCTCCTCTGCTAAACTCTATCCAGCCTTTCGGACATGAGATCCTTTGGGGTCCCTCTTAAATATCCTCTCCCAAGCCCTAAGAAACTTGTGTTCTTCACTGCCTGAGGACGCTAGGAGCCTCCGACTGGGGTTATGCAATAAGCTGGTCACAAACCTTGGGACTGTTCCTGTGCAGGCAGGCTGAGAAGTGTCTAAAACTTGGATGGCCTCCCAGGAAAAAGCTCAAATTATTTGGCCATTGTGCAAATACAGGCTTCCACTGCTATCACTGCTGTAGCAGCACACCTCAAGAGATGGAGGTAGCCACAGGGAGCACTTGTGTTCCGTAACTCCGTTCACTTGTGTTAGGCGCTGGACAGAAGTTGACATGTGAATTTCTCTCTTAAAATGCTTTTCCTTCAGTGACTGTACATACTGGACAGCCCTGAGCAAACATGTCTTAGGCCAGCCTTTGTTTTCTTCTCACCCTGTTTGACATGTGCAGGTGCTGAACTGCCTTAAGGAGGCACCTGCGTTCCCTCTCTAGCTGATGTAGGTACTTCACTTCCCTCTGAATTGCTCTGAGACTCATCCTCTCTCTGCACTAACGGAGTGATTTGTTTGGATTGGGTCAATCTACAGTGGTTCAGATAACACCGTTGTTCTTTCTTGTGTTCACTTGTGGTTTTTGTTTCCTGCCCACAGGAAGGCAGTCAAGGCAACGTTAGTTCTTCTGCCTCTGCTAGGCATCACCTACATGCTTTTCTTTGTCAACCCTGGTGAAGACGACATCTCCCAGATTGTCTTCATCTATTTCAATTCCTTCCTGCAGTCCTTTCAGGTAAGAGAGCAAGTTTACAGCTGGTATCAGCTGCTGCTGAAAGGATTCTCAGTGCTTTTCAGCCATGAAACTTACGGCAATGAAGTCCATGAGAGAAATCTTAGTTGAAAATAGCTCAGCTTTGTTCATGCTTATGTAATAGATATATAAGCATGTCATATGGAGTGGCGATCTCCTCTCAGGTGCGTACTGGAGGGATTCATCTCCCTTAACATCAGCACTATGTTCAGTCTATAGCTACAGCTCCTCACCTGGCCTCCATCTAAAGTCAATGGAGAGAGAGATGTTTCATTCTATCCTAAACTGCCTGAGAGAAGATGATGAATCACCCTCCCAAGGTACCTCTCTCTTCACAGAGCACACAGTGAGCTGAGACTTAGACTAGATGTTGCTAAAACAAAGGGAAATAATTCCTACCTGTTGGGCTCATTTGATTAAGATATTAGCTATATTGCCCAGCCTCTCGCTCCAGCTGTCCAGCAATGGTGCATGCACTCAGCCATCAGACTGTACCAACTGAGAACTCATACCCTATCTCCTCCCTCCCCTGAATTTAACAGAAGTTCTGCCAGGATGTAAAAGGCAGTGGAACAGGAGCAATTGCCCCAGCTTTCTGGATTTGGCACAAACCCAAAAGTGACTGAAGACCTGGAATGGTGTTTAGCCACGCATTTCTGCTTAGTTGTGTCCTACAGCTTTACCTCTGCTTAAAGACCTTCTTGAAGTAGGGTGGAACTATGTTTGACATTAATGTTTTACCTCTGATATCTGCAGGAACAAGCACTCTGATACCCAGGATATCAATACAAATATACAGCACACACACTGTCAAGCCAAATCTAGGGTTATGGATTACAAAAATTTTGAGCTTTGGATTACCGTTTTTACCGATTGCATGTTTAGCTTTGAAACACAGAGCATCCCACCAGAAATCGCAACTGAACATCCAAAATGAAAAATGTCCCTTTTAATCTATGAACGAAAGAACTTTAGCCTTTACCGGTGAACCAATCCACATTTTTCATTCCGTAAAATTAATTGTATTTTTTATTTGCTGATGCTCCATATCTCAAAAAATTCTACACTGCTTATTTTATCGTTAGCGTTACGAAGAGGTATGTAAGAAAGAAAGAAAGCACAGTGAATCTCTCCTTTATGGTGACAATAATTACAGTCCATTGCTGAAAGCAAAATGGGTAGCATTCCACTCACAGGTTTAGAGATGAAAGTGTCATCCTGCTGTCATCTGAGCTTCCATTATAGTCATTACAATCTTTGCAGTCATTACAGGGGTCTAGTCACTGCTGTCAATAGATTCCACCGAGCAATTCAGCTCAGACGAATGTAAGCACCCTGATGATACACTTGCCCACACCAGACCATCTAAGGCCATTTGACACCCCCCTGTAAGTGTCTGAGACATCCACGTAGAGCTGGCAGGCATCACATAGCACCTCTGAGGGTTCTGTGCCATTTTGGGGAGGCAGCTGGAGGCTGTAGTTACACTTTAGCACAGCTGAAGTGGCAATCCCCTCTATCAGTGGAAGAGTTGTCTAGATTCTAGCTCTCATGTCTCACCTGTGAGCTGCAAGACACTTAGTATTTTCTCATGAAGTTGTAGGGTAAAGATTTCATCTGTCTAGAAGTGGATGATCTCAACACGATGATGGTTTTGCTCAGGATGATCCCAGGATAAAACTCAGTCCCTGATTCTGTGTGTTGAAATACTTACCTAATATTTGACTGCTTTCTGTTCTTTCCAGGGTTTCTTTGTGTCAGTATTTTACTGCTTCTTGAATGGTGAGGTAAGTAGTGTCCCCTGCTGTCAGTGTAATTAGTTCTCGGGAGGTAGAACTTCCTTGAATGCCTGATTATAGAGATGAGATGTTTTCACATGGTGTCATAGTCCCATCAATCTGTTGCTCTTGCAGAAGTTTCTGTTAATGTGCATCTGAATTTCCCAGTCCTCTTTGTAGGTGTCCTTTATTCACAAAGATTTATCAAATTCAGGGTATTACCTGGGAGGTCAGGGCAAAGGAAAAGAAGTCTTCTCAGATTATAAAATTTTTATTCTTCATTTTAAGACTTCTTTGAAGTTTCTCATTAATTACAAATATGATTTCTGGGCATACGTGAGCATTACTTCTGAGCTGGCCTCTTGTTAAGGATATGCTGCAGGTGACCCAGTTTTATAATGGGATTGCCATGCTGAGTTGAGTGAGTTAGTTCTTCTGTGTGGATATCTATCTCTGAGTGATCAATGCCTGTTGCATTTAGAAAAGAAGGTTGGGGGCAGGATCGGTGGTGTTCCACAGAATTAATTTTAGGTACTACTAATCAAGCAAGAAATGTTTCACTAATATCCCTCAGTGTTTGACTTATACCCCAAAGTGTGAGAGATTTATATCTTTTCCCCTACTTACACTGCCACTGTCTCATTTACCTGCATTTAAGTGTGTGATCTTTGTCCAGTTAGAATTTGTGTCTCTGCAGAAATTAATTCCATGTCTTAATTATTCCTGCTGTATTGGTATATGTTTTGTTTGTGCTGCTTCTTAGTTTCATTGTGGGCTATAAGAAAGAATGGGCATGTCTTCTCACCCAGCTGCTCTGCAATATTTTCTATTCTTCAGCCAATGAAGCACCAGTTTTTGTTTTTGTTTGTTTTTCTTTTCTTCATTTCCCCTCTTCCCCACTAATTCTGAGGTGATGTTAACAAGAAGCAGCACTGCTTTCTCAGGTTAGGCACATGCCACTTTTATATACTGGCAGCAGAGTGTTCTCTTTCCAACTTTCCTTCAATAGATTCTGACAACTCCATGTGCCTCAATAAATAGGGAGGCGAAATCTTCCCCAGAAATACAAGCACCTTAACTGTGGAAATACAGTTACCTCAAAACCTTGCCATATATCTGAGTTGCTCGTGACGATACTTTGTTTCTGTGAGCCGCTGTGCTGCACAATCTGATGAGATTAAAGGCACCAGAAGTCTGGCATGTCCCTTCAGTACTACTTGTCATATTCATCAGGTTTACACTGTTAATGCAGAAGGTGAATCTTCCATGTAGACAGCAGGCTTTTTTTCTGTCTTTTTTTTTTCTTCTTTTTTTTTCACTGGTGTCACAGTGAACATCAGGGGCTGGAACCCAGGCCACATGATTTCATAGTCAGTCAGGACTTTGTACCACCCTGGTGCACTTCTATTTTGTACACTTGGGCTAGGACCAGTTGGCTGTTCATACCAGGCTTTCACTCTTTTGGCTGTTCTGGGATTCTTTCAGCTGTCTTGTAGTGTGGGAGAAATATCCTCTTCACTACAGCGGTCTGAAGTTCTCTGTCCAAGGTCATGAGCCAACTTCCCGTCTCCTGTAACTTAAATGAGTTCAGACATAATCAAGCTTGTTGAAAGGCAGGGTGATTCACCTCGTGTACTTCTATGCCTTGATGACAGTCTATTGGCAGATCTGGAATGATTTCCATAACTGATTTTCCCAGCTGTATCACACTACTATTACAGTTGGAATGGGCATTTCTGGGGGAGGCAGTTCAAGGTTAAGATACCCAACTTGGTGATGTAGGTGATCTTGATTCATTTCCCTAAACAAAGATTTCTCCTGTCACTTGAGAGGCTATAGAGTATCTGAGGCATCCATGTGGGTCTACCAGATATGATACAGGACCTGTAGAAGATTCACACCTTCTACTGGGAAGTGGGAAGCCAAGTGGGCTACAAGGGGGCTTCTCAAATGGCTCTCTGTCCCTAATTCAAGCCAGTCCATACAATCATTTTCTTATCTCAGACACCTCTATTTGCTCTCCTGAACAACTCTAGTCTTCACTGACAGTATGGACTAGCTCTCCACTGACTATTATGCATGCCTAGACACTCTGCTCACATGTAGACACCTACAAATAGCTGAATTTGTGAGCAAAATCTTCCCTGTAGCCATATGTTTGCATCTAACGTGCAACTTCCACTTGACTAGCTAAACCATGGCAACTCCCTAATTACTTCTTTGAGGTATAACATAGGTCTAAAGCCCCCAAATTTTGCAGTGTTTTCTATTTCAAAACTGTGAAAGAACTTTGGACTCAATGTACTGTGGGAATGTTTTTGAAGTATCATAGAGGTTTTAAAGGGTGACGTTTCCTGCTCTGCTCTAGCTTCAGCTTTGCACAGCTTAGAAACAAGTAGCAAATTCAGTGAATTTTCAGCACTTTCCAGGTTTGTAATCATATTGTCCAGAAAAAACAATTGCATCTTACAGTATACTATTATAAAAGCTCTCCCTTGTGATAGTGCCTATCCTCCCTAGATCTCCACATACTCATAACGCATTCTAAAAAGAGCTTATGTTTCCCAGATCACATCCTGAAGGCTACATCACAGCACATTGCAGAAGCTTGCAATAATGCTGTGTTTTGCCTCCTTGTGAAGTGAGAGGCCTGTACAGGCTACATTGCCAACTGAGGCATATATGAAGGCCTCAGTTGTCAGCATAGCAAAAGTGTGTTTTCTTATTGTAAACTTCCATGTCTAAGCAGTGAAAGCCATACTGATTTACTGCTCAGTTGGATTTGCAATACATTGTTTTCGTCAATTATCTGCTATGAAACAGCCTGTATTTATTTCTTTAGTGCATGTAAACAGCATCACATCAGAAGTACAGAAGTACCAAAATACCATTTGCATTCTCTTGACATCAGTTGCTCTCAGAGAGGCATCCCTGATAGAAGTGGTGATGAAGATAATGCCACTCAATCCACATGAGGTACAAGCACTCTTGGTGAGATCCACAGCAGATTTTGCTCTAAAAGAGGAAAATAGCCTGTAAGTAGTAGCCTTTCAGTAGCCTGAAATCTTTATAAATATCACTGAAGCCTTGTTGAATTATTATCTCTTCAGTGAGTCCAATATTCCTGTCTCTGTGATAGATGGGCTGATGACTTGTTATCTCAGAAGGTTTTAAATACTTCAGGTTTTCCGGTTATGATGGAGTTGGGTTCTTTAAATGCATGTAATAGTCTTTAACAGGTTATTCATCCCACACAGTGCCAGGCCTGCTCTGAATGATGACACAAACAAAAAGACTAGAAAATCTATTAATTTAAAGCTTTAGTAATGGTCTGATCTCAGCTGTATCTCCACCACTTCATTTTTGATACAGATGCCACTAGGTACTTGCAAACTCCCCATAACTGTCCATAGTAGAGCTCAAGCAACATGGATTGCAGTTTGAAAGTTATCAAAGTTTCTATCTTTTTGTCAGTGTTCTATCTCAGAAGTTTAGCAAATGAAACAGAAAAGAGTTTTTTCTCTGTAACATCTTGTAGCTTCCCTTGATTTAAACAAACATGTCCTTATGACTTAGAGTGTTTCTCTTCCTATGAGCTATTTTGCCCCAAATCACAGGAGTTACACAGCTGTGTTGCTTGAATAGATCTGATGTTCTAGTGGAGAAGGCAGTGCCTCCAGCACTCAAACTGAAGATGGCACCTTGGTAATACAAGATATCACCATAAAAGGTCTTGGTCCTGATTTTGCAGTGATTTGGTGTGACAGTTCAGCAGTGGGATCACCGAAAGGAAAAAGTGAAGCTATTAAATTGCAGTCCTTGCAAAGAATTTCAAACGGGACGAGTTTATTTCCTTATGCTTTGGAGCGGGCATTTGACCTGGGAATACAAACATCTCCCCTTCCCTCATTTCCACGACACACAATGTTTCACACAGATCTTGGACTAGCTTTGTTGGCTGCAGTGAGAATTAAGCCTATGGGCCAGGTCTTGAGAGAGTGTTTATCATTCAGGCCCCTCTACTGGAGATATGATCCCTCAGATTTTGAATATGAATGTCGTTCCAAGCCAACACATTATACACAAGTTATTCCAGTGAACCTAAGGAGAAGAAGCAGTTTAGATCCCAAGTTGACCTTTTTTTACATTTTATTGCTTCTGAAAGGTTTTGAAGCTGTTTTGAACAAACTGTGTGTGCCATGGATGGGCATGAGAGGCCGTTGGCACTTGACTCATATTAATTTGTCTAGAGACTTTATGGAAAAAAAGGTGTATTTTTTGGACACAGAGAAAATCTACTAGCACTAGGGGGCAAAAATATGCAAATTTCATTTAATCTGAGCAGTAAAGAGCATCTCTGGTCTTGCAAGAAAATTGAGGATGAAAGGGTTCTGACAATTTGTTATGAAAAATGGCATAATGAAAAATATGTATGCATTTACGTTAAATGCCACTTAAAAAGAATGAATGTAGGTTGTGAACTTCTTTTTCAATGACTGCAAAAATCAAGATGCTCCTCAAAATTTTTTCTGTCAACTCACAGATCACAAGTCTGAATTTAATTTCACATAACAGTGGACTAAAAAAAAAAAGTTTAAGATGGAGTTTTTTGGAACAAGGATAGTTACAATTGCTTGAAACTGTGCTGAAGAGAAAGCATTTCCACAAAACTCCTGTTGGACAATTTTTATTGCAGTTCACTAAAAAATGTTCAGGTTTCTTTAGTTGATGAAATTTATTCTACCTGGATTAGTTTGCTTATAACAAGATAATAATGTTTAATCAGGGATATGGTTTCATGGTATCTCATCCTTATGTAAGTTTGCATGAGAGTATAGATCCATAGAAACCACTAAATCATCTCTTCAGCCACTGAAGTATAAGCCAATTAATTCAATCCAGTAACTGAGCTTGATAGCATGTGTTTAATTAAAGCCTGTCCTTTGAAAGGGTATCTGGTGTGGGATTCATCTCACATGGTACCTCTGATTTTTCAGTTGTACCTCTGATTCTCAATGATCTTGAGAACTGAATGTTGGATAAAAACATCACTATCCTGTCCAGGTCACAGCCAGACCTGAAACTGAAAAAAGGCTCGGTGAAGGTTATAGCCTTCAGGCATATGTAGAATAGCCTTATAATTGTTTGCATGATATGAAACCCAGGAAAAATATTCATTATAGTTTCAGTACCGAAAGAGGCTCACTGTTACTAGGCCAGTGAAGACAGTTGTCACCTCTGGCTTTTCATAGGAGAGCCTCAAGGAAAGACAACAGAAGGCAATAGTGACACTCACTAGAACTGTAATTGCTCTTTGTTGATTTGTGATAGGCTCACAGCTCACTTGGGGGTTCTTCATACTTTTGTCTCTAGGGTCTTCTTTCAGTTCTTTAGTATGCACCTTCTGCTCACAGGCAAATGGGTACAGCACTCCCAGCATTTCTGTTCTCTCTTTGACTGATTCCAGGTAAAGCATCTTTAAAGGAAGATGGATCTTCCCTCCAGTTCCCTTTCTAGTGTGGTATCTACCTTCTCAGCCAGATCTCATTGCTAATGATGGCTTTCTCCTGAGAGAAAATAAAAGTATTTCAGAGAGAGGGGAAAAGTGCGTTTATAGTGTTTCATATTCCAAATATATCTTCCAGTATGGTTGCGTTAGCTTTGGTCTTATGGCTGCTGTTTGCTGGAGTCTGGAGGGGAGGACGTCAGATCTCAGATGCTGCAGCATCTCCTGGAGAAGGAAATAAAATATTTCTGGCAAGACACTCGTAAACCTCCGGAGGAACGAGAACTTCACTGATAGGGCTGGCTCTTCTCCTGCTACCTCAACAAAGACTTGATGGAAGCAAGAGGATAATGGAGGAAGGATCCCTGCCTCCAGGGAACACCTATCCTTGTTATTAGGTGCTTCATGTCATTTCCTATAACCACCAGTGCTGATCCCTCAGAGAGTTCTGTGATCCTTGGAAACCTTAGCAACCATAACGCGAGATAATAACACCGCTGCACCACAACAAGGTGCTTCTGAATGAAGGTGACTATGTGTGAGAATGACCCAAATTTATAAAGTGATAGTGCTTGGTGAAGGGCTAGACAGAGAAGAGCAGTCTCCACTATCAAACTGAATGAAGGGAACAAGGGAAATCCTGATTAAACATGGTGAAAAAAAATCATAGTGAGGATGTTTAGGCACTAGAAGAGAGGCCCAGAAGTGGTTTGAGATCTCCATCCTTGGACGTACTCAAAATGACTGGATAAGGCCCTAACATAATTTCAAAACTGGATAAAATTTCTATGCTGGACTTGCTTTGATCATAGCATTGGACCAGAGGCCTTCTGACGTCCTTTCCAACCTTAATTATTCTACAATTCATGAATTCTATGTCCATAATAAGGTGGCTGTCCTTCATTTCTAACCATGTCCTGGAGGGATGCATAAGTAACAAGGCCTGTGTCTGAAATCATCCTGCAAAGCATGAATTCTTAGCTCAAGCAGGCCTCAGATTCTAGTATTATCTGGTCAATAGCGATAATCAGCTATGAATTAACATTTAAAATAGAAAGCAATTAGCTGACTTGGAAAGAAACCATAACCAGAGAGGAATAGAACAGGTTACTTCCTTAGACGGCACTGTAAATTATTCTCACAACAAGGTGCAAGGCAAGGATAAATATGTTGGGGTTTTTTTTGTGTTGACCCCTTACCCAGGCACCATCTGTCTCTCAAAATCTGTTAAGCTCAAAGTGGCTTACTTTGATCTGATCATCTTGCAAGGCTATTCATTGTAATTGCCAGCTATGAATCACCACCTAAATGGTTAGTCATCCACCTGCCCATCAATCTAAGCAGACGTCACATTAATCATTCTGAACCCAAAGGACATGCATTAAGCGTTCCTTCAAACCACTGAATAAATATGAATATGGGGGTGGACTAGAGGGCTAAAGTTTAATTCCATCTCCCACAATGATTGCTTTCTGAGCAAAGGTGCCCAAAAGTGCTAGTATGAGTACTACTCCTAAATGCCCCTGAGGATGTCTGGTCAGTATAGAGTCAACTGAAGGGATCAAACCTTCCCTTTGGGACCACCAGGCAGCAGTTCATTACAGGTCTGCAGTCTTCTCTCAGTACCCATCTCCCGCACCCAGATGTGTTCTGGTAGAAAGTCACCTTCATTGCTGTGACTCCAGTAGGTCTCTTCAGACTGAGGTCCTGCCGGAGAGAAAAAAATGAGAAGTCCAAGCATGGTGAAAGGTAGCAACTGGTCTGAGGGTCCTTCCCCACCCCACCTTCCTTTTCACTACACCTCTGCTGTTGTGAGCGTGACTCCAAAGCGCTCCACAACAAAATCACAGAGGCTTGAGGTGGGCTGATTGCATTCATGGCCTCCCTCTCTAGTGGTTAGTTCTGGTCCTTTGTGGCCCAGAAGAAAGGAGCAGCATTTGCTTCCACCCCAAAATATGTGCCAAATCTTTATAACTAGTCAGAACTGTTCTAGCTTCTCAAATAGTTATATAGGATAAAAAAATTGCACTGTTGTGATCTTAGAAACAAAACTTCAACATCCCAGCCTGGCAGGTGCTGCAAAACTATCCACCTGTTACCAGGTTGTATGTAATTGCTGCCAAAGACTCCAGCAAAAAAATTAATTGCAGACCAGTTAAGCAGGCTAATTTTTTTAGGGAGAAAAAGAAACTTAGCAATGTTACATAAAATAGTGGTGTGATGTAGGCTATTTGGGAAAAAAAAGTTCCACCTGAGCTTCATTTTTGTTTCCTTTGAGCCTTGCAGATTGTTTTGACTACATCCCTTCCCTACCTTAGGAGGAGTAAACACTGATAATGGCATCTTTATAGAGATGTTTGGTTTGATTTTTTTATCTAATGGTAACGTGACCATCTTTGGCCCGAGAGGTTGGCTCTACTGGGAGCCTTGTAAAGCCATACCAGTAGGGCGAGAGGTGGCTCTAGGACATACATATAGTTGCTCAGTGATGTACTTTATTTACAAAAAATAGATAAAGACTCACTCCTATCTCTCTGAGAGTGTTAGCATTCCTCATCTGCAGATCCCCAGGTCTGTCAGTCCAGTGGTCTCTGTGCTTAGGCCGTTCTGTTTCTTTGCTTCCATCCACGACTGCACTTTATCCTTCCAAGGATCTGGAGAGGCTTGACCCATAGGCTTCTTCACAGCATTTACTATTAAATCCAGCATTTACTGTCCCTCCGCCCTTGAGGGACACCCTAACCCTTTGAAAATATTCAAGGTATCATGTAAAGCATCACCTTACATTAGTTTAAGTTCTATTATGGAATGGACAGGTTTTTTGCCCTTAATATTAGACATCTAATACATAGACATACGCAGTTGAGCTGATCACCTTCAACTTCATTTATAGGCAATGATTCACCCAAATGAGGGTAGATTTCAACTGACGTATTTTAGTTGTCTCTTTTTGATGAACTGTTGCCAATACCTTATGGCCTTTCCTATGTCTCTACTGGATAGAGAGAGAGGCCAGGGCTTCAGAAACTACATGAAGGTGGACTACACTGCAGAGTGAGACACAGCGAGACCAGTGTCTTGAAATTTAAAGTCTGCATAGCCAGTTCCCTTTTGCTAATCTGGACATTGCTTGAAAGTCCTTCTTGCTCCTCTGTAGCTTACAATAAGATTGAGTAAGTCTTCATGAACTTTTCCACAATTTGTACTGCCGTTCATAACCAAAGATGTTTAAAGTCCAAAGTTACTCTCCAGTTACCTCCAACTGCAGCACAAAGATCTGAAACATGGCACAAAGGTGCTTAAAGTGTAGGTGGAACTTGATGAATTCATCACTGAAACCTATTTTCATAGAGCAAAAATCAGTCTGTTTCAAAGGCCATTGAGATCTATATAAACCTTTTTCATTTATTTCATTTGCCTTTGGGTGAGGTTTTCTGGGAGTAGAAAGTTGCATATGAGCAAAGCAAGAACTTAATTAGGGTATGTAGTCACAGACTACTGAACACCATGATTATTCTATAGTCAGAGATACGTATTCTATACCTGTTGTCCCTCTGCTCCTCACTTGTTAACACATTCATGTGAGAGATGTTCTCTGGGGACAGAGTATGGCAGCATCCCAATAGTCTTGCTTCCAGCTTCCATTACCATGACAGGTCATTTAATCCTACTCATCTTATCAGACTCGTCCTTTTTACCTACATTACTACTATTATAGTTCAGTATTACATCAAGAAGCCCCACATGAATGCGCCCCTTTGTTCTAAGCACTGTGTAAATGGATCAAGCTTTCTTCCTCTCTGCTAATAAGACATGACATTTCTTCCAAAAACTTATTTTTAATGTCGCTAAAGGCTCTTTGCTCAGCTTGTTTCTAATTGATGGCTACAAGAAATTAGCCAGCAGCCAGTGTCTAGCATAAGTAATAGCAATACAAAATTGATGTCTATTTCGTCAAAAGCAAACCTTTTCTGCATGTTTTCATCCTTCTCTCCATCTCTTTCATTCTTTCTGTTGTTCTTCTTCTGAGGAGGAGAGGGTTTTAACTATTTTTATGATCAGATGTGAGTTTTAGTGATTTTTAGATGTGATCTGAAAGTTTGAGAACTCCTTGGTTAGGTGATACAATCAGGAAAGAAAAACTATCACCCACTGACTTCTCTCCATCCCATCACTTGAATTCTTTCTCTTGACTGTTCTAAAGCAATCCTGCTGAGAGCAGTGCCCACACTCTGTAGGCACAACTACGTTGGTAAATCTGATTTGAGCACATGTTCAGAAACTGTGATTATTCACAGTACGCAAAGTGCAAAGAACTGGAAAGGGTAATTCTGAGAGAGTAACTGCTTGCAAGAAAAAGACAGACCAAGGGTCAACACAGAGAACTGAGCTCTCTGCTCAGCAGCAGGGATAAACTTTGTCATCTCAAGCAACTAAAGTTACATAGAGGTGAAGCTGATAATTTGTATTCCCGGGGCTCTTTTTTAAGCTTTAACCACTGATGATAGCCTGTACACATCTTTGGGCTATTACAGGCAAGTGCTGTTAATTTCAGGTCATAGATGTGCTAATGCTGACTCTAGGACATGGTACTGACTCTACAAATGTTTAATGGATAGAGGTAGTTGCTCTCATGGAGATTAAAAACCAGGTTTGAAGTTGCTATTTTGCTTTATCTTTTTCTATTACTCTCCCACTGTGTAATACCCTTTTTTGGTGTCTTTTTTAACATATTATAGCAGTCACAGACGGTTTTCTTTTTTCTTTTCTGACTTAAAGCTAAGCTAGCATTTTGTTTCTGAGTTCAATTGTAAGAGATAAATTTGAGCTTAACCTTTTCTGCTTGCGCTTTGGTCCCATCCTAATTGCAGTGAATTATTCTGTCATTAAGAAATGCTTTCAGTCGCTCCTATAAGTGCAGAGTCTATTCCATGTGCCCAGTCCATTAGGAATGGCTCCAGCTGTACAAGAAGAGAGCATTTTTGTTACTATTTTTTATCCGTTCTCAAAGCTTGTAAGCAAACCATATCATAAAAGCCATTTGGACAACTGCTTGTTTAGACTCAGATCTTTATCTCCAGGTGACTCTTTTTGACTTGATTGGTTTGAAGCACAAATGATAAATCTAATCTGGCTTCACTGGCTGAGTAAGTATCTGCTCACACAAGTTGCTCAGAAACACAAAAAGCCCACCGGCTGAATCCCCCTTTTCATGACCCAGTGAAATGCTGCTCTAGGAGAACCTGGGATATAAGAACTCACAGGGCTGCCAGTCTGCTATTAACGTCTTTCGCAAAGACTGTGCTGTACACAGAGATTTACTTTCTGCTTTTGCACCAGAAATGAAGAAATTCACCTCTTTGAAGGACTTAAGTGGATCACAGGCTCTCTGTACAAGGGTGAATTTCACTCCAGCAGAAAGGGGGTAAAACTTTGTCTAACAATATCTCAGCATTTGGTGACATCTGGGCAGAAATGAACATTCGAGAGGCAACATCCCTCTGCAGATCAAGTCCCATGTTCTTCATGGGACAATTTCCCATGGCAGTGGTTACCCCTCTGACACTTGACATGTTGCTTATACCATTTGCCTTAGGTGCCCAACATTTAGCTAAACTGGTTTTGTACTCAGGAGCAAGATGGAGCAAGGACTTATTCATTCCACATATCTAAGTCGCCTCCTTAGGGGAATCATCTCTCTCTCTCCATTGTGTATTGAAAGCATAAATAATTGGCCAAGACTCAGTATCAAGCTTTCAGATGAGATGCATCTCCCCTTGTATGTACTCTGGCACATGTATTTGCCTTTGGGTGTATATTATATCGCCCCTAAATCCAGAATCAGAAATATATAACCCTTTGCCACTCCAGGCAGAACCATGATAGGTTTGCAAATAGTGGGCATCCAGGAAAGTGCAACACCATGACACATCTTTCCACTGTTTCTCGTGTTTCAACAGGAGGGTTCAGTGAGCCAGTGAGGTCAGTTTGATGAGACAGTGAAAGTCAGCAGTCCAGGCTGGCTTCTACTGTAGTAGTATATGACTGAGTCAGCCCATCCTGACTCTGGCTATCTCATGTAACTATCTATCTCATTTAAACTGACCAAACCCCATCTTAAAACTAGTCAAGGCATGTTGTACCTACTACTACATAATGATAGGCTCTTTCAGAAATCCCCTGCACTGTTGTTTAACCACATTATTCTCTTTCTCATCTCAAATTCATTCATGATGATCATACTCCTCCTGGCAGTGCTGTTTTTTAATTTCAATTCTTCTTTCATTGGATGTTCACTCTTCCCCTTCTCTATGCAAGCAGTCCTATTCCCTCATAGTCTTCATTTTTCTAGGGTCTGTAGCTGTCCCCACCCTCACCCCCCATTAAGGTAAAAAACATTATTTTATATTGAAGAAAATCATTGATTCAAAATCAAAAGAAAGAAACCCAGTTTGGCACTCTCCTCACCTTACTATAAACATCTGCATCTACTTGTTTTGAAAGTCAGATCACACATAGCTGAGAAAATAACTAAAGAAAGAGATCCTCAGGTCCGATTTGCCCAATCTGTGCCTTCTAGAAGGGCTCTGATAGAAAAGCCACATTTCCAGGTTCAAGATTCCCCTGACAAGGCACCAAAGAGGGCAATTGCAAAACTGTTTTCCAGGTTGATACTCACAAACCTAAAATGGAGTGTATTTCATGGACAAAGCTAGTGATGGGAGGGCATTTTTTTGGTGCCAGACCACAACACTGCAGAATTCCTAAGTAGTAGTTCTACAGACTATGGGTCTGTGTAAGTCCCTGAAGGCCCACAAAGAAATGGGAGGATTGAAACCATCTGAAAGAGTGCAGATACCCCCTTCCCATGTCCTCTTTATGAACTGTTGTATGTTTTAACCCTCAGGCCATAATTCCTGTTCATCTAGGACACCTAATACTGACAATTTGTGGTTTGGGTGAGAAATACCTCTGCTACTAGAGCTCATCAACTCATTTGAGCACCCGTTAGATAGCATGTTGGAGCTTGTCTGAAGTGGTATTGGGGAGTGTGTGTTCCTCGTGTTTTGAGTAGACATCACGCTGTACCTGAAGACAAGCCCCAGGCTTTAAAAGGAATGGAGAAAAGCAGTGGAGTGGCTGTTCACCTTTGGACAATTTGTTCCAACACCATCTTCCCTGCAGTCCCAATGGTGATTATAGATACACCCAGGATGGCTTTGACCTACCTCACTCAGGTGCTGATAGCTGAGAAGCTGTGTCAGCATGGTTTTCATACAGGCTGTGCAAGCTCATCCCAGCACTTGTACAGTTGCCATGGTAGCTGATCCATGTTGAGGTCTACTCTACAACATCACTGCTATTAATACCCAAGCTTTAGCCTGCCAGGGTAAAATGGGGATAAGAGCACTCCTTTACTTTTGAGGGATGCAGTGAAGATAAGTACATTAAAGATTGAAAAACATTCAGGGTAAGATATCAATATTGTCTAAATTTAGCTAAATTTATAATCCAGACATCTAAAACAGAGCTAGTTGTCTAGACTCACTTTATAACTGATGAAGGGAAATAGGTATTTTTCATCTGACCACAGTATCTGGCCTACCGTGGACATCTGCTTTAGGAGGAGGTAAATCATACCCTTTGACCATACTGACTGGCTCTCTCTTGGTCAGGAAGAGAGCTATGGGTCAGAGAGCTATAGGTGTAATATCTACATTATATTATTTATAACCCCACCTTCTAAACAAATGTGGTTTTGGCAAAGGAGGCTCTGGATTGATATAGAGGTTGTATGTAAAAATGCTCTTTTTTCCAAGTTGACTTGATTTCAGGTTGGCAGCAGAATGCCAACATCCTTACCAAGTGTCATGAGTACAATTACCCATTGACTGTCCAAGAAGCTGAGCCCAGATTCATCTCACCTAATTTTGTAGGCTTACCTAGCTGCCTAGGTTAGGGGTCTGAATTGCTCTCCTCTCTACAGGAACCAGAGATCAACAAGAATATCCAGAAATTGGTCTAAATGTTTCATTCCCGGTTCTGACTTTGAGACTTCTCTGCCAGTGATTTGGCAGCAATTGGCTACAGTCTATGTTAGCAGTATCTCAAGCCTTCCCTCCCATTGCGTTTGAGGCTAGGATTCCTGTCACTTGTCTTTCTCTTGCTTATATACATATCTGAGATAGAGTTCCTGGGCTCTCTCTATGGTCCGTGCAAAAAAATATGCACTTAAAGTTCAAGATTCATCTGGCCTATTTGTAAGCACCTGCTTGAGGATGCCCTTCTGTTGACTGTAGAGTAGCTCTCCACTGCCTATACCAGATTCTCACAGGGTCAAGTGTGTCTGTGTTATAGACATAAATGTTTAGTTAGATGATCTGTGATTCTTCATATACAAGGGAAGCAGGAGCAACTATAGCCCCTGCGATAGGTCTCTCTAAGACCTCCATCAGGTGCTTGATTCAGTTGCATAGGCATTTATTGCCATTTAAAATGCTCCGGGGTATTAAGAGATCAGATATGAGACATGAGATACGTGAAACCCATGCTTTTCCCAGAGTGCAGTACCCAAGAGAATACCAAGTGAACTAGATGCCCATGGTTAGGCAGCTGAATCAAGCCCTGCATGTTCCAGTGGCTTGACACGTATCATGATTTGTCTCAGTGCTGTCTAGTGTCCCTTTACAGAGGACACCTGAGTATTCTAAGTGTTCATATTCTTTCCTTTTTTTTTCACCAGGTCCGTTCTGCTGCCAGGAAAAGATGGCACCGCTGGCAAGACCATCACTCCCTCCGAGTGCGTGTGGCACGTGCCATGTCTATCCCCACCTCTCCGACACGAATCAGCTTCCATAGCATCAAACAGACCGCAGCTGTGTGACGTGCCCCGCACAAACACGCAGCACCTGGTGGCCTTCAGGGTTCTTCTTTCTTCACTCTCCCCAAGCCCCTTTCTTCAAACTTTCTTCCTTTATTCTGCACTGCTCTCTTTCACAATGAGGTGCCCATCACATTTTTGTGGACTCTCATCTCCCATATTTGTGACGCTGCTTTAAGGCAACCAGGCAAAAGCCTATTGGAGTAGGTGGTGGCAAAACAGATTCAAAGAAGAAAGAGATTCAACACGGACTGCACCTTGTGGAAGTTCACAACACAAAGTCTAAAACAGCACACTGGCAGGAACAATCGGTTTTTTTCTCCTTTCTTTTTTTTTGTTTTTCCCTTCCGTATTGTGGTGAACAAAGACTGGTTTTAACATACTGCCCATCTCACCCTGTACATTGATTCCCAATGATTTCAACAGTTTGGTGTATAGATAGCCCATCTCTTGTTTCTTTGTAAAAATTTCTTCCCTGCAGAACTGTCATTTAAGAACACGTGGCAGCAAGAAAAAGAGCATGTGAAAGTTGGTGTGAAAAATCCAAATTTATCTACCTTCCCCATTTCTCCCTTTGATAGGCTGGGAGTTGGTCAGGGCATCGCTGGACTGTTTAACACAGGGCACGTTGCCTTGCAAGAACCATGCCCTGTTCATACACAAAATTTTGTAAAGGATAGCAATATCTCTAGATAGCTCTACAAAATATCCTTATTCCTCTTAGCCCCACGCTTTCAACACAATATAAGTAGCCTTTGGAAAGTCTTTGGGTTTTTTCAGCTAAGAGGATTGGGTTGGGGAAGGTCAAAAGAACATGTTTTCTGGGTTTAAAAAATATAAAAGGGAAGCACTGTAAAAATAATAATGAGAAGAGGATGTTTGCATTATGAGGATAGTGCTACATGCTGCACAAAGATTATCGAGCATTTTGAACTAGAGCAGATGTATCTACTGGGCTTTTTATGTGATGTTAAAAAATTCTGTATATTTTCAATAATAAACACTATTCTGGGTTGGTTTCAATAAAAGCGGGCATCATTTTCTTTACTCTGGAAAGGAAGAGGACACCTATCTTGAGAGTGTTTTTGTATCTAAGATCAGGGAAAGAAATCCTGTTTGATAATGAGCCAGTAAGAAGAACAACCTCATGATAAAATCTGAGCAAGAGGGCATTTAAATGCAAGATGAATTGCCTCCCTTCTCAGCTCATGGTGTTACACTGGATCTCTGTCCCTCTGCACTCCCCTTCCCGCCATTGGGCTTTGCAAAAGCAGAAATTAAAAAGCAAGTTGTGTAATATATTCTCCATCACCTATATCTTATCTCACCAGTGCTGGCGTAATTTGCTCTTTCCACTTTAGCATGCTTATTCTGAATTTTCTTCACATGTTTTAGAGGGCTTTCCAGCACAAGCTGGATTTAAATCTCCAGTTTTAAATTGGTCTCTCTCTAGTTTTCAGGACTCCACATGGCTGGAAAATATCTTGGAAGACACTCATGTTAATCCTCTGCTTTTGGAGGCATCCTGTCCTAACAGCTCGATCACATTCAACTTCGAGCTGATTGGCAATGCACAGCAAATTTAAATTAACGAATTAAAATTTTGTAACTTTTCCCTCTCCTAACTCTTATTTGGATTCATGTGCCTCAGTGGGATAGCTGAGGGAGGAGAGAGAAGGGAGATTTGAGATTCTGTCTAGTTAGACCTATCATCTCTGCCAAAGAGGAGGAGCGGGGAAGAGTCTTCACATAGCCTTCCATGTGGCATGCCAACTAGTATGATAGATCCCAGCGTGGCAGAGATACAGATAAGATTGGAAAAGTGCCTGCCTGTGCCACTCACTGCTGTCAATGCCCTGAGTTCTGCAGAGCGATCCAGACCGTCTTCATGGTGGCTGGGAAACAAAAGCGTCTGATGAGAGAGGACTGTGTCAGTGCTTTTATTCATTGCATGCATCACAATAGCGACGCACGGCTTCCTGGCATTTTGTATTTGAAGGGACAGATATATCTACAGGTTAGAAATACGTGGATTGTGTACCACTGTGTTTGCTTTGTCTCTAGGCCAGTCTGGGAAGAAAAAGGGATTTGCAATGCAGCAGATACTGTCAGAAATTGCAGGTTATTGTTGCTAGCAGGAGTGTATTTTCACAAAAAATAAAATCCTTTTTCCAATTAGTATTGGCCCAAAGCAGAGATTTTCAGTCCTCCAGCACTGGACCCTGCTTCAAGCCAGCCTGGTGGACGTACAGTATTAATGGGATACTGCTTATGTTAATTTTGAAGTGATTGCCATGCTAACACATGCACTATCTCTACTTGTTTTGCCATGGAAGCTTTCTGAAGTCTGTCATGCCTGAGGTACTAAGAGCCACGACCCATTTTCTCTAGAGCACTGTGATGAAAAACCAGCTTGAATTTCTACCATCAGCCTTGTAAGAGCAAGATTTCAGGCCATCCCCAGAACAGCAAAAAGAATTATTTTCAGGGTGGCTTTTTTTTGTCTTAGCAGAGAGTGCAGAGCAGGGGAGAATGATGGCCATAGATAGGTGTGTAACTCTGAACACAGCATATTTGGGGGGGGTCATAAAGGCCAGAATTTGAGAAAAAAAGGCAGGGTATTGGTTATATCAGGCAGTCCTAGGGGGTGACTGCTTTGTGGCAACTAGTGGAAGGAATATCATTTACACCAGCTGAGACTGGATACATGGGGCTCAATCCAAAGCTCTTCACATTATATACAGTGAGCTCTAGCTTTTCTGCACGTGGCTGCCCTGCAGGCAACGTGTGACTAGTTTGTAGGCTGCCTAACCTGTCAGTGGGCACCAAACCCTCCCGGCTGGCAACAAGAAGTGGAATATCTGTGTCCTGGAGCTCATGTTCTGGTTCCTCTGGAGCCACAAGCTGAGGCACACGATTTGTGGGCCCTCTGCATTTGCAAGGTGGTCACCGTCAGTCTATTTTCTAGGCACAAGTTTCAAGCCTCTGGAAGGACTCTTACTGGTGTCTGTAGAATTGGTGTCAGGCTCACATTTGCCTTCTCAGGATCCCTTTCTGGTTCCCAATAAAGAGGCAATTTAAGAATTGCCTTTCTTTCCCTTTCTCTCCTCCACATCATGGACCAGGCAGACCATAGGGCAATCAAGACCTCCTGATGAAAGCTGCCATAGAAACAGGGAGTGGTAAGTAGTCTCCATGGAAATAGTGCTTTGAAGGCTGTTTCTCTTTCCCCCAAGCTATCAACTGATCAATATCATCTTATCCTTAAGTTCGCCTGTCTGCCTGTATCCTTCATTTGGTTTTATTAGGTGCGGTAAGATCCTACTCAATACCATAACTATGAGTCAGTATAGCCCATGTTAGCTGTGAAATCAACCTGCCCTTCACATTTCAGGGTTGAAGAGCTAGGATTCATCCTGCATTTTCCTCACTGCTGTGGACATGCACCCAGCTCTGGAGTACACGTGCAATCCAGCAACACAGCAAAACTTTCCCTGCACTGGTTTCTTCCCCCTATAGTGGGGTATATTTTTTTTCTTAATAGACACAGAAGACAACTTTGTGGGCACAGCTGCATCTGCCCTTGTAGCGCTTAGCCAGAGTGACTGACTATTATCCTTGTGCTGTGAAGCCTGCCTTTTGTCAGAAGAGACTTCCTAGTACTGTAGGGAAGGGATCATCTTTGTCATGTGTGTCTCCATGATGCCTAGCACCATTTAGTTCGCAGCCACAGCTGGAGTCTCAGGACCAGTATAAGTAACCAGGGTGACTGTCACTGGAAGGGGGGAATTGTCCTGTAAATGGAGCAAAAGTACGATCTGGGCACAAGATACTATTCTTCCAAAGACCGTTCTAGAGGGACTCACTTTAGGTAGCTCTTCACAAGTCTCAGCTGGAGCTAGTTCCTTCTGTGATCATTGCAGAACTGCTCGATACAGTCAATGGAGTCCAAGGTATGAATCATCTGATCCTCAAGTAGATGTCTATGGGAATTGCACCCAGCACCTATTTTGTCCCTTGACCTTAAAGGCCACCTGAGTTACTGGCTTTTGTAGAGACAGACACGGTGCAAAATTTGGTAGCATGCATCCCACACCAGTGACATGGACTGGGATATTGTAGCCAGTAAGAAATAAGGGGGTGGTAACGAGTCCTTTTTGTGCTCTTCACAAGAACTAGAGTCCAGGTACCAGCACTGGAATTGAAGAATTGCCAGATGTGTCTAGCCCTGATCTAGATGCTGTTAGCCATGCGTCTTTCTAGTCCCATGGTGTGGCTACAGAAAGAAGTTGGTCTTATCTAGACCCTGTGAAGTGAACAACCAAACTTTTGAAGGACTGTGGTGTAATCCATATACCTGACCTCAAATCTATATTGTCCAGATCAAATCCAGACATCTAGCAGGTCTGAGTAGAAAAGAAATTTGGCAGCTGAAGAAGCGAACTAATGTCTCTGACAATAGACATTCAACCGCAGGGTTTGCTTTCACAAGGTCCTTTAGAGCTTAGAGTCATTGACCTCACAGTAAACCACTGGAATATATCGATGCCAGGGCACCAACGTTGTACCAGTGTTTTCAGGGCTATTTCTGGGATGCCCTGTTTTCCCTCACAATAAATATTCACTAAACATTTAAGATCAATAAATAGATATATACACCTAAATGTGGTCTCTGTCTCAGTAAGTCAGGTGTCTGATCTCCCATTACACTTGGTGCATACCTAAGCAAACTGTGCAGTGAATTCTGCAGAGCTTCTTAGCTGGCATTCAGGAGGCCTCTGCTTCAGGAGGAGCTCTTGGCCTCGCTGGATGGAACACAACTCTTGGCCTTGCTGAGGGCTTGATTCAGTTGCCTAAATATAGGCTTCTAGTATCATTTCAGATGCCCCAGGAATCCCAGCTGCCTTCTAGTTGTCAGTCCAGAAAAGCAGCTGTATGGCCTGTGCAGATGTCCCACTTTCTCTAAGCTCTTTCAGATGGAAATAGACACTTAGGGATGTCTTGTACACTTGTACACTTCCTCAGCTACTTCTCTGATCTTCCCCTAGGGAGAAATCACATTGGACAGGGTCAAGTCAGCTAATCCAGGATCCTGCAAATAAGCCTCTCTCAGCTACAGACGGAGTGTAGGGAGACCCAGTTAGCCAAGGAAGCTAGGAAGGACTATGGTGGTTTTTCTTCCAGCCATGAGTTCGATGCAAAGTGTGCTGAAGCCAGTAAGATCTGCACTGCCTAAAGAAATGAGGCTACGAGGGGCTCTCTCCTTTGTCTGCTATTAGGCATGGTTCAAGGGTAAAAATATGATACTCTTTATTTTACTAGTACAAACAATTTGAAGAAGATAAAAATAACCTTTTTGACTCTGCAAGTTCTCACCCATAGGAGTTTGGAGGAAGTTCCCAGTTCACTTAACTGATAGCAATGGTGATACTCTTGTCTCTGCCGTACTGTATAGTCCCACTGGTGGAGAGCTGACTTCTGTCATCAACAACATTTGGCACATCCGAGCTGGGATGACAGAATGCTCACCATTCCTCGAAACACCAGCCAAGGTAGCTGCTGATGCCATCCAAAGGCATGGTGTGGGATCAAGTCATGGGGCTGCTGAGAACTGAATTCATTTGAATTAAACTGTTTGGAAATCATCCCAGGAGAAAAATACCTGGGAGCAAAACAGATAAGCAAGAGCTTCCATTTTCTCTAGTTAACCTTTGATAAAAATGCTGGCTGAGCCGGAGGTGAGCCACACACTCTCATCTCAAGAAGGCAAGCATTTCCAAATTTGCATTGGCACATCCAAGTAAGCCTATGGCTGCCTAAGGCACCCTTCAGGGATCACCCCAGCTCAGAGACCAAAACCCTGGCTGGACAAGAGGGCAGGAACAGGAGCATGCAGGGAAGCGCTGGCCTAGGTGCACTTCTGGGCCAAGGTTCCTGGGTTTCTACAGGGAGGAGCTCCCGTCTCTGATGACAAATTTGCCAGTCAAACCCGGCTTCTTAACCTCATTTTCAACTATGCCTTCACAGGCTGGAGCCATGTCTCTGAGAGAGTTGTCTCCTCCCTGCCTTCCGCACCAGCCATGTCCCCCAGCGGTGTTTGGCCTCCAATGGCACTGTCCATTTCCAAGGTCCAGGGCGGCTGTGAGGGATTTTTCATGCTGTCTTTTAAGAGTGACTTAATGATCTGATGACTATTCAGGATACCTGTGAGCAGAGCTACTGAGATGATCCAGGGGAGTCCCTTGGCCTCATGTGTCCTCTCAGGAAGGTGAGGACCAAGCGGCTGAGGAGCAACCCTGTGGAAAAGCACCCAGGGATCTCGGTGGATGACGAAGTGAAGCCAAGCCAGCTGTGTGCCCTGGCAGCAAAGGCAGCTAACAGCAGCCTGGACTTAAGGGAATTGATTATTCCCCTCTACTTTGCGCTCATTAGACTACAGTTTGGGCCCCCACAGTACAAGAAGACATAGATAAACTAGAGCAAGGTCAGCCGCGGGCCACGAAGATGCTCAGCTCTGGAGCACTTGCCATGTGCAGAGAGGCGAGGGGAGCTGGTTCAGCATGGGGAAGAGGAGGTTTTGAGGGACCTGCTGGTACCTACAAGGAGGTTACTGAGACAACAGACCCAGGCCTTTCACAATGGTGCATGGCAGGAGGGCTAGAGACAACAGACAGGAGTTGAAACAAGGAAGGGTCAGATCAGCTATAAGGAGAAAGTTTTTCTTCAGGACAACAGTCAAGCAACGGGACTGAGGGTGTGCAATCTCCATCTCTGGAGATTTTCCAAGACCCAACTGGATAAAGCCCTGAGCAACCTGGTCTGCAGTCATAGCTGAGCCTGCTGTGATGAGGGCGTTGGACCAGAGACCTCCTGAGGTCCTTTACAACCTGAATTATCCTGTCATCCTAGTAGTAATATAGTCAGTCATTCCACTAACTCTACAAAAGAATGAATATGAGTGTTTTGGGTGCTGTATTTTTTTCAAGTGCACCTCGGGTGTCTTGGAAATATGCTGATACTCCCTGTCTTCAAAAGAAGCTGCTTCTTTCGCTTTCTCCTGGCAAGAGTGCAAAGTTGAATGAAGTCATCTCTTTAAGCAAAACTATCTCCTTTACATTGGGATGCCTTTTAAAGCCCCATGTCTCTTTCAACAAAATAATCATTCACAGCACAGATCTGGGATGATTCAGATGTGGGTTTTGGATCAGCAGGAAAAGTCTCAGCTTTGCCAGGAAAATGACTGTGGCTATGATGGACTGACAAACTCTGTGTGTGTGTGTGTGTATGTGTGTGTTTATGTTCCAGTGTACGCACATGTCTAATTGCAAGTGTGTGTGTGTGTGTGTCTGTGCATGTGAAGAAAACTGGTCAAGTTACTTTTGATTTATAGCATATTATGTACGAAGAAAACAAGGCTTCTTGTTTTCAGTGAATCATTATGGAAATGAACATCCAGGAACACTTAAGTACTTGAAACAGAATTCATAAGAGCACTTCCAGGAAAATGCTCGCGGTGCTAAGTGTTGCAGCTAATGCATGTGCCAACTGGCATGTGAGAGCAAGTGTAAGCTTACTTTGGATCTGGACTAATTGCTTCCTTCTGACACTATTTAAATCTTTTCACCCTCCTCCTTTGCAATAAATCTCCAGTCCCAGCTTGCAGTGGAGACGCCACATTGCCTCCTCCTGACTATTCCCCGAGGGAGTCAGTGATGCTGCACCGCAGTTCCTCGGATGTAGGGATGTCAGCTTAGGGATTGGGTTTGATACAGAGGAATCACTATGGACACTTGTATCAGATGGCAAATTTCATTTTATATGCATGGTTTCCTAGCCTCCTCTGTCATCTTGTGCTTCCAGACTGAGCTCCAACCCCTAGGAGATACCAGTAAGAATCCCCTGCATCTGGCACAGAGGGTCGTTAAGCATTAGTATCAAGCATTCTGGTGGAGCACACATGGACAGGACTGGCCATCAGACCACAGTAGCACAGGTTTCAAGGCTAAAATGTCAAAGCACAAGGAACGAACATAATGAAGATTTGCCATTCTTAACAGTCACCTGGAAAACCTGGCAGCAGTCTGCTGGAGGATGAGGAAGAGAGAGACACGAGACCAAGACCACCTACATGCTGGAAGAAGGAAGGATGTGCCTCCAGGGCATAGAGCTCAGTATGGCTTAAGGACCAGAAAGAGAAAAAGGGAATCTCACTCCGTGGTCAGGTGGAGGTCCGATTTCAGGTGAGGGTCACAAGGATGAACACAGCAAACAGGCAGTGTCCCCTGGAGACCTCTTCCCAGTGTGGGGAAAAGCTCAAGGGATGCCAGGGATGCCAAGGCTTCTCCTCAGAGTAAGGTCACTTGCTAACTCTCTTCAATGCAGCATCCTGAGATGAGCAAGCATGAGAAAGAAGATTTTGGACATCCTTTTAAAGCCTCACACTTGAACAGAAACTCAACTCATTGAAGGTCCCACATCTCTAGAAGAACTTCTCCTTTCCTGCCAGGTCTGGAGGGGCTGGAAGCAAGTCCCTCAACCCCTTTTCCACTATGAACATCTTAGCACTGACTAACAGGGTGATGCCTTGGATGATTTTCTAAGTGTCCCTTGTTTAATAGATAAAGAAGTCTTGCAGCAGGCTGTTTGGGGGATGGATCATCGGTAGGTTTGGGCTGAAGCAAATGGTGCTGTTTTCCTGGCTGCCCCTTGACTTGCAGAAAGATTTCCTTACGGCACGTTAAGACAATTTTGCTGTCCCCAACACCGAGCATTTGACTGCAGCGTGCACAGAGATGGATATGTTCACGGCACCTTGAAGGAAAGAGGAGTTTGCATGGCATGAACTTTGAGCTGGCTGGAGAGCAGGAATAGCACAGCCCTGAACCCATGGTACATAGTACATAGCTGTGACTTCCAGCAGTACTCATGACCTTGGCTACGTATTAGGCCGTTGGTAATGTGCTCTGCAATGCGAGAAGGTGATGTGCGCAAGTGAATGGGTCTTGGGTAGAAAATGTGTTTCGATGCTGGGGCTGAGTCACTCAGGACAGTGTGGAGCAGGAGGCTGGGCAGAGAGGACTTGTGAAGGGATGTAGCCAGCTTCTGGCCACCCTGGTCTTTGGTCGGCCTCGCTGTTTTCTGCAGTGTTTGTACCTACTTCTGCAGAGGGCCACCACAAGGCTTTCTTTTTAGTCTATGGAGAGAAACAAAGCACTTTGGGGATTACAGTCCTCTGAGTTTGCCAGCCAGAAAATGGTATTTCCCTATGTGGAAAGGGTATTGTCGGTTCAAGAGTGTGAAGGATTCACATAAATCCTTCAAATTTTCATAGGCTAGTTCGCTTTATTCCCTTTCTCATTTAATGCCATAGAGCTGGAAGATAACAAGCATCTCAGGAGAAACTTTTGGAAAAGAAAGAGAGCATATCTATAAATTACGGACTGATGGCAAAATATGTAGTTAAAACAAAAACCTGCATCATCTGGATAGTCCTGTTGGATTCTGCATTGGTTTCTTAAGTTTCTCCACTTGCTAATTAGTGTAGTAGAAAGAAAATATTTCTGATTAGTATAATTACCATAGAGCAGTGCTATAGTGACCCTAAGCTATGAGAAGCCAAACCTTTAAAAAAGAACTCATAAAACTTTAATGAGTTTCCCAGGTGCTAACGAGCAAGCCAGCTTCCATGAAGGCTATCTGTGCTCAGCAGTCTCCAAAGGCTCTGAAATGAACCCTCCGACCCTTTTGACACATCTTTCCTCTGCGCTCCCAGGCTGCAAGGGGTCATGTCAAAGGCTGAACCAATTAATTGCACTCTGGATATTGGCATATGTCAAGTGAGTGATTCAGTCTTCTGAGATGGAAAAATGACAAATTATAAAGCTGCTGGCAAGGTCATAAGAAACAGCACCAGCACCCTGCAGGGATGCTTTCCTCAGGGTCCAGCAGTATTGTGTTGATTATTGGCACCGTGGCTAATGAGCTGCCCCATCCAGGCTGCGCAGGGAATAGCGGTTAACTTGGGTCATCCCAATCCTGGCCGGCCACATCCAGCCTGAAAGCACATTTAGACAGTAGAAATTCTGAATGTCCTTCAGCTGGCTTGCCTGTGATTTAGTCGTTGCCTCATTTTGACCTTGGGGATGCTCGCTGATTGCTGACTTACAGCTCAGCGGTTCAGCCAGAGGCTAACCGATCAGCTGCCCTGTCAACCGGAGGGTCCTGGCACATTAACTGATCACCTCCGATGTCTGAAACAGAGACTGCTCCTTCCTAGCACAAGGGTGAGGCAACTCGGGAGCAGTATGCAACCAAAGTAATGCAGGCCACAAGGCCAGTCCAACTGCTTGTTTGTGAGATCTGGTGATTGCCATGGTTTCATAGCTCCCAGGGATCCCAAGAGCAGCCTTTCTTTAACAAAAGGATTGCATAACCTTTGGGGGAAAAAAAAAAAACCAAACAAACACAAATCGCGTCATCCTATGCTGTTTTGCCACAATAACAACACTCAAGTGAAAGCTGGAGTTCACTTTGAATATCTAGTGATGGTTTTTATTAGCCTTCAATTTGTTTGCATGTATGTATATGAGCATGCATGGTTTTTTGGTCCTTCTGTTTACTTAAGAGGTTGTCTTATGGCTAAAGAGCAACTCACCGACCAAGAAACACTCGGCAACCAAAACAAGTGCTGGATTGGGAATGGGACCCCTGTGCACTCTTCCCACCTCTCCTGTAGACTTCTCATGTCACTTCAAGGAAGTTTCTTTCCATATCTGCTTGTATAAGTTTCTCCCTGCATTTGTCTAGCTTGAGCACTTAGACTGGAAGGCCTTTGGGGTACAGACATCTCTCAGTGGCTGTCCATAGAGCCTCTAGCAACTAACACAGTGTGGGCTCTTTTTTCAATGTGCAATACCAAAATACAAAAAAACGTAATGATCTGAGAGGTGTACAGCTCAATCGGCATCTGAAACCTAGCGTAAAATACTGGGTCAATATTGTCCATCTGTGATTTAGCACAGCCATCAGCGGTGTGAGTTGTATACATCGTGCTAACAACAAGCCCCTGTTAGAGGTGGCTGGCCAACAAACACAGTCATCCCAAAGTAATGTACATTTTTCCATGCTACTGCCCAAATGTGTTTTGGGTTCTAAGCATGCAGATAGGCACCTAATGGGATTTGCAAACATTCCCATATAGGCTGAGTACTTAATTCCCATTGATTTCTGGTGGAGTTGAGTACGTATTGACTTTGTAAATACCTTTACAGGTGCTTGTGTATTTTTCAGTGTATACATGCTTTTTTTGAAACGTCTGACAGGTCTACTGCAAATATCCCTTGAACTGGATGGGAAGGCTCTCCTGGACCTCGGCATGCTTTGGCTGGACACATCTGTGTCCCAGTGAACAAAACCAGCCATGACGGCCAGCAGTGCCCAGCTGCTGAGTGCAACCGCTGGTGCCAAGTCCCCCATGCGCTGCAGAAAGCTCCATGCCTTCATCGATGCAAAAGAATTAATCACAGGCACCAATTGGTTTCTTTTCTGTTTTGATAACTTAAATCTGACCTACTGAGAGCTTTGAAGACACAGATCAGGCTTCTGAACACAATACCACATACCTTGGGAAAAGAGCAAGTGGGAGGAACAGCATTGCTCTTTTTCCTGAAGCCATTTTGGATTTCTTTGCTGGTGGTGTATATGAAAATACATAGAGGAAAAATCTCTGTTATTTTTCACTTGCTCTTTTTAATTTACTTGAGTGGGGTTTTTTTTTTTTTTCTTTCTTCAGATTTTTTTGTAGGCAGTGTTTCCACTTACTTTGCAGAGGTAAGTAAGTATGTGCAAGTGATACCATTTATATATCCAGCTCCACCACCAAATCAGTTTAGGTTGTTGAACCAAAACAACATGACATTTTTCCAATAGATAGCAAATTCATGTTTCTTTCCCAAAAGGGAATTTCACAGGAACTGAAGCTATTTGCAAAACTGGGTTAAATGAGGCAATAATTTTGACTGAAGGAAAACAGGTTGTTCAAAATGCTGTTACTGATGACTAAGAACTGCATTTCACATTTTTAAAAATTATCTTTTTTATTTTAAAATTGACCAAATTCTTAATAAAAAAGGATTTTAAAAATAACTCCTATGTCAAATCACAGGAAGACCTTTACCTGGTGCGTCCTTCTGGTTTTCCCAATTTCTCCAGCATTTGTGGGTCAGCAGAGGAGGCTGAGATTACTTCTGCAAATGTCTACAGACTCTAGCCCTATGATGAACACCTTGTAAAGAAGGGCTTGTAAAAATGGGAGATGATTCTTACTGGTTCTTCTTTCCTCCCTTAGACATCACAGATGAAAGCTGCTTAACACACCTCCTGGTCAATCTGCGTGCCACACACTGCCAGTTCCCAACAGGATTCTTCTGGGTGACTTTCCTTACATGACACTGACAGCCCATGGAGCAATTGTCTATCTGTCACTTCAGTGACCATGATTCTTATGTTTCCCCTCCAACTTGCCCAGCCAGCATGTGAGAAAACACAGACTTATTTCAAGCTCTAAAATCTGCATCAGCTTTGGACATATTGGCATAAAGATGCTTGCCTGGCTCGTACAGCTTCGTACTAAGGACAGTATCTTTTATTAGACTCATTCACGCCACTGGAAAAGGTAAATGAGCTTTGGGTACATAAGTCCCTCTTCTTCACATATAATAAAGCAAAGTTTTATTTGGCTGACGAGTAGATTTCTTTAGAAAAAATGGAATTTAGCTTTTTAAAAAATCTTTCTCGTCATCTCTCCTGCCAGGCGGTATGTAGCACACTTTCCCTTTAACACATTCAAGGTACTTTCTCCTGGGTTTTGCAGCCAGTTGTCATCTGAAGAACTGATGGTAGCTTCCCCCATCAGAAAATGAGGAGCCTGCTAAGAGCACGTCCTCCCCAAACCACATTACACTGGTGTTCATTGAAACTTTGAAAGCCAAAATGACCATCAAAAGCAAGGGAATGTCCAGAGAACTGGAAGGATTGGCTAAATGGATGGTGTCCATTTAGCAGCTGCTTATTCCATTGAACTGCTCTAAAACTCTCTTCCTTCCAAAAGCATCACTTACAGCCCTTACATTCCTAATGCATTTTGGTGTTTTACCCTACAAGTTATCTCCACGTGTTTTTGTGGCTGCTTTTGGCCTCATTTTGACTTGAGGTTATAGGTGAGTCCTTGGAAGCATTTTCTCCCTTGCGTGTGGTGATAATACTGCCATGAGTTCAGCTAGGAGCCTCTGAATTCCAGCCAATTCAGCATCCACTCACTTTATCCATGGTTTCTGTTCTTCCAGAAACTTTATGCTTATTTGTTGATTCTTGCTTGGCATTGTACTCTTCATTTCTCACATGGCTAGCTCCAGAACAGAGACAGCTAAGTCTTCCTTTGCCAAGCCTCCAGCATCTCTGAGATGCCTCCTCCAGCTGGTATCACAAGGGCATGAGTTTTTATTGGGACTGCAAAGAAATATGAACCCAACTGGATATGATCCTGCCAGCAGCACGCTCTTCAGGGATGTGAAGAGACTATGGGCCAGAGAGAGTGATATGCAGAGAAATAGTGATTGACTTGTAGAGAAGCAGTCAATTCACAGGCTGGAGCAACATGGACCAACCTACTGGGCAAGATGATTTAGTGAACAACCTGCCCACAGGAGGGGAGAGATGGTTGATCGAAGGAAAGGCTTGTTGAGAGCAGAACAAGGGCTGGGTGTAGAAACAGTGTATATGGCCTGCTACCATCAGTACATGCTGCAAAGACCAAATGGTTTGAAGGAATAGGAGTTTGCACAGAAAATAGTCGGTCCTGGGGTTGGAGTAGGAAAGTGATGTTCTTGCACTGGTCCTGAGCTCCATCCTGTGCCTGCAAAGTTCATTGCCTGGGAGAAGTAGCACACGACAATGACACAAGCATCCAATGCTGTAATCAATAAGGTTGCTTGAAGGTTTTGTTTCAGCTTTGCTGATTTGCATTTTCTCATTTTATTAGAGTTACTCACTTTGCATGTTTTACACGCTCACCGATAAATATCTGTGACTAGCAATATATCTCCACATTTGTGCTGTTCTCCAGGCTAACCTTCACCTTGTTAACAACAGCTGGCTTGCTCATCCTCATTCTTTTCCCCGACTTGGTGTACGCAGGCTTTCAAAACATTTTTGCTTTGGTCAGCATTGACAAGTATTGGGAAGTTGCTTGCAAAGCAATAAAGAGAAAAAGTTGCATAAAAATCTCTTATCAAAGTTGCCAACATCATAAATCTTCTAGGAAGCATCCAGTTCCCCCTCCTGCTGAACTCATAAAGGCAGAGATGTAAAATGAAACAGATCCAATCTGCCACCACCTCCAACTCACTGTGTGCCTAAGGATTGAAAGGAAAGCCTCAAACTGCTGCAGACCTAAAACTCATCATGTGACTCCTTCAATAAATCAGCCCTTCCCACACATTCTGAAATTATATCAGCTTCTAGCCACAAGACATTTATGATTCATATGGGACAGGCTCCTTGCGAAATGATTGCAAGCAGCCCCATCTGCAGCATAAAACCAAAAGCCTGTGCAGTCAAAGTCAATTAAAAAACAAATACATCAGACCTACTGGTCCCTGTTTCAGCAAAGAAGGATCACATGCTTTTCCCTATCAATTACTCATCAGCATCATTTTGAATGGTGTTATTTATTAGTTGTTCCTATCTGAACCAAGAACCCAAACAACCGAACTGTCTCAGCTCAGTTATTTTACAGTTTACAGTAAAATACAGATGATTTTGTTGGCATGACAGTGTCTGTATACCCCTCTAGTATGCTGTATATATCCCATCTGTGCCCATGCTGAAGGGAGAATCTTTTGTTTGCCTGGGCCAGGTGAACATCTGCATCCAGAATCATGTGAAAGACTCACCTTAAACTCCGCAGAGATCATGCCGAATGTGCGTAGCTGTTACCATAGAGAGGGCGTTCTCTGCATGGGATTCCAAATGGGTTTTCAAAAGGGTGGCGGTTTCCCAAGTGTCTCGTTGCTGTATGACAATGCAGGAGGCTTCCCGGCTGGCCTGTGTCCCAGCCTAAGGAGACATCTCAAATCTGCTGCAGGAGCAGCGTACCGAGCATCCCGGTGTCTACCCCTCTCCAAGGGCAGGTCAAACTCACACCTCTCCATCAGGATTCTCCTGGCTGAGAAGGACACCCAAGTTCAGGTGTCAGTATGCAGGTGTCTCCGAGGAGCTGGTGTCTTCAGCTTCACGGCAGGCAGTGGAGGTTTCATCCGTGCGGTGAGCACGGTCCAGAGAGTCGTTGCTCCTGTCCACATGCAGGGGTTTGCCTTGGGGTGACCCCAGCAGCTCCCTGCACCCCACGGGCTCTGTTAATATTCCCACTGGTTATAAGAGGAGCTCGGAGGTTGACTCGGACACACCTGGGGGTTAAAGGCAGGTATCTCCTGAGCTAAATCTCAGAAGCTGGTTGACTGACTCGTCTAACCATACCTGCTAAGTGCCACCTGAGATGACCTAGGGTGTCCGAGACGTCCGCATGGGGTGGCAGGGGGAGAAACCAGAGGCCACGCAGGGCTCCAATGGTGCTAGACACCAGCAGCTGAATCACTTGTGTGGGGCTCTTCTGTATCACAAGTACCATGTCACATTATCATATCAAGCCAAAGAACACCACTTTGTATTTACTTAGCCTTTCCTGTACCTCCTGCTCTTCATTTGCAGTTGAACTGCCCTGATTATCCCGCATAGGTCACCCAGTTTTCTTCTCTTTGTCATTTCCTAAATAAAGACATTTATTTATTTTATTCTTTTACCACAGCACTGGACAGCACTAGGAAAAAGAGAGAGCAAGCCCACGAGGTTATGCCTCTTTCTGCTGCGATGACTGAATCGGCACAGCGCGGCGAGCAGGGACCAGCACACTTGCAAACCGAGACGGATGTAGGCTCGCTGCTGCAACAAGGCAAGCCGGCTTGAGCTTCGTCTCACAAGCTGGTAGAGTAAGGAAAGGAGACAGCAGCAAAGAGCGATGACCGCGAGGTAATGAAGGGATGGACAAGGAGGAGCTCGCTGGTTTTTTCTGTAGTACAAGCAGGCGTCACGTGCCGGGATCTCAGCCCTAAGGAGTGATTGCAAGGATAATAGAAAATGGCACTGGCTGGGGTTCACCATCATCAAATTACTTCTCAGGAATGGAAAATAATATGTGTATTTCTTTAGAGAGAGGCAGAGGGTGGTGAGGACTTCAGTTTGGGCTTTTTTTGCTGTTTGTTTTCTATGCCCCCTGCTTCTCTAGTATGATTAAGCGGGGGGGGGGGGGGGGGGGATGAGAATAAAAGCTATAAAATGGTTGTAACTCGTACACAATGCCAAGGAAAACATTCCAAAGTTACAGTGCAGTTTTCCATTGTAAAACCACTGGCTTTGGTTGGAGGCTGAAGAAAGAAAACTCCATCAAAAGCAACTCTGAGCCTTTTCTGACTCAGCTTTTGGGCTACGATGTGTCATAACCTCTGGAGCAGACACGTGCCTGGTCAGCAAGTGTCCTGGTTTCAGCTGGGATAGAGTTAACTTTCTTCCTCGTAGCTGGTACAGTTTGTTTTGGATTTAGTGTGAGAATAATGTTGATAACACACTAATGTTTTAGTTGTTGCTAAGTAGCGCTTATCCTAAGTTAAGGATTTTTCAGTTTCCCATGCTCTGCCAGCAAGCAGGTGCACAAGAAGCTGGGAGGGAGCACGGCCAGGACAGCTGATCCAGACTAGCCAAAGGGATATTCCATACCACAGACCATCATGCTCAGTGTATAAACTGGGGGGAGTTGGCCAGCAGGGACTGATGACTGCTCGGGGACTGGCTGGGCATCGGTCAGCTGGTGGTGAGAAATTGAATTGTGCATCACTTGTCTTTTCTTGGGTCTAATTTCTCTCTTTTTGTTATATTCCTTTTCATCACATTTATTATTATTGTTATATTTGTATTATTATTACCGTTATTATTATATTTTATTTATTTTAGTTATTAAACTGTCCTTATCTCAACCCACGAGTTTTACTTTTTTTCCCATTTCTCCTCCCCATCCCAGTGGGAGAGGGGAGGAGTGAGCGAGCAGCTGCGTGGTGCTTAGCTGGTGGCTGCGGTTAAACGATGACAGTAAGTTAGAAGGTAGTATCTCCTGTGAAGATGGAGATGAGAGAAGCCAATGGTCTCGTCTCCAGCAGTCCCGGGACATGTCACCCCTGTGGGTTCAAGCAGCATGCAGGTGGGACATTGCTCCCATCTGCCCAGCCTGGGAAACCAGCAGAGCTTGCATAAAGCCTCCTTTGGGGAAATCAGCAAGGGCATCACGGACATTTCTTCTTGGGTGACCCTTTGTAATAGATCCCATCATTCTTACATGGGAAAAGGAGTTTGATGTGTCTCGCTGTGCAATTTAGCCCTTGCTTAATTTAAGCTTTTGCCAGAAGGATCTGGTTAACATTGAAATAAAACCCTAACTAAATTTATATTACTCACTCAACCTGAGATACGTGAGTATTTGTTATGATCCTTACATAGTTAATAGCAAAGATGGCTATTTCAGGAGACAATCCACAGCACAAGCCCATCTTTGGTGCTCTGAAATGTTTTTGTGTGGGAGGCTTCAGGGAACAAGAGGAGTCTGGGAAGCCGGAGGCAGAGATGTGACCACAGTACATTTGTACATGCACACACTAAAATAATTTTCCATTGTTGCAGGACCCCGTGGCTGTAAGGAAAGAGAGGACAAAAAAAAAGTGAGCGCCATACTGGGTCAAACAAGGGTCCGTACAGAGGTGAGCATGTGCCTCCTACAAATGCTCTCATCTGTGGTCCTAACCCTGTCAAGAGCAAGATGTGCACGGATAGCGCTTCCCTCGATTCACCTCTCCTGAGCCCATCCTTCTTGTCACCTTCTTTCTTTTTCCATGAACAGCAATAAGGAAGCAAGGAAAGAGTGGAAGATGGCAACAAGTGCTTTCCTGAGGCTGTACCACACACTCTTCCCCATCGCACATCAGATGCCTTAAATATTCAGCTCTTACTACTGTTCTGGGATAAGAAATGGCAATTAATGCACACTAATATGAGGGCTGAAATAACATAAAAAGCAGACCCTCTCTAACCCCAAACTCAGTTCAGTCTCTATGTTCTGCTGCCACCAAGTTGCTGGGGTCCTTAAGATTTAATCAGTCAACAATCCCGCTACAGCTTGGGTTTTCTTGGTGTGGATTTTTTTTTTTTTTTCCTAAATTTAGTTGGTTGGTTGGTTGGTTTTCAGTGGAAGGACCTCTTTGGGTGTATGTGTCTGTCTGGGTATCCAAGTGGGGAGGAGTGCATCCTTACTTGTATCTCAGCTAAAGCAAAGGCTGCACAGTAAGTTCACCTTTATTAAACCTCCCTCAAATATTCTTCCAGCAATTGCTGCTGTCTCACGAAACACTTTCCTAAAGATTTGGCAGGCGGAAAATGCTTTGTGCTTTCTGAGGATAAGTAGCGAGTTTCAAGGTAAATGCACAGCAATGAAACAAAGCATGGTGACATCTTCCCGGAGCTCAGGAAGGCAGGGAGAAATCTTGAACTAATGCTGCAGATTTTGCAGTCTTCATGCAAAAAGTCTTAGTGCCCTGCAAGGGCCCAGTGCCTTGATTTCCTCTTTCTTTTTGGCCCCTAGTGGTAGGATAAACTAAAATCAGTAAGTTTAACCCGATTTTGTGTTGTTTTAGGATGTGGTTGTGCCCTGTGGATGCCAAACTCCAACAGTTACTGCAGATACAATGAGGACGTGTATCCTACAGATACCAGAGGCAAAGGTGGTGGATAGAAGGATTCATCGCAGCTCATGCGGGATGTCCACGATGTAGAAATCTACCTTTGAGGTGCTCACTCAACACAATGGAGAGGAATGGGCACTCTGCGGCCATGGCTCACCTCTCATTTTACGGACACCTTCCCAAGGCACAGTGGACTCCATTTACTCTACCGTCAGCTTCTCTGTTACTGTAAAGGGAGCCTCAGTGACTAGTGAATTGAAATGACCCATATTCTGAACCTGCTTAAATCCACTGGGATTATTTCATTGGTGTATCACTTCGCTTTTATATTACCATAATGTAAGGATGAATCATGTCTATTGTTTTCTGTGGAGCTCCTTTTGATCCAGAGTGGCATAAGTGGGAGGAGAAAACTACTGATGATATCATTATCCTTCTAGAGGAAAACATCTCCTGAATCAGACTGTCACTACAAATTTAATTTGCAAAGCTGAACTTTGAAATATTTATTTTATGCTACCAACTGTATTACTGAAATTTTACACAGACAAAAGTACACAGAAGAAAAAATATTGAAAATATCTATCCTCAAAGGAAACAGTAGGGGTAAAACAACCTCTAACTAAAAAAAAAAAAAAAAAAAATCTCAGATACTCAAAAACCTCATTATTTACTATCTCTTTTTCATTCCATTTCTACAAAAGCTGACAGCAGGAGTGCTGTTTTTTCCTGTAAAAACATAGTTCCCTCCGTCTCTTCTTGCCAAAATATGGGTGTCTCCTGCCATAAGAGATGCGCAAGAGCATGAGACATACTCCTGGCTAACCGATATGACATGGGACTTGTATGTGGACTTTCAGGGGAAGAAGCCAGAGGCCATGAGGAATACTTAGGGAGGTCTTAAATGGCAAGGAATGCCTACATGCTTGTAAGTGAATGAAGCTTTTCCATTTGAACAGTTCTTGGTACCATTAGAAATAGAAATAGATCTGCATGGACTACAATGGGAGTTGGAAGTCCCCACTAGAGGCAAATGTCACTCTCATATTTTACTCTTCTCTTATACAGTTTTACTCCATTATAATCCCAATGAATCATCCTGCTCTGATTTATATCAGTGTACACCCAAAACACCTCCTGAACACCCATAGGATTATTTCCAAATCATACTGGTGTTAATCACAGGTGAATTTGGTTGTGGAATTAGCTCTAATTTAAAGAGTATATGGGACTAGAATAAGATCTAGCACAAATAATGCTCCCTCTGCCCTTTTTCTGTACTTCAACCTCACACTTCAGTAATACAAAGCAATATTGTACTGTTTCAATGAGGTGCCTCCTCCCTATCTACATGTCTACGTATCCATCTACCTGAGGCACCAAGGAAACATAGTGTACATAGGCATCCTCTATAGGAGATGGACAGAGAGAGAGTCTGCCATAAGAAAATGTAAATTTTCCTGGTGGCCTGACTAGTTGGCAACCTGTCCATGCATACACTTGTGTGTGGAAACAGGGAAAGTATGGAGATGGTGGTACTAGCTTCACCAGCATAAAGCCTGGTCAAAGTATACAAGTCACACAATACTTCCCTCCTGTAATCCTGCTCTGAACATTGCAGCAATACTGTTGAAACTAAATACAAAATGGTCCCACTGCAGAAATTCCTCTCTGCACGTTACCTTCTTCTGGACTTCAAGATACAAAGCATAACACAAGTGAGCAACATAGCAACTCAAGCAGACATATATTTTGTTTTTTTCAAGAAAGAAGCAACAGCATGTGGAGTGAAGTCAAATTAAAGAAGAAAAGTTAATCAGAACAAAGAGGTGACCTTGTATTTAATCTCTGATTAATGCAGGTTATTTATTGTTGAATAACACCACTAAGGACTTTACTTTGTGTCTAAGGTACTATTCTGTCTATAAATAAACAATGCTCGAGGCTGTTCAAAAAAAAAATGTAAAAAATGCAGAAATAAAATTTCCCAATAGTTCACGTCTTGGACAAATTAGTCTCAGAGTGACTTCCACTGGAATAGAGGTCATGGAAGAGAAAGTACATTGAGATTTTAGAGGTGTGTCCTGCCTCATCCCAGCATACCAAGGTCACTGCTGTTTTGCTGGAGGGAAGCAATCTCTGTGGAAAGACCTGAGATGACATCCTTTTTAATGAATAATCCAGATGTTGTTACTGGCTTGAGGTCTCACAGCCTTCTCAGCTACTTGGTAAAACACCCAGATCCAAGAAAGCAGAGTGTAGGCTTGGTACCTGGATCCCAGCAGAACCAAAGCGCTTGTGTGAATAATCTCTTTGTGAAGGAGTCTTCTGCAACGAGGGCCCAGAGCAGGCGTTGTCCTGCGCACAGCAGAAGGGGTTACCTGGGAGTGCTCTGATGAACAGAAAGAGATGCTTGTAGACACGCGTGATCTGCCTCGTTTTAGACATCTGCTTTAGGATGAGTTGCAGCCTAGCTCCTACCCTATGCATTGTCTCCATCTCCACTGACTGTAAAAGAGGCACGGAGACATCTATATTGTAGATGACTGTGTCTTATCCTGAGCTTAATTCATGTACCTGGAACTGGGGACTCTTTGCCATTTGAAATACCCCAGGGTACTGGAGACCTCCACATGGAGCTAGGAGGTATGACAGATAACAGCCAGCTGGGATAACCCAGGTGGGATATCCTAGGGCATCTCCAATAACAGGAGATGCTATGTCTGGGCAACCGAATCGAGACTCCTGTCTGTGTAGTGTACTGTCTTCTTAGTCTCCTCCACATGGCATTTTTCTTTTTCTGTTAGCCCCATAGAGCCAAGATCTGTTAGGATCATGACCTGGCATTGTCCCCAAGCACCTCACCACCTTTAATGTGTTTCTCCCTGGAAACAGAGTTGTGCTATTTTCGAAGTGTTGTAGGTGAAGTGGAGACACAAGAAGGGCTCAGAGCTTTTTAGGTACCTATTTCTGCCTGGATTAGGCACCTCAGTGCCGTTGAATGTCACAGTCACTTACTCCAAATCACGTGGGAAGTCTGTGACAGGGAAACAAGCTAAAGCCACGTCTCCCAAATCCTAATCAGAGCTACCCCTTCCTTTGCTAATCTAGGCAATGAAGAACAGCATTATGGCTCATGGTTTAACTTCGTAGAACAGGAACATCTGCATTAGGACGATTTTTTTTCTCACCTGCACAGGTACAGGTGAGCAACACCACAAGCCACGTTGCCTCAGGACAAATGGAAATTTCCCTCTTGTAACCTCAGGGAGTCCCTCAGTATTTTGAATGGCCCAGGCCCACTTCTGACGACTTCCCTGCACCAAGGCAAGGGAAGCCCCCTCCTCACACATGGCTGTGAGACTGCCCTCATCGTCGTGGCATCACGGCAGAGAGGCTGGTCAACGTGCATGCACCGTGCATGAGAGGTCAGTCCTGGGAGACAGCGTGCTGAGCTGGCCCTGCAGAAATGTGTGCAACAGAGCCGCTGCTCAAGACATTGTGCACAGCTGCTGCAATACCCCCTTAAACCCCTTTGGCCCCGGGAGATGCCAGCGATCCAACCCAGGGTGCTAGAACTACTCTGGCTGTGACTGGATCCACCCCATCCTAGCCAAAAGGATCCTTCTCCAGCACCAGAGATGCTGCATATATCATGAAGACCATGACCACCCCAGTTAGAAAAGGGCTGCATTCCCTGAGGATGGAGGGCATTTGATCTGGAAACACTGAAATACAAATTCGAGCAATGCTGATCTTCTGCAGAGTCACTTTTCCCCGCTTACGCCACTATAGTTCGGCCCATGCAATTTAAAACTGTGGTTTAGCAACTTAGGAGTGTCTGCTGCACTGCAACTACTTCACTTACCAGTCCCTGCTCTCCCAGAGAGAAAATGTTTGTCTGTGTGAGAAGGACACAGGAGAGGCCAGGTGACACTAAAGTGCTCATTATCTGGAGAAAACATGGCAGTACTAATTGGAAGCAAAGTAGAAAAAAAGAAAAAAAAAAAAAAAGGAGAAAAAACCCCCGAACAACCAAAAACCACAGAGGTAAGACAGTCCTGAAGACAACATGGACCAAACCATGGTGAGCAGAGGATGGAATCACAGCATTCTTACATTCTGGTCACTCACAAATCAACAGAGCTGTCACTGCTGACCTCACCAGGCTGACATGAAGTGTCAGCCTGGTCAAACACAGGTTTTCGCTTGCAGGTCGGGTGGGTTAAGAGTGAGAGCACAAGGTTACCATCCATCAGTTGAACCTTGCTGCTGGATTGCCATGTTCAACCCTGTAATCACAGCCAACAGGCAGCTGTGCTCTGCAACGGTATGTGTAACAGCTATAGCTGACTGAATTGCTAACAACAAGGATTTTTTTATGATCAAGTGTTGCTTGCTTGGATGGTTTAACTGGAAAACCTGCTTCTGGCAAAAGTCAGTCATTTCTACCACTCTGGACACAAGCTGCCTTTGGCAATGAAATACTGCACGAGCATCCACAGCATCCAGCCCATGGCACTCACCTTCGGTAGAAAAGTCTCTTTTAGTTAATTGCCCTATGCTCCTTTTGTGGTCAACAGAGAGCTAGTTAACATCATCAAGAGTCCAGAGCGTGACTTATCTCATCCTAAAAGAGCATCTGAAAGGGATTTTTAGGCCTCTCTAAGTGTCTGTTTCTCTCTGTTGGCAATGAAGGGAGCTAAGGGGGACTGGTCCAGCTTTAGACATCTAGCTGAGGTTGTCAGATAAATCATTCCTGATCAGTCTTTTGATGTGGTTGTGCACTGTCTGCATGAGACCTGCTCCACACACAGTTGAGGATCCAAGACTCTTATGGAGAGCAAATCTGTGATAACAGCAGCAACCACCACCACAACACAGCCTAATCTAAAACTGCATAGCTGTAACACACAAGTAGCGCATGCCAGAAAACTGTGAGTAGCAGCAATTTTCTTGTCTTGAAATGCTTTGCTGGCTTCAGGCTACAGTGAAGGCAGAAGAATAATCTTGAAGGCTTCTTTTTGTCAGTTTAAGGTCTTGTTAAATATTTTCAGTTCAACGGGGCTTCAATGCAGCCAGGAAACTGGTCCTAAAAACTCATTTTCCCTGGAGCATCAATATACTGTTGTCTAAAGAAAGAGAGCAAGAGTTCTCAGCAAAATTCCCAACCTCTTTAGGTGTGACAGTATGTGCAATTTAAAATCCATTATCCACCAATATATAAGCTGTGCTTCTTCCACCACTTTTTCCAATGAAAAGTTTATATCAAAGGCTGGCAGCTGTCATAATGCTTTGATCCATGTTCAAATTTCCATTCTGAATTTAATACGACATTGTTAGCTGAGTCAAAGCGAGAGAAATTTCCCTAACTCCAGTGTTTAACAACGTTTCTGTCTTCTAGCCATCTTCAGACAGAACAGGGGAATGGTCATGCTGGAGTTTATTCTTGGATCTATGTTTCTGTGCTCAGTGATAGACACTGGCCTAATCTTTGTGTTTCAGAGAGAAAAGTAAACCCACAATATAAGCCCCCTCTCACCTCCATCCTCTGAGACTGTTCCCTGACTCACTTTTTAAAAACAAGAGATAAACAGCTTTGACAATATAATCCTATTCAATGCAGCTGAAGGAGCTGTTTCTCCAGCAGCTGAGGAAGCCAGAGCCAACATGTCTGAAATAACCTGTTGGCCACCAACATCCAGCAAAGGGACATCGACAAAGAAGTGGTAGCATTGCACCTTTTGACACCAGCAGCATTGCAACATTTGATGTTTGCATTTTCCACGACGTTTTCCTTGTGGAGGAGGAATCAGGAGCCCAGAATTAGCTTTGTGGAAGTATTGCCTAAATGTAACTCAGTGCACTCCCATGCCCACAAGTCCTGAGATCAAACAGCCCTACGGTTTGCAGGGCAAGCCCTTGGCAATCCCAACAGAAACATTTTGGTTTCAACAAGTGACTCTAACCAGAGCTTGACAAAATCAGCAAACTCACTCCCCACTCACAGTGGTCCATCACTGCCCAAGCTGTGAGTGCAGTTTTGGAGTAAAGTAACGTTTGAGTAGCTTGCAACTAGTTCCAACACAGCGCAGAAAAAAAAGGGCTTGTTCTAATATCTTGCTCTGATGTATAAAAATACTTTGTGTAACTATTTTTTATCTTTCCATGTGAATGCAGACAGTATAGGAAACAGAGACCGTGCAAGGAGCTTATGGAGGAACTGTGCTGTCGTTTAGTCCTTTGAACAGCCTCGGTTGGGACACTAGCTAGCCTGACTGTGAAGCCACAGCAAGAACATGGATGTTTCTGGAAACTGCAAGGGAAGGATGGGTCAAGGTTCCTCTTGCAGGAAAATTCACAGTATTTACACTCAGCTTCCTTGGAGATGTCCAGGAGTTAATCCCAAGAAAAGCACATAGAAATCAGGGTAACAAAGAAATCACCCATCAAGGCAAAGGACTGAGTTTTTCCTGATGCTTAGTTATTAAAGAGACAACGGGAGGTTAAGAGGGAAAGACTTACTGGCTCCTCTGGTTTATACAGCTGACAAATTGACACATCACCCATTTAGCTGTCTGGAGCAAGTACTAAAACATCAGAATGGAACATAAATTAGTCTGGTGAGTCTCTAAAAGGAATCACGGTTAAATGACAAAAACGAATGTATTAAACTGCTAAGCACCAAGTGAAAACTGCAAAATGCTGAACACTAATTACAGATATGTACAGAAACCAGCCATTCCTCTGCATTCCTCTGTCCCATCTGAAATGCCTCAGTGGCAGTAGGACATTCTCTATAAACATCCCTTTCCCAAGCTTGACTTGTCACACTCTTGACTCCTTGCCATCCAGGAGCTGTTTATCACCCCCATGAAATCCCCAGAGCAAAGTAGGATAATCACAGATTCCAGGATCAGCCTGGTTTCATCCCAAAATGCTACAGCTTTGTCTCCTCCTGATCCTCCACTTATATCTTCTGGGAGACAGTAGCCTGCTTATAAGAAGCTAGGAAGTGCAAAGATGAGAGAAGACCCATCCTGCCTAAGGTATGTTCACACCATGAAAGCTTTGAGAAGCCACTCCCGATCTACCACTGAGTTTGAAATCCTTGCAGGATTTGCAGACTTGAATGTTCCACAGGATCTGCACTCGAGAGGCCATCAGCTGCATTGGACTGGTGGGGATGGGAGTCTTCTGTTCTCTCCCCATTTGCTTGCAGACATGGAAACCGAAGTTCTGCAATCTAGTTCAAGCAGGCATTGGTCTTCTTCTTCCTGGCCCATTCCACATCTCCCCCTTTAGCCTGTCCAAAAAGACAGCTGCAAGGCCCTCCTTAAGGATAATCCTAGTTGGCATCTCCTCAAAACACCTTTGAAAAGCTCTTGAAGGGACCCAAGGGTTCAGATCACTAAGAAAGCATCAAAGAGAAAATTCCACAGCTCCCAGGACAGTCCTCCTCTCTGCACACCAAATAGCTTCACGAGCCATCTGCTGCCCTCCTGAGGGAGTATCGTTACCCATGCACCGGTGTTGGGAAATTTGCTGTGCAGTTTAGAAACCGCTGCTGCTGGTTATGGGGAGGGACAGCCTGTCTCTCCCCTAGCTCAGTGTGCTATCCCTCATCCCCTTCCAGCACGTTTGCAATGTCTCTGCTGACTGCCCCAGCTCCAGGACCCCTGAACCCTGGCAACTCCCACTGTATTTGCAAGCCCTCCTCTTAAACTAAGACCCTCTGCAGGTCAAGCTGGCTCCAGCTTTTCCCCTTTCTAGTGACCTATTTCCTTCTTCACATCCTCTCAGGCCTCCTGAGGAGCTCTCCAAGGAGTTTGCAATGTCAAAACACACTCGTAAATCAGTTATCTGCAGCTTTCCCAAGAATGAGCACACAGGCGCCGTCATGTCCCTCTGAGTAATTTCCCACCATTCTGTTTAAGAGACACGAAGCTGCTCAGTGGATTCTCAGCCCCCAAAAATTCTTTCAACTCTTTCTCATTGCATTACAGAGTGCACAAGTAGGTGTTTGCAAACAAGCCCAGCCAAACACTAAGCCCCATGCTTCCCTCATCCTGACTCAAAGCAGGCATCAACAGGGAATTTGACAAGCTGTGCAATGTATTATCTCATCCTTGCAGTAGCTTTCACCCACGTCTTGTCCGATCAGAAGCCAGTTTCCCCACTAAAAATGTCAAACCGTCTCAGAAAAAGATGCTCAAAAATATCTCACTGCTTTACAGAATCTGATGTTGTTCGTAACTCTTTTCAGCAAGTTTTTTTAGATTGTTTTAGCATATTGACAGTTCAGCTTGCCCTATAAAACTAAACAATCAGCAGCAATGAAGCAACATTTCTAAACTTGTCTTCTCAGTCTCCAGAGCCTGATGGCTGTTGGTAGCAAAGTGATACCTCACACCTACACAGCTGAAATCAACTAATAATCTCCTGCTGGGCTATTGCTTTCTCACCCATTGCACTGTTCCAGCAGCAGTACTACTGAGTAACTCCATGCCAAAATAAATGCCACTGAGAACTGTATCTGTCTTTCCCTGGACTTTTCAGCACAGAGTGCCTTGAACAAAAAGGTGGCCTCAGGAGAGGAAGGGAGGCTGATAAGTCTATCTTTGACCTTGTAATTGCAATGAGTCTTTTGTAATACACAGGGAAGCCAACTGACACTGGAGAAGACAAGGAGGAAAGGGGGACCATATGTCTCACCTTCATGGCTGCCAGCACATTTCTCACTCACTAGAAAACCTGGTTCTTATCCAAGATGCTCTCTCTTGTCACATTTCTGAGCAAGACCTAGAGGGCACATCCTTGCACTGGCAGTCCTTGGTTGCATGTGAGATCCATGCTGACTCCACAGACAGCAGGAAAATGTCCTCGAGAAGTGCAGTCAAAAGAGACATGTGGCTTGGAGTTGCTCTGATAACAGAGTAACCCACTGAAAAAACAAAATTCCACAGCCTGGACATAGTACTCTCAAATATAATTCTCAGAAATCTCAGTAGCGTCTTTGTATTCATCCCTCCATTCTCTAAATAGATCTCAAAATTTAGCACAATGCCAGCATAATAAGATGCCTAATGCAGAACATGTGTCCATCTGTATTTTCATCCTGGAAAAATGTACTCAGGCTTGAGGCAGGATGTTAAAAAATGGCTGGTCTGTCACCCGGGTCCCCAGTCTTTTCCAAATGCCCAGTGTCCTGGGGACAGGCGAAAACCCACTCACCTGCAATGATAAAGCTGTCCCCAGAACTCCCTGCCTGGTATCTGGAGGAAACTCACGGCATTCATCTGCACAGGAGAGACTCTTAAAACTTTCAGTGAGATAATCCCACCCCAGAATCCTTATGGTGAGGCAGAATTTGGTGCATCTGCCATGGAGAATGCCTCCATCGCCAGCCGTGCGGCCCATACCCCAATCCTTTAGGGCAGTAGCTGTGTTTTCCCTCACTTGAGCTCCATAGCTCGATGCCAACATCTGCTCTGTTGCCCCTCTGCCTCCGTTGTTCATGCGCAGCATCCATGCTTCTGATCAGCCTCTTATCATCCTATCTGTATTGCTGAAAATACTGGAGTCTGTAAGAAACCCCAAGGATTTTCCCTTGGGAGGGGTGGGAAATAAGTGCCTTCCTGAAGCCATTTCCATCTTGCTCATCATATTGGGTAATAAACCACATAAAAGTCCTCCCTCTTCCACTCCCACCTGCCTCTGCTTTTCCTTCCTCTGTATCCATTACATTACACAAACCCACTCCAGCAACAAGTTCAGAGCTGGTTCTCGGGATCAATGCACAAAGCCTAAGCAAAATCCACGCTGTGAAGCCAAGCATCTCTGCACCTCATCCTTTTTTTTTATCCACAGTGCAAAGCCAGGAACCATAGGTGCTCTTCAACCAGTGAGAATATAAAGGAACAAATCTCCCTGGCCAAAAAAGTCTTGTAAACTTGTGCTAAGAAGTGTGTGTAAGTCACATTGCCTGGACTGTAAGCTGAGGCTTTGCACGCCCTATTAGTACAGGTAATAAGCTTCCCACAAACCCTAGATTGGCCTTAAGATACTGCAAAGGGGTCCCTGAACTAGGCTGAACCTCTGTTAGGACAGCTAGTACTTCACAGACAAACATTGTCTAATATTAGCACTGGGAACCACAGAAGTGCTGTCACGAATAAAGTTCATAGGCCAGAGAAGAGTTGTGAGTAGAAACAATATCTTTTATTAAACTAACTGGTGCATCTAGAGAAAGCAGACAAGTTGTTGGGTACACAGGCTGCTTCTTCCTGAAGAAGAGGCCTTGAACCTGCTGTTCAGCCTTCAAAACCGAACGTGATTTTGAGCAGTCGCACAGATTGTAACCAATTGCTAAGTCTGGCAGAAAAACAGGGCTTCCTTGTTTTCCCGAGTTCACAGGAAATTCAGGATGCTTGCCAGGGAAGGGAGTATATATGTCTGTGAGTGTGATGTGTTGGAGTGACAGGGAGAAAGCAAAATATTTCATGTTTATTTTTATCTGGGGTCAGTGTTGACTCAGAAGGAAGTCAACAGAAGCTTAGGCAAACAAACAAAAAATTAATCAGGGTTTCTGGTGGCCTGGAATTGCCTGTGTCTGTAGGTGTTGAGAGAAGCTGGCATGCTCGTTGGTCTTATTAGTCATCTAGAGGTTGTGAGGGCCCAATGCGCTTGGCCCCTTATCTGCAAACCAGCATGGGGCTGGGAAACTCACAGATTCCAGCACCTAAGGCTTGAAATTAAGACCCTAAGGAAAGTTCATTGAAACCTAGATGAAATACTTCAGTCTTAGACTGAAGACATTTTTAGACTGAACTTTGTTTCACTGTGGAGTCTCCCAAAAGCTCTTAGCTTGAATGGCTGCCTTAAAGGATCTTCCATCAGCTTTGAAGCCACCAAAGGAGAAAAGACAAAGAAAAGCCTCCCTACAAGGTGTTTAAAGCGCTGTCCATACAGTTCTGTACAAGGCTGAACTGCTTAGACACACCCAGACCAATGACGAAAAAAAAAAACAAAAAAAAACCCACAACTGGGCAGCTTATCCCAGCCTACATATCACAGGATCATAGAAACATAGAATACCAGGTTGGAAGGGCCCTCAAGGATCATCTGGTCCAACCTTTCTTGGCAAAAGCACGGTCTAGACAAGATGGCCCAGCACCCTGTCCAGCTGAATCTTAAAAGTGTCCAGTGTTGGGGAATCCACCACTTCCCTGGGGAGATTATTCCAATGGCTGATTGTTCTCATTGTGAAAAATCTTCCTCTTGGGTACAATTTGAATCTCCCCAGGAGTAACTTGTATCCATTACCCCTGATTTTTTCCATGTGACTCCTTGTAAAAAGGGAGTCTCCATCTTCTTCGTAGCCACCCTTTAAATACTGGACCATGGTGATAAGGTCTCCCCCAAGCCTTCTTTTCTCAAGGCTGAACAAACCCCGTTCTGTCAGCCTTTTCTCATATGGCAGGCTTCCCAGTCCTCTGATCATCTTTGTGGCCCTTCTCTGGACCCTCTCCAGCCTGTCCACATCTTTTTTGTATAGCGGGGACCAAACCTGAGCACAGCATTCCAGGTGCGGCCTGACAAGCGCAGAGTAGAGTGCCATAATGACTTCTTTAGCTCTGCTGGTGACGCCCTTGTTGATGCAACCCGGCATCCTGTTGGCTGGCTTTGTCGCAGCAGCACACTGTTCGCTCATCTTGCGCTTGTTGTCCACCAGGACCCCCAGCTCCCTTTCCACAGAGCTGCTCCCCAGCCGGGTAGATCCCAGCCTGTGCTGCACTCCTGGGTTATGTTTTCCCAGGGGCAGGACCTGACATTTGTCTTTGTTGAACTTCTTAAGGTTCTCGTTAGCCTACTCTTGCAGCCTGTCCAGGTCTTCCTGCAGGGTGGCTTTCCCTTCCAAAGTGTCCACTTCCCCACTCAGTTTGGTATCATTGGTAAATTCATCAGGGTACACTTGATCCCATCATCCAGATTACTTACGAAGATATTACACAGAGTTGGCCCAATATCAATACCTGGGGGACCCCACTTTAGACCCCTGAGAGGACCTTGATTCATTACATTGAGATCCATGCAAACAGACACAACCTGTGTACCCCAGCTCCAGGCACAGAAAGACAGAGCCATGAAGGAAGATAAGTCATCCTGGGAAGTGCTGAGTCCATATTGCCCCTAGGACCCAAGCTTGCTTATTCAGACCTAGCTGTTCTCTCCCTCTTTTCTCTTCTGGAAATACAAAGTTTTCAGGGCTCTTCTGCCACCTTCCAGACTGCAACATATTTCCAGTCCCAGGAGGCCCCAGGGAAAAAGAAATCCATGTTCATCTGCCTGTACAAGGCCTGGAGACATCTCCTTGGCAGGCAAGCAGAAGTCCAAGGGTAAAATTTAATCCCTAATGTAATTCTTCAATTAATCACTTCATTTGTGCCATGGTTTAACCCCAGCCAGCAACTAAGCACCATGCAGCCATTCGCTCACTCCTCCCCTCTCCCACTGGGATGGAGAGGGGAAAAAAAGTAAAACTCATGGGTTGAGATAAGAACAGTTTATTAAGTTAAATAATAATAAAATAATAACAATAATAACAACAACAATAACAATAATAATAATAATATAACAATAATAATAATTGTAATGAAAAGGAATATAACAAAAAGAGAGAAACCGGACCCAAGAAAAGACAAGTGATGCACAATTCAATTTCTCACCACCAGCTGACCGATGCCCAGCCAGTCCCCGAGCAGTCATCAGTCCCTGCTGGCCAACTCCCCCCAGTTTATACACTGAGCATGATGGTCTGTGGTATGGAATATCCCTTTGGCTAGTCTGGATCAGCTGTCCTGGCCGTGCTCCCTCCCAGCTTCTTGTGCACCTGCTTGCTGGCAGAGCATGGGAAACTGAAAAATCCTTAACTTAGGATAAGCGCTACTTAGCAACAACTAAAACATCAGTGTGTTATCAACATTATTCTCATGCTAAATCTAAACCACGCTGTACCAGCTACTAGGAAGAAAATTAACTCTAAACCAGCCAAAACCAGGATAACCTGCAATTAAGCTAAACTAGGCTTAACAGCTATCTGGGTCAGACCTCCCAGTTCCTCTTCCATCTACCAGGCTTCATCTTAATCGGATACAGAGAGTGATAAGGGTTAGTGTGTAGTGAAGGGAACTAATTTCTAAATGGTAATTAGTGATATCTGCATTAAAAATGCAATTGTACTTCCTTTTACAAGCTTATTGCTTCAGGTGACTCAATTCGGGTGAATCCAATACAACCTAATGTGTTCACTAGTTTACATGATGCTTTTCAGAGCTGTGAGTGTTCATGGCTGTGACTGTGACCCTGCAATGACCAGCAGGTCGAGGGATGTGATTCTCCCCCTCTACTCCACTCTCATGAGACCCCCCCTGCAGTACTGCGTCCAGCTCTGGGGACCCCAACATTAGAAGGACATGGACCAGTTGGAGCGAGTCCAGAGGAGGGCCACGAAGATGATCAGAGGGCTGGAGCACCTCTCCTGTGAAGACAGGCTGAGACAGTTGGGGTTGTTCAGCCTGGAGGAGGCTCCGGGGAGACCTTAGAGCAGCCTGCCAGTACCTAAAGGGGGGACTACAGGAAAGATGGGGAGGGACTCTTCACAAGGACTTGTAGTGATAGGACAAGGGGTAATGGCTTTAAACTGAAAAAGGGTAGATTTAGATTAGATGCAAGGAAGAAATTCTTCACTGTGAGGGTGGTGAGGCACTGGCACAGGTTGCCCAGAGAGGCTGTGGATGCCCCATCCCTGGAAGTGTTCAAGGCCAGTTGGATGGGGCTTTGGGCAACCTGGTCTAGTGGAAGGTGTCCCTGCCCATGGTGGGGGTGGGTGGAACTAGATGACCTTTAAGGTCCCCTCCAACCCAAAGCATTCTATGATTCTGTGAAGCTCTTCTATCTGCCTGTTTACATTGTGTTTATCTCTGATATGAAAGCATTTGAGAACAACGCACGTGGCCTCAGCATCGCAGGACTAGAGAGGGCTCCAAATGATGCCACAGTTTTGTTTATTTCTATTGCGCCTTCAGAAGGTGCTGGGATCAGAGCTGTGCTGTGCTAAGCATCATGCAGGAAAGCAGAACAAGGAGAGCCCAGAGGCAGAGAGATCGTAAGGCAGGATCTGATAAGGTGCAATAGGTGGATAAGTGAGGTGGGATGGGAAAATTATAAAGATACAGCACCTGAATATATAAAACTTCTCCAGGGAAAAAAAATGATGTTGCAGGAGGTCAGCAATGTAACCGCTGCCTCTCAGATCATCACATCATCAGAGCTTTCGATCTGGGATCAGTATCTTTCAGGAAAGATCTTTCCACATTTCCAGAACTGCTTTAGAGAACTGGAAAGAATTTCACCCTGTTACACAAGGAAGCTTCTAGGGTCCTGTGGAAGGGAGTTTGCCTGGTATCCACCTCTCTGTATTGGGAGGACATGCTCAAAAGGAGAACAGAGCAGGTGAGGGGTGCACCTTGCACTAACTCTCCCCTCTTGGGAGCGTAGAGATCAGGGGACTGGAGCTGCTGGAAAGCCACCTGGTCCAAACTCTGATACCAAAGGGCAGATTATTCAGAGGAGAAGACAGCAGATCCTGTACACTCCTGTAGCATATCTCATCCAAGAGGAGGGATATGATGAAATGTTCATCATTACTGGTTGTTTTATAGATTGGTTAGTGACAATTCTAGTTCTTATATACCACATATGCATGCATATATATAGTCTATTACATATGTTCAGAACATACAACTTTATATATTTTATGGGGTTTTATATTCTATACACTCAGAACACCTAAATATCAGCACAGACCAAATAAACTCTAATCCAAGGACCCATGGGTACCACTGCTGGCACTGGCAAAGGTGGCAGGCACCTTGGTTGGCAATAGCAGTTTCCAGCTCTTTGCTAAGTTATGTACTTCTCTGAGTCATTTTATAGAATGTTAATGGCACACGTCTTACTCCTTGAAATGCTCTTCACAGGCTGGCCATGTTGAAAGCAGGGATGAATCTAACATTGTCACTATTTAGGATAAAATTGCCTGGGTTCGATGCGAAGAGAAGACATGCCAGCTCTGGGATTCCCCTCCCGCTGTTACAATTGGACAATTAGATGCTGAAAGACAATTTTAAGAAAATAACAGACTGAAGTAAATTGCTGAGAGTGTGATAGTAGAGACAGAAATATTTCATAGAAATATTCTCTGTAAAAATAGCCAGCCACATTTGGGTAATCTCAGTCAGCTCTACCAAACCACACACAACTCATGTAGTCTTTGCTGAGAAGCAGCACCAGCTGGAAACATATCAGAGGAATGATGTCTGGGTAAAACACCCTGGGAAACTTTAAGTTCCACCTCGCCAAACTTTGCAGCAAACATGAGTCAGGTCAGCTTGGTCTTTCCCACACAACTTCCAGACACCATTTGGAGGTTAGCACAAAGGTGGGACACATCCCCAGTAGGTAGCTTGGACACAGTCATCCTCTTCAGGAGAGGAAAAGAGTTTAGCTATATATACACATGTCAGAACGTGCCAGAGGGTGTCAGAGCTAGGGAGCAGCCTCTTGCCCATTTTATTTGCTACCCTGGCCTTGGGGACACTAACCCTGCAGTGTTATTGTCCAGCTCCGTAAGAAGGGAGTAGCTGACCTCTCCCAAGGGCACAATGCACTCTGCGTTTGCCAGATTAAACTAGAACAGTGTCTTCCCACAAAGGGTAATGTTAAGAAGCTAGTGGGAAGGTTTGGGGAATGGATGTAAGGAACCAGTACACCCTGAATTACTGGTTAGTTAAGGAACTAGAAAGTTAAATAGCTAATGGGGTAACTTTCTCAGCACTTAGAGAAGTGGGCTTTATTCTTTGATAATCCAACTCCTGGGGACATTGCCTTCAACAGGAACCCTAACCAAGAATAAAGGTTTACCATTAAGTATATGTAGTGCCACAGAGGACAGCAGCAGATGAAAAGCGATCCCTGTTTATTTCCAGTAATGCTGAACAATGAGAAGCAATTCAAACATTGTATTTTCTTGCAAATTCCCTGCTATTGCAGCAGTCTGAATTAGTGCTTGAGAAAGCAAACCTCTGGCTAGGCAGAGCCAGGTCTGGCTAGGCACCAACATAAACACACAAACAAAAAAAAAATCCATCCACACCATGTATGTGAACAGGCTGCATCAAGAAGATTATGTTCACCCCTTTTATCAGAGATGCGGAAGATCTTTGTCTCATGAAAGAGTTAAGTTAGGAGCTTAATGCTTTTTTTTAATTATGCTGTATCTTTTAAAAACAAAGAATTTTTTAAGCTGTATCTTTTAAAAACAAAGAATTTTAATCATAAAGTAATACCTTCAATGACATAGAACAATAGATGTTTTCTACTAGTCAGGATTTTGCACAATAAGTCTTTTTGTTTGGAAAAGAAAATAATGATTTTCTGCTATGTCACCCATGGGAAAAAAAAAAAAAAAGAAAGACAAAAAAATATATATTCCATTTAGGCTTCCATTGAGAGAGATTATTAAAAAAAAAATCTCTTTTTAAATGTAATCATATTTAGTTCATTTTAGCTATTATGAATTGATATTAACAACTGAAGAGCAATGACTCCTTTTTTCCCCCTTTCTTCCTGTGCATTTACACTTATGTCAAAGTCAAAGCAATTAAGCTTTACTCTTCCGACATGACCAGCTGCTTGGCAGCCCAGGAGAGGAGCAGGCTGACAAGACAGAGTGTGATTTCAAAGGCGGGATGCTGAGGAGAGAGCAAAGAAACGCTCAGGTGCTATTTCTTCAGATGAAGTGGTATGCTGGGGGACGTTCAGCCCTTGCTCGCTGCAGAAGCGTGTATGAAACCTGGTGAATTTTGCCTTCATTGCTTACTTTTAGTGACCGCTATTTCGATCAGCACAGCAATGAATGAGCTGAAGTCCTCCAGAACACTGGAGCGTTTATGGTACCTTCTCTGGAAGACTTAAGTTTAAGACTGTGACTATCTACAGAGTAGGGTGAGTGGCTTAGGACCAACATTGCCTTAGAAGTGGATTCATCTCACCTGAGTGCAGTGGACTAAGTGTCCATGCCTCACCTTCCTAGCCCATGGAGGCCTAGGGCCCACCTCCCTGAACAGAGGTTTTGGCTGTTACTTGAGACGATGTAGAGCATCCTGCCTGGCTGCTGATCCAGAAGGTCCTAGGTCTCCTGGGGGCAGGTGTCATCTCTGCCAGCCTTGTAGGAATGTTTCAGACAGCCTTAGTAATCTCCAGCAGCACCAGATTCCATCATTAAGGTGATTGAATCAAGCCCTTGGACTCCAAAGACTACCACAGGCACTTGGACACCTAACTCATGAATAAACTGCATTTGGCCTTTGAAATTTCTTCCTCTCTCCCACAAGCTGTCACGTGTGCAGTACAGACAGCTTCAGCTGAGTCAGGCACCTCCAGGCCCCATTTGTTGTCATCACAGAGAAATGGGCTCTTCTAGAGCATGAATTATCTAGCCTGATTTTGGATGAGAGACATCTTCTTCCTAATGTCTAATTCAGAAAATATAAGCTTGTGAGTGATTGTCTCTAGTTACGTGAAAACTACATATTCTCTTCCCCTTCCCAGCTATCGTGAATGATTTAGGCAAACCCTTCTGAGATTTCTCTTCCCAATGGAAGGGTTCATTAGTGCCTTTTATCCAGGACTCAGTATTTCTTGGCTCAGAAGACCCATAAGTCACAAGCCAGGGTTTTCTCCAACCCATACGTCTTCTGCATGGAGTAGGTGCCTCAGAGGTAAGCTGAATGCCAGCACCAGGTCAAGGTAACGGAAAAGGGGATTCAATAGGATGCTTTAGAAAGCACTCGGAGCTCCCCACCATCAAGTGGAGGTGTAAGGGAAGGAGAACACATCAGGTCCCCTCTTGGCTCTGGCTGGCCTTCAGCATAATATTGGTAGGGCCGTCTCTTCTCTGTTAATTTGCTTCCCTCCCTTCCCAGGTCAGCTGTGCTTCCTGGGAGGAGAGGGATTTTCTCTCGCTGAGGTCTGCATCCCTTACTGTGGTACTCCCAGCTCTCAGCTGGAACCTGTAAATGTTATAACACTACAAATAATAAAAACATGCTAGAAAGGTACAGAAGTCTAACACACCATCTGAGCACATAGACTCCTTAAAGGATAATACAGAAATCTTCCCCAAGTAACTCCACCCCCATCTTCATGTCTATCGCTTCTTAATATCTCTGTTTTTTATCAAAACCTTCCATTTGCCTAAAACCACAGATCTGGGTTAATTCTATAGCAGTGGATCTCATTTGTATGTAAAAATATATCAAATGATGTACCACTGTTTTTAAAGAAACTTACTCTGTTTTCATCCTAACGATTTTTTCCTCCTGCTGTCAGGCACCTATTATTGTCACAGTTGTTTAATGTAAGAATAAGAAGCACTGACAAATGGAAGAAAGCCTGTGAACCAGCACCCTGCCAAAACCAAAAACTTGAAGTTTTTCCTTCCTCCAAAACCATTGCAAACCAAATGGTTTCTCACACAGCGCCAAGCCACTACTGTAAAGGGTTTGGTGGAATACCATAGCTGGTTTCTCCTGGTGTGGGAGAGCAGCTGGCCAGCACAGGAATAGGCTTTTTCAGAGTCAGAGACCAAAAGAAAGTCATCTCGTCTAACTTTGGATATCTGTGGTACGTGTCTGAGCATTGAGTGACTTGTCTAGTCTCCCCTTTACCGTACCATGGAGATAAGCGGGCATTCGTACAGCATGCGTTCATTTTTTTGAAGGTCTACCTTCAGGTGAGATGAATTGTGCCCTAGAAGTGTTTGAGCGGAGTCACTATAAGGGGACTTATACATGTGCTCTGTAAATGTTTCATTCCCATCCTGACATCTCACTCAGGCACTTACCGTAAACATCTCCATCCTCACATAACACATGTTGGCCTAGCCAGGGTCCTTCTCCATTCAGAGAGGTCACTACCAACAGAGAGTGTTTCAGAGACATAAATCAGGTCACTGCTGTCGGTGCAGAAAGCCTGAGCAAGAAAAAGGTCCCTCAAGACCCCGCGTGCTGGTGTGGGAGTCACTGTCACCAGAACTCACAGGCAAAGCGTGTCTGAAACACTGCCCCTTTCCTCTAAATTAAGCACCTAAGTCCTAGCAAAATTTATTTAGTGATCCATCCCTTGAAATGTGAATGATCTTTTAAGGCAAAATATGAGAATTTTCTCTGAAAGCAGCTGGTTAATGTTTTGCTGTCCTCCTACATGTTATCTTAACTTTCCCTTTGAGCAGCTAGTTCTAAAATTATACTCACTCCAGGGTTTTTTCTGAATCACAGAAATTTTTTTCCCAGATGCAATAGGTCCCTAACAAATCACCACATTAAAAAATGTCTTCTAATATTAATTATAAATTGACCTATTTGCTGAGGAGAGCAGCACATATGCTTTTAACCGGAGACTCTTACAACCTGCATACGACAGTAAATATCCCCATAATTCAGATGCACTCACTCTTTCAACTCTTTCTGCATGTCTGTGAGCTGGAATGATTGACCCTCTCTGCAAACATCACTGCCAGGATAGACACATCCTGGCAACCTACTGAAGTCGTCAATTGGCTCCTGTTGTGTTCGCTTGTCTGGGGATCTTGCAGACAGAACCTGCCAAAGTGAACGGTTTTCTGTCTTATCATAACGCCAAGATCCCACAAGATTTTTGTGAGAGCAAAGGTTTGCCTTTCATGCTTTCCCCCTCCTGTTATTACGTGGTATAGCTACTTCATGTTTTGGGAACTCAGCTTCTCCCTTGCTGATTTTTGAACTTTGGTAGTGGTAAAAATCTAGTGAATGGTCACGGGCCACACATCTTGGCTGATGTCAAGGCCATGATGGTTCAATTGCTTTTGCCAGAGTTGGGATTGGAAGCTTTCAGGTATTTGTATGGAAATCATACTGTGATTTCCTAATGATAATTATAAATGCATCTGCTAAATTTGCAGCTTAAATTGTTAAATTTGAGCATCACTCTTAGGCATTCAAAGGGGACAATTCTGAAGCAGGATTTTGTTAAGTCCTTACACGAAATCTTGAGACAGCCTGTGCAGTCCAATGGATGGCTAGGAAAAAAGGATAGCTAATAATGTGGGTTCGATTGGGGAGAGGGGTTGAAGGTTATGTCTTTCTCTGGTTTATGCAACTGCCATGGGTGTTGGCAAGGCAGACAGGATGACTGTAATTTCTAGAATGGATGGGTGTAAAACTTGATAAAAAGCTGACTGATTAGAGGCACTTCTTAGCTAATGACCATCAATTTATGCTAATCTCCAATGAGCAGCAAAGAAAATAATGGATACCTGCTGGCTACACTGTGCTGTCCACACAGATCAAATGACTTTCTTCTCTGCATTGCTGAATAGAGCAAAGAGTGAAGAGTGTCACAGCATAATTCAGAGACAAGGCTGCCGAATCTGGAGCATCCTGTTTGTGTTTACCACGAGACACTGTGTGTACCTGCTCCCACGGCTTGCTCACCCTCTGGCAATTAGGATGCTTCAGTCTTCCTACATCACTGGTCGCCATGGAAAAAGTATCTTGGCAATGCCTTCTTCCCTGCAACACGTAACATAGAGCTGGCAATGACATTGTCATCTCCTGGCTTGGTGGACTTCAGATTTTTCCCTAGACCAAAGCTACCGCTTTTCTTAGTAAGTCTCCGAGTCCCATCAGACACTCACGGGACAACCGCATCCAAATACCTTCCAGGAGGATGGCTCTGACACAGCAGAAGAGCTCTCTGCTAGACCAAGGAACAGGTATTCAGCTGTTTCATGGCTCCTCTTCATCCCCTCTGAAAGACAGGCAGAGCTTCAAGTAAGCAATACTACCTGCCCCTGGGGCAGGCAATGGCAGGACCCCCCTGAGAAGAGGACCACAACACCGTCATCTACTTGGCATCAGTCAGGCAGCGTTGGCACTGCTGGGATGCTTCGGAGGTGGTTCCAGAGGCTCCCAGGAGCCTGGCAGGAGACTCCAATATCCAATCTCCAATACCCAGTGCAAGGGCACAGACTGAGTCCTCCAGAAGCTGCCCTTCCCAACTGGAATTACTATGGGCAAAGCTTTCCATGAACGGACCTTAGCTCTCACGCTGTCTGGGCTTTAAGAGGGGAGGAGGCAAGAGTTTGGCATGTTTTCCCCAAAAAGCTCCCCTCTCCGCAGAAACGATGTCCCTCGTGCTGAGAAATCTCCTTGGAGTTTTCCGGGGGAACCTCTGAAGATCTGTTGGCTGTGAGCTCAGGGGGGCTGTAAACAATAATGTCTACACCATCAGCTCAGACTGCCCAGGCTTGACTCGCCAGGGCAGAGCACCATGTGGCATCACCTTGCTCCGGCTGGTAGCTCTGGGTGGGAGAGCTGTGCCACCACCTTTTCAGGAGCCAGCTGGCTCCAGGATCGGTTATCAGATGTCTTATCAGCTTCTGAGGAAAAAAACCAACCTGTTACTCCCAACTGCGATCAGTGGAAATGTCAGTGTATGTGCTAACACTAATTAGGAAGTAATTGTTCCTAATGGGTATGTTATGTTAAGCATGTCAGCTATGATCATCACCTTTTTTGGAGCGTGGATCACGAACCCACAAAGTTTAACAAACATCCTTTTAACATACAAACTGGCTGGCACATGCCATTTGAAATGAGAAGGACAGAGCTGAATAGGGATCTCTTTCTGAGAGCACCTTACGTATATAAAGGAGGCCAGATGGAATGAAATAACACAGAAGAGCTGAGATGTCACATACTTGGGAGCTTCTTAATTGAATTTTTTGAGTACCATGGAAATGTGTTTTGCAAGGCCCTTTGCTACTAAGGTCTCCTTGTTGATCACGCATCCTCTGGCAGACAATGAAAAGAATGGCGAAAAACTTTACATTTCTTGGTCATCACCAAACAAATGTAGATAACCAGAATAGCTCCTCTGAAAAGATCAGAACCGCATACCCCTCCCTGTATTTTCAGCCTACTAATTATCAGCGTTTTTTTCCCTGTCAGCTTACAAAAACATTCATTACCATGGGACATGGCTTTTGTTGCACAGTGTTAGTATGTGAATGCAGTCCAAGACAATGCAGGAAAAGCAGAGTTGGCAAGATCATGCTCTCCTCCCACACTCCTGCAATTACTGTGGGTCAAATAAAGAAAGAGGAGGCAGTTGTTGCAAACATGGTTAAATGTGACTTGCAAATGCAGAAACAGAGACATGTGGGGCTTCTGTGCAAAACGTCCAATGCACAAAGGCTGGGACAGCTGGAGGAAGGAATATTCAGTCAAAAGTAAATATCTGGCAAATAGCTGTCTCCATCTGAGTTAGCCACCTTCAGACCTTCTGAAGTCAGCAGAGATCTAGTCAATTTGGTCAGGGGGTCCTGAGGCACAGTTTAGATGTGAGCCAAAATAGGCCAAATGAATCATGATGTGAAAGTGACTATTTTCTCTTCTGACGACAAAGGAGTCTACAGTGATTAACTCAGCTGTACGCTTTGTTAGGATGGACAGTTGCTTCCTATATATTAGCTTTATTTTAGTAGAGTCTTGATTTTTCTCACTATCTTGACCACTTGATTCCTCTATGCAGTGTCACGCAACAGTTTTGATGTTCCTGAGAACGTCAGTTATTCTGTTTCAGTCACTGCTACACAGCTTGAAATCACCTTATGGTGGGGAATCTCAAGTTTCTTTGAAAGAAAAAAATAAATCACGGAAAACCTTTTTTTTAATCTTTTTTAACAGATTTCATGATTATAGGGAGAGGTTTAACTTAAGCTTTTAAGCTTTGCAACGTTCAACCAGCATCTTTAAGCAGCAGCTGACATGAGCTCAAGTCTAACTGATTTCACAGGTCCTGTTATCTTTGCTTTGGAAAAAAAAAAGTTCCCCATCTACTGATAAAAATATACTGCAAAATTCTAAATCCTGACAAGTATCTTCATTCCTGACTGATGTTTTTCTGAAAAAGAGGTCCAAGTCTACAACTTACCGAAAGAAGCAGCTTGTCAGACTCTTGTAGGAAACAATGCCCTCACTTTGGTCATCCAGTGATTCCCCAGGAAAATATTCTCTTCTGCACCTCCATCAGTGAGCAGAGAGGTCTCCTGAGTGCCCCTGTGAAAATAACCATCTGTGAGGACATTTGGATCACTCAGAAGTAATTGGCCTATATTTTGTATCTGCACACCGTATCAACACGTACACTTTTACTCATATCAAAGAAGATTCAAATTAGGTGTCTAAACGAAGGTGTTTATTGCCTTTTGCACAGCCTTGAGGTATTCAAGATACCCACACAGGGAAAAGAGATATGAGACAGAGCCTTTAGAGACTTGTGCTTCCCTGGAGCAAAAGTTGGAACCTGCTGGGACAGAGCATCTCAAAAGACATTAGATATTTATGTTTAATCCACTGAGCCAAGGCCACACTATCTTTCCACACCAGCCTCACAGACATCAATAAGACCCTTTGCAGACCAAGGCTAGGACTTCATCTCACCTCCCTTTGGTGCTCTAGGTGTCTAATCTAAGCCAGATGGCCAGGGTTCCTGTATAATCAATGAAGAGAAAAAGGATGCTCTAGAGGCCATCTCAGCCCGCTTATCTTCAGCACATTATCTTGGGGTGGGCTAAGTCATTATATCTTTTATTGTCAACAGCAGGACCCTAATGATGACTTAGAGCAAGACTGCTTCAAAAGTCTGAAGTTAGCTCAGGTGATCGGTATCCCAATGTGCTGCTCAGCATGAGCAAAGTTATCAGGATCTGTTCTGTAGCAAGATACAGCAGACCTGGAAGGACGAGCCAAGGCAGCAAGAAGGAGAAATACGGAGGTGAAACTTGGAAATAGCCTACAAGCACATGGCTGGATCGTGCCACCACTGTGGCTTGTTGTTGCATAAACAGCCTCATTTTTTTCAGAAACACCGTGCTTCCACTTTGCAAAAGCAGTCTGAAATATGCTCTACTAAATAGACACATCCCAGCATCCCTCGAAAAGAGAAACTTCAGGAGCTCATTACCAAGCAAAGTCTTTGGCACCTGATTGCCAGTCCGTTTGCTTTGTAATTAACTTTCATTGCCCAGCCCGTGATACGCCAGCAACCAATTGCTTCGTAAGAAGAGCACTGCTCAGTGTGGTTACACCAGCCGCTCTCGCAAATAAAATCACACACTGCGAGATGCCATAAAGGCTGGTGAGGTTCATCGGGAGCAACAACAGAAAAAGGGCTACTCTGCATGACTAACCACACCATAGGATCAGAAGGACAGGATTCATTCTGAAAGAAGCCTCTTTCAGTGGACAGGCTGAGGTGGCATTAGAAAGACTGACATAAATTCTGCTCCGTCCTGAAAGAAACACTGGGATTTATTGACTGGGGAGGCTGGAGCTTCTCCATTGCTGGAGGTTTTTAAGCAGGTGTTAGACAAACCAGAATAATGTGAGCAATTCATTTCATGCAAGAAAGATTTAAAGATAGGCTCATTTGTATAAAGCTATCTTCATGCAAAAACCTGGAGGCAAAAGATATGTAGTGGCACCGCTTCCTGTGCAGATTTATGCCAAGGTAACACAAAACAGAGGGCTGCTCCTAGCCAGGATGAGTCACTGATTTCTGTTTAGCCTTTCAGAAAGAACTGGTCACTAGCAACAATAAAAAACTCTTTTAAAATCATTCTTAAAGTGAATTAAAGCACTATAGCCTAGGTGTCCTGTCCTCCCCCCTACACACACCGAGGAAAGTGGATGGAAACTTGGGTTTAATTTCCAGCAGTGTATTCGTGCTTTATGACATGGAGAAAAATTGACTGGGCCTTGGTTTCCCCACTGGTGAAACTGGAGATACTTCCACTGACTTTACTGAACCAAGTCCCGTTGCAAGGATGGCAGAACCACAAGCAGGTTCAGCTCATGCTGTGCTGACTCCAGGGGTTGGTCCCTGGGTCAGGTAGGAAGAGAAATGTCTGTATTTCTGGGTCTGGAGGCTGAGCAGACTCCTACCCAAGGAGGATGATGCATAACCCTCTTCAGCCTCTGGCACCATGTTGGGTGCAGGACTCAGCATGGGGTTGGCACTTTGCAGGGCAGACACTTTTGCAAAAGGAGGCTACCTGAAGCACAGTACAGACACCCACACAAATTACCATGGCGGAAGAGCTCTTACCTAAGCAGATTTGGGGAACTGGAAGATCAGAGTTTATCTTCTGCCTAAGTATATGCTTCAAGATCAGTGGAGAGAGCCTACTTCCACTCCAGTGGAAGCCAGTATTAAAGTTCTCATTGACTTCAATAACAGAACAACAAAGCTCTGGCACTTCAAAGGTTTCTTTTATGGTGCTTATCCTGTTAATAAGCATCATCCGTTCCTTTCAACAGGGGAGCCATCCACTGATTTGTTAACAGCCCATGTTTATATAATCATGGCAGTTCGCCTACACAGGCGGAGAGGGGACTGACAGCTTCCCACTGTACAGAAGGAGCTCGGGAGAAACAACAGAGGATTTAGCTTCCAACAAAGGCGTTGTGCTTGTGTTGAAAGTCTTTGCATTTTCAGTTCTGCAGCACAAACTGCTGCAGAGTCCACAGATCAGGAGATGAGTGCTTGGGTTCCCATTAAATGAGACTTATTATCACACAATTAGCATTTGTATCAGTTAGAGAGTTGGAGAAGTCCTCTGTGGAGCCCAGAATAGAGTGGCTGAAGAACATCCATTCTCACCATTTTTAAAGCTGGGACAACTCTTAGAGCGCAATAGCAATTTTTTTGGACTTAAAACTGTCGAAATTGGAGATACTTAAAAGGCGTCTGGACACGGTCCTGGGCAACCACCTCTAGGTGGCCCTGCTTGTCAGGGGGGTTGGACCAGATGACTTCCAGAGGTCCCTTCCAACTTCAACCCGTTTGTGATTCTGTGAAATCCCTCCAAGTACAGGAATAAACTATCTGTTGAACTTCAGTCAGTTTTACTGGAGAACAAATTTGGTATCACCATGGACACCTCAGGGTTTTATATACACACACACAAAGTAAATCTACAAATGACCTATGAAAGAAATGAAAGAAGAGGTAGAAAAACAAGTCTGAATTCCAACCTCAGCCCAGAGCAATACCAGATTCTCAGGGAAGCAAGACAGACCCAGGCACCAATGATGTGCTCAGAGTCACCACTGCTTTACAGGGCTTCTCTTCAACGAGGGGGGAAGAAATATCCTTGGTACTTGCTATCATGGAGAGATGACAACTCACCGCTGCAGAATCACACTGCTGTGCTCCGGCATATCCAAAGAAGCAGATCCGAGCATGGGGAAACAGGTCTTGTGCATCACCTCTCTAAGGCAAAGGTTTTCCTAATGCCTCATCTACATTTCACAAGCTGCGATTTGTGGTCACAGCCGCTGGTTATATCATCTGCCATTGCTGAGAAGAGTGTGGCTCCAACGTCTTTGTGTCTCCCCTGCAAGTAGTTGCAGATAGCTGTTAGATCACTCTTCAGCCTCAGTTCACCTGGCTAGATAAGCTCAGATCCCTCAACTTCTCTGCGGGCTTCCCAAGGTCCCTCTGAATTGCCATTCTATCAGGTCCTTAATTTTGTGTCACCTGCTGATTTTCCGAGAGTAACTCTGATATTACCTAGGTCATAGGATCTTAGGCTCACAAGATAGTTCAGGCTGGTAGGGATCTCAGGAGGTCTGTAGTCCAACCTCCTGCTCACAGGAGGCTCAGCTATGAGGGCAGAGCAGGCTGCTCAGGGCTTTATCCAGCTGGGTCATGAAAATCTGGAGGGATGGACACTGCACTACCTCAATGGGCACCCTGTTCCTCCTCTTAACTGAAGGTCACGAACATACTGGACAATATGGGACTTAGTGGTGACCCTTGGTGCACTCTACTTATCACTAGCTGCTGGTTGGACAACAAGCCATTGATCCATACCCTTGGCTTATGATATATGGCCTCACACTGCAGGTTAGTACTAAAAAAACCATTTATTCCTCTTGCTGTTGCTAGATGATAACAAGTCTCTTGCCCTACTCTGATGCTTGCAAACAAGCTGATTCCAAAAGCTTCAAATTAATTGCATAGAGAATGAAATCACACATTCAAAGAGCAATGCTGCTCAGGTTGTTTTCACATCCACTCTGCTCTTGCAAAGAACCGGTCTTGAATGTCAGCATTTTGTTAACTTTGAAAGCCAGTGCTTGTTCAAGGTTTTGCTTCAAATAAAGGATTTGGCTTGCTCCAAAGAAAATGAGGAGAACATAAGAGATGAGTGAAGGTGTTTCTAATGCTATGCAGAGCTACGGCTGCCTGACAGCATGTCATAGCCCACACTGATAGAGCAGCTAACAAGGAAACAGGGCTTTTTTCATTCCCAGCCCTGTTTTCTGACCTTTAAAGCATCCTCTCCTTTGAAGTAGCATATAAAATACAAGAACCAGGATGTCACTCATTCTCTCCACCTCTAAAAGAAGTGTAAGAAAACAAGACAACAAACCCCTAAATGTCAAAAATCTCTTCTCCCCTGAGCAGGCACCAAATAAATCCTTGTGACTACTCTAAGGTCACGCTGCAAACTCCTGCACTCTGGAAACATGGGCACTTTACCATGACTCCTCACCTGGGCAAGATGCTAAATATTTATAAACAGCTGTCAAGAGCCTTCCTTGCTGGATCTCTCACAATGGCTAACCGGTAGCGATGCGAAGCCTTGGGGACGCAGAAGTACAAATAATGCTCTGGGTGACTCCTTTCAGGGTGGTGGCTGAATCACTAGGAGCATGAGAGTTACTGGTCCTAAATGTCCTTGAGCAGGAGGGCTCCCAGCCTTTTTTCTTAAAACATTGGCTTCCACGTCCTGCTGTAACGCCACAAGACCCCATTTCTTCATCTGCAAGTTTGGTTTTTAAGGTTTCTTGGCTTGAATCCAAAGGGTTTTCTGGATGTGTTGGCCAAAAGCACACCCTAAACCTGAGAGCAGCTAGGCTTTGAAGGACGAAGACAAAGACTTTAATTCCACTCACCTTTCACATCATTTAAAAGAGCTCAATTTGTGAAGTACTCTCTAGGCCTTTGAGGGTCACAAAAGCCGATGAAAGGTCTCGCTTGGGTTGTTCTCTTCACCAGTTAGTTGGTCCTCTGCAGACAAAACCACTTTGAACTTGTGAGTATTGCTACCCTCTAAAATTGACTTTATTATCCTTATTATGTCTTGTAGACTTTATCTACAGAAATCCTGACTATCTTTTCTCAAGTGAAGGAGAGTGAATGAGTCTGAGGAGGGTGATAGAAGGGAGCAGAGAGATGAAATCAAACTGCAGCTGAAAAAAGAAGAAATTACTGCCCCATGCCAAAGGAACCCATCCTCTAAGCATAGACTGAGCATTTCAGTATGGGGTTACTATTTTACTTGGTTCAGGGGACTGGGTGATGCTCCTCACTGAGGATGTATTCTTACTATATGGAGGATGTATTCTTACTATGTGGAGGATGTATCTAGGAAGCAATGCAAGGAGGAAGGAAATACCCTCTACACTAGAAGGCAAAGAAAGAGAAAGACGAGTGCAGCAGGGCAGCCTAGGGGGTTTAGTTACACATTTATTAGCAGCTCTCCCACAGCTGTTCACAGCTCTCAGGGCTGTACGCAGGAGGGTGCGCTGGGATTCCCCCGAGCCCTGCATCTTGTGACATGGGCAGCATCAGAGGAGGCATAACACCTCCTCGGCTTCCTGGTGGGTACATTCACACCTGCCTCTTTCCTTTAGTCTCCATCGACTAAGCCCGGAGAGGAGCGGGGTGCGCAAGAGTCAGGAGAACGTCCCATCAGGGTTCGGTCCTTCGGGCAGGCAGCTGACAAGCAGGTTTTATGCGGCGATATGTGCACATCTGTGCCTGAGCCTGTCTTCCTAGGTAGCACGCAGAAACCAAGTCAGGGAGGCCTGGGGTGTGATTCATCTCAGCCTAAGGCAGATGTCTAAATTAGAGCAAATGAATCATGCCCTTGAAATTCTTCCACTGAATATAAGCTCCTCTCCCTACCAGGGAGCCTAGCTCTGCTGCAGGTATTTGAAAGCAAAGGCTTCGCCTTCTCAGCAATACCTGAAGCTGGTTTTGCCCACACTGCCCTCCAGGCAGGGAAACTGAGGCACCAGCACAGGCCAGGCTCATGCCCAGACTCCACTTTTATAATCTGGACTTGGAAGACACCTATCAGTCCTCGGAATAAATGCTTGGTTCCCTCTCAGTGGGAAATGAAAGACATTAGAGAGCAAGTAGCACCCACTACTCAAGTAGCTACAACTTTATTGCGTGTGATTATGGGCAGGGAGGACCTCCAGGGTTTGTCTGTGGAGGAAGGAGGAGGCCAGGAGAGTAAGAGCATTGGATAGCAGCTGCTGTGTTAGAAAGGCACGGGGAAGGCTGCCCTGTTAAGCAGCAGAGCTGTGCTGCCTTACACCAGCTTCTGAGAGGCTTCTCTGCTCTGCTACTGATGTGCTGTTCAACCTTGGGCATGTCATTTAGACCTTACAATTTTTTTCCCAGTTCTCTTATGATGGGGCTGTTGTTTGGGGAAAAAAAGTTGCAACCAGGGTGAAGACAGTGGGACTCGGGGGATGAAAGGGTGACTGGTGCGGGCTTAGGTCCCGAGGTCCTTGCAGCATCCCAGTTCCCTGCTCATCAAGTAGAAGACCTGGAAATGTTTGATCCCTCCCGCAATGCTGACAGCACTTGGGGCAGAGTGAGCAGGGCAAGGAGGGGTTTCTGATTCGGGGCCATATCCAGCCGTAATCCTTCCTTCTCCCTCCCAACAGAAGCCCTGCAGTGGCCAGCCCTGACTGCAGTTTTCCCCAGGAAAACAAAACCAAACAACAACTGAGTCTTCACATAAAAGCAGCCCATTGCTTGCAGGACAGACAGGCGGACGGGTCACTGTGATCTGGCCAGGCTTGAAATCAGTGCTGGGTCCACTTGTGCTTAAACCAGTTTTTCATTTCAAGCTCTTATCAGATGAGTATGGTGGATATGGAAGCGGCCTCGGACACCACAATTATTTTCATGGCAGCAGGACGAGAAACCGTGGGCTTGGGCTGCACAATGAAGCTGTAGTAGATGTGGGATGAAAAAAGAAAAGCTTTCCTTCCTAATCAGATGCTCAAAAGCAATTAAAGAAAAGCAGGGGGGTTGGAATAACATGGAAAATTACTTGTCGTTTAAACACTTTATTCTCCTTTATCGCATTTGCTTTACTGTGAGAGCTGTTTCCTAAATTAATAAAAACAATCTATAGTGTAGCAAAGCAGCTAGGGGCTCTCTCAGCCTCATCTGGCACCTATCGTGTTTGCAAATCTTGGGAACAATCACAGACTCACCTGAACAAATAACTGGGCTTCCTGCTCCCTTATCTCTCCATGTCGCATTGTCCAGCTCTCCTGCATGGTGTGTACCCAGCACAATAAGCCACCTCGCGCCCTCAAGCCTCCCGATGTGATTAACTGTGGCATCTTTAATAAAACCTGCGGCAATATTTCCTTCTAAAGCAGAGTGAAGATTTCATTTACCCCTCCACTTTTATTTTGCCAAATTCCATTTTTATTTCATTGTATAATTAATCAGGCACTGGAGCATATGACAATTCAGCTTAAATTTAGTTCTCACTTCTCCTATGCAGCCTTGTCGGATACAGCTGGCCGGTCAAACACAGAGTTGGATTTGTCTGAAAAAGCAACACAGAAATCGCCAATCTGGATCAGACCTTTACTCCCTCAAGTCTAACATCTTGTCTCCAATGGCAACCAGCATCAGGCACTTCAGAGAGCAAGAGGTACACCAGGTGCTGGAGGAGAACGCTACACCAAAACACAGCTTGCCCCAAGGGGAAGACGTTCCTAACCCTAGTGGTCCTCTGACATGAGAAGGTGGCTGTGCCCAGCACTTGAAGGACACACACACACACATCCCTCCTGCAACCTGGATAGCTGTTGAGCTTTGTGTTCACCCTGAGTACCCGTGGGATAGTCCAATCCACCTGGACCTTGACCAACCAGGTGAAAAAAATGGTGTGTGCAAAACCTGGAGGCTGCTCAAAGGCTTAGACCTTGCAAAAACGTCAGTGGGTAACATGGGACAGGTTACATTCTGCAAAGTGCAGAACTCAAGGCACTAAAAGATAAAATGTGAGATCATTTCAGCCCTACACTGATCTCTACACCAGGGAAGAGCAGCATAGAGCTTGCTGGTGTACAGGACTGTGAGCTTTATTTATTTTTCACCCTTTCCCCACGTAAGGTTTCTTTCCTAGTACTGCAGGGTCTACAGGTTTAATTCATTTCACCTTCCCACTAAACAACAAACATATGCAAGCTGGTTATCGGCACTACTGCACTAACTTGCTTCTACTCCGTGATAACCTCCCCAGCTCCGTGCAGGTCCGTTCCTCCAAGCTGTTATTCCCATAGCTGGATAAGCTGGACCTATGTCTTGCCTCTCGGTTACCTGATATGAGGAATCATGTCCCAGAGCAGGACGGGGCTTGGACATGCCATGCCAGCCCCTGTATGTTTCTTGGACCGACTGTTCGCGTCAGGACATCAATCACGATGAGGTGGCTAGAGGATTTGGCAGGTGAAGGGTTTGGGGAGTTAGGGTGGTTGATAGGAAGGGGAATAAGGAAAGGTGCTTGGGGGTGAAATCCTGGTCTGGGGAGACGCTGGGAAGAAGTTCTTACCTAAATAATAGCAAACAAAGGCAAATATATATATATATATATATGTTTGGGAAACAGAGAGAAACGGAGAGAGAAACAGAGAGAGAGGAGATACGCAAAAAGCATTTCCACATATATTTATACATGTTACCCAAATGCAAGGAGGCCTTATTAGATCAAAAGTGAAGGATTACCTTTTAAAAAATACAATAAAACAAATCAAATTGCCGAAAGTGTGAGATTTTCTAAGCGGGAGCAGGCAGGGAAGAGCTTTCACTGGCATCTAGTGGTACGTTGCAGAAGCGGAGTCGCTGCAGCTGATGGCACAGCTTCACTTCCAAAGTGGGTTTCCCTGGGGTAGCGGAGACTCTGTTCAGACTGGGAGGTCACCACTTCCAAACTGGGCTTAGGGAAAGGCATTTTTGGACATAGCCTAACCCTGCCCTGACAACTTTGTCTATGAAGCCCTTTTGGGGGTGAGCATGAGGCGCTCTGAGTCTATTTTTGACCACATGAGCAAAACCTTGGGGTCATACCAAGGCATATTTGATTTCTTCTTTTCTTGGGGCTTTGTATGAGCCTGAGGGGACAGCAGGCAGATCTGGTCTTTTTGAAAGAGAGGGTGAGCTGTGGGGGGACTCACCTGGGAAAATGCAGAAGTCAATCCTGAAACAGGAGCTCTGAGGGCACAAGCCACCTGCCCTACTAGAGGCGTCCACTTTAGAATAAGGTAAATTGTGCCCCGGTGGACAAATGGACCCTGACACAGCTGAAACGGCACAATCTTGGCCCCTTCCTCCAGATCTCGCTGGCAGCAAAGGAGTCGCACAAATGGTCCCCCCAGCTGCTCCAGGTGAGCCCCTCACCCATGTCCTGTCCCAACCTTTCTCCCTCCACGGTGCCACACACCAAGACGGGGCCGGTTGATGGAGCTGCTGACTGGCACCATCCACAGTGTTGGTAGGCAGGATTTGTGGGAAGGTATTATGGAAATAGGAAGGATGGAAAAGGAGGAGCATGGTGCCTAAGGAGTCCTGCACATGAGGAATCTTGCCTTAGCATACCTGGGGTCTACTGTGGCCTAACACCATGGTCTCTCCTGTCTGTCCGGAACCTGCTGTGGCATTTTCATGCATCAAAGCAGAAGACCTTCAGTAAGGCAAACTGAATGAGGCTTGTGTATTGTCTGATGTGCGTGGACTGGTATAAAGATGGTTAGATTTGTATGACTTCTTCCTTCGCCGGACTGGGATGCAAACTGGAATGTAGGTGCACCTTCATCCTGGTGCTGCTGCCTCATACTGCTGGTTTGTACTGGGATAGGCAAAACATACATACACAATATCCAAGGCAATACATACATACACAATATCCAAGGCACATACAGTGTGTAGAACTCCAGGAACCCTGTAACCTTGGACTTCCTTGTGTGATCTGAGCCAGGCACCTTACCATCTCCCTCCTCAGTTTCCCTGATTCAAAGAGGAGGAGAACAGCATGTTTGCAGCCTTGTGTCATATTTAGGACAGGATTGGAGGTGCTGGCTTATGCAGGGCTGAGTGTTATTGTCCAGCCTCAGAGACATGGGACAGCCCCTAATCGCTGCCCCAGGGAAGAGTCATGCTGAAGCAGCTTTTCATGATGCACATGTTCCTAAAACCCTCCCAGAGAAGCAACCTGGGCTAGAGCTTCCTGCTGAGTCTCTAAACCTCATTGTGCAGGGCAGATCCAAGAAGGTCTGGGCGCTTTCCTTGAGGTCCTGCTCAGGCTCCGAGGTGGTTCTCATCACTCTGCTAAATCAAGTCCATATGCCTCAGTGTCCACCCTTGTCAAATCTGCACACTCCTTTTGTGCTTTCACTGAGCATTAAAATGGAACGTTTGCTGGTAACTAGGCACCGGCCTCGGTTGCTACCTCCCCCCAGGGGGATTGCGAGCTGCTACGGACACAGAAATACTCCGTGAAATGCATCTTTCCTCTCCTGATGCTTCCTGGAGCAAGTCTCGGACAATCAGCCTGGGAGGGAAGAAGGATGCTTGCAGCACCGCGGGATGTTTTCCTTCCCACAACAACAACGACAAAAAAGCAAACACTCTCAGCTGGGGCAAGAGAGAAATGGCCTGATCCTGCCCCACTGGCTGCCAGGGCAGAGAGGGCAGGATGGGGGACCAGAGCTGCTGGGGAGAACTACAATTCCCAGAAGGCAGTGCGAGCCAGGGACCCTTCCAGCTTCCCACCAATATAGCGGTGCAGAAGAAAAGCACATCAGGGAGAAATCCCTCTCCTCTCCCTCCCCACGCTCCCGCTAACACCTCGGCGGCAGCGGCGTGGAAAAATCCCTCCCGGCGGCAGGAGTGGAGAGCATCTCCCCTGTCCTCCTCCCCCCCTGCTCCTTCAACCTTTGCTCTTTGTCTTGGTTTGGCTTCACCCTTCCTCCGGTAGCTCTCACTGCACTGGCCACAGACTTCCTTTAGGTCAGCCCAGCTGCGGCTGCAACACAACTTGCAGCCAAGTCGCAAACACTGGTGTGCCACTGAGACTGCCCCGGAGGAGAGAAATGCCAGCCAGAGATTGATGGCGCGCTCAGGTAAGATGCTTTCGGCCAACCGCCCTTCGTTTCCCCGGGTAGCTCAAATAAAAGATGAAGCAACTCCCTGGGATGTGGTTCTGCCCTTGATTCAAATCCTGAGCCCGGTGGATTGCAGAGCTGGAAGTGAAGGCAGGATTTGGAGCTGTAGGATCTGGATACTGAAAAAAAAACCCAACAACAACAACAACAACAACAACAACAAAAACAACAAAAAACAACCAAAAAAAAAAGGAAAAAAGTAGGCAAGAATTTCTTCTTTTACCCTGATCTGAATTCAGGGATTTGCTGCTTTTTGCCAAAACCCAGAGGCGATGATTGAAACGCTGCTGCCGGTGAGTTGTGTCCTCTGTGAGACCGGTGCGAGCACCCGTGACAAGGAGAGAGGCCGTGGCCACCGCAGCAAGCCCAGCACCCACCTGCACGGCCGCTCAGCATCAGCCGGAGCCGGCAGGAGGGTTCCTTGGTGGCGGGAGGCTAAACCCGCTCAGGGGGTTGATGACCTTCCCCAGTAAAAATACACTATTGAACTTTTCTGAGTCCTTTTTCCAGCCTGGCCAATGCTGAGGCTTTGTCTGCTGAATTTAAACCAGTTTTGTAGGTGTCACATAGCTGCTCCCCCACCTAAGGACAGGGTCACGTCCCCCCAGAGTCTCCCCTCCGCTAACAAACACTAGACCCAGATCCTGCTCCAAGAGGGTGTGTTTCGTCTCTCCTGGCTCAGTATAATTTTGCAGGTAGTTGTTTATTATTTTGGGGTTTGTTTTCCTGTGGTTCCTCTGTATCAGCATGGAAAATTCAGCTTGGACAGGAGTACCATTGTGCTTCAGTAGCGGCTCTTACCAGCACCAGTGGGTTAGCTGAAGGGAAAACACAAGTGGCACAACCAAATCTGAAGTAACTTTCCCTGTTATAACTGTCCTCTGAAATCTGACGTAGCTGCCCACTTCATTTACCACCCTGACCTCCCTCCTCTGAGGAGTGTGCAGCTGCAAACTCTGCATCGCAGTTGTGCTCGGATGTTTATACTCCACATCTCCCACCCCTTGTCCCCTGATAAATGGCATCCCTCCTCCCCAACGCCCTACACCTTGGTGACAGGCTCCCCAGGGACTCATCTTCTCAGCCACAGCCTTCCCAGCCACCCAGACCTCCAGGGACAGATTTCTCTGACAACCCATGTCCTTGCCGGCAGCCTGCCCCATAACCGGTGATTTTGGCTGCAGCACCATCAGTAAAAGCCTTCCCAGCCACGTATACTCTTGTTGACAGCCATCTCCAGCACCACTGTCTTCCTCCCCTCCGTCTTTCTGGATCTTTTCCCTGCTGCAATTCGGAGTCTTGACAGGAGGTGATGCACAGATCTCTGTTGGCCCTGATTATTTTTTTTTTTTCCTCATGGAAATACGTAGGACCCAGACCCTGCTGTCAGTTGAACCCTCTTGAAAAGGACTTAAGGTTTCCATGTCTCACTTCTCCAGCTGCCCACTGAGGACATCACTGACCTGCCTTCCTCTGCGCATGGAGGTCTGCCGGTACAAAGCAGCGCATCCCAGTTTGCAGATGGTGCCCAGTTTGGTTTTCTTCTAAGTTTTGGGGATTTTGGTTGCCGCACAGTCACTCCTCAAAAATGGGACTAATTACAACAATTACTGCAAAGTGCATTAATTAATTATTTACTTATAAATCTTCTTAGTGAAAGGACAGAGGCCTATGCTGAGAGTAAATCACTAGTGCGGCAATAGTAGAGCCGAAACCTCAGTGTCATTGCAGCAGCGAGTGCATCACAGAACCCCCCATTGCCAGGGGAAATTTGCCTGTTCCTGCTCTCTCTGTTGGAGTCCAGATGAGCCTGTGGCTTCAAAGGTCTCAGGTTCAGTCTCCCATGGAGCAGCCACGGTGCCACCCGTTGTGTTTACATAGAGAACGCAGGAGGTGGAGAGGAAATAATGACTTAATAATTTTTCCCTTTATTTTTTTCAGTCCGGCAACCTGAGTCTCCACGAATGTCAGGGAAGCCTCTCCAGGAGATCAGAGGAGGCAGGAGATGGAGTTACAAACATCGCGTCTGCAAGCTGAGGTGGAAGGCGGCTGAGAAATGAGGAAGACCACACACTTCTTGTTGGCCCAGAGCTGGCGTACAGCAGCAGCACCCTTTCCCCTACGGGGAATAAAGTGCATCCATTAAAGTACACTTTGATGTGTGTGTCCTGATGGTTTTTGTGTCCTCCCAGACAGACCATCAACATAACGTCGTGGCTTTTTTGCACCTGCCGGCTGCTTGGCAGCCCCACCACGCACCGCTGGGTGCAGGGCACTGCTGCCATGAAGGACTTATTTAAGCGCACGGTGCTGAAGACGCACCCGTGTCACGAGTGTGGCAAGTCCTTCAGCAAGAAGGGAAACCTGAAGAGACACCAGCGGATCCACACGGCAGAGGAACTCTTCACTTGCGGGGAGTGTGGGAGGCGATTCACCACCCGGGGCCACCTCACGACCCACCAGAGCATCCACACAGGAGAGAGGCCCTTCTGCTGCGGGGAGTGTGGGCGCTGCTTTCGCCTGGAGATATGCCTGGTCGCCCACCAGAAGACACACGCCAAGGGTGGTCCCTACCTCTGCGCCCGCTGCGGCAAGAGCCTGAGCACAAAGATCTACTTCAACATCCACATGCGGACCCACACGGAGAAGAGGCCATTCGCCTGCACCGAGTGCGGGAAGAGCTTTGTGAAGAAGGGGACCCTCACCGCCCACAAGGAGATCCACAAGCGAGAGAAGCCCTTCAAATGCCCTGACTGCAGTAGGTGCTTTGGGCAAAGTGCCACGCTGCTGGCCCACCAGAAGATACACCTCCGCGGGGGCCCTTTCATTTGTACGGAGTGTGGGAAGAGCTTGAGCACCAAGCGGTATTTCAACGTCCACCAGAGGAACCATGCTAAGCAAAAGCCACTCGAGGGACACGTCAATGGTGTGTCTCTCCAGGTCATCCAGATTAAAGAGGAGCCTGATTTTGCCTTCAGGTCAGAGGAGAGTATGTTGGAGAATATGTCCCATGAAGGAGATGCAGCCCAGGGGTGTAGCATACCTAGAAACCCATCTAATCCAAAAAGCCCTCCTTGGAAAATCCAGATGAAGGAGGAACCAGACCCACCCACTGATGACACAGCCAACATTACTGCAATAGCCTGCCAGAAACTTTACATCAAGGAAGAACCACCAGAAAACCCAGACTATGGAAAGCTCTTTGATCCAAAGATCCCACTGACGGCTTTACAGGGGAGACAGCTTAAAAAGGAAGAAGATGCTGATGGGCAGCATGAATGGGAAGTCCCCATAGCCAGTAACCGGGTCCTCCATGTGAAGGAAGAACCACAGGAAAGCACTGAGTTTGGAATGTATTATGGGCAGAAGCCAAACCTCAGTGCTATCCAGAGGATCCAAATTAAAGAAGAACCTGGTGTGGAGGCCAACCACCAGGAAAGCCAGAGCCCAAAGAGGAAGCAGAAGAAATGCTATCGGCCCACCAAAGAGGGGATGATGGAGAACCAGGAGAAACCCATGTCCAAGAAAGATCCCTCGGCAAAAGGAGCTCCCAAGGTTGAACGGATATTCCCCTGTCCCGAGTGTGGGAAGAGCTTCAATCAGAAGTCAAACCTGACCAGACACAGGAAGATTCACACGAGCGAGGGGCCGTATAAGTGCAGCGAGTGCGGGGAGAGCTTCCGCATGAACCGCAAGCTGATCCGCCACCAGCGAGTCCACATGAGCGAGCCCTTCAAATGCACCGAGTGCGGGAAGAGCTTCACCCAGAGGTCAAATCTGGTTCGGCACCAGAGGATTCACACCAAGGAGGAGCCCTACCAGTGCCCTGAGTGCGAGAAGACCTTCAACCAGAAGGCCAACCTCTTCCGCCACCAAACAATCCATGTCCGAATGGGGCCTTGCAAGTGCACCAAGTGTGGGAAATGCTTCCCTCAGAAGCGCCATCTTATTAAACACCAGTTGCTCCATTCCCGAGGTGGGGCCTACAAGTGTGGGGTCTGTGGGAAGCGCTACCGGCTGAAGAAGTACCTGAGGAGGCACCAGAAAATCCACGCACGGGAAGGAACTGCTCCCTGTGCAAAACGGGGGGAGGCCACAAGGACCGGCGGTGGACCCCACCACCCTGAGCAGACGGCTCTGGCCCCCGTGAAGAGCGAAGAGGAGAGCTGAGCAGGTCTGGTGCCTGCTCCTGGGGGAAAGTTCTTTGGGAAAGGGGAGAGATGGAGACAAACTCTGCCAGCCTTATGTGTGCGGTATCTGGGGGTGAGGAGGTCAACCTGAGGGGACAGTGAGGTCGGTGAGGCAGAGCGCTGCTGGAAACTGGTCCTCTGCTGCTGTTTTCAGAGTACAACGCTCAGGGTATCACCTGCTCACAGCTGTGAGATGGGGCTGGAGAGCCAAGCCTCCTCGGAGCACTTGGAGATGGAGAGATAAGAGCTTGGCGTCCTTCGTAACAGTATGCTTGTGCCTCTAAAGCCTGCCAAAGTTGTGGATGCCAAAATTGTCTTGTGCGGGCAACATGTAGCCAGGAGGACCAGGCAGGATTTATTTTTATTATATTACTGTGTTTCTGAGAAAGCTGAAGGGAGCCTCTCGCATCTAGGCAAGAGTTTAAAGCAAGGGGCAACTCTCTTCTCTCTCATATAGCTCTGATCCACATCTTGATCCTACTGGGCTGATGAACCCTAGTCAACTGGATGGTACAGATCTGGAAGAAACTACTGCCAGCTAGACCAGAGTTTTAAGCCTTGAATACCCCAAACCAGGCTCCCAGATTGGCTTAAGCCAGGTCCCTAAAAGTAAGTTATGCAAAATCAATGACTTGTTTTTCCAAAGCTAGCCCAGAGGCCAGCACACTGGTTTGTGGCCCCACAACCCCACTGCGTGGATGTAAATGAGAATGGCTTTTCTTAGCACCGAGTTTTACATCTCTGATGAGCAGGTGCCTTTGCCACCACAAGTCCCAGAGGTGTCAGTGACTTCACCAGCTTGAGAGACACTGGTGCTGGTTCTCAGCCACCTGCTTCCCTACCTGTTACTGTGAAGCTCTTGGTAGGATTTTGACTTTATTAGACATGATTTAGGGAATTCTAACCAAGCGGCAGGAATAGTTGAAACAGTCTTCAGACTTTATGAACTAGAGAACTGGAAACTATTTCCCTGCTGGGATGTTTTCCCTTCCTCTCCCTGGTGTAAAGGAGATTGTGCAGCTACCCAGAAGCATGGAGAGTTCAGCAGTCTTTATTGCTCACTGCTAATGATTTTGTTTGTGTGTTCTCTAGTCAGATGGATCTTTCTGTCTTGAAAGTCCCTGGTGAAGCAGAGACGTGGAGGGAATCCACAATCCCCTGAGCCACTCGCCAAGATTTCTCTGCAGCACTGCTACGTGGCCACCTGGGCACTGCAGAACAAAGACACATATTAGGGTTTTTTGTGTTGCTGTGATACATAGAGTCCAAGAGGCAAGTGGAAAAATGTTCCATGGTGAAATAGTAGCTCTACCTCTCTGGTTTTGTGCAGGAAAAGAAGCCCCCTCCCCATCCCCAAGGCACACACCACTTCCTTCTCCCAGGACATGTCGCAGATGGCATCCTCTTGGAGGCATCCGAAAGTCACGCAGCGTGACTTTGGGCAACTACCTGCTGTAACATTTTAGACCCAAGCTGCTGGTTGTCTGCGCTGCCTACTCTGGAGCAGCTGCCTCTCTAGGTGGGGAAACTGAGGCATGGAGAGAAGGAAAAGAACAGGACAAACTGTTCCTGAGCTTTGTCTTTCCTAGCTACTTGGACACCATGGTGTTGAGGTGCTTTGTTGTGGTGACTCAAGCACAACACTGAGTACAGCTGCCAAACCCCAAAAGCACATAGTAATTATGGTGCTTAGACTCCCTCAGCCTTTAATGTAGTTAGGCCCAGCACGTGATTTCAAACAGCAAAGCAAGATCTGACAGCCTCTGAAGGAACCTACTTTTGTCTGCTCACCTATAAACTGTAGTGAAACTGGTTGATGTGAAGCTTCTCCTCAAATCCCTCTGACCTGGTGGAGGTTCATTTCTGGGACAGAAAAGGCAGACGTATAGGGGAAAACAACAAGTTTAAGATGTTCTAGGGGCATCTAAGGGACACCCTTGTTAGAAAAATGGGTCTGAGCCATATGGTGGGTAGATGCTTCACTGTAGGACTGGAAAATTATGTTCTTTAGGAAGAATAGGGCTGAGCCAAGCTAGCAAAGCAAAACAGCCTCTGTTAGGCTTGCTGAGGGGCAGAGGTCCAACAGAGCCTTTCAGTGAGGAGAAAGTAATCACCGCGTGGCTGGCATTTATTTCCTTTTCATTAGCCTAGCATAGGGCCATAGAGATTTTTACCAGCAAGAGGAACTGGTATGGGAGGTTTGCCATTTGTATTATTGTGCCCCTGCACATAGACAGGGCAGTGAGTCAATGTCAGTAGCTTTCCTGGATATCACTGGATCTTCCACCATTGACCGTGGCCAGTGTGGGTGTCCCAGCTTCTGGGGAAAATCGGGGCTGATAGTTTGTAATATCTCCTCAATAAAGTAATTATTTAAAGAAAAAAGGAAACAAAGTGAGCCTCTTTTCTGTCTTTCTTTTCATAAGCTATCACTGAGAGAACCACACTACATTCTACCCACAGTGCAACAGGTGAACAATGCCATAGCAAGAGGCATACCAGCGGTAACCAAATGGGTGTAACTGGTGAAGAGCCCTCTGGGCTCTGCTGATTGCATTGACCAGCTCTCCACTGACTATGCTGAGAGCTCAGACCCCGGGGCTCCGCTCAGTGACCCAGACATACGTACCATGTGAAGTGCCCTAAGGTGTCTGCATAGGGCTAGAAGGACACAGGCCCTATGGGAGGACTTGACCTTTCTGGATGAGTAACTGGAGGCCAGGAAGGGCATCTCAAATGACACCAGACACCATGGTGTGAGAAACTGAAACAATGTCCTAAGTATGGGTGTTTTCATCCATGAACTAAATTCCACTCTCAGTGTATCCACCTGTGAGAGCAAAATGCTCGAAATGCAAAGGGAGTCTTCCTTGGGTACCTCCGGGATCTGCCTGGGATGTTACACTGTGAATTCCTCAAGGACACCTCCAAAGAGATGCCTTGCAGTTAGTTTGGGCTGTCAGCTCTGCTGATGGTTGTGTTGGGTTTGGATTGGGACCATGGAATAATCCCAGCTCCATGAGAAAAAATGAATTTATCTGAGGACTGAACAAAGTCAAATCCTCACAGTAGCAAAATAGTCTTCATCCTTTTCTCCTGAAAGCCATTAAAAAGGCTCCCAGATAATAATAAAATGCTTAAAATCCAAGTCATTGCCCCATTCTCCACTGCACAGATTTTATGCAGAAAACCACACCTGTAAGCATTCACTGAGCAGTCTCGGTCACCAAGTGAAAAGGATGCCTACAAGGTCGGATTTTGCCTTCAGGTCTATACAGTAAATTCAGCGTGGTCAAGCTGAAACCAATGGAGTTAAATCAAAGTAAAAGTTATGTTAATGAAGAGAGATCCAAGCTGTGATGGGTCTTGCACAGTGGGTCAGGTAAGGATCGTCTTGAGACAATTGCTGTCCTATTTCTAGCAATGCATGGAGGAATTTGGCTGTGGGACTTTTCTTGATCAACTTCTTGACTCATTGACTATCTGTGTATATCATCTCAGCATCAGTTCTGTCTCCAGCATTCAGCATGGCCTGTCTGGAGGAGAGATGGAGATAGGCTGTGTTGGGGGGCATTTGCGCAAGAGTGCGTATTTTGTGCTTCAATGGGATGCGTGGAGCTGATTGGAGCTCAGCATGTTCTGGTATGGTGGGAATGAGAGGGTCTTTGGGGCCAGAGCAAACATCTGCTCCAACGTAAGTGCCCTGGGATGTTTACTTGCCCTTTGAGAACGTGATAGTTCCCATGAGAACTTCTTCAAGAATCCCAGGCTGCAGGGAGCCTGGTGTCCCCACGGTCGGGGAGTGAGGAGAGGGAAAAAGACCAGGGTGAAAACTGGGTGAGCAACAGGAAACTCAGTATCACATACATCTACACATGCTTTATCTGTTCACTTTTGTCTAGCAGCCTCCATGGGGAATGAGTATTTACTTATCACCACCACCTTAGCTACCTCTCATCCAATCCAGAGCCAAAGTGATGCAACCAGGTAGCACCACATGGGACCAGGTTATCAAGCTGAACTGCCTGTAGCCAAGGCACACTTGGAGCTTCTGCCTCCAGCTCCTGACCCAAAGCACAGTCCCTCCCTTGAAAGTGATTTCTTGTGCTGGAACAAAGCAAAGGTGAGAGATATCCGTCAAAAGACTGAAGATTCTGAGTAGTCCCCACCTACAGATTTTCTGAGCAAGGTCATAGAAAAATCTGTGATCTCCTTTTCTAGGGTCAGTGTTAACCTGAAAACAAAAGCAGCCCCTGCAATGGGGTAGGTGGGGTGGGCAGTGCTGGCCTGTGGCTCTCTGCTAATTGCACAGGAGGCGATTACAGCCCATTGCTATCCTTTGTAATTGCAGAGCCCCACTGCTAGCTCTTTTTTTCCACCCCAAGCTGATTTCTGTCTCTTCTGCTTCTGTCTGGCCTCTTCCCTGGGGAGCTGGTGTTCCAAGGGCACCAACCTCCTCCAAGTCACTGCAAACTGAAGGCAGAAGTAGGAAGCAGAGATCTGGAGATCCTTCCCTACCAAGTCACAAGATTTTCTCCTTTTTCATCATCTGAAAAACAGGATAAGATGCTTTGCAAGTGGAATAAGATACAGACCATTCTCATTTCTACATGTGTGTTGGCCTCTGAGGAGCAAAACAGACTGAAGAGTGAGGGTCTGAATGTAGACAACAACTTCTGCTAGGAGAGTAACAGGGTTTTGAAGTCATGTGAGAATAATCCATCATTAGACCTGTGCTGAAGTTCACTCGCCCTTAGACCTGTCTGCAGAGCAGAAAACCAGTCCCTGCAGGAGAGCTGGGAACAGCACTGCTGTGAACTCGCTTTGGGGGGAAAGGACTTAGGAAACTAAATGTTGATCTTGTGAACTACAAGCTAAGCAGCCCTGAAAACTAGTTATTCCTAGTCACGGCCCAGAGTGTTGGCCTAGGCTGCAGGCAGAGATTAATAAGGGCCTTTTGCTGCACAGATGAGCTGCATAAAGGGCACATGCTTATTCAGCCAGCATTGCAGGGCCCAAAACTTCCCCATCAGAATGGACAGGCAAAGCAGCAGAAAAAACCTTGTGACAAAGAATGTGTCACTTCAATCAAGTTAATTTATACTACCTTTAACTAGCTTGGGGTAGGTTGAAGGGCAGAGAGAGGAGCAGGGAATGTGAAGAATGGAAGAGGTGAGTGTAAAGGCTGGGACCGGATGGCAAAACTGAGTTGTGCATCAGATCTAACAACATGAAGGAGAGACACGGAGCCTGGGAAACACCGTGAAAACCTGGGCTTCCCTGCGGGAAGCTGTTAGATCCAGATCGAATCTTACTTACAGCTTTGCCTCTCTACTAAGTTAATTTGTTATCAACGACTTCAGGCTACGTTAAAGCCCCGTGTTGGATGATGCAGCTGATGACTCCGTTTGCTGCTCATGGCGGGGTGAAGGAGGAACGAGCTTGTGGGTGTTCCTGCACCTTCCCGGGTTCTTGCTCCTCTCTCCAAAGCATCACCTGCTGGTTTTTTCCTAGGCTGAGCATCAGGGTCCTGAGGACACCAGTAAGCCTTAATGGCCCTGAACAACCCCAAATGGAGCTTCTGCCTGCTATGTCCAGCCCCTGAGAGACTGCAACGCCTGGGCAGCGCCTGTACGAGGTTTCCCACGGCTCCCCATCCCTCGGGGAGCAGCCAGCCCTCACTGCTCCCAGATACAGAGTCAGGGTGTGGGGGGGCTGTCAGAGGGAGGCAGCAGGAAAGCGAGGGGCTGCGTGGGCACACAGATACCACGGTGTTCCCAAAAGCACCTGTAAGCCTCTCCGCCTGCATCCGTGCTCAAGAGCTGAAGTGCAGGAAGGGAAGATAAATCAGGAGAGCTCGATTCCTGAGCACGAGCCCACGTGGGGTCATTGTTACAAGCCGATCTTTAACTGCAAAACCCTCTAACCAGCCCCTTGCATGCCTGTTTCTGTCCACAGCTAAGGGTTCAGGTGTGACCAGAAGCTGAGGAGCTTCTGATGAATTTCCTTGGACAGACCACCCAAAATCAGGTAGCTCACACACGCACACACCAGTCCTATGGATGTAACGGGAAAAATGGGAAAACAAGTCGCAGAACAGCATCCCTTTGCTCACACTGCAGGCAGCAGCATCGTAAAGGCACAAGTAGGACACAGCTAATGCCTCCAAGACTTTCCTTCTGTCCGTAAAGCGATGTATAGTAGAAATCACCCCAGACCCTATAGATGTTCCTTATTGTTTGTCTCTATTAAAGCCCAGTGGGACAGAGAGTGGGGAGCTCCTGTGCCAAGCATGATCTGTAGAGGTTCATCCTTTGCTTTTCCAGCCCTCTGGCATGTCCCCGTCTTACGGTCCCTGGGATGAGCGATGGTCTCGGGGACCACGGATACACCTAGCCCATGTCGTCTGGGAGCCCTATTCCTGCAGCATTGTCTGCCTCCCTTTGAGCGTCTTTCTCACTTTTTTTTCCTGGACAGTTATTGCAAAATTTTGACACGGGTTTCCTGTGGCTCAACGCTTCAGCCCCTGTGATCAGTTTTCTGTCAGAATAGGACTTCTTTTAACTCCGAAGGACTTTCTTGTTAAATATAGGACAAAGTCTGTAGCAAAGAAAATAGCAGCCTGCTTTTCATTTTAACATCTCCACGCAAGTAATAAGCCTGATCCATCTTTAGCTCAACATAAGGGGGCCCCTTTCTGCTCACCAAATTGTTTGCAGATGCTGGGGGCTCAGAGCAGCTCAGCTGCTAATGCACAACCTAACATTGCTTAACTCCTCTCTGCTTGCTTTTCACAAATTAATTGCCAAGGACCCAGCATGGAAAGTGGCACAGGGCTGTGAAGGTCTGTGCTAGTATTGCATGCCAGCATGGCCAGCCAGATGCTGAGTTTGAGGAGAGAAGCATTCTGCTGCCCTCAGCAAGACAATTCCCAGGGTTTAGCCTTAGTCTGCAGGGGAATTTTGGACAGCAGGCGTGTAATAGCAGCATTATACATCTGCGCAGTCTGAATATGCCCTCTATACCCACACGCTTCGGCGCGTAGCTCTGCCAGTGTGAATCCTTCATCCAGCAATATAAAAGTATTTAATTCTGGTAAACAAGCACCACCACAGAGAGTGGGTCAGGCTCCACCAGAAACATTCTGCGAGGTGGTACGGCAAAGGACTGCCGTCGAGCTCCGGCTGCGCAGGAGCATCTCTGAGAGCCCCGTGCCTGCCTGGAAATGGCTCCAGCTCCTCGGCAGCGTTAAGGCTTAAGCCACGGTGGGTTAAGCTGGGGTTAAAGCACTTTTCCCCCTGTTACAATCTCCTCTTTCTATCGGTATATTTCGGAGACACTTGAATGTCGGTGCTTCATTTAAGCATCCTAACTCTGAGCTGAATCCCAGCCAAGGAGTCAAAGGCCTGAATTCACCCTGGCGGTCTCTTTGACCATAAGCTGGAAAGGGACCAAGAAGCATTTTAATGTAAAGGAGGAAAGGATGTTTCTGGTCCTCTGGAAGTTTTTTCACCTTACTACGAATTTGTGAATTCTTAAAGCTGACAGAAAAGGGGAAAGTAGGACAATTATAAAGCCAGCAAAAACTTCTGAAAATTTTTCAATCTTCTTACTTCAAAAATAAATGCAATCTTTACATTTTGGTAGGTTGGAGGTATTTTTCTTTCCCTTAGAAGGAGTCAAGCATATCCTAAAACAAAATGTTTCATTATGGGGTGAAAGTAAAAGATATTCAAAGGATTGTGTTTGTTTTCCAGGAAAAAATGTGGAAAAAAATTTTTTTAACTTTACCTGGAACAAACTCTTGGCTTGACAGCAGATCAGATACTACCACTTAGTCACCCAGGTCTACTTTAAGTAAAGGGCTCTTGAGATTTCCTAAGTGCTTAAATTAAAATGGTTGAATGAATAAGGGTTATAAGTGCTTTTGATGGAAATAACAGGATGCATATTTCTAAGAGTGCAACAGCAAGAAAGGGTAGCAGATGTGACCGAGCCTGTTGTATTCCCGTGGTTGGCTACAACCAGAGTAGTGGTCAGGAATGAAAGAGGGAGTAAAACAAGCACTCTCCCTTCCAAATAAAGTAAATATATAGGCAAAAACTTGGAAATTAACTGAAGCAGAGGCAGAGGGGATAACTCAATGCCAGGGCTCAGAGCTGAACACAGGAGTCCCAATACCAACCTCTGTTTGGTGCTTTCTACATCAAGCTCCAGTTCCTGCTCTTTACGGTAGCTAGGGCAATTCAAGCACTTACTTCATAAATGACAACTCTGGATGTGCTTTTTCTCCAACTTTGGCACTGAGATGCAGTTTTATTTCATGTCTTGCCCAGCAGGTTTACAGTGTGGTGGTTTGAAGAAAGTAGAAGCATCATGAAAGGGATGCTAAAAATAGGAACCAGACCAGGAATTGAAATGAGGAAGGAGAAGTGCAAGTTTGCCCCCCCCCTCCAAAAATCTCAACAAAGCTGAATAAAGACAAGAATAAATACATGCTGGCTGGAAATTCCGTAGCTGTAAACACTCATTCCTTGGCAGCAAAGCACCTGGCTCTGCGTATCAGCCCGGTCTTCTGGGGAAAGCTGGAAACCAAGAACATGGCCATGTGGGCTCCAGACCCCCATCCACATCTGTACACCCCACATGGGAAAAATAAGGCAAGGGTGCCTGAAGGGCACTCCCCCAGCAAAGCCAGTGCAGGGGGAACAAGAAGGAGAAGAAAAAAACCCAAGCGTTGTGAGGAGTTACCCTGTACCAAGCCCTGAAGACACACAAGTTTATCAGTGTGGTACACATGGGAAGAGCTTCTTGAAGAAGAGAAATCCCATAGCCCACCGGAGGAAGGTCCAAAGCTGTCTAGAGAGTTGGAAGGAGATGCACCGGGACCAAGCAGCATCCTTGCAAGGAGCAAGACAAGCAAGGCCAAGGAGGCACCATCCCCAGGGCAGGGAGATCCATGCCAAGGATAAGTCTTATGAGACCTTTGCTGTGGTGTACCAGGTGGTGCAGGTCCCCAGATAAGAGCAGGGATATAGTAGGCTAAAATACTCCCCATAAAAGGTGGCCCAGGCTGCTCATCTCTGCAAGAGGCTCTGCTTTCTTCTCTCCATGGTCACGGTGTCTGGATGACCAAAGGGGGTTGGGAATGGCCAGGGTGAACGCAAATGTAAAGGTCACACAGGATCCCTGCTGGCACCCACTGTCCTGGGGCGGTGAAAATCATTGACTTTGCTCCCCTTCAGACCTTGAACCATGCATCCAGATTTCTTCATGTGTCCCACCTCTGCCGCATTTCAAAATAGAAAGAAAAGCTCTTTGAGAGGTGATTGAGAATATCTGACTAAGATTTTTGCCCCTGAATCACTTTCTGGAGAAACTTGTCTGTCTCCATGGACCAGAAGGGACCTAAGCTCTCAGCCTGTGCTCTGCAGCTTGGGCTGTCATCACCTCTGGGTATCTCCTACTCCATGGATGAGAGTAACAAAAAAATCCCACCCTTGTCCAGGACCCAGCAGAATCAGAGTCAGGCCCATCTGTATTCTTACATTCTATTTTGGTTTTCTTGTTCTTGTAATATAAACTAAGAGGACCTTGATCCATACCTTGCTTTCAGTGATCATGGTTGCAAAGTCTGGAATGAATCTGTTCCCAGATCAATGAAGGGCTGTGAATTCAGTCTCAGGTGGTTTAGCTGTCTGTTTCTAGTTGTGTTTTAGATAACTTGGTTGTGGTTTTCCTCTTGGTTTGGGGACTGTGGGCTCTTCACTGCCACTTGTGAAAGTGTCCAGAATATGATTGAAAGAACTGGGGGTTCGGTCCACTGTGTGTGTCTCTCGCCCTTTTTGTGTGATGGAGTGGGCATGGTGGGACATGCTTCTCCAAAGGGCTCTCTCCCCAGCTGAATTGGCTGCAGCATCTTCCTGTTCTCTCTGAAGGAAGCTATTTACCATCGTCTTGCAGTTTGCCAAAAATTCGCTAAGTGCCAACAAGAAGATGACATGCAGTCTCCTAGTCTCTCAGCAGGTCAGGTTTTGCTGTCTACTGCTAAACTGGAAAGTGACTGGCTCTTAAATTTTTCTCCATGAATGACATATTGTTTGCGCTAGTGACGAGGTGCACCCCCAAATGTCCAGGCTTTGTTTCTAAGCATTATTGATGTATTTTGCTGCAGCATCCCCAGCCCTTGTGTCTTTCTTCCCAGCTAGTTAGCTGTGTCCTTGCTGCCCAGTTTTGTGGCAGGCAGCCTTTAAATCACCCTTTTCTCTTTTACCCCATTCCATGAGGTCTTTACGTGGCCTAGATACTTAATATTTGCAAAAGAAATTAGAGCAGACCTTAAGAATTTGGGATGGGAGAGATAGAAAAGAAGACTCAGCTGCCTGGAGCAGTGGAAAGCTCTTAAAGGGTTTTCTTTTTTTTTTTTTTTTTAGGGTGCTTTCCCAAGTCATCTAACTAAATTGAGTCATCACGCACCCACAGTCCCAAGAGAGCATGGGCACAGATGGTGGAAAGGAGCAGGACCCCCACTTTCAAAGGCTCCTCGCTGCTAACTGAGCGTGAAGCAGCATGAAGTTGCTACTCCCCATCCACTTGCGTTAGGGCAGATGGTGTCTCCATATCTGGTCTTCACCAGGACAATTTGTCAACCGAGTCACCACATATGACCCCCACTGAGGACAAGAAAGGTATCTGGTGGAACAGCATAAGGTCACAGATATCAGAGGACTTCACTTCTCCTTTGCCTGGGGCTTCCCCTTCAACTAGCCAAGTGGTTTAATCTGTCTGTGTCACCTCACTTCCTTAACTAAAAAAAAAAAAAAACAAAACCAAACAAAAGGAAACATTAAAACATCCAGTTTCTCCTGGGTTTTGTCCTTTATTTTGTAACTGGGAAAAGAAAACCAAAGAGAATGCCAATGTCACTCCTTTTTGTGTCACTTGGCAAGCCACTTGTGAGCCAGGAGTGTGACAGGGGGCAATCCAGAGGGTACAACTTCCTACCCAAAAGGTCAAGGAAAACCAGAGCTGTTTTTTTCCAGGGTTTCAAAACTGGGATATAATAACATTTTTTTTTTTCCTGAGGATACTAAATTCCTGTAAAAGACAGAATTAATAGTTACAGTATTTCAGCCCAATTTTAGAGATGGGGAAACTGAGGCAAAATTTTGGATCTACACAAAATCCCATAAGCAATCTACATCAGATGCACATCCTCATCCTTCTCTTCTGTTTCCCCATGTTATGCTTTGAAACATTTGTGGACTCATTTCATCTGAATCATGCTGTCAGGAGACATGGGTTTGGCTTCTAAGTGACACCAGGGACTACATATTTGAAATAAGAAAACACAAGGAGCACAAAATATGCAATGACCATCACAGGCTGAACTTTTTTTACAGTACAATTATTTTCATTTTTTAAAAACTACTATTTTTAAAAAAAGTCTTAATTCTGAGGGTGCGTCCCCCCAACACTTTAACCTGTACTACCCGAGCTTCTGTCTGCAAGGTGCTAGTGATAAATGGCTAGGCAACGTGGCTATGTCTGTATGAGTAATTCGACTGAGGCAAGGACAATTCTCCAGCCCTGAGGGCACCAAGCTGACTTGCGTCCATACAGCAAAACTCCATTCAGGATGGCATCATCCAGTTCTACCCTGGGACTCATCCCTGGATCCAGCTCTGACTCAAGCTAAAAGTTTTGGGTAAAGACATGAGAGTTAAGAAAATTGTGCGCCAGTGCCCGGGAACATCACCGTTTGTTTCAGAGACATGGCCTGAGTTTTCCATCACCCCAAATTAGCACATGTCCAGCAGCCGCCAAACGCTCCAGGACCTGCTGTGTGACCCAGACTGGTAGGACCGTGGATTTACTGTGGATTTCTGTAGGCATCAGCGCTGCTGGTTTTAACCACAGCCCAATCCAGGCAGCCTGCTAACTGCTACAAAGCACCCAGGAACAGGCAGTCCAGCCTCCCCTGGGAGCTGGAGACTCACAAGGAGACTCACAGCCATGGGGAGAAAACAATTTTCTTGGACTCATTGGGTGGAGACCTCCCAGACATGGGCTCTGCCACTGTCTCACCAAATGTCCCCTTTCAAGTCACCTCACTGCCTTTCCCATTTCCAAAGCGTTTTGAGATTCACAGACAAAAAGGTGATAGAAGAGGAGAAGAGGATGGCTTTTCTTGCTTGCACAACTCCAAAGGGGGGGTCAGCCACGTGAAGAGAGAGCGAAAGCATCGACAATGAGGTCTCGGAGGTACGTAATGGTGACTTCTAATGCAAAGCAGTGCAGTTTAGCCACCTAAAAATAGCAATTAAAAAAGAGAACTAATGTAAATCAAAAGCTATTTCCAGCCTGCTGCAGCGTGGGCACTGCGTTTCCCTATAACAACCCCCAGCCAGCAAACATAAGCATCCTCCAAAGCGGACGAGCAGCATCCCTGCCGAGGACTACAGCTCCCAGGAGCCTGCAGCCCAGGCAGCGCCTGTGCGGGGACCAGGCACCGGGCAGCCGGGCAGGGGGACCGGCAGGGAGGCAGTGATGGCTGGGCATCCCCCCAGCCATGCCCGAGAGGTTTTAGGGTTGCTGTTTCCTACCCCCAAACCCTTTCTTTCCCTAAGCCAGCTCCTCTTTTTCTGTCTCTCCTCCCCCGGTAGTTTTTACATCACTGACACAGACTTCCTGTGAGTCAGCACCAGCAGACACGAACGGAGTAGCTGGAAGACGAAGAAGAGCTCAAAGTGGGTAGAAATAAGAAAATTTGGTCCATGACACTTGGGTACTTTCCCGACCCGCGTGCTGCTGAGGGAGATGGGAGACAGGTCAGTAAACGGCTGAGCTGGGATGTCTGGGGCCAGGACGGGATGCTCAGGGCTGAACCCCTCCGTGGTGTCTGCGTGCGTCCCGCAGCATCCCAGGGCGGCAGCAGGACATCTCGGGAAGTCGGGGTCACCGCTACAAAGCTGGAGCGTTTGTCAAGGTTGGCTGCGGCGGAGCAAACTGCACTGGCTGGGATACATCGCCTTGCTTGTCTTTCTCAGGCTGAATCCTGCCCTGAGAGCTTTGGCTTGCTCCCCTGGCTGGAGGTGACCACTGGAGTCGGAGGTACAGCTGGTCCTGCTTGGCGTGGGAGCAGGCAGCTTGGCTAAACCCGGGGAGTAGGAACAGCAGGAACAGCAGCACAACAGGAGAAGGGGCATCCGTCCTTTAAAATCTGCCCAAACCCCATGATTCTGGGGCATCCTTGCGACGTTTTCAGGAGTGATGGAGGCACGGGTGGGAATGAGTTAATAGGTCCAGCCTCTGCCTTGCAAGGAGAAGCTGTGCCTGCCTATGGCTGTGCCTCTGTGTGTGTGTGTGTGCTGGTGTGGGGGGGTTATTCCCAGCGAAAGGAGCAAAGCAACAGCTGAGGAGCTGCTCCCGTTCGCGTTTCACAAGCGAAATTCAGGCAGCTGTGCTGACACGCCGTCACCTCCGGGAAAAACAGCCCAGCACATGGAACAGCCGGAGACAAAAGTTTGCCCAGAGTTGTCTCTGGGCTCGGAAAAGTTGGTCACCACAGAGAGTAAAAACAACCTCCATTTCTCAGCCTATCTGAAAGGTCCCCAGAGAACATCTCACCCAACACCCATCCTTTTTCTTGGTGAGAAAGGATAGAGGTGCAAATGCCCTGGATGCATGCTGGGATGGCTGGATCAGGGCTTCCTTTGCCCAGCTGAGGGGTTGGGCAGGGACTTCTCAGGACGCCTCATCACTTTGGGGCACTTGGGAGTCAAGGAGCAGGAGAGGAGAGATTTTTGACTCACTGGACCACCATCAGGGAGCCCTCCCCATGAGTTGCCCCAGATAAGTTCCTGAGTCAGTTTGGTGCTGGTTCTCCCATTAAGAAAGTCAATGGCAAATGGGGTTCTTCTTCAGCCCAGACTTTTTATGCAGTTAGGTCGATGCTGGTGGTGGTGTGGCTGCACCCTTCATGGGTCAGACGTGACAAACCTGCAAATTGAAGCTGGCACCAAGGCAAAGGTGGACCTTCGGCAGTCTAACCTCAGGGCAAGGGGACAGGGGAAGGGGTTGAGTCCTTGCTGTCCTCCTGAACACCAGGAGGACCTCTCTGTCCGTTCAGACATCTTCCTGGCCACCAGCCCCAGCAGCCTTGCAGAGGCTCTGGTGTCTGCCCTGGTGCTGCACAGGGAACCGAGGACATCAGTGTGAGTTTCACTTCTGCCTCCAGCCTGTCTGGCTGCAGCTGTGACCCAGATGTCCCTGTCCCCTCACTGAGTTGGACGTGACACAAAATCTCTAGAGAAATAAATGGGCACCTTCCGAGGGACGGGAGCCCCACGGGGTTTGCACAGCCAGATGAGCACCAGACAATGCTTGGGCAGTTTTGTTTCACAGATGTGAGATTTCGGTGCTGTCTGGAGGCTGGGGAGAGCAACATGATACGTTCTAGAGATGAGCAGCTGTTTGCTGATCCTCAACATTTCCCCTTGTCGTCCCAGAAGGTCCCTCTCTGCCAGTGCACTGAAGGAGGCTCAGATGATCTCAGTGACCACTCTTCACATGGGACGTGTCTGGTCCTGGCCCCAGCCCTTGGTCTGGTCATCCTGGCTCAGACCAGGGATTGCACCACCCCAGAGATCCTCCAGAAATGGGTCTGGGTGTGCCCTAACCAAGAGGGATTTACTTCTAGAAATGCTGATGACCGTGAGTTGGTCCCTGATGGTTATGACCACCAACCTTCACCACCCCTCTGAAGGAAAAGTGATGTTGGTTCCTGCTCAGAGATCAGCACAGCAGGAGGAGCCCCCCCCCAAACCACCAGTTTCTTGTCGTGAGTACCTGGAGATGTGGAGAAAGTCCAGCCTGTGCCAGGCAGTTCCAGCAAACCCCTTCAATCCCCTCCTAGATTTTACAGTCTCTTGGCCTTTGGTTTTACTAGAATGAACTAAGCTTGGCTGGGGTTTTTTTTATGATTGTCGTTTCCACACGACAGTTTACCACACTAAAAGTGGTTTGGTTTTTGGCTTTTTTTCCTGTTGGCCTTGACAATAACACCTGCCTTGGTTTCTTCTCAGGTTCAGCCCTCATGAAGAAAAACACAGGCTTTCTAAAGAAGAGTAACTCAAACCAGCGCTGGCACTTTCCCATGGTCGCTACCTCCCAGCAGCCCTGGCAGGCAGGGAAAACTGGTGGCAATGGCCAGGAGGACTCCCAGCGATGCCTCCCCTAGTGAACACCACCCGGGCCCCCACCTCTGAAGAACCAGGTGATGGAACAGCCAGCCATGATGACGCTGGAGCTCTTGGAGGCAGAGAATTTTCTCAGCCACACTCGGGAGAAGTCGTACACTTGCATGATTTGTGGGGACAGTTTTAAGCACAAGGGCATCCTGGCAGCCCACCAGAAATCCCATAAGGAGGAGATACAGGCTGAAGGCTGTGAGGAAGGCGATGTTGACCAGGCTGGAGAGCTGCATGACCAAGAAGCCATCAGAACTGGAGAGGAGGCCAATGGGAGAGACCATAGCAAGCACAGCACACAGAGCGATCCTGAGAGAAGGGAGAAGCCCCATGCCTGCACTGAGTGCAGGAAGAGCTTCAAGATGAAGGTAGACCTCACCAAGCACCTCCGGACTCACACGGGCGAGAGACCATTCCCCTGCACCGACTGTGGCAAGAGGTTCATCACCAAATCACAACTCAAGGAGCACCACAGGATCCACACGGGCGAGCGGCCGTACGAGTGCCTGGACTGTGGGAAGAACTTCACCCAGAAGTCACAGCTCATCGTGCACCAACGGATCCACACAGGTGAGAAGCCCTACCAGTGCAGCAGCTGCCAGAAGAGCTTCGTGGACAAGTCACAGCTGGTGGCACACCACCGGATCCACACGGGTGACCGTCCCTTCAAGTGCGGTGTATGCGGCCGTGGCTTCCGCCAGAAGATCACCCTCGTCAAGCACCAGCGGGTCCACAGCACCAAGGGCGCCCAGTGGGACGCTGCCAGGGCCATCGTGGCCGAATCCACTCCGACAGGGAAGAAGATCTTCCACTGCAGCACCTGTGGGAAGGAGTTCAAGAAGAAGTCAGTGCTGGTGACCCACCAGAGGATTCACACTGGGGAGGAGCCCTACCCCTGCCCTGCGTGCGGGCGATGCTTCCGGCAGAAGATCCACCTCGCCCGGCATCAGCGGACCCACGAGCGGCCCGGTGCCCACGTTTGCGGAACCTGCGGGGACCGCTTTGGCAGCAAGAGGGAGATGCTGCGGCACCACCAGGGCCACCATCCCCAGCAAGCCCCTTACGTCTGCACCACCTGTGGAAAGCGCTTCAGCCAGAAGGTCGGCCTCACAGCCCATCGCCGCGTCCACGCGCGGGAAAAGGAGACCACCAGTGCCTCAGGGGGTGGGCAGCCCCCCACCACCCTCGGTGGTACCCACGCCTGTGGGCAGTGTGGAAAGACGTTCACCAAGAAGGGCAACCTGGCCAACCACCAACGGGGCTCATGCCGAGGGCGGGGGTCACCGCTGCGGGGTTTGCGGCAAGGGCTTCGCCAAGCGGGGGGAGCTGACCAAGCATGAGCGGACCCACACCGGGGAGAAGCCCTACGGGTGTGGGCAGTGCGGCAAGCGCTTCGCCCAGCGTACCCAGCTGGTCACCCACCAGCGCGTCCACACCGGCGAGCGGCCCTACCCCTGCGGTGACTGTGGCAAGCGCTTCGGCGACAAGTCCCGCCTCACCGTCCACCGGCGCGTCCACACCGGTGACCGGCCCTTCCCCTGCCCTACCTGCGGCAAGGGCTTCCGCCAGAAGATTGCCTTGGTCAAGCACCGCCGTGTCCATGAGCGTGGCAGGGACAAGGGAGGCGGCGAAGGCACCGGCGCCAACACCGACGCCAATGCTGACACCGAGGCCAACGGCAATGGCGAGGCTAATGGCAATAGCAATGCCAACGCCAATGCCAACGCCAACACCGATGCCAATGCCAAGGTGGCTGGCAAAGATGAGGAGAGCCCGGCTGTCCCCTGTCGGCTGCTCCCCATCGGCGAGCGGCCCTTCTCCTGCAGCGAGTGTGGGAAAGCCTTTGCCCAGAAGGCTCAGCTGGCAGTCCACCACCGCATCCACACTGGGGAGCGTCCCTTCCCCTGCGCCGACTGCCCCAAAGCCTTCATCGACAAGTCCCGCCTCGTCGTCCACCGCCGCACCCACACCGGTGAGCGCCCCTTCCCCTGTGCTGCCTGCGGCCGAGCCTTCACCCAGAAGGTTGCCCCTCACCACCCACCAGCGGGTCCACACGCGGGAGCACCAGCCACCGCCGGCCCCAGTTCCCCTCGGACCGCAGGGTGAGGAGTGGCCCTTCACCTGTGCCATCTGCTGGAGAGGTTTCCACAAGGAGATTGCCCTCATCGCCCACCGGCGGGTCCACACCAAGTATGAGCCCAACCGCTGCAGCAAGTGTGGGCAGGTCTTCCCCAACAGGGCCCAGCTCCATCTCCACCAGCCCTCCCATGCCAAGGACCGGCCATTCAAGTGTGCCACGTGCGGGAAGGACTTCAAGAGGAGGGAGATCTTGATTACCCACCAGCGGGTCCACACGGGAGAGGCACCCTTTCAGTGCCGCCAGTGCAGCAAAAGCTTCTCACAGAAGGCCAACCTCATGAAGCACCAGCTCACTCACACCCGCCAGGGCCCCTTCATCTGCTCCGACTGTGGGCAAAGCTACACGACCATTGGACATTTCAAGAGGCATCAGAAGAACCACCTCAAGAAGCAAAGCCCTCCTGGTGAGGGAGAGGAACTCCCTGAGGACCTGGCAACTGGCCGTGTGCCAGTGGGTGGCCACAGCAGCCCCATCATCGTGGTGAAGACAGAGGCTGATGCTGATGACTATGAGGTCGTACAGGTCCCATGATGGTAAGGATCAAGGACTCAGGGAAGGAAGGGCTGATGCCTGCTCACTTGGGTATGGGGTTGCTGCGTCCACCACCAAGATCCATGGTCCTGTGGGAACTGTTCCCCTGGAAACATATCACAGTATTTGGTGTGAGCCAGGAGTGGAAAACCTGGGAGGATCTGGACTTCAGCACACGGCAATCCCTGAATCAAACCTCAGTCAAAACTGGCTGACACAATGTGAAATTTGGGGGTGAGGGAGGGATATAAAAACATACTTTGGCTACTTTTCTATATCTTATATGAAAGTCCTCATTTCAAGAGGTTTGGTGGGGGGTTTTTTGCTAACAGGAGGGCTGAGAAGCTCATTTTTTTAAAGCAAGTAAATGAAATCTGTGATTTCAGATATATTCACATGACTCCAAGAGCTGGAGCTTTAAAAAAAAAAAAAAAAAAAAGACCAAAAATCTCACCAAACATTATGAGGCTTGCCATCACCAACTTCCCGGCAGGAGTTGGAGCAGACCATCATTGGTCCCTAGCCTTCCAGCAGCTGACACCAGCTCCAGCCATCCTGCAGACACATGGAGCAGTGCAGGGTCTGCTACTGTGGAAAAATTGCAGCCAGAAATAAGGGAGGATGTCATGGCCAAAGGACTCGGGGATGGGGACCCCGCTGACACCTGGGGAAGGGCCACCGAGGTCAATAACGCTCCCTGTGGAGGGCAAACAGCCACCCACATGGCTTAGTTTGCAGAGCTGGATTAAGAGCTCTGGCTGGGAACTAATGCAGGGTTTATATGAAGACACCATTTTTCCTAGTTTAAAATAACCTTATGTATGGGTTGATTGTGCAGGATAATCCCTGGGCATATTTATTATGGAGTTAGGGGCATTCATTGCACAGCCACAGTTTCAGAGCAGCATTTGGGAAGTTGCCAGACCTGTTTCTTGCACCACAAGCTCAGTTGCAATGCCAAGATGTGGCTCCTAAACCTGAAGACCGCTGGTCTGTGCCACCTACAGCCTCACTGAGGTAGGGAGAAACCCTCAACAACTGTCCTCTGTGTCACGCATTTGCAGTAGTGACCACAGCATGGCACCGGGAAAAGGTGTGTTTAATTGCTCTGCCAAGAAAAGGAGGCTTTAGCTTGCTCCCCGCGCCCCACCAGCCCGGGTGGAGTTGGGGGTTAGCAGAAGCTGTTCCCACCACGGGTGCGGGTGAGCATCCCCACATCTGGCATGAAGACTCTGGCCCTATGGACTGTGCCAATCCATAGGACCCCTCTGACAAAGCTTAGTGACATGGAGGTCACCTCCAAGGTGCACCTCCGTGGCCACCTGGCCAAGCCAACTTGCTGTTTAGAATGGTTTTGGGGGAGAAGAATGAAGGGCTTTGCTGGGCAATCACTTGAAATGCCACTTCAGACTTGCCGCGGGGGTTCAGTTGCTTTTGCATCCTGGACATCAGTGCCAGAGCTCGCTTCAGCAACAGTAAGAAGGGGGTTCACCACCCCCTCCCCAAATCTGGGTGCTCCCCATGCCCAGAGCAGCACCCTCCACCCTCCCGATCCCTCCTTAGCTGCCAGGTTTTGCCTCTGAGGTTGCACGAAGGCAGAGGGGCACAACACCATGTCCATACAATGCTAACTTTCAGTACCTGCACGTCCCTTCGGAGCTCCAGCAGCACCCCCCCCCCCCCATTTAAAATCAGCCGGTGTGAAATGATCCCCTTCCCTCCGTGCTTTTAGCAGCGCTCACCATTGCTGGATTTGGCGTGCGCCCTGCGCTCCATGCCCCAGTGCAGCCCCTGCTGCTCTACGTCCTGTCCATTAAATGAATATCCTGCCATTAACTACGGCAAAGAGTTCCGATGCCACGAAGCAATGGCAGGAGCCGAAGGAATGATCCATACACCACTATTAGCTTGCAAAAATTGGGCCAGCTTGTCTTCAAACCCCATGTGGTCACCAGATGAGCCAAATGGATAGTTATACAAAATTAAGGACTGTTTTCATTTTATTCCTTTTTTCCCCCAGTAAATAATCTGTTTGATTTCGAAGATTTCCCTCAGCATTTCTGTTGTTTTCATTGGCTTTTTTTTCCCTGCATTTATTTTGCTGGCGGCAAATTCATCAGCCCTAAATAGGTAGACTGATAACAGACCGTGATAATAGTACACTAAACTATTACATGAAAAGCAGTGAATTAAATCATTCACTGGAAAACAGGCCATGGTGGAAGACTGCTGCTTCCTGAAAGCTTTCTATCCTTTTAAGCTTGCTTTTTTGTGCAAGATGTTCTTGCTCCAGTAATCTTTGCACAGCTCTGCCCTATTTCTGCAAGCTAAAGAGACAGCGAGCTGGTGTGTAGGCTCAGCCCTTGCTGACCAGTTGCCCCCGCCTTGTCCCTTGTTTGGGGATTTTCTCTCAGGAATTAAATGACAGCAAGGAATAAATTATCCAGCTCCCCTTTTCTAACTGATCCTGATTGCTTTAACTCACATTATGTCTTGCTAATAATCCCGTTGCACATAAACAAACTCGAGCTGGGGATGATGGGAAAGCATCTACGTACATCACTTGGCAAAACTTCTGCCCTGATTAGGTGACCGCTTTTCCAATCAGGGGGATTATGAGTGATGAGTAACAGACCATGTTACTGGAGATGGACACAAGAAGAAAAGGCTTTGCCTAAGCATCTTTCAAATAAGACCCAGGAGGACAAATAGTAGAGCATGAGCATCACCCGGTTGCATCCTCCTTTGGGGAACAGGAGCAGCTCTGTGTTTATGAGCTGTGGTTGGGCAGCTTTCCATTGGCTTCCTAGAAAAGTTTGACCACTGTGGGGTGAATGAAGATGAATTCTTAATCTAACAAAGTCTCTCACCTGCAAATATTCCCAATGTCAAGTAAGAAAATAAAACAAATTGGGAGTATATTTAATTTTCCCTATCTCGGTTGTTGCGGGTCCACCATGCTCTGCGGCTGAATTCATGTCTCTACAGCACAGATGTAAACATCTGAGCTGGTCATCCCCTATTTAAAATCAAAGGAGAGAAAGAGGGAGATGGAGAAAGTGATTTTTTCTGCCCTATTTAGGTGTCCACTCTGGGATGAAACTCCAGGACTTCATTGACTCTACTTACATCGCTACAGGCTGCAAAGGGAAGCCAGGCTCGGAAGGAGATATCCCCGTCAGTTCATGGTGGTTTTAGCCCACAGCAGCCAATTTATTTGGGAAAAGAGCAGGGGCTGTAGGGACACAGGCTGCAATGGTCAGCAGTTATTAGACATGATTGGCGCATGGAGTCAGCACTGCAGGTACCTCTGATGCAAAAACATCCCAGCCCTTAATAATTTGTACACTGTGCTGCACCGTGCTGATGAAGCTCTGCCTGCAAACGGTCCCGGCTGCGTGTGGCTTCCCGAGGGAGCGAGGGGTGTGGAAAGGTCGGTATAATCCACACAGAGGGACGCGATCATTTCCCAGGTATATTTTTTATGACTTTGTTTTTATTTATGGGTAGGCCATGCAGGAGATGGAGGAACTAGTAGGAGTTGTGGACACCCACTGAAATATTAACATACGATCCAATGTTATTTGCTGTTCTTCCCTACGTTTCTTTTACAAAGTAAAATAAATTACATTTTGTAATTGTCCTTTTTTTTAGTATCATGTACCAGCATACTTTTGCTGCACAGGATCCTCCAGCTATGGGATTCACCTCTTTCCCCTAGATTTTTTCTGTATTTCCTCTGATTTGCAGATGGTTTGCCTCTATTTTCATAATAAAAATCTGTACTGAACAAGGCTGTGCTTCAGTGCTGTTGGATAATCCCGAATGGGATGGAGGTGGGGGAGGTGAGAGCTTGGGATAGAAGCATCCACCTGGGACCAGGACACCAACATCTTCATCGCGGGTCAATCCTTCATCCCATGGCAGGTCTGAAAGGGGATTGCGTGAGACTGAGGTTTCACTGTAGGAATCACTGAGAAGGGATTTAACTTTCCAAGTCTCTCTATAAAAATTTGGAAAAGCACATGCAAGGTCCTCACTCATCTTGATGTAATTCAGTCTGCAAAAATCAGTCATTAACAGAGGCAAAATGCAGGTGAAAACCGTGACTGATGAGAAATCTTGTCTCCAAGCGTCTGGTGCATCCTGGTTGTCTCCTCCTAAGGTGGTTACTGTTTGCTGGTGATCACAGCTTTACAAACAGGAGCTCATCAATGGGGAATGAGCAGCAGGGCAGGAAACGAGAACAAGACCTCTCTTGTTCGCCTTCACACCTTGCATCATGAGCATCCTAAAGCCACACTTCTCCATGCCAGCCCAGTACCATGCTTCCCGGGACACGAGAAGACCCTTTTTTAAGAAGCTGGAAGTAGACATGGTGGAAAAGATACAAACCGCTTTTATTTAACAAATCCTCTGCTGGTGCACTCAGCTAAGATGCTAGTCCTCAGGCACTCCCTTCCCGGGATTTTCCCCAGACTTTAATTTTTCTTTGTGGTTTGTGATGGCACCCGGGCTACATGTTTGGGGACCTCTCTAAGTCAGATGTCTGTCACAGGCCATTCGGTGACACAATGGGGTATTTCTTTCCAGTGCCCCTTAGCTATTTTCCAAGCAATTCTCACCAACCAGGTGAATTGCCGGATCCTCCAACCTCCATCAATCCCCATTTCTGTTTGCACGAAACAGCCGGTCGAGATGCTCCTTCCCTCCTACGGAGGAACATTTGTTATTCAGAACAAAATATTATGTTGCCGTGTTATTTAATCAAGTCAAAATTCATAGGCAGCATCTGTGCAGAAGATAAAATGTTTGGGGACAGTTTAGTCCTTTTCTTATCTAAGTGATTAAGGTTATGTAAAGACTTTTAAACACAGAGATGGAGTTTCATAAGCGAGGGACCAAAATAGTGCCAAGTAGCCAACCATCTCCCCTTGATCACACTGGATTAGTACAATTAATCTGTAGGTATTAGTGACCAGCAGGGTTTTGCCTGGAGGATATAATATATATTTATTATTTCATATCTGATTTCCCCCAAGAGGCAGAAAATTCAATTGTGGGCTTTTCTTTTCATCATTATATTTTTGCAAATGGGGTTGCAGGATTTGGAAAATTACCGAGGGGGTCCTGATCAGAGGGGGGACAGTTACCAAAGGGGGGATGAGATCCCTGCTCATTTTTATGTCTTCTGAGAACAATGCAATTGGGAATTGCCTGCTGGAAGAGTGTGAACTGGTGTGGGACCTCAGCCAGGGCCTACTGGGGGAGCGGGAGGGTAGCAAATATCCACCAGTATACCCAGCCCTAAAGGCACTTTCCGGACACCCCTGCTATTGCTGCTTAACACTGGAGGAAACCAGAGCTCAGAAATATGAAATTATATACCTGGAGGAGGATCAGGAATCCTTATTCTTGGGCTCCGGTTCAGTTGCTGTAACAACACGTCTCACGTAAATAGCCCTTTCACTAACATGAAGCTCTTGAAGAAAAAGCAGAGCTTTGCTCTGCTCCCGAATTGAAAACCGAAAAGGAAAGTCCCTGACAAGCTTTCTTTGCATTGGGTTTTGGGGAACAGGTGTTGCGGGTTTCTTGCTTTTCTTGCTGCAAAGCAGCTGCATTTCTCATCAATTTATAAACGAAGACGTAGAGGCCTGGTCTGAAGCAGCGCCTGTTTAACCCCATTACAGATCAATGGCTTAAATGCTGCTCTTAGCACTATCTCAGTTAAAGGTTGGCATAGATGGATTTAGCTTGTGTGGGTTGATTCGTATGCTGACCACTGGGAAAACAACTGACTATGACTCTGGTTCTTCCCATACCTCCAAGTCTTCACAGACCAGACAGCGGCCACCAGAAGGTGCAAAGGAAAGAGAGGAAGAACCGCACAAATACACAGTGATTTTTCCTCCAAGCACCTATTTCGAAGCTGTCACCTGCCAATTTTATTGATTATTCACCAGTTCTTGTACTAGAAGAGAAAATGAACCTTTCTTTTCTACTGCCCTTCTTCACACACTTCCTAAATGTGGGGATGACCCTAAATACTGTCTATATCCAGGGCTAGAGTCCTGGCAATGCAAGCTGAGATATTACTTAGAAAGGACCAATGGGCTTTGCCAGTGCTTTTCATTTTTTGCAGCTTTATGAAATGAATGAGCAATGTTCTCCCATCCCCTTGCAGGGGAGATAGCTGCAGATTACAGCAGAAAGCGGAGTGTTACATGATCAGCTCGGATAGGAACATGGAAATGAGTGTGGCAGAGCAATGCGGAGTTAGATTGAGGTTCAGCAGCTCCCGCTTATAAATACTTAACTCTGCCTATCTGGCGCAGAAGGTGAATTGCAGGTCACAGCAAAGATAGGAATCGAAAAGGTATAAGCTGAATTTCCAAAATACACCTGTTGGAGCCTTCTTTGTTAGGACAAGCCTGTCACCTTCAGCTGTTTTTTTATCAGGGGGATTTTTGCAACGCGCAGGCTAGGCGAGGTTCACGCCGCTACCTTCAGGCGTTGGCTGTGCTCCCCTCCCCGGCGTCCCCCTCCGTCAGCGGAACAAAACCAGCGGTTTCGTGATGCCTGTTTGCAATGCCCACTTAAAATTGAGACAAATCATTCCCCAGACTCCGCTGATCATGGAGGCAGCCCCAGAGGCTACAACCATCCATGCTGTAAATAATGGCATTTAATCAGAGGGATCCTCCCAACTCCATAAGCTCACGGCAGGGGGATCCAAACTTCGCTCTTACACCCCAGATACGCACGCCCCTGAAGATGAACTGCTATGAACTACATCTCTAAGACTTTCTTAGGATCGTTGTCTTGCATTAAAATCCGGGCTGCAACAGCGTTTTCAGCCATCGAATTAAGAAAGAGCATGAGAGCAACGCAGTGCTGGAGGTCCAGGGTTTGCAGCACGAGTGAAACACCCAGAAGAGTTAAAAATAAAACATAGCGTTTCAGTGTCTAAATACTTCCCTTGCGTTTGCTATTTTTTGCCTGACAGCACCCTCTTCTGGGAAGTGGGTGCTGCTTGCGGAAGGGTGCACCCTGCTCATCTCGCATGGGCTCCTCAGAGCCCTCCGGGGTGAATTTAAGCAGAGTGGCATTACACAGTCTCTTCTGAGCTATTTTTTGCAGTTCCCTTTGAAGATCGCTGCACGATCGAGCGCTGGTCAAAGTCACAGCACCCAGTTATTTGGTGCCCACTAGCTGATGGGTGCAGCCAGGAACCAGCACAGACACCGGTAAAGCCCGGCAAATTGCTGCTTTGCATTGCTGCAGCAGCAGGTAAATTCTGCTCCATCCTGGTGAGGACTGTCCTAAAATTTTTAATTATGTCCTCTGACACGTCCCAGCTATTTTATTTGTTTGCTTGAAACACAGGCGAGCAAGCAGCTTTTTTGCAAATCGTTTGCATATTAGGACAAGGACACGCTGGCTACACCTCACAGCGACACGGGCTGTGAGCTAAGAAGGGGATGAGCAACTCAGCTTCCCAGGGACGCCAGGCAGGGCCGGAGCAGCCACCATCAGCATCTCTCTGGCCGGGCTTCAGATTCCACCTCCTCCAAAATCATCCTCATCCCCTGTCCTCTGCGACAGCAGGAGCACCTCGGTTGTGCCTAGCATTGGTCAGGTCTGCACCTGAACAGATTTAACATGGTGCAGCTGGTTCCGGGGCTTTTTTGTATTCTAAATAACAAGATTTTTAACTACAAACCACATGAGGGGCTTACCTTCATCCTGGGCTAACAATCCCCTTTGAAGGCCAGGCGGTGCAGTTGAGACACAATTTGCTAATTAGTTCCCTGGTGATAGTTTCCCACTCATGGCTGTGAATTTTTATTCGTTCTTACATTAGGGATATAGTGCTGCTGCATTTGTTGGCAGTGTGGGGGTGTTTAATTACCTTTTTCAAACATGGACAGCAGCAGAGGCTGGGGAGATGGATGAAGAGGAGTTGACCTGACTTTCCAGCCACTGCTCAAAAGGCAACGGTGGGCAGTGGGAACGGTGGGAGTGACTGGTTCTGACACCTGCTTGGAGACAGGCAGGTCCCTCGATGCAGCCCAAAACCCAAGTCGTGACAGGGCTCCGCTCAGCTCCTCCAAAATGAGGACACCCCAAAGCACTGGTAGCTTTGGAAGGCCCTGCCTGCCCTCTGTACTCCTCTCCCTGCCCGTGGGCCGCTGGCTGGGTTCGTACAGCACCTGGCACGCAGGCACCTTGGCTTGTCTAGTCCATGCTTCACTCAAATTAATAACCAGGCTTCATTTATTACATTAGCTCTGTGCGTCTTGGAGCATTTGCCAAATATTATGACCCTCACTCATCCCAGCAGAGGGGAAAAATTTGACACTGTCCCACATGACATCCTTTTCTCTAAATTGGAGAGACATGGATTTGACGGATGGACCACTCGGTGGATAAGGAATTGGCTGCGTGGTTGCACTCAAAGAGTTGCAGTCAATGGCTCGATGTCCAAGTGGAGACCAGTGACGAGGGGCGTTCCTCAGGGGTCAGTACTGGGACCGGCGCTGTTTAACATCTTTGTCGGTGACATGGACAGTGAGACTGAGTGCTCCCTCAGCAAGTTTGCCAATGACACCAAGCTGCGTGGTGCAGTTAACACGCTGGAGGGAAGGGATGCCATCCAGAGGGACCTGGACAGGCTTGAGAGGTGGGCCCGTGTGAACCTCATGAAGTTCAACAAGGCCAAGTGCAAGGTCCTGCACATGGGTCAAGGCAATCTTAAGCACAAACACAGGCTGGTCAGAGAATGGACTGAGAGCAGCCCTGCAGAGAAGGAGTTGGGGGTGTTGGTTGATGAGAAGCTCAGCATGAGCCGGCAATGTGTGTTTGCAGCCCAGAAAGCCAACCGTATCCTGGGCTGCATCAAAAGAAGTGTGACCAGCAGGTCGAGGGATGTGATTCTCCCCCTCTACTCCACTCTCATGAGACCCCCCCTGCAGTACTGCGTCCAGCTCTGGGGCCCCCAACATTAGAAGGACATGGACCAGTTGGAGTGAGTCCAGAGGAGGGCCACGAAGATGATCAGAGGGCTGGAGCACCTCTCCTGTGAAGACAGGCTGAGAGAGTTGGGATTGTTCAGCCTGGAGAAGAGAAGGCTCCGGGGAGACCTTAGAGCAGCCCCCCAGTACCTAAAGAGGGGGCTACAAAAAAAGGTGAAGAGGGACTTTTTGCAAGGGCATGTAGTGATAGGACAAGGGATAATGGCTTTAAACTGAAAGAGGGTAGATTTAGATTAGATGTAAGGAAGAAATTCTTCACTGTGAGGGTGGTGAGGCACTGGCACAGGTTGTCCAGAGGCTGTGGATGCCCCATCCCTGGAAGTGTTCAAGGCCAGGTTGGATGGGGCTTGGAGCAACCTGCTCTAGTGGAAGGTGTCCCTGCCCATGGTGGGGGTGGGGTTCGAACTAGATGATCTTTAAGGTCCCTTCCAACCCAAACCATACTATGAGATTCTATGAAACTGAGACGAAGAAAGCCTCCTAGCAGGGATCTACAGGCACACATCGCCACAGCTTACAGGTTGCAGGTACGTGGAGCAGCCCCAGGTCAAAGAAACACCCCAGTGCGTTAGCCCTGCTCCAGGTCAGTCACCTCTTTCCATTAGCCCCCTTCAGGCAGAAGGCAGACCCGTAGTACTGCCAGTTTAACTCAAGGATGCAGTTTGGGGAAGCAAGGAGGAAAAGGACGGTTGAAAGCGGTGACCGCATGCTGGCTGTCACCACCAGGATGAATTCACGCAACCAAGCCCAGCAAAACAAAACAAAATCAGCAGCACGGTGATTTATGGGCATGGTGAAATCCCCACCCTGTGTCTGCTCCACCCCCCTCACTGCCCCTGATCTATCTGCTTCTGCAGCAGTTTAGCTAAAACTAAAGGAAATTACTCAGAAATGTTCAGTCATTACTGTTTGTCTGCCAATCTGGAGAAGGTATCAGCTGCTAGCACAGAGAAAGCAGCTTCTAGTCACACGAATCGATTGGTATTTTCAAGCAACCTCTTCTGCATTCCTTTTTTTAAAGCCTTTCCTTGCTGAGCATCAGACCTTCTTATGCAAGGCTCTAACACAGCTAAAGCTTCCTAGAGGAGGTTTATGCACCTGAAGCTGACAAAGCCAGCAGAGGGAGATGCCTTATTTACACCAGGGCTGAAGAAAGGTTGGAATACAGTCCTCAGATTTAGTTATCAGGGACAGACGGGCAAGGACAGGCAGGTAAATTGCAACCTGCAGCTACACTGCTCAGGTTCCTCCCCTTGAAACACCAACTTTGCTTCTTCCCACTGGGAATTTTTTCGGGCATCAGATCAGAGCCTCTCAAAAGCATCCAATTTATTTCACAGCTAAGGCCCTGCGATTCAGAGGCATTTCTTATTAGTTTATTTTAGCTAAAGCTCTCAGGTCATCATTTGATTTCACTCTGCAGCATTGTCTACCGTCACATTTTAAAAAGAGCTCTCGCAAACATGCAAAAGACTTAGCCAGTGCAACGATTTCCAGCTCGGCTTCCCCTACGGCCATGTGGCAGAAAGAGAAACTGATCCCCGTAGGAGTCACTCCAGGGAGCCGGCTGCAGGCACATGGCAGGGAGAGGTCGCGGCTGAAAGCCATGCCTGCTGCCAGGGCTCCTCAAAGCTGCACGGTGCTTGCTCTCCCAGCCCAGCACATCACCTATCTTTGCTGGTCTCCAACCAGCTACATCCAGCACAGTGTGAGAGTTCAGGTCTTCTAACCTGTCTTTATACGAGTGTTTTAAACCCAAGCAAAAGCTTGGAGGAGAATGCTTCCCTACCCTCTGAAGGAGAGGTTTCTAGCCCAGGGATAGAAACCCCTGGGATGGGAGTACCAGAGCCCTCTCCAAGGGCTGGAGGACATCCGAGCAGGCTGAGAAGAAATGACATGGAAGGAGACAAGATCTTGCCTCTCCGCTTCTCAGTGGGATGACAGCCTGAAACACCAGTAGGTGCGAGGCCTCTCCTAACCGGTCCCGATCAGGCGGGGTTTAGTGCTCCCTAAACACCAAGGTGCCATTCCCACCTCCAGCTGCAGCAATGCACGCTGACAGCACACGGGTTTAATTTTCTCCAGTGCCCAGGGCAGTCAAAGAGTACCTGGCTCTTTTCCCACCTGCTTAGGGCAGTCTCCCATTTCAGTCCTTGCTGCCAGAAGACATTTAATGGAAAAGCGACCCTGCCAGCGCTCCTACTCGCCACGCTCCTAGCTGCTCGCTCCCTCAGCCAAGCAAACCAACCACGCCAAGAGCAAGAACTGGAACAGGATTTTCCATCCCCTCTCTGTTCTCCTGCATGCAAATGCTCCCAATTCTGCAGAAACAGGTATTAAACACCTGCAGCCAAAAGAAAGCACTGAACCCATCTAAGGTAGCTGCTTGAAGCACTCTGCAACGGTGAAAGGAGGACCAACACTTTGATCACCCCTTCATAAACAGGAGGCGAAGCAACGAGTACCATCTTGCACAAGAGTCCAAGGTGATCCGAATCCAGATGAAAGGGTATATGGTCCCTGCCTTCCTGAGGGGCTGTAACAAACCTGTAACACCCACAGCCATAAGCATGAGGGAAGAAAAAAAAAAAAAAAAAAAAAAGACATTTCTGAAGAAAGTACAAGGCTGCATGAACACAGAGAAGCAGGCATATATAATGGCGTTTTTATTCATAACACCTTTAACTTGGACTGCAATTATTTCAGGTTTTAAAGTTAAATTCAGGCAGCAATTGAGAAAAAAAAAAAAAAAAACAAAAAACAAATAGTCCCTGTGTGCACAAACAATGCAGCTTTGAATAATACACGATAAGTTTATTTCATATTAACATGAACAGTAAAAAGTGGACATTTGACAGGATTTTACTTCAGGTCCTTTTCTTTATTCCTCTATTGTGTCCTTTTTGCCAGTCTCTTGTCCCTCAAATTGTGGGTACTTTGCCTCAACGTCAGCCCAAGTTAGATAACCGTTCGCCAGGTCACGAATGATGGCAGGAAGTTCAGAGATCTGCAGGCAAAATCACAAAGACATATGAAACACAAAGTCATCAGAATCAAGTTGCTCTGTTGGATACTTGGGGAACATGGGTAATGTTTACATCAGCAACAGAACAGATGCAAGGTATCTTCTTGCAAGATTATTTTTGGGGAGAAAACCCATTAACTAGGAGGACATCTTAAATCACAGTCTGTGTCATCTCAGCAAAGACTGCGCAGTTATTCAGGGTGAGCCCTGAGGGAAATGCAGCTGTCACTGGGGTGGACCACAGCAAGGCTCATCCCTGGTAGTGTTATGTTACAGTTTTGGAAGGGAAAGAAAACAATACACACATCCAAAAGATGCTGTAAGCCAAGATTTAGCCAGGCCCTATTTACTGTAAGACCAGGACAAAAGAAGCTGCTAGTCGCCTTTTCTTTGCTCCTCATAGAACACTGTCACGGTGCAAAGGATCAGCCTAGAGAAACTAGAAAATCTGTAGAAATTGAAGGATAACAAGGTCTCGCCTCTGCTGCTTGGCATTGAGAGGTCATCCAGGTGATACAGAGACAGATGGGTTCCCTGAGGAACTGGCACTGCCTGTTACACTGAACCAAACCCACAGGCAGCTCAGTAGCCCCGAGCAGTACAGGTGCTTTTGTACAGAGCGGAGCTAGAACAACTCAGCCTCGCAGACGAACGCGAACTCCTCCTCCTCCAGGAGCCAAACTGTGTTCCTGATGGGGACCAGGGAGAGAAGGACACAACAGAGGTGCCAAGGCCACACGTCCACAGCTCTGAGCAGGTTTTGCTCGCCCACAATGAGACCACCATAGGGAGGTTTGCTATTCCAGTCTCTGTATTATGGCCGTACTAGCAGAGCAAGCTTAGGGCATAGATTTTGGGCAATGGTTCACCAGTTTCTCTGGTGCTGCACAGGCAACACGGGCAGGAAGCAAGCTTTAAGGAGCTATGTCTGAGCTGTGCTCTGTCAGCCAGCCTGTAGCAGGCAAAGATCTCCTGCCTTTTGGTGCCTGTGGATTCGGAGGAGCCCTGCCTTTGAAAGCCAGACACAACCCAGCAAATGCATTTAATCAGCAGCCCTCCCTTGGAAAGAAGCACTATAAAGAGCAGCGCAATCACCACAAGGCATGGTTTTCAATTAAGTTCAACACCTCTGCATCCAAGAAAAACAAAAGCCTCTCCTCACTTTAGTAGCAGAGCCAGCATCTTCCGTTTGACCAGTATCTCTTCCCTGGGGATTTCTCAGAATAGCTAAATTGCCTATGAGAGCTGGAGGCAGCTCCCGAATAGACCAGAGTCATTGCTGGATCAGAAATAGCAGCTAATGCTCGCCCCCAGCCCATAAGAAACAGACTTGGCTCTGTCAGGAGCCAAGCCCGTTTGCCTGCCCTTTACCTCGGCTCGGATCTGGCGCATCGAGTCGCGGTCTCTCAGGGTGGCGGTGTGAGGCGTCCGGTTAACAGTGTCAAAGTCGATCGTGATCCCGAAGGCCACGCCAATCTCATCAGTCCTGGCATAGCGCCGGCCGATGGATCCAGAGGAATCATCCACCTTGTGAGAGATGCCGTTCCTGGTGAGTGCTTCAGCTGCAAGAAGCAGAGAAGGGGGGATCACCAAGACTCATTACGTACTCAGGAGGCAATATGATCCTAGCAAAGGCCTCTGGTATCCTCATGGCACTACCTCAAGTGAGGCACCATGTGTCCTGGTTTCAAGCAGCAGAACAGACCCTTTTTTTTTTTTTTTTTTTTTTTTTGACAGAAGATCCAATGGTCCAGTCTCTCCCAAGACTACAAGATCAAACCCACCCCACAGGTACACTGCTACTCTCACAGCTCTCCACACTGCATCACTCGACTCTCACCCAAAGAGCAAACTCGCTGACTTCTTCAACCTGTCATTACAGTCCCACAACTCGCTTTAACTCAAAAACACACCAGCCTTACATGTATGCAAGGGCATGTGCATCATGGGGAGGCGAGCAGAACTGTCTGTCCTGAGCAGAACTGATGCCAACAGCGAAAGGCACTGTCTGACATGCAGCCTACGTTCCTATCCTTCACTTACTCACTTTTAGATGGCACCAGTGGGCATTTTGACAGAAATGCTTGGAGGCTCAGCAGCTCTGGGACCAATTCAATAAATTAGCTGGCCAACAAGAGTGAAGAAAAGAACTTTATTCAAAAAAACAAACAAACAAAAACCCAAACCAAACACCCACTGCTCCTGACAGCTTCTCCTAAGCAGTGGGAAAGATATCTTTTTGACAGAGAAGGGAAAAAAAGAAGTCTTTTACATTGCGAACCAGCACAGGGAAGGGCAGGGAGTTGAGGCTAGACTGCAGAGTTTGACAGATACCCAAAGCTGACTGATACCAACGAAGTCAGCTGTTTTAGTTTGATGGCTCTCCCTTTGCACATGTAAGAGCCGTGTGATCCCAATGCTATTTTCTCTCTGTAGCACTGAGGAAGGGACCTTTCTTCCCAGTGCACATCCCCATTGGACCCACAGTGCTTAAGACACTTACATAATTCCTTAACAAAAGGCATGAATTCCTGATTCTGGCTTAGAGGAAGAACGGAGCACTTGAACGGTGCTACAACAGCTGGGAAGCTGAAGAACTAAGGAAAAAAGAAAAAGCACAAATAAATACAAGTTTAATGGTTAGGCCACATTCTTAGGAGGTGAGAATAAGCTCTGACTGAGGTTGGACGCAGGGTAACTGTTCCAGGGGAGTCACTGGCCTTCTGCAAGACATTAGCATTTAGGGCCCCAGCAGTAACACCTCACACCACCGAAGCAAGATTGATTTTCTCCAGCTGCCCTCCACTCCCCCTTCCCTCCTGACACCTAAATGTTACCTCCCACCAAAAGAGGTCTACCAGAGCCCTCCCTCAAGAAAGTGAACATCATCTGAATTACAGAAAAATGAAGGGTAGAGGGGTCTTCCCAGGAGATTTAGTCTTATGCACAGTCTAAACCAAACTCCATTTGATTCCCACACAGACTCCACACACATGGAGCATATGCAGCTCAAAGGTTTTCAGAACCCCCCACAGACACCCTCAGAAAAGAAAAATGTGCCAAAAGGGGGAAAAGGGCGGGGGGGGGGAAACATCTTTCCTGGCAATCAGCAAGGCCTGTAAGGGTACAAAAGTAATGCAATTGAGACGTACCACAATACAGAGCAGCCCAGGCTATATAGAAAGTAAATGGGTACTAGGAGGAAGCTAAGTCCGATATTTTAGACTTCATGAGCAGTTTGTGATTGAACGTCAAGTGTGTCCTAACTCTGGGCTCCTGAATCCTGTTCCCCCCACTCATAACGTTATCACATCCTGTGGCAACCAGAGACTGTTATTTTTCTTTTCTATAAACACAGTCTAGCAGCCAGAAACAACAAACGGGAACCAGCATCGAGTTTACAGCCAGCTTCCCATGGGCCACCAGCAATGGTGCAGATCATCAGTTTGGGCACTGGCTGCAACAGGCTGGTGCTCTGTAACACACACTTCCCTCTGGCCCCTGCTACAGCAAAGTTTCAGGCCAAGATTTTAGGGGTGCCCAGAATCAGAGAAGGTTGAATTTCATGGGGGACTGAGGACACAGTTAGTCTATTGTCCATCTTGCTGCACAGAACTATGATTCCAGGACAAGCAGCAAAGAGAGAGGAAATAAAACACTGAATAGATGCCTTTCTCTGAGCCATGGGACATTGCAAAGTGTGAATCCAGAAGGAGGAATTTCTCGCCCCCTTGCCAGTAATAGCGAGAGCCCCATGCACACACAGCCCCAGAATGCTCTCAGTGCGCATGTATAAATGACACGTACGCTGGCAAAAACAGCAATTCAACAGCCCACCTGGGTCTTCCCATCTCTACTGTGTATTGTGCAGTCTTATTTTAGCCCTTCCCCTGGATGTCAGGGAAAGGCAAATGCTTGCAGCTGGTTTAAGCTGAGGCCCAGCAACAGGAAAGCTCACCGTTCTCTGCTCGTCTCCTTCCCGGATGTGGAATGTGTGTTCGAACACTGTGTACATGATCCTCCCAATACCAAATGACGGTTCAATTACATTTGGGATGATTTCTTCCACTGGAACACAAAAGAACCCATGTCATCATTAAAAAAGAATTTACACACAAAAAAAGATGTGTTTACTGAAGCTGCCTTTCTGCTCAGAAGTTCTGACTACATGTAGCTAAGCACATGGAAATAAAAGGTTAGACATGCTCTAAATACAAATACCTGAAGTAGAGATTTGTACTTAGTCCACGTACAGAATATATTTAGGCTGTAAATAACATCTGGCCCTGAGAGCAAATAGCGTAGCACAACTTGCATCCATGCAGATAAACCCTCTTCTCCTTCACAAAAGCGAAGGCTCATCCAAACCGTTCACTGGGAACGGTCCCCGCTCCACACCAAGCCACAAACTATGTCCAGGCATTGTCTAGGAGAGTTCTATTTGGCATAGACCAAAACTGCGCCAGGGAACACGCTAGCAATTTAACAGCCTGGATAACGGCAGGGTAATGCTCAATCCCTGGCACACTTTGGTTTAATGTACAGACACAGCCTCAGTATCCAGCAGACTGAGCAGAGAAGCATGGAGCTTCAGATCCAACTCAAATTCTAGCAAAGACTCCCTCCGTATTCTTGAGTTGTTCAGCTGCCTGCTTCAATGCTCGTCCCCTCCCTCTTCTCCATCCCCCTCCAATGTATCACAAGAGTGGGAAAGAACGAGGATCAACTAGTTACTGTTTGCAAAAATTCCCGGAAGACATGATGTGCTATGTTATGATACACCCATCATTCTCTCAGTCCTTGCCACACATCTGTCAAAGAGGCTTTTTCCTACTTCTTCCCTCTGTGTATGAAAGGACCTCAGTGGACAGCTGCCCTGCTCAGACAGTGCAGCTTTTTAGAAAAAGCTCAGATAGCTACTGGAGAAGAAACAACAGTTATAGGTATCAGCTGCTTTTGAAAATCAAGGGTAGCATCCAGCTCTTGAGCACTGCACCCTGACTTGCCTCCCACTCTATGTGCCCAGAGAGCCAATCCTCCTCAATTGAGCACCTAACTCAGGGTGGGACTTTACCTTCCCAAAAGGATGGTCTTGTTTTATTTGTGCATTGACCAACCAGTTTTCAAGACAAGAGAGAGGGAAACCATAAGCTTTGCCTTCTGCTTGCAGACAGCAGCCAAACTGCCAAATGTACAAATTCAAAACCAGCAACTGGGGTTCTACTTGCTGGCCCCCAGCAATACTATAATCCCTAACAGTTACAACTCTGATTCCTTCTTTGAAGTTGTGACAAAGCAAAGCCTGGCACAGCAGCAGCACACGCTGACTGAAAGACACCTGGACATGTCAAAGGCTCAGCAGCTGCAAGAATAAATATATTCTGCGCATGCTACAAGTTATTCTACTCCTTCCCAGGAGCATTTATCATAGTCCCAACCTAGGGCAGGATGATCCACTAACAGTATGAACTGGGGAAAAATCTACCTCAGTCTCCAGCTCTGTCAAAGACTTCCCAAATGACCTTGGGTGAGGTGCTTACAGAGCTGGCTGGAAAGACAAGACTTCTCTGAGGAACTAAATCCATGCATTTTGGAAAGTTACCTTCTAGCCCCATTTACCATATCAGGACAAAAGCTCTGTGGAGATCCAGTCACTTACCAAAGCTGATGTGTGATTATCAACTACCAGGGGAACTGACTGGACTTGTCAGCTTAAAGAGTCTGGTCAGGACAGCAGCCTGGTGAGCTGGCAGATGCCAGAAGACTTGGCTCCAGGCAGCAGAGTGACAACAGGAGCTCTGAGCACAGGAGATCTGGCCATAGCCCTACCAACAGACTGCCACAACCCATCTGCTACACTGCAACGGACTTGAAGATTAAAGCTCCCAAAGCTGGTGCACCTTCCCCAGCTCCTCCATCGCTACAGCAGCTGGTTCTTAGCACCACATGGGACCTTACAAATCCCAGAACATGCAACTGAAGCAGCACGAATATAATACACCACTCAAAGTCTATTAAATGGGTTACTGAACAGACCAGGCGAGAAGCGGGCAGACAGGCCTGCACCAATGGTCACTGAAATCCCATTGCTGTGTGAAAGCTTTCCAACTCTCTTAAATTGTTGAATTTCAAGGAAATAACATTTGGCATTTTTCCTGTGCCATGGTACAATACTAACAGGACAATCCAACTAATAAAGTTCACACTCAAAGTGTATCCTGATCTGCCTCTTATTTTTGATGATCAAACAACAAAGATACAAATTTACCATGTAATGTTTTCTGAAATCTCTTCACAGTAACCATGTCCTTTGTTAATTTAAAAGTTTTCCCTTCAGTTTCAACAGTGAATTCCCTGCAAAGGAAAAAGAAGTCACTTATAACTTGTTTATTTCTTGCTGTAGCTTTTATTTCTTTAACTGCATCGGTTGGCTGACTTTAGGAATAGGGCAAGAGAAGCCAGGGCAAACCCCAGAGATCAAAGAAACATGTGGCATACCCATTAAAAGAAATTTATGTTAATAATAAGATTACTACATCTACATTAAAAGCAATCATTTTCATAATCACAGTGAACTTAGTTGTGGTTAACAGCCTGAAGCAAACACAATTAGGAAATGGAAAAATGTCAGGATGAAGCATATACACCAAAAGAAAAAAAGAGGGAGGCACACGGAAGAGGCACTTGCTGCAGACTGTACATCTTGAGAAGTCCATGCACTTGACATGAAAACTGACTTGTGTCAGAAGGTACCCTGCATTTTCACAGATACCAAACAAAGGGGAGGATACAGCACAGTTAGTTTATTGATTATTTCTAAAGCTTTTGATATTACAGTCCTTTAACTACTTCCTCTCGCTCCTTGCCAACTTGCAACTAGCACACACTCCTTGCTGAGGAGACCTTAGGCTCTATTGACCTACCCCACTTATGGGAAGCAAATGTCTTTATTATTATGTGTCCTAACAGAAAACTGTCACTGTAAACCTGAGGACTTCACATCATGGATTTATACAAACATGGCCATATGAAAGGCAGGTCTAACATACTGACACTGTCAACATGTACTCAGCAATGGTACCCTCCTTGCTGAAGCATTCAGATCAACATAAGATAAAACCCAACGTGTTTAAGAAGTGTGCACTAATCGCCTGCATTTGGACTCAATACCGAATGGGCTGAAGCTTATAAAGGTTTTGCTCTGAATGCAGCTACAACTGGATGCTGAGTTTAAACACAGTCATGATTTGCAGTCCACTATCAGTTCAAACCCAGGATACTGCTTGTAACTCATCTGTTGAATCATTTCAGTGGGGTTCTGGATGAACTATGTTCACTTTCTTGATTTGGATCCATGTACACATCACCATATTCTGCAACAGTTTCTCTCCCCATTTTGAGTGCTACTGGTTTTTCTACACTTTCACATTCACAGATATGTAAAAGAAATAAATCTTAGTTCAGGGGAAAAAAAAAGAAAAACAAACAAACAAAGAAGATGTAAACATTACCATTCTGGAATGTAGTCATTGATCCTACACCTTGTACCATTTCAAGCAGGAAATAAAGTTTATTTTTTATTATTGCACCATTAGCCTTCTCATAACATATACAGCTGTTGGCCTGCTTCAGCCAAATTTGACAACTGTAGAGATCTCTTACATTTTCAATTCCTGCATGTGTTAGGAATACAGGCAGACAGGTCGAGGAAAAACATACAAATTGCTGCCCCAGTAGATCAAAGGCTGCAACAGGTCCTAAAGCATATCAACAAACATTGGAGGATACTCACACAAGTTTTGGTTCTCATTTAACTATTTTGTTCCATCACTCACAGAATTATTTGATTGATTTTAAAATTAAGTTCAAAACCATCTGCCAGCCCTGGTCAACTCTCAATCCACAGTAGGGAAGCTGATAAACACTTCCTATTTCACTGAGGTGTCTCTCTTATGGGATGGTCCTGCTAAAGCCAGAAGCTCATTCCCACGCAAATAAACAAATATTTGAATACCATGGTTACACATTTATGTGCCTATATCAAGAGATATGTTTGTCGATGACCAGCAATGACTTGGCAGAAGGGACAGCACTAAAACATTTCAGATGATCCACTTAGCCTACTCTCAGGAGGAAGCTGGTTTCAGGTGGCTCAAATTAATCCAGCAGCACTTTGGGAACCCTCATCAGAGGTGTCAGAGAAGGATACCATGCACACACAGCCATCTCACCCTTTGTCATTGAGGAGCTGCTCCATCTCAGTGACGTAACACTCGTCACACGTGGAAAGGTATTCCATCACCACCTTTGCATCCTTCTTATACGCTTTGCCAATGGCTCCCTTATTTGCCTCAAACTGAACAATGTTGACTGTTCTGTACGAGGCAGTTAAGGAGTCTGAGGTGACAGAAAGCAGGGCCTGGTTCTTTTGCTACGTCAACGCCAGTTGCTACGCAACACAAAGAAATCTCCTCTGCTACTGGATTAAGGAACTTCCCTCCAAAATGAAAGGAACAATAAAAAATACTGAAGGGCAGAAGGTCACAAATTTTGAAAGAATACAACTTTTTTTACAAGTACAGCTAGCAGGAGAACCATGGAATGACATGGAGCAACCCGGGATAGTAAACCCACATTCACATTGAAACCATGCCTCACAGTCAAAAGAGAGCCTAGCATTAAGCTAGAAGAACCCAAGCACAATAGTAAATCCCCTTTCCCCACCTGAGTAGTCACCCACATGCTCAATCCTTTGCAGGTTACATCCCAAAGTCACACTGCTCTGTAGCACTAGGTTTCCCTGTTAAATTTACAGTTGTAACTTAAAATAGAGCTGCACAGCTCTCCAAGACATCTCACTGCCAAATCACTTTTCATTTCAAGAGAATCTGGTTTGCTGTGAAAGGATATAGGTTCTTTGAGAGGCTTCTCAGCTATAAGAGGAACTTTGGTGGCACGGGCATGGCAGGAGAGGTCATAGCAGGAACGATCAGCACAGCCAACGATCTCAATCCAACCCTGAAAAAACCAAAGTGGAAGCTTTCACCAACTCACTTTTTTGTCCACTTAACCATCAAATATGTTTATTCGCCCTTAAGCCCTCCCTGCTCCCATGACTGTTTTTTCTACATAATTAACTCTGTTACAATAAGCAGCTCTCACTCACTAGTTGCTCCTTCATTTGAATGATTCCATTTGTTTCCAGAGGAAACGATCAGTTATCTAACCAGTGCCTGTGTTCACAGCCAGGTTTTCCACATGGCTTGGCAGAACACAGCACTGTGCCAACAGCTTGGGGCTGAGGCCAGAGCACACAGTCTTATCACTCACATGCTATAGGCACATGAGACATCATGCCTTTGGGGCTTTACCACTCTGCAAGTATGGAATAGACAGTAGGCAACCAGCCACACTAGAGTGGCCAGAAGCCTGGCTTACGAGCTAGTAAGACACAGATTATATGCAAGGGAAGAACTTCTTTCAACATTTCAGCATATATAGCAAGGACGAATCTCAAAACACCATTCACACATACAGAATTGATGAAGACTTCCAACAGTTGCAGCAAACACAGCCACCACCTGGATTTTCTAAAAGACAATCCCATATAGGAAAGGGCACATCAGCTGCTTTTCATTCACTCTGTCACACCAGCATGGCCATGCAGGCAGCCAGATGCTGTGTGGTTTTCCAGTCTGCAGTGATATAGCAGGGTGTCAGGACCCTGTGCTGGAAAAACCATGGTGTTCCAGAACATCTTGGGGAATTTTTACACAAATTAAACCATTAGAATACTACAACTACTTCTCAGAAGGTTTATGTAATAACTTTATAGCATGGATTTTAAACCATTCAGTGAAGTTAAGTTCATACTACTGAGTGCTGCAAGTTGGTATAAACATTTTTGGGCAGTTAAGTGACAAATCAAAGCATAAATCTAGCTCACAAGGTGGTTTTGTCATGCCCCTGGAATTGCCATCTTCACCTCTGGGTTAGGCTGTTGGACATACTGCTCTGCGAGTGTTGTCCTGATCCATGACAAGGCTTGCAAAGTTTATTAATCTTATTTACATGGTGTGGCCCACACATGTCCAGCCTGTTTTGGGCTGGCTGGAAAGAGAAACTATGAACACATGGAAGTCCGCTATCTACGTTCAGAGGAAGTCATTCCTTCAATCGTTTCTACAGGGCTTTTCTATATGAAGACAAATCACTCATCCAAGCTGCAGGTATTTTTTTTTCCTCATCTTAAGTTTGGTGGAATTTTACTGGCTGCTATTCCTCTAACTAGCTGTAATGAAACATCACTAGTGATAAGCCTGTTTCAGCTCCTTAAATGAAAAGAAAGAGAGAAAAAGCCCACAAAAAACACACAGACAAACAGTATTCCACACACAACCTCCTCACCCCTAGGTTGTAGGAGGTTCTTCCTGCCCATAAATAAGGCTGGCTGAACCATCTGAAGCCTGGACCCATTCCCTGTGTGGACACCTTTGGGCTGAGCACGCTACCAGTTTGGCTATCAAATTGGTCAGGACCATGGATGGGGTCTACCCATATAAGGGTCACTGCAATGTCACAGGCTAGCCCCATAGACCTCAGCAAAATCCCTTCAATCTTTCAATCCTTTATTGGAACTAGACCACACAGAGTTCTCTAGATATTTTCAGGAATCTGCACATACTCTAGACTTCCTGGAAAGGGTAACAGGGCAGAAGAACATTTGCTTCACTACACACAAGGGAAAAATAACGAAATAACTTTTTTTTTTTTTTTTTAACTCAGATTCTACCTAAAAATTAGATTCTGTACCCTTGAAGAGGGGAATGACTTCATAATCAATACAGTCTAGTTACTACACTTTCTAATAGATTTCTTTTGAAACTGTCATTCCAACTGATATACTTGGCTGAGACTTACTGAAGAGGTTGAAAGCTTTCCAAGAGAATCTAAAATGAGTCTAAGAGCCTTGCCCCTAACTACCTACTGCTGGTTTACCTGAAAGAAAAAAAGATACATTTTTCAAAATCAAGCCAACAATATATGAGAAAAACAAAGCACCCAACGAGGCCCGAACTGAAAAGCTCTTAGTGACTCAGCAGGAAGACAAAAAATCCCTGGGAAATTTCTCTCCCAGCACCAGCTGTCTGAACTGGCAGGAGTGAACTCTCATTTCTCACAGCTTGGAAGTGGGAAAGGAAAAGCAAGCATTCTAGCAGGAAGGAATCTGCCCTGGAATAACACCTCCAGCAAAATAAATCCTTCCCCACTGCTGTTACAGGGGTTATAGTCTTTGGAAAGCACCAGGACTTGGTTTTCTTTTATTCCAGATGAAATTCAACCTGCAAAAAGTCCCCAGGCAACTTCAGGCTCCAGCAAAGGAGTCTGAAGCATGGACCTACAAACAAGCATGAACAGTTCAAAAACTTTGTGCAAGCCCACTGCAGGGACCTGACCCATCCCTAGTCCTGGATTCAGAATATTTCCACTGTAGTAACTGTGTTCATACCAACGTGGGGCTGGACAGAAACATCAGATTCATAGCCCTGGTCTTAAAAACCCAAGAAATAAAACGGAGCCCCTTCCTGCACTATCAACAGTTCTGACAAGGAGTGCCATTTGCTGTTTTGCTTTCCAACTTACATACGATGTTTTGGACTCTGCATCCCAGCAGTCACAGGCATAATGAGCCATCTCATTCTCCATATGCTGTCGGAAGCGCAGCTTCTCTGGGGATACACCGACCTTTGTAAGGAAGAGGTAGATTCTGCCAATGAAGTAACCGAGAACGGAGTTATTGATCACACCCTGGAAAGGGAAAAAGCAGAAAGAAAAAAAAAAAAAAAAAAAAAACACATAGACATTAATTCCTAAGGAAACGAAGTAATGATTTGTGGTACTTCTGCAGACAACTTGACATGTTACAGACAGAACTTCTTGCAGCTGCCTGTGATAAAGTACTATGTCTCCCTTGAAACTATTACATCTTTTCAAATTCACCTAGTACCACTGGGAGTATCTCCATCTGAAGAAAATAGTAAGTTATTATTACTCTAGGACTCATCACTGTCTCTGAAGATCACCTACTTGAAAATACCCTGCTGTATGCAACAGTGCAGTCACTGGTATTACAAGAGTGCATGGGAATTGCAGTTATGGCTCAGGACTCCACAACAGCTGTACCCTACAGTTCACAGTTGCAATACAACAGGGGGGTGGCGTTCTTTTTGTTGTTGTTGTTTTGTTTGGGGGGGAGAGGGGAGAGTAGGTTGGGGGGCTGGTATTTTGGTGGGGTTTTATTTGGTGTTTTGGGGGGGTGGAGGGAGGGGATTGGTAAACCTACTCATTTGTGATTTGCATGCATGGAGCATCAGGTCGGGAAACCCCAACATGCAAGCCACATACTGATGGGGGTCGGCAGCTGAGCATTAGATTCCCAGTCACTGCTGAGCTTTTGGCAGATACTAGTATTCCTAACTGTTCCTCTCCCATTAGCTAAGTGTGAAGCTTAACCTCTAACCACTATCCCAGCACCACCAGCAGCTTTCATTACTGATAACAAGGGCCAGGCTTGGATCTCAATCACACTGATTCAGGGAGGAGAACTGACTTAAATCCGGGAGCAAACCCCAGCTGGCACCAACACAACAGTTTGTAATTTAGTCACGAGAGCAATATTGGAAAGAGCAAGCTCCGCGTGCTTGCAAGAGGAACGTTACCTGTTGGACAGCATCTCCCAGCCTCATTATATGGGCAGACTGCCCGCTGACCTGGGCCTTGGAAGAGTACAGGAGGATGTTGAGGTCTGCCACATTCTGAAACTTGGGGTGATTTTTCTCACTGGGATCCACAAAGTGCTCGATTTCTGCCATGGTGAATTCCCTAATGGAAACACAAACTAGCATGTGTATTAAATATTTTATGTGTTAGCCACAGCCCCTCTAATAAATGATTATGCTTTAGCCTCTCACAAGCAAGTCAGTAGTTTCAAAACATATGCAAACCCAGAGCCAAGACAGCATATAGACTGGAGCATGAACCAGTCTTGACACTGGATTTAGTTTTAACTTCAAATTCCTAATAAAATTTTCTACAAATGCGTCTAGAGATCTCCATGCCATGGTTATCACCACTGTGATTCAGAGCAGAGAATACCACCTTTGGAAATGCTTCCAGAAGTCTCTGGAGTTTTTCCAGACCGCTGTGATGCCCATGTTAGAAGTATACATTTCCTACAGGGTGAATGAAGACTAATCTGCTCATTAATTCAGTAGCCTTAACTCATATCAGAGGTGTTCAAAATAGCCAGGTGAGGTGAATTTCTTGAAGATAATGATACTGCTACATTCAGCAATGGTGCACATTCTAAGAACTTGGCTTTAATACATCTATATTCATACATTGATTCTTAGCCTTCCTGCTTGAAATCACTTTACATTGAATTAGCTTGTTACCAAGAACCTTTAAAAAAAGCTCTATGTGATCATTAACTTTAAATCACAGGCATCAGGATGTAATCTGCTATGATAGCATAATAACGCAGTCTCCAATAAATGTGCCACAAGCGTATAATTTATATTTGACTGAAAATGTATTTCAATGAGAAAAGTTCTCATTTCCAGATGTGCAAGAGAGAACAGGAGGACTGAGAAAATTCCAAAGAGTTGCCTTAGTGCTAACGATTCCACTGCCTCTCAGTGACATTTATGGCACCATATTAATCAATTACCAAGTTTACAACACAAACAGCCTGTTGTATGGCAGAACCACACTGACTGTGCATGGCAGCTCTTGTTCCAAATTAGACAGAAGAGACTTCTGTTCAAAATAGTTCAGTTAAAATAGAGATTATCCTTAATGAAATTCAATAATCACTTTTATCCTGAGATAGAAAGCTTTTAAAGTAATTCTCAATAACCCTGGGCTTTCCTCCTTGACTGATCTTGGGACAGAAACACATGTCCCAAGTCACGTTATCTGACAACTTCCTCTCTGCAGCAAGCTGCAGAACCTGCAGAACTGAGACAAGGCAATACTGCTGCAAAGTCAATCGCATTTTGATTCCAGATTTCAGTTTTCAAGTAAATCACATGAACATAATTAAACAAGCAAAGCTGCACGACCTGTAGAGAACACAGCTACCTTTAATATGATCCATTTAGATTATGATGGAAGCCACATTTTATTAGTAAAACCCAGTTTAATCTAGGCATTTCTAATAAAACAGCTATTTCAGAGATCCTACTTCTTACCAGCCAGGCTTAGATAGAATTCTGTAGTTAAAACCTTAACTATATGCGTTCGCCTGTGAACCCCAAGACCCACCAGGCACATTATCAGGAGTCCTCTGGGAGAAAGCACTAAAGTGAAACAATCATGTACAAACACTGGAACAAAAAGAAGGTGCTACCTGCTCCCAGGTACCCTTCTGTTGAAAGAGGAAATTTGCAGTACCTCACTCTGATAAGGCCGGAGCGGGGTGAGATTTCATTTCTGAAGGAATTTCCAATCTGGGCAGCAGCAAAAGGCAGTTTGCCTTGGTTAAACTCCAGAAGACGTTTGAAGTTGAGGAATATTCCCTGTGCAGTTTCTGGCCTCAGATAGCTGAAAGGAGATGGGGGAGAGGCAAAATCAGGAAGATAAAAGGGTGGGGAAAGCAGCGAGAAAAGAAAAACACAGTTACTACAAAACTTAAAGGTGGTACTTTTTCTCCTGAGTCTTTTAACTCCAGACACAAAACAATGAAGCAATAGACTGAGAGGAAAAAAACCAAACATCGGCTGCAGCCCAAACACAGCACTCCACAGTTACTCCCAAAAGTAAACTGGATGGCTTGGCTGCTTTTGAGATGCAAGCATGGAACGGAAAAAGGCGTTTGAATGAAATACAGCGGCCAGTGACAACAAGGAGATCACAGGGAACGCAGCCTCCTTGCCTTTCCTATGTAGGCATGAGCTGTACCAGGCTGCTAACAAAAGTGGATTTTGCAGGCAAACCATGACTGCACCTCTGCTGTTACACAAACTGTGAAGTGGCTTTAGTGTAAGGCCTCTACAACCCCTACAGCGACTTGAGACTGCCACAAAGAATACCACCTACACAGACTATTTAAGCTACTACACCGGAGAACACACATGATGTATCTCTGATCCCATCCCAGAGCATATGCAAGAACCATATTCTCCACTCTTCAGTGGAGGTTTCAGTTTTAGTTTCGGAGACCCCAAGTCAAGACAACAGCCTCTACATTCTCACACACTAACTACAAACACCTAGCAAATGATGCTACGAGTGGATCACCCTGCTGAGTAACTTCATCCTGAAACAGGTATGCTGAAGCAGGTTCTCTATAACCATGAAGTCGCTGACAATTGCGGACCCAGCGTTAATTGGCTTTATGGAAACTACTCCAAGCTATGCTAGGGCATAGCTGTGACCCACATAGTCTAGCTGCTTCAAGTATTTTCATAATTCTGCAACAGCTCCTTGTTTCTCCTACCTTTCACCAAGAGTACAAGGAATGCTAACCTGCCAGAGAAGACCAGAACTGAAAAGCAGGGGAAAGCTACTCAAGAAAAAATTGTTGAGACTTAATTTTTATTCCAAGTGATCTATGAAGAAGGGAAAGTGTGAGCAGAATGAGATTAGCACCTACCCAGGCATGTTTCCTCCAGGCCCAATGGAGGTCTTGAACATCAGATTGAAAGAAACAGGAGGGGACAGGTCATTCCCAGTGATAGGTGATTTCACGTTGTAGTTCACAAAGAGATCTGCAAGTTCTTGCTGGCCATAATTGTCCAACTAATTTCAAAACACAGGAGAATTATTTTAATTACTAGACAAGATAACAGGAATGAATTATGTCCTCTCCATCTTTTACTAAGCATGACCCACAGCTCTGAATCACCTGCCCAAAATACTCCCCTTTAACCTAAATCTTCAAGCAAGCTAGAAGTTTGAACCAATCATAGAAGAATACACTGCACAACTGCAAACCCGTATTAGTAATATAGGTCCACGACTCAGTCATACCACGGAAAGTCTGAAGGCTAGAAATGCAAGCACTGAGCATAAGAGTGGGTGTAAAGCAGAAGAAAAGTCATTGGGACCGCATCACCACCCACTAGTAGCTTCTTTTTAACAGTTTCAGCTAAAAACATGGGGAGCAGTGTGTTGGGAACAAAAAAAATACAGCAATGACAGAGGAGAAAGCTAAAATTCCTGCAGGGCTTTGTCTGCATTAATTTCTCTTTCTTCTGCTGCATGAAACACAATATTCAAGCTATGCGTTAGATGCTCTCTTTCAGAGCTATTCTGCATTTTAGTTAAATAGAGAAAATCTGCAGCACAGGGCTTCTTGGTGAAAGATTTTTCCATTTGGTCCGGAAACAATTTGGTAATGACTGGACGCTTTCACAAGTGGGATAATGTCAGCCCCTTCCAGGCACCCTCCTTCCCCTCTCTCTGGAAGATGGGAATCAAGCACTAGTAGAACCAGAGATCTAACTGCAGCTTAACCGCACAAGAGCTGTGACTTCTGGCATTGTTTTGTGCATTTATGTACTAGCATTTTGCATACGTACATTTAAATGTAGTTTCTAGACTTAAGTACAATAAAGGATCTATACTGAACAGTACAGCAATGATTTAACACTCAAGTTTAAAATCAAATGAGCTGCTTCTAGCATTAATTGTCATGATCCTTCATATATCAGAGAAAACTCAAGACAGGAGATAAAAAGCTTTTATTAATACAGAGATTCCCCTGAAGTATGGTCAAAGTTCAGTGTTGTAGTGTGGAAAACCTAATGACAGCTGCTTAGCGATGCAATACACTGAAAAAAATAAATTGCTCTTTCTGGAAGGAAACGTTCATTCTATGCATGGCTCTGGAAGCATTTATCTTAGAAGTCATGAGAACAAACATTAAAAACAAAGTAAGAAAAACAAATGAAAAAATAAAGGCAAGTGTCTGTACAGCTGCTCAGGAATGTCAGCCGAGAGCACCAACTCTTCTCACGGTAAACACAGGAAAAAACTGTGCAGGGTGCTACAGACAGAGGAACAAATCTCAAGTGCTTCAAAGCCGAGATAGCTTTAAAACATACCAATTCAGTGCTAAGGTCATTCAGAAAAACCCTGACAAAACTTCTCATCCATCTCTGTTCCTTTGTATCATAATCCTGCAGTGAGGGATTTACAAAGGTAAAGGGGGGACTCAGAAGAAACAGTCTTTTTGCCAGGATGTGAAGTGGAACAGAGCAGACCAGATCCAAGGACAGAGCTTCAGCCCTACCAATCCAACATTTAAGAGACTAATATAATAGCAATAACTCTCCAAAGCAGCAGAAGGAGGGAGATGCAATTAACCAGCAAGTTTACAGTATTTGTTAACCAGTAAGTTTTCCATATTTAGGAGCATGTATAACCTACAAGTATCTCTGAGGTAAAGACTTATGAGCATGTTTCGAGACACATTTCCTCTGGACTTGATGCATCGCACCTCCTCTGTTACACACACATCCCTGAAGCATTCACGTGCCCATGCAGGCACCTACCTGCGTTAAAACATTTTCCATTTCTGCCTTTTTCTCTGCTGTGCACTTCTTGTCAGACATAAGCTTTTGCAGATGAGCTGTAAGCAAGGAAATTACGTAGTGAGTTTATACTGCAACCCCATCACTGACCCCAATTTAAAGCTTGACAAATCAGGAGAATCCTCCAGCATGAGCGTATGTCCACCAGTTGTCTTGCTAGGGTCTATCAGGATAATTCCACCCACGTCATCAGGGTAATGCTGATCTACAGCTGAGGCGCTACACCAGTTTGCTGTATTGGTGTGCCACAGGGAAAACAACAGGTCCTTATCTAGTTTCTTTCCAATACTTGTTCCTCTAAACCCAAGCAATGGCTTTGTAGTCCCTTTCTCCTTATTTTCTTTCTGCACAGACTGGAAATTAAAAGCAATGTCTGATCCCAAGCCAGCAAGGCTAATTTTATCCAAATGCACTCAGAGGCACGTACTGACTTGGTACAGTAGGGTTAGACTGCATTCCACTTTAAAGCACAACATCCTCCATGAGATACAAAGGCAGACAGTGATGCCAAGACTTCCCACTCTCATTTGAAAAAAAGCAATCTGACTTTTTAGTGGCAGTAACAGCAGGTGGCTGTTCACCAGTGATGGGCTGCAGAAGAGACAGGGACACTCTTGTTTATCATGCTGTTCAGTGTGCAAAGTGGGCAGACGTTAGATGGGCTTCTTTTGGTTTTTTTTTAATAAAACGAAAATTCTAACCTAATATTATGAAAACAGCTTTAATGCCAATATAGATTGTTCTACATACTTAACTTCCAAGGAAAAGGCTAGAAAACTAGAGAGCACAACCCGCTTAAACCTAGAGCGGAACAATCCTTCCTTTCACAATGGAGCTGTACATGAAAAAGTTTTCAAATATGTTTCTTATTTCTAAGATTCCTTCATGTGACTTTTTTGTTTGGTTGGGGTTTTTTGTTGTTTTTTAAACAAATTTTAATCAATAACCAGAGAGAAGTGTGAGAACCTTGCAAACCTAAGAAATGCCTCAAGTCTATTTAGCATTCCCAAATGTCAGCTGAGTTCTAAGGTATACGAAAGTCAGCAGCTGCCATGTAATTGACCTTTGCATAGGGAAAGCATGCTCTGTCCCCTGAGATGGTCATTAAATCATTTCTCAGTTCTGAACAAAAGGCAACTAAACTCAAGAAAACTAAGACCAGAATATGGTAGAGAACAGCAATGTTCTTATAGAGGGAGTCCTCAGCTTAGACAACACAGTAATCTTTTATGGCCTGATGACAGAGGATTTTATAAAAAGGGACCCAACTACGTTTTTACTAGAGATCCTGTACCTTGTTTAAGACACTAACACAACATTTGGGTGGAGCTGAGAACTTATGGGATCTTTGGTATGGCATGATTAATGAACTATGAATACAAGTATGAAAGACTGGCTACACCAACTGGCCTTCCTTGAGAAACATACTCTTTTCACATGTTTGTACCACGGCAAGAAATTCCCAAGCCCACCTAGCCTTGGAACAAAACCAAACCTTTTAAGAGATGATCAGCACGAAAACATTCCCCATTTTTCACATCTTTCACCATGAAGTCAGCAAACTTGTCTACATGGCCAGAAGTCCTAGAAAAGATGATACAAAAAAGGAACATGAAAGCTGCCAGACAGTCCCGGGTACTGTGTGATCCCAGTGGACAGACCATTACCAAAGAGAAGGCCTTCAAACTATGTGCCCAAACTGCAGGCTCACTCTTGCTTCAGGTTATAGGTTCACACTAAGCAGTACCATCCCACAGAAAATCTGATCCGTGAGAAAGTTATCAATCCATCCAAATCTTAAAATGTGTCACTAAGATGACACCTAGTGCCTTTAGGAACTACATCGTGATTGAAGCAAGACATAGATGCAGTTGTGAGGAGTAACCAGTAGTTCAGGTGGACAGGTTCCCACTATTTTATACCAGTGATCCATGAAAGCTTCTGCCTGTTATGCCGTGACCCATACAAAGAAATGCAGTTGACTCAGCTCAGGCTCTCAGTCCAAAAGCTCCTGACGTGTTTAGCAAACCTGTGGGTGGTTTTAGTGGAGATACATGGAGGTGAAACGGTCCAGAGTCTGAACTATGCTCTCACCCTGGAAGATGGTCCCTCTACCTGGTCTGTGGATAAAAAGAGGGTTTCAATCCTGAAGGCTACAGAAGCATCATTTGCACTCAGAGCTCAGTTAACACATTGCATACTGCCATCCCTCCACAGAGAAGGGAAAGATGGTCAAGCAACATGGCCACTGTCCTAAACTATGACCCCGGTGTCCCAGATTTAGGCAAGTCACCTAATTCTTTTTCTTGTCATCTTGATCTTTCAGAAAAAGGGATAATGGCATTTTCTTACCTAGTGGGACTGTTAGGAGACATTAAGACATTAGACTTTCAGACACAAGTCCCACTGCTCTCCCTTATTTATGGAACAACAGCTTCTCACACTGACCTGTGCACTGATATCTAATTATTTTGCACTGCAACAAGGTATGAAATCGGGTGACCCAGTCTCAAGATCCCTGTGGGTAGTTCTACAAAAGACTGTAAAAAGCAACTATGACCAGAAATGACATGCTGCAGAAAAAAAGACCCATATTTACTTCAGAACCGGCTCTGGCGTGAGCATGGTACAGTCAATCTCCAGGATTTGCTCTTCCTGAATAAAGTGCTGTCTCCATGCTTGGATGATGTTGTTCTTCAAAGCACACCCAACAGGCCCAAAGTCATACAGACCACTGACACCTGCAAAGAGAAAAAAGTAAAAAAAAATGTGAGAGGTGCAAGATTGTATGAAGCTCCATTGTTTAGAGGAAATGTCCTCCCTTTTCAGTGCTTCCACCAGTTGGTTTAAGTCTGATGTCATTTTCTAAGCATGAAGCATCAGCTTCGCTGTGCTAAACAGAATACAGAACATGGCTCACTGTAGAGAGCTTTTTACATAAAGACCCATGACATAAAGGCTGAAAGTAAACTCTGTGAAGCACCTCGTCAGACACTGCCCTACATGCTAACCAATGCAGTTCAGTTAGAGAGCACGCTGGGGCATCGGGTAGCGGTAGAAGCCGAAACTGATAAATACCTGCAACCAACAACTGTAAAAGCCACGCTCCCTCCACCAATGGATTACATTTTGTGGAGAGTTTTGTGGGAGCAATCTATCTGAAGGAGGAATCTGAATACAGAAGAAGTGATAATGCATGGGCCAAAGAAGTATTTTACTGTCAGTAATAACACGTATCTGCCAATCAGCCGTTTAGACACAAAGATGAAAAAAGAAATAAAAAGCCAATAGAACAACTCAGAGTATTTATTTTAGTATCTTAGGTGAAAGAGCAGTAACCATACAGGCACTGTGCCGTCCCCCGCCTGCCCCAAGATACCTCAAATCAGCTACCTGACGGGGTTCAACAGCCGCATTTGTTCACCTGTTCAATAGAGTTCATTGGCAAAATTCACTAAGGTAACAGGTTCTAAAGTTCACAGTAGTTTTGAGCATTATCTTTCCAAAGAAAGCTCAGATAGAGATGAATGGTTACGAGGAAATATGCCGATCACCCCCTTAAATGCCAAAACACCTTACCCTTCTGCAAAGAAACCATGTTCTACAATGTAATGCTCAGAACATGCATCCTAAAGTCCACTCACTGACATCCAGAAAGCAAAAAGACAAAATTTGAGGTGCCCCCCCACCTAAAGACTTTAGGAAGGGGGAACTTTTGAAAGGCTTACAGACTCAAGCAGGAAATTTTAAAGCCAACTTAAAAAAAAATTCTTTTATGTTGCATTAACATAACATTGCAAGACTACAGCGTTTCACACAGCTAGAAAGACTAGAACATTAGCCTAAAGGGATTAAAATGCAAATTTTTTAAAATTTGTACCTCCATAAATAGAAAAGGCTTGATCATAGAAAAACCTCCTTTTCAGGGTGTCTTCCATTTTAACTCTGTCCACAATGTCATCTTTGGGCTGTAAGGCCAGCTCCTGTAAATCAAGTAAACTGAAAACAGTTAATAGCTCCTGTTTCTGAGAGGAGGAGGAATCTTCTCCATTCACCACACTATGAGTCAAAAGTCTGTAAAGACCATTTCGAAGCAAAGGTATCCTGCCAACACGCTCATTTTCCAAAGAGGAATAGTGACGCTGAGATTCAAGTGCTCAATTACAAACATGACTGTCTCAATTCCTCATTTTACACACTTGAGGTGGACTCACTCATCTGCCCTACCTTCCAGACAACTAAGTCTGAGCTAGTTATCCTCAGCTTTCTTTACAATCACTGGAAAGAAATGCCAATTTCCAAAGCAATTCTTCTGATGTACTTCCCTCTCCTGACTATAAAAAAAAGCTTGAAGTGACTAGCTGAGACTACAAACATCTAACTCTTGGCATATATGAAGCTTTCAATAAAGTGTTCCTCACATGAAAGAATTTTGACTATGAAGATTACGAACATCATCATCCTTGTGCTCTGCCAAAGGTGTGTATTTAGCTACTCGTACAAAGAATATCTATTCGCAAAATGTAGGCTTTCCCAAACATGGCCCCCTGCACTCAGAAAATTTAGTTACAGAGTGCCTAAATGCCCTGACTAGATTCTGTGAAAACATTTTCAAACAGACTCACTACTTTATCTGAAAAACTATGATTTTTGCAACCACTCCATTAGTGAAATCAAGAGACTTGAAGGATTTGCTTCAAGAAAGATGTTTTGATAATGAAAGTAGAGTTAAGCCAAGAAGTTCAATAAATTAATTCAGGTCCCCCTAAGTGGCCAACACTATCATTTTGAACAGCCTTTTGGTAACAAAAAGTATCATATGACCAATAACGTCAAACTTTTCTTTTTTTAGCACCTATAAAGACAAGTACACGTGGTCTAATTTTAAAAGCACTGTACCTCTGCTGCTCCCATGAATTAGCATAAGCCAAGGAATAGCTTTGCAGGAGAGAACAAAAGAGTCAAAGGCAGACAGAAAGCACACATGACAGCAAGCACCAGTGTTGTCCCACACCAAAACAGTACTTTTAAAGCACGGAAAGGGAATCCATTTGGCACTCTGCCTAAAAACATAAAATCACATTTCACAATGAGCAGGATTTCTTAACAGAAAGGATGGCTTTTGCCCAGAGATGGACGGAAGGAGAGCAACAGTGACACAGCCCAATTCTGAACTGGCAGGGAGAAATGGCCAGCAGCACAGGAGTAACTGGAGTAGGTACAGAATTCCATAGAGCCCCTCTTCTACTATCTAAAGAGAATAGTTAATGAACTGGCGCAGAAGTCAAAGAAACAGTCTCTATCCAGCATACATTCATAAACATAAATAGATTCATAAATAGAAGGCAGAAAAGTGACTGTGTTAGCCTTCAAGGGGAAGAATGACCCTGTATAGTAGCAGAATCATCTACTGACTTACAATATGGTTTGAGGACAAAAAGCCAAGGAATTTTGAACACTCAGCTGCTCTGCCCTGTATAAAGCTTCAAATTCAGAGCCATTCTGCTATCTTTAAGTAGGAATCACAGGGCTTGAAAACTGCACCAGCAGCTGCTAAAGCTAACGAGCATTCACACTGCTGCCCTCTGCAAAAGGTGCAAGTGACTGTGATGCATTGCTGGAAACACCATCAGGAGAGAAGAACTATATTGGAGTGCTGCACTCACAAGAGCAGATGCTGCGTTTGCAAGGTCATTCTTGCACTGACAGGGATACAGCCCACACAAATTGTGTAACTGGCAAACACGCCTCTACACTGCATACTACAGGCACTCTTCCAACAGAAAGGTGGGGCTCACGGGGATACCAAGACTCCTAACCTGCTTTGCTACATCCCTCTACGTCAAGCTTCCAAGTGCTGGGAAACAGAATTGGGAAAACACTTAGAAACTATTGACTCCAGGACAACCTAGCTATCAATACAGGTTTCATGCAATGGTTTCAAAGCACAGTTCTGTGCTGAATACTAAATAAAAATGACATCTTTTTACTTGGGTTAAATGTATGCAAAGAGGTAGCCATAATGCCAGACCTGACGGAGAACACTAACTGTTCGCCTCACATGACCCAGTAGGACAAATAGGGTCAACTGGTTTCAATTCAGGTACACTGGTATTCTCACAGTAAGTTAGTTGCAAGCAGTGATATATTTATTTATTTATTTATTCATTTATTTTTAAGAGTACCACTGAAACACAACTACCATCATTTTTATATGAAATACAAATTAGAAAAGAACCTCGCAGTTTCCTGCGTGAATTTGCACACTAGACTCTTTTTATACTTCAGGAGTTTCTTTTTGTTGTTTCAGTCCGAGAAGCGGGGGGAAGCTTGCAGGATAAGGAAGTGTATTTTTACTTGTTCATTGATCTAGAAACAAAACAGTCTTGAAGCTCTATCTTTTGATTTGCAGAAAGACTTTTTAGAGAACCATCGCATCTCAAAAAGGGGGCACAATTTCAATACATGCCTCTCTTGAAGGCTGAGGAAAACCATAGACTATTTAAAATGTCTCCAAAAACTTTGTTTAAACTGTTGCAAAGAAAGTGGTTTCTAAAGAAACGTGTTCTATGCCAGTCCTGGAATTTAAATGCTGCGCAAAGAATCTGAAGATGAAACTCACTACAGTGAGCAGCATGTCCTCTCACTGCGCACAAAACAGATCTATGCAGTAAACAAAGATTAGCGACATCCACACTGAATTTCCACTTTGACTGTGAACGAACTGAACTCATATTTATTTGTTCGCACACTGTGATTTAATGCTAACAGATATTAGCATAAAAGATAAAGAATGAAACTGCCACTAGTTGGAAACTTGCAAACTATTTCAGAAGTGATTCAGTCTACCCTCCTATGACTGTTTAGCGCAAATCAATACTGTAAAAAAGCATTAAGTAGAGATCTCAAGCCTTTTCAGATAAAACTGTGGAACTCAAATTTAATTTCCAGACTCACCTTTGCTTCTAGGACCCTCTTCCGAGCTTTGAGCTCTGCTACAGCTTTGTCTATATCCACCTGGGGAGCCTTCTCTTCCTTCAGCTTCCTTACCAGTTCTCCCTAGAAGAAGGGGACAAAACACAAGACACAGATTCTTTCTCTGAATGACATAGACAAGAACTCTCCTTGTTTCAGCTCTCCTGGCAATCCGAAAGGAGGGGTTTGTCCCACCTCCCCGCTCCCCATGCAGGTGAGAGACACTTAAGCATTTGAGTTAGCAGAACCAGACATCATTAGAGAAATTCAGCCCCCCCACGCTACTGTTAAATCCCAGACCTGTTATTAAATCTCAGTGTGCAAACATACTCCTGTATGTACCACTTCACAGCAGATTTCCACAAATCCTAGTTATCTGTCTTTGAGGATGCACTAAGTGGATTCTCAGATGGTTAATACAGGCTTTGTGCTCTCTTTCTCGGTAATAAGGCTTCTTTTCCTTCTACCCCTCCTCTTTTCTTCAAAACTTATGACCATTTTAGACTTCTTTTGCTCTCATATCTGTTCAAAACTGGCCAGTAAGTACACAAATTTTTAGAAGACAGTCTCACAGAAAACAGACATTTTTAGCCTAATGTCTAAGCAAAAAAGGCATTGCATTATCTGTAAAAACTGTTACTGTTTTTAAAACTCATCCAGTAACTTTGGGAAAGAATAGAGTAAAAAAAAGAATTTAAAAAAAAAAATCAAAAAACCTACCAAAAAAAAAAAGCCTAAATATTTCAGAGCAGCAAAACCCTGCCGTGGGCTTACACTGAGGTCTTGACCTGAGTCAAACCACCATCACCTTGCTATGGTTCCACAAAGATCTCTGCCCTGTGGGGACGATTCTCCCCCTTCATCCCAGGGGAGTTCTCAACCCCTAAATACCTAACAGCATGCTTTTCTGCATGATCCTCAGCAGTAATGCCCAGCTTGCTCTTGGAGATAAATTAATTAATAGTCTTCCTTTCAGTCCACTCTTCTTCAGCCAAAACCAAGGTCTATCTTGAATTACTGAGAAGGACAAAGGAGCTGACCCAGAAGGAAAAAGCACAAAGATGTCAATGGCTTCTCAAGTGGGATGTTCTAAGAATGGGATGCTCCAAGTTCAGCATTTTTCTTGCATCTTGCACTTCTCCATTAAACAAAAGGGGAAAAAAAAAAACCAAAACCACAATCCAAAGAGATTACAACATTTCCACAATACCAGCTTTTTCATAAATTCTGAGCTTTTCTGACATTAATATTACAGGCAACTGAGAAACCAAAGAGAAGAGAATACAGAGACTGCCATTCAATAAACAGATCAGAAAAAGTGCCTCAGAGACTAAGGGGTTCAAAGGCTAATTTTATTAATAAAAGGAGGAAGACTCAAAAGACTGCATTAAAACAAACACACACAAAGAAAAGAAAGAAAAATAAGAATCCTGTCAGGCTCCCTAAGCCCGTCAGCTACAAGAACAGAACAAATCTGTTGTTTCCTTCCTGTTAACTCGTTATACCAAAACGTGAAAGTTTCACTCTAGGGCTGAGGACTTAAACTGCCATTCCTGGGAAACGTGGCAGAGGGAGGGATCTGATCTTTTTTTTTTTTCTTTTAAAGTAGTAAGTCCAAATTGCCTTTGTTGAGCTAGGGGGTCAGCAGTGGAAAAACATCAAGGCAGCAGCAAAGCAGCTACTGCTGACTCAACAGAGCTATCACCCTCCTCATTGCTGAGCATCTAAAAGCAGCATACAGCAACTCTTTGTCCTCATCTATAAGTAAAAGAGTACTCAGACATACGCAAGGAGGAAAAAAAAAAAAAAAAAAACACAACTGAAGCAAATAATTACGTTTGCTGACAGGACTCAATCTAATTAAAGCTACAATCTTGAGCCCAACCCAGAGGAGGAGTGCACAGCAGCACTCGATGTGGCAAATTTTGCTGCAGCTTTGTCCCATAGACCAGTAAAGCAGAGAGGGATCCACCCCTGGATCACGGCAGCTTATTGCATCAGGCACTGCTGCAGGAAGATATGCTGCTCACTTTCCTCCCCATAGGTTAAGTGTCCCTTAGGTTTAATTAAACCACTTCTCCACAAGCTGTTAGACAGGGTCCCCTGCATCGTAAGGTACCAACGACCCCAATCTTCGTTACTCCCTCCCTTTCTCTCTTGTGCAAACACCTCGGTGAATTACTACTGTCAGGTGCACGATACAATATCCATGGTCCTAGCTATACAAATTTACCCACAAACCTTTCCTTGGCACCCCACGCTCCTGTTTCAATCCCACAGGCAGCCAGAAAGAAGGGGTGCATTGATACTTTAAAGGCAAATGACAGCACCCAAGATACGGGATTTTAAAATAAATAAATAAATTGGCTAGTTCTAGAGATCATAATTTTATTTACAAGAAACTCTCTTGCCAAGGCATTATGCTGTACAATGATTCATAATAAAAACTCACTGAAGTGCTGGTATAATTAGAGGGCCATAAATCCACTCATTTAATGGGAAAACACATGCACAAATCTATGAATACACGGGACACACACGTAGCTATGTGTCCAGCTAAGCAGAAGACTATGGATTCAGCCACTTACAGGAGGCACGCGAGGAACTCACAAGCATAGGTCTTGCTGCTAAAGCAGGAAGGAAGGGGAACTTCCATGTGCTGTGAGCAGGCTCCACTGCCATCAGCATACACAGCAAGGATACCAAGATCAGGGTTCACTTAGGAAATAAAATGACAACCAAATCCTTCTCAGGTAAGAAGGAAGGTAAAGATAATAGCTTCATCTGCGAGGGAGATCGAAAGAACGCCATGCAGTCCCAGCTAATAGGAGACAGCTACGTATCTAGACAAATAAGAATGATGAAACGGAAAATGTGCAAATACATTAATACCCTTTACTGCATCAGGCAAATATGCAACTCTAAAGAATACCATTTACCTCCAAAACCCAACACAAACTCAGCTCTAAAGGCAAGTCATCGAGTGACCCTGTGGGATGAGGAAACCTACGCAGGCTGTTTTCTACAGAAAACGTGAAGAGCCAGCTACGGGGCCCTGAAAGCGTGACAAAGTCAGCCCTAGCCTGGGCACAGAAGACACATCAAGCCCAGGAGAGGCAAGCCAGGTAGACTGACGCACAGATCCAGTTCTGCAAGACAGCTCCAACACACGCCATCGCTCCGGGGAGGGGAAAGAGCAGGCTACGGGAAACCCACCCACGCTGCCACCCACGGACGCCCTGCCAGCCCCCTTCCCTGGGCCAGAGCGAGACCCACCCGAGGGGAGACACCTGCAGACCCCGCACCCAAGGGAACCGACGCTGGCCAGAAGCCCCGGGCAAGCCCACGGGGACCCTCTGCTGTGGTCCCACCGCCGAAGCCCGCAGGGTACCGCAGTGCCCCGTGCCACGGAACCGGAGGGTCGCAAGCAAGGGCCCTGCGGGGCTCAAGGGGGAAACACCGCCACCGGGCCCGGAGCTCCGGGCAGGGCTCTGTCACACACCCGACCCCCTCAGCGAGATCCCCGTCCCCCAGCCGGGACCCCCCCCCCATCCCGCCTCAGGCGGTTCCTCCCCGGCGGCTGTCCCCCCTCAGGGGTCACCCGCCTCAGCGGGACTCCCCTCAGCCGGGGGTGCCCCCCCCCAAACCACCACCACCCCGCCCTCAGCCGGGCCGAGGCGGGTTACCTGCTGCCGCACCGCCTGCCGAAGGGGCGCCAGCAGCGCCTCGGCTTGCGGACCGTCCATGGGGGTCGCGGCCGGGGCGGGCCGGGAGCGGAGCTGGGCGGCGGGCGGGCAGACGAGGCGGCGTAGCAGGGCGGGCAAGGCTCTACGGGGCGGCAGCGGCATGGAGAGGTGCGGCGCGCCGCCCACCCCCCTGCCTTAGCATGATGAAATCCCGCCCGGCGTAAAGCCGGTCCCGGCCCCGCCGCCGCACTTTCCGCACGGCCGAACGGCGTCCGCCCACAGCCGCAGATTCGGCACGGGGCCGTACGGCGGCGGCGGCGGCGGCGGGCCGGTAGAGGGAGCGCGGGGACGCCCGCCTCACACACACACACACACACAGACCCCGAGCTCGCCGCCATCCCGCGTTCCCTCGGCCGGGCTGCGCCTGCGCGGCAAACACCGCGCCGCAGCGCGGGTGCTCCCGTGAGGGGCTGCCGTTCCCCTCCGTGGGTCTGTGTGGAGCGGCGGCGATACCTGCTTGCCCCCCGCCCCGGGACACACACACACACACACACGTATCACCCACCCACCCGGCCCCACGCCGGGGTTTTGGACCGCTAGCACCCACCCGGGCCGCCTCCTCGGCGCCGTGTCTCCTCGTCCCTCAGCCGGGTTTCCCCCCCCCCAGCTCCGCGCTGTGGGGTAGGGAAGCGGTGGGGGCCGTGTGGAGGGCGGTGAGGGGGGGGTGGATGTTGTTTTTTCAGTCAGCTGCAGCACTTGAGCTCCAAAGGGTTTGTAGTTTTAGGGCTTGGCGGTGTTTTGCTTTTCGCTGATCCACGCTGCCGGGACCCCTCGGGTCGGGGTGAGGGCGGCAGGCAGGAGGCCAAATCCTGCTTTCCCCTGCGGACACGAGTGGGGGGGCTTCCCTGGGAGGACGGACAGCCCCACATCAGAAAGAGGAGCACCGAGTGCCGCAGCAGAACTTCCCATCCCTGAGAACTAAAGCCCTCTGTGAAGGAGAACCCAAACACCGGTTCCATGAAACAAAATTTTAAGACCAATTAAAAATAAATTAAAAAAAAATTTACGCTTCCCACGCATGCTTTCCCCACTGCCCCCATCCTCCGCCCCATCTCCCCTTCGCCCCGGCAGCGTCGGGCGCTGATGCGATGTTGGCGTAATTTGGCATATTCAGGCTGCTATTTTGTACCTGTCTGTTTATTTGAGAGACAGCCTCAACCTTGTAATGAACGCATCTGAATATTTATCTGCTTGCTCTGAATGGTATATTTGTATTTCAAATGCTTAATTGTTATTTTTATTTAGCTGCAAATTGCTGTTTTTATTTTGCTGGCATACCTACTTGGAAACCGCTCTAGCATGAGGTTAACACCGAGCTTTTCTCTATTCCTGATTAGTTTTTTTTAATTAATCCAATGCTGATAAGTGCGTAAGGACTCTGCAGCCCTATTCTAGCTTGCCACGGTGATCTAAGATGTGAAGACAGTGGAATCTACCCCAGAAGAAACTGGCTCATGCGGAGGAATTGGGAGAGGGCAAACCAGCCAGGACCACGGAGGAAACCTGGGCAGGACCCGGGGAGATGGGAAACCCCAGCGACCAGGAGCAGCTCAGTTCTCCTGTGCCAAACCTGGAGGACCAGGTAGCAGTGCTTCTCCAAAATGCCTTTCTCCCCCCCCTTCCTAGATTTCCTCTTTTTCCTCTTTTTCCAAGCAGGCTTGGTCCCCAGAGCAGCACCGTGGAGCTGCAGCCGAGGATGGAGACGGGCCAGGCTGGTGCCTTGAGCCTTTTTCCCTCTATAAAATCCTTCCCCGCACACACTGCTGACCCCAGCAATTTCTCTCCTTGCAGGTAAAACGCACCTGGGACCAGTTCCCAGCAGCGTGGCCGGCTGGTATGTGACAACCTCAACACAAAGGCCAAAAAGACCTTCTCCCTGCCCATTCCCATCTAGCTGGGAGTGCAGCTCTCTCACCAAAGGACTTTAAAAAGCATCTGGCCGAGAGCACCTACAGAGCAAGACTTGAGCCGTAAAGACCTGGCCTTGTGAATAAATCCTTCATGACACATTTGATTGCCCATGGGTATCCTCTGGCTTCACACGAGGATTGGACTGTAGAGTCAACTTGAACTTTTAAAGTCGTGTTGTTTTTTTAGGTAAATGAACAAAGCAATAAAAGAAGAAAAAAAAGGAAGAAAAAGGAGGGTGGACACATTTCCTGAGCATGGTTAGAGGAGGGTGGGTGGGGAGTGCACAAGGAAACCCCAACTGCCCCTTTTGCAATGTACTGCTGAAGACTGACAGCGTGATTTAGGGTCCTCGGACACAAGGCACACTGCTGGATCCTTGTTAGGCTGTGCAGGAAGGGAGGAAAATGAGGCAGTGTTTTGCACCAAACTGTAGCTGCAAACGAGAGACTGTGAGCAAACCGGACCCCCAGAACTGGGTCATACTCAGGGTTGGCTGGACCTTATCTCCAAGCCAATATCAGTAGGAAGGGCTAAATATTTCTGGGAATCACCAAGAAGCTCATATCGGAGCTAAAAATAAAGTTTTATATCAGTGTGGAGCTGCGTGGAAGGGCTTCGTGCATCCACTGCCGATGGAGGACCGGGGCACAGGCCCAGTATGTGCCCGTACCATCCCCTTGGGTCTCGGGGTGCTGCCAAACTGCTCAGACCCACTCCGGCGCAGAGGATCTCTGTTGATCTGATGTTGCAGAGAGTCCCACGCCTCGTAACGGTTTGCAACGAGAACCCAGCGCTGGCTTCATTTTTGGCACCCCCATGGGCAGGTGAACCACCAGCGCTCCCGGGCACACCATCGCCACTGGTTAACATCTCACGGCTGTCCAGAGCCCAGCTTTTCCCCTCCTTTTAAATCTGATTCCAGGTCCGTGCCTCTTTGCACTCAATAAGCACTTTGAGGGGGGGGGAGCAGTTTGACGATGCCCATGTTGGGTCTCTGCAGCACCCCCCCAAAAGGATCCCATGGGGCAGGATGGGATTGTGGGGAGCGCGTTACTCCATCCTGTTCCAGGGTGGCCTTTGAAAAGCCATCTCCAATTCCATCCCTGGGTACGAGGCTGTGTTGTGGGAATGAAATGGGAGATGTCACCCCTGTGGCACAGGGGAGCCCCCAGCACAACACAGGGGGGAATTTTTTGCATGAGGGAATTTGCAGGAAAAGGCAAAGGAAGAGGGGGTTTGGGCATTCCCCCCCCACCTTCAGCTTGCAAACTTTTGGGTGCAGAAACAGAGAGCTGTCAGCACCCCCTGAAAAGTCTGGGGGGTGTTAAGGGGCTGTGTCCCCCCCTGCTCCTCCCCTCTGGGTCCCCATGGGGGCCAGCAGCAGGGTTGGAGCGGAGAGGCCACAAAATGGGTGGCAAGAGGGAGGCTGCTGGAGACGGGAAGGGATGGAGAGGAGGGGAGAACCCTGCTCTGGCCGTGGGGGATTTCTTTTAACGGAGGGAATGGAGGAAAAAATCCTCTGCAGAGGCGTGAGGAGGGGGAAAGGAGCCATGCAGGAGAAGGGGGAAAAAAATACACACGCGGAGGAGTACACGGCTCTTTGGTTCAGCCTGGCTCTTCAATTTGCAAATACATTTATGCTTCACCGCACTTACGTCTCGGTGCATTTTCCTGGCAGATGCACAAGACCCCGCTGGCAGGACCCCCCCCCCCCCCCAGCCAGAAACCGATCCCCCCTGCGTGCAGAGGGATGAGGGAGGGGGGAAGAGAAATGTCGGAGGGGTTTGGGCTTTGCTTTGGGGTGGTTTTTTTCCCCTGCTTGGGCTGCGAGGGTGGGCACCCCGGGCCCGGTGCCGCTAGATGGCAGGCGGCCCCTCGCCGGCCGCCCGCTCCGCTCCCCGCAGCCCCGCCGTCCTTCCCGGCCCCGCTACGGGGCCTCCCAGCTTTCCAGCATTCCCGCTGGGTTTTTGGGAGGCGCAGCTTGGGCCAGAGTTTCCGTACAGGGATGCTTTGCAAAAAAAAAAAAAAAAAAAAACCCCAAAAAAAAAAAAACCGAGGGGCACCCGAGCCTGAGCAAAAGGGTCTTTCGCAATGCGGGGCGATGGTGAGGACGGTCCTCCAAGGCTCCAACGCCTCCGGGCTGCCTTTCCCCGAGACAAAATCCTTCCTTTTCCTTCCTTCCCGCCCCCGCTTTTGGTTTCTTTCTGGTTTTCTTTTCTTGTTTTTTTTTTTTTTTTCCCTCTCCCTCTCCGAAAGGCTGCCTGCTTTTTCCAAGCTCATTTCAAGCATCAAGGTAGCAAAATCAGACACATGCATCCCTCTGAACACAAGCTGAGCTGCAGCAATGTGCATACAAGGTTCAAGACGATTTCCCAGCACCAGGGGATTTTTAGGCTAGCAGTAAACTAAGCAGGGCCTGAGGCATGCACATAAATGGCTTAACCTGGCTTTCCTCTATAGGGCTGCATTTTTTTAGCCTCCAGAACAGGGTGGCTGCATCCAACCTGCTTCGAGCGTACAAGCCCCAGCTCCTGGTTTCCCCCAAGCCATGTTTGAGGGTTCTCTGGGGAGAGAAATAGCTGACCTGCTCCAAACCCATGGCACAGAGCATGCAAATAACCGTGGGATAAATCTGTCCCCAGGCCCTGTTTTCATCTCTGGGTGTAAAGTTAGCTGCAACAACCATCTCTGCTCCTTTTGGTGCATCCCTCCTCCTATGAACTGTTCAAAGGGTGCTGCTGCTCTGCCCCAGGGCCCCAGGATGCTGACTGCAGGAAAAGATGCTCCGAGGGTGCATCTGCATCGTGAGGCATCCACGTGCTTTACTTTCATCAGCCCCATTCTGGATACAAAGAAGGGGGGCAGACACACTGGATGTTGCTGAAACTCACCCCCTCTGGGGCAGGGCTTTTTTTAGACTGAAATAGGAAGTGCAAACCTCACCCTGAGCTTCCTCTAGGGTTTGGTTCTTCCTAGAGGTTTCTCCGTGCTGGAAATTTCTTTTCTGCACCTCTGGCCCTGATCCAGCCAAATGCTTAAGCACAGGCTTAGCTTCAAACTGCCTAGCCCCCTGCACTCCCACAAGTGCCTTCTCGGACAGGTCCCCTTGTCCCTTTTTGTCTTGGGAAAGCTCAGGCCTCTCCATGCTCCTGCTGTGAGATGTTGGGTCTCCTCCTCTCACTGCCAACAGCGGGAGGCAGGAGTATCAGCTTGCTTTGCTGTGCACCAGCCACAAAACTAGCCCCGTACCTATGCAGGGAGAGAGTTACCAAATCCATGGCGTATGCCGTGAGGGCATGTGAATGCTGCACATTAAGACCTGGGGTCCCCAGGCATGAGCACCTGCAGCCCTGAGAACTAACATCAATGGCTCAGCCCTTCCTCATCCTCTTTGCTCTTCTCACCAGGGGATGGTCAGGTAATGCTTAAATTGCCAATAGTGCCCGAGAATATTTGATACTGGCTGAGATGGCCAAGCAAAATCCCGGTTGCTGTCACTGACAGGGACTCAAAAACTTGCCCCCGTGTCAATGATGTTCCCCAACACCCGTTCTTCAGGGACTGGGACCACCAGTTCATTTTGGCACAGGCCACCAAAAAAGTCTGATCCATTCACAGCCACCTGACAGCTTGGACCCAGGCGGTCTCCCAGGTTTGGCTGTGCAAGAACTCTGATAGAAATTCAGATTGGTTTCCCGACCCTTCCACTGCTGTGAATTTAAATTCTGCAAACCCTGATGTGAGGAATTGAAATGCATATTGATTAAGGGCCTTTTATGGATGCCTTGCAGAGCATATTAAAAATTATTTAAAACTTGCATTCCAGTATTAATGACTCTTGTCTCCGGCACTTTGCAGTGATTCAGTCTTGACTTTTAATTGAAACGCTTTAGTTAAGACAAATTCCTTCAGCCAGAGAAGATGAAGTGCCCCTTCAGGTGTGCACCGCAGAGGGGCTTTCGACCTCAAGGTTCCCAAATTGCAAAGCGCCTGTGACACTCCTGGAGAGGAATCTCTGTCCTTCAAGTGGGTGCGTTGTCCTCTAAGGAGCCATTTCTTTGGACTTCCCCTCCAGCTGCTGCTGATTTGAGCGTGGGGGGCTGCAGAACAAGCGTTTCGCTTCTCCAACACTCAAGGCAATCACAGGGGAAAGATTAATAACCTCCCTCAGCGGCCAGTAACTTCACCCACACGCAGCGCTCATAAAACGGTGGCACCTCACCGCTGGTGATGCTCTCACATCCCACTTCTGACAGCACCAATGCATATACATGAGCCAAACAAATCTGAGCCAATTAGTGCTGTCTCCAGGTTGAACACCTCATGCCTCCTTAGTCATGTTTTCGTCTGCTTCTGCATCTGGTCCCAGGTGGCTTGTTCCTAGCCTTGAAGCTCAGGTCTGAAAGGGCACCTCGGCTTGAAAACATCCCCCGAGAGGATGTGGCATTTTGTAAAAGGAGCAGCAAAAGATGTCACCTTGGGGCTGCCAGGATGAATACAGCCCAGCTTGGTGGAGACAGCAGCTTATTTAATATTTGCTGGCTCCATGGTGGAGCCACCAGGACACCGACATAGGAGACAGGAGTCTGCATTGCAGTTTGGTGTAGAAGAACAATATCTTTCATGTTACGGAGACTTATTTCAGTGTTATCCTCCTGCTCCATGACTGGACCTTTCAGCATGGCACAGGAGAGGGTTTGTCTTTGTATTCCCTTTGCTTCCAAGGAGAGAAAAGCCCAGAATAAGTGCAAGGCCCCAGATGGGTGGTGTGATGTTGGATCCGGTGCTCAGCCCACCGGGGTCAATGTCTATGTGGGAAGCTTGAGCCCCAACACTCCTCGGTCTCACTGTTTTGTGAATACAGACAACTGCATCTGTGAATCTGCCTCCTCTCCTGAGCTCTTAAAGGAAATCAATATTTTCCATCCAGTCTGTGGCTATTGAATGTCAATCAGTGCCTCCACGCCCATGCATGGGCCCAGAGCTGGGGGGGACTCCGAGACCACAGGGATTTCCAGGCATCAGCACAGGATAGGAGAGTCCCCCCATGCATCAGAGGGGACCTCTGACCATGAGAGCTAGAGATTAGTGACTGGCCACGACCTATTACGGTTCTGGTTTAAAAAAACCTTACCTCATCAGCTGATTGCATGCTAAATGGTCATTCGATTTTTTATGAGTACACATAAAATGTGAACCAGCTGGGATCCAAAGTGCTTCTCTCTATCACAAGTGGCTTTTCTATAGGTCTCGTCAAAGCCACCAGTCACCGGACACTTCCCCAGGGACTGAGTTGTCCATCCAGACCATCACACGTGCAGTACAGCAGCGCTTCGTATGTACATCCTGAGAGGAGTCAATGGCCACCAATGTAATTCAGGTGGTGAATAATCATTACCCCATAGAAGGATATAAAGAGAAAATATTTTGCTATGTGCTGCAATTTGGTTTTTTTCAGAGCCATAAATATTTGTTTTGTTCCTTCTCTGTTTTTAGCTTTTTGGTGACTTCTTGTCCCACCCATCACAAAGAAAGCCCCTCCTCATATCAACCCAAAAATTAATTTCTTGACAACAGCTGGGATGAGCCCCAACCTTCACTGTCCTGCTCTTCACAGGGACCCTCCTGAGGTGATGCAAACCCATTGCTCCCTAAATGGACCCAACTTGATCTGTCAGAGAAGCTCCTTGTGGGGCAGCAGGGAACCCCTAAATTTGAAGATAAGCTCCAAATTGATTTAGGCTGAATCTGCTAGAAATAAGCAGTGGTTTAATTTCACATCCAAAGAGGGTCCATGCCTCTTTTCTTCCCAGGTGGTAAAAATACTGTTCCATATCTGATTGTGCCATTGTGGCATTTTACAGGGCAATTGAGTCAGGCTGTGTTTCCAAGGCTTTTTGTTGTTGTTGTTGTTAATTTTACCTTCTGAGCTACACAGTAATGGGCTTGACTCTCTGGGTCAAAAGCTTGGCTTGAAACCATGGGGTTCATCAGACAACAAAGCAAGTGTTTGCCCGTGTGATGTCAGGGAGTTAAAAATCATGAGCTAAAGCTCCAAAACCCAAGCTGAGGCATCCAGACCTATTGTCCACATATTGGCCTAATTCTTTCACATTTTTAACCAACAGTAAGAGCTATAAACTCCAAGGGTAGGCAAAAGCGCATCCACATACGTCTTGACCAGCTTAAGGAGCATGTGTGGTGCTGTAGTTTGGGTGTACAAAGAGGACCTTGCCAAAGACTGTTCAGACTTTCCAAATCACGGTGCTTTGTGCACATGGGTAGATCTGAATGTAGCCGTCATGAAAGAGCCCATCAAATAACTAAACACATCCTACTCTCTTCTCCTCCCCAGGCTCCAGTGCTTACAGATGACAACAGCATTACTGCGAGGCTTCCAGTGGGCCATAAATTCTGATTAAAGATGGTCGTTATTTATAATAAATGGTGCACTCGGATGGAAAAGCTCAAGTTACTCCTCTAATCGTGGCCAAGGGTGGCTGTGTGCTGGGGGACACCCTCCCCCTCACTGTTGTACCACAGCACTATCATCTTCCAAAGTGATTTTGAAATGCAGTGATTTCAGTTTGCTTTTGCTTGGAGTCAAAGAGTTTTGTTGTTCAAGGAGAAAGCAAGACTGGCCTCTTTTTTCCCTTCTCTTTTTTTTTCCTTAAAGGTAACATTTGGAGTTTCTACGCACAAAATGAGGGTGCTGGTGGTAACCTTTGCAGAGACGGTACATGTTATGTCCCGGTGGTCAGTGCCCTCATGCATCTCCCATCACAGAAACGCACACCGACAGGCCAGGATGCTGCTCTCCTCCCTCAGGTGCTCAGCAGCAGAAGGTGGTGGGTGGGATGGAAATGTCCTGCAGGTGAAGGACCAGTTGGAGGATGCCACACCTAAAGCTGAAGAACAGCCACACAACACCACATGATATTTTCATCCTAGTGTTTTTGCTGAAAGTTGAGTGGAGATACAGCTGCATTGCTATAATACTAGGCTTCTTCAAAACTCAGACCTACATGCAGATCCATGTTTTTGCTGAAGGATCTCACCTTCCCAATGACTCACATTAAAGTACTCAACCCAGACACTCCTTACCACTTCGGGCAATTCAGAAGCCAAAAGTGAAGTGTTGTAGCTTGAACTCATCTTTAATTATCTGGAGTTTGTTCACACTAAAATCAAACAATCAGAGTGAAATGTCCTACCAGCATAGCCCATAATTCACGACTGTGTTGATTTTCTCTCCTAGGCTGTAGCCTAGTGACATCGGTAAATAACATTACTGTGACATCAGTAAATAACAGAAGACTGGATCCTGTCAAAGAAATCAAGGAGGAGATATCAGAGGTATTGGGCAAATGCTCTCCAAGGGACGTGGAAACTGTAGCAGCCTGCCATCACACTGCAAGAAAAACAGAGTGAAAGCACATGAGATTTAATTCATCAAAAATATGAGTTTAACGCAGATTTGTGTTTATATATTGTAGCATCTGGAGTTTCCAATGAGTGTGACCACATCCTCCTTGAATTCAGCAAGCCTTTAAAAGTGAACCACAAAGGAAACACAGAACTGATTTATTTAGGGAGAAAGAAAAGCTTTTGTTTTCTGTTATTTTACAGAATGCCATTCTGACAAAACCCTGCTTCTTCTGGGACCTGTGCTACGTAAGCAGATCCTTGTTGTCCCGAAGGACATAACCCAGTCTCCCATTTTTAAGACACGTTCCACACTCCTGCCTTTAAGACAAGGTAATAATAGTTTCCTGACCCACCAGAATAGAGAGGAAAAATTAATAAATATTTGTGTCATTGTACTGCTAGAGCATCTGAATAGCCTGGCAGAATAAGGAAACCAGATCTCGCCTGCTCTTCTCTCTTCAACCTAGTGACAGACCACGGCAGGGCATCTTCTTTGATTTTCCATCTCTCAGCCTCCAACAGCACCTGTCAGCAGCCCATCTGTTGGAGAGAAAACCCATTTGGCTCCACTCTGCAGTTATTTAAGGAAAGGGACCACAAATGCTTACATCATTCAAGAGTCTGAGCCCCGTGGGAAATCATCAGGTTTTGATTCTTAACTCATAGCATAGACAGGTAAGTCACTGAGACCAAACTTGAGCATTACCTGGTGGTGCAAACCTGGTGGGATATGTGTTCCCATGGTCCCGTGGCCATGCTTTTTTGCCAAATCCAGAGCACGTGATGCAGTGTTCATGGTGACTGGCAGCCTGTCCATCCCACCGGCCACCGCGGCCAGCACTGCCTTGTTCCCCGGCACACCAGGACACACGGGTGCTCATGCATGGTGGAGAGGTTTGTGGAGGGCATTGCTTTGAGGATAAGGTGATGTTTCTGAGCCACTGCCTTAGCAAAAGCCTTGGAAAAAGCAAGGAGACAGGATGCCATTGCATTGTCAGGCCATGGCATGGCACCATTTCCACAGCTCCACTTCCCAGATGCCATCTTCAGCAGTGCCATATAGGAACAGTGACCCTAGAAGTGGCCTTTCCCCAGGAGACAGGGTGGTGGAGATAAACACCGAGTCTTTGTGCTGGGGATGGCTATCATGAACAGCAGATGGTGCAAGAGGAAGCAGAGCCGGCAGGATCAGCCAGCATTTTTCCTAGATGATGATGAATCAAAGCCAGCAGGCTGCTGGCTCTTGCCTTGCATGGTGTCCAGTCCAGGAGACCAGCGAGGACTGATGGCAGAGGGTTGGGCCGTGAATGTGGGAAGATCTCTGGAGGAGGGAGAGCCTTGAAAGCAGGAAAGTGAAGCTCGGGTAGACGTGCTGAACTCACTCTAGACTGGGTGGGGCAGAAGACCAAAACATGAATCAGCTACTGAGTACTGAAACCAGGCTAGTCGTGGTCATTTGGAGTTGGCTGCCACTGGCTCACCTCATTGCCAGTCAGTTCAACGCAAGCTGGACAGGATATGCCTGGCAAAGAGCCTGCTGAAGTTGATTAAATCACTGTGCTGTTGCTGCCTGAAACCCTTACTATACCCCTTTCTGGAGTGGCTTGTGCAGCAGTACACCAATACCCTTGAGCATCTCCCAGATGTCTTCTCATTCCTCCTGGGTAGCTGCTTACAGCAATGGAGCGTGCACTTGGTTAGTGTAAAGGAAGACGGACCACTATATTGATCGTTGCTCCTGTACCATGATCTTTTCTGTTTTGCCCTCCAGGATGTAAGAGCAAGAAGGACTGGAAGGAATGAACCGTAGCTGAGGAGAACCAAAACCACCAAGGGCTTTTGTGGCTCTCTCACTGCTCTATGGGATCAGGAAGGATGAATCATGAGGCATGACAATTGGCTTACTCATGGGACTGTGGGATACCTGATGCCCCTGAATAAAGCAATGTTCCGGGGAATCACTGGCCATACCCTGGAGCAATACATCTAGCCTAACATAGTGCTCAAAGGACCTCTCTGTGGTAGGAACAGGGCACTCTACTGGTGCCAGCATATTTCCCAGTGTCCTTGGCCTTCAGACAGATCAGCCATGACTGTATGCTTCTCCAAGTCTCTAGGTCTACCCCAGAGGACATGGGTAGAGGTGGAGCAGCAGCCCCGTGTTCCTAGCCTGCACCAGTGACCAGTGGAGAGGTCCAGGAGGGACAGCTAGCTGAATCTACGCAAGCCAGGTAGCTCTGCCTGGCTCCTAATGGGAACCTGGAGAATATCAAGGAACAAGATGTCCCTGCAGGTCCTGTCCTATTGCTCCACAGGGGCTGGTCTGGGCCTCTCAGGCTTACCAGCTCTACCTCATTTTCGTTTGTGTAGGTGAGTTGAGTTGCTCAAGAGTCCAAGTGTGTGGGAAGCTCTTCCAGGGAGTTTCACAGGGAGGAGCACCGGCAAGGGCAGTCCCATCCTGAATATGAGCGGAGAGCTTTATCATGGCTGGTGGTTACAAGAAGTGGGGGAAATATGGCAGTAGGTCAGGAGAGGCTGGGTGAGTATCCAGCAGAAAAGGGCAAACCCAAGCCAGTTTGCAGGGAATGACAGAGATATCTAGAGATTTGGAGTACAGAGAGCAGGAAGATAGGTGGAAGGCTTGGGGGAGATGAGTCTGGGCTAGCTGCAGGGTGTCCCAGCAGGGACATTAGCAGAGCAGCAGTGAGATCTTATGGTAGGAAATCTTTCAAATGATACAAAATCTTTAGAAACAATAAAACAAAGTCATTTTATACTGGGTTGAAGATCTGGTTCTTGTGGTCCTAGTGTTTAGATTTGGCCCTAAAAATCAGATTACTGCACTGTTTGATGATAATGGCTTTAGGTGCTTTGAAAATCTTACATATATTCTACAGCATAATTGGTCTAAAATATGTTTTCCTTGTTCTTCTGGTGCCAGCGTCAGTCAGACCTCCTAGGTTTTGTAACCTGCTTGTTTACACTGCTTCAAGCGAGATCAGAGTCAAGCCCCTGGATGTGGTGGTGCCTTTCACCACATTCTTCCTTTAGTCTTTTTTTCTGTCTTTTCCGCCCCATCCCTGACAGGGGAAGCACTGTTCTTTCCGTGCTCCTTGTTTCTGTTTGAAGCAGTCATAGAAAAAGTGACAATTAGGAAATAAAGAACCTACAGTATCTGCTTTGGCAGGGACAGCACATCCCACTGCTGAGCAGCGCCGAGTCAAACCAGCGACTGCCTGCCTGGGTCAGACAGAGATATTACTGCCTTATATTCTCGGATCTGCCCGAGATAGCATGGTGCACTGCCACACTGCGGAACTAGTAATAATCCAACGTTGAAGTCGAGCAATACGCATTTATAGTAGTCCTGTGAGGCACAGGGAGTTGGACTCCATGATCCTTATGGGTCCCTTCCAACTTGAGATATTCTACGATTCTATGATTTCAGGATGCTCAATTGCAATTCGGAAAACAATGCTGATTAGAAGCAAATGGCAAGGCCAGATAACTTATTATTTGGGAGATCAAGTAACCATCTGGGGCAGGGTAACAGATATAAACTTCGGCCTTCCCAGATTATTGTTCTCTGCCAAAATGATTAAAGGTTGCTAAGCAATGTCAGTGTATTTCCCCAAAACTGAAGGAGTGTAACAAAAGTGAATGAGTTCACTGCAGTTGAACTGAACTTATATCAAGCCTAAATATATATAATCATTGCTAAAGACGTCTTCTGTTCCTTAAAGCATGCCGGGCATCTGAAAGATCTAATGAAAGCCAGGATCCTTTCTTCATGTCATTTATAGTGCAGAAGTCTTCTGGATCAGCCAAGGTGGACCTGCAGCCCCTTCTCCAGGTCTTGTCTGGCCCTGGTTCAGTGTCCTGGGCTGTTGCTAAATGCTGCCTCAAGCCCCCTTTTCCTTCCTTTCCAAATCCAGGGAAAATGAAACCCAATCTCAGACCATCTTCCTCCACCCCAAATGATACAACAGAAAATCTTATCAAAGCACAACTTTATGAAAGGGAAGGCAGACAAAGAGAGAGGGAAGAAAGAGAAGATAACATCCTAAACCATGAAACAAGCCTCATTTTCCCAAGGATCCCACACAATAACTTCTCCCTCCTTATTTTTACGAGGCAGCAACCAGCCCGTTCCTGTCAACACATCACCTTCATGTTTTGTGGGACCTCCACCCTCTTGCCCAGGGGAGGGTGCTGGGTCTGAAGGTCCCTCTGGAGCTCCTGCTCTCTGCTAGTCCCTTCTGTCCCTGCTCGTCACCTCTCTCATCTCCCCAGGACACTCTCTGGTGCCTCCATAGAACCACAAGCCTAGAGAAGACCCCAAAACCAGCATTTGCCCCAAAAGGGGGAATTTCCCTAAGAGGTTTTTGGGACTATGGTAGAGTGACCAAAGAAGTCTGGAACTGCACATGGAGGGTGACATGACAAATGGGTAGTAGATGACAGAGGGTCCAGGATAAGAGTCGAGGACCTGAAATTGTCCCGTGTCACGTCTCACAGGGACACAAAAAGGAGTCTGCGGTGCACAGCAGAAAACTACCAGCGGCACAGGGACCATCAGCGCTTCCTGGAGGTTCATCTGCCCCCACCGGGTGAGAACCAGCCGGCAGTGGAGACATTGAGTAACGTGGGGCTGGTGCGCACTCCGCCGCTGCAGCCAGCTCCGTGCAGTTCATCTCTCCAGATTTCCTAGTATTTGTTCTCTTGTTCTGGGAAGAGGAGAGAGCTGCAAGAGGCCCATCTCACAGGGATGTTTAGAGAAAGGAAAGTCCATTGTGTGAAAGAATTTGGTATTTCAGGGTTTGTTTTCCTTCTGACACAGAACAAAACAGCACCATGTCAAAACCCTCCGTAAGGCAAAACAGAGCAAAAAAAAAAACCCCAAACCAACAAACAGTGGCGTTCAGTTTGGACGTGGTCTGTGGAAGGGTTTCTTTTTGCGTTTTGGCTTTTCGATCTCAGGATACCTACTACTGCAGCTATTTCAGGAAAAGAAAAAAAAAAGGAAAAAAAAGGAAAAACAAAATCCATGCTAGAGCAGAGATGGAGAGCCTTTCCCTGTGCCAGGGTCTGACCCCGGCTTGGTGGGTTTTCTGTGCAATAGCACTGGGATCCAAGCGGCTCCCCTCTTTCTGCCCTAGGTGGGAAGCAGAGCTGCAAAGGATCCTCTGAGCCTTAAGTGGGAAAACCAGGGAACGGGCAGTGCAGCAACCCTGCAAGACGTCAGCAGGGTTGTTTCACACCAGCTTTCCTCGAGCAGAAGGACTCCTGCAAAGCAGTCAAGAAATTTTAGAAAGGTTGGACGTAAGTGTTGGCTCCCGGCAATGAAACTGGGGGAAAGTCACTGATCTGGACAGTGCTTTGGGTCAGACCCTGCAAACGTCTTTCACGTCAAGAGCTCCCAGCCCAGCTTTCCCAGCCTCCCTGATTGCCCTGGATGGCCTCGTGTCTCTCCTCATGCTTTCAGGCCCCGGGACGGTGATATTTTGTGGGGTACTGGTGTTTGGATGAGTTTCCCCCGTGGGGCAATCCAGGGTGCCGATGCCTTCAGCGGCGGCAGAGAGCAGCTCACCACCACCTCTCTCCGCGAGCATTTTCCGAGCGCTTGGCATGGCGCCCGGCCGCCTTTCACTGCTGCCTTTTCATTCGCGTTAATTCACTGCGTTTCCTTTCTTGCTCCTTGTGAGGAACAGAGGGAGAGCTTGTTCCAGCAGACGGGCCCCATCCGCTCCACCCGGCTCTGCTGGAGCGAGGGCTGGAAAAGAGGGATGGAGGCAATGGGGTATCTCCCACCCCTCCGGGGCCCCGCGTGCCGCCTGCGTGCTCCTTCCCAGCAAATACGGTAAGCGTTCAGCCTAAAAATGTAAGTCTGATCTCATGACACAGGGTGGCCCTGCATTCCTCACCTCTGACATAACCCACTGGGAGTGTGCTCCGCAGAAAAACACAAACAAGATGTACTCGCGGGCTGGCGGCGAGGGCCAGGCGGCTGGCAGATGTGCTCCAGAGCCCCCACGCAGCCCCCCGGGTGCCGCAGCCCTGCTCCGGCACAGCCTGTCCCCTCCTGGGGAGGGAGAAACCGCAGCCCTCGCTGCGAGGACGGAGCCGTCCATTGCCTCTTGCGCCAGGCGACGCGTGGGTGCGTGCCCCAGCATCCCCCCCCCCGCCAGCCCTGCGCCCCAGGAGGGGGGACGGTGGGCAGGTAACTTGCCGTGTGGTTCAGTATCATCCAGGGAGGCGGCTGAGCTCCCCTGGGATTTCGCTTGGCAAATGCCTGAGGGCGTTTTTAAGGGCTTGCGGTGCTTTTGCAGTCGGTTGGGGGTTGTTAGTTTTTGCCTTGGTTTTGCTTCTTTCTGCATCTGAGTCTCTCTGGGACAGGCTCTGCTCTGGGTTTGCCATGGCCGTGGCTGGTGCAACTGCACTGGCACCAGCCTCCCGTCCCTGTTAGCCTCCCACCCTTATCAGCAGCTCCGCAGCGATGCCGATGGCCCCGTTTGCTCTGGGCGCGTCACGCCCAGGTGCGGGCTGTGCCCCACAGAGCTTGTCACCCAAAGCCTCGGGTGTCACGGGGTGGTGATTCCTCCCTGTGCCCAGACGGGGCACTGGGATTAAATGATTTGCCAAGGGTCACGCGGAGAATCAGGGCAGGGTAGCGATCCGAGTCCTGCTGCCACAAACAGGAGGCTGACTTTCCTCCCGGCCAAACCCTCCTGCAAGTGCAGGCTTGTCTTGAGCAGGGGGCAGATCCTGCTCGGCGCGGAGCTGACCTCCCATCTCACCCAGCCATGCCACACCACTTGTTTACTTTCTATTGCAAATGCCCTAAACCTTGACAACGACCTATTTTCCCTTCTGTTGCGCAAAGCTTCTTTCCTAGAAAGAGGCTTTGTAACGCTCAGTCCAACCAGCCCAGCTCTCCTCCGTGTATGTAAAAGCAAACTTTAAATGACTGGCAGGTTTAGCTTAGCTCCAACACACCCAAAACCCACACGCAGATGAGTTGGGAGACTCGGTCAGATGCTACCTGAAACCATCCTGCGAGACTGCCAGGTTTGCAGAGGAATCAGATAAGCAATAATTCAGCCTTCAAGTCCACTCCTCAAACTTACTTTTTCTTACTAGTGCTTTTCATCCGTCTGCTCCTGCTCCAGCATTCAAGCTAGGAGAAAGCTTCTCATTTCTCCTCCCTTTCTGTTCTTACCTTTCCCTGACAGAGAAAACATCTGATTTTTTTTTTAATTCCCTTTTTTAAAAAGGGAATTTAAAAAAGAAAAATTCTCCTCCTTCCTCCACAATACTTCCAAGTTTTCAGGATTACTACTCCTCTGGCAGAGGATGGTTTGCAAGAGAAAACAAAACAAACAATGGTAACAAGAGAAACAGTGGTTCAAATTTGCTTCTTCAGAGCACACAATGTTTGATCCCAGAGAAGAAGGAGAGCGCCTTTGCTCATGGTTCCAAGTCTCTTTTCAGCCACCCCTTCATCTTCGGGCTCTCCATCCTTTCCTTTCCTTTTTCCTTTTCCATCCTTTTCCTTTCCTTGGCCATGCTCAAGCTGTTGGTAGCATGAGGTTGTCTCCTTCCCACACTGGTGATCGCGTACAGCTCCTTCTACGATTTCTTCTCCATCTCTAATCTACAGCCCAGCTTTTTAAGTTAACCCAAAGTCAGTGCTGGTTTATTTTAACATGCCAGGCTGTAACCTGAAGCTAGAGACATAAATTCAGCCTAGCAAGTTCCCCTTGGCCAGCTGAGAGCACAGGTTAGAGATTAATCCAACAGCAGCAGATGGTCTGAGTTGAATGCTTGCTGCTTGCCCACGGCTGCTCTTTCCCATCCCCTTGGTACCTGCAGCCTGGCTTGGCATCTAACTGTGCTCTCGCCTGTTCAGACAAGCTGCTCGACATGAAAACAAAACACAAATTGAAGCCTGATGTACCGGGGACAGGGTCTGGTTGTGAAGCAGCTCGTGCACCCACCAATACCTACGCATGTGCACACACGCATTTTCCAACAGTTGAAGTCGTCAGACTCCAAATCACTGCCAGTGGCTCCTAACGTCTCGGTTGTCTTGCAGGACAAGGATGGTGGTGAGGACTCGGTTTAAGCCAGAGAGGCTCTTCTCCAGGCCTTATCCCCAGTTCAAACCAGCCTGAGGAGATACAGCAAGTGGAGATACTGGGGTAGGTAACAGACCCCCTTGCTCCTTGGGAAACTACTTGACTGGTGTTTAGAGGAATGAGTGATCGCATAAGTGACCTGTTCTTCCCTGGATGCAAGACTTCAGGTTGAACCCCTGGATGGGTTCTTGTGCCCAAAAAATAATAGATCTTCCTTTCTCTCTCCCTTTCCCTTCCCTCTCTACCTGGCTGCCTGTTTGCACAAACTTTGTAGGCTTCAGCTCTCCGGGGCTGCAAAAGCACCATCAAACGAGGTCGGAAATGATCATCAGGTCCACAAGCGGTGAACAGGAGGCACACACAGAAATAGCCTGATCACATCTGCCTGATTTCCTGCCAAAAATGCCAGGGACTACTGGGATGGATGTTAAAAAGCCAGCACCCTCCCAAGGTGCTGATCAATTCTTTGGATATGTTACCTGTAACAGTCTATGGCAAACCCCCAGTTTTCCATGCTTCTACACCAACATGGGCACCGTGGAGGCAGCTAGAAAGTCAGCATGAGTAAAAGCCATCACTTTAATTTACCTGGAGACATATAAATCAGGTGAGGAGGTGGTGGACATTTCTCCCTGCTGTGGACCCGATAGGACAGTCTATGGGCCATACGGGAGCTTTGAGGAAAGCTTTCCCTGGTGTGAGGGTCACGTAAGACTGACATAAGCCCTAGTATGAGGGCTGGGAATAAAATAGGGGCATAATGAGGGGGTTTGCTGAGCTACAAGAACAAGGCAGATCAGAGACGGTCCCAGACACTCTTCTAGGTCTTCCTATCCCGGCTTCTGGATCCATGTAAGAGAGTTGCAAAGCTGGGCTATGGCACCTTCCCCCAGCATCAGCTGGAGACACTCAGGAGGAGCAGCCTGGAGAGTAGCCAGATGCCTGTCACAGAGGAAAAGGCCACTAAAAAGGCCAGATGCAGGAGAGCTGCAAGTGTTGCACTTAAAGGTATAGTGGATATAGGTTCCCTGAGGGGCCGTAGAGATCCCCTCTTCCATCCCTGCTGGAATTAAACAGAGCAATAATTTCACTTGTAGTTCTGAAAAGCATGACGTGGGGATTTTCCATTACTAAGGGCAAAACTTGGAGAGGGTCACTGAGGCATGGTGACTTCCCCAATGCCTCCTGCCTGGCCGAGCAGAGCTGCCCTGCTCCTCTCCTCCCATCCTCATCCTCCAGCCCCTGACCAAGGCAGCGGGTCTCACATGTGACTGGAGAAGATTTAATATGCTTGGAGGAGGGAGCAGCCTACAAGATGGGTTTGTAGGCATTTTTTGACCTATTCCAGCTGACTTCTTTGAGGTGGTGAGATGAGGTTGCCGTAAAAGGGCCATCCCTGGCTGTAAGGGGAGCACAGGGAGACTAACGCAGGGACTGCAGCTGTGACCTGGTGGAGCATCAGACAGCCCATGGCAGCACCCCTCAGCATCAGGCCACTTGTGCAGGCTCCTAAGAGCTGAAACTCTTTCCTGAAAAATAACACGATCCCTGTGTCACCTACATAAGCCCTGCCTGGAAAACCCAAGAAATAAAGAGCCCTCAACTGGAGCTATTCTTTGAGCTTTGGTAGCCCTGCAAATGATTTTCCCAGGTTTGCAGGCAAGTTTTGTATGTGGCATTAGGCTGAGGTGATATGAAATACAAGTGGTCTTCAAGAGAGTATTATCCAGTCACGGTATTTTATTTTTTGCCTGCTTATAAATGCGCATTGAATGCAAACAAGTAAGGAGCTGGCTGGTGGGCTGATGTCTGTTCTTGCTTGTACAGGGATTATTGGGCACCTGGGATTTTCAGTGGCATGACACTGTTAGGGATAACAGACACTGAGCGTCTTTGGGGATCTTGGCTGTGAGCAGAATCAAGCCCCTGAGCCACAGGCAACGGACTGCTTCAGTGTCCCCATCACATGCTGAAATAAAGCATTTCTACAGCCAGTCAGCTGTACCACAGAGGCATCTACTTTTTGTAGCTGATGCGCTGTATATAGTACTTTTGCCCATAATAATGAACAGTCAGTCCCAGCAGCCCATCTGCAAACAGAAGCTAAAAGTTGGGTGCTATGATCAGACCGGGGCTGGGATGTTGGCAGTACCTTTACCACTGAGACAGCACTAATGTATTTCCAGTTTCATTAGTTTTCTCCATTTTAAAGCTGAAACCTTTGGAATCAGCAAGTAGGGGAACGCCAATGTTAGTATTAAAAAAAAGAGAAAAAAAAAGGAAAAAAACCCCCTTCTTTTAAACACCCAAAATGCACAGCAACCAGAGGGAACTAAACCATATCGCAGAGTTGTTATCTTGCTGTAATTCTGTGCACAGCTACAGGATAAATAGCCTATTCCTGGAAATGCTCTTTCCGTGGTTGCATCTATGGGCTTAAATTTAAGGTCAAATTACCTGATTTAACAAATTGAGGACTATCAGCTGATCCACAGTAACTAACCAAGTTCACGTAGGAGTAATACCATGCCTCCTGACCTTCTACCCTCAGTTTCTGAAATCATCTCCCCTAAACCAGTAGTTCTCCAACCCCAGTGCCTGGGCTGTGATTCAGCAGTATAAGGAGCGTCCTAAAAGACAGCCCCTAAAATATTCAGGCATAAGCTAAAACCTATGCTTGGTCTCCGTACCAAGCTTGAAATTTCCTTTCACATTCTCTTAGAACTAAAGGGTGCGAGGGAGAAAACACAGCCCTGTCTACAGTCACTGCTGGACAGAAAACTCCCATTACTGCGTTCCCCATCGGGCAGGAAGGACCTTCAGATTGACACTGGAAGGTCAAATATTTCATTGCTATTTGTTTTCCGTGAAACCGCAGCCCACTGCTTCCCAAGGCTGAGGGCCGAGCCCCTCTGGGCTCACTTAGGAGATGTCATGGACTTGCTGCCATCAGCAGGTTTCTCTGGTGAGGAGAAGTCAGCCGGCAAGCTGCTGGTCCTCGTACCGCTTGTGTGCTTGGAAATCTATTCAGCTTTACTAGAGGGCAGGAAACCAGCACAGCATCGTGAGCCCAGGATGAAAATAGTGGCACTGCAAAGGTCTGCCATTTTTAATTTTTCACTCTGATTTCCTCTTTTTCAACCCAAATGTGCTGACAATTGGGGTTTTTTCTCCCCGAGTTTTTCAGAGCCGTAGGCATGCAGCAGCGCGTATGGGAATCAATGAGGTTTGTGCTGTTAGTTGATCCAGGAAAGGACTGATGTGGATAGAAAGGCAATTTTCAAGATCTACAAGGAGAATTGCATGGCCAGTATAATTGTGTTCAGATAGTAATTTGGTCTCTAAGCCTCTTACGGAGTGCTAAAATACTACCCCTCCCATTAGAAGACCTGGGATGTATGACATGGAGGAAGAGACCTGGAGCCAGCAACCCTGACACCCTTGGCTTGGTCGTGCCAGATGTGACGTAGGAGGCTGGAAAACCTCAGGTAATTGCTTGGATCACATTCAAACCACTTCCTATGCAGTCTGATAAAGCCTTAAACATCAACGGGGCTGGGGGGACGGGTACGAGCAGTATCATCCAGAACAGCGATGGACCTGGTGTGCTCTGCAGCTGGTGGGGAGCTGCAGGACCCCATTCAAACAACTCTTACACGGTGCTTTTATTTCTTCCCGCTGATGATGTATAGAACTAGGGGTCTGGCAGCCCTGGAAATGCAAAATCCTGAAGTAACCGTGGTTTTCATGATAATAGTAGGTACAGAAGTCTGTAACAAACTCCACAGCTGGCAGTTTGAGGAGAGCCCTTGGTTTTACAGTGCTGCATCTGGTGGGCAAATTTCTCCCAGCCCTATACAGTGACCAGTTCTCCCTGATGTTTGCAACTGGAAAACTGCAAAGAAAAAAGCAACGTCCTAAGCCATTTGCTACAAAATAAAGCAATTAAGGACTGGAAACACTTCCAAACAAAGTGCTACAGAGACATGACGATATTGTTCATTTTGTCTGGACCTGAGCCCAGGGCCTATGACTAGACCTGTCGTATACCCACACCTTGAAAGCCAAGGCCTGGGCTGTGCTCGTGTTCTCCTATCGCAGGGTGAGAGCTTTCCTGGAGCCGCCGAAAGAGCCTGAACACTTTCTTCTGTAATCTGTCGTGACTGTCAGGATGCCAAGAGGCATGCCAGACCTAGACCCTGGGCCAAAATAGCTATGTAGACATGCCCAGAAAGGAGAGCTGGCACAAGGTATTGTATAAAGTGAGATATGCGAAGCTGCAGGCAAATAGTTTGGTAATCACACAGGTAGGTTAGGCTTGGAAGAGGGCAGAGCACCTCTGCTCACCGAGAAAGGAAGAGGCAAAACTTTATCAGCTTGAAAAAGGGTTGGAACCTGTTTTAGTGGGAGCTCAGGAGAGCTTCAAGGGGTTAAACAAAAATAATTGCCCCAGAAAGGTTGAGGTGAAGGACTCGGTGATGTCCCAGTGAGGCCACAAACACCTTTTAAAAAGAGGTTTTCCCAGAAAAAAAGATCACATTCCCAATACTGAATCGCATTTCATGATAAGGTTCAGGATCGACTGGAGGAAGGAGCATGCACCTTGCTCAGTGTTTGTGCAGGGGGATCCTCCACGTGTCTCTTCACCTCAATGTTGACCTAGAAAGTTAAACCTCAAAGGACGGGAGAGGACAATTCAGTCCCCACAGCTGGAGGTAACTATGGCACAGTGAGTCAGCGAGGCAGACCACAGACACACTGCACAAAAGCATTGCACCTAATCAGCTTCGGCAAGTTGGGGATATATTCCTGAAGAGGTTGTTACTGGTGCTCACGGCCATCCAGTCTCCTGCTGAACATTTTTGATCAAAGTCTTTCCAAGCTGATCTATTTTCAGCCCAACCCACTCAATACCTTGATTGCTACACAGCTCTTTTAGCTGCTCTTAGGTAAACATGCTGTCGCTCCTTGGCATTTTGCCTCGCTAAGCCCAAAAATACAAGTGGCACAGAAAATAAGAGAAGCTGTTCTCCTTCGCCAGGAAAAATTATGCTATTTCTGAAATAAACTGTTTTTAATACACCTCACTGGCCATGCACGTATACGCGTATGTATAAATATACTTGAACTGGAGGTCCAGCTGTTGGCATCATGTATGCCTATATGGAGACAGAAACAGAGAGAGAATTATGTACATATAAACCCAGACATACCTTCAATCCAGTCTGCATCTGAATGCAGAGTCTTGGTTATGCTGAGATATCGGGGTCTGACTCCCATTAAAACAGGTTCACGTGTACTGGTCCAAGCTCAAACCAGTAGGTTATGGTCTGTTCTGGAGAGCTGCTTCTCCTGCGGCTGTCCTTAGGGAGGGTGACCACCACGATGCCCGTGCTGGGAAGTGCTTTGCACCCCTTGGTGGAGCAGGGGGTACAGAACAGATACTCTGGGGACCGCTCTGAGCTAAGAGCTCCAACTTCACTGCTGGTGGCTGTGCACACTAGACTTCTGTTGTCCCTTCCTGGCTCGCACCCTTGGTTCTCCACGGGCTGAGGTGGCCCCACACAAGATGAAGCCCTGCACAGGAGGCATTTCATGGGTCCTTCCTCAGTCAGCATCCCTGGGCCTGAACCAGAGCAGGCTTGGGCAGATCAAAATCAGAGCTCAATCCACGGCAGATCTTATTTCTGAGGAATGACAGTGACACTGGCCAGATCTTGAAGTCACGTTTTCAGTTTTCCCCTTAGTAAGTAAACACATAAAAGTCAACAACAGATGGAGTATCACATGGAGTTATGCAGGTCAGCACAGACTTCAGAGACCCTGCGAGTCTGCAGAAGAAATAATTTGGAGGGGGAGCAGCTGGGAGATTATTCTCAGAGATTGAGAAAGAAAGAAAAAAATACTGGCGTGAGCTGCCTCCTCTGCGATATGCAGCTGAAAGTTTCGGTTTCGTGGAAGAAGACAAAGATGGGCAGATAACAAAGCAAGCCGACAGCTCCTGGGTAGGAAATTTTTTTTGTTTTTTTCTTTGACTGGAGACTAGAAAACGCAAGCAAAAAGGTGTTAAACCGATAACGAAACAGGCAGGAGTAAAGCAGGCAAATGCAAAACAAAACCAGATTTTGTGTGACAAGAGCAGATTGAAGTGACGTGACAGAGAAGGAGAGCTTTTTCAGCAGCTTATATAGTACTGCGCGGAGTCTGGGGTGACAAATGAGGGATTCAGGCGAGTGGAGTGCTGCAGTAATGGGCTGTTACATGTGGAGGAAGACGGAAGGGAGGAAAGGGAGCAGAGGACACCTATTAATAAAAAACCCACATTCCATTTAAGATTTATTGATAGCTCAGAGCCAGAGAGTCTTTCATGCCTTTGCATCTTTGAGCTAACATTACCCAAGGGTGGGTAGTGGTGGGGATTTGTTATGAGCCATTGAATTCAAGTGGAGAAGAGCTCCAGCCTTTAATAAGCAGAAATGAAAAGGCTTTGGTTAATAGAGATTTCAGTCTGAGAAACCTAAGCTGTAATAGCAGAATAGCATTAGTGTTTCTAAAAACACAGCTGGTCATTTCTGAACACGCAGTATCATGCATCGAAAATGAAATCACTCAGTTGAGGACCTCAGTATGGTGGCTCTAGATGAATTCAACGCTGGATGAAAAATTAATGGTTGCCTTGGGACCAGTGTCTACTAGATAGTGACATTCAAAGGAAGGACAGTCCCATCTGGTCATGGGGGTGACAGTGCAAAAGGTAAAGTGATCACCGTGGACAAGTGGCAGGCCATGAACTCACCCCAAAGGAGGGTCAGAAGGGACTGGTTTCATCTTGGAGGTGGAGGGGCTGAGTCAATATGAGAGGGATGAAGAGGTAAGGTTGCTTCCATGCAGGGTGTTAATGAAACAGGTACTACAAAGTTCCCAGGTTCCCATTAAAAACAATGCTGGGAAGTTGGGGATGGTGAGTTGCCAAAACAGTCTGAGAGCTGGAGGTAATTAGCAGAGGGAGGGGGTTAACAAACACAAGCTAAAGTTGGGAATGGACTTGATTACAGCTAAGGATTGCCTCAGAAGGGTGAGAATACAAGATACAGGGCTGCCTACTCTATCTGAGAAAAATGTGACAATAGCAGAGAGTTGGAAAGCTGAGATCCAGCTGAATTTGCATTAGAAAGGAGGTAGGTTTTTTTAACAGGGATGGTGACAAATGATTAGGACACACTTAAGGGCAGCAGTATATGTTCCGCCACACCAAACCTTGTGTGCAGCTAGCAGACACCTTGGCAGGCCATGGAGGGAAAGAGGCACCTTGGAAGCACCGTAACTCATCTGGTCCATTTTGGATTTCTGCTGGAAGATGGAACAAGTGTGTCCTGGCCTCCATCAGCTGCTCCATCAGGATTTCAACAGATTTAGGTAGATGAATCCAGCAGCTGATACTTTCAAATCAATGCTGCTCACATGACAAATTGAGCTTTAAGGCAGAAGACAGACTCCCCAGAGGAGTAACTGGTATCTTTAATAGCTTGTGAGCGGTCAGAGGTTGGGATTTTCCTGGCTCCAGCCCGTGCATCCCCACTCACGCTGTGTGAGACATGCTGGAGGTAATGCCAGGCAATTCACCTATCGACAGCTCTTCATGCTGAGCAAATATTTATCTTGTCATGGTTTTAATGTGCCCATCTCAGTGATAGCTAAATGTCAACCACAAAATAAAGCAGCACTGCCTGGGAAAGACCCCTGTCTGCTGCGCGTTGCTTGTGTAGCTCGAGGTTTTATCAGTATGTCGGTACAAAGTCCAACAGTGAAGCAACGTGAGGAAACCTTTTGTTTCCAAAGGTGGTGTTTAGGGTGAATTTTGGGCATTTTGGCCCATTGAGGCTGCTGTTGCAGTCCATGGAGTATTAGTATCGGGTATGCTGATCGATAATGATCACTGAGACCAAGCCCCCAGCTTTGCACCCGCTCTCCCTCTTGTTCCCAGTGTCTCTGACGTTTCTGACACCGATTTGCTCTCTGGTGTTTGAAGCCAAGTTTCTCATCTGGTGACAGTGTCCCCCCCTCCGGAAGGGACTGCTGGGGGGAGCGCCGCTCCACAGGCTGCTGTGACATTTGGAGTGACCGGGAGGTCGCTCAAATGGAAGAAAACAAAGGCAGCGACCGTCCTGCAGTGCACGGCAGCCACAGAGCTGCCCCTGCAGCGGGGAAAACACAAGCAGTACATTTAAGATGTGCATTTTGCTTCACACCACATTCCTTCTACTTTCTATAAAATATGTTTTTAAAATCACTGGCAAATCTTTAATTTTCTCTTTCCCTTCCCTTCCCTTCCCTTCCCTTCCCTTCCCTTCCCTTCCCTTTTTTCTCTTCCCTTTTTTCTCTTCCCTTTTTTCTCTTCTCTTCTCTTCTCTTTCTTTCTTCTCTTCTCTTCTCTTCCTCTTTTCCTCTTCTCTTCTCTTCTCCTCTCTCCTCTCCTCTCCTCTCCTCTCCTCTCCTCTCTCCTCCCTCTGTCCCTTTCTTTCTCTCTTCTTTTCTCCTCCCCAGTCCCTCTCCTTTCTTCTTTCTCTCTCCCAGGTGAAAAATGACGACTATGAGGACTCTGCCTCAGTGGACCTGGCTTTGTGCTGTGGACAGAGGAGCCGGGGCAGCAGCAGGGAAGGCTGACTCTGCAGTGCAGGGGGAAGCAGCTGCCAGCTCTGGTTTGATGGCAGTCAGTGTTTGTGTTAGAGCAAGGAGGGGGGGAGTCAGTTCTGAGAAGGGGGTGGGCAGTGAAGAAAAAATACCGACCAGCTTGAGAGGGATGCAACAGGGCTGAGATCTCTTGTGCACCTGCCTTTCTCTTTCAACTGGGTGTAAAGTCCCCGTTTCCCAAGCAATTGTAACTCTCTGGGGAGAAAAGGGAAGGAGAATCCATGGACATGATCTGGGACATCCCCAAAATGAAGCCAGACTCTGCTAGAAACATCTGTAAAACCCCAATGCTGTAAGGGGGACCAAGACCCTGCTAGAGGATCCTTGGGGTTATGTGTGTATTGTGCTGGAGCGTATCCAAAGAAGAGCAATGAAGCTGGTGAAGTGTCTAGAGCACAGGTCCCATGAGGAGCGGCTGAGGGAACTGGGGTTGTTTAGCCTGGAGAAAAGGAGGCTGAGGGGAGACCTTATCGCTCTCTACAACTACCTCAAAGGAGGTTGTAGCGAGGTCTCTTCTCCCAAGTAACAAGCGATAGGACAAGAGGACATGGCCTTAAGTTGCTCCAGCAGAGGTTTAGTTTGGATATTAGGAAAAATTTCTTCACTGAAAGGGTTGTCAGGCATTGGAACAGGCTGCCCAGAGAAGTGGTGGAGTCACCACTCCTGGAGGTATTTAAAAGATGTGTAGATGTGGCACTTAGGGATGTGTTTTAGTGGTGGACTTGGCAGTGTTACGTTTGTGGTTGGACTCGATGATCTTAAAGGTCTTTTCTAACCTAAATGATTCTATGATATTCAAAGTCTGGAGAAAGATATTCACCATGGATTGAATTAATTCTGGTCTTCACTTGCCACATCCTCTTCATCATCCTTATTGCAGTATGTACGAGGACCTTGGTGAGCACATTGACTTTTGCTCATAGGATCAGAGAATAAATCAGATTGGAAGGAGCCTCAGGAGGTCACCTAGCCAAACCTTCTGCCCAGAGCAGGAAATCACTAGGCATTCGTTGTTACATAGGTTTCCCCCTCTCAGTTGGCAAGAACTGCTGTATGAACATTCTTTTTATTAACAATTTGTACCTGCTGTTTCAGGCTTACCTAGAGCTGTACAGACAGACTCTGGCCCTGACACCTTGCAAACATTCTGCACGCTTGGGTGACTTCAAGACAGGACTATATCGTGACCCATTCTTGCATTAGTGACTTGCCATGTCCCACGCAAGCCTGCTCAATTTGGTGGCTTTCCCAACCTCACTGGCTCTGCTTCTGCCCCCCCTCCATGCTGCCCTGAAGCTCCCTCTCAGGGCTGATGATCATTCACTCTCCCCAGACTCTTAACTCAAACTCCACATCTTTCTCCTCCTGCCCTGGGCTATCTTCTCCTCAACTTCTGCTGGTTTAAAAATATTTCCAAGTATATACAATGTGTTTGCAACATCCTTTGAGTCAGAATATTGTTTGTTGTTGCAGCTTCTGTCCACGTTACCTTCCTTTGCCACCTCTTATGCTTCCTCCCTGTGACATACTTTACCTTGGAAAGGGCTTTTCTTTGCAACTACTCAAAATAAGGAGAGGGAAAAAAGCTTTGGTAGGTTTTACTGTCAGTTTTTTCTCCAAAGTATTTGGAAAGGTTCGTGGTGGTTGTTGCCTTTTAAAACTTCAATGGCAAATTTCAATACTGAAGCTTTCCATCCTGGTAATGGGGCTTTTGCCAGAAAAAGAAGGGGAAGGGAAGCCTGAAGGAGCAGTTAAATTTTGTTTTCCAACTTCATTGCATAAAGAAACCCTGACAGCTCTTACCAACATTTTCACTTGCAGAAAGACAACTTGTTAGTGATTTATGGGGTCTGGTTTTGCTTTAGATGAAGACGAATAAAAGCAAAGTCTTTGCTACAACACAGTGTGCTTATCTTTTCCACTACAGGCCAGAGGACACACTCCAGCCCAGAGGACAAGGAGCCACATGCAGGCCTGCTCCTTAGCAATGGAGCAAGGTATTGCTTTAGCACCAGCAGTACCCTGAATTCAGGTGCATACTCTTCCACATCTTCCTTTGCTATGTCTAACAAAGACTACAGGCTGCCAGGAGGGAAGCAGGCCCACAACAGTAGAGAGAGAAAACAGAGTTCAGGGCTTCCAGCTCCAAATTCGTCAACCCAGGACCTCGCTCCTGGTTCTTGGGCTCGTGAGAGGATGCTCTTCGCAATGTCTGATCCATCCCTGCGCTGTACATCGAAAGACTTCCATCACTTTCAGCAGACTCTGGATTAGCTCCATAGCACACTACAAGAAATACCCAGGCGAGATGTGCTGCAGCTGGCACTGAAACCCTGCCAGGAGCAGCCCGATGATTACGGACATTGCCTTAAGGGACATGAAGTTCGCCATGGCTCCAGCTTTTGAAATCCTGACTGTGCTCTTGCTGGGAGGCTACTGAGGCTGTGGTTTCACAGGAATCTCATGGAATCACAGAAAACAGGGTGCCCAAAGTGAAACCAGATGTCTATGAGAAGCAGCTGAACCCCACCTCTGGCTGAGGGTGGTGAAGCACTGGAGTCACTACAGGGAAGATCATGGATCTCCATCACCAGAGGTTTCTAAAGATAAGGAGAAGAAATGTCCATGAGGAGTGACACAGGCTGAATCAACCCTGAATGAGGACAGAAACTGAATCCTGCCCAGTCCTGCCCCTGCAGAGTCCAAAGGGCTGTACGTGAGCTCAGGGTCTGCCTTCCCATGATGGTCATTGGGGACCTTGGCATTGATGTCTGTTGGAGGTGACATCAGGGATCGTGTCGTGACTCTAAACTGTACCCCTCCGGCCTCAGGGGACACTTATCTCACCCAGGCAGGGTGACTATGCCAGTCAGCACTTGGCTGTCAGGAGCTGTGGAGGAGTTTCGTGACCTGTGGCTCCTGGAGACATAATCTGGACAAGAAAACACACACCAACAGCAACCCAGCTGCTCCTGTCCAGAGGGAGATGGGAACCAGTAGGTGGCATAGGAGGAACCCAGGAGGAAAGCTCACTCAAGAACCACAGGTGCGGGCACCCATAATAAACGGGGGTAGCTGGAGAAGCAGCACCCTTGGATATGTCAGGGCAGCTGTGTATAATCTCCAACAGCATCGTAGAAGCCACGCATGGCCTGACCCAAAGCCCTTTGGAGCAAATAAGGAAGAGCCTTGCTCCCAGGAACAACCTGGATAGGGTGCAATCAGGGAGAAGGGCAAGAAGAGTTGTGCAACCATCTGCCAAGTGTTTGTCTGGGAGAAAATAAATGCCAAGCGGTGCCTGTTCCCTCCCCTGTTCCCATCCCCTCCTTCAGGGAGATCTGCCCAAAAGGGAAAAAAGCTGATCGTTTTGTATTGGGCCTTCTGGATGGAGACTGGACCTAGTGGCAAGGCAGCCAGCCCTCTGTGTGATGCCCGTGCTGGGGGTGCAGTACGTGGCTAGGTTCAATTAAAATGTTTCACAGCAGTGAGACCGACGAGGATCACAGGCAGAAGAAGCAGGATGACCTATTCGCAGACAAATTAGTCTTATAAATAAAATGAATGTGTGCAGGACAAACAGTGAGCCTGTCAACCGAGCAAGCCATGCTGCAGCGCTGGGAAATATTTTATTGGGAAATAAAGTCTTAAATGCCATTCCCCATGCATGGGCAGGGGCTGTGTGGCTTTTCATCAGCGAGCCCCGCTGCCTGCTCCTGCATATTGATTCATGGCTGAACGGGAATCTTCAGCTCCCTTTGGTGGCTTCGAAGAGCGTGATTGACACCCCACAGGACAGAGTCTGACTTCAGCTCCTCTGGTACCCAGAAATGCAGAGAGCAGAGCTCAGGGCCGTAGGGACATCACGGACACGAGTCATGTCCTCACCAGGCTGGGCTTCAAGAGCCCTCGTACTTCGCACACCTCCGTCACACCACCTACTCTCCGCTGATGCCATTAGCATCGGGTCAGAGGGGACAAACCCTTCCCAGACACGTTTTTCCCAGCTCCATCCCCATATCCTTCCCTCCTTGGCCAGAATCAGAAAAAAAAAAAAAAAAAAAGCTGAATTCCCTTCTTTTTCCCGAGTTGATTCATCCTGCAAAGGGCTCAGCCCTTCTCACCCTTTCTGAGGACACGGGGACTGGGGGTATTTTGCAGGGTCAGCCCCAACGTCCTGAAACCCCAACATAGACCAGGTGGGTGTAAAAGAAGCTCTGCTGACGCCTCCAACCCCAGTAGACATTTAATGGCACTTGTACCAGTGCTAATTACATCTTAACATTTTCCCTCTGTATTTTGGTATTTATTTTGGAAAAGCTCCTCCCTGGAGTCATTTTCTTCCTCAGCTTTAAAACAACAACAATAACACCACTGCGCTTGCTTTTCCCTTGGCTGTTTCCCTCATTATTATAACTCTGCCATTCTGCTCCTGTACAGTCAGCAGAGGAGTTCAATCAGGCTGATGAGTAAAAGTGCATAATTTTATGGCTGCATATCAACTGCCTGTTATTAAACTAATCAATCAGCTTCAGTGCAGCTACCAGTACAGCACGGGAGAGGACAAGGCAGAGGAAACGCTATGCTGTTATTTTTCCAAAAGAAAAAAAAAAAAAAATCCAATCTGGCCAACCAAATTCTTCAGCTTGCCCTTCTTTGCAGGGAGAAATAACTCCAGTGAGTTATGGAGTAGGTGACCTGCAGCAAAGTAGGGAGGAGTTTGCACTGGAGATTGCACTGCCCTTCTGCTCACCTACAGTGCTAATCCATAACGCTCAGCAATTGCCATGCTCCAAAGCCCAGGAAAATCGTCAGATGCTCTCTTATCACATCTTGTAGTGACCCACTACAGATGCCTCTGACCTTCTCCAGCAAAGCATTTTTAGGCATATGTTAATCCCATTGAAGCCAGTAAGACCATCACCTGTACCCGTTTTTGCTGCACAGCACCCAATTTTGGCCTTAGGGTCAGCAGTCATGGAAGAAGTTAGGGAGCTGATTTCCAGTGGCCTTACTCCCAGTAGTCATCTCCCCTTATGGCCCTAGTGAGACTTATGGGGTGGCAGAAGGAAGGAAAAGATGCATGAACCTCCTTTCCAGAAAGAAAGTAGACTTCTTCACGTATTCACTACCTGGAAGTGCAGAACTGACTTCACCATCCTATTTGAGGCACAGCACACTGGCCAAGGTCTGCTTCCGAAAGGCTGCGGTGGCACTAAGGGACAGTCTGTTCTCTGTGTCCCTGGTCCCTGAAGGGCAGGACAAGTAAGGGACATCACTGGTACATTGCACCAAGGGAAATCTGGACTACATATCAGGCAAAGCTTCCTGCTGGAGAGGTGAGCAGTCACCAGGACACATTGCCAGGAGGTTGTGGAGGTCTTTTAGAGCAAGCACTAGATGTTGCTTCTTATATAGCAACGTCTGTTAGGGCTGGACCTGGTGAGGTTCTGCTTGAAGCCACAGATGGACATGATGGTCTTGGAGGTCCCCTGCAGCTCTGAGTCCATGGGAGAGAACAACCCATCTTTCCTTGCCTTCCAAGAGAAGGAGGAGAAGGTGTAACAGGGCTTTGAACATCAGAGCAAGTCAGTGGGATCTTCTGTGCTAATAAACATGAGCAGTGGGAGGGAAGGAAGGAAGGAAGGAAGGAAGGAAGGAGGAAGGAAGGAAGGAAGGACAAGGACAAGGACAAGCAGATCACTTGCTGCTTTGTACCTCTCCCGCTGCACCTGGCACACCTTGCGATTCCCTCTCTCGGCCATACTCCTTCCATCTCCTCCAGATAAATCGAAAAAGTCAAGTGGAGCACAACAGAGCAGGCAAGGCTCTCTGTGCTGTATCCTCTAAATGCTGCAAGGCTTTGGCCCCACAGGGGAAGGGAAGGACGTCCTCAGCCAGCCTGAGCATCCTTCCCCAGTTAACTGTATTCACTTACACAAATTAAATTGCACTGGCTCCTTCTTGGCTTATTATTTATCACTCGTTTTACTGTCACATCCACAGGTGCAGACTGTTCTGTGCCGGGCACCGTGGAAGCATACAAATAAATACGGTCTCTGCGCTGGAGCTTGCTGCACCGGTTGACCGAGAGTAACTCAGTATGGACCCAACCCAAAGGCTCTTCCCGGGCAGGGAAAGCAACGCTGCAAGCCCCCACACCATCTCGCCGGCCAGGGCTTGGCAACGGGGGCTGTGGGCTGACAGCTGACGTCCTCCCAAGCCCATTTCCTCCGGCTGCTGCCAAGCCATTCGCAGAGCACTTCTCAAAATGAATTTTCTGGAAAACAAATTAAAGGAGGGGTTACATCACGCAGCAGACAGCCCAACCGGCGCTCTCGGCTGCACTGACAAATCCTGCCTGTATTTTGGGCTGCGCCACACGCACTACATTGCTCACAGCTGCTGCTGCTGCACTGGAATTTGCAGCTCGCCATCTAAATATACTGTAACAATAAACTGATCAAAGCAGCTAAATATTATTGTCTGCTCTCTGATGGGCAGCGTGGAGCATGGTCTCCGGGAAACCTCCGGTTGCTTTGTTTTTTCCCCGTGCAAAACCACAGACAAATAAAATCGAGGTGGGGGGAGCAGGGAGGGAGAAGCAAGGGAGACTTCAGTGGGTGTTAAGGCAGTGCAGTCGAGGTCTCGGGAGTCAGGAAATTCCAGTCCCTGCAGCCCGCTGGTCGGAGTTCGTGGTGGAGTTAGGCTGGGACCTCCGTGGGCTCCCTCCCCAGCGCTGCCCCGTCCTCCTCGTGCAGCCTCGGGCATATCTCTTCAGGTTGTTTTGGCAGGAATCATCACACCCCATAAGGTGCGCCCATCCATCAAGAGCTTCCTTCAGAAACCCGGTTTGCCCCTAAACCCTTCCCTATGTGGATACTAGTAAATAAACCAAGCAGGGATGAGTTCTACTGCGCCAGCCGGCACAGTACAGCTGTATGAAGGCATGGCAGGGGCTGGACCGGCACTGGGATGGGGATGGGGTCTCCGGTCTAGCGGGATGCACCCTGTGCAGAAGGACCGTGCTGGCCCACATCTTTGCTTGTGCAAAACCTTCAGCTATCAATTCTCCCCCATAAATCTTTATTCAGGTGAGCTCATCGGCGCTGCCGTGGAAAACAAGCACTGCTCCAAATGAGTAGTCATGAATAATCATGCTGGCTATTTTGAAAAGCTTTTTATCCTTTGCATAACAGATCCAAAGAAGTGCTGGTTCTAAACAGAAGACGACTCCTTTGAAATGTTTGGTTCGGTCTCCAATCAAGAGACGATCTACAGCATCTCGCCCCAGTGACAGCCGAGTCCCCTGCCACGCGCTGCTGCAGGGTCAGTCGGGCAAAGGGGGAGGACGGTGCAGCAGTTACAGCACCAACTTCTGATCCTGCATCTCCCTGCCGTCGCCTGTCTGTGGGATGCTGGGCTGCCCTGTCTCAGCTCTCCAACTGCAAAATGGGAAAAAGACTAATGTGCACAGACGTTATGATTTTACAGCCATTAAAAGATGATGAACTTCTCTGGTGCCGTGGGGAAGAAGCTCTATAAATGGCTGAAATTGAGGAATACAAATAAATTTTTCATGACTAAACCCTAAACCCCAACCCCTGCTTCTGCATTTAACAAGGCTCTGGTGAGAGGCTTCTTTTTTGCCTATTTCCATTCAAGCTGGGTAAAAACCTCCTATTCTTTATAGAGAGAATTTCTTACTTTTTTTCCCTCAGTTCATCCTCTCACTGCCCAATACACCCCAACCAGGAATTAAGGTACAAAATCTCCACTTGTTCTTTAACTTCTTTCCTATGAGCGCTCAGTCCAGCACTCCAGCCTGCCCTGTCCCACCTGGGGACCCCCCGCCAAAAAAGCCTACTAGCTGAGAAAAGGAGAAAAATGAAAACGGAGAAAGTGCTCACCTTGCTGTAGTTAAGCCTGTAGCAAAATATTTCCTTTGCTACCTATTTATTGGTATTCTGGTATACCAGGGAAAGGGTTATCAAAAAGGTTACTGGACCATGGGAAAACTTTTTTTTTTGCTGAGAATAAGGGATTTTGGGAGAGCCACCTCTGGTAGCTTTATGCAATTCTGTTTTGAGGAATATTTTCATATTCTCATTTTCAATGCAGGATGACTGTCACGTTGGGCCACGCGGTGCGTATCTGGTCTACACAGAGCAGAGACGTGCAGGGCATGTTCTCAGTGTGATCCTCTTTCATTACACCTCCCCTCGAACCCAAACATCTGCTCTCGTGTGCGGTGATTTGAGCCAAACGAGCCACCTTTAGAAAATAAAAACAGACCCGACTGATGTTAGCAAAAAGGAGTAAAAGCACAGGCGGTGAAATGTAAGCTGAGAGAAAGTGGGAGGAAGAAAAATGCAAAGAGCAAATAGCTGGAGAATGATCCAATAACCACAAAGCAGCAGCCCCTTATTTGCAAATGGCAAAAAGAATCCCAGAGAGCTGGTCAAATTTGCAGACGGTATGAAAACGGGACTGGTGGTAAGTAGCAATGGGTGCAGGCTGGTTGTTCAGGCAGGTGCTGATGGCTGAAGAGCAAACCACTGAACAACTTATTTCAGTGTGGCGATAGGAAAAGTCAGATGTTTCGGAGCAAGGGATGTGGGTCACACCTAGGAGATGGGGGGATACATCCCGGAAAGCAGTGACTCAGAACTGAATTGAACAGTCCTGGTAGACAGTTGCTCCTGTATGAACTCCCAGCAATGCCTCAGCCAAGAAGGTTGGAGTAATCTTTGGCTGCGCAGCCGGCAAATATGAAGTGGGAGTGCTGAAGTGATATTATCTCTGTAAACAGCATTAGTGAGACCATTTCTGAAAAGTTATGTCTAGTCCTGATGTTCACATGTCCAAAAAAAGATCTTAAGGAAACAGCAGAGATTTGGAGAAATCCTGCCAGAGTGATTTTAGGCATTGAAAACCTGCTTTAGAGTGAAAAAAACATATCCAAGAAAAAATGAAGAAGTGACTTTACTCCAGGTTACCAACATCTGCACAGGTATAAGTGCTGGAAATGACATCAAGAAAAGTTATAACAAGATGGAGTCTAAGAAATTCAGATTAAATCCAGGTGAGAGATCTGAACCAGTCATGCTGAGGTCAGGTTTCCACCACCAAGTCCAGATGACCACCCATCATCCAACATGGCTAAAGGTTGGCAGGTTTTAGTGCCAACTGCTCATCAAGGTGGCTAAGATCATGTCTGATTGCCTTTGACTCAGTAGTTTGCTGACCCCATGCTTAGAGGATTGAATAGGACTAGCTTTTGGTGCAAAAGCTTGAGGCTACACTGTTGGTGTGATCCAAGAGATGCGGATGGACCTACTGCTAATGCTATAGGTCATTGGTTTTGGGAGATATGGTAGGACTGGGTGAATCACAGCACACAAAGTCACTTTCCGTGTTGAACAGAAGGCTGACTGAGGGAGACTTTTCTTAGATTACTCAGCCAAAAAGGTAGCAACCAAGGTAATTGGGCACGAAAGCTCTTTTTTTGCTAACTGTTAAAAAACATGGAGTAAAACAGATGGATCAAAAGCTTGCTGACATTGATGGGGATCTTTCCAAGCAACTTCAGTGGGGTTTTGGCTTAGGTACATATGCTCTTGGATATCAGTAGGCTGATCACAACAGCAAATGAAATGGCCCCTGGATGTCACTGCTGTGCTACAGTAGAGCAGCAGAAGAGTCTTATTCTATGGGATGTAAAGAAGATGGAGTTAAGACCCAGAGAAAAGGCCTGGATAACTCGAAGCATTGGCTCAGGCCTTTGGTCTGCCTCCAGCACAGATTGCAAATGACTGCAAGTTATCATCTGACAGATGCTCCGTCATGGCTCCAGTCCATTTCCTACTGCACAAGTCTATACATCACAACCCATGCTGTCGTCAAGCCTGCGTGGTCAAACCAGCCTCAGCTGCTGATTTTCTTGCAGTTTCTCCTCTTTCCTTTTTCAAACCCCTCCCTTCTCCAGGAATAAAACAAAGCAATCCACTATTGACCATAAATTTAATTGATTTCAATATAAAACCTGAGCCTTACGGTCACATAGAAGACGTAGGAAACCAATTCATTGATGCCTCCTTCAGTTTGCAAATTTTAGTGTGAGCGATGCTGCTATTCTTAGCAGGTTGATAACAACGAAACCTAACGATGACATTTAAACATATTATTTCTATCAACAATTTGCCTGGGGTTCAATTTGATGACATTTAAACATATCATTTTATCAACAATTTGCCTGGGGTTCAATTTGATGGAAAACCTTCACATGAGTTGCTTGCTCCTGGGAAGGCACAGGACTTGATTGTTTGGGGTGGAGGAGAGATAAGAACCCAAATTCCTCCCATTACCCCCACAATAATTCTCATAAGGGAAATATGTGTAGTCAGCACAAGAACTTGTGGGAAGTGCAAGCTGTCAGGGTGGAATACAATAGTTTGAATTTAATCTCAGAATAAGCAAGACGAGGAAGAGTGGGCCGATTGCATCACTCGTTTTCCTGTTGGCTGCACTAAAACCCTTTAATTTAGCTCCAAAATTTCTGCTGAATTCTTGTCCACTGCACTAAAGTAAAACAGCCTTGCTTCAAAATTGCCTTCGACTTTGCAAACAAGTCTGCAGGAATTTCTACCCAGATGACCACTGTCATTTGTTTAAGCAGCTCAGTACAGGATTAAGTAGCCCCGGAGCCTGGGACAGCCTTTTATCTTGAAAAGTGACTGTTCCAGGTAAGAAACAGAGATGAAGCAGTGGGAGATGTGGGATTTCTCTCACCTGATTTCATATATCCACAATGCAGACATTTCCAGCGGAGCCGGTCACCCCAGGCTCCCTTTGTAGTCAGCAGAAACAGGCACTTTTAGGGCATGATTCATCTGCCCTATTTTCAACATCTGTGCCGGGTTGTGATAAATTGCAACCAGGACTCCAGAGCCTGCACAATTAAAGGCCTCAGCCAACTGTCCCCAATATACTGTATTTGCAGATGTCCCGGGTCCCCCCATCCTCCAGCTTCTGCTCCCATGTGGCTCCTTCCCAGATCCACCATCCTCCCCACGGCGGGGACATCTCTGGTTCTGCGAGTGGTCCGAAAGGGCACAAGATGCCTGTAAGGCTGCACGGCTTCTCATTTTTGCCTTATTAAAATTGTGACTCCTAAAATCTCTGAGCTTGATCACCTAATGCTGGTTATGAATTCTCCCAGGTGGACAAGATTCAGCTCAGGATTGATGGGGGGGGTATTCGGCTGCTTGTCCCCACTGTATCTTAACCCTCTTTAGGTCAAGGGGAGGCTGTTGCTTAAGTGCCTTGGTGCTTTATTCTGTATCGAGACCCCAGGAAAAGTTTAGGAATATGCGGGACACTTTCAGGTTGACACTGGAATCAGATCATTTGGCAGAAGGAGAGGAAGATGCAGCACTTTGTGGGAGAATCTATAACATGATTATTTGGCTCTAAATGGGCCATGGAGCCAAACTCATCCATGGGAAGTTCTGTGGGAATTAATAATTACAATTCCACCCCAGTCTATTCTATGGGTTTTGCTCAACCAGCAGGTACCGTCTTTTTTCAGGCTCAAGTACCTACTCCCTAATGAATCTGAAGCATGCCCTGGCCCATCTCTGATGGGTTTTCAGTCACCTCCTCACATATATTCTTTGAACAACCTGATCTAGTTGAAGATGTCCCTGCTCATTGCAGGAGGGTTGGACTAGATAACCTTTAAAGGTCCCTTCCAACCCAAACCATTCCATGATTCTATGATATTCCTGCCCTGGTTCTTTGGCTTTCCAGCCACACTGAAACTCAAAAAAAAAAAAAAAAAGAGAAACCCCCCACAGTCACACACACTGATTCTGAGCCTTTCTGCCCTAAATGTGGACTGCCTGCCTCATGGCATTCCCTGGATCTTCACGGCTGGCAAGAACAGTTGGCATGTGTTCTGCCCTATACCGGGGTGCTCCTGCTTTTTCCAACCCTATCTTGGGGGACCTTCCATGACTCAGGTCTTCTCCTCCAGCAGTGGGTTCATGGGTGCTTCCAGCGTCCTGTTGCACTGGTGCAGGCTCCTTGTACAGCTCAGGTGCTTCTGAAAACCCCATCATGCATCCTATACCCTGAGGTGGGTTTGTCCATCCATTTGCTGCTGCCGCATTTCGCCTTCCCCTGCTCCACCATCTGAGGATGGAGCATGCACACCAGAGAAGACACAGAGGTAGGACGGGAGCTTTCTAAATGGCCAGCTTCGTCTGTGACAGAACTGTAATTAGAATGTAGTTATATTGCAGTTGCTATGCAAACAGCCGCTCGTTTTGCTTTTCAATATGTAATTATCACTAAATCATCGAGGTGGAGGTTTAACTACCTAATTTGTTTACTTTCTTTGCCCCTTGGCACTCTCGCTACATCAGCTGTTGGGACCCGACCATCCGGAGGAGGCTGTATGCGTGGTGCAACGGCGTGAGGAGTGCCCCAGGTCTGCAAATAACCAGGTGTCAAAGGAGACAACCACAGTCAAATGCCATTAATTGCGCTAACGTAAAACTACCGTGGCTCAAAATTAAAAATGCTGTTGCTCAAAAACCCAGCCTATTTTTTCCCCTTACAAAAGCAATCAGTAACGGAGCTGGTGCACGCCCCAGCCCTCAGTCCTCCTGCTAACAAAGCACCAAGGCAGCATTTCATCTTAAGAAGAGGCTAAGCAGCGGTCAATGATCCACAGCAGTCGTCACACGGACAATGGAAGGACAGATTCCCCCGGGGCTGCATTAGCTGTAAGAAAATGCTTTTCCAGAGGAGATGGGGTCATCCATCACCTGCACGTAGCTGCGCCCATCTGGGCTCTCCGTGGGGTTTGGACCTGCAACCTCCCCACGCCTCTGCTGTGCACATTACTAGCAATGTCCCCTACCCTGGGGGTAAGACAGAGGAGCTAAAGATTTAAGTTTTGCGGTGAGCTGGACACTGGACAATGACAAAGATCCCCTTAACCAAGACCTTTTAGCCTGCATCTTCTCACTCCGGGAAGGCTTCAGGTTTGTCTGCGTATAAACCATTAGCAAAGACATCCAAGCATCCGCAGCAGCGTTCCTCAGCTCCACGGGGCCGAGAAACCATCACCTCGTGCCCCGCACATGTCCTCTGGCAGCGCTTTAGCGTGGCATCTACCGCGGCAATTATTTTTGTGACACAGACACATGTTAGGCTGGCACCAAACCACCAACTCGGAGCTGAACGAGCACCAGAGCCATTAACAACCTCTGGAGTCATGCAGCCTCCCCGCTGGCTGCCTTTTACGATCCCTTAAATTGTCAGCTAACAAGATGGCGGGGACAACGTCGGTTTAACGATGCTCTCATCATTAGCAAGACCCAATTAGCACGGAAGCCTAATGAATCCTCAAATGCAAGCTTGCTAATTTAAATACAGATAATTCATGGCACCAGTTGAGTGCTTAAACAAAGATTTCAAAGACATTTGTCTGTATCAATAATATGGACACAAGCCTGACTGATCTTCACAAACGACAATGGATTGGGGTCTTTAGTGTGTTTGTGAGAAATTTAACACAAATTTGTCTGCAGCAGCAAATCCTTCAGTAAAGCTCCAGTTAAGAAACAGTCAAACTTTCACAACCATTCATCAGATTATCATGTGAGAGGAAGAGGAAAAAAACAGAGAGGGACATAAGCACAGCTGTAAAATTTATTATCTTCTTTACTCTGAAACAGTATTTCTTCTTCCCATTATGCATGTGACTAGGTCATTTTACCAACCAATTCCTGCATCTCAGAAGCACTCAGTATCACAAGGCAATGGGACTTGGAATACAGGCTGTCAGCTGAACTCAGGAAGTTAATGGGCCAGGCAGCTTGCGTTGGTGGGAAACATTCCCGGAGAAAACATCTTGATAAAAGAAAAAACATCCAAAGAGTGACAAATGGCCGTATGAGGCCAGAGAGGGAGCGAAAACAAGACAGTGGAAAGAAAATAGCACTGGGAGGAAAAGAAAGGCACATAAAATATATATATTTATGTATACATATATATGTCTAATAGAAAGCACTCAATAAAAACAGGCACCGAGGCATGAGGGATGCAGAAGCAGCTGTGGTTTTAGATGGATTTATTGCAGAGTGGGGTTGGGCAGTTTGAAACTTGCAGGAGGAAAAAGAGAGAAGTTGATTTGATGAAATAATTATGAGCGGGAAAATGTGATGAAGAAGGGAAGAGAAGGCTTTACAGCTGGCAGGCAAATGAAAAGGCTGAGCAGATCCTCTTGAAAAGGAGGGAGATTTTAGCTCCCTTTTTTCAGCTCTTCACATCTCTCTCATGGCCTGAGTGCCACAAAGGGCTTTGCCCCCACCTCTCTTTTGCTCAGATTGGCAGGCATGTCCAAATAAAGTGCTCCAAACCTTGGGAGGACAGCAGCTGTATCAGACATGCACGTTGCAGATCCGCTGGCTTTTTGGGTAAGTCGGAGCTCTTAGTCCCATCTGCTTTCCAGCGCTGCCCTGGATGCCATGCGGTCTCTTCCCTCAAGCTGCCCTGCTGCCACCCAGCTGAGGTTGCCCATGTACTGAGGACCTCCCCAAGCCCCCCCTGGAGAGCACAGGAGAGTGAAGGTGCGGCTCTTGAACTGTGGGATGACAGCACTTAGGATGAAATGCATGTTGTCCATGGGAGACCATCATCATTTGGTTCATGGAGCCCCATCAAGGCCACTGCTGAGCTCTTCATTTCCCTTCTCACATCTGGCCCTCAGGGAAAGCCAGGGATGTCCTCCATTGATCACACCCAGTGAATTATTGATCAAAGAGGCGAGACCCAGAGATTCCTTAGTTGTTCATACTCAACCTTGAGAGGCTGGAGGGGCACAGCAAGATACAGGATAGAGGATTGCCCCTATTAGCTGCAGGCAGCACGTCAAGAACAGGTTGACCTTGACATGGGAGTATGATTCAGTGCCTACACATAAGCAGCCATTGCTTTTCAGAAGTTCCAGAGCATTCAAGACAGGGAGCTGACAAGTCTGGCATAGGACCTGCAGAAGACATGTGCCATTCTGGCCCGGTTGGAGGCCACATGGGACACCCTGGGCCACCTCAAATGGCACCAGACACCTAGGTGACAAGTGAACCAGCTGAATCCCACCTTACATCTCCTGACCATTACAGCATTCCACAGGGAGGTTAAAAATTAACTTCCCTCAGCGGTTTTGCTGACCTTGAACAAAAATCAAGGGCCAGTCCTCAGTCCCACTCCACCTCCTTCTGTAAAAAAGGCTGAGATATTAAATTAGTAATTGTGACTTCTTATTAGCATCTATGCTCGCATATCTAAAATTCACATTTAGAACCTTTTAGCTCAAAATTGAAACCTATGATTCTCACATCCTCATAGAACTCCTATGACTGGAGATTTGTAAAAACATAAAAGAAAAAAAAAGTGACCTTCATGAAAGCCAAGGGTAAAATTCCCATTGCCTTCCAGGGGACAACCACTGACTTCCCACCACCACGGTAGCCTGAGACTCTAGACAAAATCATAAGAATGGAAGAGCCAAGTCACAGCACCTTACCTAGCCTTGCCCCAGAGCTGAGCCAAAAAACCTCTCCCTTTAGGAGCCTTGGAGATTAAGAAAATCCCTTATTTTCCCCTTCCAGAGAAAATCACCCTTGCTTAGTTTTCACTGACTTTGTTGGTACTTTGTTGGTCCTGTTGGCAGATCAAGCTTAGGGGTCTCTGGGTTGGCTTTATTTTGTGCAGTAGCACAGGTGCGTAAAAAGTGTTTTCAGACTTTTAGGGGATCAGCTGAGTTGTTCCCAGATGTGAAGGTCTCACATTTTCTCTAGAGACATGAGTGTTCTTGCCCATTTTGAAAGCTTTTAGTTGGTCAGAGGAGCAGTAAATAAGGTTTTACTGACAACACCAGTCCGGTGAGCAATGATGTATTGTCAGCACAAGAGTGTAACTTCTCAGTGAAATAAGCTACTATTTAGTAAAGAAATGCTTCTAAGAGTGACCATCCGCAGCTTATCCCAAGCCAAGGGTAATCTCCTTGAAAAGGTTGGTTAAATGACAGAGCCGAACAGCGTATTAATTGCCAATATCTTTATATGTACCTGATTTTAAAAACACTTGATAATCTAATTAAAATTAAACTCTCTGCTTTTGAGTAGTTGCACAGTCTTGTTGGTCTGAAAGAAGAAAGCTGACGCTGAAATTTAGTATCCTGCATGTGATTTATTGGTAGAGGTGCTCAAATATGGAAACTGGGACTTTGATCTTTTCATGAGAAATAGTTTTCCCATCTGTAATCCAGGGGCATTTCTATCAGCTACTTTATAACTATGTAATAGCTGTAAAATATGAAATGAGTCTGAATAACTATTAAGGAGGTGGGATTTTCCTCTAATCAATTAACTTTTGAAAGCCCTCATCCTCCAGCAGCTGTTATAGCACCAGTCCACAAATGGGGTTTCTCATGCAAAAGAAGAACACACGGGTTTTTTTTTTCCACAAGCCTTGATATCATGATAGATCTTCCTTTTCAATTAATTTGAAAAAAACCCCTTTATTTAGGTGTATGTATTTGGCATCACCAGGACTAAGGACATTCCATTATTTTTTTCCTCTCGTGAGCTATGTTAATAACATCAAGACAAATCTGCTCTTAGGGAAAATCACTTGAGGCAAGTGAAAGCAAAGCCTTTGATCCGTGAACCTTCTGCCCCACAAGAATAGTTCCCCAAGCTTGCGTAGTCTACCGAAATGGGAGCTGAGATGGGATACAGCTGCCGTCTGCACATTCATCTCAGGGGTAAACATGAAAGATTGAGCAGAGCAAAACTAAGCGCAAATGAACTGAAAGTGAGTCAATGAAACCTAATAGTTACAAGGAGGTTTCTGACTACCAGAGCAGTGATGTTATGGGACAGCCTCTCGGGAAAGGAGAAGGGGCCAAAAAAACCTTTGCTGATTTAACGCAGAGCCTGGATGTCTCTGCGAGTCCCTTCCAGCTCCCCAGCCCTTTGGTTTTTCCTTGCTGGCTCGTCCGGAGGTTGGCAAATGAAGTGCAGCATCACCGTCCCTCCCGATCACCTTGAGCCCTTGCAGAGGGAGCCATCTCCGCCGGCTGGCACCTGGGAGCAGATTCGTTTCCGTGGGGGTCCGAGTCCTGAGCGGCACGGGGAGCAGGAGTGAGGAGGATTTCTTGCCAACAGTTTATCTTGCCAGTTGGCCCTGTCTTCTCCTCTCCCGTCCTTACTGCTTCCTGCACCGAGCAGCGGACTTGGTCACTGAGTAATGGAAGAGGGAGGAAACCTCAGAGGAATTGAAGAGAGCGGACTGAAGAGGTTAAAAAGGACAGCAGGAGTCATTGAGAGCCTTAGCAGTCACGGGGAGGGGGTTTCTGCACGGTGCTGGGGGTCGCAGGGCTGGCTGGATGGCTGGGACAGGGATGGCTGTCACAGCAGAGCTGGACCGGGAAGAAACCTACTTGGGTGCAACACCCCAAAATACCGTGACACTCCCCCAGCAGCAACAATACCCTTTCCCATTGGCATCCCACGGCTATACATTTCTCCCCTCCCAACAGCCTCAGCACTTCTTTCCCCGAGTCCAGCTTTGCCCCTCCATTGGGAAGGTGGCCCTGCAGCTTTCAGAGCCGAAGCCCCTCACGTCAGCAGCATCGCCTTAAAAGCTGAACGTGCCTGTGAAAGCGATCAGAGATGCTCTTTGAAGAGTCGGCAGAATTTTTCATTGCAGATTCCCAGCTGCATTTTCCTGCTAACCTTGCATTCCTGAGTATGCAAAGTGAGACGGGAACGTATGTACGGAGAACATGTTAACCATCACACCGGCTACTCTCACAGCCAGGAAAATATTTCCTACAAGTTTCCTCCCTTAAGAAGGCCAAAAATCAAACCAGTTTTTCCCCCTGAATTTTCCAAACACTCTCTGGGCTGTTCCTGACTGTGTAGAAAGCTCACATTTCATCCCACAGCTCGCAAAGGGTCCAGCATGGATATATATCATGATAACATTGCCATCATCATCTCTACTGCAGTTACCATTATTTAATTCTTATTTATAGGGCTCAACTCAGACTGGAGCAGTTGGCATTAGCGCACACACAGAGCAACTATAAATGACTGGTGATAATCAGCAAGTTAAAAGTGCCTGGCAAGACTCACCACTCCTGTATTTGGGGGAAGAAACCAGCATCTTTTTCTATGCTGTTGCAGTGCCTGACACGAGGTGCACAGCAATGGTTAAGAGTGGTTTTCCAGTTTTTGTTGTCAAGTTTCTCTAACCTCTACTGGGGGGAGAACAGGAGAAGATGTGTATTTGGGCACGGTGAGGGATGGGGCCAAGGGAGCCAGCCCCCAGCAGCGTAACAGGAGAAGGTGCAGGAACCCTGGAAGATACCAGCCCCTGCTGCTCCTAAGCCATGATACCACCTCCAGCTCCCAACACGTGCTCTGCCCAGACCAGAAGCCCTAACAAGTCCACGGTCCTTGAAGGTGATGCCAAGGTGAGGAAGGCAAAGAAAGGCTGGATGCGGTGTCGGGAAGGTTTCCCTGCGAGCGTGTCCCAGCCTGCCTCGGGGACAGCCATATTCCTAATCACAGTGGTGTCAGCACTATTACTGCCTCCCAAAATGCAATCCATTGTTAATTATTGTTCATTAGCAATAATATTATCATGACTATTATTGTATGAACATATATAATTAATTATTCACTTTCTTAATTAAATACTTAATGATATTAATGGTTTAAATCAGGCCATTGATTCACAAGCACTTATAGCTAATATAAAATTCTAGCAGCACTGAAAGTAGTCCTCATCCCCACCAAGGCCTGTCCATTTGCTTCTGGCCTGATCCTGCCTCTTGACTTGTGCCAACCCAGGCATTTATGTAGCCACACCAGGAACAGAATCAGAGAAATTATTTGGGTTAAAACCAGTGTGCTTAGACTCACCACAACATCGTCCCATCACTGAGGCCTCTGTCTTGATGTGTATAGTCATACAAACTGAAAAAAAAAAAGGTGAGATTGACAAATGTGTTGTGGGACACATGTTCAGGGTGCACAGCTGGAGCTACTGCAGCATCCCACTGGCCTGTGCGCATCCGAAGGGGAGTGGGCACACTCAGGCTCCTGCGCAGACAGTGATGCTTCCGCAAGGTTATGGTTGATAGAGGAATTCGCTCCATCGTCAAACTGACCGAGTGACCTGTAACGTGCACATTTTTCCCTCACACCTGGGTAAGCCAGGACATACCATGTTAATAGGCTGGGCAGCAGATCCAAAGCAACCAGCAGTCACCAAAGTGGTGAGAAGACCCAAATTCTGCTGACTTATCTGCTGCTCCTGTGCTAATCCTCTCCCCAGATTTAGGGGCTTGATTCTGCCGCTTAAGCATAGAGGTGCAGTTGAGATGCCACCAGGGATCTGCAACATCCATGTCAGTAGGATGCAAGAGCTACAGGACATCTCCAGCATCCTGGAGTTGTGGTGGGAGGTCAGGAGAGATACTTCAGGGCGTCACAGCAATGAGAGATATGTGTCTGTTTGTCTGTACGGGCAACTGTGTCCCATGCATGATGTCCAAATCCCGAGCTGAAACCTGACTTGAACATGCTGTAACTAAGATGCAAAAGAGACTAGAAGCAGTTGGGCATGTATCCAGCCATTTTATCACTGGTTTTGTCCATCTCTCTGCACATTGCACAGGAACTTGGTTCACTCAAGAAAGAAGTCAATCATCCGGCACCTGCCGAAGAGAAAGCTGACTCCCTGACCCATGGTTGTACCTCTTCAGCACTGGATTTCCATGCTGCCAGCATAAATCTGGGGATCACACACCACCTATACTCTTGAGTGCTTGTCCTGTCTCCTGGGTCCCTGCCTATCTGAGCTGTTCAGTGTTGGTTTCTGTACTGATTGATTTCTGTAGCAGTTTCTGTTCGGTGTTTTACAAAATGCCATGCCAAGCCGTGGTGGCTGATAGGGCAGACGTGGCTGAAAACTGCAGGCTTTTTAAAGACAGTGGCATGAAAGGGAATGACCTGCTTGCTACCCTGTGCTGATGATAGATTTAACTCTCCAGCCTACACTGACCATAGCACAGGGCTCAGGCTCACACATCTGCACACGCAATAAAAATGCTATAATATCTTTGCACCTACAACTCATACTGCCTCTGTCAGATGGCAGCGCTTTTTTATCACAGAGTGAATGCAAAAAGTTTACATGGGTTGAAAACAACGCTCAGCTAACTCATGGGAGAGAAATTCCTGAAGGGCTATTAAGTGCAAGAACAGCACTTCTGGAAGTCTAAGAGCCACACCAGGAGACTAGGGACTAGTGTTCAAGGCAATACCACTATATGTTTGCCCTGCTTTCATACTCTTCTCCGAGCTCTTGATCCTTTGATCTTCAACCATTGACTCTTGATCTCTTGATTCTTGAGCCCTTTGTAGAGACAGGACCTGAGCTAGATGGGCCATGAGACCAATGTGTGTGGATGTCATTCACTCTCCATTGCCTTCAGTAGGTGTCCTTTTGTGAAGTATCTCAGCTTGAGCCAAACCATCTGATTCCTTTGAAGTCAATGTAACTTCAGGGTGCAAGAAGCAGCCTCCAGGCACGACTGATCTCCTCTTTCATGTATCTGTGCTATCTGGACTACACAAACCACAGTGTGGTGGAGATTGGGAAATGCACCAAGACAGAAAGTGCCATTGTATATGTGTTGGTGTCAATTAACTCTAGGAATGTTCTGAATAAATTAAATTATGTTGCAATCTGAAGCTAAACTGATTCTTAATTAAAAGATAAGATATTTTTTAATCCTCAGATGATTTAAAGAAAGGAATAATAAAGTATGGGAATCACAGTTACCCTCCTCAGTGGCTGAACAGTTTCACATTTAAGGCCCTGAGCAATGCAGTGTAACTTCAAAGTTGTCCACTGCTATAGCCCTGGTTTGACCAGGGGGTTGGACAAGGTGACCTCCAGAGATCTCCTCCAACCCAAATCATTATATGAACTTATGATACAGGTATATTACTCCTCGTACTCTGAAGCCAGCTTTTGGATGCTGAAGGATCAGGATCTGGTTTGGAGGCCTCAGTGATGAACAAGTGCAACAATCAAGTGTGAAGAAGCGGGGTGCAATGTGTCAATGAAAAGCCTTGAATATTTCCTTTTTTATTGTTATGGTTCATTCAGTAGGTAGCATACTTTAGTGCCTGAACAGTGGCATCCATGTAGAGAGGAGTCTTGGCTCCCAGGACCAGCAGTTTCTGCTCCTGTGTCCAGCTGAGCATGAGGACTTGGAAACCTGCATCTTACCAGCCCCAAATAAATTCCAGGAAATATGGAGAAAACCCTTATTCCAGTCACTACAGACAAAACAGGGTTTATACATCTCTTGAGTTCCTGATTTGTCTCATTGCTTACCAGGGGATGCATCCTGCCTGGAGATCATATAGCACAAAGGTATAACTTATGGCTAAATAACACACTGCAAGTGAACATAAATCACTACAAAGAGCCAAGAAGGAAAGTCTTACACAGGCACAATCTAGCCCGTGGGAAGCAGTGGTTTTTGAGGCTGGGAGGAATGAAATCTCAGGCCTGATACTTCCTTACAATGATTTAGTCCCACTATCACCTCATTCACTTCACCTGAGCAGTTCCCCCTTTACGTTAGTTATGCAAGCAAAGAATAAGGCTGAATAGAGTAATTTTCCCTTGACAGTCCCAATAAAGCCCATCTTTTTGTTGACTCAAACTCAGACCTTTTCTCCCCATTATTAAAATGATTCTTTTCAGTCAAGGCTTTTTATAGGATGTTCTGCTGCAATACAATAAAGCACATATTTTAAAACATTCCCACAAAGCCTAAAGCACCGCCACAGTCATCTGTGGCTGGGTCTGATCCTTTGCTTCTATGCACTGTGTGGAGGAAGCCCTAATATCCTGGACATCAACAGAGCTGCTCCTGATTTACGCTGGTGCAAACAAGTAAAGAAGAGTGCCTTCATGCTTTATGGCTCATCGTCTTGAGCACCTGCAGGTTTTGTTGCTTCAACATGAGAATTAAGGCTTCTGCAGGACATTGACTTGGACTCTTGCCTCGGCTAAGGTCCTAAAAAAGGCTGTCTCCATAAATACCCTGTAACAAACTGCCCCATCGTGTTTCACATATTCCTCTTCACTGGAAGTGGCTGCCTCTCCTCCTGCAATGAACTACGCTGTATTTCACAGGACTGAGTTACCCATCTCTGCTTCAGCTGAAAACCTGGGGATAATAATTTTAAGACAACTTCCCCTGTAAACAGCAAACTTTTATGCATTTCATAATGGCTGTCCTATTATATCCTAAAACCATAATTATTTTTCAAATTTTTTTCCTCTCAAGTCCATAATATGTTGCAATAAACAAAATTCAGTGATTAAAGAGGCTCTATTCTTTCCTTCACTAAGTTCAGCTCTGGGGCCCCCAATATAAGAAGGACATGGACCAGTTGGAGCGAGTCCAGAGGAGGGCCACGAAGATGATCAGAAGGCTGGAGCACCTCTCCTGTGAAGACAGGCTGAGAGAGTTGGGGTTGTTCAGCCTGGAGAAGAGAAGGCTCCGGGGAGACCTTAGAGCAGCCCTCCAGTACCTAAACGGGGGCTACAAGAAAGGTGAAGAGGGACTTTTTGCAAGGGCATGTAGTGATAGGACAAGGGATAATGGCTTTAAACTGAAAGAGGGTAGATTTAGATTAGATGTAAGGAAGAAATTCTTCACTGTGAGGGTGGTGAGGCACTGGAACAGGTTGTCCAGAGGCTGTGGTTGCCCCATCCCTGGCAGTGTTCAAGGCCATGTTGGATGGGGCTTTGGGCAACCTGGTCTAGTGGAAGGTGTCCCCCGGCAGGGGGGGGGTTGGAACTAGATGATCTTTAAGGTCCCTTCCAACCCAAATGAATTTTTTTCAGCATTTTTATTTAAAGGCCTATCTTTCTCCAGCTGTAAGAATTTTATGGGTATACTCATAGAGAGAATCAGGATAGATATTCAAAGTTCAAGCTTTATCAGGTCACATGGAAGTTTTTATTTTCAAACTTCTACTCTGGAAATAGAATGTCATACCATCTTCTCGCAGATACAGTTAAAAAATTCCTTTTCCTTTCAGTGTGTCAGAAATTCCAAAAGGAAAATTACAAAGCTGGCCCAAAAAGTCATAAGGAACCTATTTTATATACAGCTCTTTTCCTGTGAATGCTGTAGATTTAGGGTAATTACTTGTTATTGCAGTTTTGTGGGCTAAAAAAATGATCGCAGAAGTTTGTTTGCCTTATGGCCCAATGTTAAGGTCTTTGCATATTTGATTTTAACTGGAGTTTGGCCTGAGAAAAGGCTGAAGGATTAAGAGTTTAACATAGTCTAATCTTCTGATTATTTTAACAGGAGACTGTGTGGTTCACAGATGCTTTTTTTTTTTTGGTTCTGTGGTTTAAGCCTGGGGCTAGAAGCTGGAGCTGGGAGCCCAAATCCTGATCTTGTATCGCCACTTACTTCCTGGGTGGTCTTGGAGAAAACCGTCCTGAATTTCTTGTCTTGAGGATTGGGTAGCGATGCTCCCCTCCCTTTGTGGACATTCCCACCCTGCGGGGCACTGAGGAGAGCAGCTAGCGTTGGTACCAGGTGGGAGCAACTTGGGGGGGTCAGGATCTCGTAGCTTGGCCAGGGCTGGAGTCACTACGAAATGACTCAGATGCACGGCGTGGGTTAATTGGGAGGGTAAAGATGCCACCTCCAGCTCAGGAGGACTTTATTACCAATGAACAATGGGTTGGAGGATGCAGACAAAGAGATGGCAGGGTGTCTTGTTTATCACAGTTGTCTTTGTTGAGCCAGACCACTACACAGTGGGCTGGAGGTATGGTAGATAGGAGCCTTGCAATGCACCTTAGCTGGCAAAGACTTCAGGATGATCAGCAATGGGCGCTAACGGCAGGATTCATTTCACCTAATTTTAGCTGCCTAAAAACATCCGAGCAGGTAATTTAGGACACACTGTATGAGTACTATATATGCTAAGGGCTATTTTCTGACTTTTTTTTTTTTTTTTTTTTTTAAACTCTGTGTCCAGAAATGGCAGCATGGCTCTTGCCCTTACACCCGACCCTATGAATACTCACAATATCACATGCATTGGGGATGCTCCCTGTACCTGCTGACCTCTGAACCATGCCCAGGTCTGTCTGGGAGATGCCGCTGATGCAGACCAGAGCTGCACCAGGGCCACAACTGACACTACAGCTGGTTGACTGTAGCTTCCAGGAACATAATTATGAGCATGCCCATGACCTCAGCATCTGCTCAGTGGAGTACGACTGATCTTAGAAGAGGTATCTAAGAGGCCACTTGCATGATGAGGTCTTCCTCCTGCCTGGAAGAGTCAGCAAAAACCCCAAGGTAGGGACACACTGAGCTTTGTGTCACCTAGAGCCTCCCATCCAGATGCTGCCTGGAGAAATAGCCTCACCCCAGTGCAATTACAGAAAAAAATAGGGGGTTTTCCTCCCCTGGGAAAGCTCCAAGGGCCTGTGGAAAAGCTAAATGAGGAGATGGTCCCTGCTGCGGGGGAGAGGAAGACTTGTAAGGGAACAGGCAGGTGGGATTAAACTCAACCTTAAATTGAGAAATGGGGGTAGAGTCCTCACTCCTGGACATCAGGGCAGTGTCATGAGAAGGCCAAGGGGCCAATAGCACAACCACCATGTGCATGGCCTGGCTGACTCAGGAGAAAAGCAGCTTCCAAACCCGTCCTCCCCATCATGGGGCAGCTGCGTCCTCTCTCATCTGCTTGCAGCCACAGCCTGGGAGTCATTCTTATTAATGCACTCTCACAGTGAGTGATTCGCAGGTATACGTGGATGTGCAAAGCTCACCAAGCTATCGAAGTGCCGACTTATTGTTATTCATTTAGACACTGGGCAATGTCTGCCCTTTGCTAGTTGTGGTGCTATTGATGATGTCCATTGATGACACGCTCCCAGATGTCATCGATGACCAGAAATGACGTCCATTGCTGACCAGCTCCCATTGCTTTTGAGGTGCAAAACCTGCTCTGAGCACTGTGCATCCCAAAGGTGGTTTGTAGGTGTCCTACGTTACGGAGGATGGTGGCCGCAGCAATGTCGACACCGTGCCTGGGGAACGCTGGGATTGTGAGTGCCCCAGGGGACTGGGGTAGCCTGGGAGAGCCTTGCAAACTGATTGTGATGCCTTCCCGTCCCCCGCACCTCCCCAAGCATTTTATATCCCTCAAGCCCTTCCTCCTCTAAGATAATTAAGGGCACAGGAGAAATTAAGCTAATTCTGTTGTGGCTGTTGCGTCTCTCTTATCATCAGTCCTTACTCCCCTGCTTACTACACACGTGTAATTAAAGCAGGTTTATCTGCTATAAGATGAAGCGCCTTGTTCTTCAAGACCAGTTTCGATTATGGTGGTGCTTGGCCCGAGCTTTCAGTGCCTCTCACCCGCAGGAAATTCCTCCGAACCGCAGCCAAAATGCCCCACTCCCCGCAGACACGGGCAGATGTGAATCCCCCTCCCCAGTCACCCCCCATGACATTCCTGCTGTAAAGGGCTGCCAATCCGCAACGGGTCACGCCGGGTCACTGACCGACCTTCCCTGCAAACCCTACCCAGCTGGCATTAAATAACGGCCCGTGCCATTTTTAAACGCTGCCATCAGAGTCACCGCGGCAACCTTAAAACAGACCCCAGTGCCAAGCCGTAGAGCTGCTAACAGCCACGCCGAGCCCTGGGGACAGATTTAGTAGAGGCATAAAGCAAAACAGAACCAAAGGGCACAAGGACAGCGCAAAGGTCCTTTCCTTCCTCTGCAAGAGAGGGATGAGCCTCGTGAGACCCCCCCAGCGCCTTTGTGCCAGAGCCTGATATTATAGGAAAAGGGAAAGGAGGGGGAGAGAAAGCTCTCTGCCTCCTCTGCCTGCGGGTAGCCTGAAAACAAGAGGCAGATCTGGCAGGGAGCAGGGAAATGCGCTGGCCACCACCAAACAGCCGATATTGCCGGTGCTCTGCGGAGCCAAAACGTTGGGTCACCAGATCGAAGACCGGGAGGGACCTCATCTGGGTGAAGGCTTGCTGCGGGTCTTAGTATTGCACTTGCAAACTCCTCAACCAGACCCTGCCGTCTGGAAGGGCATCGAGCATTGATGCACACCCTGCAAGTGACAGTAATCCATTCAGGAGCCGTGATTACCTGCTCCACACCTTCTTGCCTTTTAGGGCTCTGCTTCCGTGCTGGATTTATGAGACTCCAGACAGGCAGTGCTTTATCAAACTTGGGCTTGGATCACTGCCACTCTCCCTTCCATTTTACCCTGCTGTCTCAGGTTCAAGGATACAATTATCGCAGTGTAAAGAGTTACAGAGTGCTAGCTGTGCCATGGTTACTATCTTTTTTCGTGCTACGTGTTCCTCACAAATGCAAGGTAACGTATTCACTTAATTTTTTTTCCATCACAGCTACAGTTGCCCATGCTTTTTGTCTTTAAGGCCCATATCAGCCCAAGGATGAAGACCAAAGTTAAGGGTCATGTGAAAGGGAATCTCTCAGCATAAGGTGCAGTCACTACTACCTGTAGAAATAAAAGTTGCAATGATGACATTGATACTAAACCCCAAACCTGTACTAAAACCAGGACCACCCAAGTGCCCGTAAGTCAGCAGTTTGGAAAAAAAAAAAAGTGTTCTCCTAAGTGGGTTTTTATTACTTGAAAGTTCAGGTTCAGCAGGAGCGTGTACCTCTCCCAAAGATAGTGTGTCAGGTTAGGCCAGGTCTGAATTTATTCCTGCAGCTGGCTTTTGTGACCACACTCCCAAAAATATATGAGCAACAATTGCAGGGAATATTGTGGTTGCATCTGCCAGCACCTTGGGGCTTTACTACAAGGTGGTTATTGATCCCGGTAGATAACAGCCTTACAAACATCCTTTAGAAACCAATAGTATCTCCCACAGTTGATTAGGCTATAAATTAATGGTGATTATTTTCATATCTTCGGAGTTGGCTCTAGTTTATTGTCTTTTTTTTAAGGAAAGAAATAATCATGGCTTATTTTCATAAGAATGTTCTTAAGGCTTATAGATGGGAGTGAATTTCAGGGCTCATTTAAATGAAACACGTCCTCAAAGTCTTTGCTGAATCAAAGCTTAGAGCTCTCGAAGCATACTGTGTTCTTTTTTTTTTTTCCTTTTTTTTTTCCCATTCACCTTTCAGTTACAAGATCCTCAGGGCAGAGATTGCTTGATACAAGTTTCAGCTGTGAGGCTGGGGGTGTCATGATGCCAACAGGATACAGCCTTGCGATAAGGCACAGCTCTATGCGATGCGAAACGTGCTACCGGTGTTTGATGCATTTGATCCTGAACCATGCAAAACAAGAAGAACATTGCATTCCTTTACCTTCTATTCACGTATTTCACCACAAGGGCTGTTATGTGGCCATTCGGCAGTGGGCGTGTAAGATTAACATCTACGATAGCAGAGCCAAACCCTGACTGGAGATAATTATGTAGAAGGTATCTCATCCTCCCTGGGGTCACTCTTCTACCAAGTGCTTTTACTCAACCTGCCAGTTTTGGGGAGGGGGGGGGATAAACTCGCTTGAACATGCCTCCCGAGTTGCAGAGCTGTTAATATTGAATAGAGCTGGCTGCTCATTTCCTCTTCTACCTGCTATCTTTTGTGCTTTTGACAACGAGCAGAAATACATGCTTCATGCTTCTGAAACTGGAGTGAGGATGTTGCCATTGACTCATACCTGAAAGCACCAGGGCAAAGAGAAGCTCAGCCATTAAAGCAAGGTTTGGAAAGTGAAGAGATACCAACTCCAGTCTCTGCTGTCTCTAGTATTTGTCAGCTGATTATGAGACCGAGGGAGTAATGATAAAGTCTAATGGCCTCTTCTTTGGACTTGCCCCCTTTACACAGTCTGTAGAGGGAACTAAAGTACGTATTCAGATCCCTTCAATAAAGGGGTGAGATTCATCTCACCTATTATTTTCACAGTAGTTATCTACAGCTGTGCCCCAGGCTCCCTTTAGAACCAGTGGTGAGAAAATGGCAGTCCCTGAGGGGGATTTGTCTGACCTATTTTAAACGTCAGTTTTAGGATGAAATTAATCATGTTCCAGCAGTTCCTATTGCTCTCCACTGTTATAAGCAGAGTCTTGAACATCCCAGAGGCAGAAACCCACCACCAATGCCTGCTTTGGGTGTTGCGGTCCCTTCTCTCAGTGAGATGCAGGCTGTGTTCACGTGTAGGCTTCTGGCTTGTGAGGTGCAACAGGTGATGGGATTAGGCTGGGCAGAAGTAAGAATATTTTCTTTTTCCCTCACTGTTACTGCAGAACAAGGAAGGCAGCTTAGATCATCTGTTCTCCTGAGGATTTTTCGCTTTGTCTTTTAACTGCTTTGTTTATTAATTGATCAAATAGAACAGCAGAAGAGGTCTTGGTTTGGGTGGCTCTACTATCCCAGCTGGTGAGCTGGGCAAACCCAAAGCAGAAAACAGGTCCTTCTCCTGCAAAGGATGCCCCTAAGACTGCCTAAAGCTACATGGACCAACTGTTTTGTATTAAGATGATTAGGCACAGTTTGCTCTGTTGCCTCTTTTACAAAGAGCAGCCTTCCACCAGAGTCTAGGCTGAAAAACATCTGCATTTTCTAGAATTGGGCAATAAAAAAGAACATGGAAGTAGAAAACCAACCATTTTATTATTTTTTTTAAATAGCAGATGAAAGACGTATCATGCAACTTTTGGGGAACTCACCCAAACCTTGACATGCTCCAGTCTCCAGAGGTGAAAATGGAAATGTAGAAACTGTGGTGTGAAATTGTAGGACCCTGTTTGTTCTGCAGCCTGCACCTGAAAAGTGTCTCGGCGTATATCTGAAGTGCCGATTTGGCATAGCATCCTAGGAGAGCGCATTTCAGTTACTGCATTTCATTCATTTTTATGCCTTTCTAATGCAGATGCAGCTGAACTATACCATTGATTCATGTACACACCTCTTTTCCATATAGATGATGACTGTATCAAAGAAGCCAGCACTCTGAAATAGCACACAGTGAAATACCACAGCAGTTCTCATTTGAAGTCTATAGTGGGAGAGCAATTTCCAAAAATGAAGGGCAAAGTTCCTAATCCATAGCAGCTTTTTGCCAGAGAGATGTGGGAGAGAAGAAACAGGATGCATCCTGCATGAATCATCACTGTAACCATCCTGGATTTATTAACTGAAATTATGAGGAACACCAAAAATGATTAAAACCTCAAAATGTCTGGTGGAAGGCGTCGCCTCAAGGACTGGCTATTGTGAGATAGTGCCATAGTCTTCCTGTTGATTTTAAAGAATAGAGGGCTAAAAGGGTCAAGCTTTCAAGACCAAATAATTCATTTTAAAAAATTATGGGACAGCCATTGTCACTGCCCATCACAGAGGGGGTAAAGACAACCCCAGGGCCTGGGAACCTTGTCCCTCCCCAAAACAGGGTGACTACAACAACCCCTCTTCCTTTACACTCACCCAGCTCATCGACATTTGCCCGTGACTGGTGCCTCCTAGTCCTACGTTAGACATTACTATTACTATTACTCATTACTATTACCACCAATCTCTGTAGATTTGCCCTCACCAACATGTTGAACGACATCCTTTGTATAACATGGAGAATGTGGAGTTTTGGGGCCCAGGTTTTGGCAACAGCCGTGACAATAGCTCCTTGGGGTTCTTCCTCCATGTTTTGCTTGATGACCCCATCCCAGCCTGCCTGGCCAGAGGGAGAGGGGCACAAGCCACCCCCACGCTGGAAGTGGCTGGGCTGTGCCCCACACCAAGCCCAGTCCTGCATGTAGTGATCTGCCCAGCTGGTGCCTTCAACGTTCCCCCAAAACAATCCCTGAGACCGCAGTAGCTGGGAACTCTGCAGGCTGGGAGGGTGTGAGGGACCCATGTTTTTGGGGAATGATTCAGTAGGAAGGAGCGGGACTTTTCTTGCCCTTCAAGGCACATCACTTCCAGTGTCCTCGCTCCGTGTTTTACAAGCTTAGTCTTACATTCAAATTCAGCTCAGTTGTGTCCTGGCTGTGATGGACCCCAAATCAAAATACCAGCTCTTCCCAAAGGCCAGTCCTGGTTCTGTGGGGCTGTCCTTGGCAGCTGGTTCTTGCAGGCTCCTGGAGGGAAGCAATCTCCTAGGCTGCTGCTTTCCCTTGCTGATTATCCGTGAATATCTGCTGCAGACCCCCTGCTCCTCCAGTTCTCTGCTCAGGCTGCCCCTTTCCCTGTCCTTGGACATCTTCACTGTCCGTGGACTTGAGTGCTCTTCCTGCAGTGGTTCAGCCCCATGAGCTCCCTTTGGGGTAATGGCGCGCAGTCATTGCGTTGCCCTCCATTTGCCACGTCCTGGCCTGGGTTTCTGCTCACTCTCAGGCTTGTCCAAATCTTCTGGGAGGGAGAGATTTGAGCTTTCTGGTCCACAAAGCATCACCACGGTGCCCCTGGGTGAGAAACCCTGGGGAATGAGAGCTCAGAGCATCTCTTCACTGCGGGAAACTGCCCTGGAACAAGCCGGAAGAAAACCTTCACCAGGTAACACACCAAGGACTCACTGTGAAGTTGAGGTGTAAGTATGGGTATATAGCCCTCGCCTCTGCCTCTGCTCACTTAACAGCTGAGTCTTTTCCCACACCATTTTTTGCCAGCTGTCCTCACTGATGGAGAAGTGTGGAGAGAAGCAGAGATTAAAATGTGCTTCCCAGAGGGGTCTGTTTCTTCTTGGGCAGCCATCAGTATCTGGAGATAACAATATGTTTCCTCTGCATTTTAGAAAGGCTGAGAGAGGCTCAGGCAGGGAAGCTCAAAACTAAATTACCAGCCAGGTCATTTCCACTTCACGCTGTCAGAGCTCAAGCAGAGGGAGGAAAAGGACTGTTTGTTGGTTTTTCCTTCATAGCTCAACGGGCACACTGACACTGCAGCAGCCTGGAAAACATGTCAGATGCAGGTCGCTCTATCCGGGGGTGAAACAGCTTAAACCACAGCATTCATTTAAAGATAAAGACCTCCTCTCGACACGGCAGTTTCTGTATAAACCAGCCAGGGGTTGGAAAGTCTGGAAGCGATAGGCATGAATTTACCAGGGAGAAGAAAAAAGAGTGAGGAGGTCCTAGAGACAAAGACTAGAAAGGATGTTGAGAGACCAGGTAGTCTCTCCACCGTCTGCGTGGTTCAGTTCTGGGCTCTGCTCCATCGCAGGCTGTCCCCACGTTCAGGGGTGTTCATCTGGGGAGGCTGGATACCCACTCCTCGCTATTTTTAAAGATGAATGTTAATATGTTTAATTGCCAGTACTCCAGGAAGAGAGCCAGGGCTAAAAAGTATCTACTAAGAAACTGCCAAGAAATACTGTTAAACAGGATCTAGGAAAAAAGCCAGACACAAAAACTTATGATCTTTATCTCTGCAATAATAATTTCACAGTGGTCAGCCGAGGAGGAGAGCAAAGGTCATCGGTTTCATATCAGCTGGAGTTTGCAAAATCCTTTGTTTCCTTTAGCGTGAACTTGCCCTGCAGGTCTCATGCAGAAGACCCTACAAATGAATGCAAAAACCTGGCAGTCCAGACCGACCCACTTGCCCCCATTCTTTGCCAAAGACCAAAGAACTGTGCAATTCCAAATCAGAAACCTCCCTAGCACTGGTCAAAGCCCAACCCTGATCCTCATCCGGGGAAGAAGCATGTTTCACCTCATTTATTAAACGAGTTATCCATAGGAATGGTCCAGTGAACTTCTGTGTTACTAAACCCACTTCGATTAACATCAAGAGTCATGACAGGCTATCTAAGAATTTTGCATTTGCACAAATGCAAGAGCCAACCTCATCTTAAGTTTCCTTCCTTCCAGAAGGATGGTGGACAAGCAAGGGAACCATGAAAACCCCTGAAAATAAATTAAAGGAGAAAAGTCTCTTTTTTAATTATTATTTCCTGATTGTATAGAAGAAACAATTCTAGGCAAAATATACACAGTTTGCTTCTTGACACTGCTGCCAAGATTCCCAGCTTTACAGCGAGGATCAGATTTCAGAATATTTCCAAACCAGCCCCCACAAAATTAATGGACTATCCAAGAATCTTGGCTTTGGATGTTATTTATTTTTAAGGTAAAGTTCTGGTCCCAGTCACTGCAGAGAAAAACCTTGAAAACATGATCTCTGCGAGCCTTAATGACTCAGAGGGTGGGATTCAGTTGCCTACGCACAGGAGCCTGGTGCCATCTGAGATGCCCTTGTATATCTGAGACATCCCACGGTGTTGGCAAAGTGACACGGAGCCGAGGGAAGATGAGCACTCCTCAGAAGCAAGAGCCGGAGCTGGGCTGGATACCCTATAGCATCTAACTTGGCTCTGGGAAACTATGTTTGGACAGCTGAATCAAGCCCTAACGCACACATATAAAATATATATAATCAAATCAATCAGTCACTCAATCAATCACAGGAGGTATTTCCAAATCTTCAGACTTCACATCAGTTCTGGAGGCAACTTAAGCAGTATTTCAACGCTCAGGACCGTGTTAGAAACACACTATTCGCTTCACTGACACTTCCAAGCATACTGAAGCATTCATCTGCTCCCCACCCTTTCTGCTAACGTCCTCTTCTCCATTCTCTGTCCCTTCTGCGGCTCTACCACAGCCATGGGAGATGTAGTTCCCCGCCTGATCTCCAGGCTGCAAGAGAAACAGCAGAGGTTTTTTTTTCCAAAGGAGAGGTATGCAAAACGCAGGAGGCAAAGACTTTCCACCGGGCGAAGGGGAAAGAGCTGTGACATGGTTTATGGAGCCCCGAGGGGTAATAGAAGGGGCTGGCACATGAACCGTCAGCAGCTCTGGGGCAGCATTACCTCAGAAAGTCAGTGCCTTCACGGAAAAGCAGGATATTTTTAGTTTACCCAGTGTATTTAAATCATCTTGGAGTACATTAAAATTATAGTAATTATCCCACCTTCTCATGTGGGATTCTGGGAGGTGATGGATTGGTGGATCGTGTGCTGGTGGAGTCATCTTCGGCGAGGTCCTTCTGCAAAACAGAATTATTTTGTTTCCACATTTTACAGCTGCAGCATTCCTGGCCCGTTAATACTTGACAGTTGAATACTGGGATCTGTTCACATCACACCCTTCTCTCTCCAGCGGCCGCCTCTCGCAGCACCCCAGAGCTGAGACAACCACTGTGACACAAACCCCTTCGAAACAAAAATGCATTTACACACTCCTGGAGTTGTGACCTTACTCATGCAGGCGAGGCTGATGTTTTCTTCACGGCGATATTTAACCTCTGAATGATTTCTGCTTTCCCTGCACGGCTGCGCTGTGGGGCAATGCAGGGAAACTCGACGTCTGCCAGACCCTGCTCTCGCCTCGCTGCCCCACCAGTGCAGGCATGAGAAGGGGATTTATTTCACTGCAGCAGCACCGTTGCAAAAGAGCTGTTAAAAACTGCAACCTTTTACACACACAAAAAGGCACATTCTTTTTCAGATCAGAAGCTTCACGTTTCTGATTGCAAAAAAAAAAAGGGGGGGGGGGGGTCTGAACGGAACAATTTTTTTTCTTGACAGAGAAACCATTTCCCTTATAAATTAAGTCACCACCAAATTCTGGGTTATCTCTGGTTTTAACCTCGCTTTTCAAAGATGATGCTTCTGGTCTCAGGATAAGGTCTCTTCCCCTCTCTTTGTTTCTTTTCATCAAAATAAGAATTTTATCGACATCTGAAGAAATGGTTCCTGGTTCTTGTTGATGCATCAAAGGCAGGGAGAAGTCCCCAGAATCCCTCCTGATGGAGAGACACATGTTTCTGCCAAGCCTCGAACTGTCCCCCAGCCCAGAGTGACCTTGGAGGTCCCCCCAGCCCAGTGTCACCTTGGAGGTCCCAAACAGCTATGGCAACAGCCTCTTTGAAACCCCGCGGGATGCGATTCCTCCATAGGAAGCCCAGGCAAGCCAAATGCTTGTAAGGAGAAATTAACAGGGATCCTTTGATGGAAGCAAGCGATTCCCATCATAGCAAACCACTGGGAGGGGATCTGGGCTATCACCTCGTCCCAAGACGGGATCCACGTGCAGACAGGCTGCAAACTCTTCCCCCTCCTCTCCTCCGGCTCAGATGGAGAAGTCCCCATCACCCACCTCTACGCATGGGAAACCTTGCCAGCGTCTGGCCATTCCCCTGCCGCACACCCATGTTCTCTGGCCCCTTCCCAGCTCTTCCAGCAGCATGTTCCTGATTATTTACTCTCTTTAAATGCTGCAGAAAAAAAGCTGCTTTTCCTGAATACTAAGTAAGGAAGAAAAAAAAAAAAAAAAAGCACATTCTCTTCCTGGGCTGTGTTTGTTCCCTGGTTTCAAGTTCGCTGTTACCACTTGAAGCTTTTTTGACCCTTGGAGATATTTGGTCCAAGTGACCTCTGATGTTTGGGACACTGATACAGTCCCACACCAAGTTTGCTCTTGCACGGATCTTATATATCTATCCCTCCATCTATCCGTACGTATAACTATCTATCTTCTTCTTTCTGTCTCTCATTCCAGTGGTATCTGATCAGTTCTTGGCTTTCCTTACACTTCTTTCATCGAATTAGTATCTTTCCCCCGAGGATGTTTTCTCCCTCTCCCGGATTTTCTCTTTTTACACCCTGTCATTTCCCTCTCCATCTTGCCTTCTCCAGACCCGCTCCCCTTCTCTCTGTGCTGCCAATTTACAGTTGTGTTATGTATTCAGCATAACATATATATATTTAAATGGGATGATTTCCACTAACGTAAACAGTCTGGCCTATTAATTTCAATAGAGGAGCTGACAGCTCGAGCCTGGAGTCTCATTGCCTGGTGACACATGAGTACAGCTGCTTGAACTTGATGGGTAACTGTTTCCAGTGCCTAGCTGCACATCTGCAGGAGGAAGGAAATACTTTCTGTAACGCTGGAAAAAATAAAGCCGCCCAGATTTCCCTCCCCCCCCCCCCCAGATGATGATATTCATCATTCAAACGTTTCAGCTGAGTGGGTGTTTAATTCAGAGTTTGGAGGGGGACATTTATGGTGTGTTACTAGCTTTGCTGTTGATCCTTTGTTCCAACCTCTGCGGTGTTGCCTTTACCAAGGGCTTCTCCTAAACCACTCAGAGCGTTGCCCGATATCCAGCAACACTGGATACCCTGATATCTTCAGAACCAGTTGCTGAATTAAAACTGAGAATGATGTCTCTCCTCAATGAGGTTGCTGTATTGATAAATTATAGCAGAGGGGAATGAGCCGTGGGATTTCTTTCAGACGGGTCTAGCACGACCTTGAACAGACCATGCCGAGTATGGGACGAGTCCTGACCTGAGACGCCAGCTTTGCTGATGGGACCCAGAAGACAACGTTAACAAAGCTTCAGGAATTGACTCGAACTTTTCAGGATTTCACTTCCAGTTGCTCCAGGAAAATGAGTGATTAACAACACAAATCCCTCCAGCTTTGCTTCCTCAAAGTAACTCAAGTATTCTTGCCCACCACGTCAGTAGCTACCTGGAAAGATGGAGATACCTGTAGGAAATGTTTTGTGCTGCAGTCTGTTGGCGAGCTGTGCTCCCACGTGTCACCCTGCGTATGATCTTCGCTTCATGGCTGGACAGAAGGAGGAAACGGGCCGTGAGTGCCACTCGTGGGACGCAGCCATGGGGGATAACGGTTAGCTCAAATCTGAGTGAGCGTGGAAGAAAAGGAAGTGTTGTGGAAGCAGAGTTGTTACTTTCAGTGGGACAGCAAGAGAAACCAAGTCTGCTGAACTACGTGCTACTGTCCCCCTGAGTATAAACCACAATTTTCAATCTCTAATGTTGTTTTTTCTCTTTCTGAGCAAAAATCAGGTGCTGGGGATATCGACCTGTCACTACTTATATAATTCTTGCCACAGCATGTACCAGCTTTGCCTGGAAGTGGAGAATGAATACAGGCCTAAACATGTCAAAAGCATCAGAAAGTGTCATCCTGCCTCCATGACAATCTCCCAGAAGCCCTGTCCTCTGAGTGTTGGAATGTGTTCTTTGAAAACTTTTTCATTATCTTCTTGCAACGCACTGGGCAGTGTGGTCTTCTTTTGTGTATTAACTCCTAGCAACTTAAGGTGAGATACTGAGAGCTTTGGGCTCATTTTGGAGGGTTTTACATGGAGAAAAAGGAAATAGGTCCCGCTGAAGTCTAAGTCATGGGGCTGGACTTCAGATGATGCCTAGAGGGCTAGTAAGGAAATCTATAGGGAAAAGTCACCCAGTCTGCTGTACTGCCAAGATCTCTCTAGTAAAGGTCTTGGAAAGCACAGTTTTTGCACAGTTCCTGTGCTCCTAAAAAAGAGCAGACTCACTCACAGACCTTATTTCTGAACACAGGCTGAAGAAGTGTAAAGATATGAGCAACTGTTGAAGTTGGCCCTGCTTTGAGCAGGGGGGTGGATTGGATTATCTCCAGAGGTCTCTTCCAACCAATTTTTTTCTATGATTCTCTGGTTCTGTGATATCATTTGCTGTATCTAGGTGGAAGCTGAATTCTGGAGCTGCTAAAATGCAGTAGGCTACAGAGTTTTGACCTTTAGGTCAGAGATCTTGTGAGATACCTCATCAATCCGCTATCATGCCAGGCTGTGGTCCCCTCTCCTCTAAGGGCCTGATGAAGCCGGGAATCCGTACAAAATAGGTTTGGCAGTGCCATAGACACTATGGGCTTTTTTTCCTAAAAAGAGACAAATCTGGTCTAAATTAAAAACCCAAGGCCTTCTTCCTGAAGTCTGTTGAAAAGGCAACAGCAAGCAACATATTCTGTAACTGATTAACCAAACTCAAAAAGCCATTCAACTGATCCAGAGTACATATTTGCATTCAATAATATGGTCATTTATTGCACCTTGTGACCTACTGAAACATGAACAAGGCTTTTCCCTTCCCTGTATTTCACTGAGTTTCCTTCCAACACAATAGTTGTCTCCATGCCCAAAAGTTTGTCCTGATGAGCCTGGATTTTCCAGAGGAAACTCCTACCTACTTTGTGGCTTTAATTTTCTATCTTTTCTAGAGCAGCAAATTGCCTAGTCCAGGTGGTAAGTCAGAGGTGGGAGGGAAGGGGCTTTGTTTTCTTTAATATAGTTAAGAAAAGCTTAGGTTTCGTCAACATTGATGCTGAGACACCCTGGAGATGTGATGGGCAATTTTACACAAATATCAAGGCTGAGCCAAACTCTGCATTAACAACTTTAAGGGTGTATGTCCAAGCATCCCTTCTTTCTTGATTTGGTTCAGAGTAGGAAATTAGATGTTTCTTGTGTGTGATCATGTCTCACGATTGGTTTGGGGCTGAAATGATGCAACACCAGCTTGTAGTGGTGATGAACTGAACCCATATTGGGAACTCCGTTGACTAATCTAGATGGAGATCACAGCATGTAGCTGACTGAATCCAAGGTCTGGTCCCAGAAGGAGGAGACCAAAAGTGATCTACCAAAAGTCTGTTCAGCATGTTTTCAGGTTGCATATCCATTCCCACAACCTTTAAAAGCATCTTTAAAGATCTTGCTTTTTCTGGCTGGCTTCTTGCACAAATCTAGCACCACCTGGGTGTGCTGAAATATGGTGCCCTTAAATCTGCAGTCCCTAGGAGTCCACTTCTGTGATTTTGGAGCCATCTGAAAACAAGCAGAAGCCTGTCCTCTCCTCTGAACCTCTTGGCCTCAGTCCACAAGTGCTGCCAGTCCATCTCCCTGCTGTAGGGCTTGTCCCAGAAGACAGAGGGTGATGCTTATCTGACTGTTTAAAATAGTTCAGAGAAGATCAGATGACTCATGCTGTAGAAATGACCCATTTTCTCCATAAAGGGAGCCTTCCATGATCAGTCTTTTAGGAGATATCCATGACGTGGACATCTAAAGGCTGGTGAGATGAACCCTAGTCCAAGAAATGCAGAGACACTACTCCTAGGACCTAAGAGATGAGAATGGCCACATTCTTTCCTATCCTCACTTTCAACTAATTTGAGATTGTTTGCTTTTTGCAGAGCAATAAAGTAAATGTATAGCTGCTCCCTTGCCTGCCTCTGACTTTGAATAGGGGTCTGAAAGACACAGCAGGAAAGGATTTGGGCTGCCTTAAAGCATGGACCACATGGTAAATTATTTATTTGCCTGTTTATATCCTGTAATAAAAAATACACAAACAAAACCTTCCTTCTTCCCCTCTTAAAACACTCAATTGATGTGCATAGATAGTTTATACAATCCCCAGTTCAGTTTGTTTAGAGCATACACGGTGTCTGAACAATTTGCAAGCACTTGGAGAGCTTCAGTGGCACAGACAAGTACTGGTGACCCTGTTACCGCAGAGAGGGAACTGAGGCACATTCAGACCCCAACCCTTGCCAAGGTCCCAGCCAGAGCAGGATTTCAGGTTCAGAGGAGAAAGCTTGGGAAGACCTTCAGAGGATTTGAACTTTGGAGGACCAAAGTCCATGCACCGTATCCTGCCTTGCATGTTGCTTCTTCCTCCATCTCATATACCCTCCTTTTGTCCAGACAGAGAGTTCCTTGAGTCAGGAGAAGTTTCTCCTTACAAATTTGCACCCAGCACAGGGTAATGGGCTCTTTCTCTTGAGTAATAGTCAACTTTACAACTCCCTTCCTAACCTAAATGCTATATCTGAGGGGAAGAAAACGTAGCCATAGGTTTCCTGCACTTTGACACTGATTGTGAACTGGGACGTCCCGGGATGCAACCAGCGAGTGATAGATTTTACAGTGATGCTTAGGGTGAGATAAACTCCAGCAGGCCAGAGAGCATATTGAAAATTGGAATTGCCCATGAGTCTCCCAGGGTAGAGTTTGTCCCAGAATGAATATAGCTTGCGGACACCACCTTGATCTAGAAAAGCAGGCTGGAAGTTTTACTGGCCATCCTTGTCCTGCTGGCCAGCTGGCAGATGGATCCGTGCATCAGATGCATCTGTGCCATGAAGAAATGTTGCAGCATAACTTCTCTCTTAATCACCTAATACGAGCTATCAGGATATCCAGCTGAGACTGAGAGCTGAGCTTCGTGTGAAGAGGGACCGGAATCAGCTTTTCAAGCTGCAAGGAGGATAAAACAGTGTTTTGGTGAGAGACCACATTAAAAAGCAAGTCAAAGAGGACAGTCAGTCTGTTGATAGTCAACCTACTCATCTCGCTCTCTGAGCGCTTTCCAGAGCACCTGGCAGTATGTGATGTGTTTGCTGTCACAACTCACCACGAGGGCATCACAGGCATGGAGACAAAGCACAGTGACTCTGTCTTGCTCAGGTCTGCCCTCACCCCTATTTCCCCAGCTCAAACCCGACCTTTTCTTCCCCTTAAGTCAGCCGTCTCTATAGACCTGCAGAGTCATTGGGGGACAGGATGCTGATTTGGGTAGTGCTGGTCCAGAATTACAAACTCCATTTAAAATGATGATTCAAATCCCATGCACTCTCAAGAAAGCTAGGTGTTTACATTGATAAAAACTGATCCTTCTAAATCTTCAGTGTTGACCCTTTTCTTCATGATCATAGGAATTTGAAGCATACTTCCCCCAAAAAAATGAAAACTGAAAGGGCCTGGTAATTGCCTGACTTCAGGGAAATGGAAGAAGAGCAACAAACCTTGTGGTTCTACGGAGGAGAGCTGGGAGGTGTGTTTTGCTTTGTCTCTGGTCAATGGTACCTAAAATGCCACATCCACTAGAGAAATGCAACTCTTGATGAAATCTGTAGGGGAATTGACCCGAAAGTTGAATGTGCTGACCTTTACTTATTCTGTTTAACTGTACTTTCTTCCTGAGTAAAAAGAACTTTCTGATGATTTTCAGCAATGCATTTCTTCTGCTTCCTATTTTCTTCTCATATAAAGGCTATGACTTTAGTCACTGTAGATACAAGAAAATGAATACTACCTCGATATATCCATACTGATGCTTTACAGCATTTCCAAGCAAATCTCTGGAAAAATTGGGAAAGATTCCTCAAGCTTGTTTCAAAACCTTATGGAAACGAAAAGTACTCCTAGCTTCCAGTAAGACCTAAGAGCAAATAGTGTAGCCTCAATTTATATATGACCCTCCAGTCCTGTGTTTTTGATAAACCAGCTAGCTCGACAGAACTAAGTGCTCAGAAAACCTCAAAAGGATGAATTCTGGTTGACTGGGAGCGAAGGACTCAATCTTCCACCAAGACTATCCCTGGAGTAACTAACTTATTTCAATGAATGCCTATGAAGCTTAATCTCAACTTTAGGATTCACCTCAGTGAAGACCCAGGCATAAAGCTACCCCAAAAGTTTAATCACTCCTTCACACTGCAAAAACATGCAACTGATCTTTCAAATTATTTGAGCTGTTTGTGTCCTTGCTCTGCATTTATGTCTAGCACAATGGGGTTCAGCTTTAAGACACTGAGTCCTTTAAAATTATGTTGACATTAAAAGTCATAGTGCTAATGTCTGCTGTTAGAACTTTGCCAAGCTACAAAAACAAGCATGACAACTAATTCAGGTCTGATGTGATTGTCTGAAATTTTCTCTAAGGCCACCACATCCCTGCCAGATATTGTTGCTTCTGTGGTTTTTTCCCTGACTGCCATTTGTTCAACGTGTCGTTCCAGGAGGGAGATGTTAGTGGACCGGCTAACAGGAAAGCACAAGTAACCAGTGTGGCTACACCCAGGAGCAGAGCGCACACCTTTGCCATGGGACCATGCAGTTATTGCAAAACACCATCAACAGGCTCAGAAGAGCAACCAAGAGCCGGGCAGCGCTTTCTTTCAGAGGAGTACCGTGGCTTGCCTAAGTCCTCACGGTGGTGGTGACCTGGGCTGGAATTCAGCCTGTGGACTCACAGTGTCACAGGGGAGCAATTTGATTGCCTAAATATAGATGGTTTGTGCCATTTGAGATGTCCCAGAGCATCCAAGTCATCCACACGCACCTGGCAGACACCAGACCCGGATGACACTGGGTTTGTATGTGACCTGTGCCTTTCTGGTTCTGTAGCAAGAGGCCAAGTGTGACATCTTATGACATCAAAAATGCCATCGTCTTTTATGTTAGGCAACTGAATCACACTTTAATGCCTGGTCACCGGCATCACACCTAACCAATGCAAACTATCAATCAACTGCGTCTCCATTGACTGTCATAGCTGCTGAGACACCTTGCTCACACAGAGAAACCCACACGCAAGGACCTAAATTCAGGTGTTTAATTTGGTCGCTGCATTGCAATCATGGCGCTCCACATGTAGTTATTTCTCAATCTGCAGAGGGGATGACTGTACCCAGGGAAGTGTGGGGACTGCTATTAGTATTATTCATGGGAATCTCTGCTGAGAAGAGTCAAGTCCTCTGGTCCGAAGTAGACCTTGCCAGTCTCCAGTTACAGGAAACATTTTCACATGCCTGTACTAGGAAGCATCTCATTTGGTTTATCTCCCTTGTAGATGTCTACCTCTAAGCTTGTCAGCTTGAACTTTTTTTTTTTTTTAAATTCAGATCTATCTAAACAGTCTGGGCAATGGAGACTAGCACACAATTCATCCTGGAGTTGGCATCTAAACCAGAACAGATGAATCATGTCTTAAAAGTGCCTGTTTCAGTCCACCGACTGAAGGAGGAACCTGCGGCAATGAGTTCAGAGAGAGACATTTGTGCTGGAGCCATCTAAAGTGAGGTGAGCTGGATGCCATCTCTGATTTCTGAACCATCCCCACCCTTACGCGTGCGGATGAAAAAGGCAGGGCTGCAAGCACAGCTCAGAAGAGATCTTCTCCATGCTCACGCTGACAGGCACTGGAGCCCAGAGGGCTGCCGTGGGTGGGAGCGAGCCCATCTGAACAGCTTGCTGCCACCTGGAAACCAGGCTGAGAACCAGATGGTAAGATGTGAGACCTTGATTAATAACAATATGAATGCCTACTCTGTACAGAAGGCTTCTCATCAGCAGATCTCAGCGTGCCTCTTGTGGTCATCAGTGTCTGAGAAGTTACCTGTGATCACTTTGCAGCTGAATGAGTCTCCAGAGTCCCAAGCCCAAATTGGCACCACATGTGTCTCCTGAGTAGCCCAGACTCCGAGCAGCCTTCAAATGCATAATTATGGAGTCAGATCTCCGGGTCGTCTGGATGCAAATTCAGAGTCAGGTCTGGGACCAGACTGGGATGTGACTGTTCACATAGGGATAGCCTGAAGCACGAGAGTCGCGCCAGGGACTGCTTCATGCAAGGTTTCCCTCCCATGCCAAACTCCTGGCTTTTGCCCTGCCTGCAGTGGCAGGACCTGTCCTGCCATTTCTCTGCCTGTTCTCCACCCTCCTTTCGCTGCAATGCTGCCTGCAATGTTCATCATATCACTGGGGACTGAGGTTGGAGAGATGACGTTTCTTCTCGGAGAACAGGCTCTCCTTGGGTTGGTCTGCTGTTTCTGAACTGCTTCACCCTCTCACAGCGGGTAAAATTTTAGCACATCGGATGAAAAGACTCATTTAAAAACATTATGACCTGGGGACCCCCACATATTCCAAAGCAGCTCTAGCCCAGCCTGCCTCGCCACACGCGCGTTTCCCCTGTAGCCCAGCATTTCAGACCCATTTCCAACGAGCAAGCAGCCGTGACTGCAACAGCAGATCTAAAGCGCGTTGCACAATTGCTGCAGCTGCGCAGGCTGCCACGGCCAAGCGCACGTGCAAAAGGCCCTGTTGCACACCCAGCGTGCAGCCGTGGAAAGCACCCAGCAGCTCAGCTACGCAGCCAAGCAAGCTGTCCAAGCCTGCTGAAAACCTGGCACAGTGGACGCAATATGGCAAAATGCTTTTCTTCATCTGCTCCCTCGTGCTCATCGATTGGAATATTAATAAAAACTTGTTCAAAGCTCCCACGGCTTCCGAGATTACTTGGGAATAGTCCAACGCTCCAGCCCCAGCCATGCTTGTAATGAGGGGACTGGGGGATCAAAAGCATTTTTAAAATGGCCTTGCTAATCAATCATCAACAATTGGGTAAATTAAGCCCTGCAGTCTTTCCTTTTGCGAGCGAGGGATCTGCCGGACGTGTCTTTAATGAGCAGATTCCTATCCCTTTAATATTCCTTAATACCTTTCTAGAGGAAATGAACCTCAGGGAGACTTTGTTGGTGGAATGAGAGGAATGCAGATAACTGCTGGCCTCTGCTTTCTCGCATGCAGAGCTGAGAAACCCCGGCTGGACAAGGGATGCTGGGTTTCACGACAGGGCCATTTCCTTCCAAAGATCCTGATAACACTCCTGATAGCTCCTCTGGCCAGTGCCATTGCCAAAAGCAGGCTTTTTCCTCCTCATTGCCAAGCTAAGACCTGTCCTTACTCACCTCTTCCGAGGATCACGCCCATCTGTGGCTCTAAGGATCACGTCCATCTGTCGTGAAGGCTTGTTTTCTAAAGCCCATCAGGAAGATGGGCACGTTACTCCCAAGGTAATGGACCCAGAAGCAGATTCCTGTTAAATATTAACATGCAAGAGGCAATGCAAATATCGCAGGAAGGCAAAGAAGCTTGGATCATCCTGGGACTTTATTAGGACTGCTGATATTTTTTACCTTTTCCATGGTATGAGGCATGGCTCATTTTCTAGGTCCCTCTGGGAGGCCTTTAATGAATCCCCTTGGGACATGGGAGATGCCCTCTCTGTGTCTTCCTCTCTTTCCGTGGCACATTGTACTTGTGGTCTTTTATTGTAGGTCTTAAGTGTGTTAGAAGGTCTTAGGAAGAGTTTTGTGGCCCATAGTAAGTCTTGGCTATGGGATAACGGGTTCTGCAGACCTTCTGTGCCCAGAGACATCTGTCACGCCATTGTGTCCCACCCTAGAAATCAAGACATCAGCAATTCTTGGCAGGTTTCAGACTATGAGGAACTTCTAAGCATGGAAATTGTACCAGTCTACTAATGGTACCCATCTACAAAGGGACAGGGCTTACGAGGAGACGTACACGGCAGCTGTGCTAAATTCAGGTGGCTGCAGAAGTGAATAATTTGGATGCTTTGGGCACTCACTAGAAGATCTTCAAATTATGTGATGGAAAACTATGTTGCTCCTACATATTAGGGTTACACTGGTCTAAACGTGGTGAGAAGACAATCAATCAGAGCCGGCGATACATTATGGAGCTGCTGTCCAGCCAGATGGTGCACACAATGTAGGCAGAGGATTTCAGGGAGATTTAACTTCTCCAAAGGGAGCCCATCTTGACAGTGTTTTACCTCTTAAGTGCGATGGCACAGCAATTAGCACATCCAGCATTCAGCACCCTGCTTTCCCCTTGGGAGCGGGGGCGGGAAGGAGGAGCAAATCCAAGTTGAAATGAAGAGTCTGGGCACTGCCAGGACCGCAACCGCACCGGGACCCGCTCCGCTCGCCTGTCTTGAAGCCTCCATGGCACACGTTCCTCCTGCACAGACACCTAAAATAAAGGGGAATTTATGAGATTTTGTCCACAGGCAGCAAAAGCCGCTATCGATTACTGCAAGGCTCTTAAATGAGAGTAATTCACAACCCTCTTCAGTTTTGAAGGCAAGCTCTAATTTAATATCATTATGTCTTCATGCCCCCACACATTCCACTGTCTCATTCACTGAGCTTTTATTGGGCTCTGGATAATTTATGGCTAGATATGCTGCCTTTTATCTGACCTATTTTTAGCTATTCTTGCTTTTTACATTTTTTTTTTTCCCTGCCATCACAACTGGCAATTAAAGTAAAAAGGTTTAAAAAAAAATATACGATGAAGTTCCACCCAGCTTTAACCTTTATTTCTTCTCTTTTATGTGCTGGAGGATGCATTTGTTATTGCCACAGCACTTTGAGGACAGGAGTTTATGATAAAAACACTTCCCCCTGATTTTATTTGTTTCCTTTTTTCTTCATTTCAGTGAAGTCCAAAGCATATGACTTTGTCCCAAAACCTCCACCAATGACCCTGCCTGGGTTGCACAGCTGCTGAGTACTCCCAGGTTCCTCCAGTTTCCCTCTGTAACTGAGGTCCAGAAACTTTCGGGGCCTTTTCCTACAGGGATTCAAGTGTCCTCAGTCCTCAACAGCTTCAAAGGAGGTTGTTCATGGGCACCCCTCAGGTTTGGACCCCGAAGTTTTCAAAGCTCTTTGGTACAGAGAGAAAAACAGGGGCAGCTTTTACCTGGGGGTATTTTTTTTTTTTTTTTAATAAAAGGTTTGTTTTCTAATAATATAAATAATATTTTGTTTTTATAATTTATCTGTAGTAATAGAATACGTACTGTACATAATTTTATTTATAACTGAGGTGTTACTATTTAAATTTTGGACATTTTAATGTTTCAATCATTTTAATTATTTACCTGAAACAACTGGAGAAATTAAAGAAAGGTTTCCCACCTAGAAGACTGAAGATGTCCTTGTGCCCCTGAACCTTTGTTCACTTTTTCCAGTAATAACAGTTGATCTGCCTTTAAAAAAAAGAAATCAAACCACTCTAGGCAGCTATTTTTCATGCTGTTAGGGTTAGAAATAAGGCCACATAACAGTGTAAATCAGTCCCACTGACTTCAAAGCTATTACTTCCTAAACTTTTTCCACTAAACAATTTGGTCCATGAAATCTCTCCCAGAGGAAGAGTTTGGCCCTTTGCTCCCAGGCGGTGGGGCTCGGGCGCTGCATCTCCATGAGTTCTCCTCTGCTCTCCAGGAACAAGCCAGGCTTTCCTTGGGCTGGGATGTCCAGCCGGCAGCTAGCGGGGTTGGTCAATGGAGAGAAGCGTGATGGTATTGCTGTGGCATTGCGGGGAGCGGGCTCCACTTCTGCCCAAGAGGATCACCCGAGGATGGACACACAGAGAAGAGCACTTGGCCATCAGCTAAGGGTACCACCTAACCCTTGCACTGCGAGACTTGCACACTATGGCTGGAGATGGATGTCGTCCGGAAACAAAATTTGCCACAGGACAGGGAGGTTTTGCTGACACCCAAGTCATCTGCAAGGACTTGGCAATTTTAGCAGAACTTATCCATGAGAAACTTTCCGGCATCTTGCCGTCATGCAGCTCTAGGCACTCAGAAACATTTTGTTTGGTTCAGGAATTTTAGAGCAGTTCCTCACTGCTCCCTTCCTCGGCTTTTCTGTTCACTCCCCACCTCTGAAAACTGAGGCAAAATCCCAAATTCTGGAATGTCTCACTTCAGGCTTCCCACATTAACTTGCAAAAAGTTCTGCTATTCTGATGCTTTCCTGCTGTCTTTAAGACAAATGTCATTATGTTGATATTTCCTCCATACAACAATTCCAGTTTCTTGACATATTTTTAGACATATTTTGTTCACAACTATTAGATCACTGTCATTTTTTTTCTGCTCTGCATTTCTGGTAAATATAAAATTACCTTGCTCAATTTATAAATGCATACATAGCATGGTATAACACTATAAATATTGCTTGTAATTAACTGTGATATTGATATAAATATCCAAGATGAATAGAAGAGCATTTATTAGGTATACTGAGCATCTAGAGCTTCCAAAGTGCCAAAAACCTGTCGTTTGACTATCCCCAAAGTTTCGACGAGCCATGGTTTGAGTCCTCCAGAGGTGGCTGCCCCGTGCCATGGCTCGATCCCGCTGGATGTGCCAAGTGTCCCGCGGGGATTCCTCGTTCATCCCAGCTTTGCAGAGGAAGACGATGGATGATGCATTGGTGTTCTGTATTAGAGCCGCACAGATTCGGCAGCCGCATTCCTACATGTAACAATCACGACAGTGCCACTAACGAGAACCAACAATCATAAGGCAGATTTCCCCTCTCCTCAGCCAACACGAAAAATCATAAGACTGGATTTGGAAAAAAACCACAGGGTTTTAAAAACCATGCGTGTTAGTTGTTTTCACAGAAGAGTTTTGTTCAAGCAGCTTTCTCCAGTCACGAGGGAAAGAAACTTTTTTTTTTTTTTTTAATTTAAGAAAGAAAAAATTTCTTAAACTGCTGAATAATCGCCAGGCTCCAGGAGCTGGGGCTTTTGAGTAGACACTACAAGAGGGCATGGGTAGAAGGTAAATTATGTAGGATGTGATTAAGCAACATTGCAGGTCTCTAACTACTCTACACACAGAAGATAATAACAAAAAAATTTCTAACATAAACACTCTAATCCCACAACACTAAAGTATGAAGAGGAAAATATGTGGCAACAGTTTACTCTTGTGTCTGCCTGCTTATTGTGCTTGCCTGGTTGCGAGACACACTACGCAGGCTATTGTATCAGGCCTGCGCGCTCAACCCTCAGGCAAAATCTTGCCTCGCTGGAATATGCAGCAAAACCAGCATAAATAAATAATGTGCTTTTTAAAAAAATTACAACCTTAAACCATGTGATACTATCTGATTAGAACAGCCAAAAGCTGTATTTAAAGGAAAAGAAAAAGAAAAAAAAAAAAACATTTTGTCACTGGAGGCAAGAGGGAGTTGCTTTGGAGATCTTGTTAGGAGGGAGAAGCTGCCCAGCAGCGGCGGCGATCACGGCAATCTGCATTCTGCAGAAAACTCATAGATATATAAAAGGGAGTGAAAAAGTGGTGTGCACCTCGCGTCGTCAGAAGGGCTCTTTTAGGTTCTATGGTGCTTGCATGCTAGGTTATATGGACTTTTTAGTACATATGGTGCTTGTCCACTAGATTATACGGGGTTTTTTAGTATATATGGTGCTTTCCTGCTTGGTTATACAGGTTTTTTTAGTACATATAGTGCTTTCCTGCTAGGTTATACAGGCTCTTTTAGGATACATCGTGCTTGCCCGCTAGGTTATAGGGGCTTTTTGAGGATACACGGTGCTCGCCCGCTGCGTTATGCAGAGGTGCAGGGGGGAGCGAAGCTGTTGCACTCCAGCATCACCCAGAGACGGTGGTACCCAGAACGGTAGAATTACAGCCGTGGGTGGTACGTCAGGTCCACGCCTGCCACCTGCCCCAAAAGCACATTTTTGGGTGCTCCAGCGGGCAGGGCAGGCTGGTGGGAGGTGCTGGGGTGGAGAAAACGGAGCGGTTTGGGTTCGTGCTGTATGCAAGAGGCAGGCTCGCCCCTCCATGTGCAGCTGGGCTGGGAGACTTGTGAGCAGCGTTTTTTCCTAGAAATCGGACCAGGTCAGGTAACGTCAGGGGCGGGAGGAAGGTCAGACTGCGCTCACCACTGTGATAACCGCGCACGTGCTCTGCAGGGGCGGGGGGTCTTCCCCCTTGCACCCTGTGCCAGCCTCTCTCGGTGGGGTTCACCACAGCCCATAAACTAACAGGATGTTTTATCACTTTTTAATTAACAATGCACTTGTATACAATGTACTTGGATACCTAAGAAACAGTATAAATAATAAATGCAAACAGCAGCAATTTATCAGTGCAGCGGGGTTTAGCTGGATCGGTATCGATCCGTCTTTATAACTACATGTTCTTACAGGCAAAAGATAATACATTTCTTATTCACAGAATGGTTAATTACTGCTTAAAATAAATCGATACTAACTGGCCAAGCAATATAACCCATTAGTTGTGTTTAAAATAAATTAGTCAATGTGATTTTCTCAGAACTGATTTTGGGGGGTTATTTACATTTCTAGGTGTTATTAATTTGCGTCAAAGAAATCTTTGGCACTGATAATAAGCACTTCATTAACTAATTAAGCTTATAAAGCAGCTCAGTGACTGCTATAGTTCATTGAAAGTTCAGATTTAAGCTGACCAGAAATGCAATTCTTTTAAAATTTGAAGTGAATCAATCAATCAGTTAATAAGGAAAAAAACTTGCTGAAGAAAGCATTTGTTTCAGCTGGGAACAAATGGGGGGGGGGGGGGGGTTGACTTTGTGAGATTTTAAACACTTGTAAAAGATAAAATTGAGGCAATGTTAAAAACAAGAAACTATTTGTAAGTGAATTATTTTTTCTTGATTTTTATAATCCTGAAATGAAAACCTCAGACTTTATTGAAAATAATTCCTACAGGCTCTTTTTTTTTTATTATTTTTGGGCAATTCAACAAAAGCTGACGCAAATCTGCACGGCATTTCTGGATAGCTGAATTCCCTTTTTTTTCTAAAAAAACATTTGGCTAAAAAAACTAGCACTGCAATTTAGACTTGTTTGAATAAGAGAGAGGAGAACCTCGTGTTCCTTCCTCCTAAAGTCTCCCCGTGCTTTGTGCTGAGGATATTATTAGGACATTGCTGTCCTAATAATATATCCCAAACTGAGCTCGGAGCCTCACTGAGCTCCTTTGCAAAGGAAGACTTTCTTCAAAGCACCTCTAAAGCTCAGAAAAAGGCTTGAATTGAGGGGGAGGAGAGGATGAGACCCGTCCCACCGCAGAGCCGCGGCAGAGCCACGCGCTCCCGACACAGATGAGGTGCACCTCACCTAACATCAGATATCCGCAAGCTGCCGTGTGTCTCTGACCCCTTCGCCCCAGGCTCCCTTTATGATCAGTGAAGAAAAATAGACACTTTTAGGCTGAGTTTTTTCTGCCCTAAATTGGGTGATAGGTTGAGGAGGAGAAGAAAGTCCCACTGGGCTTGTTGAGCATGAGGGCAGCCCAGGGTGACCAGTTTTGGTAGAAACACCAGCACTTGGCTGGGTGACCCCCACTCATAACACTAATATCTTTGGCCCTGTCCAAGTTTGCTCCTGCATAGAAATGACCGTGCTCAGCTTTACTGGCAAGACTACTCTCGCTGAGCTCAGCGGGGATCGCATCTGGGAATAACTCGTCCAACTTCAGCTCTCTATGGGACTGAGATGTGGTGCTCACCACCTTCAGTGCCACCACTTCTGCAGGTCAGGCGGTGGAGGCGGGCAGCACGCTGCTTAATCTTGTCGAGTTTTCTGGAAATTTATGCTACTGCAGTGTAAGAGCCCGTTTCTGCTGTCCCTTGATGCGTGAGGAATGACTCCATCAAGAAACCACAAACCGGGTCCCGCTCTTCCAGAAATATTTGGTTATTTCACGCCAGGTGACACACAGAGCCCTGGGTCAGAGGAAAGGAATGGTTGTTCGGCATCTCATGTCAGCACCAGGGAAGAGTCTGGGGATGGAAGAGGAAACCCATAGCCAAACTGCAGGTGAGGTTATGGTGTCTGGTCTGCTCTTCTCCATGCTTGGGACCAGGAGCAGCAGATGGAGCAGCTGTTTTTCAGCCCGTCTCTTCTGCCCGCTCAGGCCTTTTATCTGGGAATGCCTTCAACAAGCTCGTAACCTCTGGATGAGTTACAGTCTATCAGCTAGAAAAACATCCAGAAGTGATTTAAAGGCTTCGCGCACAGGTCATAAGGAAGCACTTTCACCGGTTAATCACTCGCACTGTTAAAAACTGTGCCTTATTTCTGCTTCCAATTTTTCTCCCGCTAGCTCTCACCCTCTGGTCACTGCCCCAGCAAGGTTACAGAGCTACCTGTTCTCAGAAATCTGTTCCTTACACAGATACTGGCAGACATTAAATATTAAGATATTAAATGCCTTTTAATTTTCTGTTGGATAAGCCAAGTGGACCAAACAACTTAATTCTTCACTCCTATTATCGAGCAGATGGCTGCTCACAAACAGTCTCAGAGGCTTAGTTTTGGTCCTCTCCCATGGCCTAGAGGCACATTCAGCACTCTTATGGGTTGGCAAATGGCTGGAGCCCTGGGGTCTTGTACATCAATGAAGATTTTGAACCCCAAGTAGGATGAAGGACATATGCCTTTGTTTTCACAGCCAACCAGAAACTTGAGGTTTTTCATCTAAAAGATTAGCAAAAGAAGCAGAAGATCCCAGGTTAGGAGCCATTTTCCAGCTTGTCCATCTTAACTGGAAGATCCCAAGTACAGCAACCTTTGAGACGCGCTGTGATTGATGTTCTTCTTCAGGTTTCACCACGCAACCTCAGGACTAGACCATCCGGAAACATCTTCTGTAGCACCTTGACAACCTGTTGATCCAGCACTGCCTTGGTGGTGCATCCTAGTGTCGTGGTTTAACCTAGGAACCCCCAAAATGTGACACAGCCCTTTCCATGGGGCTGTGAAAGGGAAATGTAAGATGGGTGGTTTGCAACCACAAACAATGCTCGTGACATGAAAGCAAGAACTGAATTTTAAAGGCAGGCATGGAGCTAAAGAGGCTGAAAACCCTGGCTTGTCCTAACTCACCAAGGAGGCAGCCGTGTTTCTGTGCCGCATTGCACCGAACTCTGTAGCAGATGGTCGAGAAGGCGGTGTCTGGCTGCCCTCGGTTCGAGCAACCTCCCAAAGTGCTTTCCTCTGTAATTCCCTGAATGGCTGCACAATCAGCGCTGCCTTAGCAGGTGGTGGACTGGTAAACAGAGCACTTGGACATTGCCTAGTGATGCCCTGACGCATGCTCCAGAGTCCTGCTTTTTGTACAAATATCTTGTTTTGCTCAAGTTTCTAAAGCGAAAAGAAATACTTCAGCTTCTGTTTTGCAACAGTGGCCGAAGGGACACTCAGACCCTTCAGTCCATGGTTGCTTCTCTGGGTTTTGTGCCCCTGCACAATCCCTGGTAGTGTCTAGACAAGAAATTGCAGTGCTCTTGCAAATTAATTCTTGAAGTATGTGAGATAACGAGTGTCTTTGTGAACACGAATCCCAGACATTCCTCAAACATTTGTTCCAGGACACAAAGGTTGTGCTGCTTGGGTGAGGTTGAACCATCAGAGAAAATGCGAGTGCCCGTGTCTCTGTGTGCGCTGCAGTACACGCACAGTTGGAAACTGCGTCATGTTGTTCTGCAAGAGCACCCGAGGTCGAGGCGGGAGCCCAGGTAGGAGGGAATCTCCCCTCTGCTCTGGAGGACGAAACCAAGGGCCAAGGAAAGGGATAGGATCAAAGCAGTGGTGAGGATCCACCTGAGCATCCTCCCCTGCAGAGACGGTCCTAAGGCGCTGACCCCACAGCCTGGCTGCATTTGAGAAGCAGCATCTCTGACCTGGCCAAAAAGGAACAAGTGGATGAATAAGAGAAAGAGACTAGCCCAATCTGCGTAGTCCTGGGACAGGCTCACATCCAAAGATCATCTATTCCCAGACTGGGGTGCGGACTGAGATACAGGGTTCTGGTTTGAGCTGCTCTCAAGCAGAGACGTCAGGCATGCTGGCTAAAGGCTTTCATTTTTTACTGCAATGCCACCGCCTGCCAAATCGGCTGAGCTGGGAAAACAATCTATAATTGACTACAGAAGCATGAGGTTATAATGATTTACCCTTTTTCTGAAGCATGCACATAACCTGTGCCAATTAGCCAAAAGTTAGAAAGATTTTTAATGACAATACACCCAGAGGGAGGAGGCACTTGGGTGGGGTCGGGGGGAGTTGTGACTGCAAATTACCATAATCTGAGTTGCAAGTCATAGGAGCTTGAGGTCTAATGATGCAAAGAGGAGAAGGTACAGTGAATAGATTTGCTCATGGATGAGCGTGAAGCACACGGCTTCCCAGTTGGAAATGGGAGGCAGCGTGGCACAGACTGGAGCTGGTAAGTGGGGTTTTGCACCCCTCTTTCCTTACCGTCACACAGCACCTACACAGGACGTTGTGGTTCACGGCAAGCAGAAGCAGAGATAGTGATGGGCATCTGCCCTCTCCCATGGGAAAGCACGGCGCTGGTGGCTGAGACTTGGGCCAGTGTCACGGCGAGCCCTGCGCTGGGATGAGCCCAGCTGGCCCCAGGGAGCAGCTCCATCACAGCAGCAGCCAAACAGAGCTGCTTCTGCAGGGGAGACGTGAACAACTCTTCTCCACCCAACCCGAAGGGGTGAAGTAGCCTGGAGCGAGTATTCCCGTGTCGAACACAGATACAGGCCCAAGGAAATTACTTGCAAGTGCTAACCCACCTGCATTTTCCTGGGACCCGGGGAGGAGACAAAGGTCCTGCTCCTCCTCCCATCCCTCCCGCTTCTCCTCCCTCCCTCCCTCCCTCCCAGCTCTGCTCTCCTGCCTCTTCCCTTGTGGCTGCTGAACCCCACTGTGAGCGGCTTCAGACAGAAAACTAACTGCGCCAGGAAAAAACACAGGAATAGTTTTCTTCCAACGTCATGAGTTGAACTGGCTCAGGCAAACCTCGAAGAGTGGCCGGGCCATGAAGGCAGGATCTGGGCTGCCCGGTGTGAACAGTGGCAGACGATCAGGTGCCCACAAAACCTCCTGGAGATTCGCTGTTGGCATGATTTCAGGGCAGGGAGGGAAGGAGTCAGGTGTATGCCAGAGAGCACGTGGGCTCAGCTTATTGGAGCCTGACTTATACTTCTTCCTCGGATGCTATTGCTAAAGAATGCTGCAAAAAAGCAGTTGGAGACCTTTGTTACAAAGGTCTGAACAGATCCCTGAGTCACTTTGTGCAGTAAGTGTGAGAGACAACCTGTCTACTCCAATGCCTCTCAGATCCCACTATGCTGAACAGCCATTTAAATCAATGGTCTTAGCTGGGTATTGATTTGGCCCGGTGGGTGTAAATCTGACCTTGACCCTCTTTAATCCTCATGCATTAGATACAACTTCATCAGCACAGAGCAAAGACTCAGAGGGCGGACTTTGGGAGCCTGGGTTTGACAGCGTGTGCCGCATTCTCCACTTTTTGGATCCAGCTGTACTGAAAACAAAAATCACAGTTTTGCATTTTAGATGTTCACAGGCTGCATCTATATATATGTAATAAGTAAAATATATAACAAATATTGCAATATATTCAGACTGGGGTGCATAAAAAGAGTGATTCCAGCTTCTGGCCCACAAATATTGCAATATATTCAGACTGGGGTGCATAAAAAGAGTGATTCCAGCTTCTGGCCCATCCTGACCACCACATTAAGAAAGCTGCAGAAGAAGGATAGATTAAATACAAGTGCAGGATCCTGACAGCATGCAAGGTTGTGAGAAGAGTTTTGTGCGTTTGCTGAATGCACCACGCTCCCCACTTGGCCACGGCAGTCATTGCCGCCTCTGGCAGAGCTGACGCGGTCTTACAGAGCGGATGACACAACGTGTGGACAAGGAAGGGGAAAACATCTGATGCCTTGTTCTGCTCATGAAATCAGTCCAAGCTTAAAAAAAAAAGAGAAACCAAGCCAGCTACTCAGCTCAAGATAGGGAGCCCCCTCTTTCGCTCTCTTGGCTCTGCATGTTTTTTACTCCACCTCTCCTGTTTACTATCATGTTGGGCACAAACATATCTGTTGCTAGGAGGAGTCCCAAGCAAGATTAGCTATCTGGAGAGCCACAGCGGAGCAGGCTCAATGCAGAGATTGCTTCGGCTAGAAATGTAGGGCTGATGGGAGCGAGGACTCAGCACCAGATCCACGTGGAGGAGTCAGGCTCCGAGCAGCAACACCAAAACTGCAGCGTCAGTGAAGTCCGCAGCCCACGTTCCTGCAGTTCCCACGCAACCCACGGCGAGACTTGGTCCCCTGATGCTAAGCCTCGCAGAAGTCAGGTCGGCAGCAAGGAGCCTTCCAAGTTAGCCACGAGGGAACGGCCGCACAACAGCCTTGGGGAACTTTCCAAAAGGCCACATCTACGGAGCACAGCACAGAAATGCCTGGTCTGTGTTGAACGACCTCGCTCTGTGGACGGCGGCAGCAGCGGAGGAGTGAACTGCCTCGCCGCAGCTGGTATCCCTTGGGTCTCCACGCATCGAGCTAATTTCTCTCTGTTGGTACTGCCCTCCGGGCTTGCTCAGGGATCTTTGCATGGTGTGATGCCGTCAGTCCCGCCATGTGTCAGGCACATCTGGCTGCTCGGGCAGCCTGCCAGGGAATGAGGACTGCACAGCACTAGCTTTCCTATGAGCATACGGGGTTTTGAATGCCCTGTTTCACGCAAGCCTATACATGGCCTCTTTGAGCACTGGGCAAATGCTCTAGGGGTGATGCTCTGGGTGATGATGGCCAGATCCTACCGGTGCTGATGTGGGAAGGATTTAGGACTCAGCCGGATGGAAATAATTCCCTTGACAGTAGGTTCAGGGGGAAAGCGCACTGAAGGGAAAGTAGGTAGCATGTCGCCTCTTCATTATCGCATGAAAGGAACTTTATATCATACCCCAGGGGGGGTTAAAGCCCTTTTGGAACACATTTGCACAAGTCTACAAGGGCTTCTGGCTACATATGGAGCAATCTGGGCTCACAGGGAGTGTATGTGTGCTCTGCCACGGCAGTGTGGTCTTGGCTTTTACGGGTGCCCAGCCGAACAGTGTAAGACGGACCTCACCTGGTACCGTGCTCCCCAGCTGCAAAAACCTTCTCTGGATTTCAAAGGCTACAGAAATTCCAGTCTCCATTCCAGCCATGTTTGTTTTCTTTGGGTCCCTCTCCCTAACTAATTAGCTGTTGTGTTTATTGGAAATAGGAGACACATTCCTGATGAACATGGAAATGCTGTGTTTAATGGAGCCCTTCGAGGAGGTTAGAGTGAGAGAATTTCTTGAACAAACAAGTCTCACACTGCACCATAATCTTCAAACTGAAATGAACCGCTGGCTCCCAATAGCAGTGGGGATTGTGACATGTGTAATTTGCATAAGACCTTCACTAAATAATCGTTAGGAGGCCAATGAATATAAAAGAGGCTTGGCTCTTATCAGGTTTGATCTTAGAAGCGCTCACAGGAAAAAATTGTTAAGCATCTACATGAGCAAAACTCTTTGTCTTCTTCAGTTCAATTGCTACTTTCATTTGTCTTTAATAATATGGTATTTGCTCACTCTTAGACAGCCGTTTGCAAGGCTGTTCAGATCCAAGGCTAATTTGCTCAGACACTTGGCTTTCCCAAAGTGATCACTAAAACTCCTGGTACACAGAGTACTTTTCTTGAATGTTAAAGCATTTAAAGCTTTATTTTTTTTCTTGTCCATGCCTCGAGTAAGTATTTTCACCTAGTCAGAGACAGCATAAAAACAAGCTAATATTTCGACTGGGGAATGTTTTACACCTCATTACGCAGGTGGAAACGACACAGGGGTAGAGCAGGGCCAGGTTATTTCCAGTAGGTCATTTTCTTGTTCCGGTCAGCCCTCAATTTAGGCCAGCCCTGCCTTGTAGAGGTATGTGCAACCACACCACTGGTTCTTGCCTATTTCTGGGGGCTGCTCCTGAGTTTGCATCATGCAAAGCCTGGAGCTATTTTCGATACAGTTTTGGCCACAGAGCAAAGGCAAGGGCTTTCCACGCACGGCCTCTTATGGGGACACCGGCTTGGAAATCCCACCAGAGAAAGATCTCACAGATGGGTCAAGGGTCTGTCTGACCTGAGATCGCCCACGGTATGAGCAAGGCTCGCCTGATATTTGCTGTATCTCAGCACACAAAGTTGAAAACCAGCCTGTGTCACGTCCCACCACATTTGACTCCCTGGGCATTTCTTCTTTGAACACCAGGGGATGGTCCGCAGCTGCAAATTAGACCGTGGGGTTTTTTTGCCAGAGGACATGAGGCCGCTTCTGAGTGGTAAATCTGTGGTTTGGGTTGTGGTTACCTAACAGCGGGTGTCTTTCTTCCTGCCTTGCTGTGAATGATGAGAAAGCCTCAAGCCAGAAGGGATCACTGCATTTTCTCCTTCAAGCTCCAGGATATGGCAGACCACATCTGTCTGAGGTCCAGCACCCAGGAACTGATGGCATCATCAGAAAATGATCTGCCTGGATCCAAGGAGATGGAGCGTGGTGCCCTCCTCGGAGCAGTTTACTACCTTCACAGTTAGGGGGAAAACACAAATCCTTTTTCCTGGCTGGAGTTTTTCTGGCTTTGCCCTCCGGCACCAGTTCTTGCTATGCCTTGCTCTGATAGATTAAAGACCCCTCTAGTACCTGGTTTGTTTTTTGTTTTTTTTTTTTCCAAGAGAAGGTACTTGTATGCTATAATGTCCTCTCAATCTTCTTTCCGATAAGCTAAACAGCACAAGCTCTGTAAGTCTCCTGTAAGCCATTTCTTCCAGCCCTCGTATCATTTTTGTGGCTGTTTTTGGCACCTTCTTCAATTTTTCAACTTCCTTCTAAAAACGTGGGCATCAGAACAGTACTCCGTGTTCCAGCATCAGGCTCGTCAGCTCAGACGCTGTCTAATCAGCAGGACCATTTCCAGTGTCAGTGTCTCGGAGGAGGGAGAGGGGGAGGGAGGAGGAATCCCTGGCAGCAAGCTGTGCTTCATCAAGGCCCCTCTGCTTTGGGATTCACACTCTTTTCCCAGCTACAGAAATCAGCCTCTGTCAGAGCACATCTGTTTTCACAAGCTGTCTCCCAGAAGTGCAAGAAGACCTCGTCTTGTACCCTCCAGGACTCCTGCATGGGCCGCCCTGGGCTTCAGCTGGTTTTACGTTTGCTTCTGCATCGTGCAAACGTGCATACAGAAGGCTTGACGGCCACATTTCGCAAGCCTTAAAAATCAACGGTCTGCCCTAATCCAGCTCACCTCTCCCTCCTGGCTTTGTAAGAGGTAAGCCTGAACAACCGTGAGTCTCAGAATGCCGGCCTGAGGCACATCCCTGCCCGTCTGCATGGGGGCTGCACAGCTTACAACCGAACAAGAAGTTATTTATAGCAATTCCCACGTTCTCAGCAGCTTTTTCTTTTGAGGATGGTGTCGCCGTTGCTTCACTGCCCCTGTAACCACACCAGTTTGCAAACCATCCGGGTGCAATCCAGGCAGTATGGGAACAGACGACTGTTTGGTTGTTGGCATCCCTGTCTCCAGCAGGGAGGCAGGGAGTGCAAAGGTGCTGTTGCAAGCCATCTGCAGCGACAGCCTCTCCGTTTCTTACTGCTCAAGCAGGGCTTCTCGTTGCAGATGGACAAAATCACAAGGTCCTGTACTTTGCTTTTGGCCCCGCTGCACTTCTCCAGCTTCTCCGAAACTCTTGCACTCACACCCAGGAGCTAACCTCTCCACCAGGAGTCCTGATAAAATAGATGTCATTGATAAAGGCTCTTCCTTTTATTCCCTGGACCTAAGACTTCCAGGCTACCATGCAGAAAATCAGGGTCTCCACAGTGCTACATATTTAATCCATGCATGAAAAGACAACCCACCCTGAAGGACAACCAGAGAAGTCCTCCCAGCACCATGCTAGTGGTTGCATGCACAGGCAAGACTGTATGGCTTTGCAAAGCAATAGATTACACCAGCAAAGCAAATGAAGTAATGTCTTATTATAAGAGCCAGGCTTTTCCAGTGCTTTCCCAGAATGGAAAACACTTTCAAATTTCGTTTCATGAACACCACCTTATTCATTAGTAAAGTCATGGATCACCTTCTACTGCCCACCATCAGACAGCCACTTTTCCATAAAAGCTTTTTTTTCACAGTGGTCTTATTCTTTCAATGCAGAAATAAGGCCTAAAATAGCATGTTTTGGAGTAAATTCTCTTCCCAGTTATGTGAATGTAAACTTTAGGTTTCTCCCCCTTGACACCTTTGCTATTCAGTCTATGTTTCCAATGGAGCAACCAAACCAAGTGGGGACTTTCAGCCCCAAGCCTGTGTGAAATGAAAGCTGTTGCTGAGACCTGTCAAGAGAGTCACACACTTCAGTGATTGCTAATCATGGAACAAATGAGTGAATACTTCAGATCCAGCCAGCTACTAGCATGGTCACCAAAGGAAACATTGAAGAAATAGACCAAAAATGGAAAAATCTTTGGGAATTAATCCAGATTTCGGTGCAGGTTTGATATACATAGTTGTGACTGAAGGCTCTACCCATCAGAGCAATGTGAGATTTTCTTTTTTCCTCCCGTTTTCTCCATCTTTATGGCACTGAGGAAAGTGTCCCAGAGGGTTAGTACCCACAGGTGCTCTGGGAACAATAGCAGCCTGGGCTGAATTCAAGATATGCCCAGAAAAAAACATTACTCATTGCTGCTAGACGTTTTTATGGACCTCCTCAACGTATCCCTCGAGTGTCTTACAAATATTAACACACGAATCCTCGTGCTTCCTTCCTCTAAGAGGCTGTTATTGCCCAGACTTTAAAAGTAAGGAAGCTAAGGCCGAGAGGTGAATAGGCTGGGCCAAGATCACATAGGAAACGTGTGATCCTTGTGGTCTGGACACTCCTGACCAACAAAACCTTAACCTGGCTTCTTGCCCGCAGCGGATAAGAAAGCGGAAAGGTTGGAGTCACGCTTTTAAGGGAGAGTTTCCATCATGTCATGGAGAAGCAGCTTTAATGGCCTGTGTGTGGAGCAGCACGGGGCTGGTGTGTCACCGTCCCTGTAGAGGACGGTGGAACATGGACCCCATGGGCACGTGGCAGGATCAGAGCTCTCCCCGTGCAGGCGTCCCAAAGAAATTATCTTAGGAGTCTGGTGGAGAATTCTGCACTTTTATTTTATTTTTATTAGGACTATTATAAAGGCAGGTGCTTCCTATCCAGCTGGATAAAATTCAAGGGCAACCTAATAAACCCCTCTGCATACTCTACGATGGCTTTACTTCGTTTAAAACTGGCACCGGTTTAAACTTCAATATCTCGGACTCTGCTCCGGCTTCTTCCCTGAGATGACAGTGAACATGGCAGCGCTTGGAGGAATTGCTGGCTGCAGCACAAACTCAGGCTGTATGATTTTCATTAGCATTAACGAGCATCAAGCAGCTGACGTCCTGCTTAGGAAAATGACTGTATCTCTAAGTATTTGTCCCAAATCGACGTACTAGCGGAACAACGGGCTCTGCAGCCCTGGCTTTCTCAGCTCTGCAAAGGGACTGAACTCTCCCAGGGTTTTCCTTCTTTTGGTCTGTTTTGGTGATGGTGACATTTGATAACAAGCTTGTGTACCATTTGGAGTCTGCTTTCCCAGCTCCCCCAGTCACGTCAGAAATCTATTTGGTTTTTCATTTTAAAAAGCCCATGGCTCCTGGAGCTCTAAACTGTATGCAAAATCTCTCTTTGGTTTTTAAGATGATTTTATGAGTCTCTCATCACTGCAAGGAACAGCCTGAAAAAGTGAAAAGCACTACACAGTCCAACCCCACGTAGCACAGCCAGCCGGGAAAAGCACCCCACGTATGTTTGTTTTTAAAAAAAAAACCTTGATGGAGATGTTTTTTCCCCCAGTTAATCTCCAGATGCTGTGGGGCCTGACTTACAATTTTGGAGTGGTTCAAAGCTTCTGGGAGAAGGAAGCCAGGCCTGTGAATTGCCTTCTAGTGAAGTTGGGGAGATGACAGAAGGATGCTTCAGTAAAACGCCCAGCAGCGCAGGCAGGTCCCCTGTGCAGCGGCAGGAGCTGTTGCTCTGCCCGCGTCTGCAGGCTGGATACCTGCCCTCACCCCACGGCTGAGACAAGGATGCTCTGCTGACCCTGCAGCTCTCAGCCATCTGCCAGCCTCCTCCTGCACCGAAAAGCCCGTCCCTGCCCCACCGGCGTGCCCCATGGACCAAAGTCCTCAGGGCAGTCACTGCCTGCAGCTTGGCTGACGTTTCGCCCGTTGTAGGAGGAGGTACCAAGGAGATAACTGGAACAAGTGGGAGAGAAAGGGAGGTGGGTTCATCTTCCCCTGTGGCCCCACTCTGGCCACCATCAAGCTTGGTCCACCAAGCTTGCACGTTCTGCTGCACGCATTCAGGGGTCCCAGAAGTTTGTTAATTGAGCTGAATTGAGTGAATTTATTACTGCGCATCAGTGAAAAATCAAAGAACTGCTTAACTGAGAGCTGTGTGAGCTCTCACCCCGCTTTGCGGTCAGCAAAAGTCAGCAGAAGTTCCCTCTGCCCATCCCGTCATCGCCGTCAGCCCTTGCGTCACCCTCAGGGTGAGGGGTGATTCATGGTCTCCACCACGCTCCATCACCACTAGATCTCCAGAGAAAACCTGCTGAGCTCTGCGGGTCTGGCGCGGTTGGTGTTCGCAGCTCATCTCCGCCGGCGGCCACTGACATTAGTTTTCACTGGCAGCCATAGCTCACACTGGAGTCCGGAGAAATGAGGCCATTGCACCTTTCAAAGCAGTGTGGTAACTGCGGGGACGGTTTTATTCTCTCTGTAGCCAAGTGAGCAAGAGGCAATAAATAACATCTCCATCCAGGGAAAAGGCAGACGTTATATGTAACGGGGGAATCCAGCCACGGTGGTGAGTAGAAGGACTGGCTTCTAAGGAGAGACTGGAGAGATGAATAATAACATATATATCTTAGCTAAATGACAGTCATGAGAGGCAGAACTTGAATCTATATGTTTTTCAAGAGCATATCCTAAGATGAAGAATATTTAGTGACAGGCCAAGGGGACAGCAGTCAAGAAACTGATGGTTTTTCAATCTGTCTTAGTAAGAAAAATAAAGTCCATGTAGATATACTGGAAGTGATAAACGCCAAGTAAGGAAATGCCTGGAGAGTCTGAACACAGACAAAGCAGCCAGGATGGAAACAGTAAGTTTGCCTTCGTGGTGAGTGGCAGGGGATGGCTTATCACAGGGTTTTAATCATTCATGTTGAAGTAGTACCAAAGAAACAACCAATACCAGACCAGAATACCAGGTTGTATACATCCTGCAAGGTCTTCCCTGCACTGAAAATTGGTAGTTTAAGGTATTGAATGAAAGGCGAGGGATGGAGACAGGCAGACACCAGCATCTTACGAGGGAGGACCAGGCAGCTCTTGCACTGCAGCAGGCAGTGGGCTTTGCTGTCAAGCCCTGGGTGAGGAATTTAGAGGGCAAAAAATTATTTGCTTGGGCAGATCTCCTTCCTCCTGACAGTGAGAGGGAGCAGGGAAGTTATTTGTGCGATAATCTGAGAAGGAAGGACCAGCATGTCCATTGTGATGACATACCGTCCTGGTTTCGGCTGGGATAGACTTAATTTTCTTTCTAGTAGCTGGTATGGTGCTATGTTTTGGGTTCAGTATGAGAAGAATGTTGATAACACACTGATGTTTTCAGTTGTTGCTAAGTAGTGTTTAGACTAAGTCAAGGATTTTTCAGCTTCTGATGCCCAGCCAGCAAGAAGGCTGGAGGGCACAAGGAGTTGGGAGGGGACACAGCCAGGGCAGCTGACCCAAACTAGCCAGAGGGGTATTCCATACCGTGTGACGTCATGCCCAGTATATAAACTGGGGGGAGTTGGCCTGGGGGGGATCACTGCTCGGCAACTAACTGGGCATCAGTTGGTGGGTGGTGAGCAATTGCATTGTGCATCACTTGTTTTGTATATTCCAATCCTTTTATTATTATTATTATTGTCATTTTATTATTGTTATTATTATCATTATTAGTTTCGTCCTTTCTGTTCTATTAAACTGTTCTTATCTCAACCCACAAGTTTTACTTTTTTTTCCCCAATTCTCTCCCCCATGCCACTGGGTGGGGGGGGGAGTGAATGAGAAGCTGCGTGGTGCTTAGTTACCGTCTGGGGTTAAACCACGACACATGCCTGCACCATACCCTCTCCTTCCAACACTCTGCTCCTCCTCTTGCAGAGCTCAGTAGATGACATAGGGTGAGCTGCCACCCATGTGGGCTGGGGGAGGAAGACCTCAGCCCTAGTTCTGGGGGCACCCAGGCATGGCCCACTTCTCTGGACCCCTTCTTCCATATTCAGGACAATCTTGGGAGCTCAGGATATGTTGAGAGGCCACATTTGCAAGCAAGGAGTTGTTTTAGGCAACAGTAAGGGACCCGACCACATCAGATGAAAGTGCTAGTAGGAAAGACAGAAGGGAGAAGCCATTCAGGAGCTTACAACTCTCTTAGAGAGGAGGAGAAAAGCAAGGGGAATTTGGCACCAGCCATGAACCCCCAAGAGGCAGAAGCCTGAAGCATCTCCTGTGATCGCAGTGAGTGGCACACTGTGCAGGCGTCCTGGACGGATGCAGAGCTAACCTTTTTCTACCTTTTTCCATTCGTTCCCTCCTTGGTCCTTTCACCCACCCATGACCTGCTTCATCACAGGGGCTGGGAAAGAGCTTAGCACAGAGATGTTCTCTCTCCCCGTCTACTGGCAGGACCCACGGTGCTGAACAACACAACGAGCACACCCTGCCGTCCCCAAAACTTCCTCCCCACGGAGCTCCTCTTGAGCTGCTATTCCCTTGGAGATGTCCATGAGCCGCCTCAGCACCGGTAAATCGATGCTGCCTGGATGTGCATGTGACACAGACCGGGCAAAACATCCTTGGGGTGTTAAAGCCCTAGGTGGTGTGCGGATGCTGACCTGCCCCTTTGTGTTATCCACCCTGTCCGGGAGAAGGAGAGGACATATCCTGCTGGGATGTTTCCAGGATTATCCTCTGACTCTGCTGGCAGCTGCTCTCCATGTCCCACCGGCTCTCCCAGGCTCCTGTGTCTGTGAATTTCTAAACCACACACTCATTTGACAAAAATCACTGCACTGCACTAAGCGCGGTTGATGCACTAAGACAGTATCTTCATCTTTAGAGATAAATACCTGCATCCCAAGTGCAGTTTGTATTAGAGGGCACAGTCCAAGGAGCCAGGGTGAAAGTACCCCAATTTCTAGCTGTGCTGCCAACTTGTTACATGCCCTTGGTCTATTCACTCAAATTCTTCATCTCATTTTCCCCATGTATAATGGGGGGTAAGGATACCACCTCCCCTGAAGCTTTGCAGAAACAGGGTCTATGCTGTGTAAAACACACACTATATGGGGCAGCGCAAGCAGAAATGCTTCTCTGTCCTCCATACACACTGAGGGCTCACTTAGAGAAGGCAAAATCATGAAGCAGCAAGTATGGGAGCGAGAGAAATCTAATATAAAACATTTTTTTAAAAGGCAAGTATTTGACTTGTAGAAGCTGTCAGAGGATATTTAATGACAAACTGAACATGTTCTCTGTCCCATGCTGATCAAAAAACCTGAAAAAGCTCTAATCAAATGCTCCTGAGCACTTTTTTCCTACTGTAAAAAATGGAATTTAATTAAAAAATGGAGAGACAGAGATTCAGCTGACTCAGTGGGACTTTGGCCCCTGCCTCACAGAGCACTTGAGGACACGTTTTAAGTCCCACCTGATGGCTCTGGAGTATCAGCTACTGGCTGGCTCCAGGGTGGATTCCCCACCATGTTTAAGGGCTGTGCTGGTGGGGGATGGATTAAAGCATATGCTTAATATTAAGCATGTGCCAAGCATCTTGCTAATTCAGGGCTTTTCTGAGAAGGTGCTGGTGTCATTGTTTCTCCTTGGAGCCTGTCCCTGTGCACGTGGGAGCAGACACATCACAGTCTGGAAGAGCAAATATTTTGCAATGCTTTTTCCAGACACTAAATTCAGGACAAATTTGTTTGGTTTGAATATTTTGGCACTTGGGGATGTAAAATTCCCCCATTTCCATTTTCCTCTGCTTTCCACTTAGAACAATATCAATATCAAACTGCTCATGGACTGAGCTCTCCAGTTTTTGGGTAAAGTAAGTCTATAAGCAGGCAAAGGTATTTGCAATAGCCCAGGGCAGAGTTGGGCCCAGCACATCTTAATACATCTGTAGCTGCACTGCTTCTGGAGCCAGGATGGGTCCAAATCGTTCCCAAATATCCCAACAGGGGCTGAAGGTAGAGGGGCCTGTGTTCATTCTGCTGCTGGAATACCTCTTCCCGGACCTTTAATGGCTCATGCCTGCCAGAGAGGACCTCCAACTGCCAAGGAGGAGATAAATGGAATTAATAACTTGGACTCAACCTCATGAGCAAAGAACCAGCTGCACGGTTGTGCCAGAGAAGACCCCTGGGAGCCTACAGCAGGACACACAACCCGTGGGACAGATGGCAAGAGCTCCAAACAGCCTGCAGAGATTGCTCCCCAGGGTGATGGTACTGATGCCTGGAAGGATGCTTTAGTCCACTCTCTTGTCCTGGGGTGCTTTCAAGCCATCCCTTGTCTGTGGGCAGAAGATGTGTTTAAATCCCAGTTGAAGGTGCTGGAATAGCAGATAGCCGGTGGCTCTGGGACCCAGGGTGGGATACCAGCCTGCATTTAAGGGGTCTAACTAGCAAATCCGACTTCTTCTCCCATGCTTTCTGCCTGCCCAGCCTGATACTGTTCCCCTCATGACCTGTGCTGCTGAGGAGCCCAATGCTCAGACCCAAAACCCGTCACCACTGCCTGTTCCTTAAGGGACACTGGAACAACCTGCCTGACAGGGAATGTCATAATTAACGCTTCCTGTACGCTGCTGAAATGTTAACGCTTCTATTAACACACTTTATTGACTTGCTTTTAACACCACAGGTGGCTTTTCAAGAGCTCAGGCTTGATTTAAATCACATCCACTGCTTATTGCTTTAATTATGGAAATGGCCAGAGCAAGGGAGCACATTTCTGGAGCCAGACTCTCATGAAAAGCAGGCAGGAGGCAAAGCTGCATGGTTTTACTTTCTGAGCGGGTATATGGAGATCAGGAACAGGAATGGGTGTGGATGCCTCTTCACAACCTGGCTCAGTCCTTCCCCAAAGTTTTAGCATGGGCATAAAGAGAATCCACAACTCAGCATTTTCTAGCTGTGTTAAATTGTGTCTGTGGTGGAGCTGGGGTGAGAGATGCAGGGACTCTAACCTCATCCTTTAGCTCAGAGCTGAGGGCTGTGACCCAGCTCTGGCCCCACTACTGCTGACAAAACCTGGATCCCATCAGGTTGGAAAGCCGCTGAGGCATAAGACCAGAGCTCCAGCCTCTGGACACGAGCAGGAGCCTCCTCCCAGTCCGTCTGCAGGGAGATAACCGGTCCCAAGGCTTCACTGCTCTGCTCCCGACTGGAAAACCCAGCCAGGATGAAACAAGACCTCTGCCGTGTCAACCCTCCCTCGTGTTACCTCTTATCTAAATATAGCACTGGATCCTGCAGGGAAGGCAGCTCAGCACAGAGGAGCAGAGCAGGCAGGAGTTCCTCCTTCCACCAAAGGGAAGGGAAAGGGGCACGTCTTCGCTCTACACCTTAAAAACTGCTGCACTGAAGGAAGCTGTAGGGGTGCCTCTTTGCCTTTTCAGGCACAGCATCCAGCATTTCACTTTCTGGGGTCTGAGGCTGGAGCAGCCAGCGTCTGCACAGAGAGAGGGTGGAATACGGGATACCCTTGTGTGACCATCACTGCCTCTGACCCCATCATCCCAGTGCAAGAGGATGGGATTTTCCTACCCCACAGTGCCTGTGGGTTTGCATCCAGCCCTTGGTTTCCATCACACGGCCTCTGACGTCGCTCTTTCTGTGTATCGTCTCCCACCGCCTGCTCCAGAGGCATTTCACAGCGCCTTCCAAGCCTCCCCCAAGCAAGTTCCCCTCCATCCTCCCTCCCCTTCGCTCTTCCACCAGCTCTCGGCCTTTGAGAGAAAGCCTTTCTTTCTCCCCTGTTTTTATCTGCATACCATTCATCGCATTCAGCCCTTGTGCTGTCATGTAAAACTGTGAGGAATGAACCGAGTGATAAAGCAGCCGGATCCAAAGCATGGAGGCTGCAAACCCCCTGCTTATATTTCAGAGCCATAATTTATACCCTTCAGCAATGGGTTAAGTAGGTCATGAAAAAGGGAAAACACCAGAAAAATATTCAAAAAGCAGCACCCCTTCCTCTCCCTCCTCCCTCACTGCAAGGGACCTAAATCACAACCACGTTACCTGTGTGCTGGGATGCAGTCATTTATGCCAGGTATTTTTGGCATTGCCTCAGCTACGGCTGTAAATTTTTATTACTCTGGCTGAGCTGACACCCTGCCAGAAAAGTTTGTTACGGGATAAACTGAGTTGCCCTGGTGTGGGGCTGTGGGGTGGGTGGCTGGTGGATGGCGAGGGGGATGGCAGGGGCTGCATGTGACGTATTGGCTGGAGCTGGAAAATATTTGTCCATAGTCGCTGTCAAGCTAAGGGGCTGCTAGACTGAGGAAAGTACCGTCCCCCGAGCACAAATGTGGGAGGAAGAGGTGAAGAGCAGGTCCTCAGAGTTAACACAGTTAAGGACCAGAAAAGATCAGCCCACGGGTACAGCCTGGTACTTTCCAGAAAGTTAGAGCTTATAAATCATTTTGACAAAATAATTAAAGCGTGTACATGCTATATTTTATAATCCTGCCTCTCGCCTGTAATACCCTGGACCATAGTGCCTCTGGATACAGTGATGTAAAAAACCAAGGGAAAACCAGTCTGAGATACAGCTGAAAAGTCTATTCTTGCCCTTGCAACGTGAAGCCCCGAATCCAGAATGACTCCAGATCAAAGGTACTACTCTGTATCAACGCTGCTGTAGCTTGGGTGACTCCATCACAGCTGAGGTCTGCTGAGATCAGAATCTCCATCACGAGTCAAAAAGTGGGACTTGGTTGTCTGACTGCATCCTCCGTGCTACTTGAGTGGCAATCCTGTGGAAGACAGAATAAAAACTGAAGGCATAAATAGCCACATTCTTAAAACCATACAGTATTTAGAGAGAAATCCTGTTGCTGAGGCAATTACACAAATGCACATATGGATTCAGAGCTTACCTGACCTACAGCTTTCAGCGATGGGCAGACATCGTTATTAAAGTTCATCAGACCAGACTCCATGATGTGGAGGCCAGCTGAAAACATCAGAAGGATGTTTACTATTTGGCTTTGCTCAATACAGTCATAAAAGGGAGAAATAAAGTAACTTAGCACTAGCCTAGTCCCTTGGGTGCAAGAAGAGCGTTGGCCCTGGGGGTTTAACAAGGAGGTGACCCAGAGAGTTTGGACAGAAGGGAATGGCCCCTTGTTAATGTGCAGTGATGAGCCACAGAGGTCTTCAGGAGGTTTTATTTCTATTGTGGCCCCTCTGAGGGCTAGTCCAAAAATTAATAATCCAAAATTATCGTAGGAGACCATTTTACTGGGGAAGAAAGAGGTATACGGGGTTCAGACATACTGTCAGATCTTGTCTAAGGGAAAAAGGTGCAATTTCTCAACAGCTTCATCTAGGCCACCCTAAAAAAAAATGCAGCGAAAGTAACATGAAAAAATAAAGGGAGCAGGAGGAGAGGGGAAGGGGGAGTCAGCCCGCTGTGAACCCAGGACTTGGCCAGGAGATGACCACCACATACCAAATCAGCAATGCAGGCAGAACAGCTCGATAAATGAGGAACTATTTAAGGAGGAAAATGAGACAATTTGGCTCTAAATTATTTGACTGACCCAAATAACAGCAGGAAGACTAGGTTGGGAGCTTGCTTTTAAAAGTTTCCCCTTTTTTTGGTCTAGACTTGATCAGTTCTGTAACATACACATTCACTTCCCTCTCCCCTTCCACATCATCTGCCAGTGAGTGACATTTCAGTGGAGTGGCATCCTACTGGTATATAAATGAAGCTTTTATACATTCTTGGAAGAGGTAGTCGTCTTCTGAGATTCTTGGAATTCAAGTCAAAGATGAAAAAAAAATTATTTTTTTAAACCTGCAAAACTTTTTTTTTTTCCTAACAGATGCTCTATGCAAATGTTGAAATAAGTGTATTAATAACAAGCTCAGCCATCTGTTTAAATAATTTCTCAGGGGGGGGAAAAAAAATTGCAGCAAGAGTAACATGAAAAAATAAAGCTGGGTAGCAGGTTTCAACAGGGTATGTCCCAGCAGATTACATGGACTAATGAATGAGGCGGTTACTGCATGGAGCAGCCCCACATTCAGCAGAACTGACGGATTTCCAGCGACAGTCCCAAGCGCTGCACCTTGCACTGCTATCGCTGTGAGATCACCCTCTATCACGTTAATTGTAATTCCTGCAAGACCACGATGCTACTCAGTCTTCCCCAGTATAAAAGGCCTGATGCAACATCCAAAGACAGCCAGCTCAGCTCTCCATCCCAGCATCCCATCGGAGCCGATGGAGAGCTATAGGCACTTAAAGGATGTGAATCATCTGCCCTGCTTTGGGATGAGCTGAATGAGGATGAGCTTTGGCATGAGCTGCTGGGGCAGGTGTGCGGGAAGGCTACAGGGCAAGGGAGGAGCCTCCCAAATATCCTAACCTTGCTGCTAGGTGGGAGGGAGGAGGGCAGAGCCAGCGGGCATCATGCAGTGCCCTGGAGGCTATGCAAACATTGTGGAGGTCAAACCTTCTCCAAGAGCAAGGCAGGAGGATATGCTGCCTTCCTCCGTTTCAGGACCCTGCATTCCCATAGGGGTCCTCCATCCTCAAGCGGGGCACGGCAGTGATCAAGCCACAACCTGCACATTTGCTCCCCAAACCTGTTGGGTGTCCCCCCCGCCCGCCACGAGCTCCCCCATAGGTGCTGAGCAACGCCAGGGAGCGGAGGGTGAGCAAACCTGCCCGGCAAGAGGGTGCTACGGCACTGCCCACGCAATCAGTGCCAAACAAACCTCCAGCAAGGCGAAGGCTCATTAAAAATAATCAGCAGCCCTTTCAAGCTCCAGGAAGCGGTGCTGCTGAATGGAGCGGCTCTGAATGCGAGCAGATGAGGGGAGCAGCTGCACGGAGTTGGCGAGCGTGCAACCGCGCCGGGGCTGCACATCTCCGGGGCTGGTGCCTGCACCCTGCGCTGGACCTGCTTCCCATCCCAGTCTCTCCCACCAGCTGTGCCCGGACCCTCCACCTCCCTCTCTGTAAGGTGGAGGTGGACTTAAGCGTGCTGATGTCTCCCGGCGACAGAAGAGCTGCAGGAGAGGTGGACGTTAACGCTCCGAGCGCTGCTTTCCTGTTCCCAGCGTGGTTCCCTCCATGTCCCAGGGTTTCGCATCAGGCCCAAGCACTTGTCTGAACTCTTCCCTGATGGCGCTGAAGTGAGGATGGGGAGAAATACATCAGGCGAGGCAAGACAGGGAGTTGAATTGACTTCCATAAATCCTCGCTCTCCAAACACAGACGGAAGGAACAAACAAACAAGGGGACTCTCCTCCCCCATCCTCTTCAAAAATTCTCTCTTACAGAAGATTTTGGGGGCCAGCAGCGTGTGAGGTGGAGGGTCTCACCCAGCCTGAGAGACCGGTCCTCAGCCATGGGAGGGGATGGTGAGATGCACCCCTCACCCGCAATGCCCCAGCAGAGAGATGGCCACACTCTGCCCATCACTGCCACCTCATTGCATCAACCCAACCTGGACCTAATCACCTTATTCCAGTTCTTGTTTGGGTTTTTACGGCTGCCAGGAAAAAAGGTCACTCACGAGACGTGCGAGTGGAGCTCAGCACCCGTGACTTAGGGCATGGGTGGTGGAGACCGGTCCCAATGCAAACCCAGTGTCAGTGGCCACGTCCCTGCCAGGAGCTTCATGGATGGCCCTTAGTCCAGGGGAGAAATTTTCTGCGTGTTTCTGGGCAGATCGGACAAGGCGTTAGGGAGTCTAATGAGGCATTGAGGAACTCCGCTGGGCTTGGCTCCCAGGCTGTTTTTCTAGTTTATTTTTGCCTTGGCTCATAGTTCCCAAAACATCCATCTACCCTCAAAGCCCAGGCAGGTCTGCAGGGGAACGACGCCCTTGGCTCATTTTGGGGAGGGCGTTATTTTCCCACATAGAGCTGAGTCTGCATCCTACATCTATACTAGAAAATAAAATGGGTCAGGGCTGGCTTTCTGCACCTCACAGATCACATCCTCACCCCAAAGAGGGCTGCAGTGTCCTGCCTGCATGTTGGGAATGACGCCGGGTACCGTCTGCAGGAGAATTAATTGGTCTGGGACAACGCACATGCCATGGATCATGCTGTGGATGACCACAGGAGCCCACACTCTGGCCCTGGTCTTGTTTAGGTTAACAGTCCAGACATAGCTGATGTGCTTTTGAGACAGAGACAAAAGCCTTTAAAAGCCAACATCAAAAGGGCCTTCCAGGACTCTTCTCCATATTATCATTTAAACTTAAGCCCTTGTGTTAGGCCAGCACAGTGTGCTACAGCATCAACCTCAGCAAAATTAAGCGGTAGCTGTTGACCAGTCCCTGCTTCACACTTCCCAGTGCTGAGGGGCAGAGCAGAGAGACCCATGGACCTTGTCAAGGTGTCGTGGTTTAACCCCAGACAGCAGCTAAGCACCACGGAGCCGCTCACTCACTCCCCTCCACCCAGTGGGATGGGGGAGAGAATTGGAAGGAAAAAGGTAAAACACACGGGTTGAGATAAGAACAGTTTAATAGGACAGAAAGGAAGAAACTAATAATGATAATAATAACAATAATAAAATGACAATAATAATAATAAAAGAATTGGAATATATAAAACAAGTGATGCACAACCCGCCGACTGATGCCCAGTTAGTTCCCAAGCAGCGATCCCCCCTAGGCCAACTCCTCCCAGTTTATATACTGGGCATGACATCACATAGTATGGAATACCCCTTTGGCCAGTTTGGGTCAGCTGCCCTGGCTGTGTCCCCTCCCAAATTCTTGTGCCCCTCCAGCCTTCTTGCTGGCTGGGCTTGAGAAGCTGAAAAATCCTTGACTTGGTATAAATGCTACTGAGCAACAACTGAAAACATCAGTGTGTTATCAACATTCTTCTCATACTGGATCCAAAACGTAGCACTGTACCAGCTGCTAGAAAGAAAATTAACTCTATCCCAGGTGAAACCAGGACATGAGGCTAGAAGTGGATTTGCACTCGCTCAGTCTAACTTCCAAGTGGCCACCATGCAGGAACTTCCATCTGGTGCTCATGGCTTGTTTGAGGTACAACAACCTCTTTCAGAAGGATAACCTAGCTTGATCAAAAACCAGAAAAAGCTAATTTTTGCCTTCTTTCCTCAAATGTACAGTGAGGTTAAATCTGTAAGTTGCCAATGACCCATGTTGAGGAAGACACATTTGAAGCTGCACGTGAAGGTAGATAAACACAGTATTTTAGTTTGTAAGAGTGGGAAACTGGATCTTTTAGTTAACTGTCTTTAATGTATGTGATAGGTTCTCCCTTTGGAAAGCTGAAACATCTGCTTCATTCTTTGGACGACTCGCCCCGTGGCACCAACCTCAGAAAAGCGATTCCAGTGGTGTCAGATATAAGTGACCTTTAGTTGTGGGGAAACAGCATTAGTGGGACTTCACGTTGTGTCCAGAGCAGTACGTCGGGAAAAATGAGCCTTGCAGCTGAGGAATTCAGCTGACAGTGCAGCTGCAGTGCCATTTCACCCCATGCTGTTGGGAGAAAGTGGCCAGTGCCGTTACTTATGTGTCATCCCGTTGCTGTAGATGCCTTGCAGGTGGAAAGGAGCTAGGATGCCTGCCGCAGCCACCCCAGAGTTTCTCTTTGCGAATGGCCACCCAGTGCTGGATCCAGCATGATGATGAATACATCCCATCAGCATCTTACGGTTGTCTCTAAACCCAACCTCTAAAGCATGGTCCCAGGTGGGACCTACCCCCATGGTGAATCCAACCAAAACAGCAGCAAAGTCCTCCAGACATGGAGTAACCATGAGTAGAAGCCACTCGTAGTCACGAGTGGAAACATTTTAAGCTTCTCTACCCCCTGCCTAATTTGGCGTGTGAATCTATCAATCAGCTTTAATGACACTGCTTGAGTAAGGCCATTTGCATCACCATGGAGGTCCCAAAGGATGAAGATCGGAGCGATGCAGCAGCATATCGGCCCCATGGGTAGCAGCACCCCGTGTGATGCCATGTGGGTGGGATTTCCAGAAAAGTCGGAACACCTTCCCAGCGAACATTCAGGAGACCCGACTTGCCAAGGGAGAGCTTGGCCAAAGCTTTGGGGCCCAGAGGAGCCATGTTACCCCCCCCACCCCCAATATCTCCTGCTCTCTCTCAGGAAATAGCCATTAATTACCAAAATATGAAGGCACGATCCTACCCACATCTGGGTGACAGTCACCTGAGGGAGCCCAGGTAAGAAGATCTCACCCTTCAGAAGGAGGTGCCAGTTCCTCTCTCCCAAAAAGAGAAAAAGCGGAGAGGGATGGGAGCCCTCACAAGGGCCTCAAGGACGTGCCTCCAGCCGGGGGGAGTGAGTCCAGCCCCTGCCATCCCACCCCAGCCACACAGCTGCCCTGCAGAAAGCCCCATCCCATCTTCTTTGCCTTTAGCTGCAGAACACACCTCAAACCTCTAGTGTGAGACCCGGGCTGAGAAACACCAGAGATCAGAGAGGCGAGTGAAGCAGCAGCAAGCAGCTTTTATTTACTGCAAGCACAGGGAATGGGGAAAGATGAAGCTTTCCCATCCAAGGATTTTTTTTTTTTTTTTTTTTTTTTTTTTTTTTTGGAGATGCAAGATGGATGATTAAAGAAATTCCCACCCTGTTTGCAGAGGACATGAGCATTTATGTCCCACCCTCTGGGCAAATCTTAATGCAGGTGATCGCAATTGCCATTCAAAACCAACCCTGCAGTTTCCCTTGCACCCAGAGCCCCTTCTCTCATACCAAATTTTTTCTCATTTACCCTAGCATGGGCAAGAGTGATTCCTTATGAGATAACAGCATAACCCAAGAGGCTCGGCCTCTGTCTGCAAATGCATGTAAGAAAACTCCCCTGCACACTGCAGCTAAACTGAATCACTCTGGGCTGAGACAGAACAGGCTTTCCTCAAATATTGAGAGAAGATTATTCTCTTTTTTTCTCATTTGGAGCTTTCCTGATCTCTGGCCATACAGGTCTGTTCCTCTTTCATCAAGGTGGGGAAGAAGATGCCTAAAATCAGTGCAAAAAAAGGCTCCTTCCAGCTGAGAAGCCCTGGGAAGGAAGATTATTTCAGTGCCAAATCTGCCACACGGGCTGTCACACTCGTCCCTGCTCCTCCCCGAGCTGTCTGCTGCTGAACACAGCCCCAAATCCTGACCGTGAAGCCGCCGGTGTTGCTCAACAGGTCACCAGAGCCTTTACCTCATCACTCCTATGAGTCATCTTGACTCCTTTTTTACAGAGCAAAGGCGAGGACTGCCAGGCTGGAAGCAGGAGAGCACACACAGCAGTAACAGGACCAAAAAAACTCTTCTAACATTAACAGCAGGTGACAGATTTTCATTTGCTGCCTTGTTTTCCCTTTCACTATCACCCCTTTGCCAGTGTGCCTCCCGTGCCCTTTGTTTTGTGTTTCATTGGCGGGGGGGGGGGGGTTTCTTTTTAAAAGCAAAACAAAAAAGCACATTTTACACCATCCGCACATGCAAAAATAGCCAAGGGAGCCTTGAACAGAAGCCACATTATGTTTGGAGCGGGTTCCTCCTGCCAGGCGTGACGTGAGACTCCTTTCCAAGTCTTGGCGTGTTTCAGAAAGGGTCCATCCTTCCTGCAAGCACTCAGGATGGCCAGAGCAGCGTAAGATATTTACTACCTCGGGGTCACAGTCCCTAAAGCTCACAGGTCCCGTGGGGTGTAACAAGCTGCCTGGGTCTGACGATGGACACCTACTATTGATCCACTGGGTGCTCAGTGGACGAAACCAGGCGCTTCTGGAGGTGCGATTCATCTGGCACATTTTGGACACCTGCCTCTTGGCATTCACTAGATCTCCGTGGCCTGCAAAGGGAGATGACATGATGAAATCCAGTGCCGGTGCCTACCCAGGGCATCTCGCTCCCTGTGCCTGGGAAAAGCAAATGGAGACACCCAGACACCAGCTGGGAAGCTTGTTCCCATCCCCATGCAGGAGACCAGACCAACCTACAGACAGCCCAGCGCAAGGGGAAAGGAGACCCAGGCAGCAAAATATCTCAGCAGAGCTCTGGACCTCTGAGCGCATAAAGTATTAGGATATTCCCTAGCATTTGGGTGCATAAATATTAAATAAACCGCAGCGAGGAGGAAATAGATGTCTGCGCTGTTGGCACCCTGGGGCAGGGAGCAGGAACTGGGCCGTAGCGTACATCCCAGTACAGCCTTGCGTGGGCTTGGACAGCAGCACCAAGCATCCTTCGGGGGGTTTCTGCTTTCATACGGCAGCCCCTGAGGTTTCCTGCTTGTTGTCTGGACCAAGACACTTAGCAAATCCCATGTAGCTAATTACACTCCAGTTCAATGCCTCGTAGCCTCTGGTACCATTTCTTACGTTAATTAGCAGTACCCAGCAGGGGAGCACGCATCCCCACCGTGTCTTGCTTGCTTTCCCCTCATCACAAGTGAGAGATGAAGATGGCTGATGGGAGCTCTCCTCCATGTCCCATGTTGATGGGAGAGGGGGACATGCTCCACCACACAGCCAGATTTGCTGCACTCATTTTTTTTTTGTGGTACCAGAAGCAACTGGGTCGGTGGGGTAGAAAATGTCCCTTGTCAAGACCTTGCATGCAGCAGGAAAACTCACGAGATGGGTTATGGCGTGAGCGGCCAGTTAAAGAAGAAACAGATACCCCTTCTCCTTGGGCCAACTCTTCTGGCCACGTTCCCTATGGCATTACCACACTGCAGTGTTAATGTCTGTGCATTAATTTAGTCTAGATCAATATTCTCCTGGTCCTGTGAGGGCTGGCTCAGCTGGCAGCATCTGAAGCCCCTTGACGGCACGTGAAATCTAAGCAGCACTGATGCAGGCACAGGTGGGGGACAAGCAGCCACAGGGTTTGCTGCAAAACCATTACGTCTTGGCTTGGGAGGAGGAGACTGGAGGCAGATGATCTCCAGCTGGCACAATCCCAGCGGTTCCTTGGCACTGAGCACACAGCCGGTGGCATGGGGCATGAGGAAGGCTTGCATACAACCGCAGCTGCGAAACAGAGGAGCCTGGAGCCCTGATGGGCTGAAAAGCCAGGGGAGTGAGTGCGGGTCTCAGCCGCTGCAAGCTCACCTGTAGAGGTGTCTCCAGGATGGTCAAAAGGAATTGGACACACCTCGTGGGGCACCTGCAACCGACACACTTCTTCTTTCAGCCAGGAGACGGTCAGACACTAGGGCTCAGACCCAGGTCGCTTGGCTGGTGGTCCCTCAGGCTGGGTCTTCAGTTCCAGAGAGGATGCTGGAGGAAGCGTGCGGCAGTCGTACCTAACCCCGTAAAGGCACTAGAGGCCTGAGGGAGGTAGAGATGACCTGCAGAGCGGCCGGCTTGGGTGCAGTGTTGCCATGAAAGCTGGAGAGCTGCAGAGCAGGCAGCATTGGTCTGGACCTGTCCTCTCCTCGGCAGCAGGAGGACAGCATCCCCAACTCGTGACCGCCCGTTCTCCAGAAACGCGTCCCCGCGGTGAGCACCTGCAGCCAACGGGAGGCAGGGTCTTTCCCTCCAGACCTCTCCTCCCGTGGGGGTCTGCAGGGACCTGACCATTTATACCAGCTAAAATCCAGCCAAACAGCTGCCGGGGTCCTGCATGGTGAAAAATGCCCAAACTCCAGCCCGCAGCTAGTTAAAACCCATTAATATCCACAGGCACCCGGAGCGTGGGGAGGCCGTGGGACACCCACTCACCAGCGAAGGTGCCGGGGTCTTGTCATGGCTCCCTCGCCATCTGGCTCAGAAAGCTGCGGTTGTTGCCGGTCTCCACCCCACCCCAACAAATTTTTTCTTTTCTTCTTGGATTAAACAAACCCTGCGGTGTTTCCAGCGTGACTAATTCCATAATGACAGCAATATCCCCTGCCTCCCGTGCAGCCCAGGAAGGTGCCAAGCGCCATTAACGTGCTGGTACACATTGCTATTGCATAATCAGCTGGATCTTCCCGGGGGAAAATGAGCTGAATTAGACAGTCTCCTTTGCTGGAATAGCAGGGACCAATGGGGATTTCCACAAGAGATATTGTTATAAAAGGAAAATCCATATGACGCCGTCAGAAACAGCCTTGAAAAACTGCTGTTGTCTGACAAATGCCAAAAAGGAGTCTGTATCTCTAACACACATTTATGTGGCTGTGAAAGTGAAGGGGCCCTTTTCTTCAGTCCTCCCATGCTTCATACGCTGTTACTCTCACACGCTGTGTCGTTCTGTTCGTTTCTTCACTCCAGGACTGAACCTACGGCAAAGGGTGCAGTAGGTTTTATCCAACGCCGCTTGAATTGAATTGAGTTGAAATGTGCCCCGTGTATCTGTTCCTCACCCTGGGCTGTTAAAGGAAAGTCTGGACAGCCCTGGGACCACACCTGGAGAGGCTGAGCACAACCCCCAGGCTCCTGGTGAGATCTCGGCACGATGTTTTGCTCCTCGGATAGCCCATCTCTGCAAGGAGGGGTGGTGATGTGATGTGGTGTGTAACATGCGGCTGTCACATACCAAAGAAAAGGACTGGCCTAGCCTCTGTCCCATTATCCCAAAGCAATTTTGGATAAGTAACTAGGTAAAGAAATGAATTCATTATTCCATTTTGGCAAGGAAGATGCTATGCATAAAGTCTCATTACTGATGCATTGCCACAGAAATGTGTGGCAGGAGGGAGGAAATCTCACCTGCAATACCTCTAACGTAATTCCCTTCCTTGTGCCCAAAACTGAAAGCCAATGACTGGAAATGCAGCTGAGAAAGGCTTTAACTTCCAGCTATTAAGTGTTGAAAACTGACACACCTGATGATGGATAGCAAAGCATCTCTTTAACTTCATTACAGTTGCCAGCAATAACAGCCTTTGCTGGCTCTGAATTCTGGGCTGGCTCTCCTGAATCAGGGGCAGGCAATTCCCCATCCCCTCCTCCTGGGATTCACGGCTCTGGGTACAGCCCTACACCGACGTTCCCGTGTACCCCTGCAGTCCCTCTTTGCTCACCTGCTACATTTCCCTGACTTGGAAGCACTGACCCCTACACAGGATGTATGAATGTTCCGGACAACTCTGTTTATTATTAATAAGTTTCTATACATGTGTGAAAATCCCCGTAGCTCCCTGCAAAATGAACCTCCAGATGCAGATTTTGTATTGCTTCCCTTGGCTGGCTTTCCCCTCTCTGCAGAGCAGAATGCAAACGGGTTTCTAACAGCACATAGAAGCTAATGAAAGAGGGACCAGATCAGCCTTTGGGATCCTTTTTTTCTTGTGACCAAAGGTGTTTTCTAAGTGATGGCCGATCAGTTAATTGGAAGTGTTACACGCATTATGTCCTGCCCACCATGGCTATCGTTTCATAGCCTGAAGAATGGTTTGCTCACATCAGGTTGGTTTGGGAGATGGATGTTGGTTAGGATGTCATCCAAGTAAATCCAAGACTCATGTTTAATAAGAGCATTCAGTGTTTGTCGAATGCTTGTTGAAGAACTTTTCAATGTTTTTAAGTACGATTATCCCCATCTTACAGAGAGGAGACAGTGAAAGGCAGACCACAAGTGGAACAAGCGCAGAACTGAGACTAACACTGAAATCACGACTCCCAGCACGGTGCCTTTCCCTGTGATTCATGTAGGAATCAGGAGTACAAGAAGGTTTTTAGGTGAATCTTTTTTCTGGGGAAACGACAGCCTTCCCAGGTTACCACCAAGACTTTTATTTTTTATTATTTTTCAGCTCAGCCAGGCTGGATGAATTGTCCTCCAGTGTAAGCACCAGAGCTGCCTCTGATGCTGCTCTTTCAGATAGCTTTGATCTACAGCACTGCAGTTGCCCAGGGCTTTTTGTTGGAGTAACTGAGCGCAGAGCTCTTAGTTTCCTCTCCGAAAAAGAAGTCTTCCCCAGGCTTTGGTGTACACATGTCCAGAGAGCCATCACCATGCAGGACACACACACACACACACACACACATATGCTCTGCCCCGCGTTCATGACACCCACTTCCACAGCTCCTGTGCTCTGCTTGACTTGCATCGGGGATGTAAATTCCCTGTCGGGTGTGGAAGGACCCTGGGCATGTTTTAGACTCCTACCTGTTGAAAGAGGAGGGGACGGTTAATACGATGGTTGCCTGGACATTGTCAGGTGGTTCACACACACACACACGTACCCCCTCCTTCTCACAAACGGCCCGTTAAAGGAAATCAGATTGACTTCCACTTTATTTATCGTCACCATCACTTGCTCTGCCTTGTCAGAGATTGATGACTGTTCCCAGTATTTGCCCGCCCAGACCTCAGTCAAGAAATACTATAAGGCCCCGCCGTCTCTTTCGAGAGATGCAATCACAGAGCTATAGGCAATCGGCCAGATTAATTCCTGATTACAGCGCAGAATATATGGCCAGTGATTTCTCAAATCCTACAATCAGCCATTTTAGGCAGCCATAAAATATAATACTGCTCATATAATGACTGAAATCCATCTAAAACACCAGGAGGATTTAGTTCCTTCTCCTAGGGATGACTCTCCACTCCTCTGACCTTCCTCACTGATCTCTTCTGTGTGCTCCGTCGGGTTGAAGTCCCCGTCCTTGTACCCAGGGGACCTGCATGCAGCATTCAGGATGAAATCTTCCAAGCTCTCCATAAGCATGATAGAAACACTGCCCTGATTTCGAAAGCCAGGGTAACTCCGGGTTTTCCTGGCACATTTTTCTGCTGTCTCTTGCTGACTTTGTCACACTTTGTGGGCATGATTAGATGAGGAATTAATTGGTCAATACAGGATTGCCTGGGAAAAGACAAGTGAGAAATGCCTTTCATAGAAAATCAAGCTGGATTCATTATTTGAAATCACAGGAGAAGTGCTGTCACAGGACATATTTGCTTGGTAAGCCAAAGAAAAAAAAAAGAGACGAGGGTGAACACTTAACTGGCTGGCTCCGGTGATGGCAGATCCCCGCCAAAGCCCAAAATGTCAGTGCTAAGGCTCCCTCTGTGCTGCTGGGCCCCTCAGTGTCCTGAAGGAGTTAAACGAAGCCCTAAAATCTCCCTCGGTGCCTTCTCCTAGGGGCTGCCTCTAGCAGGTAGACCTGCTCCCGAAGGATTCTATCTCCCACACCTTCACGCCCTGCCCCAAGCAGTGTTCCCAACCCAGCACCTCCACAAGCGCGGGAGCCGTCATCGCTCCGAGCAGCCCGCCGTCCTCTCGCAGGGGGCACGGTCTCCCCCAAACCGTGGCCAACCCCAAGCCCCTCTCCGTGCGCCGGTGCTCTGCCTGCTGCCAATCCACACCTCAGCCAGCCGGCAGGGTGGCACGCTGCCCGCTCGCAAGAATTCTGCCGGCGTCCCCTGGTCCCCAGTGCCAGCCTGATCGCCGGGGGCTTACAGCTGGGGTCCCCTCACCCAGCCACCGACCCTTCCAGGGGGTCTGCGTCCCAACCTGAGACACACGCGGGTGGCCAAGAGAGGCTTTCTGAGGTCTCTCCTTCCCCCTCAGCCCCTCTCTCAGCACGAGGGATGCTCGCGCGGAGGAGGAAACATATGGGCGGTTTTGCTGGAGAAGCAGCGCGCCGCGTGGCACCTCTTTCGGACATCTCCCTCGCTGGAGACCTTTCCCATCCTTTTATTCCCGTACGTGGTGGAGAGCTAAACCGCTCCGCAAGCATCAGCTATTTTTAGAAGGCTGCACAGCCAGAGACACCCTTTCGCTAGCCAAAGTAAGAGGACACCAAATGGTCCTGACCTTTCTCTCCGAGGCCCCATGTCGGGCCCGTGCATTGAGCAAAGCGGAGAGTGGAAGGAGGGAAGGAAGGTATTTGTGTGTATTTGCTTGGCCGACTGCCCTTGCCTGAGGCTTGAGTTTATATAAGGAAGGTGAGGACACTACACAGGGATGAAGGTTTGTTGGCCATCCCAGGGTTCGGAAGCTCAACTGACAAGGTCATGGGTTTGAAAAACGCTTTCAGAAACCTTCCCAGCAGGTCTCTTGGAAATGCTTCTCCTCATCTCACCCAGGTGCCAACCTGAGCATGCACAGTGACTCTACCTAGAGACTCTCCGATTTTTTTCCTGTGTCCTTATGACACCCCAGTGCTGCGGTAGGAGCACCACTGTGGTTCTGCATGCATCCGAGCCATCATTTAAAAAAAATAATACAAAATAGCAAGGGATTGATCCCTGCGTGCAGATAGGAGCCCTGAGAGGCAGATAAAAGGAGTCCCATATTTGCTCTGCCTTGTGCAGAGCCTCAGTTGTCCTTCTCCCTATTTAAATTACATTTCACCTCATCGAGGTGGGGTGTTTATTTCCTTACTATTTGATGTCACCGCTCCTGCAACTGTACGCTGCTGTGACCAGCTCCGGCTGGACGATGTCTTGGCTTCTGTTTGCAGGCTGGTGTTTAGCAGACAGCCCAGCTCTGCCGCACCAGCCCACCTCCCTTCCCTTCCTACCCCTCGACGGGTGATTGCACGAGGCTGGACGCCGCAGCCGGGGTGGTAGATCCAGATTTGAGCTATCCAGGTCTGGTCCTTGCTTTTCCAATGGACTTTGGAAACAAATCAGTGCCATCCTCTCCCCCTCGGGTTCACAGCTGTCAAGTGGCACTGTTTCGGTTAAAATGATGCTCCCTGGGCACGGAGCAGGGTCCTGCGGTGCTCGCTGCTACACTAACATAAGAAAGGGAAACTCTGGCTCCAACAAACTTGCAAGATAATTTTAAGACAGGAGAGAGCACACCAGTGCAGATTAATAGGGTAACAAGATATCTGCTGTGCCTTTTCCCCCGGCTTTATGACCTCCTCGCCCATCAACGCACGGCAGCGAACACAGCAGACCGCAGGCGCAGCAAAGGACCCAGGCGCGTACCACAATTCAGATAATTAATATCAACAGCCTCTCTATCGGCCCCAGCCCTTGCTTGGATGTGAAAGCCACGCCAAGGAAGCCTTTAACGTGCCTGGAGCTGCTGTAGACAATGGGGAGGCTGGATCCCCGGGAGGGCAGCAGGAGGAGAGGAGGAGTCGATGCTCCACGACCCGTCAGCTCTCCCGAGCATAAGGATGCCTTTGTTTGCTTCTCCTTTAGCCTCCTGTTACCCAGAGGGGGAGAGGCAGGAGACGGCAGAAACCTGGGATTTTCAAACATTTTCTGAGTCAGATGCAGCGGGAGAGGAGGAGGAAAGATTTCCCGCACCCGGCCAGGCTGAAATAAACGGGCTGGAGAACGTGCCGTACTTGCCTTGGCCAAGAGCAGAAATCTTGCCTGATAAACACAAGTGCCCGTGCAAACCCTTAGGGACTTGGGGGTCCACTTGTTTTTTTCCCCCCAAATCCATCACGGGCATCACCTTGCCTGCAGGCAGCATCACCCACAGCCTCGCGTTAGCGGGGGTATCTCAACGGGGGCTGGAAGTTTTCCTCCTCGCAGCCAAGGGATGTGCAAACCAGTCGGCTTCCCACTAGCCCAGGCACAGCCTGCCCCTGAGCTGGGGGTCCCCCCCTTGTCACGCCGTCCCTTCCCCAGCTCCTGCCTGTGTCGGGGCTGGAGCAGATGGAAAAGTTTTCTGGCCCCAGGGTCTGCTCTGAAACAGAGCCTCCCTGATAAGTTTATTCAGAGGTTTGTCAATGTTGGGGTTTCTTTTTCACCAGTTATTTTGGACAGAAGTTTTAAATTACACCAAGCGTCTCCCCCCTCCCTCCTTTTCCTCCTGTGCAATTGTTGTATGGGACTGGAATTACCTGAATGTTGAGATTTCATCTGAATATCAGGAGGAAGAAGGCAAAAATGCCATTCATTATCTCCAATTGCTTTTATTTATCAGGTATAAAAGAGCAGCTGAAAACTAAACAGACACTTGGGCAAGTATGTTCAAAGGGGCTGCTATCATTTAATGGATTAAATGATAAGGAGTTTTAGCATGAGGTTGAATTTTGGGTGATGCTGGCAGACAGCTCCAGGGCTCTTTTTCCAGGTCAGAATGAAAAGCTGAGGACAACTGTTCTGACTTTGGCTAAACTCAGTCAAATATTGCAATGGCTGTTCTTAACTTGTAGGCAGCTCAAAGGCAGCAACAGCAGCTCCAAACCTGAAGGAAAGGATCGCATGCCTGAAATCTTGCCTGATTTTTTCCAACTGTATCATCTAGTCTAATAAAAGACAGTAACTCCTCCTCCCAACCTTGCCTTGCTCATAGCCTGAAAACACCAGAGCTTCAACAATGCTACTATAACAAAGGGAATGAGTCATTCATCAAAGCAAGCATTCATGCTCGCGACCTTCAGAAAAAAAATTCTGCATATTCATTTATTCTTGTATTTAGCTAAAAAGATCTGTTTTACCTGTACCAAACGATATTTAAAAAAAAAAAAAAAAACCAAACCAACCCCCCCCCCCCCCCCCCCAAAACAACAACAACAACAACAACAAAGCTGTGGCTTCTTGAAATTCAAAATCTGGGTGCAAATGGCTGAAAGATATATCTGGGCATGAATAACGTAATTTTTCAGCCATAAGCAGAACAGTGGGAACAAAGGACTTGCCAAAGGATTACAGCTAGAGCAAGCTCTGGGGAAATCATTTCAACAGCTAGACAGATGTAAGGACACCCAAACGTCAGGAAATAGCACCCGAAAACTGACAGTATCCAGATTTCCTGAGCATGCCGGGCAATGAGGAAGCTGCTGCAATTTCATACCGCAAATACTGATCGCCTGCATACAAAAAAAGAAAGCCACGTGGCTTGAGACATTTTCTCGAGTGACAGAGATGTCCTGACCACAAGGTGGGCATGTTGTCAGCTGCAGAAGTTTAACAACACTCCGAAATCCCTTTTAAAAATGGGTTAATACACATGGCCTCTAGTCTACAAGGCAAGCAGATGCTCAGGCTTCCAAGACACTTCCCTGGATCTTCATAAAGCTTTTTTTTAAGGTGGAATCCATGCTAGTTTGTATCTTTAAACACTGGGGTATGCTCCCAGGACCAGCATAGCCCGGAACTGCAGCGGTGCAGAAAGTCAATCCTCTCTGACTGCTGTCTGAACAAGGTGTCTTCGCCCCAGCACCTGAAGAAGTAGTGGGTTTTGGTAGCTTCAGTGAATCTTAATTGCACCCGTCCAAAAGTAGTGACCTCAGCTCTGCTAACCATAAAACACTGCTCACTTCTTGGGCTTAATGGTGTGTGGCCTGCCAAGGAATCTTTTTTCTCCTTTTCAGAGACAATCTGTGGGAATTTATTGGCTTTTTAAAGCTGTCTGATCTTTCAGTGAAGGAAACTAATGGAATATCAATGACACCAGGTATTTGTCACAAGTATCATTTATGCAGGAAATATGGGTCTGGCTCAGGAAAGCTCTCCTGCACATGGTTAACCAATTCCACGTGCAGGTCCAGGCGGCAGCTTGAATCAAACCCATGCTTCTCTGCAGCTGCAGGCTTATCAGTCACTACCAAACACAGAAAAGCAAAAAGCATTCCTAATTCAGTTAACTAATTCAATTTAAAACCTCGATGAGGACAAGGCAGCTTGAATTTTCATGGGAGGTTGAATTTAGGACGACACCTTTGCAGCTGGAAAGAAGAATCTTTGGTTGATTCTAAGCGCCATTTCAAAACCACAGGTCAAAAAATACTTTTAAAAAGATGAAAACATTCATTTTCCTATTTTTTATTGGCATCTCATTTTTTTCAGCTCTAACTTTTCACCGAATTCCACCCTATTTGGTAAAAAATCTGCTCTTTCTTTATCTCTTTCTCACGAGTTAAGAGTTATCTAAAAGAAAATGCTATCTAAGATGTGTCGTGATAGATGTGAGTCTTCAGTTTTTAATAGAATAAAGCTTTATACACATGCTACATGCTTATGGGGTCATCCACCTTATGTGGAAGACTTGAGCCTGCTTTGCCGAGGTCTCGGTCCACAGGGCATCATCAGAACCGTGACCAGGTCCCCAATGCCGAGATGTGCAAACATCCCACACTCAAACTCTGGGCTTTGGGACGCAGATCTGCTTTCAGGTTTTCTTCCCAGCATTAAATCCAGCTTGGCTTTTCAAGAGCCTGATAAGGACCATGCCCAGCAGTGAGCCTTCCCGCAACATGGTGGAAAAGTCCTGCACTTTAAAAACATTAAATGTGCCAGGAAGAAATAAGCAACATGGCTCACTCCTCAAATTTTGTGCAACAGTGTTTGAATAACAGAGGGGATGGAGGCAAAGGAAAAAAAAGGCCACTTTTGTGCTCAAAGACTGCAGAAATGTTTAAGTACCTGAAGCTTCATGTTAAATTAGTGCAAAACATGGTGATCTGCTGCAGGGTTTGGATTTCAGCTACTGCAAACCTCAGGGGAGAGGTGAAAGGGAAAGTGCAGTCCTTATTTGGACCTGAGTCTGAAAACAGTGAATAAATTAAGCCCAGGATCCTCTAACCCCAGGAGCGTGTCAGGAGAAGCCTCCATATGAAGGCAGCAGGAATTTCCTGCAGAGCTTTGACAGTGCAATTAGCAGCGGGACTTGATCGGGCAGGGAACGAGAACAGGAGCGAAAGTAGCCAAGGGGGGATTATTTGCTGGCTCACGTACTGCTGAGCTGCAAAAGCCTCTAGCGCTTACATTCGCATAGACCTCACTTAAACCATGATGCCCTGTCCCCCAAATTTAACCCCCGGTTTGGTGCATCGCTGCTACCGCTTGCATCCGTCCACCAGCCCACGGGGGAACCGCTCCTGTCGTGCTCGGCGAGCTCTTAGCACTTGCCTGATTTCATGGGGAAACGGGGCTGGGATGGGAGCAGGGCTGGCCCGACACCACCGATCCCTTTAATTCCTCTGTTCCTTCACAGGTACCCAGAAATGAGCCGGAGACCCAAATTATGGTGGAAAGAGGGTTCAAAATATAGTTTTTTTTCTGGGGTCAAATGCTGTGACTGTGTGTTCTGTGGGGTTTATGGACTGATCCTTAAAGCAGAGCATGGCAGTGCTGCAGGTTCACGTCTGAGCTGTCTCTAGGTATATCTATGTTAAATGCTGGCAGTTCCTGAAACAGAGAGCAAGAGAGAGAGGGAGGGAGAGAGCGAGCGGGAGGGAGACGTGCTACAGATACTTGCACACTAGGAGATCACATGAACATGTTTAGTATTTTTCCAGTATTATCAGGGGAAAATATCATCCAAGAGGCATAATTATATCTTAGGTTCCCCTTTTTTACCAGGCTTTTTAAGCAGTTGTTTTGTTTCGTTCTTCTCCTTTTTCTATTTTCGAATTAGAGCGTTTGCAGAAACAGGAGGAGGATGACAGTTAACACAAGAGAAAAGCCATGGGTGCTTGAAAGGGAGAGAGAGGGAGAGAGATGCTGCTGTTCCTCACCATTTTGGCAGAAACCAGCACGGTTCCAGCCGTGCTGCTCAGGTTTGCCTTGCACCGAGTGTCCTTCACCGCTCCCCAGACCCTCTAGTCCAAGCTAAATGTCCAAGACCCATGATGCTGTTATAGCCACCAGGTTCAGGTAACCGAGTTCCTCCTGTAGATGGAGGCTTAGGCACCTGGCTCACATGAAGACATCTACACAAAAGCAGCTAAATTTAGGCCTTATTCTGCAAGCTGACTCCCACCCATGGTAACTTGCATAGGGATTCTTGCTTGATGCTGTGTCAAAGGAAGAGAGAACCTCTCTGGGTTCCCACCACCCCAACATACCTGGAGCTCCAATCTCCCTGCACCATCCACAAGAAGTTGGTTAAAGCAAGTCAGACAGGTCGGATATTTTGCAAACCTCCGTCCTGACAGGTGAGACGTTCACCCACGGTCGCCATCGGTCAGGCAGGCTCAGGGAACTGCTCTCCCTTCTCCCTGTTGTCGCTCGTAATCATTTTGTGCTGCTCCACTGGCTCAGTGCCGCAGCTGGAAGGCAGCAGCCCTTCCAGCTGATGCCAGGGGAGCTGGGAACACAGCACATTTCCACAAATTAAAGTGCCCAAAGGCACCTAACATTTCACGCTCGTTCCTTCTAGGCTGTCACCACAGTAACAGGGGGCTTCCCAAAAATAATCAACAATACGATTATGAGCCGCTCGCTTGTCATCTTGTAATTAGCAGCTACTCAACATTTTGGCTGAAAAATGGTACCAGCAGGCATTGATAGTGGATGTTTCAGAGGGGAGTTTTACACGATGCACCTTGTCATTGGTCACCCGTGGGCATCTGTGGTGCGTGGAGGACAGATTCCTTCCCGATGCCAGGATGCTTTCTGTCCTGAAGCATGAGATCTGATTAGAGCAGAGAACCATGAAAGCTATTATGGGTCGTAAAGTCACTGAGGTATAAAAACCGCTATTTACTGTTTGAGATCCCAGCTCCAGCCATTGCCTCCTGTGGCACAGACAGACACCCTCCAAGGAAGAATTTCTCACTGTTTATTCTCAAGGCGTGGAGGGGGGTGATGTTTACAGCAATGTTTTTATTCCTCGTTCCACTGACGGGCTCTGACAGTGTTAACCTCTTCAGTGAGGATGTGCACTCATCTACCAATCTTAGAGAGATGTCATTGACCGAAATCAGCTTTGCACTTTAGGATTTGTCAAATTGCAATTTTACTAAATGCTTTACTGGTTGCAAAAATGACAGTCCCGACGAAGCTAATGCCATGACCCACTGGCTTCATAGCAGTGTGACCAGACCCCTTGGTCCTTTCATCTCCTCAGGATTTGCATCTATTGAGATATATGTCACAATAATTTTTGATTTTGTTTTTTTAACAGCATACTTCTTTTCTATGTTTTCTGAGAACTTCAGAGCTGCGCCTGGATCATGTTTTCAAACTTTCTTCCATATTTACAAGGCTCGGAAGCCTTTTTTTATGTCTGCAATTATTTAGTTCACTGAAGCAGCACTCAGTTTGGGGGTGAGGAACACAAGGACCAGGTATTTCAGGTCTCACAATAAAATCAGGTGAGAGAGCAGCACAAATAAGCTGCAGGGCTGCAGCAAGGACAGGGAGAAAGGACTACTCGTGCCACTCTGTAGAGGGGAAAGAGCCCTGCGAGTGCAGAGGTTTGGGGCCCAGACCTAGCTGGACTAAGAGCCGAACGGGAAAAACGCCTGTTGGTCCAGTAAAGATTTAGTAGTATCAGATCTCCTAGTCCTTACTGCACAGACACCTTGTGCCATCACACAAGACGGTGGTCAGAGCTCGGAGGAGCCAACAGAAGAAAATCCCACTGATTTTAGCTCATAAGGTGTTAAGTCCTATTCATAAACCCACGTGTCAGCATTAGACACTGTAAATTGCTAGAAAATACCAGCCCAGATGCCCAGCAAAGAGATGCTGGTTTTTTGCATGACAGCCATTCTCAAAGTGGCACCACTGGGAGGTGACACCACTGAAGCACACCTGGATGATGAGCATTTGTGATGAATTAAACTCCCACTGCCCTCCTGTTGTCTCTACAAATGTCCCATTAGGATCTAAGCAACAGTCAGAATCAAGAATGCAAAGACAATTACGCACTGGAATTTAAACAAACCATTAATTACCAAGATACTCTGGCAGATGATGGCTCCAACAATGCTTATTACAAGAACCTTCATCAAGTTATCTGCTTTTTCATGTAAGCAGAGGTAATGATCTTAACTGAGAAAAATAATTAAAAAACATATAACAAGATGTTTTATTAATGACACGCACGTCTCCATCGCTCTAAGAAAATTGGGCAATCTGTTCCTACACCACAGCTCTCCATCAAGGGTTTATATTTACCATCACTTCAATAACAACTTGTTAAAGTGCTATCTCATTCCCTTGGGTTGGCTTGAAGGAGGAGGGGACGAAGGAAGCATTTATTTATTAATGGTGCCCATTGAGGAGCAGTTCCGTGGCACAAAGTGGGGTAAAAGAGGAATAGAAAAAAACATTGCAAAGAGGATCCCGGCTTAGCTCATAGGTCTGATTTTAAAGAAGGGCCTCAGCAATGCAATAACAAAATGCAAATTACTTGAAAAAAAATGTCTAGGAAAAATACTTTCTCCCCCCCAGAAAAACACCTTGGTTTCTCTTTACAAATCTAGGTCTGTTCTTAGTTGAGCTGCTGTCAAAGGTCTTCAGTGGGAGCAGGAGCAGACCCATCAGGGAATTTGTAAGGTTTGGTGAACCCGAGTTCAGTGATGGGACCGCAGAGCACAGCCCTGGGACGTGAAACCCATTTTCATTGCCCTTCATAGAAAGCATGAGGTTGACGTGTCTGAAAATTGAGGTCCTCTCTTGATGTCTGACCAAACCCTCAACAAGGCAAGTTTTCTAGACTGGTCCGTCAGCTCGCCTCGGTGCTGCGTCCAAGGACTGCACACGGGAGAATCCGCTCCTCCCGTCCTCAGGCTGGCACTGACAGTGGAGCCACCAAGGAGATGACTCACCAAGGTGCTGAGCACATTCACTGTTCCCACTGAACTCTAATTTGCTTAATCACCACAGATTAAAGCGTGTCTAATTAAGGACAGGCGTTAGATCTGATGGGGACCCGATTCTTGTTCTGTTCACATACTAGCTGGCTGGGCAAGTCCAGTGTCCCTCACCTAGCTTCAGGCTTTCAAACTGAAATGTTTTCTTCCTTTTCCAACAGTTCAAAGCGTACATTTCACCTAAAAGATGAGGGTATAGAAGAACCCAGTTTTCAGATCCCAAAAAATATTTTAGGGGAAATTTTCTCTCTGTCCCAGTTATTTACACAAATGTGCTGGGTCCCAGCAGGGATTCAATAGCTGTGCTTATGAGTGGGCTGAAGAAGCAACAAAATATTTTTATGAGTAATACAGAGGGAAGCTCACTCGCCACAGGCTCACTGCCCGGCATGACCATAGCTCTGCATGGAGACCAGGAGGGACCAGGACCCTTCTCTGCAAGGACTGCTTTGCCCTGCTAACCTGATCCTTACTGAAGGTGCAGCCCTAAGCGATGGGGCACTGAAATCAGTCCCACCTCTTCCACATATTGCTGCGTAGCCTTGAGTGAGTCACTTAACCTCCCTCAGATACACATTGTATGGCTAGGGAGGCATGGATACTCCTCTTCTGCCATCGTTTGGCTGATGGGATTGTAAGGTCTCTATGGTGGCATCCATCTACTGCTAGGTGTGGACACATTTCTGACATTGGAATAAATAATAATAGCAATATTTGGCTTCTCTAAGGCACTTATCACAAGCAGATCTTGAAGCACCTTCTAAAAGGTGTAAAATTTCGTTACTCTTGATTCGTAAATGGGGCCTTAACCCTGGCAGGAGTGTCTAGAGACTACCACAGTGCCTTTCATCCGCTGTTGTCTTTGAAATATAGTAAGCAACTGAATTGCCTCATAGGATCATCCAGGGCTGAGGGCCACAGGTGGTTCCTGACTCTCATTCATCAGAGCACTTTCACAGCCATGTCTCCCTGACCTCCAGGAGAGCCATGCGCCCGCTTAGTTTACAAACAAGCTTCAGAAGGTGTCCGCTGGGCTGGCACGCTGGAGGAGCTCAAGTTTCACTTCCCAAAACGATGAAGCACTTGTTTAGCACTCAATTGGTTGGAAGGTGCCGCGAAGTTTTTTAACCCTGCCAAGGTCTCACTGTGAGAAAAGACAAAATTGTTGAGGTCTAGTATGATCGGGGCTTTTCTGGGTAATTAAACGTAAATAATTCCAACAGAAGAAGCACTTGCCTAACGCTGAGATGAATCAAGGCATGCACAGGACTGGGCAGCACAGTGAGCATCGCAGCCGCCCACCCTCACACCATCATCGTGTGGCCAACCCAGCCTTGAAGACCTGCGAAGGGTCTCCCGTAATAGGTCACAGCACGGATGTGCCAAAGCCTTCCCAAGGGTCTTGCAGGTCCCTTCCAGCATGGGTTGGGTTTGCAGGAGTGACCAGCAGTGTCAGCTTTCTAGTTAGAGGAAAAGAGACTGCTGCAAGGTCAGGCTGGGAAAGCAGGGTGCTGCAAGCACCATCTCTGTTGCAAACGCAGCGATGCCGAGGGAGGGAGAAGCGGTCTATCAGCCGGGAAGAATACGAGCCCAAGGCCAACAGCAGGGATATCTGCCCAAGAAAAAGCAAGAAATCTCTCCCCCAGCAGACCCTGCTGGCTCACGGTCTCGAAGAGCCGGTGATTCGGAGGATGCAGAGACCCGGTGCCGGCAGCGCCCCGAGCCGTACGCAGGGAGCCATGCACAGAGGCGGCCACCGCGGCAGCGGGGACGTTCGTACGTCCCCAAGGCCCACCAGCCCACGCGTGTTACCGCGAGGCCCCGACACTGCGGGCGCTTCATCGGGATGCCGGGCGACGCTGAAACCGCATCCTTTCAAAGCAGAGAAGGAAACAGCAGGGAGCACACGTCTGCTTGTGACCTGGGTGACACAAGCCTGCAGGCACAAATTACATACTTTACAAGTGACATTGGCTGTCATGGGGGGAGGTTTGAGTGAGGCTGTTTAAAATTCAACTAAACTCTGCCTGGAAAGGGGACGGCATGTGGGCTTCTTTTCTTTTTCACTCCCCGGGGTAACACTGTGATGTTTCTAGCAAGGAAATCCCTCTCCTGCTCCTAGATTTGGCAGTGGGTTTTGCCCCAGGGATGGGATTTACATGTTGCATGTGAATCTCTGGCTGCTTTGCAAGCTCCAGGCCAGAATCCCTGTCAGTAAGCATCATGGGAATTGACTTATATCATCAGAGGGTCTGAGTTAGACCAGCTAGAGTTACACAGCTCAGGAGATACTCAGTAGATTTATCCTACCTGCTCCACTATGCAGATGGAGAAACTGAGGCACAGTGACTCCATGTGCCTTTCCAGTGCACGCAGTCGTAACAAGAGGTTATAAGACGTATCTGCTCACCTTGTTCACATCATCTGGAACAGCATCCACCTCCTCTTTTACACTACCTACAGTGAGAATGATGAAAGAAATGGTAGCCATGCACAGAGGCTCCAACTTGGATCAGAGGCACGAGGTGATAGTGAGTAGGGGGTACCTTAGCACTCTGTCATTCAAGGTTTTCTCTTGCTTGATGTGCAATACCCAGCATTAAGGGACTTCCCTCTCACTCAGCTTCGAATCCTACTGACTTCAGGTATCTTATATGCCTGTCATCTTAGCATCTCTCCCATAGGATATGAGGCCAAGATCATGACCAGTGACGTTAGTCATGGTGTTGGGAGCCATTCTGAAGGAGATGAGACCACCTGCTAGCCGCACAATTACATTCAACCTTCCCTCCTCCGAACTTTTCCCATTGCCTCTTCTAAGCTGTTGTGCAGTTTCAAAGGGGGAGGCAGAGAAGACCCAACATCCTGCTCCAAAATCTGAGGTAAAAGAAGGTATTCTGAACAAAGTGCTCAGAACACTTCAAGAAAGGCATCTGTTCTGGGCTATGCTGAAGCAGTTGTCAAAATTCAGAGTTGGTTCCACCAGGAGAAATTATTGTAGGATCAAGATCTCCTCCGTGCAATCCTGTTCATTGAGAAAGTCTTTTTTTCTCTAGAAATGGTGGAAAAGAACTGAAAGCTGTTTCTGAGTTCACAGCTCCAATCCATGTTCCAGATAACTCAAGACATGAAAGTCAAATCTATTATTGCTTTCCTTCTCTCCATTTTCTTAGCAAATGCTAACAGCATTCCTGTGACTACATCCACTGGATATTCTCTCTCCAGTTTTCTGGTCTTTCTGACTCTCTTTGGACATACACACTTTGATATACAGTTAAACTTTCCCATTCATATGTGGCTTGCACAAAGCTTTGCTTTGATTTGTCGTAGATGGCTGTATCGCGATGATGCTGTCAAGTAAGTTATCTTGTAACATGGAATTACTTAATAATTTGCTCCATTTGTCCTCATTGACAGAAACAAGGTGTTCAACCATGTGTTAACTCAGTTCTTAAGAATTTTAAGCGATCTTGCAAGGCCTTGAGCAGCTCCAGCTCTTTATTTTATCAATGGGATGATCAGAATACATGACTCATTGCAGTGCTAAAGGGCCCTTCAATCTACTGAAGAGAAGCGGGACATAAACTCAAGCCAGAAGTTCAAACCAGGCAAATTCAGATGAGACAATTACCAGTCACAGGGAAAATCTACCAAAGGAATTGGTGGACTGCCTATTTCCTGAAGATGCAATTCTTCTGATTAAATGACTGTATCTACAAGGAAAAACCAATGCTGACTCCTAACTTGCTATGCACCTTTCAGACCCTGTAGAGATCTAGTCTATGTGGTCAGGAGAACCAAAGGGTTATTCTTGTCTTCCTAGAGAAGACATCTAAAATTGGGCAGATGAATCATGCGCTTGGAGTGCACATTTCATACCACCTATGGTAAAGGGAGGCAGGATTAGCCACATTAGATATAGCTATCTATATTATGAATGTTTAGTTAGGAAAGAAGAACTCCAATTTTGGTGCTCAGCTCAGTTTCCAAACAGACATGTCTAGTGCCCTTTGTATGTTAGGTATCTGCACACATATCTGCTAGCAGATATGATAAAAGATCTATGGAGACCTGCACCTCTTTGGAATTTCATTTCAGTCTCCTTTAAGTCCTTTGTCATGTCTGCCACTGCAGATGCCATAGGTATCCTAGGTATCAACATGTGGGATAGTCTAAAGCATCTCACATAGCAAAAGGTGCCAATGCTTAGAAAACTGAGTCCCTCCTAATGCGGCCAAAAGAGTTGTTCATCTGACCAAATGAATCACTCTCTGCAGTCCATCGACTGGATGGACAAGATCTCCACTGACTGTAACTCAGACACTCAATGCTCACGTGGACACCATTCTGCAGACACTGGAATTTAGCTGTCTCCATCTGTGAGCTGAACGCTACCCTTCATATCATGCAGGGAGCTCAACTCTGTTGACAACACATAGATATCTCACACCTCTCGAGGGTCTTGGGGGTATCTTGCCCAACTTCCAGCAGCTGCTCCAAGAGGGAGGGAGCCTGTATGCCTGCATCATTTCCTATATCAGACCTGCGTGGATGCCTCAGATTCCCACAGCATCTCACAAAAAAAAACCCCCTACACTTCTATTTAGGCAGCTGAACAGTGCCCTGTATGTTTTCCAGGAACAGACGCATTACTCAAGAATGCATTGCTGGACACAATGCAAAAATACGTGGGTGAATTTTTATGGTGTGTGTATACAAGTGCTCAGACTCAAAGATCAAATGGTGTTTCTGGCCATAAAGTTTCTAAATGCTCCTTACCTAACTTACAGGATGTTTGCTTTGCGCAGTTCATTGGTGTAGACAAGACACTTTTACCATGCTTTATCACAGGATCTCAAAGTGTAAATGATTTATATAAATACCAATGTTTATTCTATCAATGGGAACACTCAGTGAAGTTAAAATACAGTCAAACAAGATGCACTAGGACAGAAAACCACAAGCTGCATTTCATGCATGTCCATAAACAAGCTCAGCTTATCAGAAAAACAGGTCCAAATGTGTAAGGGGGCCAAAGCAAGCTCTTGATTACATAGCTTCGAGTCTATAGCCAATGTGACTATTAGACTCTTTTCAGATGAGCAAGTTGTAATCCATGTTGGCATGTGTGAAACAAGGAATTGGTGGCACTCATTAAGAAAGAAAAGAAATGGAAAAACATGAAAAACAAAGTAGCTTTACTAGTGTTTCCAGTGTTGAATCACTGGCATTCAGGGCTGTGGCCAGGCTAGGGTGAGAAGGCATCTAATTTGGGTGCCCAACACTGACAAATCCTACTAGGGAAAAATGCTAGCCCTCTTCCCCTGGAAGCAGGGGGAGAAGGAGGGTTAGAGCTCAGCTGCCACAAGGAATTCCCTTTCTCCACCCTCCCCAGGAAAGCCATCTCCCTTTCAAGCTCCCCACTCCACCCTGGCCAGATCCCAGCACTCTGCTCCCAGCCCCACGGGGAGCCTTATCCATAAAGGCTGTTCTTAAGATGTTCAACTCCTCCTTTCCCAGCAGAGAGGGAAAATCCTGGCTGTTTGGAAACCAATGGCAATATTCTCAGAGACTACGGGGAAAGCAGAAGAGGGCTTCAGCATTTTCCCCATCTTCCTGTGTTCAAGCCCTTACTGGTGCAGACTGGGAGCAAACTCTGGCCCCTCTCGCCAGCAGTGCTTTCCCCATAAAAATAGGAGTTTCCAATAGAACAAGTTTTCCGTAATTGTTCCTGGCAGGCGTTTCACCGTCAGCTTCTCCATGGGCAAACCGGCTACCAGTCCCTCCACTAAAACCACAGCAAACAAGGTCTGGAGAACAAAACGCGAGATGACAGGGAGAGCCTTAACTAAAAAGGAATAAAGGAAGAAAAAAAAAACCAAAAAACCGCAGCAGGCGCATAATCAAGTGAACCAAGATGCTCGTCCACACTACCAACGGCTGGGTGACAAATCCGCCCAGCCGTGGTGCAAGAGGCAGAGCAAGTGGCTCAGCAAACCATCCAGGGGCTGAAATTCAGCACCCTACGATGAGTCGCTGGGGCCAGGACTTGAATTTGGGATGGCTGGGAGTGAAGAGGACAACCTAGCGCTGCCTGCTGCTCCTGCTTTCTCCGGGGACGTGCCTGTCACCCGGCTGGACCAGCACTAGAGGGTAACAGTGAGTCAGGCTGCTGGAGCCACTTGATGGGACAGGTCTTGCTGATGGAGATGGAAGGGTTGGAAGTGGTGATCCCAGAAAGGTAAGAGCAAGCAAGAGCAAAAGGAGGGGCAGGTTGCATTCCCCTCGCCGCCCTTGCTATGGGGCACTTGTGGGGCCGGGTTGCACCAAGGAGAGAGCAGCGGGTGTGCTGGGAGGGTGTCCCCGCGCGCTGGTGGGAGAAGAAATGAGGTAGCATCAGAAACGGGTCGCTGAGCTTTGCGGGAGCGCAGGGCCATGGGGTGGAAGCACGGGGAAGGGGATGAGGAGCCTGGCGGAAGGCGCTTTCTGCCCCACACGGGACGATTTTGGGCAAAGAGCCAGCTTACTGCTCTGCTTCTGCACACAGAGCGGGACGTGCATCCGCTAAACTCCAGGCGCTATTCTCAAAGCCCGGGTTGCTTGTATTTAGCAGCTAAAATCACACGTTTTTGAACACGTAACGCACCACAAGCCCAGTGTAAGGTGTAAACCCACGGCTTGCTGCTTCTTCAGTTCAGGACCTCATCTTCTGGCCACGGACACGCAAAGCCCTGCCAGCCACCTGAGCTGCCTGCCGTGGCAGGAGCCGGACCCGCTGCCCGTGTCGGTTGGCGTCGAGCCTAAGACCTCATGCGTATGCAGAGCATACAGCAGATCGGCTCTTCTTAAATAGGGCTTGTATTCCCAGAGGGGCTGTGCCCAGTCATGAAGCGCTTGTTAAAGTTGTGGTGAATTATTTTTTCCTTTAAAGCTCCAATATTTTTTGAATCTTTAATCAAAATTGTAAAGCCTAAGAGCAGGTTCTCTAGAAATTGATGTTAGGTATCTAGTGGTTAGAAAGGACCAGCAGTCAGGACTCCTGGGTCCCATTTTCAAATCTCCCACTGACTCTTTGAGTGACCTTGAAGAAGTCAATTAATTTCTGTGTCATTTTCCAGACAGGTAAAAATGAGGAGATAATTCTTCCCCACCTCGCTGGGGGATTGTGAGACTTAATTGTTTGCAGGGCACTTTGCTATCCTCAGATGAGAGTTAAAGGACTGTCACTATACCATAGCTGGAGGAAGGCTGAAGCTCAGCATGGAAAGCCATGAATACTTCAGGACCGAGACTGCAGTGCTCAGAGGGCACATCTGTCTTTACGGCAAGGAGGCAGAACCGCTCGACCCTGCATCCCATGCCCTATACATACAGATAGCAACTTTCCAGCCGAGAAAACCGGCAGTGCTCTGCACTGGAGGTCCAGCTCTCCCCATCTGCCCCAGGCTTTCATCAGCTCTGGAGGCTGATGTCTCCTTGCAGTCGTGTTATGGAGCCAGAGGCAATGAGAAGGAATGAGCTGCCTCCATCCAGAGCCACTCGTACGCGTCCATCTCGCATCCCCCCAGCCTCCCAGTTTTGGCACGTTTGCCGATCCTCACCAGTAATGTGCTGATACCTCACCAATGGGGACACATCACCAGCTGGCAGCCTCTCAGCATCCAGCCACAGCTGTGAAGTCCCATCTGGGCTATCAGCTGCTTTGTGGAGCCTACCAAAAAAATCCTTTAGGGCCTTAGCTTTGCTGGAAAACTGAATATTTTCAGATATAGAAAGAGGTGATCCTTTTCCTGGGATGCTCTGTTGAGGTCAGCGGAGCTGCGTCAGGCTACGGCAGCCTGCCCTGGGGTGTAAATGGCTCCTGTAGGAAAGGATCTCTGAGTTTATATACGTGTACGTTTATTTTTGCCTTGAAGGGAAGCTTGTCGCTGCCCTGTCTGCAGAGCTGATCACTGCACAGGTTTCCCTGGGCAGAAGAGAGGAAGAGGAGCTGCCACCAGGGAACTCCTTCCAAATTAACCTACTTACCAGGCGGCTCTCCTATCTGCACTAGGAGAGCGGCTGTTTGTTTGCTTTAGGCCATTTCTATGCAAGGAGTAACTAGAGATGAGCAAAACTGAGAAAATTTCTGCTCCCATGGGAATTTTCAGCCTTTCAGAGGTCAGTTTGCATCTCAAATCAGGCCAGTTCAGCAAAATGAAATTCTGGTTGAACTCGCTTTAAAAAGTCAGATTCTCCCTGGTGAAAAAATGGAATCTGGCGAAAGAAGAGGGGGGAGAAATGGGGGAAATTTTCTTTTACTTACAGGAAACTTCCCTCTTAGAGAAATTGTATTTTTCACTTGTTCCAGTCCCAAACTGCTCCAGAACTAATGCCAGGAATTCCCTCATCTATTTATACTCAGTTTTGCTGTCTGGGGCTTATTGTACCTGGCATTTACTGTGACATATTACCGTGTTGCAAATAATACCGGGAACATTTACCTTCTGGAAGTATTGTGGAGGGAAGGTTTCCAAAAGCCCTTTGTTAACCTGCTGTCACCAACCTGCAGGGACCGTCCCAGGTCCCTTCCACCCTGCCAGCAAGGGTCCAAAGCCCTGTGGCTTTTTGAACGCTGCAGCTGCAACAGCGTGGGTGTATTTGGGGGGGGCTAAATGCTCTTTGTGCTGAAAAAAAGCAGCAACACTGTGAATTTCTGTCAGTTTTGCCAAATGAATTCATTTAGAATTGAAAAACGTAAGTTGCTTGAGATGGATTTCACTATGAAATGTCTCTTTGTTCAGAGATTTCCTTTCGCTCTGTTTTTCTTCTTAATGTGAAAAATGCTTAAAAACGAACTGAAATGTTTTCTCTGGGATTGAGTGAAACTTTTTTATTAGATCAAGAACAATATAGATGTGTGTAATTATCTTTCAGCATTGCCAGCAAACCAAAACATCTCTTACTCACCTCATTGTAATTGAAAGCGTCATGGGACACCCCGTTAAAATTGAAGCCGTTTGCAATTGGCTTGAATCCAAACAAATAACTTAACTGAAACTTTCGTTTTTACACAAGGAGCCATGAAAACATTACCATAATGAATATCTGTCAGAGCTCACTTTGGGGGACAACTGCCAAATGGTGGTTCTGAATCTTATCTCATCAACACTGCTGTAATTATGAGTAAAATCAGGTCAATGGATTGCTGCTTTCTTTGTATTAAGCTAACGTCAACGTGAGGCAGACCAGATCCGGGATGAGGTTCATCTGCTTGCATGTAAATGTCTATATTTGAGCTCCCTTTGCAGTCACAGAAATCTAGTTATGACAGTCCATGGTGTCTAGGGAAAAAATCACCTCCGCCCGAAACATGTGTCTAAAACTCTGGCTAAACCACACCTTGAAAATATGTCTCTACGCCAACTGCAATAGCAGCCCAGGGTGACCAGCTCTGATAGAGACACTGAGGGTGTAGATATGCAGGTGCCTAAATACAGGCATCTCGTGCCATTTGGGATGCCCTGGTGTATCTCACCTGGCTTCTAGTCGCCACTCAAGAAGAGCCCAGGTCTCACACAGGTCCCATCTCCTATCTGCCAGCCTCATGCAGAGGTCTCTGATAACATGGGACACCTAAAGTGGCACTTCATGCCTGATTCATTCCCCTGAAGTTGCATGAGATAAAAATCATTCCCAAAGTCCTCAGGACATCAGGACTTGGAAATGCAGGATTTGGCAGTGCTCCTGATGGGACCGCATTTCCAAAGATGGATCACGTAACGGCAGCCTGCAGCATGACTGTCCTGCCCAGATTTTCGGGAGGTTACCCAGCTGAATAAGTCAGTCTCTTGCTACCTTACATAAGACACATAGCGAGAGGAGGAACTGCTGTGGAGACTGTATGGTGCTTTCTTGGAAGAGCCCTGCATTAACTTCCAACCTTTTGCCACCTTCCACATAATCGCTTCCATGATTTTCCTGCTGACAAGTCACACCTCTTACTTTGGGGGGGCAGCGCCATGCCAAACTGCCCTCCCTCCTTGCGACGGCAGAGCTTGCTTGCATGACGCTAGGAAGCAGGAGATTTACACCAGTGGGATTGCACAATCACCCCAGATAAGAGGAATGTAACATGTCAGCAGTGTCCATGTCTTTATCTCTGTAGGAAAGACATAGAGGAACATGCAGATTTTTATGGGGTCGACAGAAAAAAATATCCTTCCCCTGCAGTTTTTCTGAACATGAGTGGTGTAGAGTGGATAGCACCATTTGACCAACAGCCCCAGTGCTGTTTATCTGCTATTAGACCAGAGCCGGCACTGCTTTAAATCACGCGTTTCCCTTTCGCTGTCATTTATAATCAACAGAGATATTTTATGTTTATATAGCTTCCTTCATCCTAAGGATCCCACGGTGTGTTCTAAGGCATGATCCAGATGCAGCTCTCCTGTTCTGCAAGTAGATCGGCTCACGAGGACATCATGATGGGCTTTGTCCAGGGTGAGCCCGTCTGGGCTTTCTGCCCTGGTGGCTTTTTTGCTCGTGGGTGTTCTGGTCAGTGGTGGTTTCCCAAGTGGTAATGGAAAGAAGCACAACCATCCCATTCAGATTCCCCTGTTACAAAATACTTCCTAGAGGACGGTTTGAAAAAAAAAAGGTATGCCCCAGGGCAAGAAACTCATGAAAGCATGATTTCAGCAAAGGGCCATATGTGCAGACGTTTTAGGGATCAAATTCACATCCTATCTTGGAAAGAGGGCAAATCCGTCTCCGGAGATGACTGACTGAAGTGAAAATAGACTGAACAGAGGTTTGATTTTAAAACCCTGAGATCCCGTGAAAACTAGATTGTAAATCTGAGGCTCTCTAACCAAATCTGGATAGCTCAGCTGTAGATGTCTATCTCTGAGCTTATTTGCTAGACCCCATTAGAGTGCATGAAGACAACCAGGGTCTTTTAGGGCATAACCCAATAGGGCATGTCTTGCAAATGTCTACTTTAGGATGAGGTAAACTGCTGGACTGTGAAGGGGGTCCAGGATGACTACTCAGAAGTAAATGTCCACATTGCAGATGTCTAAAGTTAAGAGAGATGAATCTTACCAGTCTGTACCTTGTAGCAGCACCTGTGAGCCCAAAACAGAGCAAGGGATCTAAACAGAAAACAAGAGTCCTGCTTTCACCTTGACCGACACCTTTGTGTTCTCTGTCCGACACCATTCAGAGCAATGCAGGAGATCTGGCAAACAGCACTGGGCTCTTTGTTGCTTTCGATTCATATGACAAGCCAGTGAAACAAGCCTTGCCAGACAATCCCTCTAAAAGTAGTCAAAAGGTTGCTTAGTTTAATTACCCAGGCCAGAAGGTGGTATACGAATCAGCAAGTACAGAACCACTGATTCACACATACCCAGAAATAATAATCTTGATATTTAGACCACTGAAATAAAAAGAGTAGGCTGGAGATGGGATGAGAAATCGTAATCTTTAAAACACGACCCATTTTAATGTTTCATTGGAGATTATAATGAGAATTGTGAAATTACAGGATAAGATGCAAGTTTCCTATTTAGCAAATTAAAGAGACGTTTCTAGGCTTTCCAGGAGCTTCAGCCAGCTTCAAAACAGAGTGGACCAAAACTAAACATCACCCACACTAATCACAGTCCTGGTCAGAAGAACAGATCTAAGAATACTCTCTCTGAGCACCTGAGTCACAACTGATGGGAGTCTTTCCACTGACTTCTCTGGGTTTTGGACACATGCGGAGCTTTTTCCCCTTAGACGCAGATGACCTTAGACCCGTGCCTACAGCTGCTAATAGAGGCAGTGTTTGCCTGTCTGCATTCCAGAGCTAATGCACATTCCAGCCCATGCAGAGGACTTTGCCTCACCGCCGATGCACAAGGTCACCTCACCTTTGATACTCTGCGTTGGTGTAAGGCTATCCGAGGAGGGCTGTGTAATGACTCAGCAGCTCGCTGTCTGCTATGTTTCTCTCTTTAACTGGATTTTTTGCTCCAGTGAAGCTGTTCTCAGAATGGCTGAAGCTCACATGCCCGATCTTGAATGTAGCGAGAGCACAATTATTCAGCAGGTGTAAAGCCGGCTAATGCCAGTACAGCACAGCTCAGGCATGCGTCAGGCAGGATGATGTGTCAAATGATTGTTGTTGTTGCCACGGGAATAACAACACAGGAGAACAGCATCACGTAACATCACGGCAAACTGTCACATGTCCGCAGGGCACCTGCCTTCACCTGCTTCACCTCAGCTGGAGAAGGGGACCGTGATTTGGAGACACTGCGTACGTTTGGGAGAAGTTTTCATATGAACTCGATGAGTCCTCTTTGTGCTGCTAAACCAGAGCAGTAACTGATACTCCTGAGCTCATGAGACATGTACCGGCATCTTAAGATGGCCAAAAGCCACAAGACAAGTGACCAATGGAAAGACAAATTGCAGGGAGGTCTTAAGAAATAGCACATAGACCAGGTATGTCAACTGCTTCTTAGCTTCCCACTGTCCCTTGTGGGAAGGGTCTGGCCATCTGTTTTAGTCCCGGGATGGACTCATGACGTCAGCCTGAGCAACCTTGCCACCTCCACTCTTTCCCCAACGAAAGTCTAAATCACACAGCTGCCTCAACAACAGCAAAATGTGAGAGGTCTCCACATAACCTAGACCAGAAGGGGAGATATGCATGAGTCAACGTGCGACTCAACAGCCCTAAGTGGGCCACGCTAGGGACTTTAGTAGAAAACTTGCCTAGAGTCTTGCCTAGTTTTCCTTCACTCCATATCACTGGCACTCCTACAATCACTACTACTAGTAAACTCCCAGCAATCACTGGCCAACCTACCACCACATCACACAGCTCTCTTCAAACACCTTTAGAAGGACATGGCTCTGAAGACACCACAGGTACCCCCAACACACTCGCTGCATTAGTTGTCCCTGAATTTCAAGCATCGTTGACGTACACTAATTAGTACTGTTGGGAACTCTTGAGAAATGCACGGACAAATACTGAGAAACTACTTAATGCCAAAAAGCCTAAAATATCTTGGCTTTACCTAGTTTATACTGTATCATAGTATCCAACTTACAGCACAGGGCACAAAAATAGCTTCCAACGATATTATCACTTTGTTATAATGGGCTAAATTCAGCCCTGAGGGGCTGTAGAAATTAATGGAGTTTGGCCCAACATGTGGTTAATGAGGATGGTCTATTTCAAGCCCATAAGGTACCACACTTCTGCCACTACAGATTGGCTGGGAATAATTCACCTCTTCAGAGACACTGTATTCACTTCCAGCCCTGGCCATGTTTGCTCTAAATAGAGGCAGCAAAAAATAGACATCAAAAACAAAAACATTTCTTTCAAACTCCAAATGCCTCTGGCTCTGATTTTGATCTCGCATGCAGTAGAAGCCCAAGTGAGTGGAGAGGTTTATTTCTCATTTGTGCCAGTAAAAATGAAATGGACCCACTATGTTTAACATTGCTTTAGAATGCAGAACATTTAAGACAGTATCTAAACACTTAGAAAATGTTAACCCTGATTAAACAAGGCTGACCTTTACTTCTTCAGATCTCTTTCTACGGATGATCTCTTTGCATCTTTTGATTTCTGTAACCACCTAGTTCCTAACCTCCCTGCCCATACAGCTAAATCCACCTCCCCAGAAGTCCCTTTGCAGGAACTTCAGAATCAAACTCATTCAGCATCGGATTTCTACTTCTGCACAACCCTGTCCTCATTTCTAGAAAGCACATAAGCCCATGTTCACCTATTCAGACCAATATGTAAGCGTTTATCTGTAAGAAGAAGTGCATAAGGATGCTTTCTTGGAGCGTGCACTGTTGCTCCCTCCTCTTGCATCTTAGTCTTAGCCCCTGGTTTGAATTTGGTCTTTATGTCTTTGCCGCAGCTTTTTTTGTTCTGAAACAGGGCACAGCCAGAGAGGCTCAAAATATACCCTCAATTCTTGTACCCAAATTCTCCATCATGCCCTCTATTTTCCACAAACACGGAAAACCTCCAAAAAAGCAGAATGCCCCCAAAAGTACTAAACTGCTATTCAAGTGGTGTCGGATTCTCCAAACAGTCTTGTCATTTTTAATGTAGATGATTTGCGTAAAAGATCTCATATATTCCCTCTTTCTCTTACAACTTATCTCAGCTATTCTTAGCTGAAAATGTAACTGAGGAAGGATCTCCCCTTCTCCCCTGAATGTCTGAATATAGCCTAACAAGTTACAGCTACACCTCTTCTAGTGGAGTAAATTGTGCCTGGGAGCACTTTATGGTCCAGAGACCAACTACCACAGTCTGGCTGTGTCCATACTATCAGAGTCCTTCAGCCTCCAGAAAAGGCTGACCTCATCCAAACTGCCTATGGGGAAACATCCCTCATCCATGTGAACTTCCAAACAGTGACTGGAGACTGTTCGGGACAGCGCTAGGTGGCCTGGGCCAAAAATTGTGCCACGGATCATTCTAAAAACCGGAAAAAATTAGAAGGCAAATTGTAAGGGGTCAACACCGTTTGTTTCACTATTGTAGATGTGTCCATTAAAACTTTGCCATCATCACCAAAAAAAAAGACTGGATCAATTTTTTCTGGACTACTTGCTTTTAGCTTATGGGTTGTTCTCCTTTTCCCAGAAAGAAAAATGTTCACGGCTGATAAAAGCTGTGCTGAAGTGGAGCACATCCGCATCTTTCCTTTGGGATAAGCATATGATCATTCCTATGGCTCATAACCTTAGCTCCCCAAACTTGCTGTCTTTCAGCAAAATAGCTAAAAGTGCGACTTGGGACTGTAAGTATGGACTCATGTAGACTACAGCTATGTAGATTAGGACTTTCTAGAGAGGCTAAAGAACTAAATGCCCAGCTCCCTTCAAACCCAAACGCTCTACCTGGTCTTCAGTGATACAGACAGTACTTCCCAACAGCACCATGTTCCAGCAGAGATGAAGGGGAGGATAGCTAAGGTATTCTGTTCGGTGTTTTACCACCTCCAAGCATACTCCATTAATTACTCGGATCACAATGAAATAAAGAGCTGAATTGAGATTCTCATCTACTTAGTCATTTGTTAACTTCTGATAAAACTGAGCTTTGTCTTCTTATCTCTCTTTGCCAAACAAAGAGGCCAAGGCCAGCAAGTGAACCTCATCTTTCACACTACTCACCTGATTCAATCAGTCACGTATTGTAGTTGATCATTACATTTTCTAGATAACTACTTGCCCTCTATTCTATGATGTAAAAAATGTTCGGTGTGCTAACCAGCATTTGATGGGAAGGAGGAGAAAAGACAAAGCTCCACGGATACCGTATCTTTGTTATCAGTTTCATTGGTGTAAAACTGGCAATAATTTAGCAATGTGTTTGGTCCATAATCAGCAGGAATAACTCGTCTCTCTAGAGTGAAAACATAATCTTTATCCTCAATATACAGCCATTATACCTCATTCTCCATGGACCATTGTAATACAAAAGTTTCCCAATGAACAAACTTCATCTTATTTTTTATAATGATTTCTGAATCCTCAAAATATGAACCCAGTCTTCCTTCAGGGAGATTTGACTCCACTTACTCCACACAATTCAGGTTGAAGGCCTAGTCCTTACTCATGGATGTTTTATGTTTGTTGGGAACTACCTCTCAAATACAACCACTATCAGCTTTGCTTTTCTGGCTAATGTATCTATTCATATCTATCAGGCCTCTTATTTGGAAGATATTGGGACTTTGTTGAGAACAGGCTGACATCTCTAGCCTACAGTCTTTAAAGTCACAATTCCTAATTAGTCACTAAATTTAAAGGAAAACTTTGAAAATGGACTTTAGAAACTTCACCGTCAATTCTGAAAATCTCAACTTTGGACAGATGCCCTCAAGGTGGAAAGAGATCTGTATTCATTTGGAAGTAGTGATAAAGTCTTGCTCTCTTGTAAAACAGCGTAATTCTGGAAGCAGATTTAGTTAGTCCCTGCAACTATTTCCTTTGGCTAAGCGTAGATTTACACATATGTAACAAATTATGACCTTTCTCCCACCTACTCCAAAGCTTTGGCACCACGTGTATTTATAGCATTATGCATACAGTAAGCAATCACCCTGTAAAATAGGAAGGCAACTCCAGAGAGTGAGTCGTTGCCAATAGCAAAGAACTGGTTAGTTAAAAGGGTGGTTAACGTTCTTAAATACTAAGTGGTTAACAACATGTCAAGTGGCTGTTGAGAGAATGCTTGTATTTACTCAGAGGTCAATTATTCACTCATAAATGTCTTGGTTTAATTTCCTTGTAGTCTATTTCCTCTATTACATATTCATAATCATCTTCTCATAAGTTCTCCTCCTACAGCTACTAATTATTCTCTATGTTCACCACATACTCTTTTTTTGCCATATAGATGGTGAATATTAATTTCTGTAGAGCAGAGATTTTTTTTTAATTAAAGCAATGTTCTTTAGAAACAAATGCAATAACCATCAATTAAGTTTAACAAATAAGGAAAAGTCATTAAACAAGAATGCCAATCAAGATGCTGAGCCGAAATTCAGACGACATCAATCATACTTCCGTTGTTGTTCCAAAAGGTTGATTTAATCAATACTGAGTCCACAGGGTTTCAGTAAGGGAACCATTCACACACATTACTTTTTATTTCTCTGGAAGATGCAGTTACCAGCTCTGTACCTGGGCAATCAAACAGCATCTCAGCTACTCAGGAAAAAGGTGTCCAAAAGATGTGCTCCACGCAATGGGCTTCCAAGAAATCAACAGAGAAGACATCTCAGACTTTGCATGGTGTCTTCACTCCCCCACATGAACAAGACCAGGTACAATGAACCGAAGCATTTGAAATACATCCCTGAAAATAGGGGCTCACATTCTCTGGGGACTCAAAACTATTTACTTCTACAGGAGACAATCAGGTGTCATTCCTTTTTCAATTATGATCTTCCAAAAAAAAAGATGCATGAGCCTTTTAAGGTCTGCAAGGGAGTTTTTCTGCATCAACACTTCCCTATTCTGTTTAATCAAAGTAGCTGAGAGGGAAGCACATGGTCAACAAGAAACTAGAACTAGATTAAGAAAAGTGGTCTGGTGGGTCTTGCAGAATTCAATACTTTGGATCTTGGCTTCAAGGGAACGGGGTAAGAAACGTGCAGGTCTGGACACTGGGTATCACCAAGTGTTTATTTCATACAGCTACAGGTTACATAGGACTGAGCAGTTACACATGGTTATTCATACTGTAGTTACACATAACAAAAAAAAAAGCATACAATAATGTGCACCTTGCCAATTGTGTTTTAAATACCTATTTGGCCCTGAGCAAGAAAGAAATAGTAACTTCTGCGGTAGAGCAGTCTCTTGGTCCAGAAGTTGGATTGTGTCCTAGAGCTATCACATAGATCTGCTTTCCAGAATTGCGGCCAGACACACACAACTCCCATTAAAGTAATTGATTGCTCTGTGAGCTTAATACTTCAATATCCCAGGATCTATAGATTACGATACAATACGCTGTATCATAATATATAGCAAATAGCATTGAAGTCAGTTGGCACGGGCTAAGTAAAGACCAAACAGAAGATGGATGTTAGAGTCCAGAAAGAGGCACAAGGGATATGTTAGAAGCCAGTAGCCAGCTGTGCAGAATTTAACCTGTCTGTGATATTTCTGTGAGGGCTGCAAGCAGAAAATCCCATCCCATTATCTCCAGAGAAGGAAGAAGGATCGTGAAGAAAGAAGGGTGAATTATTAAAGGATAGGCCAAGTATGACTTAGAGCTTATTAAAAAGGGAGGAGGATGGGTAAGAGGAGAAACAGCTTGCTAGGCTGGTTCTATTAAAATCTAAGGCCAGATCCTCTGTGTAAATTAGCATAGCTCCATTGACTCGGGTTGACTGCTTGACTTCTCTGGCTTTATGGCAGTTTACCAGCTGACATTCAAGCCCATTAACTTGAAGCATTGCATGTTTTCCTTTGAGCTTGGTCTTTGTTTGTTCTGCCCCCCACTCTTTTTTTCTGCCAAAACTGACAAAATTCTTCAGCTGAAACATCTGAGGAACGACATCTCATCAAAGATGGACGTTTCCATGGAAATATCTCTTTCAGATGAAATTTTTTGAGTCTTTCACAGATAAAATATAAATAACTGGTTGGACAAGTTTTCAATAAATCAAAATAGAAACTTTGCTGGAGAAGCTGCAATGTTGTTTGGGTTGCATTTTTCCTCTCTTTTCTCTAATAAAGAACATACAACGCCTGAAGAAAAGAAATGACCAAAATGAAAATTTGCTGAAAACTTCCAAGAGGAGACAAAACCATATGTCAGGTTATTCCCCGACAGATGCCCACATTTATAGCCCTGAGGGCAGAAAGAGATGATGAAGAGCTGGTGGCAGTGAATGCAAGGCAGAGGAGGTAGAGGGAGAGATAAGCGCTCCCAGCTTCTCTCTCGATCAGGGCCTTTTCTTTTTTCTCCCTCTTTTCCCTGCTCCTCCCTTCCCACTCATTGCAGCTAGTGCCTCAGACCGTAATCTGCTGGAAAAAAACCCAGAGCAAGCTGTGACTCCCCTGCACCAGCCGTTGCTGATCGAGAGATCCTCTGACATGAATCTAGAGGGATTTTTTTTTCTCATTTTGAGCACTGATTTACCCATACAAATGGACTGACATTTAATCATATTGGGAAATACATTCCAGGGGTGAAGCTGCTGTGGCTGTTTCCCAAATGTGATCCCAAGGAAGAAGAACTGGTTATGGAAGATTATGCACTGAAAATGATTTTACAAATGCATATGTAAAATAAAATGCAGAGTTCTGTTCAAACACATAGAGGAGTCTGACCACAATGGAAGTTGGTTAACTACATTCCTGAGAGTCTCCATTGGAAGTCTCAGCCCAAGAATACTAGAGTGAGTAGGAATGCATCCAGGATCCTGGACATATCCTACCACCTCCACATCTGCTAGTAGTCCCCATGCCCCAAAATAGTGCTGGGGAACCACACTCGGAGGTCTTACCCAATATGTGTAATGACAGCCAAGGCTGTGCTTTACAATGCAAAGACAGTATTGAAGATAACAGATTCAGCTGAGTATTTCCAGGGCTTTACCTTACCACCACTACCCAGAAAACTCTCCATAAATGAAATGTTCCAACTTAGTCAATCCCTGCTTCTCAAAAATGCAGTACCAGCTTCCTTGGCACACTTCAGAACAGCAAAAAAATGTAAGAAGCCTCCTACGACTGGGGAAGAGAGCTAGAGCTACCAGCTGCTTTGAACATTTGTAGAGGAATACTTGGGGACTGGGTTGCAAATACACCAATATATTCCACTTTCCAGGAGCCTGAAGTGTGTTTGGCAATATACAGGAGAGAACTGTTGTTGGTGTGAAACCTCAACTGGAAGGTTGACTAGAACAGTGCATAATCCTACACATGGATGAATATGGTCATGGTATTTTATTGCTGTGCACAAGGTCCCATAAAGAATGTGTCACTTTTCCCACATGAAGAATAAAAGATATGTTTAAATCATTGCTCAGCTTTAAGCAGTGCTTAGCTGCTGACCAGTGTGGATATCCCGTCTGATGGAGCTAAGGAAAAGACATGCAGATTTGTCATCACTGTCAAAGTGGTTTCCTACAGCAAGTGCTAATGCAGAATGAGACAAGAACTACTTTGGTGGAGGCAAACTCCAGCTTCTCCTGTGAGCTAGTTAGGTGAGGGCACCCAGATTAACAAAAAATAGTTTGTTAAACCATAAATGCAATTAAAACCAAAGAGACTGCACTGGGGATAGGTGTTATTCAATGTGTGTGAGGGGGTGCCAGAATCCGGCTCTGAATAGTTTCGATTAACAAACCTGAGTCTGAATTGTTAGAGAACTGTTCATTTCGTTAAGCCATTATTCATGGCCTGTGACTGGTCATAAGTAATGTTCTGCATCCTGATGAGAGGATTGAAGCTTACACTGGAATGATGAATGCCTGACAGCAGATAATGAATAGTGTACTTCCCTCACAATTCACAAATGCTCTAGGGTTTCTGAATTGTAAACTACCAGGCCAACTCACTGAACAAGTACATTGAAATAACATTCTCAAAAGCAGCAGGATTTCAGCTCTTTCTCTATGGGGTAGTTTAATTTCCCTAAATCAAAGCAGTACAGGTCAAGCAGGTGTCCTAGCGCTGCTTGTTGGTTTTGTCTCAGGCACAGGCAGTCTGCAAATACAACCAACCCCTCAGCCACAAATTCCTCCTTCGGGAGAGAGCTGGGGGGTTCCCCACGAGGTCAAAACCCAACTCTCCCAAAAAGTACTACCACTCTGTGACCCAGGCACTTCCACTTGTAGTTGGAGCTGCATGAATACGTGCAAATAATAACCCACACGGTCACATAAATAGCAGCCAATGGAAGCCAAGTAATTCATTTATCAATATATTGGCCAACAGACTGCCTTAATTATTTAACTATTCTGGTAAAAGCTAATGCATAAAGAACTTAAATGCTGCATGGATGTTGCACAGGGCCTTCAGCCAAGGGGAAATTTCACATAAAATGCCAGGCAGTTCAAAGTCTTCTCTGCATGCAAATGGAACAGAGTACACTACTGCTACACAGAGCTGCAGGATGACTAGCCAGGGGCAAAGAATTGCAAATGATGCTTGGACCAACACATTGCGATACTGTTTTCCAGTTTTATCATAGTCTCTAAACACCAGTTTGGCTTGTACCCAGTCATATATATCTCCCCAATGGAATGCAATGCAAGTATGCAAGGAAAATGTTTCATTTACTGACCCAAGGGAAAGTGAAATGTAGAGTAGCTGTCAAGCGAAGCTTGGAGAAAATCACCCAAGAACATCAAGATGCACGTGTTGCAGCTGAACATTTGATAGACAATCACGTGCAGAACACTTTACCCACAACAGACAAGAAAAAAATTGTTTGGCTTAAGATACTTGTACTTCCCCAGTCGATCTTTCAACCAAGCTGAAGAACCAATTAATTGAATTAACATGGCATATCAGTCTCCAGAGCACTCAACACTTTGCAACTGTGTGAAGTCTGTTGCTGTGGCAGGCCTGCCCACACGTCTTCAGCTAATAGCTACAATCTAGTTGCTTCCATGTCTTTGCTAGCTGTAAATGACAGCAATGGCACTCATTAACTTGGTGGCTTGGGACAGGCTTCAAGTTGGGAAAGGCTTATGTGAGAATCTCAGTTCAGCGGTACCCTGCTGGGGCAGCGGCTCCAAAAATAAACAAGCAGAGGCTTCCCACTGACCCACTGACAGAGCATCAGTTACATTTTTACACTTGGCACCTTTTTAACAAATGATTGCACTGCAGTTGCATGAGGCAATAGTACACGCTCTGTGAGTCCTTTGTGTTTGCTCACAGGGCTGAGCTCCTGCATCCCAGGGGCCACTCGGTGCTTCTGTTTCTGATGGGTGGGTGATAGGACCAGGAATTATGGACTTTGCCAATCTTCCAGGAGTAGTACGCAACTTATCACACCATATTCCTTCCTGTGTCTTTACCGGGTTGATTTTCAAGATCTTAAAGGACAGTTTCAGTCTCAGACTGGAGAGGTAGCAGGTAGTCCCAACCCTGCCAGAAATTGCCTATGTAATCTCAGTTGAATTACTCTTTCTATGCTTCGGTTTCCCACATGAAATTATATCTCCTTTTACACTTTAACTGCAGATCTTTAGGCTATGGGTCACTTCCTACTACTTTTTGTACAGACTCCAGCACAGTGAGAGTAATTTTGACAAGATTATTGAGTTATCTTGATCTCACCATCAAATATTTGTATTAACCTCAGTTTCATCCTAGTTATCCTACGTAAGCGCATCTTCCTGATGCTTAGACCCTTCTGTTACTTGTAGATATTTATCAGAGAACCTGTTTCATGGCCCTTTTACTGCAATACAAATTCTACAGCGAAAAGTGTAGGATATTACTCCAAACTGTTTGGGGATGGCCAGTGTCTCCTGCTCTGGGAGTCGCCAGGAACCAGTCAAGCAGCAGCACTTCCATAGCTTTGCATATTCAGGAAAGCAAAGCTATGCGGAGCTCCTGGTGTCCACTGGACTCCTTTTCATTACACAGGCGGCAGAAGGAACACCTGGAAAAGAGAACAATACTATTCCCAAGCACAGCCACAGAACTCCTTTAAACTACCTCTGCTTTTCCAATATCTAAAGCTCCTTTCTCCAACAAATGCCGCCAACTTTCTCTGCAGCTCTCCAGCAACCAGGTGCTGAAGGTCAACCCACATTTGAAATGCCCGGCTAGGAAATTCTCTAGGGGAAAGCCACTAGGATTGAAATGATGAGAGTTGTTAGGAAATCCTTAAAGAAAAGCTCCTATTTCCTACCCTTTCTGTGGTTCATTTTCTTTTCCTCTACCTTACCACTTCCTCCATCTACCCTTCCCCCTCGTAGCTTGTGTACAGAAGACATACATGCCTAAGGCTCCCTTTTGTTACACCTGCAGATACTCTCTCCTCTTTTCCTCACTCAAGCCTACCCACTTTGACTCCAATTTCTCTACTTCCAGCCACACGGACCACCCCACCACATGAGAAATGCTCTTTCACATTCTTGACACTCTCATGTTCCACTAGTGGCCGTCTGAACAAAATTTCAGTCAAATAAATGGTCAGAGTGGCAAGTAAGCATAGCTCCAAAGACTTCAAAGAGTTTGTGGTTTTCATGCTAGCATTTTTTGTGGTAGTCATTCACTGCTAGTTAGGTCTAGTATCAGCCTTAACCAATCAAGCCACTTCACTTTCCAAAGCCAGCCCATAATTAAAAAAGGCCAATAGACTCTCAGTGATGATGCAATGATGTGTTCTCAGGTGCTCTTCTAGGCATGAAGCCAAGTTACCATTTATGCAATTTGAAATGAATGGCATAAAATTAGGCACAGTCTAGAATTTCTCATTGCGATTCTTAATCGTTTTGACTTTATTTTTCCAACAGTCAGCAGGTTTTTCTTCTGAGAAGTCCTTTTAAAAAAAAAATTAGACGGCTACTTACCATGACTATCAGTTGACTCACATGACAGGACATTGCACTTACAAGAACTTTCGTGTTCCTCAGTCCTCCTTTTCTGTTTCTCAATTAGGCCAAATTCTACTGCCTTTATTCATACTATTGCTTTATTTCATAGCTCACACTAATGATTTCAGTAGTGACTCCTAGAATAAATTACCACTTTGGTGTGCCAAGATGACCTGAAGTCCTTGCTGAGGGCTGTTTCAGGCCTTTGTCATGCCTTTCTTATCCCGTTTCATCATCCACAAACCCAGGACTTTCTCACAGCTCATCAGCTGGTTCCCCCAGAATTGGTAGACAAACACCTTCCCATGTTTACTGTGCTTAATGGGAAAGCATAACCGCATCACTAACGTGGCATGAATCTACCATTGCTCTTATTAATTTAGCAAACCCATCATGTATCTATCAGTAAGAATGGCATTTGTTGTCCTGTTTCAAGGACGCAAGTTTTATGTGACAAAGGTTGTGTTGGTCAATGCCTCACTGAATCAGGTATTACATTAGTATTTCCTACATTTGGGGAATAAAATACACAGCTTTAAGAGTGGGTACCAGCAACTGAAATGAGTATTCGTTTAGAAGCACGTAAAAGTATGAACCTCTACGAGTTACCAAAACATCGTGTACCTATCCTATTTCCCTCTAGTGAAAGTCCAGCCAATTCAGCAGATCACTTTTAAGTGCCATGAAGATACCCACCTAAGCTGGTGCACAAGGTAGAGCTTAGTTATGGAGCCTCTTCTTGGAAATCAGCTGGGACATTTGCAAGTATAAATCATGCAGCAAAATCAATTGCTTACCAATCATGTCTCAGAAAGAATACCAAGAGCACAAAGTCAAATCCCCCAAAGATAAGGAATGCCAGAGTTAAGATGATCATAACCTATTCTGGAAAGGACAACCTGATACGCTTGATGCTACGTAGCCTCAGGGGAATGTGCAGTTAACTGGTTACCCCAGTGCCCTATAAAATCTGCTCCCAGGCTTTCCACAGTTGCTATTAATAGGAGTTATAAACAGTCATGGAACCATAACACAAGATTAGCTGTTATTATATCTGTTTCACAGATAAACTATCTGACAACCAGTAAAACTGAAATGGAAACCAAGCCTCTACAGCTGTATCAGTAGGAATGCTACAGCAGGATACCAGAGAAGAGAGTACTCACAATGGGTAACCAGATAAGGGTAAAGCCAAGTTTTAGCCTATTCTACTGCTGCTCAAGTGAAACAGAAGTACAATAAAAAGTGAAGTCCTGCTACTGTTGTCATGTCTCCACGGTGGTCCCTTGATGACACAGAATTCTCACCTCATCTCTCACCAACAGCAAAAAGTCATAGCATGGATACAGTCTAAGGCTTCAGCTAGACAAGCAATTACGCTACTTGAAGTTGCTGTTGCCTCCTACATGGTTGTTTCTGGCCCTGTGGTATTGCTTCTGTAGTTTGAAAGACTCAAAGTAAGCCCTAATCTGGTTTAGGCAGAATTACTTAGGCTAAAGAATTTAAATAGTTGCCTTGAGTCAGCTGGTTTTGACTAAGCGGGAGCTTTCTTACGAATGCCTCTGCTAGCTGAATTCTGGTGGCAGCTCACCTCCAGCTCCAAGATGCTGATGAGCACCTTAGGGAAGCAGGAGACTGTTTAAACTTGACCATATGAAGCAGAAGCTGCAACTAGCACACCCAGTGAATGGGAGACTTTGCCAGCCTTTGAAAAGGCTGGAACATGATTTGGTTGCTTGCTCAAAAAAACCCCAGGCTCTCTTACAAAGGTTTGCAGCTATCATTTGCAATTAGGGAGGACTGGATATGTCACTTGTAGGTCACCAGGTGATGAGCTCTACAGAGCCTTCCACCTGTTGGTCATCAGTTGAATTCAACCCAGCATTTTAATTATAAGTTCACTTCACAGTGGGTTGAGCGCTTTTCAGGCATCATTTCTCATGTGGGTGTCTAGCATCTGGCACAATCAAGCCTCATCTCAGTTGGGTTCCTTAATCAAAGTTTCTGGATCAGGAGTCTATACGAATCTGGGGTTGAACATAAATTCTTAGTGTTAGTAAAAACCCGTTCACCTTATCTTGGGCACTAATTTAATCCAAGCTAAGGACCCACATTCTCCACTATCATATGCGCAGTGAAAAGTCAAGGAGAATAAAAAAAATGAGAACTCAAAATTTGCAGTGTTATTTAAAAAAAAAAAATCTTATTGGGGAGCAAGAAGGGAGACAATTTATGTTACAGTTTTTGGAAGTGGGTTTCATGAATCTTTCTCAGCTTGACAGTAATACCGATTCCTCCCAAACAACTCAGCCTGAAACAGACAACTCATAATGTTAAAGTTAGGTATAGTTACAGTTGACTGAAAAAGGGACCTAGAATGGAAATTGTTATGCAACTGCTACTTTATGTATTGCTGCCAGATCTGAAAATAATACTAAAAGCAGCCATTTTCTTCTGATTGATTTGGTACTCTCTTATCCTTCCGTCGAATGACAATAGTAACCTCTAAATGATAGTATTGCTTGGAGTTCTCATTTCTTTTTTCACAGTCAAAAAGAAATAAATACATTGTATTCAAAGGCACAAAACCTTTGGAACTCACAGCATTTGGTGAAACAAAAAGTGATCAAATAAGTACTAGTTTAATAAATTCTGATATGCACATATATTCCAACAGGGAATATGCTATGTTTTACTTTGGTGAAAGCAGAGTCCCAGCACACTTAATGCTCTACTGTTTTCTCATCAGAATCTCTTATGCTATATCAAATAGGTCACTGCGCTGAAATCACAGCTACATTTTAAGTAGATTGCATTAACTTTATGAATGCATCATAAAATAGGAACTCCATAACTTTGTATTGACACTGGTTTACTGTTGCAATTTACCACTGTAATGGCACTATTTAGGAAACAATGAATGAACTGCAATGAGATAATTAAGGAATAATCTCCATTACTTCGAAGTATACAAAGCAATAAACAGCTGCCAAAACTGATTAATAGCTAAAGTGAAGTTAAGACATTTAATCAATCTAATAAACCGTTTATTGCAAGAATATAGCGGCTTACACTAACTATGAGACATTTATCTTATTGATACATACAAACTGCAGTATTTTCCTTTCTTTAGGATGTAATATCATGAGACCTTGGTTGTTCTTCCATTAAAGTCAAGGATAAAACTCCCATTGTGGGCCCAGGGTCAAGCCTTCACTGAGCTGATATCAATGAAAATAAACGGTTCCTTTTAAATGTAGAACAGTTTTGCTAAAAAACATTTTTTCCCCCATTATAAAACATGCTATGGCATTGAAACAGGGACACATTTTAGCAGCAAGGACAAACGTCAGGAGTCATGACGAAAATCTGGATCTCCTACTAGCTTGTACTGCCATTTCCTGCAAAGTATTGTTTTGTCTGTGCCTCCACCTCCTATCTGTAACATGGAGATGAAACCATTCACTTGTTCCACGGGATTATTTAGGCTTTAGTTTATGCAGCATATAAAGAAACAAGAGATAGAAGATACTGTACACACTTCAGAGTGTCTCTAAAGTAAAAGCAGAAAGGAAACAACGGTGGATTGCTCTTGATTCTGTTACACCTGTCTCATAACCAGTACAGGAATGGGAGTGAGGGGGGTGGGAGAGGCTGAACAACGCTGCTTAGAGGAAGGGACCCGTTTCCTATGTTACGGCAGTGCTGCCCGTACAAGTACAGCTGAGCTTCCTGAACTTCCATTCTGCTTCCCACTGCCCTGCAAGAGCATGGACTGTCTACAGCTCCTAGTGCGCCACCAGTATCCTGTTTTTCTGCTCTCCGCTTTAGACTGGAGGGGTAAGGGAGCCTGCATGACAGTAGCAAAGGGACAAGCACAGGGACAGATATCCCCTTCTGGCATGTTCTCTCACCCTATTTACGCTTAATATATCACCATAAATAGCAGTTCCCCCTCTAAACTGAAGCAAGTACCAAATTCCTTAATAAGATGAATAAACAGCTAGCTGTTCAAATGGAGTTTTACAACTTAAGTTGCAAAAACAGTCTTACCAATATTTAAAACATACATTGGTTCAAGGTGAATATCATATTTGTCAAGCCTTGCAAAACATGCTTTTCATCAGACAAGATGTTTGTATCACCTCATCCCTGCATAGAAAAGAGGCATTAGAGCACACGTTCTCATACCATACGTTATAATTGCCCTTTCCCTGCAAAGAAGTGGAAGATGTTTTTAGTGCTGGATGACTCTTGAACTTGCTCTGAAGCAACCCCTTTGTCTTAATGCTAGTAGGAAGCTACTTTGGTTTTATCCAAATACAAATGTTGATACAGAAACTCATATCCAATAATAACAGAGGTATGAATTTATTGTTTCAGCAAAAGCTTCTATGCAAATTAACCCTCAGATAATTAAAAATGCCTCCAGTGCCTGGGCGGGTAAAAGATCAAGCACTTGCTGGATTACAACATAGCTAGTGCTGTGATAAAGCTTCATAATAGCTTAGGAGCAGGAGCACTCAACCTTTACAGGTAACAGGACTAATTCCATCAGCCAACATGTACTAACTCCTATTCATCTGTGCCCGATCTAACCTGTAAGGGACTGTTTGTAACTGCAAGACTCTTCTCTTGAGAAGCCAAAGCTAAATAGCAGGTTGAAACTTGCACAATTGGATGCAATGCAAGCAGTAGCATTGCACTCATTCCCTGTGCAAGTGTTTGTCATAAGACGGGCAAACCTAAAATACAAGTCCCAGAAACCTGCAATACTGGTATCTCTACATGTATTGCTGTTTAGGGAGTGTTACTTTGTGAGAGAAGACACAGCTAGATTTTGAACAACTTTTTTTACATTGAGCAAATGCAGCAATTTGAAGACTTGCAGCAAAATGTTGAAATGTGTTGACTATAGGAATACACTCACTGAGAGTGAAACAAGGACCCAGAGATTTAAGTAATTTTCCCCAGAAACTAGATGCGGCACTACCGCAGATTAGAAATTCCTCGAGGCTGGGCCCATAGTCTCCCTTTGCAGTAAAGCACTGCAACAAGAACAGGTGCTTGCTGCTCCTGGAATTAAACACAATGGTCATTTCTGCAGTCTAGCTTGGCAGCTGAAATGCCATGTTTTTGCTACTGTTAAGTAAAACTGTTCAGAGGTACATATGTATTTTTATATATATACATTTTAAAAATGGACACAGGCAGTGGCTTTCTGTTTCAGGGCAAAAAAAAAAAAGATAGTTGCAACCAGTATTACTTAAATTCATGTTGCCTGGGTCTATGCCAGCTACAGAAGGATTTTCCCCAATTAGTTAATGGAATTTAAAATGGTATCTGTCCTGTTTGTAGCAAGGTTGCAGTAGAGGCTTGTATATACATTAGAAATATTATTTTTTTCCCTAGGAAAGAAAGGGGGTTGCCATTCCTTATTTACATTAAATAAACCACCATGCTTTCTTAAAGGTTTTCTCTTGATTCTACACTCCAACAGCACCGTAAAAAGAGCCATTATTCTGGGTGGCCTCACCCACCTCCCTTCCCCACCCTGGCTAATGGCAGGTACTTGAGGAAGGCAGGAGGAGCAGGGCACGCACTCTGGAGTCAGTCTCCTGATGCACCAGCAAACAGCAGCATTGGGAATTCCTGGAGAGTCAGACGTGCCTTTTTAAGACGCTCTAAGGAGAGGAGAAAAAAAAAAAAAAAAAAGAGAGCATTTTCTCTGAGAAAAGCTGCCAAGACTACCCTCAGTACCTTCTAGTCACACACTCACCTCTGAAAAACACTTCACGGCCACCTGCAAAAATATTTCACTCCCCACTGGCCTCTCCTCCTCCTCAGACAACTTACACCCGTTCCCGAAGGAAACCGGCCCCCGCTCGGCCCAGCGCTGACGCGGGACAGCCCTGAGGAGGGGAAATGGCGCACAACCCCCTTTCCCGCCTCCCCGAGGCCCCACGGCTCCGAGGGCCCCCTCAAATCAGCGCTGGCCCCGCCCCCTCCCCGTCGCCCCGCCCCCTCCGCGCGGCGAAGAGAAAAGCCTTTTGTACGCAATAACAATAGCCGCCCCCCCCCCCCCCCCCCGCTGCCAGCGCGCCGACTCCTCAGGCGCCTCGCCCCGCCCCCGCCGCCCTAGCCCCGCCCCCGCCGCCCGCGCCGTAGCCCCGCCCCCTTGTTTACCGCGCAGCGGGGCCCGGGCGCTGCCCGCTCCCCGCCTCCATGTTGGAGCGTCCCGCGGCGCGGGGGTGGAGCGGGGCGGGGCGCGGGCCGCGCCGGGCGGGCTGACAGGCGGCGAGAGCGGCGGCGGCGGCGGCAGCGACGACGACGACGACGACGACGGCGGGCTGTGGCGCAGCGCGGGGAGCGCGGCTGGGGCGCGTAGCGCGGCTCGGCTCGGCCCCTTTCCCCTCCCTTCCTCCCCTCGCACCGCGCTTCCCTCCTCGCCCGCGCACGGCGGCGGCCCGTGACCCGGGAAAGGGGGGAGGAGGAGGAGGAGGAGGAGGAGGAGGAGGAGGGGGCGGCCCGGCGTCGCTCCGCCGAGCCCGCAGCGCTCCCCGCGGGCAGGGGGGTGGGTGGGTGGGGGGCGCGGGGATGAGATAAGGGCGGAGGAGGGCGGTGGCGGGGGGGGGGGGGTATGTAGGGAGCGGGGCGGGAGGGGGGGGAACGCTCTGCTCCGGGGGAGGCCCCGCGGGGCGGCTCAGGTGGATGCGGGGGGCGGCGGCGGCGTGAGGCGGGGGCTCGCCGCGGGGGGAGGCGCGGCGAGGCGAGGCTGAGGCGCGGAGGGCCGGCGGCATTTCCCCCGCCTCGGGAGGAGGAGGAGGCGGCAGCTCCGGCGGGGTCTCGGGGGGAGCGCTGCGGAGGGCTTCCCGGAAGGGTGAATTGGATTAATTGTATTTATTTTTTATTATTATTTTTTAAGGGGGGGGGTTGGTTTGCCTCCCCCCCCCCCCCCTCCTCCTCTGTGGAGAATTGGCGCCTGGAGGAGGCGGCGGTGGCAGCGCTACCGGAGGGGCCCCTGTGCGCGGTGCTCCCCCCCCCTTCCCCCTTCCCCCCCCCCTCGGCTTGGCTTCGCTCCTGGAGAAGTTGGGTTTTTTTGGTTGTTTGGTTTTTTTTTTTTTTTTCTTTTTTAAATACAAATCCACATACTGAATTTTAAACAAACAAACAAATCCCACCCCCCCACACACCCCCCCGCACACAAGCCTGCCTCTGGGAGGGAAATAGCCAGGTGGAATCTCACTCTGTTTCCATGGACAACCCGTCCATTATCACCCAGGTGACTAACCCCAAAGAGGAGGAGATCCTGTCCTGCACTCAGGATAAAGGTGAGCTGCCTTCGGTCTTTCTCCATGGTTTTTTGTTTCGTTTTTGTTTGGTTGTTTTTTTTTTTTTCTGGAAATCGCTGCTTAAAAATGCACGTAGTAACAACTTGCATTCTTCAGTGACCGTATAATCCTCTCTCGAGGCTGCTGGGAATAGAGGAGGGCTTGTTGGGTTTGGGTTTTTTTTTTGTGGGATGAAGGTATTTGCATGAAGGTCTCTGAAACTGCTTGCTGGATACAGCCGAGAACTTGTTACAGTGTTTAAATACTGAATTTAATCAGCAGTTATTTAAATAAAATACTCTCGTTCCTTGAGGGTCCGCAAGGTAACTTTGTAAGGTTGTCACTTTGCAGTTAGTGCCCTGCTTCAGGGAAGGGATGCCTGTGCTGGATGTGTTGCAAGGTTTTGAAATCTCAGCTCTGAAGATTTTAATTGTTTTTGCCCCATTTTTTGGAAAAAAGCGTTTCCCGGTTTCTCTCTGCTTTCCTGTATTTCTCCCTGCCTCACATTTAAGAATTTGTGTAGCTTTTGGGTTTGTTGTTGAAGGATACTCATGTGTCTCGGAAAGAAACATGGGCTACTTTTAAAAGCGGGCTCTATTTACTGTCTAGATAAATAGCTGTTGCTTGCATAAGGCATCACACTTACGTTGCCTTTTACTCCAAAATAAGTTGAATCCAGCCTGGCCAAAGGAGCTCCTTCTCCTCAAAAGTCTGGACGTTGATGATTGCCTTTAACCTGCTTTCCTTTTGGAAGCTCGGAGGGGTCTTGGGCTGTAAGTGGTTGTGTCCTTACAGCTGGCGATGAGAAAGGTATGGGTAAGCGGCAGGGTTCAAGTTCTGGGGAGTTCTGTGTGATTGCTCACAGATTTTGGAAGTTACTTGGATGTCGAGTTTATGCTTTGTTACAGGCAGTGCTGGTAAAAAGGGCAGAAAGGACAGAAATTGGAAATAGAGTGTGTGGCGATGGTCCCTAGTAGGTATGGTAATAGACCTCCTAATAGAGTGGTCTTCTAAAAATCGTAGATTGATATATCTCCCCCTAAAATAAATGCTTTTAGTATCCAGAAAGCTTCCATTTTTGTGTGGCTCATCTTCTAAATAGTGAGGGGTCCTGTGTCATTGGAGAAGTTGGTCCCTGTTACTTTCGAATGAAAGGCTGTATGTGAAATCTCTGTCTTCTCCTCTCACCAGTGCTGACTGCAGAAGAAGTATGGAGGTAGATTTTAAAAAAAAGAAATGCCATCAGGGTGGGGGGTGTTAGAACAAAAAAATATTTTTCTGTTTGGTATAGGAGTGCTCATGTAACTCTCTTGAATTCGTATCGCTCGTGAAGTGATAACTTCCACCGTGAGGCCTTGTTTGTCTCAAGAGATTTATGATGTTTTCCTCCTGTTTGTCAATGCTGAGCATGGGGTGTCTACAGTAAATAAGGTGCTGGTGCTGTGCCTACGTTGTCTCCTAAGACCTGGTTTGGAGCAGACTTATGTGATACTGTGCTCAGATGTTGTTGTGGTCTTAGCCTATATTATTGTACATACTGGAAGAGCTTCATTAATGTTGTTAGCAGCTCGTTGAAATTTTAGTGTAAAAAAGCCAGTTGAGACAAGTAGAGGAAAATTTGACAGCTCAGAATAAGAGTAAGCATCCACATCAAACAAGTGTCTTCAGAGTCCTCGGTACAGTGAGCTACTCTGCGTAGCGAAAATATGCATATAACTTGCATAACTATGCAGTAACTTGCATAATATGCATTGTGTTCTTGCTATTGGTTTGTCTTTGGCAGAAAATCATGATGGTCTTAATTGCATAGCAGGGGCTTTTCAGGCTGCGTGTTAGCAAGGGTGGGCTGGGGGAGGGTGGAAGGAGGGTAGTTGGAGTTCGAGACGAGGCAACTTCAGTATGATCTTAATATAGGAGGTGGATTAATGTTTTTTTCTGTATTTTTTTAATGTGGTTAAAGTGCATGCTTTGGATTGACTATGTGCTCTGTGGTGAGACTCTCAAATCACGCCAGAGCAACTTTTGCAGAAAGAGAATTGCAGGTCTGTCCGTCCTGGGCTCTGGAGGGAGAGTGCTGCTTGCTCCTACCTCTTCCACTACAGGTTTTCCCACTGTTGGAGGTACGGCGCTTGTGAAAACCCGTTGCGCTACCTACCTTCCTTGCGTGATTGCATATCGCGTCACCCAATTTTCTGTTAGATTTCTTAACAGTTTTAGTAAAACCTTTAGGTCCGGTGAGCTATGAGAGAGCCCGAAGCTGAGATGGTGAATACAGATAGGTTCTTAGTGGGAGACTGATGTTTAAAGTGAGTCTTCACTGGTAATTCAGATTGAACTGAATGTGTTGGTACAAAATGGCTAACAAATATGTTAAGGCACAATGAATTAACTCTGTATTTAACAAATACAAGAATCACCTGAGCCTATCTTCTGAAATTTTGTAATACAGTGAATTACAACAGCACTATGCTGTGTGAGCAAAGGCTGTCCAGTTTAATGAAAACCTGCTTTTTCCTCCAAGTTTAGCGTATGGCTGCAGAAATATGTTCCAGGGTACTAAGTGGCATGTAGTGGCTTCGGGAGTCAGGGTTTTCTTAGGGTTTCTGGGACCTTCTGTTGGTGTTTCTCATGGAAAAAAAACCAATTTTTTTTGCTGTTGTTAAGCTGGAGAGAAGCGGTTTTACAGTAGCTGAGCAACTGCTAAATAATGCATGTGTATACCTTCAAGTGTTTGATTTTTTTCCAAGATTTTTTGAAGCTTTTAATCAGCTGTGAGTCCAGCATTTCGCTTGATTTATTTTTTTTAAATGTATTCATGTTTTAAAAGGAGCTTGATGTGCAGTATATGCTTATGCCCTATTTCTCTTGTGCAAGGGAGCGCGATTGGCAAGAAACAGAGCTGTTCTCTGGTTGTGGGGCACTTATGTTTTTAGGCAAATACTGTGCTTTAGAAATAAAAATGCGCGAATATTTTCTTGCTAGTCCAGATCTATTAAAAATTAGCTTTTAAGATAAGTGAAGCTGTGACAACTCATTAAAGAGGAATTTATTAATACTAAGATGGAATTGTTAACATTTATTTTTAACAAATAGTAAAAAATTTCAAAGGTGGGAAAAAAACAGATCTTGGTACATGAAGCATTCCCTAATATGTTGCCACATGGTGGTGCACTGTATTTAGTTGTCTGTCAAAATGAAAGCTGAGCATGGAAAGTTGCTACAATCATATTTTATTATTATTGTAATGTTTGTTCTGAAATGCCTGTGGTGGTCATGCTCCTGGAGGATTTTGGTCCCTATCTATGTCGTTAAGTTAGTTCTGGGAAATAGAAACTTACTTTCTCCCAATTGGAAGTGCTACATAGGTGATTAAAAATATTTTGAGCACTAAATTCATGGAGGATTTAATTCCCTGTTAGTTTCTTAAGTAATGAAAATAGTAGTTCTTCACAGAAATATTTTATTTTGTGGTCATTTGGCACTTCTGGAAATTGGAAGCATTAACAAGACTTTTAACTTGAAATTAAAATGGAGACATAAGTATGTGAAAGGGGGTTTGTTACATCAGTGATAAATGTGAGCAACTAAGAAAAAATATAAATAAAAACTACAAAGAAAAACTGAAAATCTAAATCTCTACTGAGTTCTACAGATAAAATCAACTGTTTATTTTATAAGGAAAGTATTACTTATTAATTAGTTTAACAGTGACCTCTAACGTAAAATCTATACAGTTAAATCTAGAGAAAACAGTGCAATGCTGACAAGCCTTTGCACTGAGTGTAATGTAGAGAGAGTGATCATGGATGGGTAATAGGCATTCTGTCCAAAGAAGTGAATTCCCTTTTTTTACCTAAATGCTTTAATTTAATCTTCATAAATGATACAAATTCTTGGCTGTTTCTATGTGCCAAATTAAGTAGTAGCATAATAATAGTCCAGTCCTTCTTCAGGTACTACCTTCAGGCTGTGATGTTGTGTTTTCTCTCTTCAGATGCATCTTTCCTGACTTCTATAAAATTTGTCTGTCAGCTGAGCATCTATTTTCAGTTATTTAGGGTAACTGAATGTTTTAGTGTCCCTACAGAAGTGTATTTTTTTCTGCAATAAGTTCTTTGAAAAAGGTTCACAGTGGAACCTAAACCATTAATTTTTTTTAATGAACAGTGTAATTCTCTGAGGATGTTTTTGCAAACAGGCAAACTTTTTTGCCGCCTTTTCTTTCAAATAATATTGGAGGAAAAAAAAAAAAACAAGCGACGAGACCAGTATTCATTGTCATTTAAAATAAAAGTTCTTAAGATCTCAAGTTAAATGCCAAAATAACTGTCTTTAATTGTGTCTTCAATAAAAAGCATTTTGAAAATATATGAACATATTTTGAATATTCTTTTTTGCCATTACATCACCAGGATTCAGAGTACTCGAACATTTGAACGTATGTTAATATTCCTGAGACACTCTCTCAACAAATTTTTATAATACTAACTTCAGAATTTTAACTTTAAAGTAGTATTAAAGAAAAAAAAAAAAACAGATGTGGAAACCACTCCAGCACTACATTGGAATGTGAATTGCTCGCAGAGGGTAAAATTTTAAATCATTAACTAATGACATAGTTGTTATATGAAACCAGAGTAACCATACAGTAGGTTTTATGTTCCAGGGAGACTGTAGTAACCTGTAGTAACCCAAGATTTGATGTAGGGTAGCAGTTAACAAGCTGAAGTATACTGGCAGTTACATGAATGATAATTTGCATGAATATCTAATATTCAGTCCATGTCTGTAAGCTGCAGCATTATCATTTCTTCGTAGTGCATGTCATGTCAAATTCATTTTTGTTTCAATGCAGTGATTTAACTAAAGTGTTCAGAAGTTTAACATGCCTTTAAAAAACCAAAGTTGACCTACATTTTGTCAATTCAGTATTCAGAAATGCAAATAGCGTTTTCTGACATAATCAGTAAAATGCAGTGTGATCGATGCTACACTTCATCTTTCAGAATTTAATCTGAACATCACAAATAAGCCTTGGGATAATGGGTCCATGTTTGTTTCTTTAGAGAGATACCAAACTAAAATGCTGAGAAAGTGAAAACTAAGAGAAATGAACTCACTTATTTGGTCAGTGTTGGTGAAAGACGTTGTTCCTGTTTGCCTGGTAGACAGGTTTAACTGTGGGAAGCTTATTTTTCCATCACGGAACACTTAATTTATGAGTTTTACTATCTTGTAAAAGTCATCTTTCAAACGTGAAAATGGTTACAGATTAGTTCTAGCTCGCAATTTTTATATATGTTGAATCTTAAACACTCACTCTGTAAGCAAGTGCGCCTTTGTTTTCTGCTAAATTTTGCATTGAAAGAGTTGTTGGCAATGACCACTGTGGTTGGTGCTCAGTATTACATTTTCCATTAAAAATCCAGTTTCAGGCAATCCTGGATATGGAAATGTTAACTTGGGGAGTGACTCTGTCCATTACTCAAGCCTACCCGACGGAGAATTTGCATGGATTACTTTGAATTATATTGGAAGTGTTTCTGTCCGCAAGATTTAACATTTCCCTTTTTTAAAAAAAATAGGAAAAGCAAAGATAGGTCTAACTCCCTGTGTTCTTCCTTGAGTTTTTACCCATTGTGTGGATCAGTAGGGGAAGATGTGGCTCATCCCTCCTTCTCCTCCCTGGCTGGGGTATATATCTTGCTGGGAGAGAAGCTGGGCATGTGGATGTATGCAGGACCAGGAAGAAGAGAGCTGCCGAAGTGCTCCAGCCTATTTGAAGGACAGAGCGGAGGGTATGAAGTCCTGGCTCTTGAGGGCTGCTGAGCCCAAATGGGCACTGATAGTGGGAGAGGGAATAGGTTTAGTGTCTACTATGGACTCCTGACCTTCTCCGGCCCCATCCATCCTCGTACCACTCCAGGCAGTGGGTACTCTCACGATGAAGTCAGTGGGTCTGTGTCCAGCCAGTTGGGTGGTTGCGTGTGTTCCCGTATCCCAGTTCATAAGTATATCCAGAAAGGGGCAGGAATCTTTAAAGCTGAAATAAGAGAACGGCTGATAGAGCTAACGAGCAAGCGCATTTAGCTGTTTAAAGACCACATCTGGATTGCTAGAAAGGGTTGTATACCGTTTGATTTCTTTCAGCAGTGGAGACCTGCTTGGAAAATCTCACAAAAATGCTCAGCAGCATCTCTGAAGTTTTTATGTGTCTGTTCTATTGAATGATATTGATAAAAGCTGTATTTTCAGTGCTCATCTTCCTGGCCAGGAGGCTCAAATAGGATAACATGGTATCAGTGGGTTTAAATGCTTTGCTGAACTTCCAGAGCTTTTTGTCAGGGGCTGTAGGCAGGCACAGGGGAAAGATGCCTTTTGTGCTGTAATGTAGTCAGAGACGTTTTTAAGAGTTTCACGTTGGAAATGTTAATCTTCTACAACTTCTACTTTTGCCAGAGTTTGATGGGAGCTTGCTTTATTTTTTACTTGGAGAGGTTAAGGTGTAAGGTGGACATAGATGTGATAGATACAGAAGGCGTGAGTAGCATCTAAATAGATGAGAGTAAAAATATGTTTTACTGTGGTACCATTTTGGCCTTTTTTGTATTTCTAGAACGTTTGCTACAAGACAAGAAAAATCAAAGTGAATCCTTGACAGTCCAGTCCCTTCAGTACCAGCTACTACTGCATAACATAGATATTAGCAGTAAAAATACCAGCTTTACACAAATGAGCAGAGAAAGTTCTGTGCATGGCATTGGGCCTACATAAAGTTTGTAGGCTTTATTCAGTGTGTCATCAAAATTATCACTTGCATAAAAGTGCCACATCTTGTTTTCTTTGTACAAGATAATGAAGTATGATTTGTAAAAAAAGAAAACCCCATTATTAGAAGTGATAGGCTGTACTAGAAACTGGAATTCCATTACCTAGAAAATTTATTGTGAGTTACATCTGAATAAATATATGGTAGACTTGGATTCTAAGGATGTTGGGGTTTTTTAAATGAGATTTTTTTTTTTCTTCTTTCTTTTTGCAAGGAAGAACTATTACTCTCTTCTGAATGTTTATTAGTATATTTAAAGCTTGACAGACAGGGACAAATAAGATACTGAAGGGCATATTTTGTACAGAAGAGCAACCCCAAATGGAGGATGCCTGATCTGTCAAAACCTACTGTGTCTGTAACTTCTTAAAATGTTTATGAAAATTCAGGACAGTTTTTTAGGAAACATTTATTTCATGAATGCCAACTTGAAGTTACTGTTTGTATATTGATGGTTTTGTTTAAAGTCAAGTCATCTCTCATGAGTAACTGGTCAGCCAGTTCTGTCAGTTGTTTTCTGCTACTGTTGTAGGACCTCCTTGTTTTCTTGGTAGAAAGTGAAGTATTGATTTTTATTCACTGCCATGCTCTTCCCCACCCCCACAGCTCTCTTGCTTCCTGAGTTGTCCTCCAGGATTCCCACCAGAATTTGCAGTAAAACTAATCTTGCTGTTTCCTTGTCTGCTGTAATCAGCAGTAAAATTTTAATCTTTCTTGTTTATTTGATGATTTGCAAAGCTTGGTCATCCTTGGTGTGTAGCGCTCCCTCCTCTCCTGGCCTCTGGGAGTCAGAGGGAGAGATGCATCTGCAGTACTTGGGGATGAAGTCCTAGCCTCAGAGAACATTTTGGGGTAGATGGATCAGTTTCCATCTTCAGAGCTGTCAAAGAAAATTCTGCCACAATGGATGGTATTACAATGGACACATGTAGAAGAATCCAGGTATGTTTCTTTGAAGTAATGTTAGTAAAAGAATTTTTTTTAAAGGTACGAATTTTGTACAAAGTTGTCTGGAGCATGCATTTAACAATTTGCATGCAGGGCTTCTTTATTTTTGTCCACAAAGCTGTTTCGTATATACATGCCTGAATATTTACATACTTGCATTGGTTACCCATGCACGTACATGTGGTTACTGAGGATCTAATTTTCAGAAAGCTTTGGTAAGGTTCAAAATGGTGGGCATAGGTTTTGAAGTTGTTTTGCAGTCTAAGGTTTGCTTGAACTGTGAAGTTGGCAATTATTCCTAGTGATATTTCAGATGGAAGTATTCTGCAAAGGAGTGGTCAATAGTGACACATTCCTAGAAGATATTTAATAATTTATACTTGGTTCAGCCAAGCACATTGAACGATGTAGTATTTACCACCTGGAGAGAAAGGAACTTTTAAGATTATAAAGGATCTCAATAAACCTTCACAAAAGCCTTGCAAATTTAAAAAAATAGGCTTATGGGACTTCTTGTAAATGAAAACTAAAATTGGTTAAAGATACACGTTAACAATTTGATGAATGCAGTGTAAAGCAAAGCATTTCAGGAAAAACAGTTTAAGCATGTATTTTATAGGGATTTTTTTGAGTGAAGCTTTGACCTTTGTTTTTTTTTTTAATTCTCTCCCTTGCTGTATTTTGCTTTCTTGCCTTTTTCTCTTGTTTCTGGATTGTAACAGCTGCCTCTTTGTGCTTTGTGCTGAAGTTTAAGGGGCTCAGAGGTGTTTGGCACTGGTGGCTGCGTCCAGGGATAGTTCTGGTATGAGAAGCTATAGTAGATGTTTGGGGAGTGAGATGGTGCGGTGATGAGGAACCCTGGACCATACTGCATGGACAGATTGGCCCCTGGCAAGTTGGCCAGAATGGCAGGAGCTATCTTATAAGGAGAGACATTCTCTATGTTTCTTAACTCCCTATTAAAATCTGGGAAGATAAAGGTCTATCGTCTTGTGCCTGATGCAGGATCACCATTAACGCCAAGACATTTATTTCTTCTTCATAACAATTGGTTAAAAAACTTGAGTGAATGTTGTGCTGTAGTTAAAGGGAGGAGGTGCATGAAGAATAACAGATAAAATAAAGTATGTCAGGGCTTTTTCCACAGTACAGCACAGCTTCAGAATTAAAGGCAGAATATCCCATTTGGGTAAAAGGAAGTGTTTGCTCATGCATCATATGGTTGACCTGCATAATCCTTGAAGATACGGTTGCCAAAATAGTTTATCTGGGAATTTCTAAACAGGATTAACTGACACCAATTTGCATTTATTATAATAAAAGTAATCTTTTGAAGGTACTGAAAAATAATATTATGAAGGTACTGATAGTATTTCAGCATATGAATTGTGTGTCATCAGTCAGTAGGGGAAGGAAGGGGAAAAATGTCTTTACATAGTGACCAACTGAACATGTCAAGTATCTGTACTTATATTTATTGTGAACTCTCACCAATGGTTTTCCTGTGATGGGTTATGTGTGCTGGAAGATGATTCCCTCCGCCAAGTCATTTGTTGGCCAGTTGCCAGTTCTCATGACTTTTTATGATATGAAGCTGATTTTCTTGAGAATCAGTTGAAAATAATTTGAGAGTTTTGGAAGGGGGGGGGGGGGGGTTATGTTAGTTGGGGAGTTAGAAAAAGAAAAGGAAAAGAGTACTGAATGCAATCTACAGTGCAATTCATTTGCTAATTACACATTGACATAAATTGAAAAGTCCCAGAAGGAGGGGGTTTACAACATGACTGTAAAACAATTTGCATCTGTGTAGAGGTCTGTGCTTATCCACAAAGGAATGAGATTTTAAGTGGATTTGTTTAATCGTGAGTACATAGTTGTGGGACTCCTTTTTCCTCATATTTCAAAATCTCCTGTCTTTCTGGAAGATTCCCTCTTGCGTTGAGATTAAAGATGTCGAGGAAGCGAGTATGGTGAAGTTTAATGGAGAATGAAAGTGAAACCTAAAAAAAAACCAAGAAATGTCCTTCTTAATTTTAGAGTGGATTGAATACTTGAATGTTTCTGGTTCCAGATTATCATGATAAAACTGACAGTTTAATGCAAACTGTGCCCTGAAATTCAAATTCCTTTCTTTCCTGCCCCATAAGAAATTTGAAGCACTCCAGCCAATTCTTGCTGTCTGCATTGGAAAGGATGCTAACAACTTAGACACACTAATTAGTATTACTACAAAGAGCATTCACTGTTAGTATGACGATAGTTTGGGGTGTTTTTTTCTGTAATTCTTTCAGACTGTTGGTGCCCAACATGTTAGCCTGGAGTTGCCACCACTTTTTCTTCTGTAAATATGTTATGACAGGAGAAAGGATAAAAATTTGAACAAAACTGGAAATCAAACTTCGCAGTTTTGAAACAGAAATCTGTTCAGGTCTCATTCCTTTATTTACTTGTACTACTACTGCTGCACTTTATAATAAATTACCTGTTTAGCATCGTTCTGGCAGGCAAGTGAGCTCTCAGAGCACAGTGTTTTTAAAAATGTCACTACCTCAGTTGTTTTAGTAATGATGGATTCTTTTCAATACCTTTAAATCAAACAGTTGTTTATCTTAAACATAATAACTAAATACTGTTACTGTCTCATGTTATAAAACTGTAATGTTATTAAAAGGAGAGTAATTAGCTTTCAGACAAAAGCTGCCCCAGGTGCAAGAAACAACTTCAATAGATTCCTAAGAACCAGGTGCCCTAGATCCATCAGTAAGGTACTGTTTCCATTAGATGCAGAGTAGCACTCAGTACCTGCAGTACCACATCTCAAGAAAAGGTGAGGTCAGAGGGAGGTTTCACTTTATAATTTCTGTTCAAAGTGTCCTTTCAGGAAATGTCCTAAATAGAAAGAATGAAACTATGCTATTTCATTTTGCACTGTGTAATATGCTAGATTAAGGCCTGAAGTGCAAAACTTAATGTTGACCTTGCGCTATTGAGGTTCTGATGCAGTACAACTTCCACAGCAGTTGTGAATTCCCGTTGCACCACACGGTTCTTATTTTTTCACCCCATGACCCAAAAGTATTTCTTTCACCAAACTCTGTTTAAATAACACTTGCAATCTTCCTAAATTGTATATCTAAAAATATTTATTGGAGCTTTGCGACAGAAAAAATAATTCCCCTGTGCTCCTAAAACCAAGAAAACCAAAAAATGACACACACGCACACACACCCCCCGCAAATCAAACAAACCAAAACCAAGCAAACAAAAAAATTCCAGTAATATTACCAGGGGTATAAGCTGTGAAAAGGAAACTAATCATGAAAATCTCAGAAGGCAACGTTGTGATGATGACCAGAAGGGCATAGCAGTATGATTTTTAGCAAGGTAACCTGGCACTTGGTCTGTACAAAACACACTCCAACTCCTTGAGAAAGTGGGATGTTAGTGTACAAGGATATGCATTTGTTTGAGTAGTGTTTGTACTAAAACATAGAAGTAACACTGGTTTTGCTTTGGAAATGTCTTCAGTGGATACTAAAGAAAGATAAGAGTAAAATACAGCTGGGCTGACTCATTGCATAATATGCTCAGATAGACCTAAATTCAACATGTTACAGTTAATATCTGTTTAGTTTAGGCTTTGTTTATCCTTAGTGCTGTGGACGGGGGGATGTTGGAATTCACTAAGTAATTTTAGAAGTCGATAGGAAAAAATTCATTATTTTTTCAGCAAACAGTAATGCACCTACTACTTACCAGAATGCTTGATTATTTTTTTTTCCTTTGCTAATGGTGCAAGGTTGAAGTAAAATGTTTCTATTGACCACTTTAAATTACTGGTTGGAGTCAAGGTGAGAAAACAAAACCAAAAATATATGGTGGTGTTTTTAAACTATTTTCAAGTAATTGTCAGCCCAATACTAGCTGCTCTTCTAAAAAAAATTCTGCAATTTTTTATTGTGAAGTTGATTTCTTAAGTCCCACTGTAGGTGGGCTTTGTATGATAAGCCTTCAAGTAAGAAATGGCTTTATCTTCTCTTCCGCTAATAAGGTCAGTAAAGATTTCTGTTTTGGATAATAATGACACAGTTTTGAATGGATAATTCTGACTGGAAAACAGGTTCACAGTTTCCACATTTTTAATAGCTGATTAGGTGATAGTCAGCTAGCTGGCTGTTACGAAATATTTTACAGGATTAAACAGGCTTTCTTGCTTTAATTAAGACCATATGTGTGCAGCGACTGTGAATGTCTGGGAATCTGTATCCTGTATTTTCAGTTAAATAGCTGATAAAATGTTGCATTTGTGGAAATGACTACCAAGTCCAGTAGGCAGATGTCTTTGAAAGCAGTTTTGGTTTTGCTTTCTCTTTCATCATACAAAGCAACCAAACGTTTCTTGAGGTTTGATGGTCTTGCGCTGTAACAAAATAAATTCTGTGTATTTTCTGAACATGATAAGGTTACTGTTTGGACCCAGTATTCAGAAACACTTTTTTTTTTTATAAATATCAAGTTTACCAAGTGGCAAAACACCTATAAATTCTTATGTTTTCTTTGCAAAGTCTGCATGGGTTAACTTCCCTGTAAACAGTTGTCTTGTGTATTAAATAATAGTAGAAATGTATTGAGCAAGAGAGTTGAATATAAACATGTTAAATTCTTGATTTGTGTTCTAGTGAAAGGTGGCATCAAGTATTTACTGGAGAAGTCACTTTTTAATTCTTCTAGAAAAAATTAAAGCATATCAACTGAATGGAGGACTCAGATGCTTAACCTGAAGATACTTCTTTGGCAATGTTTGGGTAAAACTGACCGCTAACACCTTTCCCTCTGGAAAACATCATGTCTATTCATATCACTTCCCAGAGGTTAAATGCAGCCCTTGGAACAGTCACAGGAAATAATACCAATGTGCTTCTAAACCATGACCCGCCTCTTGGTCGAAGCGGCCAAATAGGCCACTTTTCTTGATTACTGGGAGGACCACATATAATTATTCTCACTCTGTGTGGAGCCAAGGAGGTGCCAGGAGATGTCCAGGGCCCTGCACTCACTGCCCATCCCTACCTCCCTCCCTGCTGGCTGTTTGTTTTTTTTTTGCTGTGTGAATCAATACACAATACACTACCTGTGTATTGATTTCAGCATTTCGGTCCTTTTTGAGAAAAAGCTGAGCCAGATGTTCTGTTGTCCCTCAGCTGAGGATGTGTGACTGAAAGAGATGGTGTGCTGCTCATCTTTGATGCTGTTAGTTTGGCAGTATTTTCTTAGAAACAAGGCTTTCTGCTGTCACTAGTATTTTAAGTACAGTCATTTGCCTTGCTTGGAGGAGTCCTAAATAATGCAGTACTTAAATATCTGGTAGAACTTTTTCAGTCAGATACTCGAGCTGTTGCTAGCAATGCTGGAAGCGTTTTCATGTCTGAAAAATGGAAATGTTGCTGTACCTTACCAGGTAGTCAGGAGCAGAAGAATTTTCCTTCCTTTGGTTGATAAAGTTAGAAGTCAGGGCATCTTCCATTTTGTTCAATGTGTTTGAATATTTTTTCGATTTTGGGGTTTGTTTGGGTTTGTGGGTTTTTTTAATGACATAATCTTTAGTACTCAATCAGAATTAACCTGTGGCTTTGTCATGTGTGCATGTAAATAAGATGGGTTTGTTCTAATAATTGGTGGAGGAAACGCAGGGCCTTGTAGGATGCAGTTGATTGCACTGTTGTAGTTGTCTGCTTTAGGATGACATGAATCATGTACTGGAGACTCCATTAACAGTAAAGGAAGCATGCACAGTTTTTTCACCGACCTCTGTGCTTGGCTGTGTGCAAAGATAGGTTGAATGGAGTTCAAAACCCTAATTTGACAATTTTGTCATGAGCTCCGCACGCTGTACATGCCGCACTGGTGTTTGGCTGCACTGAAATGTAGCCAGGGATACAGATTTGCAGAGTCCTACCGTTTATCTTTAGCCTCTCTTCAGAGGAGGAGGAGAAGAAGAGGGAAAACTTGGCAAAAAAATTTCAGCGGTTGTTGGTGGTGTTCTGCTTCTCTAAGTTTAGCAGTGTTGGGGGTGGTTGTTAAAACGGGCTTTTCAGATTTTGAAACCCGCTGTTCTGAACAGCGTTAGGTAACGTGGTGCTTCAGCGTCCTGGAAGTCCGTCTATGCTGCAGCTTCCAAAGCCAAAATACCTGGCTGGATTTAATCAGTAATGCAGTAAAAATGGAAGAGATTTAAAAACTTCCCCTGTTGCAGACAAGAATTGTGTAGTTTGCTCATCGGTAAATTTCAGCAGCATATTTAAATTGCGATTTGTGGAAGTTTCATGTCACACTGAAGTCATATTGCTTTACTCCATAGAGGCAAACCTGATCTCAGCATCAGCAGGGGTTTGTTGTTTTGCCACTGTAGAGAAACTTCTCCTTGTGTCTGTTGCGCAGCCCGGAGAACAATATAGAGGGTTATGGAAAGGCTGCATTATTCCAGGGGCCTTTCTGATGCTTTTCACAGTTTCTATAGGATGTTAACAAATCTCCCATTGCAAAAAGCTGCAACTGAATTTGATACAAAATCACCTCTGCTAATGCCTTCTCTGATGGATTTTGTAAGCTGGCTTCCTGAGTGAGTACCACCAACACTTCTATATGCTTACCCTTCAGCATTTCCACAAAATCTGTTATAATTATCTGTTTCTGAATTAAATAAGTATACTTGCAAGATCGTGATCCTTTGCGTAGTTATTTATGAAAAGTCTTTGTAAGAAACTTTTAGTTCCCTGCTCTTCTGAAGTCTGTAGCATCAAAGGGAAATCAGTACTCAGTTATGGAAGGGAAAGAGGATTCATCTGGGAGATGACCAAGGCTGGCTATGTTGAAGGAAATGGGATCCTGTTGTGGAAGGAAGGGGAGAGATCACACATACATTAGTATTTTAAGTGGGATTCTGACTGGATTCATCTCATACTTGTTGGTAGTCCATGGTACTGCTAAGGAAAAAAAAGAAGTCCAAAGTGTGCATCCCATTAAAAGAATTTATATACTTCTCTTTTAACATTTATATTCAGGAAGCATAAATTTACTGCACTCATAGCAAAATTAAATTTTCATAGCTCTTTAGAACTAAGACTCTTTATATTTTTTTTTATGAATTTCATTTGACATACTTCCAGTGGTTTGGGTCTTAGCTTCAGGTTGCTCTTATCAGTGGAGGGAAAGCCAATAGCGATAGAGAGCTGCGTGGCCATGCCTGGAATAGGGGATCTGACCAGTGCTCTTCTCACAGGGCTTCCATCTAGTACCCGTCTTCCTCCTTTTGTGAACTTAAAGCTGTAATACTTTGGAATCTTGTCTCATCCCGCAGGTATGTGTGGCTTGGCACCTGTACAGGACTTTGTGTGAGCTTAAGCTCTACTTCAAGGGGAGGCATTTTAACACAGGTACTTGCTATGCGTTTTGGGTTGGGGCGGTTGAATTTACAGCCAACTTTAGACTTCTGTTCTGAAATTCTACTTTAGGACCAGATTAAATCATTCTGTAAACTCAGCTGTATGCTTAGTGGTATAATTTTAATGATGCTGGTCTGTGATACTAAGGATAAAATTTAGCTCGCTGCTGGAGCTTGACACAGTAAGATTCATGATGAAAGTTTGCAATTTGGTAAACATTTACAAAGCGTATAGCAATTAGTGAGATGCTAACGCTTTTCACCCTTTTTCTGTGATCAATGATTAGCAAAATGATGTTTTATTTCCACTGGCAGGCTATGATATTGCTCGCTCTACCTCTACTATTAATGTCCTAGGAAGTAATTTAAGGGAATGAGGGTGACTAAATAGTATGGAACTGGAAAAAGAAGATAGGCTGATATTTCTGGGTTAAACAGAAAACTGAGAAAAAGGAGAATAAGGTAGCTAACATAAAACTGGAGGAAAGATGGATGAAAGCTTTTAAAGAATTCAGTGTGATGTAAATGTCAGTTTAAAAAAAAAAAAATCACCTTTCAGATGTCACACAAGCCCTTTTTAGGTTTTCTTATTTGGCAATACAGTTTTTCAAGATAAAAATACTAAGCTTTAATTTTCTGCTACATAAAAAAAATTTAAAAGAAAAGGCTTATTGTTCATACAAGACTGGCAGATTGATGTTAGAAAAGGATTATTTTTTTTTAAGTCTTCTTTTAACCCATTAGTGGTATTTCAGTCATTGTAAATACTTGTGTAGAGTTCTTTAAATAACTGAGAGTTAGTTGTTACATATGTATGCAGGAGCACAAACTATACGTAAATACCTGTTATCCACCTTTAGGTAACCGGGTTTGTTATTGTGGTAGGTGGTGTCCAGGCTTCTAGCACCATACCATAATTCAGGTTGGAAGGGACACCTGCAGGTCCTTGCTCAAAGCAGGGCTGAGGATGCTCTGAGCGTTGTCCAGTCAAGTTTTGAGTAACTCCAAGGATGGAGATTTCACAGCCTGTCTGGGGCCCTCTTCTAGTGTTCAACCACTGTAATTCCTGATATTTAGGAGGAATTTATCCTGCTGCAACTTGGATCCGTTGCCTCTTCTGCTGTTCTTGTGTACCTCCAAGAGTCTCACTCCATCTTCTCTGTAACTTCCCCCTAGGTAGCTGTATCTGCTTAAAATGTTAATCTAGATATACAGAAGAATAATAAAATGCTTGTTTGTCAGATTTTGCCCTCTTCCTCAAGCAGTTCACTGTTCACTTAAATATCATTTGTCTGCAAAGAGCTTTCTCTTCCATTATGTTTGTAGTGATTTTCAGTTTAAAGCCAGTGCTTCATTCTTTTCTCTTACTTGCTTTGGCTGTATTTTTTCCTGAAGACAGGAAGATACTGTAGCTATAGGTTCCCCACTTTGTGAAATAATACAATTTTGTCATGCTCTCAATTACTCATCTAAGCCATTTTTTGCTTTAGCATAATCACCTGTTGAAAGCACTTCTACTGTGCATGCACAGCTTTTAAAATTTTCTAGAATAAACAAAATCCCACTTTCAACAAAGTCATACTATGTGTCAAAAAAATATCAACATCGTTAAGTCACTTAGGAAAATGGAAGCTGAGTTCATTTGAAAGGGATACTCTTTTCCAGCACTCTCTTGTTAAGGATTTGACCTGCTGGTTCTTGAGACACTCTACCCAAGTTACTGAGTGTTTCAGTAAATACCTACTATTAATCCATGAACTTTTTTTAATTGTCCAGAAAAATATTTGGATAAGGGTGAAGACGAAGGCAGAATCGGGCTGACAAACACTAGTGCTTTTATGCCTATGCGTTGTCCAGTGTTTTATGTCTGAGCTATAGTTAACACCCTCCTGCTCCAACCCCACCGCCTTTTGATTGGGTTAATTTTCTCACAAGAGAAAAGATGGGAACATAAGGTCACTGGCAAAGAGTTCTGCCAGTTTTAGCAGATTGTGTAATTGTGGTTTACATCTTGAACATGTTGGGTAAGGACTGTTTTGTGTTGGAGTTACAGCTACAGCATAAAACTAAGTAAGTAGGAAGCACACTTTTACAGTGTTGTAGTGCCTGTATCTGTTCATTACAGTAAAAGCCAAAACACTTAGAAAGCATAGTCTCTCTGGAGAACAAGAAACAGGTAAGCTCAAGAAATGCTGTTAATAAAAATGTTGCAGTGGTTAGTATTTTAAGTAGAGCAACAGCATGTGCTTTCTTCAAAACCAAACAAAACTCTCCAAAAATGAAGAAGGGGAAAAAAAAAAAACACCCAAACCAAAAAACCCAACCAACCCTTCCTGGCTTTTTTTTTAATCTGTTTTGTTTGAAGCCATCCTACAGAATACCTAGAGATGCTTAGCTATGGTTGTAGACAAACTATTTTTTCTGGATATGTATTTATGTGAAGGTAATACTGGTATCAGTTCACCTTTTCAAAGATGGAAAGGGAAATAATGAGATGTTGTTGATGATGATGCTGTTGTTATTAAATTACATGTGTTTTTCACTCCTTTACAAACATGTTCCTAACTACGTAGTGGTCTTGCTCCTGAGTAGTTTGCTGTTGTTACGCAGTGTATATTCATACTCAATCTTGAAATCAACTTAAGTTTGTCTGGATTTAAAATTTAGATGAGATCCTTTGCCTCTAAAATTCAACTTTCTCTGTTTTAAAACTTGGCAGTTCATGATATCCTGCAGCAATTTGGCGTGGTGGTTTGTTATATTTTCTGTAAAACACACAGAATCTGAGCCTATATAATCTTAGTGGTAGTAGTTTTGATAATGGCTCTTATACAGTGTAGTATGAATGTGAGGAAGCTTGGGGCACTAGTGTCACTGCTCTACTGAAAATTACGACTGAGGACTTTAATGGTATCAGATAGTTATGGTCTCCCTCCAGAAATGACATGATGATCCATAAATAGCTCAGTGTTCCTGAACAAGAAGCTTAAATAATGGGTTGCTTTTAAATAAATTGCCATCTGACAACTTTTTACGTTTTTCTTGTGTTAGTTATTTTTTCCCCAAATGTGTAATGATTTAAAATAGTTTTTCAGATTGTACTGTAACATGTGTGGACTTCATGTAGAGCAGGTTGGGTTTTGAGAGAACAGCAGCATAGACGACCGTAGTGGTTTGGGGTGCTTTTTCAACCCTTCTTTCATTCTGCCTGTTCTTATTTTCTGTGCCAATTATATCTTACGTCACCAGGAAGTTCTGCAGGTCACATAAGAGACGTGAATGTCAGGCTGGAGTTTGTATCCTTCAAAATATTCATCTTTACTCTAATAAACTGTTACCAGCATTTGCAGCTGACATAAGTCCCCTCTTTTCAGGACTGTGCTTCCCTGATTTTCCTCAACTGTAAAAATGAACTGCTGATAGTCATATCTCCACAAAGGTGCAGGAAGAGCAAGGGTTAAAAATTGCAACAAGGCACAACTTACCTCTTGCAAAATGCTCTTCTGAGGTTACAAAAAAACAGCTGTTAACACTAAGGAATTTTTGGTGGTACTAGTGCTGGGGTTTCTTTATATTTCTATTTTAAATTTTTTTAAACTGTTGCGGATAGGATACTCTTTCTCTGCTGCTTGAGTTTAACTTTCCCAGGACATGTAGGATGACAGTGTTTTAGGTACTACTTTTTGCTCTAACTTCTAATTTTAGCACAGAACTTCCAGAGGTGAAATAGTTTAATGCTTCATACAACCTGCTGTTCACACAGCCTCAGGAAGAATGTACATACTTTATTATTATTATCATCATCATCATCATCTTAGCATTTCATCAGAATGCCATGAACATTAATTTTCAGTACAGAAGATTCAAAAAAAATTACAGGGTAGATATTCCTTTAGAAAATCTGTACCTCATTTTAAAAATTCCTCTGAATCCTGTCTTCAAAGAAAAAAAAATATAAAATTCCTTTTGTATCTCCCAATAAAATTCTGATATATCCTTTCCTTATCGTCACCTTTACCTTTTGCAGTGTCCTTTGTTTTATTGCCGTAATACCAGCTAGGCCATAACAAGCCAACTCTTTCTTTAAACAGTGTCATGATAGTAGGTTGTTTATATTCTGTTCGTTCTGTCACATAAAACAATTTGTGTTAATTACTGCTTTGGTTTCTCACATTATTTGGGCATACAACTCTGTTACACTCAATAGCACATTTTCTGATTGTTTGTTTGTTAGTTTGTTTTGGTGACAGTATTAGCATTTCACTCCATTGTTTTGCTTTAAGATTAACATAATGTCAAGCTGCATAATAAGATACAGGCTTTATTCTCATGTAGTGACATGGCAGGAGAAGGCAGATCATAGTTTTGCAGTTTATTCAAGAGAAGTAAAAAAAATACAAATTAAAAAATCTCTGAAAGTAGATTAGCCAATTGGTGCTCTCTGTTACAGGATAGCAAGGCCAAAAGTGAAGCATTTTACAGTAAAACTCATGTTCACAGAGTTGGATTATTTTTCCATCTTTTCCAAATGTTGCAAAACACTGAGTGTTAGTACTGAAATAATCCATGTAGCTAGTTTTTGCATAATTTGAGGGCAAGTCTTCTCTGATTTACCAGCCGTATTTGGTATACTTTCATAATATATTGTGCTGTATGTCTCTGGTATGGGTAACTAGAGGTCTCTAATAACTGCAGTTTGGTAGATTAATGGTTAAAAGAGTGTCTTTGCTTTTGGAGGCAAGAAGTTAATCTTTGATAGCATATTTTTGATGTGTTACTGAAAATCATTTTGTACGCTAGCTCTGCTGCTATTTTCAGTGCTTGTTGTGGGGCTCTTTTCAGCAAAACTGCTGTCAATGATAGCCCTGTGGAAGCAAAAATAGCAGCTAATCAATGTGTGTTTTATCCATGGAATTAAGCGCTTAACTTAAAAGGAAAATAGATTTATAAAAAAAATTAATAAAATTTTCCAGTGTGATGTGACAAGCTGCTGCAGCCTCATCTTCTCTGTTTCCTCGTGTGCGTTTGGCCCCCTTTCTGAACATAAGTTTAAACAGGGGTTGTGTCTGGTGGAAGAAAGGTTGTGTATTTTGGGTTTGTCTTTTTTTTTTTTTTTTCCTTCTTCTTTTTTCTTTATGCTTCAGAGGGCTTTGCCTTTAAACTGTGATTCTGCATGGAGCAGATCATGGTTGTTTCTCTTCTGGTCTTTCATCAATGGCATATTCTCTTCAATTACTATCTTGACTAGTACCTGAAAAATGTAGGACACTAGGTTATCTGCTAGCAGTGCTCCACATAAAGTTTACCATAAATGCATTTGGAAATCCTGTACTCTGAAGTATTTCAGAAAAGTTGCTTCAAAAGTTCTTGAAACATACGGGGTCTCCCTTGGCACGGAGACTTGGGATGCAGTCCCGGTAGTTGTACATCCTGGTCTGCCACTGATAATTGATGGGCTTCTCATTTCCTAAAACAAGTGGTATGTTTGGAGTATCATTAATGTTTATTTCTTACATTGCTGTCCATGAAAAATTGTGTTCTTAACATGCACCTACTTCTTATTAAAATAAGATCACAGCCCTGTTCCTTAAAAAAGGCTCATTAGGTCACTTCTGGAAGTATATAGAGTCTGACCTCTTATTGTCATCTTCATAAATGACACTGGTTTTTCTTACGATTCATCCTTTTCTTCCCACTCTGATTTCATGAGGTGTCTGTAGAGACAAATGTACCAAACAGATTGTTAATTGTTGCGGTTGCTTTTGCTGGAGTCTGTAGTAAGACATCTCGTGATGGAAAGGTGGTTGTACATGTTGAAAACCTGATAGATGAACATGTCACCGTTGACGGGAAACATTACAAATGTGCCTGTAGTTATTTCATTCATCACTACAAATGCGATTCTCTTCATCTGCTTGGCATGCATATATATGTGCAGAACAGCTGAACATTTAAGCATGCCTGTGTGTCAAATGATAGTGTAGATTGAGCATGGTGGTAGAAACATTCTTTGTTACAAGAGATTGTTGTAAGTTTGGGTACCTCCTCTGTTAGCTGTGTTGTGTGGAGCCAATGGTTATTGCTTGAAACGTGATGGGAACATATTGGTGTCCATCTGAGCTATAAGGGTAATTGGTCTTGAACGTCCCTTCTATTTCCTCTTTTATTAGGAGTCCTTGAATTCTGCAGTTCTTTGGTTTTTTTATGTTTAAGCTTCCTATTACATTGAACATTTGGATTTATACAATGCTGATCGGAAGTAGTGTGCTTAAAAAAAAAAAAATCAGCTTGGACAACCAGAGTATAATTTTTATCTGTTCTTGTAAGGATGCTTAATACTGATTAAAGTGTTGGTGGTCAGTTTATATTCTACCTATAAGAAAAACTTCAGGGAAATGCATAGGTGTTTCACTGACTGCTAGGCTTGTGGACTTTTTTTTTTTTTTTTTTTTTTTTTTGTACCAATACTACACACTGTCTTCAAAGATGAATTAAGAAACAGTACAGAATTGCACAAAGTTTGTTTGTTTGTTGCTTGGTTTCTTTTAAACCCTCTCTCCCAGGCATTTGAGTTCAGAATCAATTTAGAAAAAAGCTTAAAACAAACAAACAAAAAAAGCACTAAAAAAAACCCCACCAAACAAAACCACTTCTATTTCAGTGTGGTTAGTCACAGTGGAAATACTGGTCTTGGTGACAGCTTTCTTAAAGGGAGCTGGGCAGCTTTCTCACTCAGGCAGAAAAGGCTGTAGTCAGGTCCTCATTTGATCAAAAGGGGAAATATGTCCTGTTGAGAGGTACTTATATGAGGATTTGAGCAGAATTACAGATCGCTTTTGTGTGTTAGTGCCTCTCTGGCACTTCTTAGACTCTGAAAATACAACCTAAAATTTTCTTGGTAAGAAAGATTCATCCCTTAAGGATTGATATGCACCTCTCTCAAAATAACTTTCGTATTTCATCTAGACATGAAGATTTGTTAGAGCAATTATTTCTTAGAAATATCCGAGATGAGTTGTGCATTTGTGAAAAAGGATCAGTGCGATGCGCCTATTTGCAGCAGACATGGTAAAAGCTGCAGTTGTGAAAGGAGGGGATCTGCAAAGGGCAGGAAAATGCAGGGTCTGTTACAGGAAGAAATTTCAGTTTTGGCCAAGTCCTTCACCTGTGACAGATGACACCTCTTTAAGCCAAACATGAACTCTGGAGATGCTGGAGTTGTCTTTTATGCAGGAAGAGCCAGCCTACAGTCTGCATTCACACTGCGCGTTTTGTAGGATGGACTAAGATGCGCTTTGTATGAACAGGAACAGTGACAGTGATGTAGAGCACATAAATAATGTTTGCACTTGCTATTTGAAGACTGCTGCACTCTACTATGGTTCATCATAACAACACACCTTCAGTGCTGTCCTTGCTCAGTCGTTGTGTGGCAGGACAGTGTCAGCTTCAGGAGTGCTCTCTGTTAAGTGGTGAAGCACCCAACGTCCTTGTGATGGGTCTTTATGACATAGTAATTAAACATTTGAACTTCATTTATGGAGTTATCAAGAAAGACTGAGGTGAAATGTTAGAAATAATAAAACTTACTGTAAAACGGTAGCACCAGACAGCTTCTCTAGTGGCCAAGTTTCGTGAAAACACGTCTCTTGTTAGCATAATAGGTTGTAAAAGTGAGCACTGATGATGATGTCAGTACAGTCACATTGTAGTAGATAGTTTTTCTTGGACATCTTTGTATCCTTACGGTGCTTTCACTCAAGTACCTGATAGCATCTTGCAATTAGCACGTGCCTTATATGCTGTCTAAGAGTCCGGAGTGATTCAAACCACAAAAGATGGTGGTGAAGTGATTTTTGCAACTAGACACTTGAGTACAGCAGGACACATTGTCCAGCACATCTTTCTAGTGTTCAAACAGGCTTTGATGTAGGAAGGGCAGCTGAGAGAGATCTGTAAAGGCGTGACTCTGAAATTATAGGTGAGGAGGCACCAAGATCACAAAAGTGGAGGGTGGTTTGGGAGGGGTGACTGTGAAATGGTGGCATTCTTCGGGGGATTCAAGGGGGGAAGAGGGGGAAAGAGAGCAAAAAAACCATTAAAATCAGTGCACTACAAGATGGCAAACCTCAATAAACTCTGAGAGGTGGGAGACACGACTCAGAGTGTTTTTATAGATGCAAACCTGAAAAAAAAGAGGACCTAAGATAAGGTGGCAGTTTAACAGAATTTTTTATTATGGAGACAAGCACAGACTGTCCCAGTTCAAATAAAGAATAGAAAATATAGTAACTAACTAACTGGACACATTTCTCCAGCATAAGAAGGAAGGAAGCCTGCGGAAAGTCTGACCTAGTTTCCAGTAGGGGTGATTTGAGCAGGGATAAGTATAAAAGAATATTTTTGCTTCTCTGATATTTTTTGTTGTTATTTTTTTTTAAATTAATTTTTTATGTTCTGTGACTTGTGCTTGCCAGAACATGCACCTAGCAGTGGCTGTGGGGAGTACAAAGAATCAGCAAGTATTGTGGTAATGAAAGGAAGACAAAGGATTTGGTCTGCTGCTCAGCAGGAAGAGGAAGTTACCAACTTCTGACACTAAAATATTTTATTAAAATGGGGGAAGGGAAGCTTGTATCAGTCTTTGGCTAAGACTTTAATTGAGAGCAGATGGCAAATTAAATCACTGGATGCTTAGTGGCTGGTGTGAAACTATGCAACTTCAGAGCTGTGAGCTGTTACCTTTGACACCTTGGGAAGAGTAAATAAGCATCTAAAAAAACCCCAGAAGAATGAACATAATACTTAGGCTGCCTTATTCATAATTTCTAATTTCAGTTTTCAGAGAGGAACATGGAAACATAAGAAATATTGCAAGAACCCAAGGAAACTGATAATATCCAGCAGATTTTTCTTTTAAAAAATAAACCACGTCAAAGAAACTGAACTTACGTCTGTAACTTGGTAGCAAGGAAAGGAAAAACCAGTAGATTACAATGAGTTGAAGTGAAGCTTTTTAGACTTTAAACTAGAAAAATGTGGTCTGCATATAAGCTGGTATAAAATGGGTGCAGAAATCTTTGCATAGTGTTATCAGTAGTTCAGGGCCTTCGAAGGGATGTGTCAGGTAGGACTGTGCAGCAGTCTGTTCTAGGTCTGGCACTGGTCTGTCATAAGTGACCTGGATGATGCAATGGAGAATGTACTGAATCTGCAGGTACTGAAATAAAAGACATACTGGGTGTTCCCACTAAAATAGAAAGGGACTGGATGAGCTAAATGTATATCCTGTGTTTTTCATGTTACTTCATCAGACTATTTCAAGATTTTGTGGAATAATCCACTGCAAAAGCTGAGAAGAAAGGACAACTAGTTGTGTTGCTACTCCATAGAAAATCCTGAGATATTTGTAGTAGTCAAATTTTACACGCAGCAGTAAAAAAAAAGATATATGCCTGTTTACGCATTCCAACGTGACAGCTGATTTGTAAGAACGGTGAAGTCGTCCTGCTGTACCCTGTTTTGGAAAGACTTCTTCTGAACTGCTGTGTTAAGCTTTAAGCACTGGATTTGGATTTGAGAGCTTTCCAAGGAGCAGGGAGAAAGAAATCAGACTAGAAAAGCTGACTTGCAGTGAAAAGCTGAACAAATTGAGAACTTTGGGGGGGGGGGGGGGGGGGGGGGGGGGATATCCTGATATTTATTTAATTATTTATATATCTGTCAATAGTTTCTGTGACTGATGTGACTGCAACATTTCAATAGTTAGTTTGCCAACAGAAATCACAGTACTGCTGATATCGGCATAGATTTTTTTAATACAGAAAAGGTGTGTTGGTGTGGTTAATTCTGCGTGTAGTTAATCCATGTATAGTCACTTCTTTTCTTCCCACCTCTTCTTGCTATTACATTATTAAACATTACATATAAATGGCTATGGGATCTCTGTAGTTGAACGTGAAATAAAGGATGAGCGTTTAAAAGCATCAGGTTTATTCATACCACTGGAAGCACCTTGAATCAGCTGGTCAAACGGCCTAAAAGAAATCAGTTCACCTGGCACTTTAAGCAGTAGCTCTTCTTCCCTGCCTTTTGAGACAGTACCTTTTCTCTTAGCCGTATCAAATGCTTTTTGCAGAATACCTTGAGGGACTAATGGTAGGGAGGGTGCTCTAATACATCCTCGTTTTGCGGTGCCCTTTGCACATCCTGCGGTACTTTTGGTGAGTAGCTGGAGTTATTCAGCAGACCACAGGCATTGGAAGATACATCAGCTCCTTTTGATGAGGTTGTCAATACAACAGTCAGTGCTTAAGTCAACTTAAGCTGCTGTGCTGTCTACATCTTAAATGCTATAAAACTATTGAGAGTAAATCCAGTAGAAACCGTAGTGGAGTTGGCTGCTGATCTTGGTCAGCAACTGAAGGAATGGTGAGTCTGGGAACCGGGCAAAACTACCCTTCTTGAGTACCATGTATACAATTAAGCAAATTGCAGATGTCTTTATGTATAGTATAGTAGTTCTACCTAGAGTCAATAATTGAGGAAGTGCCAAAATAATTGGAAAGGATGACAGGAAGGATTTTTTTACTCTATTTTAGGCCATGAGGTTCAGGAAGAAGGATTTGAGGAAGCTGCTGGGAGGGGTGGGGGTGGCAGAGCACACAAATAACCTTACAAAATGCTACATTTCAAGATACAGAAATTTGATGCTTGTTTGTTCGGTTGGTTTCCCCGCCCCCCCCCCCCACCCCCCCCCGCCCCAAACGTACTGGGGTGGTCCTGGTAATGTTGTAATGGCCAAGAGAGAGGAAAAGGAGATTCACCCTCTTAGGTTGAGAAGGAAACAAGCTGTTCCACGGATGGAAGGGGCTGATGGTAGAGTCCAGAGACTGGCATGGAGTGAGCAGGCAGAGCAGTAGAGGAGGTAGATGCCTTAATGCAGAGAAACTGCTTTCGGACTAAAAGAAGAGAAATTAGAGTTGTAGACTGCTCCTTCCTCCCTTTACCCCATCGATCTGTTGCACTGGGTTTCCAGGCTGCTGTAGCCAAGCTCTTCTGCTTGCAACCACATCTTCCCCATCTTCCTACCCGTCTCCCACAACTCTGCTGTTGCTGCCACTTCCCCAACCCCGCACAAAAGCCAGTGAAAGTGCTCGAGCGCAGCTGCATCTGGCTCACATAACGTGACTGAAGCGTAATGCCGAAACGTGAATAAAGATAATAGGACATTTGTGGTTATCTGGTGGTAGTGGCGTCGCAAGGCTTGTTTGTACCTTTGGATTTGGATTATCTGTTCTCTGTCTTGATTACTAATGTTCAGTGTGTTTGTTCAGCTGCAGGAATTTGTTAATCTTTCTTTCCTTCAGTTTTCTTCCAGAAATAGGGAGAAATAATCTCACCATGGAGAAGTTTAGCAAAGATTTGATTGCGAGAGCTTTTGGTGCTTTTTCTTTTTTTTTTTTTTTTTTTTTTTTTTCTCTGGGAGAATACATTTGTAGTGGTAGCTGGAAGAGAAGAGAACTGAATGTGCAGGATTAAGCTTGAGGCCCCAGCTTCCTGTGTAAGGGGAGAGGAGCTCACGAAGCCGAAACGCCAGCCAAAAGGAAAAAGGGTAATGGACAAACATAGACTGTGCGGTTTGCCACGCTGTGTGCCAGCTGCTGCTGGGTGGACTTCCTGCTGTGGGACACGAGTGACATTTGGGGCAGTCACTGTCTGTGCAAAGCTGCTCGTTCCCTGTGCTGAACACAGGAGCTAGATGAGGGCAGCTGGGCAGATCGGCAGTTTCTCGTGGTTTTAACTGTTCAGAAAGCAATAGGGTTTTATTACTGAGAGGGTTTAGGTAAAAGAACTCCTCATAGGAATTTTATTATTTAAGACCAAAGCACATGTTGAAAAGTAGGAAAATAGTTTTTGGGAAAAATAACACGAGGAATTCACCGATCTCTAGGTTGAAGAGTCACAGGTTTGTAAGAGGCTGTCTCTTGAACACTGCAAAACCAAGCGACTTGGGAGTGCCGATTCCAAAAGCTTGCTGGGACCTCACTTCCCTTTGAAAACTCAGTTAGAAATGTGTCTTTGACATGGTTTACAGCTCACTTCTACAATCTCTGATCTGGGAACTGATCATCAAACAATGTTTGCTAGCTAGTTCTCTGCAAGCCAGGCACTAGAGAGTCTCCGTTTCCCATGTCTTGCACCTTAGAATTTGACTTGTAGGGAAAGTGAAGAGCCACCTGAAAATCCAACCCAGAGTGAAATCTTTGAATGCCAATAACTTAATGATAATTTTAAAAGGTTTTGTAATAAATTAGCTAAAGAATAAAACTTTTCGTTTCCTACTCTTGCTGTGATAATGAGCAGAGTATCCCAGCTCGTGTGGAACGCAGTACCTTAAAGAAGAGAAATCAAAAGGTATCTTTAAAGGGTAATTGGGCTGACGATTGGCTTAAACCTGTAGTTGCAGCCCTACAGTTGAGTCCGTAACATTTCTTCCAATCACCTTAAAAAAAAGTGACTCTTTTGCCCTTGATATCCTCCCACATTCTACTCATCCTTCCAGCAGAGATAATGCATAGAAATGAAGACAAAGTTTGTGTTTGTTGTATTTGTCCTTTATTCTGCAGATTGTAGTGCGTGTGCTCCTTTCTCAAAGGACACCTTGTCCAGTTCCTTCAGTGTCGTTAACTTGCTGGTGGCTTCCTGGAAAAGATACTTGAAGTCTCCAGGGAACTGAGCTCGGCGATACTGCCTCCTAACGCAGTCTTGCCAGACGCAAATACCTAAAAATACTTCTATGGTAGCAGTATAATTGGACTCTTGCTTTCTCATTTCTGAAACATCTGGGTTCATACTCCACAGGTTGTTTATTTTTATACAAGCCTAAGAAGGAATAAGAAGCCTGAGGCCATAGCAGAGCCATCAGCCTGCAGAGTCAAGGCTTAAACAAGTAGCATGAGATCGATGCGGCTGCCATTCTTAGAAGGACTCTTCTCTTCCTAGAAGTTCTCATCCCTTTAACAGGCAGTTATTTTGCTCCCTCTGCTCTCTTACATAATTTTTGCTGCTGTAAATGGTTTTGCTTGTGGGATTTGGTTTTATTTACATATACTATTAGTGATGTGGACTACAGATGCCTACTTGAAATCAGGATTCTCTTGTCTCCTTCATGTAAACAAATCAGTTTTCATGAATGGCTGAAAATCTGTTCCACTTCAGATTATAACACTGAGTTATGGACGAAAATGTATTGTACTCCTTATTGTGGATACGGTAAGTGATTATCTTTTTTGATGGCAGTTACAAAGCTGTACAGTGTTGTTTTAGAATTGGTCTGATAAATGGTGAAATATTTTGTTACAGCTTAATTATGGAAAACAGGAGCTTATGGTTTACCCTTATTTAAATGTGACATGAATCTTTTCAGAGTAATAGGGCAAATGTACTACTGTTTCTGGAGGCTTAAAAAGAAGATTTGTTCTCTGATATTAAATTTTTAATGTATTATTCATGAGGAAAGCAAAGCTGAAAGCTTTTTTTTCCTCCCCTCAGTGGAAATGAACTTGAAGAATACATTATCGGGGGGGGGGGGGGGGGGGGGTGTAAAGGACTCTAACTCTTGCTAATACTGGAGTTGTGCGTGCAAATACTATTGGAATTTCCTCAGGGAAAAGAAACCAGAATTTTGTTGAAAAAAAGCTGATAGGATCATTGAATAATTTGTACAATATTACTGGAACTCAATTCCTAAAAAATGTCTAGTTTGAATATGCTTTTTAGAATGACGGAGTGACTGTTTATTGAGGTTGCTTTAAACTCCATGTCTAAGAATTATTACCTCTCTGGTTTGGATACAGGGCTGGGCTACATATTTTTGTTGCTTGTACAACTTTCAAGCTAGCTTTTCCAGATGTTGTGCATATGCATGCAATGTATTCATGCATATATGTATATACTGTTCATTTATTAAGGCAGGCAAGATGTGTGTGAGCTTTTCTGTCTATGGCATGTAAATGGAATTTGGAGAAACATTTAAAGCTATTTAGCATTATGTAATGCACTGAATTCTTTCAATATGGAATATTTTAAACCTGGTGCAAACTTATGTTTGTAATTTTATTTTCTTCTGTACTATCACTATAAACAAGAAGTATAAGCCAAGTGACATCATTTTTTGTGATCTTTTTCATTTGTACTTTTCAGTGTACTTTCTCATTCCTAGACCATGCTTTGTTAAGTCGCCTGAAATGACTCAAGGACAAAAAAAGAACCCCAAGTTGTATGTTTAGACAAGAACTCTCAAGATACATTTTTCTATTGCCTTACTAGAATCTTGCACAACAATTAGTTTATTAATAGGAAAAATATCTGTAATTAGTAATATCCAAACACCACAATTCTATTTTGTGGAAGGCATAACTTAAATTGTTACTTAAATGCGAAGTATTTCCTAGATACGGTTAAAGTAATTTCTAGATGTTGGATAAAACAGTGTGTGATAGCACTACAGGAATTTATGCTACCTGTGATAAGGGAATAAAGTCAGGATGTTACAAACTAAGTACTCCCCTAGACCTTACTATTAAATTATATGAGCACCTCTCAATTTTTAATATATATTCAGCCCCAAGCTCCTAGTGAAAGGCTGTGTGTGTGCACCTTACCTAAGAATAAAAATGAAGCAGGAAATGTTTTGTAGGTGTTTTTCACTCTGGGTTTAAAAAGCTGTTCTATAGACAAGGAACTATGGCACGAAACGTATGAAGCCACTTATCAAAAAAAAAAAAAAAGGGAAATGCAGAGTGGAGCAGAAAAGTGAATCTAGTTCTCTTTAGACTTTAACTGGTTGTCTTAACTGGTGGGGTTGACCTTTTTCTCTTTGCTTTTCAGTACATCTATCCTATTAAGAAGTACAATACAGTATTGTCTTTTGTCACTTGATCCAAAGTTTTAAGGAAACCTCAACTCCATGTCCCCAGTTGTCACTTGCAGCAGTTAGTACCTTCTGGTATTACTTGGATTTTTGTATTGTCTTTCCTTTTAATGGGGGTATCCAAAACTTGCAGTTGCAAGAGAAAGTACATATTTCTAGCTCTTTTTTTTTACATATTCACTTCCAGCCACATTCCTTAATGTTTGCTATGAAATTTCCAGTGATACAAAGCACAGGCTAATACAGATGTTTGTACCATAAGCAGAGGAGTAGGAGGAATGTCGGAGCTTTGTAGAACTTGCAATTTTTTAACATTATTCATGAAGATACACCTATCTTTGGGATTGAACAGAAGACTTGAGAAGGTAGTGGGAAACTTAAAACCTGTGGCCAGAAAGCAGGTACAAACATTACATGAGTGTTGTAATTACCTTGCATTGTTATCGGATGGTGGTGAAACGTGTTTTAACGTGTGGCTTGTCGAAGAAGGTATTTGGAAATTGTGCTCATCCTTCATTAAAGGAAGGGATGAAACGGCCTCTTCAGCGCTTGGGCTCACCTATAAATGTGCACTAGCTGATTAGATAAGATCTTTGAAAAATTGAATTTTCTCAAAGGAGAGGGGGAAAAAAAAAAAAATACGTTTTGTGGATAATGTGCTTGCTTAGGTACTGCGTAACTCAGTGTCCAAGGCATCCTCTGTATGAAAAAACTTTCCATTTTCACCTCTTGGCAAGAAGAGGGAGGAAGAGTGGAGAAAAAAACTGCTACGAAAGTCCATCCAGAAGCTTTGCCCTGTTTGTGTAAGCTCTTTCCCTTGTGAATTGTGTTGTGGTCTTCGAGCTGGTCCATGTAATATTTTGAGCAAATAATCTTCCATGAAATGTTGTGTCATCAGACTTTTCTGTACCATGGCATTTTTGTTGCAGCATATCACAGGAAACTTGGTGGAGTCCCCAGGAATCCTGAAAGCTGGGGTACATTCAGCAGCAAACTGTGGGGGCAGGAGGCTGTATTTGGTGTCCAGTGTTCCTGATTCAGTCTTGTTGAGGAACCTCGTGTTAAGCCCTAGTCCTGTGTTTTGGTTTGGTTTTCATAAGAACAACATTTTCCGTTTGTATTTTGGATATGCAGATTAATAGTTTGGGGTGATGAGGAAATAGTTGCATTGATAGGGGTAGAGGAGCAGAAGGATTAAATGAGGGAGCTGTTTTGCAGCATTTTTAGGATAAGCAAGCTTGATGGATTGTTTCTGGTCTTGGCCAACTCCACTGACTTACAGGAAAGACTAAAGCAGTGATATGAGTGAGGGATGGTGATCTTTCCCCTAACTGTAAATATTTGCAATATAAACAGCTGAGCTATTCATCAGCAGCTCTCAGAGGAGGGAAGAAAAAAAAAATGGCATTTTTAGGGTGGGTTCTAGTGTAGACAAATCAGATGAATTATGCCCTGCAAGTGCTTATCAGCTTGGCTATGTGAATACTGCCTGTGGTCAGCTGGGCTGAATGACTGAGCTGCCAGGAGATTAAGGAGACTATCCACAGAAATTACTTCAGAGCTATAATGATGTAATTAAAACAAACAAACAAAATAATAGTTCTGTTCAGTGTGGAGACCCATTACCACCCAGAAATTTCCCACTACCAGCTCTCTGGGTGTTGGCAGGAGTTTTTTGGCAGTGCGTGTCTTAAACACACCGGACCTTACTTACTTTGTTTATTTTGTAGTGCTGGAGTTGCTTGCTTGTGTTGGGACCGTGGGAGGGGACTCGTGCCTTTGTTCTTGCACACATATTACTGGAGTAGAGTTCTTTAGCATAAAGGAGAATGTCTGTGTAGTACTGCAAAAGTTAGCTCCAGATTTGTACTGTTGATCTTTGTTAAATTTTGGTCTGGGAAAATTGTGTTTGGTCACGCATTTCTCCTGTCATGTTTTCCTATGTCCCCAAGAAAAGTATGAATCCATACATAAGAAAGGCAGTAATGAAGCCAATATGCAGCTATTTGTTCTGCTCCTTTTGGTTATGTAGGAGTGGGAGAGGTGCCAGATATTTATCTTGTTTTGCAGCAGGCATGCAATCGCATACAATGCTATTCTGCTTTAGCTCTGTATAGCTTCGGGAGATTAATTCAAATGCAGAAGTCTGTTTAGATTTTAGTAATTCATTGAATGTGCTGGGGCTGGGCAGAGGGAGCTGAATGGGCAGGGAGGGGCTCTGCCCAAACTGATAGCACTCATCCAGTGGCCAGAAGAAAGCTTTTAAAATCGCTTATGCTGTGTTACAGTACAGGACATAATACTTATTATTCTGGGCAAAAGAGACTTTTAAAGCTATTAGGATAAACAGCTCACACAGCTGTGGCAGGTGTGACTGTCTTAGGCAATGCTTTTCTCAATGCAAGTTTTGCTGCACACAGCCGGGTATCCTGGAGGCACCCGTACAGTTTTCGGTTAGAAATTGTTGTTGCTGTCCCCTCTAACGTATCAGTTTGAGTTACAACCCACATAGAAGGGGGGTTTGTTGTGTGAACACCTGCTTGCAGAGCCGGTGCAGGCATCTTAACTGCAAACTACCAAAGTCCAACTCAGAGCTGCGCGGAGAGCGTGGAAATAACTGAAGAGGAGCGATGCTGAGTGTCGGTCCTGGCTGGGGCTCTGTAAGGTTAGAGCTTATTATTTTGGGGAGAAGGGGAAAATCCTAAAGATGGCCTTCTAAGTGCTTGAGTAGATACGTAGACATAGACTTAATATGATTTAACATTTATGGGTCCATGTGCCTGGGATTTTCCATCTAAGCTAAGTGCAGTAAATGTACTGGATTGGTCATCTGGTTTGGGCTCCTGCATGAGATCATCAGCTGCTTCTCTCCCCTGAGCCTAATTGGGACCTCTGCTATTAGAAGTGCTGGTAATAAGACAAGGATCCTACCTCCCTAAGAGGTGAAGAGTAAGTGCTCTGCAAGACCTGGCTTTGTTTAGTGCCAAGAACAACAGGACAGTAAGATCTGTTTAATGTAAATGGTAAAAGTCTGGCTCTTTTATTCCAAGAAAGAAAAGGATGCAAAGGAGCAGGGATAGTATTGTGTCATTATGTACTAAATAAACTGCTCACCCTCGCCACTACATCAGTGATGAGGGAAAACAGCTTTTTTTTGCCAGATTGGGCAGAGACCAGCCGATCTGGAAGTGTTCTGCATAAACAGCTTGGGCAAGAATGTAGGTGGAGAGAGGCTGGGACCTGGGTGAGCTGTAAAATTAGAGTAATTTCTGTTGCATCATGCCTTGGTTATCTCTTACAATTAGCACAAAGGCACATCCTGAAGAAGCAAGCTAGGAAAGAGTTTTAATTTTGTTAATGGGCGCAGGTGCTATTTTTACCTTCTTTCATTCTACCTTTGATAAGACCAGTATATGGCCTTTGTTTGGGGATAGAAGGAGTGGGTTTTGTAGAATTGTTGTCGTTTAATCCCAGCCAGCAACTAAGCACCATGCAGCCGCTCACTCACTTCCCCCCACCCAATGGGATGGGGGAGAGAATTGAAAAAAAGGTAAAACTTGTGGGTTGAGATAAGAACAGTTTAATAGAACAGAAAGGAAGAAACTAATAATGGTAATAATAACAATAATAAAATGACAATAATAATAATAAAAGAGTTGGAATATACAAACCAAGTGATGCACAGTGTAATTGCTCACCACTCACTGACCGATGCCCAGTTAGCTCCCGAGCAGCGATCTGCCCCACTCTGGCCAACTCCCCCCAGTTTATATGCTGGGCATGACGTCACATGGTCTGGAATACCCCTCTGGCCAGTTTGGGTCAGCTGTCCTGGCTGTGTCCCCTCCGAACTTCTTGTGCCCCTCCAGCCTTCTTGCTGGCTTGGCATCAGAAGCTGAACAATCCTTGACTTTAGAGTAAACACTACTTAGCAACAACTGAAAACATCAGTGTGTTATCAACATTCTTCTCATACTGAATCCAAAACACAATGCTGTACCAGCTACTAGGAGGAAAATTAACTCTATTCCAGCCAAAACCAGGACAAGAATGTATCCGTGTAGTTACAAATGTCATCATTTTTGCTCCAGTAAAAAACAAAAAGTTACTATACTGGGTTTTTTTTTGTTTTTGGTTTGTTGTTTGTTTTTTTTTCTGGTAGAATTAGGGAAACAGTTTATTTTTAACTTCTCCAAACTTGCAGTCCTGAAGACCCTGGTTATTTAACATCTTCAGTTATTACACAGTGGTCAGTTATTCATGCTTTCTCATGACTTATATGTAAAATAGCAAGTGGGTAGCTTTCTGCTTTACAGGATTGTTAGAAGTTAAAGCATGGTTATTAAATTGTGTGCATTCCTTTTAGTACAAAGTTTAGGATATTTCAAATAGGTCAAAAGTACTTGATGTTCTGGGTGTTTGGAGAAGCAATTAAACGTGTCTGCAGCTGTTCCAACCTGCAGCTGAACTATCAGCTTGGTAGAGGCATCTAAGTACTTGTCTAAGGCCCTGAAATGCTTTTTAAAAATTCCCCTCCTGTTAAGCTTAATGAAATAAGAAAAATTAATTTATTTTCATTTTTTATCATCTGAATTTCTAAACAGGCAATAAACTGTGGTTTTGTTCTGGAAAGGAATTGCTGGAAGTTGAGCAAGTTTCGCTGCTTTTTTTGTCAAAACTGTAGTAACTTTATCATACAAAACTTGCAGTTTCCTGTATCTTTTGTTTCATTCTTAGTCTAGTTTTAGCTTTCTGAGAATCATATTTCCAGGTGGGAATGTGCTGCTTTTAATGGTCTGGGAATGCTGAATGGGTAAAATACTCTTGAGTCCAAAGTACAGAAGAAGCTAGGAATGAGTATTTTCCTATTTATTTCTTGGGATCAGTTGAAAAGACACTTAATATCAAGCAGTACCTGCAGTCCATGCTGTTACACTTGTTGCTGATATTGGTTGAATTACCTTAAGGACTGTTGAGTTACCATTTCAGGCCTTTTAATTCTTGATGTGAAATACTACTTTTTATTTAAATTATGGACTTGCTGAATGAGGGAAGCTGAATGTTTTCTTAAAGGTGGTTTTGTTATTTAGTTCAGCTTTGTGTTTTGGTACAACATGCATACCCAGCCACTGGGGCAATAAAAATCTTTGTATCAGACTACTAAACATTTTAAAATAATGTCAGATGTATATTGGTTTTGGCTGTTCCTTCCTCTGTAGTCAGGGGTTTTTTTGTAGTTGATCAGGATTCGGATAGACATTTAGATGTTTTAAACTTAATATGAGTACATTACACTTGTCTTTCAAAAATGACAGCTTGTATCCTACTGGCCTTTTTAAATACACCCCAGGGAAGAGGAGTTTGAAAGCCAAGGAGAGAGGACTCATACTTCACCAGGCCAATGGTGAAGTATTTTAGCAAATTATTAATGAGAATTTGCAATATGCTTTTATGTTTTTTTTTTTTTAATTGCCTCTTAGGAGTGTAACAATAGATGCCCTGTTACAGAAAGATGAACTACAGCTTAAAATTTTTGTCAGAGATACCTAGCAGTGCTGCTGTTCTGCAGGTGACACTTCCATTAATTGGAAACCTGCAGTGCTTGATGTTGTAATTACTTTAGATTTAATATAGTTACTGAGTATGTGTAGATCTTACTGAAAACTTAAATTCATCAAAATTCTTTCTGGCTTAACTGGTGAGGGTACGTGCAACAGCTTGAAGAAAAAAAGCAGCAAATAAAATTGTAAACATTTTTCTCTCTGTAAGATGGATTTGTATTACATGTCCATAAATATTGCAAGTATTTAAAAAAAAATGAATTTATGAAGGGTAATCTAAGGTTGGGTAAAATGTACTCCATGAAAGCTAAAGCTAGAAGAGAAATTATTTTGGCAACAATTTCTCTAAGTCAGATTCTGTCCCAGCAGATACACTCAAGTGTCTTCTGGACTGCTCCTTGAGAAATCCCTGCAACTAAAGATGCAACAATTAAATTTATAATCAAAATCTGATGTTTTAATTTTGTTCCCAGAACCACTGGATTCAAATAACCTGCTAAAGTGATATTAAAGGTATGCTGGCTGTAACTTGATTTCAAGAGCAATTTTAGTTGTTAGAAACAGCTATTGGTTTTAGATTATATTAATGACTGAAGCACAGATGATACAGTGATTTAGAGAAAGTTTCCTCTTCCAAATGAGTGGGGTTCCTCTTTCTTCTTTTGTATCTGGGTTTCATAATACAGAGAAATTTGGGGAGGGGTAGGGAGGACTGGGGAAAAACAATAATTGGTCCAAATAACTACATCTCGTATTAAAGTCAATGTCTCTTTGAAGTTATGCAACTTCTGTTTTTCTTCCAAAGAAAGAAGGTAAATATTTCATAAGTAGCCATGCATGTTCCTTACTCCATTAAGACACAGTCTTTTCCAGAAATTACATGATTTAATTGGCTTTGGTTCTATAAAACATGTTACCAGAAACACCATTGTTTTAAATGTGTACTTTCTCGCAGAGTGGATGTTTTATGAGAACTGCACTCAATATCCACAAAATAGCAATGGGTTTGGAGAAATAAGTGGTAATTGGAAATAGGCATCAAAGGAGCTACAAAAAAAAAGGGTGTCCTAGCTTGATTTTTACTATTAGGGATGTATCTTTTGGGGAGCAAACTTTGGATGAGCAATTTCCCTGGCAGGAATGAGAATTGTAGCCTGTCCCAAAATATCCCTAGGGAGTGAATGAAAAATTCATACGGCAAAATGGAGAAACAAAACTTTTCCTTGCAAGGGAGCACCCCTTAACAGTATTTTTGTTAGATGAGTCTGTTAGAGAAGAGCTGTACTTAGGAAAGAGATGAGAAAGCCTGCAAAAATAGACTAATACTTTAGATTTGATGTCTTGCTGAAGTATTTGCTGAAAAAAGTACAGTTGGGAATGTTGCTATCTCTATGGGAATGTCTTACAGCTATATTTAGGAAAAGTAAATTAAGCTTACTCTCCTCAGATGAGCAAGGTTTTGGTAAGGCTTTGGTTTGGAGGTATGGTAGTATTTTTGAGAGGAAAGAGAGCGGAAGAATTTCTTCTACATTTGGGGTTGGTGAACCACTTGTCTCATACTTTTTACAAGTCAAAAAAAGAGTACCAAAACTGTCACCTATGTTTGAGTCAACCTGTTTGCGGCAGGAGGCAGAAAGAAACTCAGATTTATTTCACAACCTCAGGCTGTGAATTTGATCATTGGGGAAAAAAAAACCAAACATCTATTTATTAAACAGAACAAACTTGAAAAGGAAATGAGCCGATCGTAGATAAGGTGCTCGACAATATTTTTTCAGTTTGGATCACGCTTTGACTTGAAAAATTAATGGATTGGAGAAAATATGTGTGGCAGACGGGTGGCTTGGTGTTTTGTACACTGCACGGTGCCTGTAGAGCACAGAAGAAGGGGCTTTTACAGCTCTTCAGTAACTTCATACTGATTTCGTGGTATAACTCCTTAAGGAAACTGCAGGCAGGGGTTGCAGAGACTGTGTGTGTGTGTCTGCGCCACGTGTGAGTGTTCGTCTGTCTGTACATTCATGCCATGCATAATAAGAAAACAGGCTCTGCAAAAGTGCTTTTCTTTAGTTTGTTTTTCACTCTTTTTTGTGTAATCAGCATTGGTTCAAAGACTGTTTTTTTTATTATACCAGCTTTGAATTAAATTAACGTTTGGGGAAAACTGTTAACTGCTTTGGTTGTGTGATGGCTTCAGATGCCCGTGCATTGCTTGCTTGTATCTGCTTTTCCTGTGTTTTAGCTACTTGGCATTTGGTGAGTTGTTCTTTTCTGCCTTTCCCACCATGTTACATGTAAGCACAATCCAAGGCAGAGCAGATCGGATACTGTACATATTTTTGCTCTATAAACACATGCTTGTTTACATTTGCTTCATTGCCGTTTTGACTCTAATCCTCTTCCAATGCCAGAGGGTATCAGCCATGACTAACAAACTCTGAGATACTGCCATTTTGACCCCATGTGCTGCTCATGTTTCCATTTGTTTGTTTCTCCTTTGCCTTCCCTCCCAAGTATTTAACAAATTATTATTAAATGTCTTCCAGGATTTAAGAGGCCAACCTGGGAGCAATTCAAAAGAGTCAAGATACACGAACATATGTTCTGGTTATTAATTCTGTTTGTTACTTCATGGTTGAAGACAAACTTAAGTGCTCAGTCCTTGTTCATTAGTGCTGCACATAAAATGAAATAAGACAATCCCCCTTTTTGTGAATAGGTCTTTTTGCTGTACAAAATTCAGTTCTGATTGACTGTTGCAGCTTGATTGTAAGCTGCTACTAATATTTGGCAAAACCTTCTTAAAATAAACCTTCTGACATATGTGCAATTACTGCTCACTTACAGCACCCAGCAGAAGCTCAGCATTGCAGATTTTGCATCTTTAAACTTCCAGGTCTTTGCTGATGCAGCTTCAAAAAACCGTGACGTTACACCAACATTGCAAATGCATCAAATTCTTTTTATCAGCAGAAAAGGCCGGTTTGGATTCATAGGTCACATCTGCTGGTGAACTTTGTGCAGTCTGCCTTTTTTTTCCTCTCTCTCTTTTTTTCTTCCCTCCCCCCCCCCCTTTTACTAGAAGAAAGGTTTGTTTGTTGGCCGCCTGCTCGGGGTGGGACAGGAATGTAATGCATGCACAGACTGCGCAGTATTTCCTGTTCAACTGCCGCTCCAAACCTCGGCGCTGGGAAAATCTCCAGATCGAGCAGCTCAGTCCTTGCTCAAACAATGAAGAAATGCTGCAGCTTCTGAAATGCTTTGATTTTTTTTTTTTTTTTTTTTTTTTTTTATACAGAAAATGTATTTTTTAAAGTGAATCTTCATGGTGTGCTACTGCTTTAAATATATCAGATTCTATGGATATTGCTTCTACACTATTTATAGATTACTGTGGCCGGGACTAAACATTAAACTTGCTGAAGCACTGTAGGTATGGAGAGATGGCTCCACAATGTCACTGCAAATAGTTACGTTTATTTTGTAGCATAGTATATCTCCATAATGTTGCCTGCGGGGTTCAGTTAGCTTCGTTTTCCATCCAGTTAAAAACGGTAGTAATCTTTTGGTACTGGAGCTACTTTTGCGTTATTTGCTGTATCTTATTTTGCCCTTAAGCTGTTTTGAAGCATCGCTTTTGCATTGCATGAGTTTTACTTCAGAAGTGAAATACTTTGTTTTAGCAAAAGGAAAAAAACTTTGATCACTTCTGCCAACGAACACTAAACTCCAGTGCCGCAACCTTGCCTTGTGTGAGGTGTGAAAGTGAGATGAGGGGGTTTATTTCTTTTAATTTTATCCTTTTTTTTTTTTTTTTCAAGTGGTTCTGGTCCTTTGTATGTGGGGCAGCTCTGTTACCATTTCAGACCACCATCTGAAGGAAGAGTGACTGTGGGGTGCGGCTAGTTATTTATTTTATTTACTGATTTTATTTATTTTTTTAAGCAGATGTATGTTTTGAGATTTTATATCCATAGGCACCTCTGGAACGTATGAAGTGCTGTGGCTCTTCTCAAAAAAAGCCAATACTAGGAAAAGGTTCGACTGTGAACTGCGTGCGTATGCATATACGTGTGCATATACACATTAAAAAAAAGGCCGTATATCCTTGTAGCACATTTTTTAGTGTGTTCAGCAGCTACTTAGTCCTATGTGAAAAGGAAGCGAGCGTGCACAGGTCAGCCTTGAAGACCAGGGCACCCCGTTATGGGCCTTTGGTCCTTGGTCCTTGATGCTCTCTCCCACGATGCCACGTGCTGACCAGGTGGATGGATGCCAGCGCAGGACAGGTACTGAGCACAGCTCGGGCTCTCCTCTGGCTCAGAGGAGAACCCAGGTAAGGCTGGATGGGCACATTTCGCCTCCTGTTTTAATGATGTCCAGCTCTTTACATATCAGGCAAAGGTACAGCAGCTCCCTGGCTCATTTTGCTGGAGGAGTTACTGGAGTGCCGCTGGAGGTGGACATCTCCTAACTTCTCCTTTGTGTTCTCATCCATCTTCTGTCCCTGGCTGTTCCAGTGGCAAGCGATACAGGCACAAAAATGAAAGTGCTAAGTGTTAATTAGTTCCTTCCTGGATCACAAGGAGACCTACTTTTCAGTCCTTTGGAGATACAGATCTACATGTGCTGCTTCTCGAAATTGGAAGTGGTCTTGGTGTAGCCCTGTTAGCTTGTCAAGCACTGGAGCAGGAAAGGAGATGGCCAAAATCTGAGCTGTTTAATTTGAACTTGAAGGTATTTCACTCAGAATGTAGTTCAGTAGGTTAATTAGGTTGTTAAAACAGTTTTTAACTTTTCAGCTTCGTTTGGAAATGTGGATGCCCCTGAAGCAGTGGATCTGCCTTCAGTCTTTGAGCTGAATAAATGCAAGGAGTTGGGCTCTGACAGATGCATTTCTTTTAACGTAGTATTTCCTAGTAGTAACCCTCCTGGCTTTTTGAATTCTGCAACACTGCAAGACAGCACAGGTGTTTAAATCATGGCTTATGAGAGAAGCTGACACATATGAAGGTATAACCTCCATTTGTATGTATGTCCAACCAAACCTCAGTGTGCAGACTGAAGTGTACCAACTGCTTTATGGTTTTGGAATTTGCCTTGGGATCCGTCAGGTTTTTGTGCTGTTTTGTGCTTTTTCATGGTTTCTTATCCCTGCTTGTCAGTTAAGAGGCTTCTGTGTACAGTTGCTGTTTTTAACATTTACTAGCTGTATCTCATGATGCATCACAGCCTTGTACAGAGAGCAGTGCTGAGTTCTCAGTCGTGTATTAAAAAAGTGACTTCAGAATTTCACTACTTCTGATCCTTAGAAAATGAGCATCCAGTAACCAACAGCAGGTATTTAATCCACCCAGATTTGAGGACTGTAATAAATAATTTATGTAGGGCAAAAGAAGTTTTTTGCTTTAAGCTGCCGCAACAAAAATGTTTCCAAAGCTTTGTTTGTTTAGGTAGAGGTCTTTTTTTCTTCGTACAGCTTTAGCTGTCTTGAATTAACATTCATCCTGATGATTTTTCTCCTTTTGTCCTAGGTACTACATGAAAGTATATTTTTATAGGACTTTCACAGGTATGGAAAGCAAACTGTAGTGTTCTGATATCCACTAGATAACTTCTCTTTGAATGAGACAAGCTGTTCTTGTGTAACCATTTGATCTTAGCGTACAGGTGCAACCTCTGAGCTTGTTTTCCAAAACATCATGGAATGGGTTATTAAGAGTAACGTTCAATTTTTCCTAAAATTCCTAAAAGTTCATAAATCATATTGACATTTTTTCAGATCCAAGTGCAGTGACCTCCTATAAATAGATTAAAGTGAAATAAAGAGATTATCTCAAAAGTAAAAATAAGCTACTTGGTTATTTTTCCTCCATGTCCACACCTGTGTTATATATTTAAGCATTTATTTCTTGGCCCCTAGCCATGCGATGAGCTCCATTCAGAGCAGACTACTAATGCAGTGTATGGGAAAGGGTTTTTTGGGGAGGGGGAGTTAAATGTTTTGGAAATATTTTTCTTTCACTAAACTAGACTGGGATCTCTCCCTTCAAAGAAATAATGCAGTGGAAAAAACAAAACCTTAAGTTTATTTAATTATGTTTTTTGGGGGAGAGAAGTTGCCAGCTTCAGTTGAAATGAAGATAATCTGGGGTATGTCATGCTGAATATAAACAGAACAATTTGCTTGGGTTGTACATGTTTGAAGCTTAAACCAGTTGTGGGCGGTTGTTTCAGGTATGTGACAGTGCTGTTATTCCTGTCTTTTCTGCAAAGCGTATGTGGAAGATTAAACCTTTCGATGATAAACTGCAAATGGCATTTGAAACCGAAGTTATATAGGCATCACGTGCAGATTTGGCACCAAGTATTGTAAAATAGTTTCTATCCTGGTCAATACATCACAAATATAGGAGATGTAGAAGTAAAGTTATAAACTGTTTCTAGCTTAAGTCGTGTAGGATATAAAATTTTATTTTTCTAATAACATCAGATACAGCATCTTAAGAAGATTGAGAAATTGTGCATCTCTAATCATGTATAAATTTCAAAACTGCTTCCTTTTGAGGAAAGGCTTTGTTTAATACTGCTTTATTCTGACTTGCGTCTTTCCATTCTGTATTATAAACAAACTTGTTAGTAGAGAGCTCACGATACACAGATGTTCATTTTATTGCATTTAGCAAGTTCATCTGTAAGCGCACAGAAAGTCTCTTCATTACCCAGTTTATGTTATTTGGGAGAACTGGCTATTGCATTCATTTAATTAGGAAAAAATCAGCGGTAATTAGCTCGCTCATGCGCTGCAGAGGGATGGGCTGGATTAGGAGCCCTCCAGTCGTCACACAGTGGCTTCCTGCAGCAGCAAGGGGTTTATTGTACAATGGCTGCACAACAATCTGTTTTTGTAATTTCACACAACTACAGCAAAATTTGATGAGAGAAGCCCTGAACTAAACTTTTTTCTAGAATACAGGGCATGAGGGAAAAGCTTTTTCTTTACTATGTGACTTGTGCTCCTGTTGAAACTGTCCTGGTGGGAGAACAGCAGCGCAACCCTTCTGCCTCCAAAGGATGGTTTAAGTGAAAGGTTTGAAAAGATGCTGTAGCATGGTCTTGTATAAATTTCTATTATAACATTTGTCTGTAATATTTGGGGTTTGTTGTTTAGGGTTTTTTTTTTCTTCCTGTTCTATTCGTATAACCACCCAGTATGGTTGTGTATCTTCCATTTAAGCTTACGTGATTGCAGTAATTTATTTTAAAACTTGCCTTTATCTTTAGCCGTGCGCCCCACCCCACCCCCAGCTTAGTAATGCTGTGGGTTCATTAGGACTTACCAGAAGAGCTCAATAAGCACAGTTCTGTGGACCATCCTTGGATTCCAGAAACTTGCAGGCAATTCAACAATTAACTTACCTGCAAGCAGCGGGTAGCACACAGGTTACAAGCAATGAGGCTTGTCATTAGAAATAGCATCTGGAAATTATTGGTGAGACTCTGTGTTTTCAGATCGGGGGAGATCTGCACCAAAGGGACTTCCCTCCTAGGTGGGAAGAGCTGTGCTCCCATTTCTGACCCTGTCTGCAGATAATCTTTTACAAATTCAGATAATTTGACAAACTGCTTTGCTGAAGGCTCTTGCAGACCTCCATGAGATCCCTGGGGAAGAAGTTACACAGGGATCTGTGCAGTCTGCTCTTCAGTGTAGCATTAAACCATATGGAGACGGGAATAAGGAAATAAGGTGACAAAATTTGTAAGGGAAAGGGGTGTGTATTTGTGCATGTATATGAATGTGTGTGCATATATGTGCATCTGTATATAGATTTAAAACTTAACTGTGAAGAGTTGTAGGAAGGCAACATGATTTTGAATGACTGGCCTCTAAAGTAGCAGATAAAATTAAGTGTAGGTAGGTGTGAAGTTTGCTTCATGGGAAGAGATAAGAATTCTTGGCTTATATTTGCTGTGATGCCTGAAATACCTGCTAATGAAGAGATCTTGGTGTTACTGATAAGATCTTCTGAAAAATTACATTAGCCCAACATTCAGTTGTTGTAAAACTCAAATAAGATATTAGGAATTATTAGAAAAGTAAGAGAACAAAGCATTACGTGGGTGTATAAATTCATGGTGCTCTTCTTTCATACCGGATATTGTGTGTGGTTCTAGTCTCTCTCCTGCTCAAAAATGTGAATTAGAGATGGTACAAAGATAAGACACAAGGAGGGTCAGAGTTATGAAACAGCTAAACTGTTGACCGAGCTGTGGACCTTCTTGCCACAGGATACTTTTGCCACTAAAAGTTGGTGGAGGTTCAAAATGCGATGGGACAAAGTCATGAAAGAGGAATTTGTTGCGGACTGTTAGATATGCAGTTGATGCCTTCAGGTAAGGAGGTCCTTGAAGTGCAGTTAGAGTGTACCTGGGGTGGTGGTAAGGTAAAGCATCGCTCCAGTCTTGTGTGGTTCCTTTCTTCAACTCTTCTGCAGATACCTGCTGGTTACAGTCTTCTCTGCTTTCATGGATAACATGCTTTTGTATTGTGAAGTTGTTTTGCCTGGGCTTTTTTGGTACGCAGTGTTTATATGTTTGGTATGCAGTGTTGAAGATGTAAAAGGTCACTTGAAGTTGTCTTTGGCATTCAGTGGTGATAGGGGTAATGAGTATAGTACTTCTGTGGATGTCATAGGAAGTCAAGGTTGTAACTCCCAAAAGATGGAGGGGAAAAAAAACCAAAAAGTCTTCTCAATTCCTTATGCTGGATACTGCTCAGACTTGGAGTTTAGATAGTTCAGCTTACCATTCCAGTTTCATTACTGCCTGGGCTTACCTGTAGGCTTTTAAGGAGCGCCAGGTTTTGTCCTCTGCAGGTTTTTTTTTTTTCTCTTTAAAATTTGCTGGCATCCAGAATACCTAAATTTATAGTAGTGATTCAGTATGAATGCTTCTTTACACCTTTAGAGTTATAGTTGTTACATTTGTACTGTCACTGCTTCAAGAAAAGCAAATCTAGCAAACAGCACACGTATTGCATGTGGTCCTGTGTCACGAAGGAAGGAGAAACTATTTTCTGTGATGCACAACACTGTCATAGTTGCTAAAAATGAGATATGGTGCATATCTTTTCTACGTATGCAATACCTGTGTGTGTTAATACAGCATGGCATATGAAGCCACTTGAGAACTTCTGTTCCTTACTGCATCCGAAATTATAATTTATTGAGTCACAGTAAAACCTCTATAATATATCATTTAAAAAAATGGATCTCTTTAAAATAACATCTATTAAATTAGTGGAAAGACCTATTTGAACCACCACCGCATTATGAATGGCAAAATTGCCAAGATGAAAAACAACATAAAGGATTGTTTTTCCTAGAACAAATATTTCACAAAGTGGAAGTGAGTGGACATATTTCAAATGTAGAGTTTTATCAAGCAAAACAAGTATTCTTAAAAGATTTGAACAAAGCAGCTTTTATCTGAGAGTTTTGAATGTTTATTTAGACTACTTACTCTGTTTACTGCCTCTTTCTATCCTCTAGGTAGAAAAGATACAAATGTTAGTTCTTAAATGGTTGTGTTGTTCTGTTGATCTGCTGTGTAGCTGAGGCTGTAAGTTATGAATTTAAAAGCACTGCTGTAATTCATACCTGATGGAAAGGCTTGCTCCACGCAGCAGCTCAGAGCAGCAAGATGCGAACAGATTTGAGGAATCACTAGAGATGAGGAGTTCAAGCATCTCTCGGCCACATGCATCTTTATAAAGCCATAGCCATTGGAGCCCATGCAGCATCCCTGCTTTCACTCCTCTCCATTAAATGCTGTAGTTGTTACTGGGCAGAATTTCTCTTGAAAATTTGGGACTTTATCCTGTAATGTGTTAATATGGCTCTTTGCGAGTCCAGACCATCCATTGTCTGATCTTCAGCGTTACGAGGTTTGGGGACAAACATGATGTGGTTTAGGTAAATTTTTGCTTTGCATGCTGTTTGTATTCATTAACCTCCCCAAGACTAAGCTCAGAAGTACTCTGCAACATTTCTTATGCAAACATTTGGTAATTAGTTTTTCTTGCTTAACACGAACTTTTTATTAACTTTATAGAAATGGATTCAGTGTTGAAGACCTACCTTAGACCCAGCCTAGAATATAAACTGGACTTTATTATAAACTGTAGTCTTGGCTTTGGGAGGACTATTTTATGCATAAAAATTGTTTGCAGAATGAAGTTTAATGTTACATTCTTGTACCTTACAAAGTCCAGGAAAACAAAAGCTTATGATAAATGCTGTGTAAGAGCATTTCTATTTTAAGCATTCAAATGTGATTATTTGCTGTCATATTCTTAAGCAGAGGCTGAAAACAAAATACAGATTCTTAGGAAGGTTTTGGTGGCACTAGCTGTAGGGAACAGGGCACACAGAATTGTGCTTCCCATTCTAAGTTCATCATATTTCAGTGTTTAAGGTCAGAAAGGAGTTCTCCTTGCCTGGATGATATTGCAACAAACTTGTTTGTGCTTGCTTTCTTGAGTGCTGTTTTGAAAAAGTCCTTCATAGCTGCACAAGTATCCTTTGGGGATTTCTAAAGGCATGTTTCTTCAAATTTGTTGCAAACAGAATGTGACATTTTGAGAATGAGTCTTTTACTGTAACTTACACCACCAATGGCCAGAGTTTTGCATATGTTTTCTGTTTAACTGGAGTATTGAAAAGCAGTGTTTAGATTGGTTTCAGTCTTTAAAGTAATGAAACACTTCCTTAAACACACAGACATGCACAAAACTGTGCACAATTCTGACTTTATTCTGTTATCTGAGCACTTTGTAAATGGTGAATGTTTATAAAACCCATTTAGTTTTTGATACGGGTATACTTTCCTCTTCGTAGCAACTAACTGAACCTGAGCATTGCTCACTCCCTTAAGGTGGAAAAATATTTTGGTAAATGTGGAATTACATACGATACGGAGAACAGAAAATTACTTTTGGACACTTTGCAAGTGCTTTGAGAGGAGAAAGTATTGATGTCTAGCTTATGCTGACTCTATAGAATTGGAGGATTTTGTTTATATTTTCAGAGAATGGTCGAAAGTTCACTCAAAATCTGCACCATGAGGCTTTCTTGTCAAAGCACATATGTGTACCTGCACACCTTCTGACTTCAGACTGTGATGGTATCCATTAAGTCTTCCAGGAGAGATGTGTTCCATTTCATACACAACTCTTCTTTCACTGAAATTTTCTTTATATATTAATAATTGTATTATTTGTATTTCTGTTGCCAATTGCCTTGATGCACTTGATATATTTGTAATATCAGGAGGAAGGTAGATGTATGTGGCAGTTCCCTAATAATCTGAGAGAGGAGGAAAGATGGGGAATTACGTATTGATGTTTGTAGTGGGACTTAGGAAGATTTCACTTACCCTCTAACTTTGGGATGGCGGGAGTGTTTTGTTCCTTCTAATGCAGAAGGTAAATAAACTATGTAGTGCATGGATAGCTATTAATCTGCTTGGTGCTACAACTTTCATAGCATCCTTTTTTCTCAGTGTAATCCAACTTTTAAAGTTTGCTACCTTAATATGCGCTGCTGCATAGCTGTGAAAAAAGAATAAAAAATAACTTGTTCGGGCTTGTTTGCATGTATCTTAAATTGCATCATTTGTTGACTCTGAAAAGGAAGCCATTAATCTCTATAGTGTAAGATACTCCTCTGCTTAATGGAGAGGATAAGTTGGTCCTGGCTAAGGTAAGGCAATACAGCAGAGGGGAGTGCCTGTCTCTGGCAGGGGGTGTGTGGTGGTTGGTTTCTTGCAGTATTCACGATACTAGTTGTGGTAAAGCAGTTATTTACAAGATGCAGGTGACATGGTTGTCTCTCATTGTGTTGCTGTGTGATGTTAACAAGTTGAGTATCAATAGCATTCAGTACCATATGTTGCAGTGGTATAGATAAACATCAAAGAAAAAGGGCTGCGCGACAGGCCCAAGATGAAAAGGGGTGCACCTGTCTGGCCCTGCCCTGGAAGAGTGCTAAATCTGTCAGGTATTGCACTCCGACATAGGAAACAAATATTTCTAGCTAACAACAGAACATTAAAATATTTGGTGGTCAAATCGAGGGTTACTTAAAATATTCTAAACTTTTTTCCAACTTTTTTTTTTTATGTCCGTGTTGAAGATCTAATTTTCAGGAGTTTGAATCTTAGGGAAATCACTAGATATCTTATGTGCATTTCTTTTCTCCAAACTGTTGCTTTTATCTACAGTTTTTAGTCTTTAAAAATGCTACACTTGTTTTCATTGAGCTGTATGTAACTTTTTACCAGTTTGGTTTTTTTTTTTCATGCTGGTAGACAAATAAACAAATTGAAAAGAAAGGCCAGGACTCCTGTTTTATTTAGTAACACCCTCTCCAGACTTGCTGCTGCATTCAGTGTTGCAGCTCACCGTGCTGCCTCTGTGTGGTGTCTTTTGTCTTCCAGCAACGCTGTCAAGCAGTAACAGAGGAAGCTTTTCTGACCCTTGCAGCAGTTTAAATGTTCCACATATGGTCGTGTATTTGGCTAGAAAATATGCCTGGGCATCAGTAGGCATTTACTGCGTCTCTTCTGTTTTAGATCAGTCCTGTTTGCTTCCTCCATCCAGAGACTTATTTTAGCAGCAAGGTATTTCATGTCATCTACAGTACCTACTTCGGATATTTCTAGGAAAACTCTCAGTGTAGTGTCTTAGTATGGCAAGACCTTTGATTGTGCGGAGATCTAGGTTGGTTAGTAATAGGCTAATGTCACCGTGTGAGTTTGACAAGGAAAAAATGTGTTGAAATGGAAGGAAGCGTGTCTAAATATGATGGAAAATTTCTGTGAGGTTATCTTAAGACTTGAAAAGGACTTCTGAGGTAATAACCGTGCATCTTAAATTCAGTCATTGTGGTCTGGAAAACTAGGACTGTGCTACATGAATTTATTTTTCTGCTGGTTTGTTTTTTTTCCTAGTGTCCCAATGTAATATCAGCTTGAAGAAGCAGAGGAGTCGAAGTATCTTTAGCACCTTATTCTGCTGCTTTCGTGACTACAATGTCGAACCACCATCTACCAATAGCACCAGTGCTCTTCCTCCTTTGGTGGAGGAGAATGGAGGACTTCAGAAGGTCAGGCTTTTATCTTATTTTGCTCTCATATGGATCTTTTGTAACTAAGATTTAACTCTGCACTTCTGAAGGTTTGTCTTAATAGGTTTCCCACATGGGGAACACATTGAGTTACAGAAGAAATTACTGTTTTGATGGTGAATTGCTAATACTATCTATTCAGATGCAATTTAAAACTAACCTTTCCATGAAGAGTATTGGCACTATACATTTTGTAAGCAAATAACATTTAAAACCTGAGTAAGACACCAAAAAAACATGGACTTCTCATAAAACTTCAGATGCTGAGTTGTCTCTAGCATCTGGTTCTGTTTCCCAGCTGCAGGAAGATTAAAATCTGTCCACTGGAGCGTAGTGGAACCTCTTTGAATGTCAGTTGAAAGGGTTTTCAGTGGCATAAAAACAGTTCAAAGAGGGGGAGAACTGTAATTCTTTGGACCTTTTTTCTAACCCGTTCACCTATATTTGATGCACACTGAGTCCAGAGGTATCAGCTTTTGGCCATTTTTCCAGGTTATTAAGTTTTGTTTACTTAAGTCAAATTAATTGATATAAACTTTCAGCACTTCAAAGCATTGTATGTAAGAGCAGCATATTACTTGCATTGAGTTCTAGTAATTACATTGCTTTGCCATATTCATAAAATCGCAACACAAATGATTTTATATGTTCTTTTTAAATCTGATAACACTTGAGAGCATTTGCATTATGAACTGAAGAATTTCAGTTCAATATAGCAAACACAAGAATACCATCTTTTCCATACCATGTCGTTTTTCAGCACTCTCAGAACTCCACTAGTGCTAGTACTATACTCTTAATTGAAACACCATTCCCCTTGCACTTTTCCAGGATGTTAAGAGATCACAAACATAGGTGTATCCATGATGGGGAATAATAGCAGAAATGGAAGTGTCTCTATCTTTTCACCCTTTTGCACTTCACACTAATTTTTCATATTTGATGCAGCTGATTTCTTACCTACCTTGTCCAGTCCATTTTATTTTTTTTTTTAATTTTGCTGGTTATGTTTGAATTCTGAAAAGCTCAGGAGAAAGATTAGAAGAGCTGTTTGGTGGGAGAGAGGAAAGGAAAGCAAATTAAAGTGAAGGAGACTTAAGAATACGTGTGGAGGTAAAGTCTGAACTGTAACAGTTCATGCTGAAACTGCTCATGCAGAGGTAAAGTGCACTGAAAATTCCTCTGCCAAGAGGAGAAATTGTATGTGTATTTTTAGACTTCTTTTGCTAGCTAAGGTACGTTTTGACTGAAATGAGGGAAATCTAGCCTGGATGTGCTGAAGGGAAAGCTGAGTAGTGTGTAGCATGTATGCGCACGTTCCCCTGAGAAACAAAAGGAATGGGAAACTAGTAAAATTTCCCTTTCCACGATGGTAGGGAATGGAAAGGAGGCAAAAGTGAGGCTGCTAGCTGAGAGAAAATGGGAGTTCATTGGAAAGAAAAACATAAAGAAAAGAAGAGTTTGTTTTTTCTATAGAAAACGTGAGTTAAAATGGTCTGGAGTCAGTAGTTTTCAGATTGCATTCTGTAAAACAATTGCTTTCTAAATGCATCTTACTCCTTGAGCAAGTGATTGCATGTATATACACACAAGTTCCCATCCTCACTCTGTGCTATCTTAGTGAGCAGTTTTGAAGTTGTGCAATACTTGTACAAAAACCCAAGACACAAATCACACAATCCATAGAATTACCAGACTACAGTTTAATAGAGTAAAAAAGGTCAAGGAATATGTTAAAAAGAATTATTAAAGAGTGCATTTTCTTCAAATAGAATGAAAGGCACTCAGATGCATACAGATCTTTGTAGAAGAAATCAAGTATAGTTAAGCTTTTGGGTAGTTCTTCAGTGAGTGCAAGTAAGTCTGTGACATTTCTATTTTAAATGCAGTATTAAAGACTAATAAGTTTTGTGTGTGTTTTTATATGCTGTTTTTATTTTGAGTGCTAACATTGTTAGTTTAAGTAGGAAATTACTTTAAAAAAGAAAAACAACATTGAAGACTTGGATATATTTGTATATCATTAGGCTGTCAGGCTAGTGCTTTTTACCAGGAGAGCTGTGTTTTAAAACTGTGCAGGCTGGTTGAATTTGATCGAGTTACACTGAGCATCTTGTCTAGATTCAGAAGTGATAAGTAAGTTGGGGAAAAGTACATTCAACAGTGGGCCTCAGTTTGTAAATTGGTGAAATCAAATGTCCAGGAATGACAAAATTACCTGTTTTAGGAAAGAAAAGGCCTGACAACACACTGCTTAAACTCCTCTTCTGTTTAATTAAAGCTCTTTTGGCATTATTCTGCCTGCCAGGTTAAAATAGTTTAAATTATGTTGAGCTGCTCTTCAAATGGTCACTTACTTATATCTGCTATCTCTTTTGTATGTTTTATTAATTATCCCATCACAGGTGACCTCTGACTGTGGCCCAGTCAGTTCATGTGTTGTGACCCTTTCCTTCAAAAATAGAAAAAGAAAAATGCACAATGATGTTAAATAGTTCCCATTAGAAACTAGTATAAAATTACTTGGATGTACTTTCCTTCTGTCTTTACTGTTCAGTAGAGTTGTTACATGAAAACTGGTGACAAAAGACTTCAGAGGAAGGAAAGTAATGGAGAAAGCTTCTGCTGGTCTTACAGGAATTCAGTGTTTGTTCTATGTTGCTTCGGGAGTATTCTTGAAGGTGAAGTTGATGTGACAAGCTAACTTCCTTCTAACTAGGACTCTCAATTCTTTAAATGCTAACCTGTTGTAAAGAAGGGAACGCAGGGAAGGGTATTTTATAAAGTAATTGAAAACACAGTTCTGAAATTCTGTTCAGAGTAATTGCATTGTACGGGGTTTATTATTATTATTATTATTATTATTATTATTATTATTATTATTATTTTGCTGCATTAGAAAAAATTAATTTGGTGCTTCAAATGAATCAGTACTTCATTTAGTATTTTACCAAACGATGTGACTTCACTATGCTTGGCAAGTTAAGTGTCATGTCACTTCTTCATAGGATTGGAAGAAACACCAAACTGAGCATGGTTTTGAATAAACAGGGTCTGTCAGCACTGACTTCTGTTCCATTAGGGAGCAAAAAAGCCCAAAAACTTCCTTAAAGTATTGAGTTCATTTTTAAACCTTCTACTCGCAGTGCAGCTGCTTGTCCAAGTGTGACTCTAATACTGGTAATGAATGGGTCCATCCTGTCTCTGTAGTTTCAATACAACATTTTTCAATAATAACTTGTATTTACTGAAACTATTGTATATTTGTTTTTCTTAAAATGCGACGGCTTTTTAGTGCAGCACAAAGATGTATTCTAAGATGTAATATCTATTACAGTGGGTATATCAGCCTGTCTGCAGCTTGGATGCCAAGCCAGATGTGTCGTTGGGAGCACACAATGTTCAGCCTCAAGAAATCCTTGCTAATTTTTTCCTGCCTCCTCAGCAGCAGGCAGCTCACCAACACCTTCCAGCTAGTTCTTTTTTTAGGGGCCAGAGTGTTGGGAGAAGGGAGTGTTTTTTGTTTTCTTCTGAATAAATTAAAATCTCAATTTCTGTTCTTCAATTAGCGACTTGACTTATTTTGTGTATTTTCTGGGTGTGCTTCTGGGTGTAAGTTTGGTTTTGTTTTTTTTTTTTTCTGGGTAAGTTTGTTACCCGAGTTTTGAAGTGTTTGCAGATACAGATTTCATCTGCAGGCTTCAAGGAAGGATCCAGATAGAGGAAGGTGAGAAAAGCTAGATGCAAACTAGCTCTTTCTTCCCCTTGCTTTCAGTCGTGGTGGGTGAGAGAGCTCTGACACTATTGGCACTTTGCCATTTCACTTACAACCCACTTCCACTAGAGTCATCTTTGCTTTTGTTTCACAGTTAGATCCAAATCGGGCAGATGGCTTGTGTTCAACAAGATGAAGCATGAATGAGGAAAAGGTTTTTTATACTTCTTGGATTAGAGGAGAAGGTCTTGATCCACAGTCAACAGGGAAGAAGACAGAGTTAGAAGAGGGTTTATTCTGGGGGCAGCAGCTGCCCCCACAGCCTTCCCTGTAACAGGAATGAAGCCAGAAAGGTCAAGTCCTTGAATTTCCACCTCACCCATCCTAATCACTACAACAGGTCTCCTTCTCCCCGCTGCTTTTTGCTGCACAATGTCATCTCCAAGGTGATGCTGGAAAGCTGTTTTGATGATCTGTTGTCATGTCTCCAGCACTCTTGTCTGCTTCAGGGATCTCTGTTTATAACAGTGCAGGAAGAAGGATCTTCTTTATGCCATGTGAATATGGTTCACCAGAGTGAGAAAAACAGCTTGTAGAGAGCACGTTCTTGAGGTCAAAAGTAGTATCTTCTTCATACAAGAGACCTAGAGGAGCAGCATGAGCATGGAGTCTTTGATGGGGAGACTATTAACGGCATGCTTTCCAAACAGACGTGGAAACCAGTCTCACTCTTCAGTGTGGAGGAAGATAATTGAGATTAATGTAAATTATAGTACTCTTTCTCCTGCTTCACCTTTGCTGATCAGAGCAAGAAAATTCTTGGTGTTTGGTTCTGTTGGTCACCATCAGCACGTGGTATGTCAGGTCTGTTTAGAAAACAAGAATCCCGTCTGCATAGCTATGTTTGATTCCACTCTCTCTGCCTACTCATTCTGACCCCAAAAGTCTTCTATATTAAGAGACAAAGCTCGATATTCCAAGTCAATGAAAGAGTCAGATAGTAACTATATTATCGTTTTTGTAAAATATTGTAAAGAACCTATCATGGTCTAGTATAAGCTTTGTGTTAAAGAAACGAATGTGATAAATCTGTTCTTTTGATCAGCTTCTTCTCTAAAGGGGTTATTCTTTAAAATGAAACAGCTCCTTATCTTTGAATACAGACTGTTCTCAAAAAAGCTAAATAGTGTGGCCTGTAACTTGATGCTCATTGATCCTGTACGTGACTGTAGACAGACAGCATTAATGAACGGACGCAGTATTGAAAATGTTGTGTCTCTCAAACTAAAATTACATAACTAAGGAAAAAGGTAGGATTTATCATTTCAGCTGTATATATTGTCCCATGAAAAAAAACTGATTTCAGTGGTTGCACAAATGAGTTCCTGGTTTATCTTAGTGATACAATGGAGAAATTTTGGCATTCTAGGAATAGCTTTGTCCTGTTACCAGCATCAGGAGCTCATGGAAAGACTTCAACAAATGCAGTCATCTGTCATCTATTTCAAACGATACCATTATGACCTATTTCCCTTCCTGTTCCAAGGCTTCAGGAAATGAGACAGGACACTTTCAAAAAGTTTCCCATGGCAGGCTTGTTTTTAAAAAGCATTTGCCTGTTCATGAACACTTATGCTTTACCAGCAGACTCTTTTATTTATCTTTCTGCTTGTTTTTCCAGTTGTTATCATTACCATTTTGATTTTTGCATAGGTACTTTTAGGGTTCCTCTTAGGAAATTTGTTTGGTTTTATTGTTTTTTGATTTAAGAAATTCTGCAAGAAAAACAAAGCAAACAGTAATGCAAGTCCTTCAGCAACTTAGATTCTGGATTCCCGTGAAAGTCAGGCTTAACAGTAATACCGTGGGGTGCAGCTCTTTCTTCAAGAGATTGCTAAAATAGAAAGGAAGTTACACCACGGTGAGTGCCTCTTGAAGTCTGTGGGAATACCTGATGTGATACACAGCTATATTTGTGTCCACGAGATCTTGTACCGTAACTGTGGATATGTCTCTACCTCTCATACACTGTTCTTGTCTGTTGACAGAAGAGGAGCTGCAGTTGTGTTTTATTCTCTCTACCAGTGAAGGCAAAAAAAGTCTTTAAAAACAAAGCAAAACACAGGTTCACAATCTGTGCTCTGCTTGCCTAGCCATATCCTTGATAACAGTTTGATCGCAGGTCAGCTAACCCAGCTGGCACCTACTCAGATTCGCTCCTTTCTCAAATGCCCGTCAACTTCAGATGATGTCCCACTAACAGAACCTTAATGTGCTGAATTATACTTTTTTTCTTTTCTTTTTGCCATTACCTTGATGAAAATTTGGATTTTGGATCTTACCAGGTTTTGTGTGTGTTTGTTTTTACAGAAATCAGGTACTTTTTAATAAAGCAAACTTCTTGATAGTTCATGATAGTTGCTGCTCTCTAGCTGCTTCATCAGCTTCTCTGGATTTTGGTCAAACCGCAGTAAAAAGTTCTGCTGTTATAGCAATAAAAGAAGAGGATTTTAAAAATAAAACTGAATCAATTTTATTTGTCAGTGAGGTGTCAATGTTATGTTAGACTCCAAAACAAGTGAGCACAAGACTTTTTAAGCTGAAAGAGGATGTTCTAATGTTGACAACGGCCCTTTCAATAGATAATCAGTCTGCTGGTAGTCAGAGCCTGTGTTGTCCGAGTAATTAAAGAATAAAATCATCTACCGAAGCAACATCCGTCCTAGAAGGGTGAGCTTCCTTTTTTTTATGTGCTGTGCCCACCAGAAAACAAATACTTGTTTTTGATATATTAGAAAGATTAGAAAATACAGTTCTTACTTCCCAAAAATCTCTTACATATTTGAGTTGGTGACTCTGTGACCACGCTTTCTCCATTTGGAAGCTGTAAATGGAAGTGTCTTTGTCTCCATATGTCAGGTCCCAGCATGAGAAGAAAAGGTCGAGTTGGCCAAGACTGTCTTGCCTTATCCCAAGTACAATACGAAAGTGAGACCATGGGAAGAGCACTGATACTGTTGCCTCTTTCTGGGTGAAGAAAGTAGGATTCCTTGGATTAGTTTATCATCATCGTGTCCTTCTTGGACATTTTACTGTTGCCTAAGTGAAAAAAACTGTTTTTTCTGAGACACTTGTTTCAAGTGAAGTCAACTTCAAGGAGTGGGCTTCTGCCCTGCTACCAAGGTCTGGCTGAGCCTCTTGTCGCTGCAGTGAAAATAGACAAATATACCCATTAGTAGGTCTTAAAGCTGAAAAAGTTACAGTAAATACATGTACTTTCTTACTATCATCTCTTATTAATCATAGCATGGGTTTTACCAGTCCAGCCTCCTAAAAATCATAAATGCCGATACACTAACCGGTCATTTCAGTGACTAAAATGCAAGATCCTGGTTTTATTTTTTTTACCCTGGTTTCTTGAATACTTTGAACTTTTGGTTTAAAATGTTTGAGTGCTACATTTACTGCTTCAGACCTTTGTTCTACCCTTAAAAGCCATTACCCTTACAGTGATTTTTTTTCTTTTTCCCCAGGGTGACCAGATGCAGGTCATGCCTATACCAAGTGTATGTATTTTTATCCCTTTTTCTTTTAATAATTTTCATAACTTTTGCTTTGATTCATCTTATGTTGCAGTCTAACAGGTCTGGTTTGTGTTGCATGTTAACAAAAGGATTTTACGTTCTGTCTGTACTGTTGTATACTCAAGAGGTGAATTGAACTGCACATGTTGTACAGGGACTAAAAGTAGAGTTTCGGTTTTATATGGTTCTCATCTTGCATCTCAGATAAATTAGTTTTTGAATTTTTATCAGTTTGAAAATGCATGAAGTAGTCTGAAAGTTGAAGTTACTTAAATAGAGACAAAAGGTGACTTACCATCACTATGTGAAACACGGTTACAAAAAACTTTTCCTCTAATTTTTCGCTATATTCCAGTTGCAAATAAGAGTTAGAAACTGCATAATTTCTTTGAAACAGGCCACTTCAGGAAAACAAAGAGTACACTGACCACAGCTGCATTACTGCACTCGTTCGAGATGATGTGCTCAGTATCAGCCGCTGTTTTATGGGCCTTAATATTTCTGCTTATCTTCCCTGGATTAAACTTGGAATGCCATTTGACATCTGAATTATTTTCCAAAACTAAATAAAAGGAAGGGGAAAAAAAAAAAAGTTCTTCAAACTGAAGCTTTTCATTTAATTAAGTTTAACCTTTTTTGGTCAAAAAGCTGTTCTTTTTCTACTTGTTTTTTATGTGGATGAAGACTTAGGCTTTTTAAAGCTGGAAATACATTTTTTGAGGTCTTTTGCTGTTTCTAATACTATATTATTGCAAAGTTTTCCAGGAAGTAGCAGTGCTGTTTTGTGCAGTTACTGACACAGCCCTCTTTCCTGAGATATTTGATAGCCCCTAAAGACCTGAATATTCCCCGAGATACCTTTTTTTTCCCTCTTTCCCTTCCTTCTCATGTAGTCCAACATTACAAGACCCATCCTGTAAGAACCCTGTCCATGCTTCAGTACAGTAGGGTCAGGAGATTGCTATAACTGAGTGGATCACTTCACTTCTTCACCACTTTTTCTTGGATTTAAGAACTGTTAGTAATTACTTTTTATTGCTTACCTATTATTTCTAATATGAAATTACTTCTAATTTGGCTCATGAATATGTTTGCGTGCATGTGTGTATGTATGTATATACACACATGTACATGCATGTAATTTGTATATGCAAGTGTGGGAATAGAAAACTTCGGATTTATGAAAATACTGATTTCTAAATTCCTTTTCCTTTTACATACCTGCCAGATTCTGTTTGGTCACTGTAGTTACTCTACTAATAGTTATTTGAATGTAAAACATGTTCTGGCTGTGCTCTGACCTGTAATAAAATTTTGCCTTGGAGTTAGTGTAGGTATTAATGAAATAAGAATTCAAACAGAACAAAATTTTGAAATGACAAATGAGTACAGCTTTTTCAGGTACAAACATGAAATGAGATACTTTGCTAGAACACTGTCTTTGCAACGTTAAAGCAGTGCTCTGTTAGATTTGGGTAGTGGTAGGAAAATGAATGATTCAAGAACAGGGTTCTTTTTTTTTGTTACTTTTTTTTTTTTCCATAGCTCAACTGTAATTTTGCTGACCTATATTCCCAGCACTTTAATAAGGCAGTAAAATTAACTTATCTTTGCAATCATGACGTAGAGTTCTCAGTGAGCAGGTGACTTTAAACACACTCATTTCTCTTCTCCGGTGCCATCCGATGCCTTCTTCCAGCAGGACATGCGAGTGTTGTCAAGCAACCGTTGCCCGCAGGCAGTTGTGTGACATTTACTATCTGAGTATCAGAGTGCTTCTGGCTGTCAAACAGAAGCCAGCAAGCATTAGTACGTAATAGTCTAAATAAAGACAGAAGCGAGCTGCCTATGGATAAAGTGGTAGGAATGAAGATGCAACATTATATTAGAAAAATGCCTAAAATTAAAGCAGTCCTCTTTGCCAGTCTTGCAAGGGCTTTTTGTCCTGAGTGCTGGAGGACACCTGTCCTTAATAGTGTGATTAAGACCCACTAAGGGTCATGGATGAGAAATAGGCTGTTTCAACTGTATGTATTATACATGCCAGGAGAAAAATCTTCTAAACAGACACAGCGTGAGCTTGGTCACAATTAAGTTGCAGATTAACTTCTTATAGGGCTCATTGCAAATATAACCACTTCAAGTGTTTAGAGAATTCCTTAGTGACTCTGAAAAGAGTACGGCCCACTCCCCGCTCACTAAACTTCCAAGTTGAAGCCTCCAGTCAAAATATTACGTTTGCGGGAGCTTTATTATGCATGTATAAAATCTGGCAGTCTGCTGAGGTCACCTGTTTGAAAACTTCCATTGCTTTATGTACATATGTGCAGATGCTTTATGTACATATTTATGTGCAAATCAGTGAAGTATATCTTCTGCTCAATCAGATTTTTCCTGCATTAATTGCACTTAATTTAAAGACTTGAATTAATATGAATTTTCACTTGGTTATTGATAGAGATAATTGCTAAGCAAGAAACATGCCAGCTTCAAGTTCGGTTTTTCAGAAAATAGAAACAGTGTGACTTTGTTTTTTTTTTAAAGATGAACTTTATCCTGTTTGTATCTTGTATTCTGAAACTGTTTCCAGATAAGGCATAGATTAAACAGCAGTGTAACTGATTTTTTTTTTCCCTAATGCTGCAAAATGATTTATTTTTAGGGCTGAAATAAACACAAACAAATTTAGACAAAACAGTAGCAGCTGACACATTGTGATAGACCTGACTTAAAAATATATTAAGTATAGCTCAGGATGCCTGTGCTTTCATGGGTTTTTCTCAGCTTTGTTTGGAAAGGAGTATGGTAGAGAAATCAAAGAGACCCATAGCAACTTCAGCACCTGCTTTCATTCTTTTGAACAAAAAGGTAGATGGAAAAAACAAAGCCATACTCATGCACCTTCTTAAATGAGTTGGAGTGTCCATTTCTTTTGTTCAATTTAAAATCACAGTATTAAGGAATGGTACCAAAATTAGTCCTCAGAATCCCTGCAGAAGTTAAATCTTAGCACTGGGATACTGTTTTTTCACTTGTCCTTACCTACATTTAGACAACTTCTTGTTACAACTTTTTCTAGAAGAAATTTTGTTAACTGCCCGTTTCATAACAGGAGCTAGCATTTTTTGGCAGCTGTGTTTTAAGTGGGAGTAATTTATCTTCTATTAGAGTATTTTGGTGCGTAACTGCTGGGAGAAGCTGTTAACTATGTAGAGTGCAACCAAAAGTGTGAATTGAAGGGAAAATGAACAGCAAATTAATGTGCTGCACTTAGGCTAGACAACATTTCCAGTATACAAAGAGAGGGCTTATTAATTCTGATACTTGTCTCTGTGGGAAATATGGGCCTACAGGGAAGAAAAGTTATGATTGTTTTATACAGTAAATTTCTGAAAGGTTTATGTTGACCAGCTGTTTATGCTTCAACCAAAAGTCCTGTTTTCTTGCCACCACCACCCCATTTTTTTTTTTTTTTTCTTAGGGAATATACTATTTCCACGGGACTGAAGCAGTGCAGCAGTCGTTTCACTACAAGGTCTGTTAAGCTGATCAGCCATGAGACCTAGCTGGAATGCATAAATCCCAAACAGTGACTAGTTTAAAAGCTTTAACTTGTGTACAATTTATGTCTTGTTGGAATTGAAGACCAAGCTAGGACTTACAGTACTGAGATACCACATGTTATTTTTCTGCTGAGTTCTGTGGAAGTCTGCAGTCTTTTGGAGAGTATTACATAGTAAATATGAGTAGCTGTTAGCCGCAATTAAGTACTCTTAATCATCTTAGATAACTTTAAAGCTACTATGTTTTAAAAAAAATTATCAAAGATCCATAACTATTTGCTATTAACTATGATGGAAATCTGGTATTTGGAACTCTTCTTGGATATGTCTCCATTAGTGAGGAAATTAAAATACAATATTGAGTAATGCTTGTTTCTGCCTAAAAGCTTTGCTGCTCTTGGCACGTGGAAGTTGCTTTAGATCAGAAAGCTTGAACAGCAAAACAAACGGACTGGTGCCCTACGTACAAATCCTTTAAGTTCCTAAAGCCTCAAAAATGTCATCTTTGCTCCAAAGTCCTACACCAGATGTTTAGCAGTCTTGCAACTTGTAGTGCCTTCAGCTTCAGAATAGCTTCCTTATCCCTCTTAGACTATCAGATGCCAAATGTGTTTTCAAAGTTGAGGGCAACAGAGATACAGGTTTTGAAATACAAAATTTATTTCTTCTGATCTTCAAATGTGCAAACTGTTGACCAGGTGTCTTTGAAAACAGGATCAGATTGAATTCAAGAAGCTGAAAGCTTGTAGGAAGGTTGGTGTGCCCTAGTGGGAGACTTTCCCCAGGAAAAACCTTGAGCTGTAGTCTTGGTAGATAAAGTTAGATCAATAATTACACATTATCTCCTAAGGCAATACTGAAAAGGGAGAGAAACTGAGTTCAAGGTTCTCACATTTTGTAGTTCTTGGTGTATGTCCATCTGTTTCTGGATGACAGGCATACTAGTTTCCAGATAAAAACCAAAGATATCTGTGATAAGGCAGTGCTCATATTTTACATATGCATATTTTTATATGAAAGAATATCTATTTCCATATATTTTCCATATATATAGACATTTTCAGTTTGAAAAAGAATTCACATGGCAGAAGAAATTGCTGGCTTTGAACTCTTTGTGCAGATTAACTTAGTCAAATATTCGAACTAAATACAGTCTTTAAGAGTACAAAAATGAATGAACCTATTCTTTAAAAAAAAACCAAACGGTATGCTTAAGGTTTCTTGGGATGTTCCTACCTTTTTCTAGTTTTCAAAGACAAGAAATCAGTATCAGAACATGGGTTCTGACGATTATTGTCTTCAAATGGGTTTGATTTTTCTTTCAATAAGCTTTTAGTCTGTTTAGGTTGCAAGTGTTTAGGTTGCAAGTCTGGATCCTTCTTACTCAGAAAAATTGAGGTGGGGTGCCTACATACCTTCTGGATTTTGAAACAGGAGTGAGAAACCAAAATTCTTTAGATCTGGTTGTAGTTGCAAACAAGCAGAGGTAGAGCTCAAGCAGTTATTGAAGTAATGTATACATGGGACTGTCTATCACCTAGACAGGCCGTCCTATAAATTTCGGCCTCGCTAGGCTACTGTGATGGATGGGTACTTTACAGGCATTAAGCAGAAGTTGTTTTTTTCTTGAAGGTCATTGTTAGATGTGTGCTGAGAGAAAATGCATTGAGACAAGTGGCTTCTAAGCAAGGCAGCTTCCATTTTGGTAGCTGAAAAAACTGTTGTTGATGTTAATTGTAAGGAACCAAATCAATTTCAGTGAGCACTCCTAAAAATCCCCCAGTAATTTATACTTTAGCTAAAGACACTTTTATTTAAGTCCAGAATCTCATTTGTTAGGTAGTTCATTTAAACAGGAACTTACTAGGCATCATTGGCCAGTATCTGTTAACACGACGTCTGAAATCCATCAGTGGTTAATAATCTGTACTTGCTGCTGTAGGGTGTTCAGAGGGTGTCTGACTCATCTGTTTGTCTCCCACTGTCTGCAAAGGGATGGCCTCAGATCTCTGCAAGAACTTCTACAAAAAGCTATTGAAAAGAACAAAAAGCATGATAGGTGCATCCTTACCAAAGCAACATTGTCTGAACAGATAAAAAGATAGCAAAAGAATGAAGTTAGAGTTCTGTATCCAATTTTTAATTAATTTAATTTCCTCTCAGTCTTGAGCTTGTCCCTGTTGATATTTTTCTATAAAGCTAGTCCTTTTCCTTCATCAAAAAAACCCAGTGTTTCAGCACCAAATGGAAGGGTTCTTCCCCATTTCTGTTATGTCAGAAGTATCCAGTACCGAAGTCTAAAGTAACATGATTGTATTGCAAATTGGGATGTTAAAGTGGGGAATGAGCCATCGGAAGTCTATGTGACTGTCTGCATTGCTTTCAGAAAAATTGTCAATTCATGTAATTGGTACCATTTTTTAGTAAGGGCACTGTACTGTAGAAGAGCCTAGTTTAGGTTTTATACTGCAATTTTAATACCTTGATTGGGAACGTAATCCACATGAAAGCTCTTGGTCAGCACCCTCACAAGTGGTAAAAATGAGAGTGGAGACATGTCCTGGAAGATAAAATTAGTAATGCTGTCTTCCTTCAGGATTGATTTCTCCACTTTAACATCTTTCACGGCAAACAGAAATAGCAATTGGTGTAAAGGTCCATTGGTGTGATATAGCTGGAAATGGCATTGACTATAAATAGGATAACAGCAGCAACTAAAACTGAGGCATTAGGAGGAGGGCCACTGGAAAAAGAAATCATTGTATCAAATGTCCTATTTTTCTCTATTGTTTTTTAGCTAGTGGTGGTGTTTTACCATTTCCATTTCCAATGCTTTGGAGATCATTCCAAACAAGTCTCTCATTTAAAAATAAGAAAAAAAAAAGAGAGAGAAAGAAGAAAAGTCTGTATGGGTATTGCATGAGCCATTAATTTCCATACATGTACTTGCAATGAGCCCAGAAAAACATTCAACTTTGAGTCATGTATTTCAGTTCCCAGTAGTTACTAGGATAGTAATGTTGGCAGAAGAGTGCCCCTTCAATAGAGGTTTTACTTTTTTTTGTTGTCTTCCTCTTTTCTTTTTGTTTTTAGCCACCAGCTAAATACCTCCTGCCAGAACTGACAGCATCAGACTATGGGAAGAAGTGTGTGGTCATTGATTTAGATGAAACTTTAGTGCACAGTTCATTTAAGGTAAGTAAATTCAAAAGCAATCTCTTGCAACTTGAATCTGTCAGTGAATGTTACAGGAAATGTTAAGCCTTTTAACGCATTAACTAGTCTTACAGGCTCTCCCAGGATGCCTGGTAGTTCTCATTGTTACTCCTATGATTATTTGTCCTAATTTAGCTGTAAAGGGAGTAACATAGACATTGCTATTTTTTTTGATTCTGAGAAAGTCATACTGACTGCAGCAAGGCCTGGAATAGTATTGACTTCATGGCTTTAAATGGTAACTATTCCAACGAGGACCTGTATTTTAACAGGTATAAAACTTCTTACTCTGAAAATATGGTTTCGTTTTTGATGTTTAAATGATGCCATGGTTAGACTAGGGGAACAGAAAACTCAGCTCAGCTTTATGCTAGGTAGATGTACCTTAAACCAGTAGATTTTGGGCACCAGTGATTCCTGTGCTCTGTGGCTGAGAAAATTGCTTTCTGTGTCAGACTGCTGTCCTAATCACAGTTAAGTGTTTTTAAGTATTTAGCTTTCACAACAGGAAAGCAAATAGCATTTAGCTGTCACTGATGAGTCAGTCATCTTCTAGAAGCAACTTTTATAACCCTTCAGATTTCAGCATGTGGTGGAAGTAGTGGTGTTTTTCTATTGTTTAAGTAGAGCTAAAGTTAGAATAGGAGAATTCAGAAATACAAATAACCTAAATTGGCTCCGAGTACTGGTAGCATTTCTGATTAGCAAATGTCAGACATGATAAAGCATCTCCTAGTTTTATACTTGGATTGGAGAATTTATGAGAATCAATAGTAAGTTTCCTTAGTAGTAGCAAACTAGAGTTACCATCAACTTTATAGTCTTCTAGTTTTGGTTGCACTCCATTTTTCACTGCTAGCATAAACTCAACATTTTAATCCTGCAATATTTAGCTGCCAGCATTTAAATATGCAAACCGTAATTCATGTTGTGGTTAGAATTTGGCAACAGCCTGTCTTTGTTGACTTAAAGAAGACCTTATATGGAGATACTAGAACAAATATTCCTGTGCCTCAAACTGAAACTGAGATTCTTCTCTGTCTTTATTGTGCCTAATGGTATATAACAATTTGTGGTGGCATACAGAAACCCCTTAACCTCAGTGCCAGATCCTTGTCTTCTATACCCAGACTGAACTTGTGCTTGAGAATTTTTCAGGGAGATTAGAAACACAGCTGGATTGGGACAGGAGGGACCATGCCTTCCTAATTAAATGAGAGTCAAAAATAGGAAGAGAAAGCTGAATTTAAAAGTCTACATTTACATAAAAATAATGAAGTATTAGGCTTAGTGTTACCTGAAATGTAAAAATGAAAGTTTGCTTTCTGAATGCCTTGGGTAACTTTGTACTGTGATTTGTCTGGTTTTTGAAACAAAATGAGATTCAATTTAGGTGTTTGGTTTGGGTTTTTTTAAACTATTTTAAAGAAATACAAGTTTAATGGTTGACACAGTATAAATCCTTTCTTGTAGGACTGAGGTTTGCCTTTATTGCAGAGTGCTTTCTTAGGGGGCTCATCTTAATCATCCCACTTATTCAAATGATATTTAATGGGTATTTAAATGATGTTAAACAGATATTTAAGAAAAATCAAAAGATTATTCTACTTAATATGAACACTGAATAATGTTTTCTGTTAGGAAAAGAAAACTGGTCCTTTTTTGTGTGAAGTAAATAGTGTTAGGAAAATGTTGGAGTTTCTGCAGTATTAGAGTCTTATGGGTATGATGGTATTATCTTAATGTGAAGCCCTGTGATGTGGTAAGAGCAAACCAAGTGTTGGAGGAAATGGCTTTAGTTGTTCAGTGGCTGGCACTGTCCAGTGGTACTGTTTGGATTTTGTTTCACAAAGGGAAATACTTCAGCTGAAGTAAACGCGTTGTGGTCATCAAAAATAACAATGGATTTCCATAAGAGCAGGGGGTTTAACACCTCTATGCGCTGCTCTGCCTGAATAATCAAGTTACTTCTGCAGTTTCTTTTAGTTGGGGTTTTGGGGGGTTTGGTTGTTTGGGGTTTTTTTCACTAAAACATGTCTGCTCTGCCCAGGCAGGTCCCCACTTAAAAGCTGTAAAAGCATACATAAATTTGTGATTTTTAGTACAAAAGGCTTTATTTAAAACACATGATACTTTAGAATTCATAATTCTGTTATAAAATAGGCTTCATATTTCAAATGCAGATAATTTTTTTTAACACAACCAGAAAGGCAAAGTATTTAAAGTGCTCTTTTATAAAGCAGCAACATCTGAAGGAGGGTAATTCTTGTCTTTTTATGCCCCTGCATATTTGTGAAGCTTTAAGGAGGTACTAGTCTTTCATGTTACGTGCATATTAAAGGAATAAAATTTGGGGTGCTTTGGCAAGAGTAAAAAAGGAACAGATAGACATTATAGTTATCATTCCCATCATAAAACAATAATAGAAGCAAAAATCTTAAATTATTAAATCAAGGAGATGTAAACATGGTTTTGTATAAAATGAATTAAACCACATGCAAGTCTAGAATGTAGTCATATTCAAAACTGGCTGTGAAACACTTTTAGAACATGTAAAACTCTGAAGCTCTTTATTAAATAGAAGCAGTTCTAACTGAAGTAAAGATTTTCAGTGGAAATACATTGTCTTCTTTCACGCTCTGTCTCTGTGGTTCCCACTCGAGGCACGTACGTGTTTCATGTGTGCGACCCTAGAAACCTGTATCCAGCAAATTGTTGCAGACTTCTCTCCTGTCTTCCCATCATGATGAAGCACAGAACCCCAGTCCATGCTCTCTTCCTTATCGCTTGTGCCAACAAGAAAGCTACGTAATACCTAAAGTATAAGTGGGGGAAGCAAATATGTAGTTTAGAGTAGTTTGGTTAGTGTTACAAAGTCACAAATGGTGAGCTTTATTTGTTAGCAAAAATTAAGTTGTCTAAACAGAATGTGGTTTTCTCTGACATCTGGTTGGTGTTGCTCCTGTTAAGAAAGTTTAGTAATAGCTGTAGTTTTATCAGTGGGCTTCAAAACCTTAGCAACTTGAAATGACCTATTCTTTTTCTGCTGCTACAGACTATTTATCTTGCTTAAGGGAGTCATGCATATATAAATTCTTCAAGTGCGTGCAAGTCTCTTCAAAGAATGCAGGGAGCTGGCACCCACTTGAAAACTGGTGGCTGAGTCTTACTGACAGTTCATTTGGGATTCTTTTAAGGTGAAGCTTCATAACGTTTTTGTGTACCTGTTCTGTGGCTATTAGAGATGCTGCAGATATCTTCTCTGTCTGAGGGGCTTCATGCAGATAACAGATGGGACCCTCCCCTCTGTCTTTTTCAGGAGCAGAAAGGAGAATATATCTTGTAAATTGCTTGATGTTGGCTAAAAAAAAAAATCTAGATTGTATCTGTGGGTATTTGAGGAATTCTTTAGCTCATACTAGCACAGTGGTCATCAACAGGATGTTTTCCAGCATCAGCTGGAGGTTTGGTTGTCAATACTGGTTGGTCAGGACAGAGTCAGTGTAGCTTTTCATTTGCCCTCTGACACAGCACTTGCCGATGTCGGATCAAACCATCTTCCATATTAACTTTGCTACAGAGAGAGGGTGTTGCCCTCCATATAAATTCTTATGGTCATTTGACTGTGGAATTAGAATCTCGTTTTTCCAGGGAATGGGATCAAAGTGATGCCATCAAGTTAATACTGCAGGATTCTTTTCTCCTACCATTTTTCACAGAGCACCCGTTTAGGCTCACCAGTTTGTGATCTGCTTCTCAGTCTCTTTACCTAGGCTGCTTCTCTGCTTTCTTGGCAACCCCTTGCCCCCCCCAAATGGGTTTGAAGACTGCTTCTAGTCTCGCAGATTCTTCAGGGGCACCTCCTTGGTGGTACTTGAGATCAGTCTATTGGCTTATCCAGAAAACCAGATGGGAAAGTCTGTACAAGTCTAGTAGAGCTGAGTGAAGATGTTTTCCAGCCTTAGCTTAGTAATGCCATACCAGTTACCAGCCAGACTACTCCCAGCCTTTGTTTTAGGCTGTTATCCATGAAGCATGCTGTCTGTTAATCAGTTGTGTTAAAACTGTATTTGGCAGCTCTGTGTCTCAGCCATTTCCAAGCTGCAGATAATGGAATGAGTTACAAACTTCAGCCAGGCATGTTTACGTGCTTTTTTTTTTTTTTTTTTTTTTTTTTTTTATCACGGACATAATGCATGAGCTGTACCAGAGGATTCTGCCAAATTTGATGTCCGTTTGAACTAGTAAACACTGTTAGTAGTGTGTTCCCCAACTACCACTATTGCCTAGCCAAGATTAGACTATGTACTCTTAAACTGTCTACAGGGACACTTTCCTGCTTTCCAAAGTAATTTTACTTGACCAACAGTTTTTTACAGTAAGTCTTAAGAAATAAGTTGTATTCAACAGACTAGAAAAATGGATTCAAGGACTTGGACAGAGTATGCCTGCTCTTCCCTTTTGAATTTAAATGCAGTTTTACATGATTAATTTGATTGGTATAGCATGATCTTAAGGTATCACCTCTTGTGAATCATTTAACTATACGACTTAAGTCTTGTTGCAGCTTGTTACAGCTCCTGATTCAAATATAAATCTTAGGTATTACTTTTACCACTGGCTTTATTTTTCATTAATTACTAATTGATGACCCAGAGTAGAACATGTGAAGTACATAGCTGAATTTCTTTGTCATCATCCACACGGACTTGATGAAAGCGTTACCCAAATAGATATTTTCCCTGGTAAACACACTCAGTGGTAGTGAGGGTTATTCAAGCAGTAAAGCCTATTACATTGTATGAAGCTTAAAAACATGAGAGAAGAGGGAGGTGCAGTATCTGGTGAATAGAGCTGTGTAAGGCTTCTGACTTGCGTGTGTAAAGGGCGCATACACAGAATGGATCTGTATAGTCAATAATGCTTATTAACTTGTTCCTGAGAACTAAGTACTCTTCTCTTTTATGCCTCTGAAATATTCCCTCTAATAATCATATTTTTAATGTTGATTTATATCCTTGTCATTCTTTCTAGCCAATTAGCAATGCTGATTTCATCGTTCCTGTTGAAATTGATGGAACCATACATCAGGTAAGTACTGTTGTTCCTTTAGCGTTGTTCTAGTAGTGGAAGTGTCCTCAGTGTCCCAGGGCGTTATCTTTGTCTATTTGCTGCTTTCCATTCAATAACTTGTCCTTTTGCAAAATACAAAAGCTGTGTACTCTGGAATATATCATCCAGACAGGCATCCCTGTTTGATCAGGTATGTAGTTTCTAACTACTAAGTCTCAGTTTTAACTTTTTCAGTTCTTCAGAATACCTCTCTCAGGACCTCAGTACTTGACTCTGTCAATTTTAAAATGTTTTCAAACATTGCTAGGCCCAGAAAAAACTACTTGAATACTGCATTTCTCATTCCCTCCACAGACAAACAGGACATAAGTTGGCTTTAATGTCTGTTGGTAGTTCGTATGGACAAAGCCTTATAAAATTATTAAGGAAGAAGAGACATTTCTTCAGGTTTTGTGACAATCTGTGTTTAAGTTCTGTCCCCTTTTCTTCCTGTAAGTACTTTAAGTTCCTCTGATAGGACTTTTTAATACACTTCAGCATCTTCAAAAGGTCTGGACAAAATTGCAAGGAGACTAATTTTTTGTGTCTTATTCTTTAAGAACTTCAGTTAAGACTCTCTGAAATGGTTTTCAGTAAATGCAAAATAGCCATAATTTGAAAATCAGTCCCCTTCATGTATCTTAGCTTGGTGTCTTTAATCAGTAGTCATTTCTGAAAACATTGAATGAAATAAATTACAGTGCCGTAAATTTTCCTCTTCAGACAGACATTAAAGTTCTTGCTGGAGACAGGTTATACTGGTTAATGTGAAGCTGAGCCTTTCTGATATATGAATCTTGCAAATTCTTTGAAACATCTTCTGTTGCATGTTGTAGGTTAAAGACAATGCAGTTATTGAGTTGCAAATCTTCCCTGGATATGATTTAATGGAGATTTTAAATACTTCAATTTTTGAAATGTTGTCTTTTATATGGATTATTTTTACTTGGACAAACACGTTCATATTTTGATCTTGGAACAATTGATAGATCATAAAGTTAGTTCATGGTTCTGTTAGATTTCCTGTTATGAAAACCATCCATGTAATTGTTACTCTTAAAATAATTACTAAATATCAGTCAATGGACTTAAATGTGTTTTAAAGTGATAGTTGCTTTGACAATTTTTATACTGTGCCTGTTTTATGTAGAAAAATTCAATATCTAGGGTATTTAAACCTGTAATGTTCACCAGAGCTGAACGCTCATCACATAAGTGATGCTTTGGGAGGTTTGTATTGTGGTATTTTTGGTCCTCATTTGTTGTGAGCTTTAGTTGTGTTTGTTGCTGTAACGTAGACATTTTCTCTTGTAACACTTTCTAGAATGCTTTTGAAAAGGAATAAAATAGGTTACCTAACAATTTTGAGTGGCTTAGGATTGTGATCACTTAGCTTGTCAAGATTATATATTTACATTTTGAAACAAAACCCAATAAAAGACTGGGCTTTACACTGAAGCACTTCAAAGCCTGTTGCTTTTCCATTCCCCGCTGCAAACTTTCAGATTCTTCACCAAACGTAATGCAGTTAGGCACTCAGGGTGACTGCATATGGGAAAAAGAAAACCAAAACCAACTGGTCAAAGGAAGTGGATTTGTCCATACCCTAAACATGAACAGGAGGAAGGATGCTTTTCACAGAGAAGGTCAAATGAAGTTAGTCTCTGACTGGTTTGCTGGAGACTTCCTCGATAATTTTAAGGAAATTGCTTAATCCCTTTGTATTTCAAGTTCTTAATCTCTAAAATAGGTAAATATCTCAGTCCCATCTGCATGGTAGAAATGAAGTTAATTGTAAGGAATTTGTGATCCTTGAAATAAAGGTAATTTATATGGTATGCAGAATAGGCAAAGTCTTGGATTCCTGTGTTTGTAATACCTCTGCAGGCAAAGTAATGTACTGTCATCTAGCAATATTTATTTATTTATTTATTTTTAAACTGTGATAATCTCAAGGACGAAAGTGGATGTTCTGGCTTAGTCCGATGTGCATTAACACAAACTGTAGAGCTTTGACAACCAGTTCCCACTTCACACCTGTAATTTTTTATTCACTTAGAGTGTAAACAAACCAATAACAACAATTTTTGTTATCTGTCAAAATTTGTCATCTGTATAATGTTTGTCCATTTTCTTAAGCAGTTTATATACTCAAAGATTAATCATTGGCATTGGGAAATACTTCCACCTGTTTAAAATATCACAGGATATGTGAAATGTTGTGGAACCATACTGTCTGTAGTGCGTATCCCTACCTGCTTTACCAATAAGCGTGGTATCCTATCAAGCAGGAGATTGTCTGTTCAAGTTCTTTTTGCACTTGAACTCTGCCTTAGACAGAGCCCCATGGAAAACAAATGGAGAACGCCATTTCAGAAGTGCCCCTTCAGAAAGAAATTTGAAATTATACAAGATACTTCAGATCTCTTATACCAAAAATACAAATTGTGGCAAATTCAGTTGCTGTACGTTTGAAAACTGACTTATCTAACAAGTTTTGTTCATGGTAGATGTTGTGATTTTTTTGTTGTGCAACAGAGGTACTCAAAAAAGGCTGTCTTTAGTTTGCGAAGTTGCATTTTCCCTTATGTCATTTATAATCCAAAGGTCAGAAAGACTCTTGTTCTTCTATAGGGAGGACAATTCAAATCATCATCTTAAAGGGTGCTTGGATAAACCAGCTTCCTTAGATTAAAAAAATAGCTTTTCTGAACATCCCTTGACCCTCTCCCATCTTTCTTTCTCTAGCTTAATTTACCTTGTCTTTAGAAAGGATTCGTCATTTTATTTTACAAGGAAATAACTCGTGTGCAGGTACCTCTCTTTCTTTCTGTTATGGGTCTTTCATTGCCTGCAGAGACTGTGCCTGTCTACAGGGCAGCTAAAGTTACAGGAGATGAATCCCACGCTTTGTGTTGGAAATGATGGCACAGATACAAAAGGGCAGTTCTGATGCAAGCTGACACTCTTCTGGCCAGTTCTCTCATTTCGCTCTCATTCTCTGAATAAAAGGAAATCAGAGCTGGTCCCCTACTCTACCAAATTATAAGTGAGAAACTGTGGGAAGTCCAGCGAAATGTGTTGCAACTGAGAGGGCTTTTTAGAGGAAGCTTTTTGAGGGTGAAAGTAGTGGCTGGAGAAAGATGTTCAACCTGTTTGGTACCCTTGACGTAACTTCTGCAAGAACACGTCCACTGTTTTGGACTGTGCTTCCCATTTAACGAGTGCAGAGCAATCGCAACCCCCAGATTAGAAACCATGTGTTAAATATAGCTTTAATTCCCAATAAGTGAAGATTTTTAGAGTATGGTGGTCCTTTGTCTTTTATCCAAATAGACTTGCAGTGCCTTTGTGCATTGCTGTCAGTGTCAAAGAGTAAAGAAGGCTGCCAGGAAGTTTGATTTGGTGTTACTTGGAATTTCATTCTTGAATGTGATTTGCTTAAGTGAGTAAAGCTAGGTTTTTTTAAGTGTGTTGTTTTGTGTTTTTTTTTTTAATTCAATGAACAATTGCTTATTTTTAGTTGTTGAAAGCTAAAGAAATGTTTTTTCATGTATACTTTGAATGCAGTGCACAAAATGATTGTTATTGGTGGGGGAAAATGCTGTTCGAGTAATAAAGTTCCTTGCTATAAAGGACAAAATTCATTGATTTTCTTACAGAAGGCTGTGGCCTGGTTCAAGTAATCCAGGATAGGCTGTATCCATTCTAGCTGGCCTATTCTTGGTTACTTGCACTGGGAGGCAACCACAACTGTGTGAACCAGAAAGACGGAGGCTCCAGGACACATGTTATTCTCTGCTCACTGTTAAGAAGATGCACCCAGTCCACAAAACAGGAGATTACAGGAGCTTGAGTTGTCATGGGCAGATTTATTTGTCATTCCTTGAAGATTTCGTTATTGTAAAGCTGATTTTGAAAGGCAATTCTTTGTGTCCTATTTAATTGATTAAAATTGAGCTGGGTTTCTCTTTTGGTTTACAAATACTGAGTCTTTTTAGGTTAAGACTGCTTTGAGGTATAGAAAATGTGTGTGGAAATACCAAATGCTTGAAAACAATTAAAGATAATTACTTGGGTTCTGCCATTAGCAGCTCTAAGTACAGAATCCTGTGAAAACATGTCTAGTGCCTGATTTGTGCCATAACATTTTAAGAGTAGGGTTCATTTTTAAAAAAAAAAGACTGTATTGCTCTAAAATCTTACTGTGATAAGTAAGAAATTAGCAAGCATACAATAAAGAAAAACTGGAGGGTTTGGGTTTTTTTCTAATGCCCTGAAGACTGTATATAAATCTCAGAAAAATGCCAGGAGCCAGTCAGTCTAGAGACTTAAACTGAAGACATCAGGCAACGGAGGAAAAAGCCAAGCCACAAATAACCATGCAGCATTGAGATTCAAGTCCAGCCGCTAACAAAGTAAAGGGGAAAAAATTCCAAATGAGGAGGAAGAGGAGAAAAGAGCTGCACTGTCAGCTGAAGAAAGCTTTTTATGTGAAGTAAACCAAAGAGATTTTGTAGCCCAGGATACCAGTGCGCTTGCAGTTGCTTCCAGGATCTAAGTAGGACTTCTCAAAAAAACTTCAAGGAGAATAACCATCCAGTGTATTAAGATCTGTTGTTCTGCAAAAAAAAAAGTGTTGTTTAAAAAAAAGAAAAAAAACAAACAAAAAAAAAAAACCACCCACAAAAACAGGTGAAGGAGTTTGGGCTTTTTAGAGAGGGGGAGAATTAAGGGGAAAATATGGTGAGACCTCATCCTAAGAGATCACATTTATTATTAATAAGGCATTTAACATGAGAAGCAAATCTGTTGGCCAGAGCCCAATAGGTAAGATTTAAGGCAAAACAGCAAGAGCAACTCAAGTAGAGGAGGTTGAGAGTGCTCTGTGGTGGAGAGATCAGGAGATCTAAACTGCAGAAGGGAGACAATACATCTTAAAACACTGTGTACTTACAGCTAATACTGACTAGTTGCAGTATTAGGAGACCTAGGAATTGCCAAAAGAGCACATATTGCAAATACTTGCTTTTATAAGCCCACTCCTGTCCGCAAGCCTGTGGTTAAGCAGCTCTCAGTCTGTAGCTACTGGGTTGATTTACTGTATGCTGTCTTTATGGCGGAGGTGGGTTATGTTGCAAGCAGCAAAGTTCATATCCTTGGCTTGGAGTTTGTAATTACATTCCAAGTGGAAATACTTGACCGACACAGGCGTAGATAGGGATTGAGAGCAAAGAGGAGACTTCCTTTGCTGTGGCTGAAAACACTAGGTTTTAAAAGGGAAACTAATAGTAGATTCCATCACTAATTATCCAAGAATGAATTTAAGACTTTGGGGTGTCCCTTTTGTGCCCTCAAAAATAAGTGTAGGAGTATAATTCAAGGCTAAAGAATTAAAAACTTCTTATGAACTGTAGAGTTAAGGAGTAACTTGCATCCTGCTATCTTTCCTCTTAAAACTGGCAAGTTGGATAGTCTCTTTCTGCATACCCAGATGCAGAGAGACTGCAACTGTCTTTTGACCTGTGTCTTTAAAAATTTGAAGATATAATTTGGAAAGGAAATACTACAGAACAACTTCATGTAGTAAGATTTAAGTGAAAAACTAACTGCATTTTTGTAGGAGAGGAAATTACTTGGTTTATGCCTAGTGTAATATGGGAAACTTTGCTGTAGTTTTGTGGAAACAGAGTGGTGTTGAAGTACATCTGTGAACTGCCTTTAATTCATAAAATGTCACATTTATTTAATCGATTGGTTAAGTGCTGCTCTGGTTGTTTAAAAAAAATAAAAAATAAATCTGGGTTACAAATTGTTATCTGTATCAAAGTTTGAATGTATTGCTTGAATTTGAGGAGCCAGAGACAGTTTAACTAAACTTCATAGAAATAACTTAAAGCAGATCATGTATTCATGCTATTAGCTGAAGTGGAAAAGTAACTAACATTTCTGCTTTGGTCATTAAGGTACAGCTCCATCATACATGTTTTTAATAAAACTTTGCTTTCAGATTTAGGTTTTCAATTTCAAGTCCCTATTATGCAGCTTTTTTTTTTCTTTTGCTAAAGGGTTTAATTGTTACACTTCAGTTCAAGCTGCCATTTCCGTATTTTTCTCCTTCAGGCTTTTTCTCTGGGTGCCTTATGTTTTTTACTTCCTTATTAATATGAATCTAGAAAAATACATACAATTAATCTAGTTCTATATATCAAAGAAATTCCTGAAATTGCATCAGTCTTGCAATTCTTCCTGAGTTCAGTTATAGGCCAGACTGTTCCGCTTGAATTTTACCAGAATTAAGGATTATTTGCCAAATGAAGAAGATAAAGTGCTGCCAGTGTTTACTCTCAAACTTTTAATCTAAGTGCAAACAAGATAGAAAAATACTTTTCAAGCAGACTCCCCTCTTCAGCTTCACAGTATATTATGAACTACTTGTAAGCTTTCTGAGCAGCAGTTATCTTATCTTGGTATTTTCTGTGAATGCAAATCATCTTCCTCGCTCTGAAAAGAGAGGCAAGGAGGCTCTAATACCTATTAATCAGGTTGTTGACAGTAGGCAGCCAAGCTTGCCTGTATGGTTGTCAGTGCAAGAAGGCAATATAGCATTGCTGAAACCAAGCTGCTCAAGAGGAGAGAGATCCTGAGTATTTGCCATCTTTATGCAAGGTCACGGTAGAAGATGCTGTAGACTTTGCCACCAGATTTTGAAAGCAGCATTTGGTAGACATTTTGCATGGTGCTATGAAGATTTTTGGTGAAAGCTGTCTGCAGATCCAGATGACTGATAACTATCCGTAGTAAGATATGGTACTTAGTGCCTGGAATTTAAAAAATGAAAGAATTAGCCACAGGAAGAAAACAGTTCCCTATTGTGCAATTCCTGTCATCATAGAGGCTTCATCAGATTTATTCCTTCTGTGAAGCTCTTCAGGACTGAAGACACCAGCACCGAAATCATTTCGGTCAAGAGATCTGAATCCTCACTTCTTGAGAAGCCCTACTGTCTCTCTTTGCCTTTAATGAGATTTTTCAAGAAGCATCTCTCCAGATGATGCACAGTATTTGCAATTGCATAATCAGCATGGGTCTTGGCAGCCCATGCATTCAAATTTCTCATTATTGGGTGTCTACTTTTATCTTGTATACTTTTTTTTTCTCCCTTCAGTGTTTCGTTTGAACTGTTTCCATGTTAACTTTTATTTCTTCAAGTGTTAGGATTACAGGAGTGTTTGGGGTTTTTTTTTTCCTTCCCTGTTACCTTAAATACCATTTAACCTAAATAGTCATTATCATTCCAGGTTTATGTATTGAAACGACCACATGTGGATGAGTTTCTTCAGAGGATGGGAGAGCTTTTTGAATGTGTACTCTTCACAGCCAGTCTAGCCAAGGTTTGTTCCTCTCTTCATCTCGTTAGCCCTTACAGTGCTGGTCAGTGGACTTTTGGTTGGGTTTTCTATGGATAATTATTTCCACAGTTGGTACTATCTTAATTTTTCCCCTTCTTTTCTGCTTCTTTGTCTGACAGTGTGTACTTTGTCTGCTAGTGTGTGGGTAAGTGTTTCCATGGTAACACCATCACATATGGGCTTGTCTCATAATGTAGCCTCCATGCATTGCTCATAATGCCAATATGAAAGGCTTACAAGTTACCATGGTTATAGTGAGAAATTAGAACAAATAGCGTGCAAGTAAAGCTGTATATTAAAGCTGGGCATGAAATAAAATACACTGTATTTAACGCTATCAACATGATCAGCCAGCGATTCAGAAATTTACTGCATCTGAAAATTGGGAACACGTTTTTGTTCTGTCAAGGTGCAGTTGCAATCTGGAGTTAGAAAATTAGACATTTTGTAAAGCTTGAAACATCAACAGGAATATTTTGTGCCCTCTGGTCTCCAGTAGCAGTAGTACCTCGTAGGTAGTTTTGTGGTAGACATTACAGTAGTAGACATCTTAAATTCTTCACTTCTTTCAATGTACTGTATTTGTGGTGTCTTGTTTGTAAAATTACACTGATTATTTCTAAATAATACTCTGGCATAGTAAGCTTTTACTCCAGCCTAGGGTAGAGACGGTGGAAGGGGACAGGACCCTGTTTGATCTGCGCTAGTGCCCTCTTATCAGAGGATTCTTCCCTGCGCTCTGTTTACCATGTTCTGTTCAGTCACATTGTGAAAATCCTAAATAATGGAACAATTTCATACTGCACTTAGATGTCTAGCAGTTTTCATAGTCAAAGGATGATTGATTTCAACATCAGTTTCGTTTCTCAGTTTAAAATACAGGAAAATGGTAACTCCTGTCCTGCAAAAATAAGTTACAACTACCATTTTCAAGTACATGGTTATTTCATGTTCTAGTTTATTTGGATACTTTTCCTTGGACAGTTTATTTCAATTGTTGGACTCTAAGCTGTGCCTCACTGAAAGTATCATCTTATATATAAAATAAGAATTTCCCAGTATTGTACATGGGTATTTTTCCTAATAACGTCTTTGTCTGATCTTTTATGGCCCAATTATGCAGTTTGGTAATCTTAAGATTCTTACTGACCCAGTCACTCCAAGGGCATCATTTGAAGAAGCTACATCAAGCTCAGATGCGTTTATTGCAGTTTATCTTCAGAGGCACATGGAAATGAATCAGCTGTGGAAATGGCTTCATATAGATTTTCTGTTAGCAGTGGCTGGTTTTATGGTAATGTTAGGTGAGATCCCTGGATCCATCAACTTCTAGGTAACTCCTAGGGTAACTATAAGTTGGCCCTAAGAATAAAACGTAATCAGTAAATCACAGAAAACATTAGAGTGCAAGTTAGCCTTCCATAGAAAGATAACCATCCTACTTTTGTGTTATCTATTAATTACTTCAGGTTTGCAGGCATGTAAGTTAATTAACAAGGAGCAGGGAAGAAAATGAAGAACGGGCATTTTATCTGAAATTATTTTGGGTCCCTTCTTTGTATAGTTCTGTGAAGTAGCTTTACCTGCACATTGCTAACTTCATGTTTCTGACTTGTATTTTTAAGTACGCAGACCCAGTAGCTGACTTACTGGATCGCTGGGGTGTGTTCAGGGCAAGGCTCTTTAGAGAATCCTGTGTTTTCCACCGAGGAAATTATGTGAAGGATCTGAGTCGACTGGGACGTGAGCTGAGTAAAGTCATTATAGTAGATAATTCTCCTGCATCTTACATCTTCCATCCTGAAAATGCAGTAAGTATTCTTAGTATTCAAAGTACTCAAGTGTAACTTTATTTTTCTGGTCGTTGCCCAGACTTTCTGTTTCAGAAAATAGCCTTTCAGAACGCTAACTAGCATTAGTTTCTGTGTTTTCTTAGACTGCAGGTAGGTTTGGGTATTCACTGCCAAGTGGTGAAGGACTGGGCCAAACTGATCTCGACAGCATGTCGTAGTCGTGACTGTTCATCTGCTCTCAGTTTTAGTTTTGGCATGAAGTCCATCAGTTTTGAGAAATACCGAGTGGAGTAGAACCTGCATAACTAACCTAGCTCTAAAAAGCAAAGCTGCCCTCCAGCACAGTTTCTGTTCTTTGGAGTGGTGTTTACAGAAAGGGTGGTTTACTTGAACTGTTTTTGGTACTCCATCTTTTTTCATTGTGTGAATGAAAATATTTTATTAGACAAGATAATTAATGCTTTACTGGTTACTATCTGAGTTCTGTATTCGTGGCTAAGGGGAAGAAAAAAATCAAGATCCTATTGTGTTGTTATGCTTCTCCTTTTAAGTATTTTTGTGATAACTCACTTCACAATTAGAAATGTTAGTCAACATGTTCACCACGTTTTAGGAATAAGGATAAAAGCCAGGCAACAGTAGTTCAAGGGAGAATAATTAGGAGCAATGTGTGTTTTCACTGTGTGTTTCGCATTGGCTCCAATAGCTATGATGGAATTGCTCCATCCATTGCTGCAATCAGTACAGGTGCTCGCATCCGTTTTGTAGCTGCCAGGATAGCAAGCTGGAACTCCCCTTAGATCTACTGACTTTTAAACAATCAGGCTGTGCAATGTTTTCTTTGATGTTTTTAGGCTGCCTTTTTTGTGAGCTGTTAAAATTAACGTAGGAAATTTTTATTAGGGACACTGTTTTGCATGGTCCTGCCTCTCCAGAATAGCATGTTTAGGTTTTTGGGTTTTTTGGTTGTTTTTTTTTTTTTACACGAGCCATTTATCTTGCAGCATTCAGCTTTTAAATTCACATCTCAATACTGCAATGTTCTAACTGATTGGGTGAAAACATTTTTCTGGTTGGTGCCACACATGGTTTAAAGTTGCTATTTATAATAACCAGGAGCTGTAGCTCTAATTTATGTTCATGGTTAAAATTAAAAACCTGATCCAGATCATCATTTGGTATCTCAGAATTCAGTGCCAAGAAAATAATGAGCTGTAGAAATTTGGGAGATGAAATTAAGGGCCTTGTCAGAGTGGTTTAATCATGTATAGAAAAGTGCTGCTAGCTAACTGATATTCGAGTCTCTGCAGAAACCAGAGCTTGTAACAAGATCCAAGATAGTCTTTAAAAGACCTCAGTATACTTCCATAGTGAAGATACACAAAACTCCTTCCCTAAACCCAGCCCACATATTTAAGAAGTGTTATTATGTTATTATCTGCATTATTTTCTGAACCTGCTCTCAAGGTCTTATATTTTAATCAGAGAACTGTTCTGTACTCGCTGTTTAAATATTTGCTCTGCAACCTCATGCCAGAAAGGGTTGTTGCTGCATGCCTGTGTTTAGTGACTCACACTGATAATACTTAGAGGGGAAAAAAAGACTTGCCCATAAATGAAGTGTCAGTACATCTTCATAACCTGTATGTTTCTTCCAGTCTATTCTGAATATCAAGGAGGCAGAGCAAATTGAGCTGCCCAGTGTTGGGTCATGTAGGTTACCTGGACATGTAGGAGAAGGTCAGCTGCATGTCAAATGTTTTATAGTTGGATTTGGGATTGATGTTGCATAATAGAAAATGTGGACTTGAACGTGGTACTCTGCTTGAATGCTAACAACTAGCAATTTGCCTTACTGTGATGGCAGTGAGTATTACATGACATTTACATAAGCAAAACTCACATGTTCTTCACATCATGAAGTCGTCTTAGTATTTGTTGGTTGCTTTGTTTCAGGTGCCTGTGCAGTCCTGGTTTGATGACATGACAGACACAGAGCTGCTAGATCTTATTCCTTTCTTTGAAGGACTAAGCAAAGAGGAAGAAGTTTACAGTATGCTTCATAAACTCTGCAACAGGTAGCCCTTAACTTTGACTGACTTCTGCTACTAGATTGCAGTTGCTAGAGGCTGTCTCCATCTTTTTCAGCTCTTTCAAATGTAAGCTTTGGGGAGGTCACCCCTGTCAGAAGTGCTACTCTTGATCTTCCTGTTACATTGGACACGAAGGACAATCATGAGTGATGCTATTAAGCCTTCAGAAGCCTGACTCCTAAAGTCATGTGTTCAGACTACTTTTTTAAAGGAAAAAAAAAAAAAAAAAAAAAAAAAAGAAGCTATTTTAAATGGGACTCTTTTAATGAATTTCATAAATGGACATCTTTTACTGGATCAGCTTTTCTTAAAACATGCCAAAAAAGAAGCTTGTATTTCAGCAGTTGAATTTCTCTCCCTTTCTTCCCCTCCCACTATGCAGACAATTTTACCCCCCTGCTTAGAGCAGTTGACCTGACTCTGAATTTTTTCTTACAGAATGAAGTGCCTTTTTGAATGTTATTTTAAGATAAAAATTCATTTTTGTATAAGACGTATTTCCAGACATCTTTTAGTCTTGTATTGTCTAAATGCTTTAAAAGGAAAAAGGAAAAATTTTATAGAGCACTGTAATATATAACAAAGGAAAAAGTTGAAACAAAGATGCTGGGTTCCTGTCTCCACAATGACATTAAGTTGTATTACATTTTGTCATGCTCAGAAGGTTTAAGCGTTTGTGGGAGGGGTGATCTGGGTTAATTACATGGTTGTTTCACTGATACAATTTTGGGCACAGTTTTGAACATATCTGCAGTTGTTTGAGTATTACAGAATGATGGAATTGAGAAAGTAAGGTGGCTAATAGATCTAAAGCACCTTTTATTCTAGACAGATGAAGTTCTATTGTCTCTGCTTACGCACAACTGCCATGCCTCTTGTTTTTTGGAAAACCATTATCTTGGGAGAATGGGGAGGAGATCTATTTATTAGTTTAAGATTCTTTTCTTAAAAAAACCCATCTGGGTAAGCTGGATCTGTATTGAGCTGTTTGGAGTACTTTTTTTCTTTTCATTGCTGCTACTGTATACTCACCAAATGGAGTTGACCATCGGCTGTTATACTGTTTTTGCCACTGTGCCTGTGCTATGAAACATGTTCTGTAAGCTGCAAACTTGGGCAATAAATAAAATGTAGGCTTCATAACCCACCCCTAGGTATTAATCCTATGGTATCGCGATATACCAGAGAACTCAGTTAAAGGTGACCTGTAAAGGACTTTATTTTTTTTAATTATTTTTTTTCAATTGGGATGAAGCCCTCTCCTTTCTTTGGTGTATAAAAATGAAAGAAGTATTTTTCCCACATCTCTGATTTGTATTTCTTCTTCCCCAGGGTGTAATGTACAGATTGGGACCTTTATCGAGTCTTGCTGGCAGGGCAGAAGTTACTAGCCTAGACTAAAATTGGTCCTCTGGCTTTGGAGTTGAGTAAGTCTCATCTCTGAATCTGAGAACCTGCTTAGCATCTTCTGTAGTGTCATAGGTGCCCTTTCAAACAAATAACTTTTAAATATTTTAAGCCTTTGAAGAACAAGGCACGGGGTTTTGGGTTTTTTTTCCCCTTTCCAGTGTCACCTTTTCATTATTACCCGCACCGTAAGTCTACAAATGTAAAAATCACAGCTATGTTTGGCTGTCATCAGAGAAAACTAAATGGAGTTGTTGGTGCTTCTAATTAGCCTAGTGCTAAATCCTGAATAGTAGATCCCCTTTGCCTTTTCTATTTTTCTCAAAAAGTCGTGACGACTTCGGAAAAAAAAAATTTGCAATGGACTTGGATTGTCATCCTTGTCTAACGCATTGGTGAAGCAGCTTAAATTCATTCATAGAAGGGCAGGCCAGCCTACACAGGCAGTGAGTGGATTGTCGTAGGTGCAGTATAAAACTGAAAGATGACTTGCCCCCTTGCAGTGCAGCTGTGCTCCAGCTGCTTGCTCTGTCTCGTAGCGAGGGATGTTAGAGGCAGTCCCATGACGCTCATGAGTCTGTACGGCATCACCGTTTTGTTTTCTTACCAGTTGGCATTACCTTAGTACTGTATAATTCTGTGCCACAGCAAAAGACAAAACTGTCAAATTTAAAAAAAAAAAAAAAAAAAAAAAAAAAAACACCAACCTATGTTGTTTAAAAAATAAAAAAACAGGACGTATGGATTCTGGTTAGTCCATTAACGTTTACTTTCAGTTTAAGATTGTTTAATTTTGTATTTGACTTCAGAGTAATGAAACTGTAAGCTGCCAAAAAGTTGTTCTCTGAGCAGTATTTTCAACTGTGTTTGTAGCTTCTAGGCTTCAAATACAGTTTGCAGGGAAGTATTCAGGTTGTAGTTAGTTGTGCAGGTATGATAGGAATGGCTGAAAAAATTCAAAGACTTTCTCACTAGCATTAGACCAAACAATCTTTCAATTAGACAATAAATAACCCCACTGAGACATTGCCATTTAACGGTTGTGACCTGTTGTATGTGAGACAAACCATGTCATTAGTTTGCATTTATGAAAGCAGCGATTTCATGAACCAGTTGCCTTAAGTCTGTGAATGAATGTTGATTATTAAAGTGTCTTGTATTGTTTTAAAATCCGCATATAATGGACAACTGAACTTCTGCACCAGCTTCTGGAAGAATGGTTCTGATGATGTTCCGTACAACCATACATGTTCTGTATTGTTTATTTTGGCTCCTGAAATCCACAAATTTAAAAAAAAAAAAAAAATTATTTTAACTTAGTACAGCATTAAAGTGACACTTGATGATAATACAAAGGTGAAAAACTTAGCAACATTTTTGATCTTTGCTAGTATCTTAAGAGTATTTTCTATAACTTCTGATGAAAAAAAAAATTTTTAACTCAATCCCATTGAAATAAAACTTGGAGCGCTCTGCAGTCAGGTTTGGACTTCCCTGGGTATTCAGATTTGGCCAAAGGGATCAAACTGTCGTAGTTGTTTATTTTGACACTATCATTGTACTTGAAATTTCAAGTGTTAAGTTTGCGTGAATATACATACGCTATATATTTAGAGTTTCTAGATTTTAACAAAGCAATATAGTTCTGTCCATAAAGTCAGATAACGAGTGGAATGTTTGTAAAATTTGCAATACGGGTATTTGATTGTATTTTAAATACAAGATTTTAAAAGTTAAAATGGGAAAATATACTTGTTTCCTAAATCTCTTGCATATTTTGAAGTGCAGTTACTGCATGCAGGTCACCAGGGCTGTTATAAACCCTGGTTTTCAATTCTATTTCTGGATATTATAGAAGTATTAAAAAGTCTTCTCCCATTGGTCATTCTGTTCAGCTAAAGAAATGCTGCCTGGCCTGAAGTTCTGTTGTCCTTTTTATGTCGGGTTAAAAAAGGTTTTTTGCCTGTATAGGTATTTTTAAATTAAGCTGTAAGGCAGAATGCCTTAGATTCTTGAAATTCAACTGAAGTGTTACGATTAAATTGCCATTTGTAAACTAGGGCTGTGCGCAGAATACTTGTTAACCACCAGGAAGCGTGGCAGGTTTTGAATGGAAGATCGTAGCAAATGTACAATATTGCTGTGTTCATTTAGGTAGCTTTGGAAGAATAATTTGTCTATTTGTTTTGCCCTTTAATCTTTTTTAAACAGCAAAGTTATACATGGAAGAAACTCAACACCTGAAGAGATTTGGTTATCAGTGTATGCAATCACTTTATCACAGCATGATTTTGATTAGACTGGTTGGGGACAATAAAGTATCTAAATGACACTGGTGTGTACTGATGTTGCAGCTTTTGAAATTTCAGTGTAAAAAAATCTGTAGCTATATAATTTACAAACACATAATCCTATGTTTTACAGATTCTTTTTAAACTAATAAAACACAGTACCGCACAGCCCTATTTGTAAAACAAAAACAAGTTTGTGCCTCTGATTTCCAAGGTGCTGTGATGTTTTGCCTTTGTGGGGCGAGCAGGGCAGGTGAGACTTGCGTGGGGCAATTGCTTGAAAATCTCTGGGCTAACTATGCAAAACCAGCTGTCAGTTTTCTGTTTCACATTATATTGTAAAAATCCAGCTGACTTTCTTTCTTGTTAAAGATCTATTGGGAACTTCGTAACAGAGGAGTAAGCAATGGCAATGTTTCTTTCTTTTTTCTTTTTTTTCTAATAATGGAGCTGTTTACACTTTAATGCAATGAACAATCCAGCGATACTTGAGAAACACTACAGATACCATATGAGTGTTTTCAGGAGAGAGAAGTGTTGTCAATCAGGTATTGAATGGTTTCTTTACTGTCACAAATAAAAAATTTTAACAATATAGTTACTTGTGCATGTAATACTTCTCTGGGAAAAAGAATTTCTGCACTTCTCCTTCAGTAATAGTCACTGCCCTAACTTGACAGGGACTTTACTCCTGCTAATGCACTTCCATGTTAGATAGTAAAACCACCCTTCTCTGTTCCACCCTCCTCCCTGTCTCCTCTTTTTAAGTCATGTATAGGACTCCTTATTGACTGCCCTGGCACCTGCTTGTGCAAACAGAGCTGATGAACTACTGATGAACTCTGCTAAGTAAATTGGTGGTGACTCTGGCAGATGTTCCAGCTATTTAGATCTCTTGGATGAGATCATACAATAATTTGTTCAAGTCTCAAAGCTGTGTGACTTCTTTTGAAGGGCTTACTTCAGCTACTTGAATAGCTGTTCTTAACATCACTGCCATATCCAAATGAATATCTGAATAAAACACTTATTTGGTTGGAAAGTCTATTTTGGGACTTTTTATCTGACACAGTAAGACTTAGGCAGAGCCTTCCTTTCTAGGAAAAGGCACATATTATTAGTGCTTTATGAGCAGAAAACCTCAGGCCTGTTAGAATAAGCAGCTGGCTCAAGATAGCACATTAGTTGCAATTAAAAATATTTTTTAGTTATTCCTGTGATCAGTTGGAATGACCTAGACTGCCTTTAATTTGTACTGGTGGGTTGGGTTTTTTGATTTTTTTTTTTTTTTAAGGTTGTTTTTTGGTGGTTGTTGTTTTTGTTGGGTTTTTTTTTTTTAGTTTTACCAACCTCCTTAGCTGCTACTTAGGATAAAGATGCCTTTCTTTCACTCAGTATAACAAGTATTTCAAATTCATAAAACAGCTCATTTACAGTGTTGAGAAGGATACTGTTGTTCTATCCTGACTGATTGAAACCAAGTGTCTGCAAAACTGAATACATGATAGTCTCTATACGTATATGCCTTCCAATATTTCCCCCCCCCCCCCCCCCTTTTTATTGTGTTCTGACTCAGAAGGAAAGCCAACTGCTCTGGAATCCCCTGCAAGATGGGATAGGGCTCTTCCAGGTGGGCTGCAGCTCCAGGGGATCCTGCAGTCTCCAGCAGTTTTCCTGGCAAGCGACCTTCGCCATCCAGACTTCCTACCAGCACAGCTCTGCTGGCAGGAGACCAGGCAAAGTTCTCCTGGACTCCTCTGTTGGTTCTGGTTCTGCTGGAGCTACTGGAAGATAAATGATCTTTGGGTAATATATTGGTTTGGACAGGTTGGCAAACTCAAACTTGAAAAGCTTCCAGGCGTGTTTTGTTTAAAGCCTTCTCAAGTGCTGTTTCAAAGGGAGCTGTGCTGAGGAGCAGGTTGTCCTGTAATTGCCTAATGCCTCGTTAATCAGCTTTTCTGAAGCACAGGACATACACTAACATCTTGGACTTAATAGAGATCGATTTGATTCAGTAAAGTAAGTCTGCGTCTGCAACTAGACACCTTCCCAAACGGCAACTTAAAAAGGTTAGATTTGGTCATTGCTTAAATCAGCAGCAAACTGAATTTTTGAGGTGATGGCTGTGTCAGCTTAGCTGTATCCCCTGGACCTTGCTGGACCCTGTGCTGCAATCGTACGTCCCACCGGTCTTCTCTGTGCAACTGGCATCGTTTAATTTTACAACCGCCTTTTAATTTAGTGATGTAGACACATTTGATCGGGATGTAAATTGCAGGAAAATGCTGGACAAAGAAATGAAACGCAGCTGGCCCCTGTCAGCCTTAGCCATCGTCTCGGGCTGGACTCCAGCTAGGACAAGGCTGTTGCTACTTGAAGGCGAACAGAGGAGTCACCGTTAAGCCAGAAACATGTCACCCCCTCTGAGAACCACCGCTCTTCTAGATAATGAGGGTTGATCGTTTTGTTTGTACAAATGCAACGTACACCACCTATGAATTCCCAGCTTTTCCATAAATGTTGCACTCGGAAGAGTCTGAGGGTTGTTGGAGAAGTTACTGGCTTGACAATGGGTTGTTTTCTTTGTTGGATTTTAATGAGCTTTTGTGATGAAAACCAAATTTCTTTACAGTGTAACTTTGTGGGGGTTTTTTTCATGCTTTGATTCAGTTTGACAATAAACTATCTGTGTTTTTTTTTTCATCCTCTTCATGTCTGATAATGCATATAGTTGAGGTCTGCCCCCAGAAATCCCCCTCTCCCTCTGCATGCCATTCTCCTTGGGGGAAATACTGGGGGGAAAAGCAAAGACTTCATAGAATCAGGCCAGAAGGTTCTCCTCATTCCATTCCTGTCCCAACTCTTTGGACTTGCTGGGCTTTAATAAAGATTAAAGCCATGACTGCTAAGCATCAAGGGCTTCTTCCTCTAGCAGCATATTTGGCAGGTAGGTTCAGTTCCCACTCTTTTTCTGTTAACCTGCTGAGATTTGAATTAAACAATCTTGCTGCTTCCAAAGCCACCGAAGCCTGTACACAAGCTGGAGATGAGAAAGGAGCAAGATTCTGGATTCTGGGAGGGGAATAAGGTGGTGGGAGAAAACAGATGGTGCAAACTGGTGGGGTTTCCTATACGACCCTGGTTTAGTTCCTGCGTGCAGCATCCCTTGCCTTGCGTTCGAGGCACCCCCTGAAGCAGACGGTTGATTCCCCACCTGGCTGCCCTTGGTTTGCACGGATAAACGGGAACCTGAGAGCGGATCAGGAGGCACGTCGCTGCATTTTCTTCCAGACTGCAGCGGCGTCTGTCTCTGTTGCACTTGGCAATGCCTGTTGTGAGTACATCCATCAGTGGTGATTTTGAGCAGGTGACCTGACACTGGTCTTGGGTTAACCAGTGACGACCAGTCTATGCTCAAACAACATTTATACTCTAAGCAAACTGGAGGGAACTGGGGGAGCTGCCTTTTACTTGAGTTGAATGGGTTCAAGGTGACCATGTGAAGCTGCCTTTCGACTGACAAACATCTCGGAGTTGGGTCTTCAGGCAGTAGCATCTAAGTATCGTGCTAAAGAAGTTTGGTGTAAGTTAAGCACCCGCTAGCAGGTTAGCCCACAGAAATATGAAAGCCTGACATATTTTTGTGTGTGTTTTTAATAGGAAAATCATTTTATAAATGTTTTTCAGATTTTTTTTCCTAATCTCTAACTAATCACCTGGTTACTATGTGCCATACCATGAGAGGTTGAGAACCGTAGATAGGTGTAAAATTCACGTGCATTTTTATGCACCTGAAGTTTTGGGCCATAGTATCTGGTGTCTTGTGCCATTTTGTTCCTTCATGAGCAAAAATGCGTTTGTGAGAAGAAGAGAGGAAGATTTTTGTTGAGACCTGAGCCCATTTCTAGCTTAGTGGGGCCACGTGCTGTCTAAGAGTAGGGGTAAGACTGAGCACGTCCAGGTTCCTGCCCTTGGCTCTGCATCACGGGGCCAGGTAGCTCTGTGACCCTTAATTTTCCTTTCAGTGTTTTCTCTAAATAGTTTGTGGAGCCTTGATGTCGTCTGAACCCTCTGTAACGCACCTTAGTAATTCAGTTAAGGCAGGTTCAGATGAATAGTAGTTCACTGGCCTGATCTCTAATCTGCTGAATGGATCTTGAAATAATAAGTGGAGGGATACAGGCAAATATTTGGGATGATGGTGGTTGCAGTTGGAAAATGGTTGGACTCCTGCATCCCGGAGAAGAGGATGAGTAGGCAGAAAGGATGGGAGCTGGGGGAGGTCTGGGGTGACTTTGTGGCACTGAACTGTGGTGGGCCAGGCTGTGGCATGGTCTGGCAGTGGGTGTACTTGGCTTTTATACATCTGTCATCAAAGTTTTATGAAAATGGAGAGCGTTTTAAAGGCTCGGGCCATGCAGGGCTTGGTCACACCACGAGATGGTGCAGCTGTGCAGCATTGGCTTTTAAAGGCGCCGTAAAGGAAATAAAAGACATTATCTCGAGTAAAAGCATCACCAGAACTTTGCTATCTGAATCTCCTGCCAGGGTTGCGCTCCACAGGTCCACGGATAACGTCTTCCTTCAGTTAAAAATCTCTCTTTAGTATTTCAGAGGCAATTTCTTCATTTGCCCAATGAATGCTGAGTTTCCTTTGCAAAAGGAATGGGTGTCTTCACCACTGAATGCAGGGCAGGTAAGTACTCACGATAATTTTAGTTAATGATGATTTTTTTTTTTCTTCCATGAAAATGCAGAATCATATGATAAGCACATGAAAAATAGAGAAACCGGTATTTCTCAAATAATTGAGTTGTTACACCTTGCCCTAGTGTGGTAAACCTTGTTTCTTCCAAAAGCTTTGCTGCTAACCTTTTTCGGTTTTTTTTTTTTTTTTTTTTTTTTAAGCAACATTTTAAATTGTTTGGGACTTGGCTGACGTACATCGCGAGAACCGTGGACAAATGTTAAGTCTCCAGGAGGTGGGGGGGGGTGGAAAAAGAAGAAATAAATCGGGTGCCAAGCTGGCAGGTGTGTAACAAGGCATCGCTCCCGCATCTTTTCCGCTTCCCCGCCGGCGCGAGCGCGCTGAGCCGTGCGCGATGCCGAGACCGGAGCCAGCGCGCGGGGGCGAGGGGGGACGGCGGCCGGGCCAGCAAGGCAGCGTCCGCTGGGGAATGGAACGCACTTGCAGGGCTGCGTCTCCCCCTGAAATCAAATCAAATCATCAAGTTTGGAAAAGGTCTCTAAGATCATCGAGTCCAACTGCCAAACCAACGCCGCCATGCCCGCTAAGCCATGTCCTGAAGAGCCGTGTCTACGCGCTTTTTGAGTATCTCCAGGGATGGTGACTCCACCGCTTCCCTGGGCAGTGTGTTCCAATGCTTGACAACCCTTTCAGTGAAGAATTTTTTTCCTAATATCCAATCCAAACCTCCCCTGGCGCAACTTGAGGCCATGTCCTCTTGTCCTATCGCTTGTTACTTGGGAGAAGAGACCGACCCCCACCTCACTACACCCTCCTTTCAGGTAGTTGTAGAGAGCGATAAGGTCTCCCCTCAGCCTCCTCTTTTCTAGACTAAACAGCCCCAGTTCCCTCAAACGCTCCTCAGAAGACTTGTGCTCCAGGCCCCTCACCAGCTTGGTTGCCCTTCTCTGGACACGCTCCAGTACCTCCATGTCTGTCCTGTAGCGAGGGGCCCAAAACTGAACACAGGACTCGAGGTGCGGCCTCACCAGTGCCCAGTACAGGGGGACGATCACCTCCCTGCTCCTGCTGGCCACACTATTTCTGACACAAGCCAGGATGCCGTTGGCCTTCTCGGCCACCTGGGCACACTGCTGGCTCATGTTCAGCCGGCTGTTGACCAACACCCCCAGGTCCTTTTCTGCCAGCAGTTAGCACATTGTCTGGTTTCATGTGCCCAGCACATGCTCTTGTTTGCTGCAAGAAGGTTGGGTTTGCAACCCATAAGTCTCCCTTGCAGCCCATCTCCTTGGCTTTCTGCTCTCATTGTGCGTTCGGTTGCGTGCTGCTTCCCTCCTGGAGAACCTGCCCTCTGAGGGAAGATTGAAGGAGTTAGGTCTTTCTTCCCTGGAGAAGAGAAGACTCAGGGGGGACCTCATCACAGCATTCCAGTACCTAAAAGGTGGCTACAAAGAGGACAGAGGCTCTCTCTTTGCAAGAAGTCATGGAGAAGACAAGGGACAATGGGTACAAGTTGCACTGGGAGAGGTTTTATCTTGACAAAAGAAAGAAATTTTTTACAGTGAGAACAGTCAATCACTGGAACAACCTCCCCAAGGACGTGGTGGAGTCCCCATCGCTGGAGGTTTTCAAGATGAGTTTGGACGGGGTGCTAGATAACGTCATCTAGGCTCCCTTCCCGTGAAAGTTTGGACCAGATGATCTTTTGACATCCGTTCCAACCTGGGCTGTTCTTTGATTCTATGACTCCCACGTGTCGTCCTCCACCTCCTGGCAGGCTGTCCCCAGGAATGGGGTGGCCGCCTGTCCTGGTGAAGGAGGAGGGCTCAGCCGCTCCAGCAGCCGATGAGGATTCATCCAACCAGGGTATCACCTCCAGCTCTGCTACGAACCCTCCAGCTTATCTTGGACACACTTCTGGCTCAGTTGTTCCCCCCTCTTTTGCCCCTGCTTTTAGAGGAATGAACAGATTTCCCTGAGCGTTCGTTGTTTTACTTCTCCAACTGCGAAACATCTGGATTGGAGGTCACTAAACCCCTTGCAATCCTGCTCCTCATTAGTTCTGGGGAGCAAAACCGCTCTTCTCATTCAGTTAGAATATTTTTGTTTTGCACATATTGCCATTTGAGTAGAGAAACAGCGTTACTAGAAGGGAAGATGAACGTTCACCAATGAGACAACATGGGGCCAAGAGGTGCTGATGGGTGTCTCCAGACACGCATGGGAGAAGCAAAGCCCATCTGGCTTCACCGGGAACATGATGCACCATGGGGTGAATTGCTTGTGTTTAACCTGAAGGTTCATTCATCCTCTTACAGCCATCCAAATATTTCGACAAGGCACAGCTCCAGCCTCAAATCAGTACGTTTATTAATATAAGCTGCCCTTGCAAAGAGTGAAAAAGGTCGTTCTTGTGGATTTAAATAAGCACCACAGGTTCTCCTGCCTTCCTGTGGTGAGGGGGAGGCTGCCTTGAAAGTTATATCCCAGGCTGGGATCCATGCCTGGGCCAAATTCCTGGCTTTTCTAGGTGACAGCTTTGCCCATCATGGGCAGCCTCCAGCTGCACGGGGCCCTGGGGGTGCTGGAGCTAATGGGACCCTACTGCAAGGAACGCCTGCATCTCTGTTAGCAAAACAAAGACGTTCTCTGGGCTGCAAAAATCAGATTATCTGCGAATACACATTCCCCACGAGATGCAGAATAAAGGTGCAACTCCGTTAATGTAACCCAACCAATACGGAGAATTTAATTTAAAAGGAGAAAAATTCCTTGAGAGGCATCTCCCACCCTTTACAGTGATATATAACCTGTGCCAGGGAAAAGGTCAGCTCCAGTTAATGACTTGATGTTAAAAGTGGCTCTGAGCTCCCCGAGATCCTGTTTCTCCTTGAATCGTTTCTGTTGCTTGGATGCTGTTGGGGCACAGGCACTCCTCAGCTCCACACCAATGGAAAGAAGGAAATTATCTGAGTTCCCATCTTCTGAGGGGTAAAAAAAAAAATCTACAAATAATATGTTTTCTTATACCTTCTGTAAAGACTGCAGCCTCATCTCATTTGATTCTATATCACCCTGACTCTCCCGAAAATCCATACTTTCGGAGCTGGGGGAGAAACACCTTTCAACTGCCTGCAGTGAGCCAGCTACAGGCAGCAAAGGGAATCGGTTTTTCTGGCTGCTTTAGATTTTCTAAATTTTAACTTTACAGAAAATCAAGTTCTTCTTTAACTTCTTCATAACAGGTTGTCAGCTCTGATGCTTTCGTGATACGTTTTTAAAATAATGAATTTGATGTGCTCTCTGACAGGCTGGATTGCACAGGCACTGGTTTTGTATGTTCTCACCCATTTTGGGGGATCTTGCAACCAAAATGGGTATCAGCTCCATCGTGGATACAGAATTGTTGAAGCACAACGACTACTTAGTCGTAATAGCAGGTTCCCTTCCCTAATATCTTTTTCAGCTCTAGAGCAGATATACCCCGAGAACTATTGCATGATATTAGCGAAGCAGGAATTGGATCATTATGAACCTCCATAATTAAAGAGAATAGCAGCTCATCCTCCAGCGAGACGAGCGGTTTGATAAATGTAGAGAAGCGCTCCAGCAAATGAAGCGGTTCAGGATCTGATGAAACTTAACCCAGAGGGAAGTGAAACACAAGTTAGCTGCCAAGACAGACGGTGGAACAAGAAACCAGAGTGGTTTATAGGTCTCTGCCTTCAGAGTAGAAGAAAGTAGTCACCGTTTCATGTTCCTCAGCAGCCTTGTAAGAAACATGGTAGTAGAGGGGGGAGCGCTCCATTGAGGGGCAACGTACCCATTTTACAGATGGGAAGTGGAGGTGTAGGAGGGAAGAGGAGAGGCCAGACCACATAGGTGACCTGTGGCAGAGCTTGGACATCGGATCCGGGTCCTCTATGTCCCACTCTGTGGCTCACAACATTGTCCCCTCCCCACAAGCTCACCACCCAGGTACTCACAGCCTGTTGGTGATGAAATACTGACAGTTTTTACTGGACTGAGGCGTGTTTGATTTACTGGTCCATACAGACTTGAAGCCCAAACCACCTAACCCTGGCTGGGGGAGGAAGGACACCTCCAGCCGTAGGCAACCCTTCCCCATCTCCATGGGAGACCATCACCCTCTCGGCTCTGCGGCACATCTCTCCAGCCCCCCTGATGTTTGCTGTGGTGGGGGGCCAGACTGGCTACAAGAAACCACATCCAATGCAGTGGCCTATGCCTTGGTAAACCTGAAGGACTGAAGTGGGAAGAGCATTCTTAAAAGCCTAATCTTGCTTGTGTCTCTATATCCTGCCGTTGCATCAGCTTTGGTTTGGATCTGAGTCACCCAGGCTATGCTGATGTAACAGCCAAGTGCTAGAACAACTTGGGTTCACTGATCAAAATAAATGCTTTGCATCCTGGTATAAAACCACAAACCATCTCCTGTCTCTGGTTCCCCACAGGTATGGACTCCAGACGCAGCACATCACCTCAAGGTACCCCGTCCACCAGGCTTTACAAACCTCTCATCCCTTGCCTCATGGTAGGAGCTTGTTCTTGACAAATTATTTTCAGCAGAAGCTGGCAATCTGGAACAGCAGAGTAACATCTGGAGTAAATTCAAGTCATGGTTGAGCATCAGCTATAGCTTATAAAATCGTCTTGACATAGTATGATAGTTAAGGTGAAATTTGCTGTAGGGAAGCATCTCTCCTGCAAAAGGAGAGGATTAGTAAGCGCGTGGTGAGCACTAGCAGGTCATTTTGGTGGAGGGGGGATGCATGTTTGCTCCCAGAGACTTCTAACTTCATTCTGGGACATCAGAGATTTCACTGTAGGAGAAGAGATCCCGACTGCCATGGCACCGCTGAGAAAACCCTGCCAGGAAAGGTGTGACGTGGAACAGGATCTTCTGTGCTGTGTCCTCCCACCGCTGTACTCCATGCTCTGGAGAGCTGGTTCTTCCACCATGACCGTGATTAGAGCTGGGTGAAAGTGCTCTGAGTTGCTTTTTTAAATGCTAGTCTTTTACCAAAACAAACCACAAACTTGTCCATTCCTACAAAACTTCTGCTCACCTCTCCTGTTTTACAGCCAGCTATAGAGCAATGAAAAAATGTCAAATTTCTTAATAGCATTTTCGAAGTTCAAAGCAGTTCTGTGATTCTTATTTCCCATTTTTTCCTTAAATGAACAGCAACTAGAGCCTAATTACTTTTATCTGCTAACAGCCTCTAGAGCTGGTCTAAGGGCTGTTATAAATAAGCTGCACTGCTGTAATGAAAGAAACACAGAGATGGGAAAACAAAGGCTGCTACAGTACCGGTGAGCTCTGTTTGGCCTCTGAACATTCAATTTGAAGTTGCAGCTGGCCTAAACCACTATTCAAGGAAAAGAAGTGGAGAGAGATGCTGATTTCTAAATGGTCCCAATCCAAGCCTGGAAATTGTATGAAGGCACAGTCCTGTTTTCCTAAATGTCTGTTCAGAGCGTATCCTGATGCTCTATTTAAAAACGCCCAGTGGCAAGGTAGGAAGGGAGAATGACTTTATCAGGCTAAGGTAAGCGGGAGGATGGGAAGCACAAGCTGTCAGGTACCGGAGCTGCCTTCAGATCTGTAAGCAACTTCAAAGCAGTTCAACAAAACACTCGCTGTCTGAGTTGGAAAACGTGCAAGATCGGGGAAAAATAACGTCAGATGCTTTTTGCTGGGGAAAAATGGTCGTGGGAGAAGTCTCCCTCATTGCAGGTCAGCCCCAGTCACTGGGTGGCAATAATCAAAAAGTCATATCCTCTTGAGGTGGGTGTTTTCCCTGCAGTTACCTGCTCCGGGTGATGTTTGTCTCCATCAGTTGCCTGTCCGGGGTATGTAACATAGCTTTGCTCATCCTTCAGCTCCCCCAGCCTGATCCGAAGCGCATTGCTTACAGGAAATTTGAGCAAAAATTGCTTTAGTCATGCCCAAAGCTCCATAGAAAGAACTAAACCCTCCTGTCTCAAAGTCGTCATCTTAAGCTCAGTGGACTTGGTGGGGCTTTCCAAAGATCATTTCTTAATGCAGTTTCCCCCAGGGAGAACCCTTTCCCGCATGGTTTTGGTTACTGCCTTGAGTGAATCAAATTATCGTGCTAGAGGAAGATAAAAGAGAGGCACTATTTTAAACACCGCTGTTATTTTAGGGAAGCTCCATGCAAAATTACGTTGTTGTCAGTGGGGCTGTGGATACAGTCACAGGTGACTGATGGTCTCCCAGCCGAACCGGGGAAGCAGTGTTTGTGGTGGGTTTCTGAACCCATGGAGAAGTGATCTGCAGTTCAAACACCGTGAGGAGTAGAGGTGAGCCTTCCTAGTGGTGATTAAAATTAGAGATGTCAGCAGGGACTTCTTCCTTCATGATAAATCCAAGCAGATCAAATATACAAATAGAGACCAGAAGACTGCATTGTAGGGAGCCATGCTGCAGAAAGTGAGCGGGGAGATGTGATGGATGACAAGGTCTGGATCACTTACACCGTGCTTCGGAAGAAAAAACAACCACAAGTTTAAAATAACAAACCATTGCCAAAAAAAAAAAAAGTCTCATTCGAGGAATATATTCAAAAGGAGAGTTATGTAAAATCTGGGAAATAATTGCTGCTGCTCTACTGGATGCCAGAGAGACTTCGATTGGAGCTGTGGTCAGTGCCAGTGTGCTCTAAGGCAGAAATTATAGATAAAGTGGGCTGGCAGAGCCACAGAAGGGAGAGTACAGAAAGCATGGCCCATAGGAAAAAAGCACACAGAGAGGTTTTTCTAGAAGAAAGAAAACGTTGTGTCAGGATAAACGCCTGGTTTTCAGCAGGATGTCAGATTTGTATCACATCTAGAAAATGGCTTAATTTTCAACAACAAAAAAAGATTTCAGCAATGTATTGGGACTACCGTACAGCTACATCCTAGCTATAAGTGAGCATGATGCGGTTGGACTAGATGATCGTTGTAGGTCCCTTCCAACTGAAATCTAACCTAATCTTCTTTTCTCTTCCTCTCCTCAAATCCAACCACAACACTCTGGCAGTGTACGAGTCTGCAGGCTTCAAACATGGCTCGGCACAAGCTGTGTGGCCTCTTCAGCATCCTTCACATTTCATATTTCCCCTGTGTAAGTGGGGACACCCTTCATCTGGACAAACATAGCATGCACCCTGCCACCATCACCATGCTGCGGGTGATGCTTCTTTCCCTTGACACCCCCCCCCAGAGTCTCTGGGACCACAAGGCACCCTGCATTTCCATAGGCACGTATCTGTAACTGGGATTTTCTGGCATGAATGCATCTGGGCTCACTTCAAAAGTAAGTGTTGTGAAAGCTCCCAGTGGCTGGGCAGGATGCTTACCTGGTGCTGCTTTGCTTTCGGGTAGCGTGAGGTGCAAAGCACCCAGCGAGGCAGCCTTAGAGGAGCCTTTGGGAAGTGTAATCCGGCTGGGAAGGCTGATTTAGGAGAAGAGAAAGGGGATGTAAGGAAATAGCTTCAAGCGTGTGTCATCGGAGATTTGTTTTGGAGTTTGGCTGAAATGGCTGAGAGCTGGGGTGTGGGTTTTTATTGAATAATCACCACTTTCTGGGTAAAGTGGAAAATGTTCCTAAGAAATCTCTAATTTTTCAGTCGTTCATGCAAAAAAGCCACTCTGGACCGTGCACTTCCTACGTGTAAAGTGTGGTCCTTTTAAAATGGCAGGTCCTTTGCTCCCCGGGCAGGTTATCGGAGCAGCAATCCCTGTGCTGCACCCAGCCTCCTGCTGAGGAAGCAAAGATTGCAGCTGCCAGGACCAGCAGAGAAGTGCAAACACGCACATTGCTCATTGCTCGGTGCTAACTGCTCTCCTTCAGCTTCACTTGCACCGCCTGGAACTTGGAAACCAGTCCATCCTGTTCAAATCCCCTCCCTCAACTGGCTCCTGGCCTTCAGCGCCTTAGAGATGGGCTTTTCCCTTGTGGGACTGGAAAATGATTCATCCTCCAGCCCAGGAATGCAACCCTGGAGGCATCGTTTGCGGTCCTCTCCCAAAACGCTCTTCTGGAGCTGGATTTCTGCGCGGAAGGAATGTGGTCTGGAAAAGTCCTCCCCAGTAAATCCTTGAGCAAAGAGGAGTCGAGTCCCAGTCTCATCCAGATCCTCACCAGGGGCAGAAAACATCCTAAAACTGAAGATGGGTGCAGCAGATGCACCCTGACGGCCAGGACTCGCTTCCTGCTCGGGGTGCGAGTGTCCTGCCCTTCCCTCCTCCCGAGGCTGGTGAGCCTCAGTATCACCCTCCTCCTCCTCCCTGTTTGCAAAGGGAGCGATGCTTCGCGCTCCAGGCGAGGCAAAACGCGTGCGAACACGGCCAGAAAGCCCGTGTGTGAGTGCACGTTGATGCCGTCATGTGCGCAGCGACGTCCCTGGCATCTTGTTATCCTCTGTCCCCAAGCAGTTTTGGTAAGAAGTGAAATCGCTCATTGCGTTGTGCGGATGCCTACGGGTAGAGCTGGTGTCCATTCGCTCTGTTGGATAATATGTTTAATCCAAATAAGCCAAGCCCTGGGCATAAAGGAGGCAATTCTGTGACTTCTGATGCTTTCCCTTCATGCCAAAAATTGCTCAGGTAATACTGCCCTTTGCAGCATGGGCTATTGATGTGAGCTGTTGTTCAGGAAAGCCAGGAAACATAAGAAGGAGAAATAGGGGAGTGGCACAAGGATGCCCCGAGCGCAACCTCTCCCTTGTATTAGGAGTTCCGTCCCGCACAGAAGCAACGTGGGTTTCTTCTTTAGTGTTCAAACACGGTAACCAGAACTGCCCAGGAAAAGGTTCTCGGCTCATTTGAGCTCCTCACCGGTGTCATTGCTCCAACCCGTTAAGAGCAGGCAGCTTCGGTGTTTTCACTGACTAACCACCAAAAGGCTCTCAGGAGGAATTGGTTTTGCCTGAAAATGAGCGGGTTTCAGGGAGCACCACCGTTCCTCACCGGCCTCTCATGCAGAGCTTGATGGCGGCTGGGGGGACACCATTACTTGTTGGCACCCAAACTCGTAGCTGGCTTTTTAGATCTAAATGCAACTTGATAGGATGTATGGCCCAGTGGGTAGTTTAGGGGAAACAAGAGACCTGGGTTTCAGCTCTGGCTTTGACTTTCTGGAGATCATTTCTGATAAGGCAACTTAACTCTCTAAACAGTGATGTTGCCTAAAAAGTGGCTGCATGAATTCTTCAATCACTGAAACATCTGTAATAACGAAAACCAAGTTGTTTCCCTCAAATAGCCCTTCCTCTTCCATTCTCAGAGAAGCTCTATGAGTCCTAGTTAACCCAACCTTCTCCAGCCCACCCTACGTGTGATCTCCTACGTGTGACCCTTGGGCTGGTCTACAAGTAGGTGGAGAAGACGTGCAGAAGGCCGTAGGCCCCGTGGGGAAGTGCATACAGCACCCAGCAAAGTGCCTGATCTTCATTCATGAGCCGGACCGAGGCTGTGACGGGTATCGGTGCCCTCCTCATCCTCACAGCAGCAGTATGGGAGCTCCTTCCAGCAGCCTGACGTGACATCTGATGTCGGGAGGGTTAATGGACCAAGCATGCGCGTCAGGTGTAGACAGTGCTCTGCGCCCTTTGGGGACCGTGGAAAACAGGGAGAGGCAACGTGTAGCAGGATGACAATTTTAGGGTGATTGATTTTTCTTGCTCCTTCCTGGTTGGCACAGGCAGGGCTGCATTCCTGCAAACAATAGCTCGCCTCAGGGCTGGCCCCAGCCCCGGCTACCTGCTGTACCCTCAGCCCTGTAGGCAAGTTCTTGGCTCTGCCTGAAGGTCCCTCGGCTCAGCAGCTTGCGTGGTTTGTCCTCCCACCCCTTCGCCTCCTAATTTTTGGAATTCATTAGCTCTCTTTAGCAGATGCGAGCAACAGGAGATGGTAAACTCAGCTCAGCTACCAGACTATCTGTCCTGGGGAAATTTTTGCTCTATTTTGGGGACAGACTCTGGGGAACAAACTCAAAAGTTCCCAAGAAAAATCCAGATCCTCTCCCAGGGCACAGTTCCCATCTGACACGGTACATGGACGTCCCCTACCCTCTCCATATCTGGGCACCACAGACTGGCAGCTGCTATGGCACTAATTTCGTGGGGGAGGCTGGAGTGCGTTGGTAGCAGGGCAGGGCTTCAGGATTTCATCCCCCACACCAGCCCTTATCAGAGAGTGACTTTCTGTAGTCACACGTGCAGCTGGGTCACTGAAATGAGATGGGTTAAAAATGAAGTTTGCAAGGGAGGGTGGAGTTGTTTTGTGGGCACTCAGGTATGGTCACCAACGTGAGCGATCAGGTTTCCCACAGTTGTGAAAGCTGCTGGTCTGCCTGAATGCTAAAAAAAAAAAAAAAAACAGTGAGGGCGAGAGCTCCAGCAGCCTTCGCCAGTAAAGCCAGCATGTCCTGCAACTACACCTTTCAGCAGCCAGTGATCCGAGCGCACCTTGAAACCATTGGGACCAGTTGGCTTCACTGAGTGCTAAAGGACCAGCCTTGTACCCCACAGGAGAGAAACCCAGGTCACATCTCCTGCAGGGTTGGGGTGAGCTGTTGGGGACCTGAGTCGGCTTTCTCGTTCTTGCATGGACATCCCGTGTAATCTTTTCCAAAAGGTATAAATAACCTCTGTTCGCTTCAGCTCCCACATGACAAGAAGACATTAATCCTTCATCTTGCTTGCTTGTGGTGTGATTCTCATGAAAGGACAATCCCAAGGAGCCTGGACCTCAGGGGATTGTCACCACCATGGCACAAGTGAGTTACTCCTCTGCTGCCCAAGGGCTGCGGCCGGATAACCTTTGCCAGGCTCGTACACCCATTTACCAGTGCCGGTGCAGCTGAGCCTCCCCTGCCTGGGCAGCCTTTGCTGCGAAATGTCTCCTTTCTGCCGGATTCAGCTGATGCTGGAAATCGCAGAGGCTCTGCTTGATGACCCTGACCAAAGCGTGCTGGAATTTGCTGGGTTTCATAAGGTTTTCATTAGGGCTGAGAGAGAGCCCCTGAGGTTTTCTGAAACTCCGAAACTATCTGTACAGCAGTTTGCAAAACCGCCTCGCTTGTAGGGATGTTTGTTTTTACTGATCCTCTCTGCTTTTTGTCGTCTTCTCCTCATTCTTTGTCTTCTTCCTCTTCAAGATTCATGTGCTGCTCTACCTAGGGGAAACACCTGGTCCAAACCACGGCTGAGGACTGAGGACAGGGTGGTGACAGGATGCTCAGGATGAGGTTTGTCTTCATTACCGAGCTGCCAGGCTGGTGCTTGGGTTTGTTCGTGTCTTTACTACCCAGTTCCTGCAGTGATACTGGTTGGGAAACCTTATCCATCTGCCTGGTATCATCCCTACAATAGCAACTGATAATCCCTGCTACCGTATTAAGACAGATATGAGACAGGTAAACATCTCAGTGCAAGGCTCCCACGATGCCTTACCCTGGGATTAAGTCTGTAAGTCATCTATATTTGCTTTGCAAAGGGCTGAATTGGGATTTAAGATCTCTAGAAGAAGAGTGTAATTTAATAACAGTAATCAGCAGCTGATAGTCTGGGTCCTCAGCTCAGCTGGTTGTGGCTTATGTAAAAATGAGAAAAACACTCAGGAACAGGAACACAATAGTTTTGTTTTCCTGTATGTTGTTCCCCCATGGTTAGATTTTGTGAAGTCCACCATGTCTCCTTAAACTCACCCCATTAGACTCTCCATCTCTTTACCTAAAGGACCAAGTCTTGCTGAGCCTTCATTGCCACCAAGTACTTCCCTGAAGCTTTTTGGCATTCTGGAAAAGCAGGCTAATTCCCTGAAGTAGTAGCAAATCTAAGCTTTTCTAGCACAAACCTCATTCACCCTAGCAGATAGTCAGCCAATAACCCAAAGAACACCACGTGCCCAATCTCTGGCATCAGCGTTAGGAGTCGGGTTTGATGGCAACCTGGGGGCGATGGGTTTGGCAGACTCGGGTCCTTCTGGAAGTCTCCCCAGATAAAACGAGGATCTGAATACATCCGGATCCAAACTGGAGCCCCTGTGCCGCATTCCTCCTCTGGCTGGAAGGCAGCCAGGGCTGCTGTTTGCCCGTGCCACGTCACGGTCCCACCTCGGCTATCCTGTTTTCTCAGCGCACCGGCTAATTCTTGGCGGCGGGGCACGAAAGCAAACGGAGAGAGGTGCAGAGGAACCCACGCCCACAGTGCACACAGGCACGGCCAGCCGCCCCCGGAGATTATCACCTCCCCGGCTGACCCTGCGCTTGGGCAAGTTGCAGATTAACCTCCCGAAAGGTGACAGTAGCTGTTTTGCTCCAAGGCAGGAGTCATTTGCCAGTGGGAGTCTGGAAGAAACGCCCTCCCCGAGGATTTTCCTCCACATTACCCGAAACGTAATTTTGGAAAAGAAAACACGCTGCAGTATATCACTGCAAAGCCTTCAGTAGCAGCCAGAGCTCACGCAGAAAAACCAAGGGAGGTCTGGCGTGGAATGTCCATTTCCATCAGTGTTGTTATAGCCCATTATTGTAGTCAGTGCAGTTAACACTCACTGCGGTATTTCTCCTTGCTAGCAGAGACTTAAGAGTGGTGCCTCCCACCTTCAAGGATGGGTCATAGACATTTTAGGACATAGAAGAGGGGTTCAAGATTGGCCAGAAGCCCTGGGAGACCTTGCTGTCATGCTACAAAATGTCATAATCTCTGGCCCTCTCTCCTTTTCTTTTGGAGGGGGAGTGCTTTTTCCCATAAGCCTGAGGAAACATGAGCCCCATATCCCCAGTTCACAGCCCAACATAGCTGGTTTAAAATGCATTGAGATTGCCAAGCAATAAATTGGAGCAACAGGTATAGGTTTCTTCTGCCTCAATGTTGTAACCCTTGTGCCAGAGAGACCGCTCCTGTCTTAACCTGCTGCAAGCTGTTGTCTCCGGGAAGGGGAACTGCACCTCTAGAACTCTCGCCAAAGCTATTCCAGCTAATATCAGCATTTACCCTTGTGTCCTTGGCTTGCCAAGGCCACTCTTTTCTTCTGAACCGGGAGAAGAGGATTTGGCCCTTCCTACTCCTGCCCGTGCGGGATCCACCGTTCGCACGGCTCCCTGCACAGCGTTGCCCAAGAGCTGTGCTGAAAGGGCTCGTTTGCAGGATCGAGTCTTCTCTGGATGCCGAGAGCCGTTGACCGACACGAGCCGATCGGAGGAGGATGCAACGGTTCCCTACAGCTCAAGACGATTGTGTCTCCATCGGTGCAGGTCAGCCTCGTACCGTGGCACTGCAGCAGGGGAGCACTCCTTACCGCGCTGCCCGGGCACCTTCCCTTGTCCCAAGACATTTCCATTTGCTGCCGTTAACCATTAACCAGCACACTCTTACCTGTCAAAGGCAGCTCTGTGCTGCTCGCAGAGCGCTGCCCCGTGAAGCCCCAACCTCCACCAGTCCGAGCCTGCCAGACCAAAGAGCAAAGCTGTGTTCATTTTCCCCACATCAAAACTCCCCTTGCAGGAGCTGGGGCAAATCCTGAGGCTGGTGCTCAGTCCCTTATGGCTGCCGGTCATCCCTGCCCAGCTCACGGCTTAGGGGTCATGGCTGGCTGAGATGTACTTCTCGGGGGGGGTCTTTTGCTTCAGTAAGTTATAAGCCCCCAACAAGTGAGGTCCTTGCATCTATTACGGTCGATATACATGCACATGTATTGCTTTCTCATTTTTCCCCATACCCAGGAGTACAGCAGATGGGGGAGCAGTAAATTATAGCCCAGTCCTCCTCTATCAAATATGTAGGGATCTGCCTATGAGGCACTATGTAGATTTTCATTTGGACATGATGATTTTGTAGGGCAGAGAAATGCCTGAGTGAGGCTACATGAGGAATGTGTCGTAAAACGTCACGTGCTTTGGTTGTGGGTCAAGGAAAGCTCCCCGAAATGTTCTCAGAAATTCATGCAATGCTTTGGCTGCTACAAGCCAGGACATTTAACCTCACTTAAGTAGCGATGGGTCTTTGCACTGATGACTTGAGTAGCTTGCGGGGATTTTTGCCTCCTTCCCTTGCTTTTCCAAACCGTGAGGCCCCTGCTGTGTTATCTCATCTGCAGGGTTTGGCCCTTCCCTCTTCCTCCCCAAGCTCCATACCCGAAAGCAGAGTGGAAATACCTTTGCAACGTGTCATTTTGCAAATACATCCTTGGCAGAGCCTGTTTCCCCATGCACAATGTTAACCTTGTCCACAGGCATGTGGGACGGGCAAGGCTGAGGCAGATGTGGGCCATTACACTGCCAAACCTTGCTTTGCACTTCAGGAGAGTCTTCCTCCCAGCAGCTTCTGATTCACCCCAGCATCAGCCTGTGACAATGTCCTCAGTGTCCTAGGCTTGCACTGGGACACTGAAAACAGCCTCATCTGCCATCTGTATGCATGAAAAAAAATTAAACCACAAAATCTGTGAGCTCTGGGAATACCAAGTCAAGGCTTAGGACCAGAATATGAGTGCATCAGGTCATGCACATGAGAAAAATAGCTGGAACAGGAACGTCTCAGATCATGTTTCAGTTATGAAAGTCAGGCTATTCTGTTTTCCACCAGTACTGAGTTAAACTGCTCGGAAATAATGTTTTCTGCTCTATAACCCCATGGCATGACCACAATTAGCAGGAAGCAAAAGTGCCTACAGCTCAGCACTAAATGAGCCCATGTTTTACGACAAACATTTTCTTTTCTCTTCGCATTGACTGTTCTAAACTGCTTTACATGTATTGCTATGGATTTGGGCTCCTTAAAAGCTCAACAGGATTATTTACTACTTTTTCACTGTGGCAATGGAAAGGAGTGGGGACAGGCAGCCCAAACATCACCTGTGCATGAGCCCGATGTGCATTACCCAAAGCCGTGGGTATAGGAATGACATGCTTCATCCCAGAGCTCAAATTCATGTAGCTGCAGCCATGGAAACGGGTTGGTTTACATCAGCATATATCAGCACTGAAAAGGACCCAGACACACAGCAGCTATTAATTAAACCCTTGGTGCTGGGAATAATGACTTCATGTGGCAAAAGGGGAACCGGAGCATGACGGACTTTGGTGCCGATCCTCCGAGATCTCCAGGTATCCTCACCCCACCTTCTAACACCTCCCACCAGAGCTGCCGCTGTACGACCCTCACCGCTGGGCCAGCAGTGGGCTTGAGGTTGGCTCCAAAGATAAGAGCAGAACCTGCCGCAGGTCCCCGTCTTCTGTAGACCGGAGGAAGACACAAAAGGTGGTTCCTCTGTTCCCTGCAACTGAGCATGATGAAATGAAAAGAATGAAAAATGAAAGGCGAAGGCTGTTATGGGTTTTATGAGCTGTAGCCTGCTGACATTAAGGGATAAATTGCTTGCTAAGACTCAGTTTTGGATCTTCAACCATGAAACTAAGATCTCTGAAGTGTTCCTCTCGGGTATGGGTACACCTAGGACAAATGAGCAGGTTCAGCTTGCGCCCTGAGTTGCAGCTATCTGTGATTAGTGGTACAGCGGTCTAATGTCACAGGTATTTTGGGTGCTCTTCCCATTACGGGTCCCTTAGGTCTAAGAGCGGTCAGTGGATGAGATCTGTGGAAACTGTTGGTTTAAACCCATTCTGACACCTGGTTTAGCTGATGAGCTCATCCATATCTATTTTCAGTTTGTGTGGGTTAATCGAAAAAATTAAGGAAATGGCAAGAGAAGCTTGATGTGTAGGAAGGGAAGGATTTGGATGGTTCCCAGTCCAGAAAGGTTGTGTAGTCTCCATCCTTGGAGATATTCAAAGCACAGCTGGACACAGTCCTGGGTCCCCAAAAGGCAGAGCCACCGGCTGACAACAGGGTACGGAGCGGTGCCTCCATGCCTCTCCAGTGAGGCCTCTCCATGCCTCCACCAGCAGCCAGCAGCACCATGCGGATGCCAGAAAGGAGCAGCTGGGAATGAGAGGAGATGGTTTGTCTTCAGGTCATCCACAGCCAGTGGCATCAGGGCAGCTTTTGGAGGGGGTGGCTGCGTATTATGGCCACCCTTTACAGATACTTTTTTCTTAATGGTAGCGCAATGATGATCCGCAGACACGGCTTTCTGCTGCAGAGGGTGGCTACAGCAAACACCGCCAGCTTCGCTGGGGTTTTCTGGTTTATCATTACATTTCTGCTGGGAGGGCAGCCCGGTTGCACGCTCCAATGCTCTGTTACGTCCCCATTTCGGCCAGTAATCTTGGCGGCAATCCTCCTCACCCCTGCTCGCCATCGCCCTGGGCTGCAACGCACCCAGGGCTCCAGCCTGCGAGCACAGGGAGACCCGGCTCGGCCTCGCCGGGAGCGCAAGAGCAGGCTGTCTGCCCCGAGAACCTCTCCCCTCGGACCAACTGTGCCAAAATTCGGGACAGTCGGAGTCAGGGACTGGAGCTGGGACTCTTGGGCCCAAGCATTAACGCGGCGCTGAGCAGCACCGCACCTCGCTTTGTCCGGCAGAGGCAGAGAAAAGGGGGGAAAAAGTCCTCCCCTGCCCTTCTAAATCTGGACAAAACAGGTTTCTAATTAAAGCAGCGCTTAATCATTATTGGTCGGCGAATGCAGGGCTGGTGGGTATTTGATGCAAACAGTGAGTTGGTTGAAACTCTCTCACACCGGCTCCCTCTTTGTCCCTCCGTGAGCCTGGGAATGGGTGTGATCTCCGAGTAGGAGTGTCTCTGCAGTTAAGTAGAGGATTGAATTACTGAACGCTGCCGTTCCCGAGCTGACAAGGTAGCAGAACAGCAAACAAAAGTGCCTCGAAACTAGCTGGCGAAAGAGGAGAGAAAGCGCTGGCTTCGGCAGAGAAGGGAGACCCGCGAGGATACCGCGTGCTTTCCAGCAAGGTAAGCAGCTTCCCTGCACCCCTCTTAGTTCTATTTCTAAAGGCCAGAACTGTTTGATGACTTTTGCTCTGTGGGATAGTAAGAAACACCCAAAAAAAATTGAATGGAGTTCATATTTTTTTAAAAATCGCTCACCTGGTGTAAGCCAGGATGTCTTTACTGAAAGCAATGAGCCCATCCTGATTAGCACCGGTTGGGGTTGGAACACGCAGCTATCTCAGCTCCCCAAGAACCCAGCCAGGCTACGTATCAGCTCCAAGGACACATGCTTTTCGTTTAGCTCTCTGCACAGACTGGCTTTGATTTCACGCAATGAGCAATTAATGGCTTTTTGTTTTGGCCTGGTTTGTTTTATGCTTTGCTGCTGTGGGGATTTGCTTAAAGCTCGCCTGCCTTTGCAGCGTGGTTACGGGTCCAGGCAGTGACAAAAAGTCGTTGTAAGTTCTCATCGATAGGTCTTGTTGTCGTCTCGTGGATAGATCTGCTAATGGCTGAACTGCTGGGCTGTTTTGCTCTGTAAGTACGGAGTTTTTTCTCATCCTGTTCATTTGAGATGCAAATTGCACTGAGATAAAATTGAGTTGTAATGGAGTTGAGCTGCAGGCTTACTTGCCAGTATTTTTCTTAGGCGTGCCTATTAAGAACATAAATATTTAACACAAAGGAGAACCGATATGAATTAGCATCTGTGGGAGGTTCGCACTTATTCAAGGCTGCCCTAGCATAGATGTAAACAAATGTTATAACAGCTGAAGCAAAGTGGCCTCACCAGAGCAGCGCTTAGACCATGAATCATCCAGGTGCTCTTCACACACCGCTGCTAAATGGGCAGATTAGAGCCGGCAAAATAGAGATTAGGCAATCACAGAGCATCGGCCTTCCTTTTCGGTGGGGTTTTACCATTCCCTGCCGCTCGGGCTGAGATGCCGGGTCGAAGCAAATGCGAGGACGGGCACTAGCCAATGCAGAGCAGATGAGGAAAGCCGTGACCCATCTTCCCTCGCCTTCCTCCTAGCAGAGCGAGGTGAGCCTCCCCTCTCCTCCTCCCTGTACGAACAGGCTGCCCTCTTCCTCCTCCAGCTCCCTTCCCACCGGCAGACACGTAGGTCTCATGACGTTATTTCCCAGGCAGGACTTTGTGGCAACAGTTGCCAAGGTCTCCCAGCTGGGAGCAAAGGTTTCGTGCCATGGCCACAAACGGTGTCAACCTGGTCTCCTGCCTTCCCCTGTATCTTGGGGCCCCTGGTTAGGTTGAGACAATAAACCCCTGCTCTTGCATGGCCAGGGATGCTGAAGACGCTCACGGTGTCTCCTGATCTTTTCCATGGAACTGCACAAGTTTTTCTGGACTTTGAGCACGGAGGTTGTTACCTTTTCTGCTCTGGACCCCACCGGGGAGGTGTGGGACGTGTGACACGGAGGAGATGCACCATGGACTCTGTGACTTCAGGCTGGATCTGTCCTGCAGCCCGGTCCTCCGGCACCAGCCATGCTGTGGTCATTTGTCCCCAGCCAAGGAGGAGACCAGCTCAGACACCTGCCCCGTGCTTGGAAGATGCTGGGGCTCTGCTCTGTGCCGGGCACGTCCTGCTGCACCAAAAGCTTTCCCTCAATTTTAAAAGAGCTAAATACATGGTAGCCCACGTGCAAGCAGAGCCCCGAAATGCCCTGTGCGGTGAAGGGGAGCTCGGGGCACGGCGAAAACCTTTGTGCTACCTGGCCCAGCTGCATTTTAGCCAGCCCTGGGGAACGCACGTGCCACCACCGCTCCTCCTCGAGGTCCCTCCTTCGTCACAGGGGATGGGCTCTTTGGCAGCCTTCCGAAATTTGCTCTGGACTGACACAAATCCACAGGTTGGGCTTTCTATGTATGAAATGTCCAACTGCACAAGGAAGGACCCCAGTGTGGACGCACCACACCCAAAATGTCTCTGCTCTAGCTCTTTGTTTATTCACCTATGTTCTTCAGCTTGTGTTGGCCCCTCAGAGAAACAAACCGTGCAGTCACAAGGGGATACACACTCCTACGACTCATTAAAGCCTCTCTTCTCATGCTCTCCCTTTCCACATAATACAACCCTGGAAATGGGCCTAATTATGATTTATCCTGGATGAGTATACATTTCCACTGTCTTTCCACTCATTCTGGGTGTAAAAGGAATGCAGGAAGGGGTGAATATTGTTGCTAAGCCTTTGGCATCCTTCAGTCCAAAAAGTCCTCTGAGATCTATGTTAATTTCTGACATCGGATAGTGTGCTTTTGCTTCAGTTGCCTTGATTTCCAAGGACCTCTGCTTGAAAAAGAAATCCAACCATTTGTTATCCATCTTTAGCTGAGCCTATTCATGCTTATCTCAGGCAGTGCTGGGCAGAGTAACAGTGAAACTTGTTATTACCTTATATCCAAGTCAAAGACATGAGACGTAGGGGATGCTAAATTGCATGGTTGAGCTTCATCCCGGCCAGTTCCTGTGGAATGAGCTATTCAGAGCGGCTGACCTCTCCTACCTAAAAATGTCCTATTGCCATGCCCGGGGATGAAAGAATAGGTTTCTGGCTGGCCCTGTATTTAAAACTGCTCTTACAAAACAGGATAGGAAACAGGCAGGGCTAGAAATCATATTCTTTCTGGGTGACAGAGACTATCGAGATACCCACCTTCCCTTTGGGAGGGTGCTAGAGCCTGAACTACTGTACTTTGTTGCTGTTTACAAAATAGCTGCCTGGGTTTGAGCAAATCCCACCCATCCCAGTCTTTCAGATGCCTAGTTCCCTTCCCTGTGCTCAGACAAAACTCCCATTGGCAGCTCTGGGTGCAAAAGGCAGTCCTGGATGAATGACTCTTTCTAAAGCTGTTTTCAGTATTTGCGGGGATGTTTTATTCATTTGGCTTTATGCAGTTGATGTGCTACTCTCTCAAAGCTGGCCTTCATTTCTGCCAAGAGGGGATTGCACACCACTCCCGCGCTCGCGTGCCGTGCTCCTGCGTGGGCTGGGTTTCGCTTTTTATGCCAAGCGAGTGCCAGATGCGCAGCCCCGTGGGCTGGGGCTTTGCTCCTGGCTGTGCCGTGTTGGCAGAGAGCTGTGCTTAGGCGGGCAGGAGCCCCAGAGGTGGGCAGCGCAGGGTTTAGCTCACAAAAATCACGACGCACCAACACCATCTATCACACCGCACGCGATAGCACCGGGGCGAAGTTATGCCTCCTTATTGCCCCGTGTTCCTCTGCCTCTCGGTCCCAGTAATCCACCCCATCTCCATTTGCCCCGTTGTCTCCCTGGACCCTCTTCCTACCACAACAGAGACTAGCCACCAAAAGCCATCTCGGGAAGGAGACGCGACCACGGGGTCTCTTGAGGGTGGGATGGTGGGGAGGTGGCTCCTCAAGGAGCAATCGCTTAAAGCGGGGAGATGCAGGTGGAGACTGAGTGGCACCCACAAAGTCACAGGAAGGCCAGGCGTGACCTTCCAGCCCACCCTGGGTTGCAAGGGCTGGATGAAACAGTGATAAACACACCACGTATGTGGCTCTGAACATCCCTCTGGTTTCACACAAGCCTAGAGGATAACGCTAGTATGGGTGACCGGTACCAAAAAGGCAGGTGTTGCTGGTGTTCCCTTGAGAGAAGATCCCGTGAAGGTCTGTCTCCATTTCAAAGACTTTAAAGCTCATATAAGCTAACTCACACCTTGGCTTAGCACCCCGTCCTTAAATGTGGAAGCCTGGGTTGGGTTGGTCGGTGCCTGCTTTTTTTTGACAGAAGCTAGGTGTTTTTCAGGAGAGGTGTGTCAGCCAACATACACAAAGGGAAAGCTTTCCTTTGCAGCTCGAGAAACAAACCTTTCCCCTGAGTAAATCCGTTGCATCTCATCGGGCAAGCGATGGAAATGCACAGTCACCCACGGAGCACCATGCTTAAGTCCAGGTCATTTCATTTGAAATCTGAAAGGTAAACCTGTTTTTTCCCAACAGTCCTTGGTTTCTCTTCCCAAGTTTGATGTGATGCTTGCAGGTCTGAACTAAAGCAAAACTGGACCGGTCCCTTCCTTTCGATAGTTAATATTAATCTTGCTGCTTTCCACTGGGAAGCCAGTGCTCTGGGAACCAGTTCTCCAGCCGGTCTGAGTGGAGCCAGACCAGCACCCCTGCTCCATCACCATCAAACAAAGGTGCTGATAGCAAGGGCTTATTCAACCACACTAGTTAAACTGTGCACCGCGGAAAACCTGCTCTTTATCTTGCACACATACATGTATGCACATATATGCACGTGCACAGTCTTGCAATAAATATAAAGCCGTTATATGCAGCAGCAAAAATCATAACTCTTAGACTTGGGTTTTTGAGAAGGATGGGCCAGGTGGGCACTGGTACTTGGGTTTTATTTACGGTATTTGGCTCGGTTCCCACTGACAGATCTGGCAAGCAGAGTCTCAGGGCACAGTGGATGGGACTGAGCTCCCACGCTCTAAGAGAGGTGAAGGGCTGCGTGGCCAGCGGGGCTCTCCGCTTGGCGGTTTTCCCCGTAGGCCAGGGGGACGGTAAGTCCCTTCTGACCAAGATTCACTGGAGCTGCCCTAGACCCAGTGTCAGGATGAGAGGAACCACCCACGGAGAGTTCTCCTTGGACTTAAGCACCCAAAACTCAGACATCCAAGTGAGGGTGGATGAGTCCCAGCCTCTAACCCCCCCCCTCCTCACCTTCCTCCAGGCTCTTTTAACCCTGCATAGGACGTGGTGGCCTTTCCTCATTTTCAGCTGGCAAAAAGTGCCTTCTTTTGAGGATTTCTCCTGAACTTCCAGCTGTTACACCCTTCCCATAAGCTTTTGAAGTGCAGCTGCTTCCCAGGACTCAGGGGGGTCTTGCACAGGTGACCAAACACACACTCTCTTCTCTTTGATATCTCAGCTCTGGTTTTACTTACCTGCAGTCATTAGGTTAAATAACGCTCTGTTAAAATGCTGCTGGGGGAAAGGATCGTCACTTTTTTTCTTGGAGGTGGTGAGTAATTAGAAGTTAGTTTGTGAGAACGTTTCTAACCTGAACCACTTCTCTGGAAACCAGGAAGAGCAATTGAAATGGCTTCAGCTTTGTTTTCCTTCTGCGTGCATCTCCTGCCCTCGCTGTGGCACGAAGCCCTGCCTTCGGGTTCAGTGCTGGTCCCCAGCCAGTGATCTCTCCCTTTCACTAGGGGAGAAAGAGCTGAAAGAAAGGAGAGATTTGTTCGTAACGAATTGGCAAGCTACGTGCTCGCCTTTCCCTTGGGACGTCTCTGTACCGTTACTGACTCAGTAACCTCACGAAGAGGAGCCAGAGGTGGAACGGATACCTCTGAAGTAGGTGTGTGCCAAGCTGCGTTTTATTATTTGAAAATAACGCACCTGGCACCATACCAGGGGCAATGCTGCTGCAAGGCGCTTGCACGCAGAAGGCTTTTAACAGCTTCTTGTGCCACTGGTTTTTTTTTTTTTTTCTCACGGATCTTCAGAGAAAGGTGGGTTTGCACCGAAAGAGTTTGTTATCGGGCACCGGGACTGATCTCGGGGAAGTTACTGCAGCTCAGGCTCTGCTGCTGCTTCTGAAAGCTTTGAGTCTAATAGGGCTGCCCTCCCCCTGCAGAGATGCTACCTGCCCGGGAGAGCCTGCTGCTTTCAAAGACATCCTGGGGAAGGACTTCCCAGGAAAACAGTGAGTCAAAACCTGCGTGGGAGCTCTGACCTTCTCTATGGGACACCAAGGCAAGGACTGCCAGCCTGCACATTCAGCCAATTTGCTCTCCCTTTTCCAGTGCCAGTCGCTGCTGAGCACTAGGCTCTGCATCCAGCATGATGAATGTGGAAACTCAGACTGCATGACTTGGGATTTGTGGCTGGTGTTAAGGCTTTCTGATTTAATTGTCAGTACATTGTTCTTACATTGTTGAGAACTTTGCTGGGACAATACAGCTCTACTGTTCCCAGGACAAAGAGTCAGTTGTTAAAATTTTAGAGGGAGGGTTCAGAAATAGCAGCAGTTTTGGAAAAATCTGCTCCTACAAATCAATTTCCCAAGACCATCTGCTTGAAGATCAGACTGCTGGAAAGCTACCAGCAGTGAGATAAATAGGACAAAGGAGATCATAAAGAAAGATGTGGAGAGATGAGCGAGTTTTTCTGGATGGAGCGAGGTGTTGAGCTAGAATTTATGGCAGGTGGAAATGAGGCAGCTGCAGGGACTAGTCAAAGTCAGAAGAGATAAATCGTGAGTTGCCTGCCCTTCTAAATCAGATGTCCTCTGAGGAATTTGAAGAGACAGTTGAGATACAGATTGAGGGCTGTTGCAACTGGGAAGGTGGTTATTTCCCCGTAACCTACTATTTCCTTGTTCTCCTTGCTTTTAAGTAAGGATCAATGGTAGGATTGGAGAATTAGCGCGAAGCCCATCTGCATGTGGCTCACAAGGGGCTGAAAGATAAAGGCTCACAGCACCAGTGGGTTTCTGGGAAAGACTATGTATAAGCTACTAAGTCAGAGATGCCAGAAATGGACAGGGGGTGAAGGCACGGGTTATAGGAAGACGCATTAAGCTGAAGGTCTACTTCTTGGTAATGCCTGGGATGGTCGTTGGAGATGGGGTAAATTTCCAGGGTTCAAGAGACACAGCAACTGGGTCCTGGAGAGACTGGTCAGCTTTTGTCAGACAGGGCAAACCGGTTATTGCTCTTGCAGAACCTGAGCAATTACTTGGCTAGGTGGATCCATGTTTGTGCATCCTTTGAATTTAGTGAACAGGGAATTCAAACCTCTACTGGGGTATAGAGCACTTCCAGTGTGAGAGGCCATCATTAACATAAAATCAACTCAGTGGTTCTCCTCTTCGTCCCAGGCTCTTAAATCGTCACTCACATTAACCCTGAACAGACTTTAGCATCTCAGTCCTCAGCATCCCAGCACTTGCCCCATGAGCAAAGAACAAAAAAGACCAGTCACCTGCGATGGCAGGTAGCTGTTTGGACGAGACGTGGTCTGGTGATCCCTGGCAGCCATGCATGGAAAAAGGAAAAACCCGCCCATCGGAACGCAGTGAAGTCCCTTCTTAGCTCCAGAGCCATTGACACTGAGAAGGTGAGCAAGAAGCTTCTTCACAATCTTAGTTCATCCTGTCCAATGCCCCATCTCAAGTTTTGATCCATCTCTACTTAAGAGAAGACTAAAAAAGCCCTTTGACCCCTTTTATGATCCACCCAGATGATTTGGTAGCACAGATAGGGGATCTTTTCTGACTGGTGGAGGTGGCTGACATGAGGGTCAATCCATGTTACTGCCTTAATGTCAAATTGACGGGAAGGCGCAGCTTTGCTGAAAGTGCATGTCCTGGTTTCAGCTGGGATAGAGTTAATTGTCTTCCTAGTAGCTGGTACGGTGCTATGTTTTGAGTTCAGTATGTGAAGAATGTTGATAACGCTGATGTTTTCAGTTGTTGCTAAGTAGTGTTTAGTCTAAAGTCAAGGATTGTTCAGCTTCTGATGCCCAGCCAGCGAGAAAGCTGGAGGGACACAAGAAGTTGGGAGGGGACACAGCCAGGGCAGCTGACCCAAACTGGCCAAAGGGATATTCCATACGATGTGACGTCACATCTAGTATAGGAACTGGGGGGAGTGGGGGCGGGGAATTGCCGTTCAGGGACTAGCTGGGTGTCGATCGGCGGGTGGTGAGCAATTGCACTGCGCATCATCTGTACATTCCAATCCTTCTATTATTACTGTTGTCATTTTATTAGTGTTATCATTACCATTATTAGTTTCTTCTTTTCTGTTCTATTAAACCGTTCTTATCTCAACCCACGAGTTTTACTTCTTTTCCGGATTTTCTCCCCCATCCCACTGGAAGGGGGGGGCAGTGAGTGAGTGGCTGCGTGGTGCTTAGCTGCTGCCTGGGGTTAAACCACGACCGTGCAGCACCTGAGGAGGGGCTCACGGTCACAGACCCCGAGGAGCCGAGCCCAGAGAGCACATCCCAGCCATTTAGCCGTCTCATTTCAAAGACATTAAGTAAAGACAAGCCTGCCAGCTTCCCTAATAAGCTGTTCCAATATTTAATTGCCCACCATGATCAGAAATAGCATCTTATTTCAAGGCCTGTTTTACGTAATTTTAGCTGCCAGGCAACAGCTCTTTCCAAGAAGGCTGAAGTGCTCTCTGTGGTCAGCCGGGTGCGTCGGTGCAGAGCCTTCTCCTTGGCATGCTGGCCACACTGAGCTCCTGAACCCGGACCTCACGGGACTGAGAGGAGGAGGGTGAGCCGAGCTGCACTTTTTCCTTTTTTCCCACCCCCCCAAAACACATATCCCATTCCCTGCCTCATCACCATGTCCCAGCACATCCAACATGGGTAATGCGATTCAGCTTCTCTGATTGCAACCCTTCCTGTGATTGTGCAAGAGGATAGGAGCTGTCACCAACACACACGGTTATGTATGTCGCAGGTGCTCTCACCTATGCAACCTTTGCCTTCCTGCCAAAAAATTGGAGGAGGATATTATGTGACGGATTGTGTGACAACATGAGAGAGAAGACAAGTCCCACTGCTGGACCTCCCTACCTATCATTTCCATGTGAGATAAAAGCCACTTTTTCTCCTCTTGCAACACGAAAATAAAAGACAGCTTATGTTGGTTGAGTGCCATACTTCTGGACAGTCACCGTTCAAAGCAACGGTCCCGAGCAGTAGCTGGTGAGCCGCACAAGGTAACTCAATGTTGAATTTCATTCCTCTGGGCAAAACAAGAGTTAACTGCTGTCCTCTCTGCAAACGTAAAATGGCACCTACTTGGGCCCAGATGCCCAACTATAATGGAGACAATGAAAGCAATTCAACAGCCCTGGTTTACCTCATCTAATGCCAGTCCAAGTATTCCCAATAATTAGGCCTTTCAGCCTAGAAAGGCTGGAGCCACAGCTGCTTCCTATTTTCCCGAAGCTGTACAGAGCATTAGTCATTTCACTGGGGTTTTTTTATTACCGTGACTACAGCCCAGTAAGTGTGCCGCCAAAACCCAGACAAGCCAAATCAGGCTTAATTCAGAACGTACTTCGGGAGTTTGAAATGATCTCCTATCCCCCTTCTGAGTCCTTATTTTCCCTCCCCACCCAAACAGCCTGAGTCTGCCTGAAGAAATGTCCTGCTAGGTCTGCTTTCTCAACACGTACCGGGTCGACCAAAATGAAGTAGTGATTGTTGGCACTTCCACCCCAACTGTTATTCATTAACCAATCTTGGGAGTGACCTTGACACTTAATTAGTCATCCAGTCCTTCCTGAAGGCAAAGCTTTTCCCTACACTGTGCTGATCAGAGAGGGGATGGGGGATCATATTTAGCAAGCAGGAGCGTTGCTGTGATTTTGGCAGGACGTGAAGGGGAGCGGGTGTAACAGAGACCCATCTGCCCTCACCCACCAGCTTTGTTACCTAGATCGCTTTAGGGAAGGCTTTGTTTTTAGCTCTGGAGGCTCCAGGTTGTTCCCACTGTGACATCCAGCCAAGATGCCAGCCACCGATGTTTGGTTTCCAGGTCCTCTGCCCTCATCCAACAGCAGCATTTGCTCTTTGCAGTTTAATCTGTAGTATCTTAACCGAGTGGGGATGACCCAGCAGAGCAGCTCCAAGCCAGCAGTTGTCTTTGCTATGCAGTGGCCGCTTCAGCCCACGCTCATCGTGTCAACTTGTCTCCTCTTTCCGTGGTTGCGAAATGGTGGAAATAGAGTTGCTGGCCCTGGAAGTGGAAATTGGGTAGTCGCATATTACTAATGTGGAGGCAAAGAGGGGAGGTACAGCTGCTTTAGTGCCTCTCTCCTCGCTTCAGAGGTAAAGTTGTGTCTGTGTACAAGGAAGCAAATGTCCATCCCCATAACCAGTTTTTTTTTCTGGTGAATTCCTGCCCCAGAGGCAGTTGACTCATGCTTCTTGCCAATTTGCATTTCACCCAGCGCTGGGCAAAACTGGTTTGACTGAGATAGGAACTGACCCGGACATCTCTGTTCAAACCCCACAATGAACCCAAGCCTCTCAACATCCCCTTTTAAAAAAAAAAAAACGTTAGAAAAGTTTCTGCCCTTCCTGGTTTCAGCACAGATAGGAAGTTCTCACTCCATAAATACTGGATTTTGTGTCTGGGCAGGAGTTGAATTATGGGATCATCTAATTAAAAACCCACATTAAATCATTAATGAAATGAGCTGTCTGATTATATAAGACATATTCCTATTATTTCTAACTTGGCTAACAGCCGAAAGAAGCTGGAAAGTCCAAAGAAACAGCCAACCTTGTCTGTGCTTCACACTCCCCCCAGCTTAATGACTAAGGAGGAAGGGAGAGGCAGCATTTCCCAGAAAAGTGGGGACCAGCACTAATGGGCAAGTTTCAGATGGAGAAAGGAGCTCCAGGAGCAGAGCAGATCCAAGATCCCTATTTTGAGTCAAAGAGCTTTGGGTGGGAATCGGTAGAGCATTGCTGGCTTTCGGAGGGTTTTGTCCAACACGGCTGGCTGCGCTCAGAGGAATCTCAGCATCCTTTGGGTTAACTTTTCTGATGGGAGAGGTTGGGATGCTGGGAGAAGCAGGGAGCCAGCTGTGTCTCACAGCTGCCAGTTTCCTGCGCTGTTAGCAGGCGAGCAAGACGCCTGCTGCCTTCCACAGGGAGCCGTGTCAGTTTTGCTGAAAAATTTCTCCCCCTGAAGTCTCCCTCACATACAAATGTCTTTACTGGATTTGTTTTCAGGTTGTTCCTGTTTTGATGCTGGAAGGAAAAGCTCTAAATAAATTTAAAAGATAACTGAGGGAAGGAGGCTTCACTTGGGTTTTTCTTTGATAGGGACCTTTTGAATGCTGTATTAAAAGAAAGGAAAGGTCTTTTGGTTAAAGATCTGAACTGGGATCATGTTTTTGGCTTCAGTTCCTGATAGACCTGGACTTCACAGTAGGTGAGTCAGGACCACATTCAGAAAGTGTCTAGCTCCTCTGTAGACACTGAAATATCTTCCTGGATCTGCCTTTTAATCTGTGTGGGTCTCAATTACCTTTCTGGGAACTGAGACGAAAAATGTCTTTTTTCCTCCATGCTGTTTGTTGTCTTGCCTGGAAGCTCTCTGGAGGACCTGAGAGGGAGATGAAGGTTGGTGAATGTGCTCCTGCTGGGTTCATGAGGCTACATGGACTCAGTCTTCCACAGTCCTTCAGACTGCGTTCAGGAACGAGTGAGCGTGTCTGACTCCTGCTACCGAGTGCTGACGGACCGTGGGTGCCTGCTCAGTTAGTCGAGAGGTGTTGGGGATGTGCTCAAAACACCCCTGGAGGTACCTGCATCTCTCTACTGCCTGTGCAAGGAGCCAGGGACTGGCAGCTCTGGGCTGGGGGAGATCTGGATGGACCAATGTTCCTACCTAGAACAGCAATTTTTGTGCTCTTACTTAGTGTGCAAACCCTTCAGGAGAAGGACCATCGCTTCTTATGACTTCATGGTGCCAAGTGCAGCACGTCTCTCCATGCTCTCAGAACATGAGCAATAAATCCCACGCCTTTTGGCCGGGGATCATCTGTCTTTGTTCTTTTCTTTCCTCAGAAGAAGCTTCTTCCATGGCTTTGTGCAATAGCTTCTTTATTTTTCATCTTACCGTGGCTCAGTTGTTGTGCCGAGTCGAGGCAGCCATGGCACCATTCCTTCTCGTAGGCGGTTTCCTACAGCTGAGCAGAGGAGCGCAGGAGAGGCCGTGGCCTACAATCAGTGCAGCCTTTTCATCCAGAGACAGAGAATAAAATGCAGTCAATCAAGTTGTTGTTTTTAACGTAGTACAATTGTTCAGCCTGTCATGAGCAAATGCAAATCGGGGGAGCGCGCTGGCGAAGCAAATGAATGCAAAACGCAGAAATCAGTGAGCTGTGTTTTCTCTCGAAGCTGGACCTTGATTTGTGAGCAGGATTGACTCATACGGGAAAGGTTGATATGGGTCTTGCCCCTACGCAAGCACAGTCTGTCCCGTGGCTGCTGCAGCAGATCTGAGCTGCTCAGGAGGCACCGGCCATGCCCCATGGGCCCACCAGCTCTGCTGGGATGTAACCCATCGTTTTCATATGCATCAGGTTCAGGTATGATTTGCTTCAGGAGGTTGCCCTGTAAACAAGCTGGGTTCAGAAGTTGCTTCTTGAGCAAAACGTCAGCTATCCAAGCAGTAGGAACAGGGAGCATAGCTAAGGGTAGTCCTTTTTTCTTTTCACGGCTGGTAGATACTATAGATGATAGATGGGACATGTTCTCCCAACAGAGGGGCAGCCGGAGAAACCAAAAACATCTCAAATGTCCCCAGACACCTTTGTGTGGGCAACTGAAACCTGAAACCTACCTCTTCCCCATACAGGCAGCAGAGCCTAGGTTGCTGCTCAGCTACGTGTAAAGACAACGTCTGGGTCATCAATTGGATGGCTCCATATGCTCTGCTGACTGTGCTGGCTAAGTCTCCATTGACCTTTACGGAGCTGAGAGCCTGGTGCCCTGCCCTGAGATACCTTGCAGGTGTCTTAATTTAGACCTGAACCTCATCCTCAAGTGGAAGGGCTTCATTCCATAGGCTCCCAGTGCCCCAGGGTACCTGACCCGACCTCCAGTGGCTGCTCCAGGAGGGCATGGGTCTCCTGGAGGTTCACTGTTGTCTCTGCCACCCCTCATGCCATGGTGAGAACAAAGCAGTACTGATGTCAGGTCCAACACCCCGGCGAATCCTTTCCACCTATTCAAATAGGGGAAAAATAATCCCACACCGGAACAACAGTATCCTATCCAGGCTTTGCTGGGCTGTGATTCCCACACTTTGCTTGGTCCCCCATGAGCATGGATAGCCTGGGAATGCAGGTTCATCCCACCTAACTGTTGATAAGTACAGCTGTGCTCTCTTCATAGTCAGCAGAGAGATAGAGACACTTCAAGGTGTGGATTATCTATATTAAACCTCCACTGACAGTAAGAGGAACCCAGCTGATTAGCACACTTTCTATTGTATCCAATTATATAGATATTTTGGTTTTTTTCTTCCTTTCCCTTCTAGGTCAGACTGCAGGATGACAGACAGTGACACAAATCTCCCAACTATTGAGAGAAAGCTGGGACTGCAGATATGGGGCATAGAGGTATGACAAGAGGCAATGATGGCATATGTCTTCTGCACGTGTGTGTATATATGTTTCAAGAAAGAGATATCTTGAAGTAATCTGGGTGGGAAAAGAGGGTCTCACAGGTAAGATACAGTGGGAAACAGGAGACCGAGCATCTCCCTATGCAACTTTCAACATGTTATTGCTTTGGTTTCCCGCTCTGCAAAACAGGGATAATATTGACTAAGGAAACATGAATGCGGTGGGACTGAAGCTGTTCCTCCAGCACTGGAAGCTTTCTCACCCCTTTGGGAACCAATGCAAGGCTGCTTTAGCACACCAGAAATTAATTCCCTGTTTCACCAGGAAGAGGGTTTACGCATAGGTAACCTTAGTCTATACCAGCAGCTGCTGTGGGGAAAGCACCCATTTTTGGAGCAAAGGCATCCCATGGAGTCTATTTGCACTTCATCCTTGTCTTTCCCACTCTGATCAATGGGTCACTGCAAGGAGACATACTGCAGCCTGCGAGGTCACCTTCTGCTTGTGGTGATATTTGGTTTTGGAGTGGAGCTGGGCTGTGCTCCATTCTGCCTTTTTCTGACCCAATTTGCCAAGAACGTTCCCCTGCAATGAGAGGGGGCATAGACTGAGGTGCAGAGTCCCCTCGGGAGCAGTGGGACGGAGCTCCAACACATGTCTCCAAGTGGTGGTGGCCCTCCACAGGTCCCAGCTGTGTTCCAAATATCACAGGGTCTTTGCCTTTCCATTTCTCTCCGAAGCACTGTACTAAGCTTCTTTCCAGAGAATCTGTAATTAGAGACGAGTCGGTTCACAAGGGTCAAGCTGGTATGCCGGGAAACCAGTTAGGCCACCAGAAGAATGCATGTCTCTAATTCCAGGGAACCACAGAGCCAGTTCAAGCCCAGGAGCTGCATGTATACTGGTGGGTGGCACATCCAGGCACCTACACTGGGCAGGCCTGGCTGGTTAATTGTGCACTTGCACCAGATGAAGTGTGCCATTAGGGCCTGGAGGGGTGAGGGACACATCAGTGTCCTCAAGTCTGTCTTTTCTCAGCACTGCTGGTTGCTATGAATCCCTGGCAAAGTGGTTATCCTAACAAAGCTCTGAAAGTTATCCTTGAACTTATGGGTACTGAGTAAAAACCATGCCCCAAAACTAAACCTAGGATGAGATGTGCTCAGTCCCCTGGGAAATTCCCTACAAATGCAAGCTCTGGAGCACTTCAGCCTGACCTCCAGGTCTTCTTGCTCCAGACCTACAGGATTGCAGAAGGGCAAGGAAACTAAAAATACTTGTCAATTTGTCCAGGAAGCATTATCCTTTGCCCCTTCTCACCCCTTAGTACTTTTTGGATATCCCCCAGAAGTGGCTTTTCCCAGCTCACAAGCACAGCCTTGATTCCTCCTTCTCCAAACCCTGATTGTCACCTTAGTGTTTCGTGCACCCCAGCTGTCCTTTTTCACACACATCAACTTCTGCCTCTGAAGCTCTAGCAATGACCCAAACACTCATTTCTTTGCAGAATATGAAGATGGTTCCTGTACCTGAAAAGGCTTATGGGACTTTTTTTGAAGGAGACTGCTATATAATTCTGCACGTAAGTAAGGCTAGCAAACATTGGTCTCTTTGGTAGGCAACTGGTTCAACCCTTTTTGTTTAGCTCTGACTTGGATCCTAGGCACCCTCACTGGTGAGAGCAGCACTGTGGGTAAAAGTGGTTGTACATGTACGGTCACCATCTAATCACACACCTGAATTTAATGTGGCTGTTGCAACAACACTGTGTGTTTAGTAAATCAGAAGTCCAGAGGAACCATTAACTTACTAATTCATTAAAATTATTTAACTGAGTCATATCCAGACATGGCAAAATATCCAGTACATTCCTGGCAAACTAAATAAAGGCCTACATTTGCATGACTTACGGGAGTCTTTTGGGGGTGTGAGAGTTGGCTGACTGGAGGGTCTCATTTTCAGCAGATGATGTGGGTTATGGAGGTGTGCCACTTGGTGTCACACAAGCAGCAAAGAGGCTCTGCAGCCCTTCTCATGTCCCCATTAGGACACTTCATCTGTTCCTCCCAAATTTGGTCCAGACCTACTTGCAACCAGCTGAACCCAGGCTAGCCAGAAGCATGAGGAATTTCTGAGAACCAACTCGACTATATGGGCTGTTCAAAATGCCTTGTGTTCCTGAAGCTCTGTGGGAGGATGATGTGTTGCACTCAGCTCCCAAACTTCCTTCCAAACCTCTTCATCTTCACAGAGCAATCCAGGCCCCATTGCATCTAACAATGTCCGTACAGTGGAAACCAGAAGCGTTTCCCAATTCCTGGGTCTGAGTGTCCCTCCTGCAAACATCTCCATCAGTCAAGAGACAGCAAAGCCTCCACTATCCCACAGGAACCAAAGGCACATCCACTATACGTCAAGCTAGGAAATCAGGCTGAGATAGCGATGCAGAATGGGTCTCCTGCTCTAATTCACCCTCCACATGCCTTTATGCTACCTTTCAAGTGCTGAATTGATTTGGTAGCAGCTACCCAAAGACATGCTTAGAGCAGAATATGAGTGTTCTTGCAAGGAGCTGACTACAGATATCGGTATAGATTTTGATGCTCACAGGCTCAGCTTATGTTGCAATAGCTTCCCCAGGTAGAAGAGCCCTTAATCAGCCCACAACTCTCCTTTCCCCCTGCAGATGGGAGGGTAAAAATACTCATCTATGCATTCTGCATCTTGACTGGAGCCTCTCCAAACAAAGATAGTCCACAAGACAATGGGACTTTGATCATCTTCAATAACAGGGTATTAAACTGAGTGATTTAGCAACAAATTAATTAGCTGTGCCTAGAGGAACCGAGCTGTATTTTATTCAACTTCTTCTAGTGTGTTTCGCTGTGGTATCACTGCACAAAGCAAATAAACAGAACTTAGTGTCAAATCCAGTTTATAAAATGAGCTTTTATTACCTTTCCCAGGTGTCCATGATAGGGTTTAACACAGTAGGTGCTGAAAAATAACTGGCACAACTCACATAACAATAAGTGCACCTGTTCTCAGATCCCTTGCCTCCTCTTTCTAGGCTATTGGGTTTTTCTGTAATAAGATGAATCACAGCATGCACACGCAGGCTCACCTCCATTTGGAGTTACGTCTGTTTTGCAAGTCAGCAGGAATTCAGAGGCAGTTTGTGTTACTATGTAGCGTGATATGAGAAAGAGAGTGGGAAAGAAAGGATAGTATCTCCAGGCAAATAAATAGCAGTGTACATTACATTTAAAAAGGTGATCTATGAATCATAGAATCATTTAGGTTGGAAAAGACCTTTAAGATCATCAAGTCCAACTGTTAACCTAGCACTGCCAAGTCCATCACTAAACCACGTCCCTAAGTGCCACATCTACATGTCTTATGAACACCTCCAGGAATGGTGACTCCACCGCTTCCCTGCACAGCCTGTTCCAATGCTTGACAACCCTTTCGGGGAAGAAATGTTTCCTAATATCCAATCCAAACCTCCCCTGCCACAACTTGAGGCCATGTCCTCTTGTCCTATCGCTTGTTACTTGGGAGAAGAGACCGACCCCCACCTCACTACAACCCCCTTTCAGGTAGTTGTAGAGCGATAAGGTCTCCCCTCAGCCTCCTTTTCTCCAGGCTAAACAGCCCCAGTTCCCTCAGCCGCTCCTCATCAGACTTGTGCTCCAGGCCCCTCACCAGCTTGGTTGCCCTTCTCTGGACACGCTCCAGCACCTCAATGACTTTCCTGTAGCGAGGGGCCCAAAACTGAACACAGGACTTGAGGTGCGGCCTCACCAGTGCCGAGTACACTGGACACAGGACAATCTCTTCCCTAGTCTCTTTTAAATTTTAATATCAAAATCTACAAAAGTAGGACAGGTTGAACGCATTGATTTTTGTAATTGCAGATGTGCTCAGTTTTCCTTGATAACAAGAGTTATAAAAGCACATAAGACACAAACATGCTTCAGTGCAATATGTACATAAGCCACATAAATGGTCTCCCAAATCAGGTCCCTGGCTCCAGGCTGAAGCTCTCAGGGACTATCCTAAGGCTCTGTCCTTTCTCCCCTTCCCCAGGAGAAAGGCAGAACTGGGAAAGGTCCTGAGATAGGGCTCCATGGTTACTTGGTTTTGGCAGGTCTCACTGGCCAGCAATGTTGTTTGAAACACGCATATGGGCTGTGTCTTCATCCTGACTCGTCTTTCCCAACTCTTCCAGACCAAAAGAACCTCTCACGGCTCCGCTGTGGATTTGCATTACTGGATTGGCAAGGATTCATCCCAGGATGAGCAAGGGGCCGCGGCCCTGTATGTCACCCAGCTGGACAACGCGCTCAGGGGGAACCCCGTGCAGCACCGAGAAGTGCAGGGACACGAGTCTGAGACCTTCCAAAGTTATTTCCGCAACGGCATTATGTGAGTAGCATAAAATACCCTGCAACGAGGTGGGTTATGGTCCCCGGGGTTCCCTCTGCTTCTCCACATCTCAGAGCTATCAGCATCCCAAAAATCTGAAAAATATGGATCAGCACTGAAGTCGGTCAAAATTCAGAAGAAAAATTTCCTATTTTGAAAATTTTAGTTGTAAGCATTGAGTCTGGAACCGTGTCATTCTGTTCTACTGATCATTTTCCCAGATGTTTGCTGTGATTGCACCTCCCTTTTGTTCACCTTAGGGTATTCTTTCCTCTCCTCTACACACTTTAGATAAATATGTCCATTCAGGGCAGTTCAGACTAATATCCACAGGGAAAAGAAGTGCTGATTTGGCTCACACTGGGAGTAATATTCCTGTAGTGGAAGGAAAGTTTGACTCTGAACTTCTGCCATCTAAAAGATACTGTTGAATCCAATTCTGTGGTCTTTGCTCCCTTTGGGGTCTTTGGAAGGTGACTCCAACAGCTGTCCTCCTGGAGGACCTTCACTGGCAATAAACAGCTTAAGTGCCTTGCTTTTAAACAGCTGAAGAAAGCTCAGATGAAAACCCATCCTCAGTTAATACCCTGTATCCCAATCTGGTTTTTGATACCTCTGTATTGTGCATCTCTACAACCTTTCATGAGTTTCCTCAGGACTTTTGTGAGGCAAAAAAAGTGCTTTTATCCTCATCATAAAGATGAGTAAGGGGCAATGAAGGACTAAACTTCAGACCTTCAAAAGCATGTAGATTTAGAAGTCTATTTGGAAACCTATCTGCCTCTGAAATCAGGATGAGTTAGACTTCTTCTTGGTCTAAACCACATCCCTAAGGTCAAGCAGGAAGTCTGAGGCAGAATTAGAAATTAAACCAGGCTCTTTCCACACCTTGGCAGGTGGACTAATCACCAGACCATCCTTCTGTGGATATGTTCAACTGGGCCAAACAAGTCTAAAGTACTGTGAATCATTCACACGCCTGACCACGTTTGCCAATCTATTCCAAGCTATGATAAAATACATGTATTACCCACATGGCAAAATTATAAGACTCTTAGTAATCGTCGCTTTTTCCCACAAACGGCAATTACATTCTGTCAATTATTACTATAGTATGAACATTGGATCTGTTTTCTAAAATGGTATAGGATCTGTGGAAGTGGGTTAGCCTTGCCCAAAATCCAGTAAAAAGGCTCTGGGACTTCCCTGGGGGACCATGTCCTTTCATGATGTGATCGTGTCTTCCTTGCAAAGCTGCATGGAAAGGAGGGGATGGCATCATGCAGTGAGGCAATACAGTGCTAACAGCGGCTATTACAAAGTGTGTGTTCAAGGATGGAAGAACAAAATTGGTAGATTAAATTTGAGAGGACAGTGTCCTATACCTTTTTACAACAGCATTTTGTTCTACTTATGGCAACAATTTCCTCTCTAAGCTACTTTTAAAAGAATAACTATTTTGAACAAAACCAGATTTTAGCAAAAAGTCTGTTTTCTGCAAAATACATTTCATTTTTTAATTGAGTGTTTAGAGCATATTTCAATTCTGAGATGCCACTGCCATGGTTAATGGGATTTTCAGTTTGGTTGTGTTGCGTTTCCATTGCCATCCCTGACCTACCTGTTCATCTACACACCTTCTCCCAAGATGCACAAAAGCAACACAACACCCATAACAGGCGGATGAACAACGTGAGGAGTCATGGTTTGACCAGGGACCATAAACAGTAGCGTGAGGCAATACAGCATTTGACATTCCATTTCTAGGACTTTGAGATTATATTGGCTCTAAGTTTTTTGGTTGTCACCAAAAGCTTGAGCTGTTCTCAGAGGGTAGAGGGAAAGGCATTTTCTAACCAGCTCTAACTCTTTATTCCCTGCTACACAACAGCTACAAGAAGGGTGGAGTGGCTTCAGGATTTAAGCATGTGGAGACCAATATGTACAACATCAAGCGTCTTCTTCATGTCAAGGGGAAGAAGCATGTGTCAGCCACAGAGGTAAAAAGAAAAGCCCTCTCTTCTTATGGATCATTTCTCCTTGCCTCTACTCCTACACCCATTTTCGACCAGGTTTGCCTGCTAGACAGCTCATCAACCCCTACTACAGGATTGTTTTGAAGACCTTGCTTGGGCATTTGGTATTATTACGAGAGAAGCCATTGAGCTCTGAATAGCTGAGTGCTACAAAAAATGAGGATATCATTGCAGACCAGTTCTCACATCCCCAGGGGCAAGTTTGCAATGGCTGTGACTTGTCTCCTGCAGCTCTTGTTGTCCCCCCCCTGGTTTGCCAATTTCTTTAATTTCCTCATGACAGGTAGCACTTTCCTGGGACAGTTTCAATAAGGGTGACGTTTTCTTGCTGGACCTCGGGAAAGTGCTGATTCAGTGGAACGGCCCCAGCTGCAGCATTGCTGAGAAATCCAGGGTGAGTACAGACCTTTGGTTTACTAGCAGTATTTTGTGATGCCTGGAGGGGAAAAAGAAAAAAAACAAAACCAAAAAAACCCCAAAAAACCAGCACTCAGTGTTTGCACAGGGAAAATCTCAGTAAAATCAGCAATACACAGATAAACAGAGAAGATCATGGTAAATCATCTACTTGCCCATCTGCTGGTATCAGAGGCCCAACAAACTGCTTTGCTCCAGTTCAGACCTGGCCTCAGCTTGGGTTTCATGGACGGCCGTGAGCACATCAGTAGCTCCAGCTCCAGAAAGGCATCCAGCTCCTCTGCTTCTGGGGAGGTCCGTCTCCATCCCTCTGTGACCCGTAGTTTGCATGATGTGGGACTAAAAATTCAGCAGCACCAGTAGGTTTAGCTGCAGTAACTACCCCATAGGTAGATGAATTTTCTTTTTTTTTTTTTTTTTTTACAGAATCACAGGGAATTCCAGCTTGGTCAGTATGAGACAAGCAGGAATACATAACCCAGGTGTTGATAGGTCAGATCCATAGCTCTTAAGGCACTTTGCAAAGGGGTCATTATCCTTATTTTACTGATAGAGGAACTGAGATACAGAGATGTAATAAAGCAAGATATATTAGTGGGTTATCAGCAAAGTTGGTGGCCTAATTTGTAGCCAGTCATTATTAAAAGACAGGTGGGACTGCTCTTCACATGATAGTGCCTGATGAGCTAGGAGATGGGGAAGCTTCGCAGGGAAGGCACTTTTCCAGGACACAATGGCTGGAGAAGATCCAATGGAGGGTGGGGAAGAGACAAAGAAACTCTCAGGACACAGAGAAGGGGGAGCAGGTAGAAGGAAGGCTGCTGTGAGGAAGAGGCCATGGTTCATCTCAGGCCTGGCAATCAAGCAGGTCGTTTCCTAGGTCTAACAAAGAGGGGCCCCTTTCAAAGCTATTGCGGTAAGAGGCATGGAAAAAAGAATTCAATGGAAAATGGAAATTTCAGTCTACTTAGATGCTTGGCATTTCAAGCTGCTTTTTTTACAGAAAACATCCACGGGTTTTGAATACTTGAAAGATTTAAATGTAAAATGTCACCACAGGGTACCCAGGGTCCTGCAGCTCTGCAGCATCCAGCTTCGTTGTCCTCAGCGTGCATGCATCTCTCTCCAGACCATCTCAGAAGATATTTGGACCTGCTCATGTACAGTCACTCATAGGCAACACCTGCTGTGGCTACTGTGTGCCTGTGCCCTGCGGGAGCGAGCACCCGGAGTGACTGTAATAAGCAATATTTTCCTGAGAGTTAGTTAATAAGCAGGCGTTATAGACATCCTCTTTTTTTAATAGCTAAATTTGGAGGACACTAGAAGCTTCAGAGCTCTGTGGTAATCTGGCTTGGACTATTGGTGCTTAGTCATTGCTGTAGGTCTGAGTCACGCTGAATTCGTTGTCTGGATCAGGACTTACCCCCCGGTGATCCTTGTGCAGGGTCTCGTGCTGGCTCGCAGCATCAGGGACAGCGAAAGAGGTGGCCGCGCTCAGATCGGCATTATTGACAACGAGAAGGACTCCCCAGACCTCATGCAGATCATGAAGATGGTGCTGGGTGAGAGGCACGGGGAGCTCCGAGACGCCATCCCCGATGCGAAAGCAGACGAGCTGCAGAAAGCAAATGTCCGGCTCTACCAGTAAGTCCAGGGATGGGCTGCAAACCCTCTCCTTTCTCACGGCGAGTGCTGTGAAGCTGACTCTGCTTGGTGACTCTGTCTTCCAGTGTCTACGAGAAGGACAATGACCTGGTGGTACAGGAGATAGCCACCCGACCCCTGACGCAGGATCTGCTCCAGCACGAGGTGAGAGAAAGCCGTCAGTCCTTACAGCGAGAAAAGGATGCTGTGGCTTGCTATATTTTCAGCTGAGCACCTGTTTCAATGGTATACCCTGTTTCCCGAAAATTATCAGCCCTTCCAACCATTCAGGTTTATCAGGTGTCCTCTGAAAACAGGACAGCTTAGCCCTACTAAGTGGCCAGAAGTAGGTGGTGCGTTGAAGCTGCTCTAACGAGAGATGGCAAATTGACCTTCTCAGCCAAAGATGACATTAGCTTGGCAATCAGAGTCAGGGATTGCTGTGGGCCAGCAATATATTCCAGATGGAAATAAGGCTTCTCAATACCTGATGTTCAGGGATAGCCTTCCACCTGCAGAAATCAGAGCAAATAAATACTCTGCTCACAAAATCATGAAGATACGTTTTCCTGCTGTAGCAAGTGGCTGGTTTCAGTGACCCACCCTGCAAGGAGATTCCTTACAGACCCTCTGTTCAAAGGCTTTCAGAAAACAGAATAATATCCTTCTGGCTAGAATTTGTCAGAGAATTGCTCATGCTTAATTCTCTGCAGTGCAAAGCAGCCTGTTCCAAAACAGTGTTGTGCTGCAAGGCTCCAGCTCCCTTATTCACCCTGGTGTCAGCCTTGTTAAATCTCAGTCTCCTTCTACAGGCATGCAAAGCTTTTGCTTTTCTTGCCAAAGTTCAGTCTGAAAAACGAGAAGCCTTTGGTCACGCAGTGGTTTGTCAGTTTGGAGCACCAACTCTCTGCAGTGGAGACAGGCTGCTCAGCAGCCATCGCATCCCCTTTGGGTTCGGGATCCTGCTGCATCCACAATAATGCAACACTTTTAGCTCCAGATCGGGGACACAAAATAGTCATGCAGAAGATGTCTAATTTGGACTTTTCCTGCTCCTTTAGTAGCAGTTTTGGCATAAATGAGCACCACCATCAGCAGACTGAGGATGATATTTCAGCATACACTTCTCCTGGAGCGTTTTGGAGCTGGTGTTTCCATTGGTTTGGGAAAATCTGTCATGAGATGGTAATGGCCAGTTTTGAGCAATGCCTAAGAAAAACACATATTTTAACTCATTACAGTTAAAGGGCAGCTGCCTGGGTCAGGTGTGCTCACAAAGTCAGCATACTCATGAACCCTTGCACTGTAGGGTTGATGGTAGTTGTAGTCCATTTATGAACCACAGTAAATTCATCCTCTGTTGCCTCTGCTAATGATTGCACCAGGGTTAGAGCTCTGCAAGGCAAGGAAATGAGCTAGATCTACATCTAATCTAAATCTTCCAGAAGGATCCAACCCGAATAGGCTACAAATTAGGACCTCTGCCTGCACAGAGTTTTTTTATGTCTGTTTTTTTTGTTTCACCTCAGGACTGCTACATTTTAGACCAAGGTGGGTTTAAGATTTACGTCTGGAGAGGAAAAGCCTCCAGCCTGGAAGAGAAAAAAGCAGCCTTCACTCGAGCTGTGGTGAGTTGTAATATAGTGCAAACAATGTCGTGGGAGGTTGACTAAGTGCTAATCTAGATCTGACCACTAATTACAATTAAGTGTAGGTCTTGAGGAGCTGGCCTGTGTAATAGCAGAGAGAGAAGTTAAACATCTAACAGAGGCGTGATGACGTAAACACAAAATTGTTAGTCACCAAATTGCATTAGAACTAAGACCTGCCACTAAAACTACGAAGAAATTTGTTAAAGAAAAGAAAGTGTAAAAGAAAATACTTTGTTACGCAGTAAATGGTGGATTTCTGGAATTTGTTGATTCAAGAGATGGTGGAGACAGAGAGTATCAGCAGGGTCGAGATGGGATTAGACAAATTCATGGTCGAGAGGTCCATAAACAGATATTAAAGGGGCTCTTACATTCTCTCTAACATCCATGACCCATTATTGTGGATGCTGGGGAGAGTGAAGGGATCACAGCCACCAAGCTCATGTGTCACTAAACGGCATCTCTTAATGCCACTGTCCCAGGCCCACGGACCACTGCTCTGGCCCTGAAAGGCATCTCTTGTGTTCCCAACCAAGAGTAACGCCTTGTGCAAGTCAGTGGGGAACTTGATTACTTGGGGTCTCTGGAAAAGCCAGACCTTTTATGTAGGTGCTACAGGCCTCAACTGCAAGTCCATTACAGGCAACAAGTCTTTTTCACAGCACCAATGGATCTGGGCCCAGGTTCTGCATGTGTCCTTGTTTCGGCTGGAATAGAGTTAATTTTCTTTCTAGTAGCTGGTATAGTGTTATGTTTGGGATTTAATATGAGAAGAATGTTGATAACACACTGATGTTTTCAGTTGTTGCTAAGCAGTGTTTAGTCTAAAGTCAAGGATTGTCCAGCTTCTCAAGCCCAGCCAGCAAGAAGGCTGGAGGGGCACAAGAATTTGGGAGGGGACACAGCCAGGACAGCTGACCCAAACTGGCCAGAGGGGTATTCCAGACCATGTGATGTCATGTCCAGTATATAAACTGGGGGGAGTTGGCCTAGGGGAGATCACTGCTTGGGAACTAACTGGGCATCCGTCAGCAAGTGGTGAGCAATTGCATTGTGCATCACTTGTTTTGTATATTCCAATTCTTTTATTATTGTCATTTTATTATTATTATTATCATCATTATTATTGCCTTCCTTTTTGTCCTATTAAACTGTCTTTGTCTCAACCCATGAGTTTTACCTTTCTTTCCCGATTCTCTCCCCCATCCCACTGGGTGGAGGAGAAGTGAGTGAGCGGCTGCGTGGTGCTTAGTTGCTGACTGGGGTTAAACCACAACAGCCTGTGAATTTGAAGATGATACAGGGCTCTTCCACTGGGTAGAAGAAGATCTGTTATTAACTGCTATTAATTCAGATTAGTGAACCTGAGGCAAGCACAGGGCTCACATTAAGGTAGAGCACACCAGCATAGTGCCCTGGCACCTATGCCGCTCCTCCAGATGAGCTGCCATGCAGTTAGTTATTTTCTGGCAGAGCATGCCTCAACTCTTCCTTTCAGAAAAAAATTAGCCTCGAGGGAGCCTGAGCAAGTAAGGCATTTGGTAGGTTTTTTCACAAGTTGGCACGTTGAAGTAAATGCTACAAGGGAACTTAGCTTTTAATTCATCTGTTCACTTATGTCAAGACCATAAACGGCCTCATCTTCAATGAGCTCTCACTAGGAGATACTGAACTTCAGTGGCCCCACCTTCAACCAGCCAGGTTGAGACACCCAGCCAGGGAGACACCCAGCTCCAATACCAATTGCACCTATTGTCTTGGAGAAGAAAAGCTTAGACAAATTTTGCCTTAAAACTTATCTCGCAGTCCTCTGTGCTCCTTTCAAAAGCTTAACTCGGATGCTTTTTAGTAGGCAATCAATCAGCTCTGCAAATTCTGGCCCTGAGCTACACATGTAGAACAAAAGATATCTCTTTCTTTCAGTGTGGCAGGTGGGAGGGATGGGAAGACCATCTGCTCCGCTTTTCCCTGGGGGTAGTGTGTGGCTGCAGTATTTACAGCAGAAGATGAATGCTCAGAAGCCCACAGCCAGGCTCCTTTCCTGAACCACGGCTGTCAGCACTGTACCTCCAGGTCATCCTGGAGCCTGCAGAGATAAACATGAGAGCAGTTCCCAAAAAACGAGCAATGACTTTGGCATTGTGGCAGAACACAGATAATTTTCTTCCTTCTCATATTGTATCAAGCACCTCTTTTGAAGTAGTCTTTTAGCTCAATAGTAGTTCTATCGCAAAGAAATAATGTGGTTTTAGAAAAAAAAAAAGAAAAAAAAAATAGAGATTTGTGAGTGTTTAGTCCCTTCAGAACACACATCATGCTCTGGGGTACTTAGCTGGCTCCATCCCTTCACTACCCTGGCATGCATGCTCTCTATCATACTACAGGGAGGACAGTCTCCTTGTTTTATAGAGGGACAAAAAGGTTGGAGAAAAGCAAAGAACTGAACTAGGCTCTTGGGTCATGGGCGCACCCCACCACTGCTCCCTCCAGTCCTAGATCCATCCCCAGAAGCCATCAATGGAGCTGTCTGAGATAGAGGAGGAAGAGTTTCATTAGACCCATTGAGTGAGATTTTCTTCAAGATTAAGGTGCCATGTAGAGATTAAGTGTCGGATGTGACCCAGGCGACCAGCCTCTAGGGTTAGGGTTCAGTCCCCTAAACACAGAAATAAACATGGATACTACAGTGAGAGCTTGTAGGCATCTCTGTTTGTAAGTCTGAACGCAAGTCTTGGGGTGAATCCTGCCCCTTGGTCATGTGTTCACTGGAGGATGTTCACTCTTTGGGCTCTTTCAGGTCCACATCCCTCTTCCCATGTGTGTAAAAAGCTCCGTGTGTCCCCACTAATGTCCTTTTTCAACCCCACTAGGGTTTTATCCAAGCCAAAGGCTATCCTTCATCCACCAACATTGAAGTGATCAGTGATGGAGCAGAGTCAGCCATGTTTAAACAGCTCTTCCAGAGGTGGACGGAAAAGGATGAAACGCAAGGACTGGGCAAAGTCTACACTACTGGCAAAATTGGTGAGCATGTTTGTCCTGGATTTGGCTTTCCTACCTGTGCTAAGCCACAGCTGAGGGAACATCATTCACATTAACTGTCTCCTGCCTTCAGTATCCTGAAAATCTAGTGCACATTCTTGTCACACCTTGTATTTTCCACCTTCTTCAGTAGATGCAAAGGATTTGGGAACTGAACAACATTCAGAACTGCTGAGGCTTCTTATATGAACTAAACTGCCACTTATTCCAAATGTAAATGTTGGCAGAAGATCACTTTCATCTGAAAAATTGCATGTAAAATTTCACACATGCAGAACTTCCTAATTTTCTTTATAAAGGGCTAATACTGAACCTGATAAGGAAGTGTTGAACAACATTCTGCTTTCATTTACACTGGCATCCATCCAAGACCCTCCTGACATCAATGGAATTATTCTGTATTTACACCAGGTGTAAACGGTGCCTCAATTTATCACACTGCTGAAGTGAATATTACAATGCATTAACCCCAAAGAGTAAACAATACTGAAGAGAGAGAACTTGTTGATGAATGGTGGGATGGTGACAGAGATGCTGAATGTCTCCATCAATAATATCCTGAGAGCCGCGAATCTCTTGGCTTTGCAAGTTCTCTCTTTTCTCTCGACCTCTGTCTTTCTCTGTGCTGTCCATAAATACTCTCTCTCTTTATCATGAGCTGGAGAAATGTAGCCATTTTATTTCTGAAAGCAACATTTTAAAAGGAGGTAAATATGTATAGATTTGGAAAACAATTACGAATTTTCAGTCAGGAGACAACTAATATCTTTACCAGCCAATCATTACTGGAACGCGCTATATGGCCAGTTGCCAGCCTGTAACAGATCAACACTGGAGTGTGTGAGCTCTTGCATATTCCAAAATCAACATTGGCTTACTGGTGGCAAGACTGACTTCTTGCAACGGCGGACCAGGCTTTTCTCGCGTCTATAACGATTGCATGTGTGCGTGAGGGTGATGCAGAGGGTTTGTATGTAACTGTGCATTCACCGGGTTCTTGGTTTTTTTTCTGCTGGTGCATGCAGCCAAGGTGGAGCAGGTGAAGTTTGACACCACTCAGCTCCACGCCAGACCGGAGCTAGCTGCTGAGCAGAGAATGGTAGATGATGCCTCTGGGGAGATAGAGGTGAGAGAGCTCCTTTCGCTGACAGACGATGCAGTTACCAGAGCGTTTCCAAACGCCTCTGCCTTTTCACACGCAGCAGCTGTACGGAGCTGTGGAGAAGTGCCCACCTATCCTCCCCAAGAAAGCGTGGTTTCAGCCAGAGCAACCTGCTTGCCAACTTTAACTAACGCAGCAGTTACAGTAGCTCGGGGGCATTTCTCCTCCAACCCATGGCCTGTGGAGCAAAGCAGTCACCAAGCTGACCCCTCTCCTGCTGTGTGCATAGGTCATGAGGCGATACAGTCGATTCCCTTCTCACCCTGTCTCTCAGTTAGGTCCATATCAACCAAACTTGTGCAGAGCAGAGGCCCCTCTCCCATTCTTGTGGCCTCCCATGGAAGATGGAGCTGGTTGAGAGAGGGACTGTGGGGCTGAGAGGGACCTGGAGGCTGCTCCTCCTTGAGGGCTACAGACTGCTGAAAGTCCATTAATGGCATATGTATTGTGGCGGTCATTGGAGAGACCGGACTTTGCCAGCAAGCACTTAGTCAAGCTGGGGGAACATAGGCTGGCGTCTGGAGGAGAGGGGAAGGTTTATCTTTCCAACTGAAGACCTGAATTTCAGTGGTCTGCTGGCAAAGGGGCTGCACTCCGTCTTCACGTTGACTCCACTGCTGCTCACCGAGATGTTTCTTTCACTAGGTGTGGAGGATTGAGGACTTGCAAATGCAGCCAGTGGATCCCAAGACATATGGGCAGTTCTATGGGGGTGATTGCTACCTGGTCCTGTACACCTATCTGAGATCAGGCAGGCCTCACTATGTCCTCTACATGTGGCAGGTAGGTCAAGACAAAGCAGAAGGGGCTGTTCCCAATCCAGTTCTTCCCAACCAGAAGAACTCACACGCCCTTTGCTCATTAGTTGTCCCTTGCAAATAGCCCAAGCTGTGCTTTGTAGGCAGCATGGACACTCTGAGCCCAAGGTGGCATCAGACTGAGAGCCAGCAATGTCAGACAGAAATAGTGAAGGATGATGTGACTTACAGTGCTGAGGTCAAACTTTGCAGTCTTTCAGATCGTCCCTTAAAGCCTGAGCTCCTGGAGACACGTGAGTATATGAATATCTCTGCTTTCCTTTTTAAAGTATACTTACCTCCCCTGGAATGCAGAGAGAAGCTTTGAAAATGGGATGCTAAAGCCTCCAAAACCAGAATGCAAGTGAAATTTAAACATCTGGTCGTCTTAACTCTGATCTCACGATATTATATGCAGGGCTTGGGATTGGCAAGATGTTACACCGTGCAGAGCTTTATACCCTTCACCTCATCACGTTACATGTGGCATCTCTTTCTTCCCCAGGGTCGCCATGCCTCTGTGGATGAAATCACCGCCTGTGCCCTCAATGCCATCGAGCTGGACAAAAAGCATGGGGACGAGGCAGTGCAGGTGCGCGTGACGATGGGCAAGGAGCCCACACACTTCCTGGCGATCTTCAAGGGCAAGCTGGTCATTTACGAGGTAATGTAGCTTTGTGCGCATGGGCAATGGAAGGTGCAAGAACCAACGATGGCTTGGCAGTTGCGATGGAAATAGTCCAGGAAAATGGGCTTGTATTCAGGAAAGGAGCCTGCCAGGACTGCATGGGCTGGCAGATGGAAGTGGTGGAACATTTCTACTACTTCCCAAGTAGTCTGAACACCATATGTGTAAACACAGTCCTGGACTGACCCAGACTCAGCTGTCCACCCCTGAGCTCCAGCGTTAATGTGTAATGTTCTTTCCAACTCTATCCCAAAATATTTTGCGGAGTTACAATACGACAATCATCCTCTAAATTACAGATACGACTATCCAGAAAGGGTCCTCCAAAATATCCTACAGTTACGTGATTTGAGTTGTCCCTGCCTGAATTATATCACATTAACTACTAATCCACTTCACTTGCTGCTTTGGCTGTCAGCGTCAGTGGTGGAGACATTGCAAATGGCTGGGGAAGAGGGAGTTTGCCCTCAGCTCTCAGTGTTGGTCGCACCATACAACTTCTATGGCAGGCGTTCAGCTAGGCTGAGTGCAGCTGGAAATACGAGTCCAGCTGCCTTGCCCAGTTTACATGGCAAATGCTTTGCAGACACTGAGATCTGTTCACATTGAACTTGAACATCTTGATGGGAGGTGGGAGAGACTCGGAATAACCAGGGAGAAATGTGGAAGTTATGACATGTGGGTTTTATTCTGACCTGGAACCAGAAGGTATTTGGATTTCCTCACCTGCTCTGTGCAGGACCGTGGTCCATCGCTGGAGCAGTATGGAAGGTTATGGCCCCAAGAGCCTTCTTCCTCAAACCAGCTGCACCCTGGGTTTGCGTGTCCTCCTCACCTCCCAGTACCATCCTTCCCTCTGTGTCCTTGCAGGGCGGCACGAGCCGGGCTCAGAAAATCACGCCCGAGCCGGCGATCCGCCTCTTCCAGGTGAGGGGCACGGACGAGATGAACACAAAAGCCACGGAGGTGCCAGCCCGGGCCTCCTCGCTCAACTCCAACGACGTCTTTCTGCTGTCGAC